>NC_086198.1:80351399-81570214 GCF_035770615.1 Melospiza melodia melodia | reverse complement strand
CTCTCCCCTCTCCCCTCTCCCCTCTCCCCTCTCCCCACCCCGGCGCCCTTCGGGGCAGCGGGCTGTGCTTTCCCCGAGGCGCTGACGCGTCTCAGAGGAATCCCAGATGGAAAGCGGCTCGATCCACGAGCCAGGGCTGTCCCTGCGGGCTGTTCCCTTCCCGCCGCTCTCGTCACCATCTCGGCCAGGGAAACGCGCGCGTATTTGTCCTTCGATCCTCCACGGCCCACGGCCTTGAACTGTCCTTTGTGGGAGAGACAGCACAGCGCGACGGGGAGGTTTGGCTGCACACAGGGCGCGCAGAGCCTTTGCATTGCTTCCATCGCGTTTCTTGGGGTATTTACGTCCGCAGTTCCCCTAGAGCTAGGTGCACACGGCGTGAGGTGTCCCTGTGGGACCCGGTGCAGTCAGTGGAAGCAGAATCGGCAGCTCCGCGCCTCCGTCCCAGCCCCAGCGTCAGTGGCTCGGCACGGCACGGCCCGGCCGTCGGGGCACCCACACGCTCTGCGGACAGATTCACCCCGGTACTGGGTCTCGTTTGGCAAAAAGGAAGCGTGAGGATTCACTCTGGGTGATTTTTTCGGGGTCGTTTTGTTTTATTTGTTGTTTGTTTGTTTGTTCAGTTGTGTTTGGGTTCGGTTTTGTTATCGTTCTTAAACGAATGAAGCCACCGTCGTTTGGCTTTAATCCCCGCACGATGGAAGCACAATGCGCATCGACCTCAACGTCGATGGCACAGCATTCCTGCCCAAGTGCTGCAAGGCAGAAACTCCACGTTTGTACAGAGCGGCAGGCATTGCCTGCTTTTTAAACCCTGGGTATTTCTGCTGGATTAACGTCTGTTGAGCCACATGAAACTTTCCCTTCGTCGGGAATTACTGACCGTGGATACCCCGGTCACAGCTGCAGGGACGGGCAGAGAGGGAGCAAAGTCAGGTGCTGATGCTGTGCTCCTGTGCCCCGCTTTGCAGCGCTCCCCGACACAGCCCGATGAGAGTCAGAGTGACACAGAAACCCAGACAGGGCCACGCAGCCACGCGTGTTTCCCGGGGGGCTGGTGATTAGCGGGGTGAAGATCACACATCGGAGCATGCCGGGGCTTTACCCGGCCCTGCGCAGTATCCCTGGTGAGATGAGTCCCCAGGCTGCTCCCCCCGAGTGCCCCTACAAAAGCCACTCATGAACTCGTTTCTCCGCCGGGGCGGGAGGACCGACGGGCGAGGCGGGGATGCGGACGGGGGGTTATCCCTGGTGAGATGAGTCCCCAGGCTGCTCCCCCCGAGTGCCCCTACAAAAGCCACTCATGAACTCGTTTCTCCGCCGGGGCGGGAGGACCGACGGGCGAGGCGGGGATGCGGACGGGGGGCACCTCAGGGCCGCGGCCACCGGAGCCCGGCTCGGCGCGGCCACAGGGAACTGTCATTGCCGGCAAAGTGCTGAATCCGGCCGGGCACTGGCCCTGCTGCGCCTTCTGCGGCAGCAAAACCTTCCCGCAAAGGGCGAACACACCGACTCCCGCTTTGGACAGCTGAGGCGCAGGAAATGGAGTCTCACAGCCTGTTAAAGCGAGCCGTGCAAGGATTTACCCGTCCATTTAAAATAACACTTTAAAATAAAGACTAGAGGGGTTGCCTGTCCGAGATTTCTTGGAACCCGATGAGGTATTTTGATAAGGATTTCTAGTTAAACTAGTTTATTTCTAGTTAAATTTCCAAGCATGTCTGAAGTGCTATTGCACTTTCCCCAAGAATTAAACAAAATAGTTTCTCAACCCTTGAATTTAAGGTAAAGATGATGGAAAAAAAAAATCACCAGCCCAGTACACACTAAAAACCCCGAGCAACTGCGCATCAACAGGAACCACCCGACTGCCGGGAGCGGCGCTTCCTCACTGGGAGCGGGACTCGGGCTCAGGTGCTCGGTAGTACTAAGGAAGTCCTGAAGGACACCCCAGTATGAATCCCTCAAATTCAGCAGAACAGTAATTGCTAATGACCTTTCCTCGCTTTGGACATACAGGTTTGATTAAAGGCTCTTTACAATTATTCCCCCTAAATTTTCTGGCAGGCGTCCGGACTCAGATAGCTCCATTTCGGACAGGTTCGGTCTGGGGCTTTTGCCACGGTTTAGATCACATTCACACTCTCTCCACCCTGACCTTCACATGCACACCCTCATCGATTGCAGGGAGCTTCCTAAAACCAGGAAAAACACCATGGCATTCAAGAACTAGTAAATAAACTTTCCTATATGTTTTTGACAAAGCTTATCCTCTTACTCTATGTATCAACTGGTGATATATAAATTTGGAGGGGGGGGGGGGGGGGAGAGAGGGGGAAAAAAGAACTCATATGTTCATTCTCTGCTAGGATAAGAAAAGCAATGTTCCAGAGACAGAAGGTCCCTTTTCCTTGATAACTTTGTAAGATACATGTTACTTTATGCCTTAACACACCACCTTAGACCTGCAGATCTCAGTGAATTGTGTGGAGCAATAACCTATTCTGTAGAGCATACTGTATCTTCATTCCTTCTGCAGAGTATTTTCTAGGTATTGCTGGAACAGAAAGGTCTCTCGGCTTCCTAGCAACTGTTCCACAGTGGTATTAAAGAAAGGACGAAGATCTCAGCGCTTCTTGCTTGTCTCCTGTCTCAGGAGATCCCTCTGGACGTCCCACAGTCCCCTGCTGGTACGTGGCGTCTGACACTGCCATCTTGTGTTCTACAGCTCCAGCTGTTATTTACGAAACCAATTTCAACGAAAACGTGTAGTTACGAACATAAAAGGTATAGCTGAGATAATTAAACACATGCTCTCAAAGAGAGGTGCCAAGCGCCCGTTTTATTTAAAAGGCTAAATATCAACATTTTAGCTCCTAGCAAAAGAGCAAAGTTTAAACATATTTGAGCCCGTGAGACCTTCATGAAATGAGCAGGTTTCTCTGTCTCTGTCATGGTACAGCTCTCAGGTCCTCTCAGCTCTCTCCAGTGTCGCTTTTCTTCTAGTTATGTTTATCATTCTCTAGGAAGAAAGTAGTAGAATTTATTTATCCTGCGCAGACACAAACCTGAAGGTCATGTCAATATTTTACTGCATATTTTCTGCCTTCACTACCAGTGCTGTAACCTAAGACAAATCTATGCAGACTCACCATGCAGCTTTGGCTTCAGTAGCTAAAACAGCATGAAAGAGAAAAGCTAGGGAAAATCATTCAAATGAGGCAAGACAAAGACATTTTACCCCATCTTAATCATTTGAACTGATAGGCACACTCATCAGGCCAGTGAGGACAGATGGAGGAGAAGTGAAGTTGATATACAGGTTTTATACCCAGCAATAAATGTCAAAACATTTTGGGCAGCTGAAAAGAGAAGAGTGTAATGGCAACAAAATGGGCATCTCTGGAAACACAGAAGTGCTGGCAAATTGTACCTTTATTTTTTACTTGTTTTTTTTCTTACAGAGAAGGCCTAATGGCATGCCAAAGTTTATTTTACGTTTCCTGACTTCTTTTGTTAATGTTATGATCTTGATTATTTAAACATTGTTTTCTTTCTTCATTAACATAAGTATAGATTGCAAATCACTGTAACTCTTTAAAGTATTAAAATCATGTAAGAATGGTGTGATTAGAGTAAGTGATGAAAACTTTCTGGTCAGGACTTCAAAACATGTCAAATTCCTAATGAACAACTTGAGTAGGGTGGTGCAAATAATGTTAATTAAAAATGTCCATGCACAGTCCCTTTGAGGGCATGTGAATAAATACATAGCAGTTTCTACTGGGATCTCAGTTCATACTGAAAATGAGGAAGTCTTTATAATTCATAACTATTACAGAGTCTTGATGAATGCTCTTTCTCATATTTCCCACTGGAAACCATTAGATAATCTGTTTTTATTATATAGAGCCAAACATTTGGCTTAATATTTTAGTTTTAGAACAGACCACAGAAGCATGGGGATATTAGCCATCCCATAATTTTTAGGGGTGCCTTAAAGTCATGTACATTTATTCCTGTCTTGAGAGTTTCTTTAAATTACAATCTTTGATCCTTGTTCTTCTAAAAATGTTACCCAAGATACATATAAAACAGAAGTTTCCTACTCTGTGTTTTTTCATTAACCATCTACCTTCCCACCCACTAATGCTGTGAATTTAAGAGTCTACATAATTGAGTCTGTAAATTAACAAAAAAATCCAGACAGCCAGAGCAACCAAGTTGCAGATGGTACATTGGCCTTAATGTTCTTATATTAGCACATTAGGCAAGCAGAAAGGGAGCTTTTCATTCATTATGTGTTTTGGTTTGGTGGTAGTTTTTTTTAATGGCAGCAAGATGCCTTTCTTTCCCTGACCTTCCTTCAAAGCCAATATCTTTTTGGGGCCAAAGATGAATTAAGTCAGATAGGAAAAATGTGTGATGAATGGATTATTCTGGGTATCTGAGAAAGACTGTGAGTAGGAAGCAATGGACTGCAAGAGTAATTCAAACTGGTTTTCAGTGTTCTAAACTATGAGTTATTCAGCATTTCAAATTGACAGCTTGTAAATGTAAATTTTATTAAATGCAGAGCAATAAAATTTTGTAAGTTTCTGTCATTTTGAATTTTAGTGGTTGAAATTGAAGCCTCTATCCTTTTAAATCACAACTTGTAGGAGCACAGCTCTATAGCATCCATTACTCCTAAATGTGTGCTTTTCAAAACCTCATTATTGCCTTTGCTCACAAAATATCCTTGTCAGGATCCAGGTCTGCATGTCTCGTGTCAATGATAGGCTGACAGGCTCATGCCCTCTGTTATGTTTACAGTGTATATTGTATAAAGTTTTCTGCTCTTCATTCTCACTAGGCAGAAAATAAAACAGGATTAGCAGTGATAGCACCCTTCAGACCAGCCAGATTTTCTCCTTTGATCTCAAAAAAAAATTCTTTGCATGTGCAGTGCAAGAGTCTGGCTCAAGGATCCTTGTTTTGCTCTTGAGACAGACATTGCCTGAATGAGGAAAATGAAAACATAATAACGCCTACCAGTTAAAGCTGAAATCTAGCAGGCAGTGTCTTGGAAAAGTTCTTGCATGACAGAGTGAGATCAGTGGAGAACTTTTGTAATATTTTACTGGATAACAAAGCTTGAGTAGAAGGCAGTTTTGCATAGGCAAAGGATTGCAGGAACTCAGCCAGACAGCTCAGAAATTTATGAGACCAATTTTTTTTTGGACGATTATAACTGCCATCGAAGAACCGAAGTGAAGTGACAGAATTGCACAGCATCCAACATGTTTGTGTTTGCCAGCAGGGATCTAAAATCCAGCCACTTCACTTGATGTGCTCCAGCAGTCACAGACGCATACTGTCTGTGTCTGTGGGTGTACATTCTTCCATTTAAAAGGAACACTAGCAACTCAAATATCATATTTCCTTTAAAAAAACAGGCATTCTACTTACAAGTAAGAATTGAAAATCACTCCAAACATTTTAAATTGTGTCAAATGATGAGAAGGATTAAAGACACACCACATCTCATTTTAAGTCAGAATCTCAATTCTCATAGTAGCCTAGATATTTTTATAGTATTCTGTTAAGTCTATGCAATAAGCTGAGTAAGCTCTCAATTAATTGAATATATTGTCAAATTGAATATGAATTTGAGTGTGTTATTAACTGGTGAGAATTTTACCAAAGTAAAGTAAGATAAAAACAACTGATGCATTATAAGATGCTAAAAGCGTAGGTGGTGGAATTCTCAGGAAATAGAAAATAATACCTAATTTTAATTAGTAATAATTGCATGTTCTCAAAACCTTAATTGCACCATTTCTTCTTGGTCTGCTTGAGTAGAGTACTAGATATGCAAATTCTGTCACAGTTTTCTTCCAGCTTTTGCTGGGATGCTTCTCTTAACTCTCTCTTCCTTAGTATTTTCTATATTTACCACGTTGCTAATGCACCTCTATGGTTTGGCTTGACTTAGATCTGAGATAATCATGCCATAAAGCACTTCATCTCCATCAGAAACACCTACAGTTTTGGCAGCAGTAATAAAATTGCCCTCAAGATGTAGAACTTCCTGGGAAGAAATTAGTTTGGAAGCATATAAGCTAGCGTTGAGGAAAAACACTTTGAGTGAGTCACAACTTTTGATACCACATCAGAAGAAAATTGATACAAAGTAGGGGTTTGAAAACCAGTTATCCAAGAGATGTAATTCTGCTGCTCATAGTCCCTTATGGAAAATTGGGGGATAGTTCTGATTTTAGTTTGTCGTGTGCAATAAGAAAGACGAATGGAAAAACTCAGAAATATTAGTTCTTTGTCATTCCAGCTGAGACACATTGACACTGAGCTGTGAACTTTACCATGCTAAATGATATAAATAATGTCTGAGAAAGTGTGTTTATTAGAGCTAGGACAGACCAACTTCCAGACAGGATGTCAGCTCTCCAGTTTGCTGGATGTCACAGCTCACAGAAGCTGCAGCAGCTGGAGGGACTTGTGCCCAGCCTGATTGCTCATGTCATGGCTTAGGTCACGGATGAAGATGAGCTCAGGTGAGGCTGTGGTGTGGGTGCACATTCATTGCTGCAGTGGTGGTAGCAAACCATGGAGAAATTGTGGATGTGACGTCCTGAACTGCTGCAGCTGCTGGCTCCTGAACACAGACGGAGCCCTCTGTCACGGTGGGTAGTGACACACACACCTATTGGGCACAGAATATATCTCAAAGCTGATTAAGATATTGCATTAAGCTATTCAGATGGGGACCATTTTCTGGCAAAGTTAGTGCTTTGCCTTCATTTGCTGACGTGGCAATGAGATGGCACAGCTGATGGCTGCCTGGTAGGTCTGTGGAGGAAATGCTCATCCACCAGAATACTGTATCTTATATAGACTATTACAACAGGACATAGCTGAGTTGGAGGATACTAAATGACACTCCATGGATATTTCAAATTAATTTTGGGCTGAAATCACTGTTTGCTCAAGAAAATCAGTCTTGGGTGTCTGCAGTCAGTGCAAACTTACCTCTCCCATGAAAGTTTCACAGGAAAGTGCGCATCCAATAACTCCAGACTGAGCTATACACCTGACTGCATCACTTGAATATTCACAGCGGCTAAAATCTGTAGTCAGACATGAGGATCTCAGTTCACTAGGTGATGTACACAGGTATAGCCAACAGATCATATTTGTTCCCTAAAAACTGCAAATTGCAATCTAGGGAAAAAGAAAAAAAAGTTTCCACAGTCATGGAGGACAATCAAAGAACAATGAGACAATTTTACACAAAATGACAGACAACTGTACTGGATCATCAGTACCTTCCAGCTGTGAAGTACTTATAGATGAGGTTGCACAGTGAAGGAGCAGAGGAGTAGAGGCTCTACAGCAGCCCGTATAATATAGTCTAGGAGTCTGTGGAACTAACTAGCTGTAAGCACTCTAAAAGCATGGCTGGCATGTGCTGCAGTGAACACAGAGCTGCACTGTCATGACTATGACATCTGCAGTTTAATGTTGGAGATAAATGTATATTTGGAAAGGTCAAAGTAGGAAACCTGGAGCTCTTTTCTCACCTTTGAGGCTAGGTTGTCTAGACTTGGCAGAAAGGGGATTGCAGAGGGTTTCCAATGTCAAGATTCATTCAACTCATGTATGTGCAGTTCCTTGGATGAATATCAATAGTGAATAATTATTGCTGTGAAAGCTGATCATAAAAGTGCTTCAAGGGATATATCCACTATCATATTTATGTCAAATGTATTAAATATCATTTGCAATTAATAATTTATTCAGAAAATTGAGTTTGTCTTCTGAATTGTTCACACAGTCTTCACAGACTGATAGATTATATAAAAGATTTAATTGATGTATTTCCAAGGGATTTCTTTTGACATATAGTTCAGAGTGAAAAAGAATGTTAATAAGGACCTGTAGGCAAGTGAAAAATAGGATACATTGCAACACAGGTTCACTTCACATGTCATATTAATGAGACAGTTGATTTGCTGAAAGATTTTTAGACATGTGCAATTTAGACATGATAATGTATTGGGTTTGCATGTCCAGGTTTTGGTAGCGGGGGTGGGTTCTGTGAGAAGCTGCCAGAAGCTTCCATCATGTCCAACATGAGCCAATACCAGCTGGCTCCAAGATGGACCTGCCACCAGCCAAGGTCACGCCAACAGCAACAGTGGCAGCACCTCTAGGAGGTAAGGAGAGGGGGAAAAAATCTGCACAAGTGTATCTGAACAGAGAAATGAGAATATGTGAGAAGAACAAACGTGCAGACACCAAGGTCAGTGGAGAAGGAGGTGAAGGAGATGCTTCAGGCACTGGAGCAGAGATTATTTATCCCTCTGCAGCCTGTAGTGCAGACCTTGGAGAGGTAGGTGCTCTGTTGAGCTCCATGGTGGAGCAGAGATCCACCACCAGCCCCTAAAAGACCCCATGCTGGAACAGGCAGATCCCTGAAGGAGGCTGTGACCCTTGGGTAACCCATGGTGAAGCTGGGAAAGAGTGTGAGGATCCTCCCCTGCAGAGGAAGGAAAGGGAAAGACTATGTGTGATGAACTGACCACATTCCCCCTTCCTTATCCTCCTGCACCCCTCAGGGGAAGGAGCTGGAGAATCAGGGAGTGAAGATGAGCCTGGGAAAAAGGCAAGGGTGACAGAAAGCTGTTTTAAGTTTTGAGTTCATTTCTCTGTGTGGGAGTAGCTACACATTAAGGCAGAAAAATGGAAATTGGTAGATAAGGAGAAGATGGGAGAATTAGATAAAGAGAAAATTATGATGGATGTTACTGAAAGAAGTATCAGGTTGCAGGGGATGGGCCACCTGAGTAATAAGTTTCAGGTGCAACATTGTGTAATGCATTTCTTAAAGAACTGCCCACAAAAAGCAGGATCAGGCTGATTAACTGGCTAAGAGGATTTTGGGAAGCTATGGCAGAGGCTCAAGATACTGGGCCAAGAGAACTGGATAACTGTGGCCCAAAACCCTCGATGTGGGGTAAGATTCAGCCATATAGACTGTAAAGTCATACACTTGGAAACTAGTAACTAAATATTCAGGAGTATTCACGAGGAGATGAGATTTAATAGCTAATAGTTCAAGAGAAGAATGAGATAGCTACTAGATCTATAGTAAATGTGATTTCTGTGTGAAAAAAGCAAATGCAATTATTGTGCACAATAAAAAAAGCTGTGGGAAAAAGGGAGAAAAGTGGACATTTGAGATTATTGTACTTGTCTTCCCAAATAGGCAGGCTGAGGCTCTGCCCTCCAGGAAGCATCTAAACATCTGCCTGCAGATGGGAAGTAGAGAATTAATTTCCTTTAAAAAAAATTCGCTTGTGTGTATGGCTTTGTTTCACTTATTAAACTGTGATTATCTCAACTTTCATCTCTTGTTTTTGTCCTGATTCTCACCTTGCTCCTGCTGTGGGAGAGGGACCAAGTGACTGGGGGGAAGTTTCTCTGTCAGGTGGGATGTTGTGGTTTACCCCAGCTGGCAACCAAGCCCCATGCAGATGCTTGCACACTCCACCATCAGCAGGATGGGGAAAGAACTGCAAGGGTAAACCCCTAACATGGAATGAAACCACCAGGCCTTAGAACAAACTTCCAAGAAGAGTGGTGAGAGCACATGGCTTTCCTGCTTTCATGACGGAACTTGATGGTATCCTTCAGGAATTCAACAACAGGACACCAGTGATTCAGGTGGGTCCTTCCAAAGCTGCAGTACAGGCTAGAAAATAATTCTAGATTTTCCATGGTGTTATAAAAAGAAAAAAAAAAAACAGCTTTTTTTTGGACTGGTAACAGGTCAAGACTGTGAGAAAGACAGCTTTATCCATTTTTGCAACAAGCATTGTGGTTTGGGGTCAAGAAACAGGAGTTCCCAGTGATCCTCTGTGTTCATGTGGGAATTTCCAAATTTGCATGACTGTGTCAGTAGAAGTTAGAATTACTTAATTTATAAATTAGCTCTCTTTTTGTAGGTCTTTTTGACCCGTTTACTTTCTGTAACTGTTGTTAGCCTCACTGTTGCTGGACTTTATACTCTGAGTTACATAGTGTAGTTTAGTGAGAAAAAGTGTTTACCACACTGAAAATGTGGTGTGGCTTTATTAGTAAATTCAGCTAGTGGAAAGACAAGAGAACTTGTTTGTCCATTCACACAACTGGAGAGCAGGTTTCCAATGTGGGTTTTTCATGTTAACTATGGCTAGAATTACTGCTCATGTCTTAAATACTAGCCAAGTGTCAGTGAGTTATTTCCCTTTACAGGGAAAAAGGGTAGTGCCTTACACATATTAAAAAGCTACTGCTGACATTTCTCTCCCCTCCCCAGCAGAGTCAATGCAGGAGGAGATAGTTCCAGTGGGACCACATGCCATGGTCACTATTGCCAGAGGGAGGATGCGGTCAGCTTTCTCCTAAACATTTAGCTTGGCCTCCACAGTCTGTGCTTGGTGAACCTCACTGGCCCTGTTTTACTGGGCAGTTTGTGGGGAACAGCTGCCTAGTGGTTCTTCTCTGTTTTGTTAGGCATTGTAGTTCATAAAAGTTGCGGCCTTCAGCTTAACCATATTCCTGAGTGGAAAGTCTTGTTCACTGCAGTGTCTGGGCCAGAGACCTTTACATCACTGCAGTCAACAGTGTTAAAAACAGTCACTCCTTACGTGACCTTAGGTTAGCAGGAAGCAAGATGGAAGAATGCCCTTCCAAAAGCAAGGATTTCCAACTTGAGTAGGAACTGTTTTTTACATGTACCAAAACAAGTCATTATTTACCATTTCCACTCAGTTGTATGTCTAGTCAGGCACATTAATCACTGAGTTTCACTCAAGGCACAGTCATCAAGCAGTGCAGAAGAAAACAGTGTCTGGTAAAGACATTAGAGATGGTATTGGTGATGTAGAAACAATTTGGGTTTTATTTGCAGATCTGTAGTGCAATTAAAACCAACAGCAGCTCTCTACTCTGCTCCAGAGATGAGTGGCAAACCCAACATTATAATGGAAGTAAATATATTTTCTTTTTAAATGCCCACTTTTGCTTTTCTTTTCAAGGACACTTTCCTCATTCAAACAAATGGAAAGTCGATGTCCACATTGAAGAAGAGGAGTGTGTGCAGATCCCAGCTACAGAGACTTGAAATAGAAAAACTGATATGAATGAAACTCAAAAGAGAATGAGTGTTGTTGTGTAAGCATGGGCATAAAAAGCAGAACAAATATTAAAAGAATGTCTTGTATTGGTAACAGAGGACACAGTTCATGTCAATCACTCTGAGAAGTGTGTTGTTTCCATCAAGTGCTGTAAGGACAGCACAGATGACTTGGAAGCTAATGACCCTGCATTCTTGAAGAGGATGGCAAAAAGGTTGAAGGCTCTCACACATGCTATTCCTTTTTCTCTCAGTGCAGATTCCACCTCATTCAGCTTGATTCACACCTTTTCTCAGAGCTTGGGAGAAGCACACATCTATTTCCTATGTAGGCAATGATTTTTAGTGATTTTGTAGATACTTGCATAACGGAGTACAACCTTATACTACATTCAAAAAAAACCCTCCCACATTCAGAGGTGTAGTTTGCATTTGTACAGTTTGCATTTGCAAACATGGTGGACTGTGTGTGCCACAATTACTTAGTCAGGGTAGCTTAAGAGCAAGGAGGCAAAGGAATCAAAACTGGAACTGTACTATTTCTTCAAACAGAAACTGATTATCAAAAATAGTTTTCTAATTAAACTGTAACAAAATGACAGGATTAAAAAAGAGAGTATTTCTGACTTCCAGCTCAAAACATGCGCAGAAATGAAAATCAATGGCTTGCACTAAAAAATTTAACCAGGTTTGTAGGGGGAAATGTGAAGAAGGGAACAAGCGCAACACAAAAATTCACAGGGGCCAGGAAGGAAAATTCCTTTAAACCCAAATGAGGTGAGCTGGGTACCTGGTTCTGTCTCTTGAGATGGATGAAGATGTTACATAAAAATGTGGACAGCGAAGAGTGAATACTAGAAACTCCCACTCTTGTCTCTGCCCCTTAGAAATTCCCACAGATTTCCCTATCCAGCCCTCCTTTCCTACCTACATATAAGCTCTAACTCCTCCACTGCTGCCTGTCTCCTCTCCTGAACATCTCTGGCCTGTGCTGTCACACTCTACTACCTGTGTCTCCCAAAAACTCATTCAGAAGTTGCAGTGATTCTACTTATGGAAAGTTACAAAATACAGACCAAATGTCAAACAATATATATTTACTTAACAATATATATTTATTGTCTGTGTCACTTGGTGACCCAGGCTCTTTTCAGTGAAAACTCCATTCAAAGTAACTGTTCAAGGATTTTTTCTTAATGTTTTAAATATGCATAAGAGTTTCAAATTATTTCCATATTGCCATCAATGATTTTTTTTTCACTGCAGTGATCTGTTTGTTAATTCCAGTGCTTTTCAACACACTTCATATATTTCCTTTAACTGTGAAGTATCAAACACTTTGAGACTAGCTTCCTTTCATCTATAAAATGCATATTTAGTAAAGATGGCAATGACAAAAATAGTTCAATTTGAAAGCCTCCCAGAGGGGATGTATTGTCGCAAAAGTTTGTACCACTCTGTAAAATGACCACACCATCCTGTTAATGAGCTTGCTGAACATTGCAAGCAAGATGTGTAAAGATTTCCAGTCAGATTGTTTGCCCTGTTATGCTGCTTAAGTTAAATAATGGTAAACAACACTCTTTGGTAGTATTATTGTTAAAGCATTAACTCCACCAGGCACCTTTTTTCTTGTACACTTATCTTTTATACAGTAAAAAGCGATTTTAGTACATTCCTGTCATTCATAGACTTAAGCAAGGAGGTTTTTGGGAGCTGAGTTGCCCAATTGCAATCCTATGCCATCTCCTGGGGCAGTTTCCATTCATTTTTCTTAGTAGCCAGTAGCAAGCATGCATGTTTATCCATACCAAGTATTATTGTACTTCCAAAATTATGTTTTAATATATAACTGCTTATTTAAACAGATCAGATACACAGGCTCAAGACAAATTTAGGCCAAAAATACAACATCGAAGATAAAAGGGAAGAAGTAAATTAAATTTTGGGATCTTTATTACAACACACACATTTCTTTGAGGTATTTCAAATGAAAATACACATAGTCTGGACACCTGGAGCACCTTGCTCTCTTATCATCCTGCTTTTGCACATGTAGCTTCTCATCTTGTGAGTTAAATAGAACCTGTTTCCCCTCAAAATCAAGAAAGCTTTAAATTATTATTTCATATTTTTTTCTTAATGTGACTGAGGTGGCATTTGAGAATTATGAGCAGTTCCACCAACAGTGGTTTATCAAGCATGTGTCTGCCCTGGTGTGAGATGTGGAGCTTTTAAATGTCTAATGCCAACTGTACAGCTATTCAATATGTCAGAAATCATAAAGGGTAAGTTTCACGTTTGTCCCTATTGCTCTTCCTTCCAAGAAATGCTGAGCCCTGATGCTGATCTTGCTGAAGTGCCAAAGAACTTGCAGTACAATTAGGCTAAATGATTATCTGAAGTGGAAAATAATGAAGAACATGTTAAATTTGATTCAAAGTATGGAGTGACAAAGGTGTGTGTCTTGTTTTCCATTAGAATCTAATGTACTTTATGGTGTATCTGCCCCCCTCTTTTTAATTTTTTTTTCCCAGAATGTCATTAGAAAAGCATTTAGCCTCAATTATGCAAACACATGAATACATGATCAATACGGAACCTTCTTCATCCAACTGAGGATTGAGTAAAACAGTGTACCTGTAATATTGGAAATTTCAGACATACATATCATAAAGAAAACCTGAAAGAGACTGAAACAGGTATGATTGCTATTAAGACATTATACAAACTTGTTCTAAAAATTCTTAGCTTGTAATTGAATCCATTAAAATACATCTATACCTCAAAGAGTTCCAGATGGTTCTGTTCAAATTGTCATACAAACAATGTCCAAAGAATTGTTGTCACTCATACTGGAAAAATACACCAAATGGAGGCTTGAAGAGATTTGGTACTATTGGATATCATTATTAATGACTTTTGAATAGAGTATGGTTCTTAGACTTCCAGATATAAGCAAGTCAGGATGGTTGGCATGCATTTTAGAGGATAACATTATAAATAAAAATTTATAGACAAATGTTGCAAGTTGCCTGAAACAGGATTAAATTCAATGGGGAAAAGCAGAAAGCACTACAGTCAAACAGAAATAAAGCTTCAACATGGATGAAATGCCAATAACAGGAGAGCATGCAGAGGCTCTTTTAGTAAATCAGGACTCATATGAGTCAGCAATGTCACACCGTCAAGAAAACAAACATCATACTGGGATATGTAAACAGAAGTCTTGTACGCAAGACACATGAAGTAATACTTCCACTCTGCTCAGTATTCCCAGGGCCTCAACAGAAGTACTGTATCCAGTTTTTGGCACAGTACTGCAACAAAGTGGAGAGGGGCCAAAGGAAAGCAACAAGAATAATCAGAAGTCTAGAAAAGACAACCGAGGGAAAGACTGACTGAAGAGGAGTTGTTTAGTCTGTGGGGAAGATGACAGGCTGAAGGGACGCTGGCAGTTCTCAAACTCAGGGAAGGCTGATGCAAAAGAGGAGGTTAGAGCCTGTTCTCCCTGGCTATACAATGTATTTTATATATAATAAAGTAATGGCCTAATATTCAGCTAGGGCTACCTTGACAAGTTTTCTTACTGATTCCTTATATAGATAGAAAAGTTCTGAGACTGTGTGAGAAAATGGTGGAGTCTCTAAAATCAGGATTGTTCAGTCTGCAGAAAAGAAGGCTCCAGAGTGACCTTACTGCACAGGCCTTTATGTACCCCCCCCTAAAGGGGATATGAGAGTGAGAGAGAGACTTCGTACAAGTGCATGCAGGGATAGAACAGGGGGGACGGCTCTAAACTGAAAGAGTGCAGGGTTAGATTAGATATCAAGAGGAAATTCTTCGCTGTGAGGGGCAGTGAGGCCGTGGCACAGGTTGCTCAGAGAAGCTGCGGCTGCCCCATCCCGGCAGTGTTCCAGGCCAGGCTGGACGGGGCTCTGAGCAACCCAGCCTAGAGAAAGGTGTTGGAATGAGATGATCTTTAAGGTCCCTTCCAACGCAAACCAGTCAGTGACTATGATTTGGCTGCCATAGCTATTTATTTAGTTGCCACATGTAATTGCCATAGCAAACCCCCGCCGCCCGCCCGATCAGCCCCACACGGGGCGGCCCCGCCCCTCAGCGGGGGCGGCCGGGCCGTAGCCGCGCCCCCGCCCCGCCCCCCGTTGCTTGGTTACCGCGCAGGGCGTCACTGCGGGGCCCGAGCCACGGCGGCGAGAGGCCTACAGCCGGGCTGAACCATCCTCCGACCCTGTGGGGGAAGAAGTGGGTGTGTCCCGAAGCAGTAGATGGACTTGTTGCTGTAGCTCCCGCCCTCAATTTACCGCTTCCCCCCCTTTTCTCTGCGCTGTCGTTGGTTTCGCCCCGCGCGGACCATAGCGACGGAGGGCGCGCCGGAGGAAGATGGCGGTGGTGGCTCCACCGTTGGTGCCGGCTTTGTGAGCGCGGCGCTCGCTCTTCTCCCTGTCCCGTTCTCGCTCCTGCACCTAGCTCCTCCCGGCTGCTCTCAGCCTCTTCTTTCCTGCCGGGGCCGTAGAGATCATGTCGGACTCGGAGGAGGAGGAGAGTCCGGACCGCCAGCTCAAGCTGGTGGTGCTGGGGGACGGCACCACCGGCAAGGTCAGTGCCGGCCCCGCCGGCAGCTCCTCTCCCTCGCCGCGGTGCCCCGAGCCCCTTCGCTGCCTTCCCCCTCACGCTGCCCCGGCTCTGCTGCTGAGGAGGGAGCAGCTCGCGGCGCTTCCAGTCTGTCGCGCAGCCGCTGTCGCGATACCCGCTGGCTGCTCCTCCTCGGCTCCAGGCCCTCCAGGCACGGGGGACGCGGGCTCTTCCCGCCGGTGTCCGCACCGTGCCCCGCAGCCGAACCCTCTGGCGGGCCTTCCGACCCGAGGAGGTATCGTCACCTAAAAGACGTACACGACTGTAATCCAATTTTCTTGAGCCGCGGGCAAAGGAGCGGCCAGTAACGTAGTTCGTGCTGTGCTGACGCAGTTGCCGTGGTCCCCGTGCGCTGCCCGTGTCGCGACGGAGGCAGGAATGGCTCGGCCGCAGCCGCTGGAGCAGCCCAGAGCCGCTCTCGGCGGCTGCAGTGCCCCGGGCGGGCAGGGCTGGGGTCCGGACCGGGCACGGGGGTTCGCGGCTCCCCTCCAAAGGGACGAGCAGGGAAGGTCGCTTAGCTGGGGCTGCAGCGCCCTTCCTTTCGGATACAGAGCTGCCAGCCTCCCGAGCTGGATGAAACACTTTGCATCTAGTGGAGTTACTGTTCAGAGTTTGAAAAGGCACTGCTGGGTCTATTTTAGTTTGTAACTTCTATGTTTTTGTTTTTTTTTTTTTTTCCCTATCTGTAATCACCATAATGAAACCCTGTTTATAAACGTTTATTTATCAACAATAATCAAACAATAATCAAAACAACCAAACAATAATCCAACAAATTTCTCTTTGTAAAAGAGAAATTTTGACAAGGAGAGACCAAAGAAGGCAAAAGAAAGGCTGCTTTCTTGACCATTTAAAATAGTTACTGATCCTAACTATTCCCTTGAACATTGCATATTGGCATATATAGCCTGAATAATTTTGTGAGACACACCTGAAAATAGTAAATTTATTGTATGATTGAAGTATACAGTTCTTTCCTCTGTCATTAACTTTTGAAATTGCAAGGAGAAGAAATTCTGCGTGCTTCACAGTTCATATGAAAAAAGGAAATGTTCGTAGAGCTGGTTTAAGTGTAGTCCCTTGCATTAATAGGAATAAGCTCTAAGTGAAAGTACATGTGGTTTTGCTCACTTACTTACTCAGAGCTCTGTAAAGAAACAAAACATTTTTTTTGTCTCCAGTGATTCTAAACCCAGTCTGAAGTGGTATTGTGTTCATGTGAGTCAGTAGATGGGCAGTTCCAACCAGCTGTGTGATGAGAGCATAATAAATGTACAGCATCGACAGCTGAAGTGCTGCTTCATGGGTAGCATTTCCCAGGAGTTTCCCATTCACACTGAAGAATCCTTTCACTGCTGCTGTTGAGCAGCTTGTGGCAAGACCTCTTGCCAAGCATGGATTTTCAAGCATTCTTGAGTTTTGATATATATTCCTGTTGGTTCCTACCTCTCTCTCAGGAGCTGCCACTCACTGCATCTCCTGCTGACTCCAGGAATCTCATGCTTCCAGGGCAGGTTCTTGGGCATGAGCAGCAGCAGTACTCTGGTGGGCTGCTTTTCCTCCCGTCCCCCCTAGATGATGCTGTAATAGAGGCTCCTTCCCACCATCCCACTGGCTGGCAGCACTCACAGATTTATTGTAGGGTCTTGTAAAAATAAAGAAGCAATTGGGTCATGGAATGGAAGGATAAAATGTATCTACTACTCTTTTTTACCTCAGAAGACTAAATTGTTGAGGCTCCTCTCTTTTGTTGTCTACTCGTTCCGCTTACTTGTTGAAACCTGTGTATGTCTATGTGTTTTCAGCTCTAAATTGCCTGGCTCTCACATCTGGTTCACAGCTGGTCTTCACACACATGCATACTTACCTCTCTTTTACTGTGCAAGGTGTTGGTTTTTCTCTTCCTGTCACCCTGGGACCATGAGACAGGAGGTGTGTAGAAAATGATGGCATATATCTGAAATGCTGTATCTTGTACTTAGTGTGAGGTGTTCACATTTGTCTTCTTTTACCTCCTCTTTTCCAAAGAAACAACAAAAAAAAATTGTTGTTATGGGTCAGGTGGAAACTTGCTGTTTTCCTCACCCATTGCTTAGAAGCAATGTGACTCGAGTTCTGTGAAGGGATTGGTAGCAGCTTAAAAACAAATCAATGTCAGTTCAAGCTAAAGGTAATGTTTGTACTTACACTAGCTAGGAATTGCTCTATCCATGAGGCAAGGGAGGCGTGATGTGCTTCTGTTAATTTGTTTTGAGGTGGTTGAATTGATAACTGGATACTTAAATTTTTAAGGGTAGCAATAAGCACTGCTGGAGCAAACACAAGTAAAGAAGAGTAAAAGTGGAAGAAGGCATAAGAGTAGAATGTGTAAAACTCTTAGAGTAAAATAGAGATGCAAGGTAATGGTAAACTGTGGAAAATCAAAATTGAGGGAAGCAAGGCTGGTTAGTCAGAAGATAATAGAGGGTGATTTTAATGAACTAGACAAACTAGGAAAACAATCTAAAGAGCAATCAGAAGTGGGGGCAATGGGGAGATGAAAAAATCCAGCAATTATTAATAGCAGTTGGCTCTTTGATTTTGAATATAGGAAGGACATATATACCCACAGCTGCCTTACGTGTCTAGGTTTTAAATCAGACCACTCTTCCTGGGCCAAAATGATTTTCCATTAAAATAAACCAACATTACTACTAGTATGGATTGAAAAAAAAAAAAAAAGGATGTTATGATCCAGATATTTCTACTCTTTTTGTGCATAGATTGGCTTAATACTGAAATATACAAGGATGCTGATTTAAGATAGAATATTATGATTTGCCAATGTTGAAAAAGGTTTTGGGCCTCTGGAAGTAAATCTCAGAGCTTTTAATGGGAAGGGAGGTCCTGAAAAATAGGTGTGCTGAGGTTCTGTTTGTTTGCTGTCTGTTGTAGCTGGAACTGGAGTATGGTATCAGAAACATCCTACCTTTCCTTCTGGTAACAATGGATGATGAAAATGAAATAATGAATGCTCAAGCTATGGGAGTGGTAGGAGCTAAAACATAGGTTGGCATAAAAAGTAGTGTCCTGCTTACTTAAGGATTTTTTTAGAATAGAAGATTTTTAAGCATTTTGAATTGCCTTGTTACACTTGGGCTCAAAAACTTCATAGATGGTGACAAAAATATTTTTATCACTGTTGAGTCTCGCAAATGGAGAACTGAATGAAGTGTGCTGTGCAGATTGGCCCAGCTGCATCAGAGACCTACATCAAATGTCAAGAAGTTATGATAATTTTCTCTTTTTCAGTGGAGAAAGTTGCATCAGTAGTTGGCAGTGGGATGGAAGGACATTAGCTTGGACAGTTATGTGTTTTTATGGTAGTTAAAGCATTTCATCATTTAGCCTAGTGTTTGTTTTAGTTTTGCTTTTCCTAAAATTCTTGTCAGTAAGATAGGACATGACTGAGGGATTAGTGTAGCTGTGCTTGGATAATGGCATTGATGTTCTAGAAGGGAGTGAGAGAAAGGATAGATACATGTGGTTTTTGGAAAACAGAGTTTCAATTTGTGGCTAAAGTTTGTGTGTGAATGGAAATTCATGGCTTCAGAGCTATGTGCTTGCATCTAATTGAATTTTTGGTTTAGTTTTCTTTCTTACAACTGTGATACTACACTTTGGCACCGCTTTCTCAAAACTTAATTCTATAGGACTTTACTCAAAGAGGTGTCATTGGTGGGGTTTTCCCTACAAGTTTCTGGTTGCCCTGATGAGTAGTCATTGTCAGAGCTGGCTATCATTGCTTGTTCCATATGACTTTCAATTTAATTACTTTTTAGTTTATTTCATAGATATTTGCTTTTTTTCCTCTTTACTCATTATGTAGGTCTTCAGGAACAGCATGTCAAATTCAGTTTATACTGAATTGTTGACATTGAAAAATAGAAGCAAGGAACTGTTATGCCTTTTATGTAAGGTTAAATTCCATCTTTGCTTCTTTGAAAAAAGCCTTCCCAAATATCCTATTGTATTTTGAACTTAGAATACTGTACTTTTTTTTCTTTTACTGCTATCTTGGTTGCTGTATATTAGAGTTCAAAGACATTTTCTTGTTTTTAACAAGGCTTCTTTAACCCCAACCTTCAATGAAGTATTGATATTTAGAATAGGATGTTTACATTAGGTGTGTGAACCTTCCAAACAGATGGAATTTTTGCTGGAAATTCTGCTATGCAAGCTGGTGACCTGTTTGTCTTAATAGAGCTGCAAAGGAACAAAGGCCTTCATACTATTGTATTGTTTTCTGAACCTGACATTAAGGGGTGAAATTGTATGGAATGCAAACTTTCTAAAAAATGGGCACTGATTACTTGTTTATTTTTACAACTACAGTTCTACTGAACCATTATTTAACTTTCATTAATTGTTATATAGATTGTATTCAACATGTCCTCAGGTAAAACAGTTGGGCAAAATCTTTTCTGGCAAGCATGGCAGGGAACACTTCTGGGATTTGAAGGGAGTATTTGCATTGTAGAGGCGCTTGAATATGCATTGACATAACTTCTTTGTTTATTGTTGTAAAGAAGTTTGAACTGTTGCTCTTAGCATTTTGTGGATAAATGCTTGTTTTGTGAAAAAATAGAGGACCCTAGACTGGTAATTCAACACCTTGAGCTCTAACATTTATTAGGAAAAAATTTAAGAAGGAGTTAGTCAATGATTTTGTGCTATAAATTCCTTTGCATTCAAGAGCACAGTGGAGAAAAACTGTTTCAGAGGACTTTGCCATGCTGTTGATTACTTGCTACTCTTATAGGTCAGCTGTTATTGAATATGTGTCATTTCTTGTTACTAACAGCCCTAGAAGTCTTCAGGGATTATTGAATGTCAAAGAATGATAAGCTAATATTTACTGAGCCTTTAAAATAAGAATGGAGTGGTTGCTTATTTAATGAGGATCTTAATTAGTGTGTTGGAGAATATAGAATACTGTGATATAGTCAGATGCTACTTGAATCTGTACTCTAGGCACTAGTTACTTTTCCAAAAAGGAAAATTTCAAGAGGACTGAATAGTGTATTCATGCAGTTGTCTTATTCTCATCTACATCTTTAAGGTCATAAAAAATTAAAGATGTCATTGTAATCTTGACATGCTAACTGTTGAGATTAAGTGAATCAGTTCTACTGACTCTTTCAGTACTGTAGTCTGAATCTGTATTGAATTTTATTTTGTGTGTGTTGTTAGGATTACTGTCACATAGCTGAAGGCAGAAGAATCTTCTCAAGATTTGCTCTCTGTGGTCTTCCCCCTTTCCACAGGGATATAAATATATAAGTGTACTCATGCTATTTCTAGTTTACTTGCTTTTTTCCCCATTTGTTTTTTTATTTTTAATCCTCTTGGGGCTTGAGTTCAGTGAAGTAAATGAAAATGTTGCATTAGGCTAACACTGACTTGTGGAATTGTTTCCTAAACATGTCTTCTGATATGAAAATATCATTCATTGTATATATGCCAGTGATAGGAATATAAATATGATACAGAAACATGAAAACAGTAAATCTTATTTTATTTATTTAATAGGAAATCTAATAGTTGAATAAATATTTGCCAATTCATAATAGAGTGTTAATGCTGGAGCTCTGGTGATAATGTTTTAATGCTAAAAAGGGTGTTTTTTTCTGTGTACATGTGGCATTAGCCTAATTTAGATCTTTGTTATAACCTTCTATTCAAGGACCTTGCCTACTCTCATATTTCGGAACTATTTGCATTATTTTGCTATTGCATTTTTAAATGTGCTCCTAACAGCAATTCTGATAACAATTGGTATGACTTATCTCTTCATGGCTTGATAAATGGAAAACTGGCAAGAAAAAACCCTTCTGGCCTGCTTTGAGTTTTCTTAGACAGTGTAAAGGTTTTGTGAGCCTCTTAGTATTTTTCCTTCTCTATATAGGTAAAGAAATATTTAGATTTTTTTTCTGTAGTTAATTTGTATATTTGTTTACAAATGTCATGCCAACAAGAGATTTTTAAGTGTACACTAATTTGATGTTGCTTATATTTTATAATTTTTAATATTTAGTATTTTTTTCACAATGCAGACTTCTGAATTATTTATGATTGTACCACTATTTTCTCCTTTACTTTTTTTGTGGGCCTTCTTTGTATATTTCTTTCCTTTTCTACCCCCACCAATTTTTTTTTTTTTTTTTTTTCTTCAATGGAGACACTAAATTGCTACCAATAGAATGTAAGTGCCTTGCTTCAGTAGTTTGCCCAGGTTAGTTGTGTATCCTTCCAGCCATATACACTAAATGCTTATTATTAGGTTAACAGTGTATTGGTTTGCTTTCATAAAGCCACAGAATACCAATTGAAGAAATAAATTTTCAAATTTCTGCTGAAAGGAATAAATCTATAAATGTGCATTCTTAATATGTGTTTACCTTCTTTTTCTGTGTGCAAGAAAGGACTCTTCCCATTTAAGAGTTCGTGTAATCCCTGATCCCAAAACTGATGTACAGTGGCAGAATCTGGCCACACTCAGGAGCCCTCTGTGGGATCCTGCACTGTGCAGGTCTCTATTCTCTCCCAGAAAATTGGTCTGGGATCATGGTGTTCCTTACCAGAGAGGACCCTTGTTTTTGAAATGAACGCTTTTTAAAAATACTGAGATCTTCAGGTACAGATGGTGTTGCCTAGATTTATGTCTGTTTGAGCATACTAATGATACCTCCTTCAACTCTGCACAGTATTTTGTAATAGAACTATTAGAGTTTTTTGAAATCAATGCAAATATGCACCTTGCTTCTTTTTGCATAAATTAGTAGCCTTTGCCACCTCCTGTTATTATGTTGAAACTGACTGGAATCCTTGTCAATCCAAATCCATGAACACTGTTACCATTCATTGATTTAAAAAGTGCTTAACTGTATTTCATACTTTTGAGTTAACATAAAGTTTGTTGCTGTTAAAAATGACGACTTAATTTGATACTGTTCTGTTTTAGACATCCTTAGCTACCCGTTTTGCTCAAGAAACGTTTGGAAAACAGTACAAACAAACCTTAGGACTGGACTTCTTCTTGAAAAGGATATTATTGCCAGGTAAGAGAATAAAAACTAACTCTGAAAGGCTGGGTGGCAGCAGGACTTGCAGAAACAGATTCTTCAGAGTAATGTGTACTAAATAAGCTAAGTGCAGTGATTTTTATGGCAAAGTAAATTAGGTTGTTTGGAGAATATTTTGTTCATACTTTCCTGCCAGGTGTCATAGAGTTATGCATTTGCAACTTACATCTCTAAGTAAAGCACTGAATTCAAATAAAAGGAGTGTTATCTATACTGATGAATTTTATAATCCCTGCTTAAGTGCACTCACTTTCCACGTGAGTAGTGTAACATACAACAATGAAATGGAACTTTAAAGATATTAATTGAAAAAGTATATGTGTTTTGAAAGAAATATATATATTTTTAAATGAAATACACTGCTTATATTTGAGTTGTGTGGGAGATGCATAATGCAGCTATGGACTCACAGTGCTCTAATATGTGAATGCTGTTTTATGCAAGGCAGCATGAAATTGCTGGCATTTAATAGACCACTAAAATTTAGGGTCCCTCGGCACTCATAAAAATACAGTTTGAGCATTCAAGATGTTTCACTTCATGAAGGCAAAGAAACTATTTAGATGCCAGTTGCGGCACACTGCATGGAAAATGCAAAGAAATAATTAAAAAAGAATAATTGCTGGTTAAGTTTGTCTCTGGACAATTGGGGTTTAAAATACGTCTTTTCACTGATTTGTGTGTGCTCATATTCTAAGTATGCAAGTATTTAATTAAAAACATTTGCTTCTGGGTTCAGAAATCAGAAGTTAGAAAAAGTTCGTGTAATTATTAAGAGCTGTAGAGAGATTTGATAAAGTTGATGCAAGTTCTGTAGTTCTGTCTTCTCCTTGTGGAGGATGAGGAGGGAAGGAAACCCAGAAAGTAAGCATTTTATCTGTAAACTGAAGTTATAAGAAAATGTATACAGTTCTTGAACTTATTTTTAAAAAAATTATATTGCAAATAATTTCTTGATTGTGTTTATATATTTTCTTAAGTGAAACAGAATAATCTTTTCAGACTACCCCTATGTTCACTATTTTGGTTTGGCCATTTTGCTGAACTTTTTTAGTATCTGGTGAATGATAAAGTACCAAATCCCAGTGCTTATTTCTCCATAAAATCAACAGAATAATTTTTTTATTGTCCTGCTCATGCCTCTAAAAATACCAGTGTGTATAATGCTTAACAGCAGTACTTGCAAGTGGAATGTGTACACAAATCATGCAGTGTGCATGCTGAGATCTTGTATTTTGCAAGTTTTTATTCCAGCTGTTAAGCATACAGAAACTATTAGTACGTTACTGGGATTCTAAATATCCTTGTTGAGTAGAAAATTTGGAAAATTATCAACTGTTGCTTCATTCATTTTTGTTCATAGTTTATATTGTGTGTGAATTTCATTCATTCATAGTTTATTTTGTAATAAAATCAGAATGCTAGTAAAAATAGCTCCAAAAAGTCTGTACATCTGTTTTCCTCAAAACAGTAGCATTTGCATTCATATTCAGGAAGAAACATTTTTCTGTAGGTTGTCACTCTGGTTTTTGCCTATACCTATATATGTATTTAGGTGTATATGGCTCTCTGTTTCATAGGTAAACTGGATTAGTTGTAGGGAGTAAGAGGGAGGGAGGTTTCATTTCTAAATGCTGGAATGGGAAGCATTACTTTAGTAAGTGGATTTTTCTAATTTCTAGATTAGTTCTGGGTTTGCAGAGTTTACTCTATGCTTGTTTACTTGACAGGTTAATTGAGACCACTGCACAGAAATTATGTGTATCAGTAGGAAAAAGGACTTGATTTCTCTTGTTCAGTAAGAGAATTGATGAACAACTATGGTTCAGTAGTTGTTGTTTTTTTTTCCTTCTTCAATGTAAGCAAAGATTCCAGAAATTAAAATTACAGATTTCTAGAATTACACAGAAGTTTGCATTGGGCTTCATTGAAATATATTATAACTTACAAAATAAAGTACTGTTTTTCTGGATTTTTTTTGTTTTTTTTTTAAATTTTGTTTAAGATAAAAGAGGCATTTGTCTCCAATTGTTTTAGTAACTAATGCAGTTTTGCAGTGAATATAGTAAATATTTTGCATGGTAAAACAGTACAGTTTAATACAAATCAGAAGTACTTTGATAAATTTTGAATGCTTTCTGTGTTGCTCAACATGTGTCTAGTGTTCAACATGAGAAATTCACTTCCTGCAGTTTGTTCAAAATACTTTTTTTTTCAAAGTGCTAATCAGTTTCATTATATTTATTGATGCAGAATCTTGTATAGTCTGGATGCAGCTATGGTGTAAGTTTTAGTGCCTAAATAGTGTATCTGTTACTCAGAGGGTCTGCTGATAGAGACTCCTAAGAGCCATAGTTGTATACTTTTTGGGAGGTTGTGGGTGCAGCTCAGTAAACAGGATTCTCCTGTTAAAAGGATTTTTTTAAAGTTGTTGGTGTAAAAAGTGTTCAGACTTGTGTCTTGACTGTGCAGCACTGCAGGTAAGGTTAACCAGTGCACGAAGGTTCCTCCTGCAGGGTCTCTGCTGCTGCAGCCCAGTGGCTTCACTCCATGCCAGGAGCAGTCTGCACACCTGCACTGTGCCACCTCACGTGTTTCAGCTTTGCATTGTGTGCATTTTCTACAGAGTAAAGAAGTGCTGGGGATTTTTTGTCCCTTAATAGTGTGTTACATGTTATTTTGACAGTATTCTCCTGTTATTTTTATTGGAGAGTTAAGACTGTTTCTAAGAACTGTCTTATTATGCATGGTTTCTTTTTGTTTTTTTTGTAAGTCTCTAGTTTTTATGTTCCTGTTAAATTGAAAAAATAAAAGATTTCAAACTTTTTGCAGAGAACTTTGTCTGCTACTATCTCAGTTGTTAATTAAATACTTGCTAGGTAAATTGCCTGCAGTTTTTCCTTTTGTCAGAATAATCCTAACATCCTTCTTTCTTCCCCAGAATCAATCTGAGCACAAAGCAAATATTACAGAACCTATTTGGAAAAAAGGGAAAATGCAGCATTTTGCACAGGAGATGATCAGTATGAATTTCATAGTTAGTGGGGTCCTAATTAAGAAGTTCACCTTGAACAAACATCCCAATCTCTTTTTTCCCTGTTTTTTTTTCTGTTGTTAATGAAACAGAGTAAATAATTTGTAATAGGAGATTTTTTAAATTGGACAGTCACAGACTATTTAATGTAACTTATTGCACTACAATTTTTAAGGTTGTTCCATGCAGTTATCCAGATACTGGGGCCAGAATGCTGTGCATAATTTTCCTTAGGAGGAAAATCAAGTTGAAACTTTTTAGAGTACTTGAACACAAGATTAGGCATCGGAAAATTACTGATTTTGAAAGTGATAATAAGCATAAAGGTATTTTTTTTCCAAAATACATGTCATGAATAACACAGTGACTTTCCAGCAGAATACATAGGGGTAGAATATTGCAGCATGGTGAGCCTTTGAGCCTGCATAGTTTGCTTACCCACTGAGGACGTGTAGTCTTTTCAGACTGAGGATGCACTGGTTTATGGAAGGCTTTCCTGCATTGTTTGCGATCATTTATATTCTAGGCTTTAAAAATAATTAATTAATTAATACATAGTATATGAATTATCAAAACAAACAAGCTTTTTGTTGATTATAAAAGGTTGCCTTGATTGAATTGGGGTGTTTATGATGTGTTTTCTAAGCTCTATGTAGATTTTTTCTTGGTATTAGATAAAACTCAGAGTAGCCTAATATCATCTCTGTATTTTTGAGACCAAGGTAGTAGTTTTGGGAATCTGCTCTTTTAACCAGATTAAAGCAAGGTTGCATTATAAAAATATAATGTGGTACATGTAATTTCACTGGTAGCATATATTCAGCTATACAGGTATAATTTGCTGTTATTTTCACCTAGTACAGTGATACATTTCCATGGAGCACATTCCCTTGTGTAACCAATGCCATCGTGTCAGTTACAAATTTTCAGCTGAATGGATCATGTGGGGTAAAATCAGATTGTCAACTGCATAAAATAGTTGAATTAAGAATATATCTTAGCAAGCCAAAGTAATGCGCTTATTTTCACTTGATTTGTAATTGTTGTGATGTGAAATTTGTTGCATTTTTTAAAATCTAGGAGTAAAATTAATAGGCAGTTGTGATTATTTGTGAGTATGTAGAATTTGTATTAACATATAAGTGTCATGTGAGTTGTGTGTGGGTTAGAAAAAAATTTGTAAGTCCTTACTCTGTTAGAGTTTGGTGCTGCAGGTAATCAGTACAGTTCTGAAAACAGTTATTACCATGCAAAATGTGAGAAAGTATACTTTAGTATGTTTGTATGTATATGGTACCTTACCTTTCTATGTATATTTTTGATCTGTGAGTTGCTGAGTTGTCTTGGAGAATATGTATGATTTGTAGGATGTTAAATATTCTACATGATTTTTTGCTAGTTTTGTTTTTAAAAACCTATTAACAATTTCAACGTAGCTTAAAAATGGTTCAGAGTAGAAAGGAGGGTCTATTCTTGGTGTAGATTCTTTGAAGATGAGACTGTGTAAATCATGTACAATTTAGCTTCATGCCTTAAGGTGAAGAGTGGAGGAATTAATCATAGTTTGCATCCTCAGCTTAGATGGGTGTCAGCATTTCCATTTTTTTACTCTGTCAACTATACAATTCTGTAACTGTATACTACTATTAGCATCATTACCAAAATGAAGTTATCATGAAGATTTTCCTCACTTCTTGATCTATAAGGAAGATTTGGAGAGGGGATGAGGAAGGAACACACAGTATGAAATAATGGGGATAAGTTGGCATTAATTGTGTTACCTTTCAGTTCCAAGTACCCCACTACAGAACATTCTTTGTGCATTTTTAAATGTTTTGTCAGTGGAATATATTATATAATTTCTATTCAGGAGTGTTATACTTTATGCAATTCCAATTATTTTCTGTCACTATTAGATATGTTAATAGCTAGCTATAGTTTATTGTATCTTAATGACTTAACTGGACACAAATGACTTTTTTCCCAGATGATACAATTATTTTTGTTTCAAAATTTAGTTCCTGTTTCTTGTATACTTGTTAAAAGCTATTGTTGTTGAATATATTTGTGTCTAAATTGTCCAGGTTACACAATATCTGTATAATTTTTTTTTCCAGGAAATCTAAATGTTACTCTTCAAGTATGGGATGTAGGGGGACAAACAATAGGAGGCAAAATGCTGGATAAATATATTTATGGAGCTCAGGTACAGTATAAATGCTGATAATTATATTTTATAGCAATGATTTAAAATTAATTGAAACTTTGTTTGTAAAATTATGCATACATACATTATATTTAGCTTTTAGTTGACTGATTCATGAATCTCAAAAATGTTCAATGTCTGTTCAATCTAAACTTAATTGACATTAATATGCTACTTTAATTTTGGTGTGTAGCTAATTTTATAGAGCTGACATAAAAACCAAAGCAAGTGTGTGCATTTATAGAACTGAATAACTCCCAAGAACAGATGGTTGTTTCCAGGCTTTGTGTCTTGAGTTAAGAAAAGCAATCACAATAAATAGTAAAGGCTATTTGGTTATCCACATGGTAGATAGAGTGGCTGCTTTCAGAACAGCTGCCTCCTGGGGGGAAAAGGTAGAAGGAGGAAATTAAGAGCAATCCTACACCATTAAACTCATACATGCAACTGGGGTTATAAGGGGGCAAACAAAAGGAGACAACCAGGTAGCTAAATATTTTTGCAGCACTCCTATCCAATGAAAATTAACTTTATCTTCAGGTTAACTAAGCAACTTTAAGTGGATGGTAGGATTAAGAGTTAAGTATTATAACTGCATCTTGAGTCATGAGATGATTTAGGAGGATGTATTATAAATGCCAAACTTCTTAGCGTGAGTGATCCTAATATGTGCTTTGTTCCTTAATTTGGAGTTTGTAATGAGACCAATAGGCATATAATGTGCTATTTGATAATGTTATACAACACAGGAATGGCTAATGAAAGAGATTGGGATTTATTAGTGAATTGGATAAAGAGAAACTTGTCAATGTAATGTTTTGTCACTTTCAAAACAATGTCAATATTTTTAGCTGTTGCATCTGTTTATAGCATGTTATTTTTTTAATAAAACCACATTTGCTAACCTGTTACGGATCTAGCAAGCAATAGGAGAAAGTGGCTTCCTTGACAGAGGGAATTTGATTAATCACAAATTGTTGCCATATGTCCAAAGTAAATTTAATGAAGGAAATAAAAGGCTATTAGCTTTGTCTGTATTGAATTTGGTGATAAATGTAAGAGTTTCTTACCAAAAATGGCAGGTCAAAGAGTTAATACCTGTGCCCAAAAGTGCATAAGCAGTTTATATCAATAAGACTAAAGTTTGATTTTTTTTTTGTTATTCAGAACACATTAACAAAAAAACCCTGTGTCCAATCTCTTTGTCTTTAATCTTCCTCCAGTCCTCATTTTAACCCATTTTTTTTTAATGGACTGGTGATTTTTCTCTCCCAATGTTGGCATGTATTGCCAATGTCTGTAAGAGGCTTCTTATCATCAAAGTTGAGTTCTAACACACTTTTCTATTAGCTTTATAACAATGCCTGTTAAAGATGCATAAAATTGTCTCTATTTTCATCTATTCATGAAATGACATGAATAGTTTGAAAAAGCACTGCTTTCAGCTTATTTCTAGGCATAAGCTTATTTAATGTTGAACATCGGTACCTTTTTATAAGAAAAATAGGAAAAGCAAAGAAGAACAAGTAGGAGTATTTGTAAGGGTAAATCCTTTTAAATATGGATAAAAAATTCCCGTGAATGGGCAACAAAACAGCAAGAAAGTAACTGTGAAGAGGTAGCATGGAGTTTGTAAAGGTAAAATGTGCACAGCCAACTTGATTGTTGTCTGTGGTTAGGTGGTTAGCTGTGTGGAGAGGAGAGCAGTGGATGTAATTTGTCTTTGCTTCAGCAGGGCCTTTGACATAATCTCCCACAATATTATTACAATATTACAGTAAATTTACTGAAAATCTGAATGGACAGCTGGATTTAAAGGTCTATAGCTCAGTGTCTTACTGATTTATTTCTTAAGGGTTGGTACTGGACTTGTTTCTTTTACTGATTCTTTTATCAATGGAGCAAAACATTGTAAGTTTATGAATAGCACCAGTTTGGGGAGGAATGGTCACTGTGCTGGAGTGTAGGGCTGCTACTGAGAGAAACCATGACCAGCTGAAGGAGTGGGCCAACAGAAACCTTGGGAGGTTCAGCTGATGACAGATGCCAAGTCCTGCACCTGGTACAGAACAATCTTATGCAGCTGGGAATCAACTGGAGAGTGTGCAGCGAAGGGCCACAAAGGTGATTAATGGTCTGGAGCATCTGTCCTTATGAGGAAAGGCTGAGAGAGCTGTGACTGTTCAGCCTGGAGAATAGAAGGCTAATCAATATATATCCACCATGCAGGAAGGATGCAAAGAAGAAAGAAGCAGGCTCTTTTGTGTAGAGAACCAGAGCAATAGGCACAAACTGACACAGGGGATTCCTTGTGAACATCAGGAAACACATTTTCTCCTGTGGGGATGACTGAGAACTGGCACAAGTTGACCAGAGAGGTTGTAGAGTCTCCATCCTCAGAGATAGCCAAAAGCAGTCTGGACATGGTCCTGAGCAGCTGGCTTTGGGTGCCACTGCTTGAACAGCATCATTGCACCAAATGACTTCCAGAGGTCCCTTCCTACCGCAGTCATTCTGGGAAATGGCTTTGGAGGAAAAAGCTCTTGGATGGATGTCTTATTGAGGTAAAAAACCAGTTTAATGGGACTTTGCAATGCATCCTTGCAACGGTGAAAGCTAATTGAGTACTGATCTGTGTTAGTAAGAATGAAGTAGTCAAATCAAGGAAAGTGATTATCATGCTCTCTGACATTTTTGAGGCTACATTTGAAGTACTGTATTCAGTTTGGGGTTCCCCAGTGCAAGAGAGCCTTTAAAATATTTTAGTAACTTGAGTGAAGGTCGCAAAAAAAAAAAGTGTGTGTGCCTATGATGTGCACTTGGTCAGCGTGTGTGGTGCAGCTGGGATTTTAAACATCTTGTTTGTAAAGTACACAAGCTATACGGATATAGGTAAAGCAGGTGATTTGGATCTGTTGCAGAAATTGTGTTTGTCTGTGTATTCTTCAAATCTAAATAATTCAGGTTTAAAATACATGTGTGGAATTGTTTGTAGCATATCTATGGCAGATGCCGATAGCCTTGTGTAGGTTTCTGTCTATTTGATCATTGTGAGATTCAGAAATCATAAGCTGCTAAATTCTTATTTTTGTGCTCAGAATTAAATATGTATGGTAGGACTACTTCTGAAATCCTATGGCCAGCTGGAGATGGAAGTTTAGAGAATCTCCTGCAACTGAAAAGATTATGGTCTACAGTTCACCTGATCTTGGTTGAAATTTGATCAGAACATCAACAAGAGTAAATGGAGTATCCATCTAAACTTCACTGCAAAAACTTGCCATTAGATTTTTCCTTCTCTCTAATGAGAGATGAATCAATTCTCTAGGATAGATCCTTTGGTTAGGTTGCTGTTAAGATGCCATATTTTGATTGAGATCCCCTGTTTTTTTGTGCCATATTTTAAAAAAAGAATGGCAGATTTGAGCATGAGAACTTTCATTGGTTGCTATTGGAATACGGCTCCCAATATTGCCAGTTATATTGTGCCTGGGCCAGTCTGACCCTCGCTGCTGGGCCAAAGGCAGCAACTGCGGTGTGTCACCCCAGAGATACCTTGGCTTGCTGGTGGTTGCAGCTGGGCACTGAACAAGTCCAGGCTTGTTAGGAACCCCGTTTACCTCAGGAGGAATGGCTTCAGGTGATGGTGAAGAGAAAAAGGATGGATTCTGCTGGAGGGTTTAATGTCCAGAGGTTTATTCCACGGTTACAGAGGTCTGAACGTGAGGACCTGCTCCAACACAATCCCGGCCGCATGGTCTGATTCACCTTTTAAGCTCAGGGACAGGGGGAGGGGAGGTACAGGTGAGCCACCAACCAGGTGAGAGGGGCAGGGTCTCAGGGGAAGTTGACACCCAGACAGGCCAATGACCTCTGGGCATAGGGGCATCCTTTGAACTTGACCAACCACACAACGCCTTGCTGGAATGCTAAGCCTGATTGACAGGAGTCATTCAGCATGGGGGTAAGGGGGAAGGGAGAGAGGTATAGGCACACTTGGGGAAGGAAGTTTACAACACACTGCAACAGGTTGCAGTTGGAGGAATTCCAATTCATTTCTGTCTTTAAGCAGTTGCTTTCTCCCTGCACATTTTTAATTTTTTCCTCTGATATTGCTCATTTAGAACAATGTGGTTACTGCATCCTGTCTTGGTAGCTGAATTTCAGTGATGGGGCAGAAGAACTCTGCAAGCTGTGGAAAAGAAGAGCCCTTTGATCTTTATAAATAAAGGGTGTTAATAATCAACACTGACTGAAAGCTATTTAAAACTACCACATTTATCTCAGAATTGAGAGATGCTGAGAGTAACTGTGTAGTCAGTTGCCACAGCTGTACTGATAGAGAGTAAATAATTCAATTATGGCAATTTAATCACTTAATCACATGTATTTGAGTGACCATGTCCTCAGGATCAGCAAAGACAGGAGTGGTTAAGTATGTGTGGACTGTAAGCTGCTTTCATTTGCAAAAAACTCTGTTTTCATCTGCACGTTTCTGCAACAATTGTGTGCTCTTTACTAAATGAATATTCTGTGACTAGAAAAAATACTCTAGAATTTTGGCCTGACTTATTTTATAATATTAATGAAAATTTGAAAGTTCCTTGATGCAAAAGTCTGTTATAGGACGAGGGTAGCTGAGGATAAATGAAGATGAAAACATATATTTTTAATTATTGTTTTCTCTAACTTCCTTTTATTGTGCCAGATCTTGACATTAACTTGGCATGTCTTAAATTTTGATTATCACTACAAAAATATTGCCTGTTTAAAACACGTCCATACTAACACTTCAGTTTGGAAATAAGGCTGCTGCTGTTTGCATGGTAAATCTTTCAGAAGCACTCCCATACTTACCTGTAATTGCTGCCCCTACCCACATATCTAGTTTAAATTATCATTAAGATCTGGCATATGCTACATCATAAATTGGCTTGTTAATAGGAGTACTGCAGACTCTACTTTCTCCAGGGAGCAGCAAATAATTTCTGCAATATTTTCAGTTTCCAGTGACCTATTTTTGAAAATGCTCTGTAATTCCTAAACAAAAAGCACTCACATGTGCACTAACATAGACAAAATGTCTCTTACTAGAGTGTAATTATGCAAGCAGGGACTATTCACCATGTTGCTGGAGACTAGAGAATCAATGTGCTGTTCTTGGCATGTCGTCTACCATGTGTTTCAAACCTCTTTCATGGCAGGGAAATACAGTACTTTTGTGTAAAAATGGCAGTGTTAATTTTCCTCCTGAATTGCTCACACATAATAGGGAAACAACAGTTTTTATGCTGTCTACTTGGTTTGTACCTCACACAAGCACCAGTTATTGTGGGGGAAGGGTAGATATAAGTTTAATTGTGTTAGGAATTTACATTTTAAAAAAGGAACTTACTATGTTGTGGTAAAATGTTTAGATATGGATAATATTGGAACTAGACTAGTGAAGAGATTTTTGCTTTTATTTTTAGAACATTAGTCTCAAAACAATTAAGATATGATGTTAACAGCTCACTGATTTACACAAAATGTCTGCTGAGGGTGGGATAATACAGAAAGACATAAAATCATTTTAGTCTAGATTTTAGCTAATTACACACAGAAAACTACATATTGACAAGCATTCTATTTAATCTCATAAAGCACACATAATGATAGTTAAAACAAAGACTAGTTTATAGGAGACAAAGAACAGAGTTCTATTTATGCTAACTTTCTAAAGATATACATTAAATAACTTTGTTGTCATTTTAAAGCAAATTTTACAGAGGCTTATTGTTATTTGTCACGTCTACTGCTTGGGAAACTTTTCTGCTTGCTTGGGAAACTTCGCTGTAACAGAATTTCAGCTTGAGGCTTACATACTTTTTTAAACTATTTTAACTATTTCTCAAAAATTTTCTAACTTTATGGATTCTAACATTTCTCTCTCTCTGTTTGACTCAGAAGTTTTCATTCTCTTGTTGCTTGCTACTTGCGTTTCATAGCTCTATTGCAAAATTTCTGCTTATTATCTGTTAGAGACTTATTTGCACTAGACTGAAGCATTGCTATATTATGGCACAGCAACTTAATGCTGTGAAGACTTAATTTTTGAAAGAGATATGATTCACGTTCGGCAACAGTCACAAGTCATTGTTCGAAAAACTCTGGTCGATTCTAAAGCTTTAATTCAAAACTTTTGTTCATGTCAATACTTTTATCTACTGCTTTTGTGAGATTTCGTACACTCTTTGTGTTTCCACTTCTTAACTCTTTTGTTTGTATGACAAATACTTCTTGGACTGTTTTGTTCATCATTCGCTGAACACAACAGAGTATACAAGGTACTACTATTAATATTAGTATTAGAACACTTAATACGTAAAGACTTATTTTGCAAAGTTGCTTTAGCTAAGGTGCAAAACTCTAATTTTGAAACAAATCATTTAGTTAGGAACTTCTATCTTCTTTAATTTGGGCTGTCAGATCTTTTAATTTTTGAATGCTTTTGTGAATGGGTTCAGAATGATCAGACAAATTTATACAACACAATCTTTCAAATTCTTCACAACTATGCTTTTGTGTCAGTAAAAGAAAATTGATGGCTGCTCTGTTTTGAAGAGTAGCATGTCTAATACTATCAACATCGGTCAACATATCACTGATTGCGGAGGATGTGGCATTGGCTTGTTTGCTTAGCTAACATCTAACTCGATCTAATTGTTTCAATGCTACTGCTGAAGCTAATTGGGGTAAAAATATACTTGCTGAAACTCTTGTCGTGGCATTTTAAGGCATAAAATCACTCTGACAGTTCTTATCATAATGAGGAATAGCTCTTGCTCTCTTTTGTTTCTTTTTCATCACTGCTTTGGCAGTGGGGGTAATTATGGTGAGTATACTAATGCTACAAGGGCTACTTTCAAGGTGAGCTGGAATGCTTTGCTAAGTTCTGTCTTTGCAAATGAACTAATACTCTTTCGGCAATTGCTGTGGATATTGATTTATCTTTGGAAACACATCTCAACTGTTTGAAACATTACACTAAAAACTCAAATTTTTATATGCAAAATAATGAGGAGTAACACTGAACTTTGGGGGATCACTTTTTCGCTAGGCATGAGTCATGAAAGTAAAACAAAAATTAATGGTCAAAGAACTAAGGATTTCTAATTCTTGAGGTTCAGATGCTGTCTTGAGAAGTTTTTTGGACTAAATGTTCTAATTTAAGGAAGGACTGTTTCTATTGTCAGTTCTACTTGGTTTACTATTGGATTGTTTTTTGACTAAAGGCAACTCTTTCACTGGCACACCAACTAAACACGTTGAAAAAGGCTTTTCTGGTTCTGAATTAGACAGACATATAGTATCTGATCTGGTAGCTTTGGCTAAGGTCACCTAAACATTTGTTTTCGGTTGATCTACAGGCAAATCTGCATGACAAAAAACAATTAAGATCAAGGAAAACAAGTATACTATTTGATTTTGCTCCATCTCTTTCAGGAACTAAGTTTTGGCAGAATTCTTTTTACACAAAAACAATAACTTAAGTTTTTACTAAAAATTAGCTTTGTTAAATAAACATTCAGCATTTAACTAGCATACTCATAAATAATATTGGCACAAAATCAGAGTTCATGGGTTCTACTGATGCACAAAGAACGTCAGGCACAAGAGGCGTCAGGTGAGACTCAGGATCCTTCGATTCGGTTCACGTTTGCGTACTTGCTTCTTCGGTCCTGGGCTCGACAACAGGTTCTGAAGTGCGATATGGTTTGACGTTTTTGGCAGGAACTCAATTCTAGCACCTGTGGAGACAGAAGCATACCCTTTGCCCCATGTTATTAATTGGAACGGACTTTTTATCTGTCTAGAGTCAGGGTTTCTAATTAGTACAGGAGGATGTTCTTTCAGTTTTGCTTGTGTGTTATTTGAAAAGTGCTTAAAGATTGGTGGATCTGGTTCTGTACTTGAACTGTTTAGAAAATTAAAAACGTACAGAGCCTTACTCAGTCTCATCTGTGGGGTGATCTCCGTTTTACTCCATATACTGTAAGTTTGTCGAAAATATGATGTATTTTTTTAAAAGAAGTTATGGGATTTCTCTGTAAAATAAAAGAAAAAGATGAAATAAATTTTAGCCGTGGAGTTGTGACTAGTCTTTCATTAATTATCTGTATCATACTAAGTTGTTTATAGAGTGCTGTTGTGGTGAAAATCTAAGCAGAAAGTATTCTTTATGACCTGGATGCCATGCTGCCTTTGTTTTGCATCTTTATGATGTTATACCTGCCATCTTTGCTTTTTGAAAGTGCAGCAAATATTGGCAAGACTAAAAAAAATGTTTAAGAAAAGAACGTGCTTTAGAAGCAGTGTTTTAGATCACAGAGAAAGGGACCAAAAGGAAGTGAAGTCAGCCCTAGTTGCAAACTTTGTTAAATGATTTCTTTGATGGTAAATCCACTGTGAATACCCTTTTATCCAGAGGGGTAGGTAGGCTACAGTTGTCTAGAAGACATGAAGCAGAGTGGAATTTTGATGAAGAATTGGTTAGAAAGAGTTGACTAACCTTAAATGCTCACACTTTCTTATTTATTCTCCATCAAACTCTGATTAGTGTTGAAGATTGTTTAGATGATCTGCTCTTCTACAAGCTGGTGAAAGAACTCGACAGCTGGTGAAAGAAGCATTGCCATGTGCTCTTTCCTCATTTACAACTTCCAGCATTATGGCTGGTGTTTTTTTTACCATACCTATCCTTTAGATTGAGTTTCTTTTCCACTGAGAATTTAATAACTTAAGTATGTCCTTCCTAGAGCAAAACTTAGATTGTGAGACAATTTAATTTGACAATTAATTGCCAAGTGCCCAGGCATTTGGGTAGTTATAAAAATAGTCAGGAGAAATTAACTGAGATTAACTTAGAGGTGTAAGATATTAAGTAATAAATTGTACCAAAATTGGAAGAGGGAAGTGGATGTTTAATCTTATATTTGATTAGTAAAGAAGGAAAGATAGCAAGATAGCAAGAGCTGGGTGTCATAATTCTTAATTTCCTTGAAGGAACTGATGAAAGCTGTTCCTCAGAAATTAATAGCAACTATATAAGGAACAAAAAAATCAAGTTTGCCAAGGAGTTAGTAACATTGGAGGAAATAAGATAGGGTGGTATTGCTGTCATAAGAAAGTAGGAGTTGGAGGGATCTCAGTAGGATCTGTTGCCCTCCTTTAAAGCTATCCATGTGTATTGACTTTTATCAACCTTCAAAAATTTTTTCAGTGTTGGTGTACACGACTGTTATAAGTGGTGTATTTCAGAGCTTTGCTATTCTTAGTCTCCATAGGGTTTTTTGTTTTGTTTTTTGCTTGTTTTTAGTACTCTTGCTATAATCTTCTTGCTGTGAGTTAAACTTATCACTACATGTTGTATTGATCACAGATTTGTAAGAAAGTGCAGGGTGGAAGGATGTCAGGAGGTTGGAGTACAACACTCAAGTAGGGTCAACTGAGAGATGGAGCTAGGCTGCTCAAGGATCTATTGAGTCCTGCTTGTAAACTTCTAAGGATGGAGACTGAGCAACCTCTGGTCAACCTGCTTTATCTGCCTCATGGTGAAAAAGCTTTTCATTAGTTATGGTTTGAATTTCTCTTATTTCAGCTTATGCCCACTATGTTTTATCTTGCTGTGCACTGCTGTGAAGAGCCTGGCTCCATCTCCTTCTTTGCTTCCTCACGGGTATGGGAAGGCTGCTTTTAGGTCTTCCCAGGGCCATTTCCTCTCCATGCTGAAGAATTTGGGTTTATTCATCTCTTCCTCATAAAACAAGTGCTCCAGCGTCTGATCATCTTGCTAGCCCTCTGCTGAAGTTATTCCACTTTTATCTTGAGGGACCTAATGATGTGTTTTGACTGGATGTGTTATTTTAGCTATGACCCAACAAGTGCTGAGTAGAAAAGTTTACTGGACTGGTGGCTGTACTTCTGCTAATGCCGCCCAGGATTACGCTGGCCATCCTTGCTGCCAGGGGATGTTGCTGGCTTGGATTTGGCCTGCTGTCTGACAAGACCTGCAGGTCATTTTCAGTTGCTCTCCAGCCAGTCATGTATTGCTCCCCTCAGCCTGTATTGCTCATTCCTTCCCAGCTGCAGGACTTGGCACTTGTCCTTGTTGAATGTTGAAAGGCTCCTGTTCACCCATTCCTTGAGCATGTCTACATACCCCTTTGAGATAGCCCTGCCCTTGGGCACATTGGCTGGTCTTCCCAATTTAGTGGCTTCTGCAAACTATGTATAACAGCATATACAAAGAGAGCTCCTGTTATCTTCTCTTGAAATTTGTTATCAGTATCATCATGCCTAAGTCATGCATTTGTTGAAGCAGACAGGTTTTTTTTCCCACTTTTTCCATGTCAGTCATGGTTTCCAAACCTGTGATTCTGTTCTTCATTTCTTCTATTGTACCCTTTTTTGGCATTCAAGTGTCCAAAGATGGATTTTTTTCCTGGAATGTTTTATGCCAATGTGATATTTGCAAAATAAGTTTGACATATTCAGCTGTGAGCTGTAACTCCTTGATCCTGTTATATGGAACTTGCTGCAGAGCCAGATGCTTCCTATTGTGCACTTGGCTATTGCTTCCTTTGAACTTGTCATGGTATTTATTGAATTACATCTTTTTATTTTTACACTGTCAGCATAAAATCTGAGCTCTCCTCAAATAGTCTTGCAGTCTATACTAATTTGTTATCAAATGTGAAGTTATTAAGTGTACACTCTGTTTTGTGATCTAAGGCACTCCTTATGATCTGAGACACTCCTTTTAACTATCAGTTAAAACTGGGCCCAGACAAATGCCTGAAAAAACTTGAAAAATCTTTTCTATTGAGAGTAGGTCTTTCACCCAGCTATTTTTGTATGGACCATACTGTTTTTTCAGAATATTTGTGAAAATTTCATGTGAGAAACAGTGTGCAGATGTAGGGTTTTTTTGCCAGGTGTGAACTTCATGAGAACAAGTGTGCCTGAAACCAGTTCCGACTTTACTCCTCATTTACAAGACATTGACTTTATTAGGGTGTAGTGGAAAGCAGGGGCGGAAGACTCAATAAGATCTGAGAGCTGATCTTAGAATTGTGGAGGGGACAGGGATGACTTGGACTGTTAATAGGCTGTGCTTTATAGTACTGAATATCTGTGCTGAGGAATCATCAGAAGTGTCTGCTTTAAGTATTTGTCACCTGTAGCTTGGCCCAAAACCTTGGAAATATATGGGACTCCTTTTTGAGTTCTCACCATGTCTTTAGGTTCTCTTTTGAAAGTTTAAAGCTCACCCATAACTTCTTATCTTCTGCAACACTGAAGGAATGGAATCCGGCCTTTATCCCCAAAAGGCAGCGGAAACATGACAGACAATGTGCAGAAATGTATAATTGAACTGCCTTTTGTTTTTCTTTCAAAAAAGGGAACATTGAAACTACAACTAATATTTGTTAAAACAAAAGACTTTCTCCAGTGTAATTTTTATTTTCCTGTTAGTGTGAAATGCTATTTTGGGTTTATCATAAAGTCTATACAGTTTGTAATATTTCTGATATAAATAATTGTGCTCTTGACTGTATTGCCATTTATTTCCTGAAATGTGCATTTGGAACACATGAAATGCAGGAGAAATACTGTATGTGTATAGTGTAGAAATTTATAATTCCTTTAACTGACCCTTGAAAGATATGATGCCATTATTTGTTACTGCTCTATTCTATGACAATAATAATTTAGATTGCTGCAAATCTTACCATGTTAAATTATTTTCCAGTCTGTAACATTTTAAACATGTCTTTTTATTTAGGGCATTCTCTTGGTTTATGATATTACCAATGGCCAGAGTTTTGAAAATTTGGAAGACTGGTATAATGTGGTGAAAAAAGTGAATGAAGGATCAGAAACACAGCCACTTGTGGCCTTGGTTGGAAATAAAAGTAAGTTACTCATATTTACTTATAATGAAATACTCTGGATGTGGTTTGCTATTAAAGAAATGACATAAGGTATATGTATATTTAGCAAAATGCAACTGAATACTATCTTGTGTGTTTTTGCTGTGTACAGATGACATATTTGGGTATACTTCAGGATTATGGCTGTGGGCAGATAGATTATGTTATGGGATTTGTTGCATCATGCTTTGCCTAGCCTGCAGCCTCTCTCCCTGTATCCTCTTTGCTTGGAGAGCAGCACACAGGAGGAGGGAGATCACTCCCCCATGTTTGAATTTGATAGACCCCAGGAAATAACCATGGCAATGGAGAACTGGGGAGCATTTCTGGGTGTATTAAAAGGTATATTTCATGGTTCTGTATGTTAAGAGACTGCTGCATTAACTACTGGTGTATGTTTAAAAAACTACACTATGCATTTGGCATAATACCTAGGAATTGATTATCAGACTTTTTTCAAGGTTATCTGTAGTTGTGTACATCAGGTGATTTGTGTTGTTTTGGGATTTTTAACATCCTTTTTTTGATCACATAAGTGTAATATAACGGTTTTCTTCTGACCACCAAAATACATCACTTTATATAATAATCACTTAGGTAGTTTTCTAATTATATAGATTCCAAATTTCCCCATTTCCAGTTAAAAAATCTTACACAAACATTATTATTAACATACCTGCTGTCTTGATCCTGGCTTTCTTACCCATTTTTCTGTTGAAGATGGTAAAAGCAACATATAAAAATTTTAGAATCAAAGTGATAGAAGTGGGTACATAATTTTTAAATACTACAAATGTGTTGTTTGAGCAACAGAAAATATTTGATATTTTTTTCACTTCACAAATAATTTGTTTGTGTTACAGTGACCATGTCATCAACAAACCTGAGAGAAGAACCTTATCCAGCATATTAGAATTGTTTAAAATAATTTGAAAACAATGTAGAGACAACACTTTCATTCAGAACCATTAATTGTAGTATTGCTACAGTGATACTGTAACATTTTATGACATTAACTATGAAAGACTAATTTCCTGTGAAGAAAACAGAGAAGGTCTTAGAGTTACAATATATAAATAGCACTTCTGAAAGCATAACACTGACAGTGTTGTACTCTAGCTGACCAGAGTCAATAATACAAATTCTGTTGAAATTCAAATGAAAAGTATTTTCACTGGTTTCTATTTTGCCCTGAATTTGGACTTCCTTGCTGGAGTTCTGCAAATATTACTAAGTATTTGCAGTAAGATACACTGTAACATAGCATAAACAAAATGTTCCTTTGCTGAACTGGCACAATAGGTGCAGAAAATGATACATTGTCTTTGATTTGGAGGTTGGTTATTTCTTTTTTTTTTTTTTTCAAATATACGTGCCCACAATTCTTTAATATCTGATGTTTCCTTGGGAGCATCTGGAAGTAAAGTCTGGTTTCCTAGGTGAGTTTTCAGACAAATGCTGATACTGACTAGTGAAAGGGCTTTCATTTTATGGAAATAGCAGTTGAAGGAGTTACTTGCTGCCTTGTTTTCCTTCAGAAGCTGTATAAAGAAAAGCAGCAAAATACTGATTTCATGTGATGCTAAGGATGTTTGTTGCTGTTGCACATGTTGGGCATGCAGGGGATACTGTTTACAGAGGGATGTTTTTGCTTTATTTTTATTTCAGCATGATAAAAATTAGACTTTGAAAGTATATTGCTTTTCTGAATTCTGTAGTAGGATAAGAATATCTAGGAGGGCTTCCACCCCAATACTAAAAAATTAATAGTAGGCTGCTGTCGTTACATAAATGGAAAACAAAGTGTTTATATAAAAGCATGGTTTTGACTCTCACATATTATTAAGAGATAATACTACTGGTACTAGCAAATTATTAAGGAGGAATCACTCTGTTCAACTTTTTTGCTTAGTAAGTGATAAAACACTCATGCAATGCAAGAGCAATAATAGGTTAAGAGCCAGGAGAAGCCGTTTGATGAATTGATGGACTTACTTGACCTCATGCATCATTCAGAAGAAATACTCCAGTGAGTGGTTTCTGTCTCAGGATTGTACTTGGTTTTTTGAGCTGTACATGTCTTTTAGGAAAATATCCAGGTAAGCTCACTGAAAGATTAGAAATGTCAATATCCACAGGCAAGTTATTCTAACACTTAACTTTCTTTCTGATAAAAGCTTTTAAAATTTGCCAAGTATGCAGTTATTTTCATTCATAGCATTTGGAAAGCTTTGGGCCAGTCTTTAGACTGATAAGAATTTGGAAGCTCAGCCTCTGTTTTGAAACTTTGGCTTAAACCTAGTTACTTAACTTGGGCTGTCCTTTGTCTGTTTTCTCTTAGTAACACTGTCTGAAATGCATGTGTATTTTTTCCATTTGGGGGAGACATACCTGGATTTTCTCTAGGGAAAAAGCTATAGCTTGGAAGAAAACAAAAATATTTCTCTACACAATATGATACAGAAAACTCTACACTTGAATTCTATACAACTTCCCTGAGTAATTTTGTCATTGAAAGCAAATTATTTGATACCTAGCAGTATCTGGTCCATAATTGTTTACTACTGTTAAGTCATGCAGTTTTATAGGTAATTTATTAGTGGTTTCTAGTATAAATTTGTAGTCATTTTGTTAAATGTTAAGTTTGTGGGGATTTCTCTAGTATTCCATAAAACTTGAAGAAACTGTTCAGTGCTGATTTAAATGAAACCGTGCTTGTTTTCACTGTTCTGGTTTATTGTGCATTGCAATAGATTAGCAGCATGAACACAGTAAGCTGCTGTGTCTGTTTAAAGCATGATAATTAGCTTCAGAGTAGTGTCAAGCTATTAAAGCTATTAAAATGTCCTGTTGTGATTGTAAGAGGTTAAGATTTAATCATGAAACATTTCAAAGGTAATTTCTACTTAAAAAGCTCCTATCAGTTGCTGGTGTCTCATCCATCAGAGATTTATTTGAAAATAGTAGAGCAGTATGAATCGATACCTAAATTCTGGAATTCTGGACCTTCCCACCTCTCTTTTTTATTTTCCCTTTTTTCCACTTCTCATTTTGTTTGTTTGTTTTGGTTCTTGTTTGTTTGTTTTTGATTTTTTTTTTTTTTATTAGATGAAGCCGTGTTGTTGCCCATTAATTTATTCAAAAAAATTGGGAGAGTAAGAGCTTCAGAAATGCTGATCTCCGTTGTAAAACTAGGACTTTATTGAAGCTGTCTGGGTTCCCTCTGGGTGCTTAGTTTCAGTTTCATTCTTTTTTCCTTCCTGTACCTTTTTTCTTTTTTTTTATAGCCTGTCCGACACATTTGATCAGACAGTAGAAAGCTGATTTGAATCAAGGTCTTGCCCAGACCTGCTTTCTGCACCAATGAGCAATTATCAATTGTCTTTCCATAGATTTTTGTCTGTGCATTTGATGAACAACAGAAGGAATTAAAAAATTTAATGTAGAGATATTTTTTCTTATTAATTCTAAGTCATAAGATCTTAATCATCCTGAACTTTACAGCTGACAATGAATCTTACAACCGACTTTCCTAGTAGCTTACCTTGTGTTATTTTATTCTTATTGAATACAAAGTATATTTGAAGTGTGCTTATATCTGTGTTGCTAGTACCACTTGCTTTGCACTGCTGATTAGGGAGTAACCCTTACTGTTAATTTTAACTTTATGTTTTGGAGTTTCTATGCAATAACTCAAACCTTTTGTATATATGTTGCTGTCAAATACTTTGATTTGTATGGTATAAATGAGACTATAGTTATCAAGTGAATGAATTGTGTTTTGTGCACTTAGGATTGTTGCTTAAATTAGGTATTGATAAAGTTCAGTGATCACAATGGATCTTCTAGTCATTAAGTGTGAATTAGAGAGAGTTTACCATGTTTCATATGATTGATGTATTTGCTTCCTTTCTACCTTGATGGCTTTATGTATTTTCTTCTGCACTAATCTATAAGCAGTCTCCTCAAGTGTCATACCAGCATTTTCAGTGGATATATTGTAAACAAAAATTAACCCAGGTTGCATGGGAGCTATACTCATTGTGATTTATAGCTCCCAAGATGGTCTTAGGGCGCTGGTTATCTGTAGCTTATGTAGGGGGTAGGAATTATCAGGTACTGGTGTATAGTGGCTAGATGAATGATTTCTGTTCTTAGAGATATTAACCAGATCCACTCCTCAATAAAGACTAATAACTCAGATTTTTAAACAATCTTCATGACAGATGAGGGCACAGAGGAGAATGCATCAACACTAATTAAGAATGTTGACCGTTTGTTCGTCTTGGCCATGATTAATTGATCTTGGAGTGCTATCTCTGAACAGGAAGTGGGATGCTGTTACATTGTGAAGTTTAAAGGTTACATTTCAGTGTACCCTTTAACTTGCCCTTACAAGCAACATAAAATGTTTTTACCTATCTTATCTGAGCAGAGAAAGAAACATTTTCCAGCCCAGATACAAATTAACATTTGGTTTTTTGTGTACTAATGTGAATCTGGCTAGTCATGGGACTTGCCCAGTGTGCTTTTTGACTCTGTTGCTGCATTATATACTTAATCTCCTCCGTTGTACTCAGAAAATTTCTTCATTAATACTCACTTTGATAATCTGTTTTATTTAAATTCAGAGCTGTGCATTCATTCTCTCGTCCCTCCCTACCGTCCCCAGTTTTCTGCTCTTGCTTCCTGCGGGCTCGCCCTTTTAAGGTCCTTCACCTGTAATTAAGACAAGTGTTGAGCAGCTAATGCAAAGACCCCTGTTCTTTAGAGTCTTATGCCTGATTAAACTAAAGTTCCTGTATGCCCAGCAGCAGGTCTGGTCACCTGAGCCTTACACATGCTCTTGGGATTGGAGGGTAAACTACTTACATGTAGAGATTCCCTTAAAAAGAAAGCCTTGTCCTGTGCTACAATAATTTTACAAACTCATTTGAATAAATGTAGAATGATACCCTGTTTTAAAATATATATAAAATGTTTGTCTCAACCAAACCTGTTTGTCTCAACCAAATGTTTGTCTCAGCTTGTAAGATTAATAGAAAATTGGAGTCCTATGGATTTGTTTCAAAGGTCACGTAGCTTTTTAACAAGAAACTTAAATTAACGGAAGAGAAAACCACAGGTAAAAATGATCTTTTATTTGCCATAATATTATATTTCCAACCCAGTATTTCAATATGCTCTGTATTACTTTAGCAGTGGGAGCAACCTAGGAGCACACACATTTTTGAGTGAAAAAAATTACCTTGCTTGTCTGAGAAAGCATTTGTCTTGCAAGACTTTGATCCTAAATCGTGCTTAGCTTAACATTAATAGGCCTGAGTACCATCCATGCTGAAGGGATCTATTAAAGTATGTCTGTTAAATTGCCATGTGGACAAGTCTACTAAACTGTGATTAGTAGGCAGAGCTTGAGCCTCAAGTGCTGTTCTTTGGAAAGGATCTGAGCTTACAGAATTTTACACAGAAGAAAAGAAGGAAGGTTTATTGCTCTTGTGTAGTATTTACCTTGCCATTTTGTATTGTCTGTGAAGGGAAAACACCTGGCAGGAAAGATTACAAGGATCTGTGTGTATGTATTGCATTTTGGCTCCTGTCTTCGTGTGACTTGCTGTGATCTGTTGCAAAGGGCTGCAAATCAGCCCATGTTGTACTTCAAGCCTTCTTTCACTAAATGGTCTCTTGGATGAGAAGGCAGTGGACACAGAAGCTGATTAGTAACCTGGTTAAAGGCAAATTTTTAGACTTCTGGACTTTCTTAGAGTGCTGCAGCCATTATTGAAGCATGTATACGGTATAGTTTTTGATGGTGAATCCTTTTTTTTCATGCTGCTCAAAAGATAATTAACAATCCTTGTCAAATAATTGAGCCTGTATTCAGCCCAGATAGCATTAGTTAGTAGTGAGCTTCTTTTTCATTTGTGTTCTGCTGCAGTCTGGGGTTCATGACAGAGTTGAAGCTGAGCAATATACACAACTTGCACACAGAAGGTATGTTACTGTTGTACTGCTTGTCTGAGTTTGAGATTTGTACAGCTAGACAGAGTCCTGACATAAACAGGTGTAGTTCTATGAAAATCAATGAATTTACATTCAGTTGAACCAGGGCAGTTCAGATCTGTGCAAACTATTTGCAGAAAAAATGTTTTCTCGTTTGGGTCATACAGTGCTTGTACAAGAAAGTGAGTGAGAAAGTGAATAGTCATGAACTATTCCAACTAATAAACAGTTAAGTTATGCTACACTTTTTTTTAATTTTAGTGACAATGAATAAACTGGTTTCTTCTTCCTACATGTAAAATCTTGAGGCTGCACTTGAGATTTTTGTTTTGTGCCCTTGAGTTTTGTGTGCTATGACTAACCAAGAACCACAACCAAGTTGAAGGACCTGGTAGACAGTTGTTAGTGTACTTGGAACTCAAACACCAGTGCTACAGAAATACCAGTAAATAATGTATTCTCATTCCCTAACAGTTATGCTTAAATTGAGAAAAATCTGTAGAAATGTCATTGAAAAATGCAAATAGAAGTAAACTGTTTAAATACAAAGGTTAGAACAGTATATGTATCATGTTTTTATAATAATACACAAATGAAATGCTGAGAGATCTCTTACTGTTTCCATGGATTTTGTCTGTGGTTTATTTAGCAATGTAGACATACGCCCAATAAAAAAAGATGCTGCATAAACTATAGTTCAGGCTGAATGTGCTTCTGTTTTTGGTTTAGGTAGAAATGTTTTTTCTGGCTGCGTCCTTCATACTTAGGTCTTCTTACAACAAATGGAAAGCCCTTAATTGTACCTAAGGGAATAGTTAATCTACGGTGGACATATGGTGGACAAAAGCTGAGTCTAGTAAATGAAAAAATTATAAACAGAAAATGTGTGAATGTCTGCACAGTCTGAGAGTCATGGGAGATATTGTGCTGTTGGATTGGAGCTTATTTTAGGTTAATTTGCTATTCTTTTCTATTAGTATATTAATAGAAGTCAGTGGAGCATAATATCCATAGTTTTAAAACACAGTCAAATTCACGTCTGTTTTATTAGATTGAAAAAAAAATACCTGGTTTTAAAACAGGGAAGAATTTCTTTTCTTTGCCAGTTGTCCTGCTCCTACCTTTGCCACATGACATAAATGCAATTTCGATTTCATTAGTGGAGGGAAACTCTCTGAAATTTTTAAAAGTTATAACATTTGATTGGGGGTAGTTAATCAGTGTTAACCCTGAGCAGCTCTTGGGCCTTATGGATTCAAGCATTATATGTGGTTGCACTGCTCCAGCAAAAGGTTAAGTATTAATGGAAAATGTTCACAGCTCTTTTACTCAAAGAAAACATGTTACTTGTAAGTTTTCTTTTGATTTTACTTTTACAGTTACATTGAATGTCTTCATTCATTTAGCCATCCATAAAGCAAATATTGTTGCACATGCAGTGGATAATAAGTCTTTTTAGGACTACTTGTGTGGTATGTCACAGATCATTAACTGCAAGTAACCACCTGACTTGAGGGAAGTCTGGAAGCATCATTACAGTGAAGTAAGCTTTTATTTCTGTATCACTGCAGCACATTGATTTGTAGGAATGTCTCCATTAGCTACTGTGGAAATATATTCTCATATATTATTATTATTGAAGGAAGTTGATGAGAGAAGATAAGCAAATTTTGAATGTGAATAGGGCATTACTATTAAGATTTTGGATAAAATGGAGAAAAAGACAAATGTTATTGTAGCATTATTTTCTATTTAAAAGCTAGATAAGTCAGTAAACTAATATTTTTTTTAAAGCTTTCGAGTTTCAGAGTCAGACTGATAAATGTAGTAACAGTTGTACAGTGTTTTAACTGAAATGCAGGTAGTAGTTGAATAAATGTAATACTCTGTATGGGCAGAGAGTGTGGAAGAGAAATTTATTCCTAACCAGCAGGGAAAAATTCAGCTTGTTCTACTGATTTCAATGAACCAGAAAAAGAAAATCAAGACTTTTATTGGAAGTAAGCAGTTATTATTCCAGTTCAATTTAGAGAATGAGGGATAGTTTATGCTAATATGGGAAATAATCATAATAGATAACCTTCACTTTCTTTGTGGTATGACTGATGTGCATAGAGATTGAAGAACAGAGAAAAATTACAGGGAATGCATTGTATGTACATTTTTTAATTGTGTAATTGTCAGGACATCATCATGTTTATTGGGGTTTTGCTAGCGAAGTGGAAATTAATGGTGCCATTTTGAGTTTAGCCCACAGTAACAGCTCCATTCCTGAGACACTGTGGGTTTATGATACCCATTTCAGTACAGGAACGTGTGCTCTGCTAAATGCGTGGCTTTTTTTGGGTAGAGCTTTAAGCATATTAAGCACTTATGGTTATGAGTTCAAATATTGTTCCAGTATCTGAGAAGACATGTCTTGATGAGGTACCAATTGTGCTGTAGTTTCTTTCTGCATTCTACTTTGGTGTTTTTTATAGATCATGGTTTTTTGAGGGGAAAATTTCTATTTGGAAAAAAAAAAAGTCATTCCTTATGTGTGTGTAATATGAGACTGTGAAGATGTTACCAGAGAAGTAACAACTAGGCCAGTATCAAACAGATCACTGAGATAAGTCTGTTGGTTAAATGCAGAGAGTGTTGTTGTTATTTACACTCTGTGCTTCCAGCCATTGTGGTTTGGAGGATAACTTCAAAATATCCTTGTTTTAGAAGGAAAGGTTTAAGACTCCACATTAAATTCAGTTTAAAATCAATTAAGATTTACTGAAATTTGTTGGTTAAGGAGGGTGGAGTAAAGTGATGATAAATGGTAAGTTAGTAATCTAATTTATTTATTTAAAATAAAGTTGTACAAGAGGAGGCCTTTATGTACATTATACATAGTTTCTATTTCAAAAATACTGAGTTCCCTATGAAATTTTCATGATATATTTTTGGTTTTTTAACTCTAGTTTTTTTTTTCAGAAGTAGTCTTAAGATAAAAATTTTTGTTGTTTACATCGGTGTAAATTTATAGCAGAATTAGTGAGCTACTCCAAGTTTACTCTGGTGTTCTCGTGCTAGCCCCTAGTTTATAATATTCTTCTGCATTACCTTTTTTAATATGTATACTATCAGGGTTTTCTTTGGTTGCAAATATTGTCCAATATTTTTACCTAATTATGTGTGATGACAGGAATATATTGTACTGGTATAATACTAGTATGTAGAATTCTACACATGGTAGAATTCATTAAAGTTTTGAAATATGTGTACAGAAAGAGGAATAACATTAAATCTTTCTGACTTTGACTGGAGAACTCAATCATACCTACGTCATACCATTTAAAAACTGCCATCAGGATTATTGCTTTTTGTTTCATATCTAAACAAAAACCATTAAAAAAAAGGTACGGCCTAAATAGTTGAATGGAACACAAGAACAGTAAAATGCCTTGGGAAAGGCTTGCTTTGGAAAAATCCAGGGATATAATCATGATGTGTATTTAGGACAGCTTTAAATTGTTGGATTTTGTAACCAAGCATTTTTTTGTGGTAGATAATTTAACATGAAGGCTGGAAAAACCAAGATTTGTACAGATAGCGCACCTTTGATGCTGTGGACAGGAAGAGAGACCCTCAGTTCCTAAAACCTTACTTCATACATTTCCAGGAGCTTGATGTGTTTTGTTTTGCAAATGCCACTGTGATGTCTCATGGGATGTGTATCTTTATGCTTCTCTTCATTCTTCATTCTCCTACAGGCTTTGCTGCTAATGCTATGGGTAGAAAGGCTGATTTAGTTGTTGTTTTATTTTTCCCATTATATTTTCCATGATGTAGGTATGCCTTCCCCTAAGGTATGATAGGACTTTGTGAGAGTAGTGCACCAGGAATACTGTCCAACTGGCAAATCTAAACTTGGGAGGAAATAACAGTGTAAGACAAGCAAAAAAATCCCTCTCACAAGGCTGATCCTTCTGATTCAAACTGTTTGGTTCTCTTGATTGGAATTTTTTTAGGGAGTTAGTTTTGTATGAAAAAAGGAATCTTTTTGAGCAGAAAAAGTAGTTTTCAATGTAATATATGAGCCCTAGTAGTTTTGACTGATAGTTCTGAACTAGTTCAGCTGTAGAGAATTTCCAGAGTTTTTGAGTTTAATTCATTGTTTAATTCTAAATATACTGTTGTGGTAGTTTATTTTAATAACATTACCCCGTGTACTTGCAGATGCTGGAGAAAAGAATCTTAGTCTGGTTGTACTGTAATTTTGCAAGGTTGAAAATGGTTCAGTGTGAAGAGTACTGACAGTTGTTTCCCAGTAATATTCAGTACTGCTTTAAAGTAAATTTTTAGAAAGCACTCCATAAAGCAGCTCTAAAACCTTTTATTTCTTAAGTTGTCTCAAGCTGTACAGAAGAAGTAAAGGAAACAATATAAAGAAAGATTAAGGAGCAGTCATTGTAGAGATCTCTATTGCTAGCTAATATGCTGCCTAATTAATAATTGAGCAGTTTTATTGGGCTGACTTCTTAAAGTACATGTACTAAGATGACCTGCTTTTACACTGTAAGTTTTGCTGTTTTATTTTGGGAATGGTGTATACAAAAGTTTATTAGAGAATGGTTACTGGTCTAGTTGCGTGTTTCAGTGGTTGATCACTAGGGCAATAATGCTGGTTTCTGAGCACAGCCAGCACTTTTTCCAGCTGCTTTATAGTGATATCTTGAAGCTTAAAATGTAATCTATATGGGTAAGCCACAAAAGCCACTATATATTAAAGCAGACTCTGACAGTAAATCAAAATTGAACAGCTGGCAACACTACTAAAGTCATAAACTTGTTTATTAAAAAAACTAAACAGAAGAATTATATTAAAAAGAGAGGAATATGTTCTACAGACCAGTGGATATAGCTTAAAACCTGGAAAGTGCTGCAGATTAAGGGCCCAATTTATGAACATCTGTTCTGGCAGTTTCTGTGAGATTCTCATGTTCTTTACAATAAAAGTGTGAAACATGTTTTTCCCCCCATACTAATCATGCTTTTCTGCAGTTCATAAAACTTGCATTGAGCCTTATGCAACTGGGCCTGTCTGCTTTACACACTTGCAGAGTAATTACTGTTCATGAAAGAGTACTATAGCAACATCACAATCCCACCATATACACTTACCCTCACTTGTTCCAAGCAGTCTCATTGCCTTCAAAAGCACTGAAACAAGACTGCAGTTTCCTTCATATTTTTCAGCTTAGAGCATGGCAATGAACTAATAATGGAAGCAGGATGCTAGAGAGCAAACTGGATAGAAAAATATCTTGTACATTGTTTCTCTAAAATTGAAGCATACTTACAGTCTTTCAACTGTTAACTCCCCTTATCTCCTATTTTTGAAATAAATAATCATAGAAAGATTATTTTAATTGTGATATTTACATGGAATATTACCCTACTTTTTTGGTCATATTGACAGATATGTAAGGGTAAGCTTTAATATCTGATCTGCTTTGAGAGGGAACTGAAAAATCAAAAGTTTAAAACTGTCTAGTTCCATTGTCAGTGGTACTGTTTGACTTTTGACCTCACTGTGACTAAGATTTGTTTCAGAGATTTTAGCCACAAGCCTTCTTTCATAATCAGACTTGGTCTGCACAGCACAGGACATATTTTGTTCTCTATCTTTTACTTCATGTCTAGTAATTCAGATTGAACTAGAGCAGATCATTTTGGAAGGCCATCACTTTTTTTCTAAAGCAGTACAGACTGCTAACATCCTGCCATTACTAAACAAAGTCAGGTTCCTGACAAAGTCTGTGATTAGGAAACCAATACGTAGAAGGAATACTTAGCAAATGTGCAATAAAATCACTTTCCTTGTCCTAAACGGATTGTATTGCTTTATTGATGGAAACGATTACTTTTTATTTGAATGCTTTCTTTTAATTTGAAATTGATCACTGTAACTGTGTTATGCCTTATTTATTAGGTTGCAAAACCACATGCTTTTGTAGTTATTTAATCTGAGGGCAATGCTTGCAGTTGAGAATTCTCAGGACAGGAAAATTTCTGTGTACCGTTTGGGTACTTTCTCGTACATTTAGGGTCATACTAACTGACAGTAGGGAAAAGAAAGGATATCTGATAATCCTTTGGACAAAGAAATGTCTTGTAGCAGCAAGGCATTTTCTGTTTCTATGTCATCCATTTTGGAACATTTTATAGTGTGGGTCAATCTCTGTCATGTTGATAGTGTGTATCCATTTTTAAAGTTGCTTGGCCAATTTTTTCTCCAGCTCGCTTGTAGAATATTAAGAAACTATATTTCAGCAAAATGTATATTGTCATTGATAGCTCTTTCTGTCTTTCCATTGAGTGATACTCTTATGATTAGTTCATTTGTAATGCTGAGGACAGTACTATTAGGAAATAAAACATAAAGTGACTCAGAGTATTTTAACAGTTCTGGATCTTAAGTTTTCATTTTGCTCTAATACAAAACTTGAATTGGTGCACTCTGCTCTAATACAAAACTTGAATTGGTGCACTCTGGATCATTTTATCTGCAAGTGGTGTTCAGTATATTAATGTCAGTTCTTAAAGCATGTTTTTTTTTTTTTTTTTTTTATAGAAGGGTCAGAGACATGAATGCTGTATTTGCTATATTCTTGTGTTTACCTGTGGTAATTTTTTATTTTTGGCTTTTGATTTGTTAAAATGTACAAATGTAATTTGTATGCACCTGCATGACTTGATTTGTGCCCCGGACTTAGCAAGGAACTAACCCAAGAGAAATCAAGGCTTTGTATCATCAAAGACAATATCCCAGAGGCTGTTGTCCCAGAGGAAACCCAAGGAAGGGATCTAGGTTGCAATATTTTTTATTGGACCTGACTGGAATGTTCTGGATTTCTGGTTTTGATAAGCTCAGATTTTTGTATTTATAGTGAGCCTCTTGTACGTGGGTGAACAAGGGAATCCAGCAAATGACTGCATCACTGTAATTTTCCATCTGCCTCTCTCTGTTAGGCTCTGCTGTCCAGGCTGGATTACTTGTCTCTCTTCTTCCACTTTTTCATGTTCTTCATACTCTACACCTTGTCCCTTGTGCTTGGTGCAAAGACAATGCCCCCAATGTTGTTGGTTTTCTTTTCATCCATAGATGACCAGGATGTGTTACTTCATCAGCCCAATATAGCAGGCTTTTTTCTTTTTTCTCTTTTTCTTTTTCTTTTTTTTTTCTTTTTCTTTTTCTTTTTCTTTTTCTTTTTCTTTTTCTTTTTCTTTTTCTTTTTCTTTTTCTTTTTCTTTTTCTTTTTCTTTTTCTTTTTCTTTTTCTTTTTCTTTTTCTTTTTCTTTTTCTTTTTCTTTTTCTTTTTCTTTTTCTTTTTCCTTTTTCTTCTCCTCTTTTCTATTCTCTGGCTTACTTTGCATAATTTTTTACTCTATTACAGAGGTTCTAACAGCTTCTTTGAATAAACTTGATGGATGAACTACTAAATTCTTTTGGTTTAAGTAGTAGCTCTACTAGTGTACCGAAGAAGATTTCTTTTGGAGCTGTTACAGTCTACTGGGTGCATAATCTACATGAATTAATGTGGCATTTCCTTCATATTCCTATGCATTTTCTCCCTTAGAGCTGCTTTTATGTTTTCTGTAAGAACTTTAGTAGAATGTACTTTAAATATGTGTTGATATCCAGAATTGTTATATTGTCATAGTGTGCTTTTGTATTTAACATGTACAAGTAGAAATAAGCTGTGCTATTTTTATTCTTTCTGTGGGTTTTTTGTTAGAATTTTGTATTTAGTGCTGCTTGTTAAGTAATTAGGCCAAGAAGGCAGAATTTTTTTTGAGTATGCTGGTGTTAAAAATGTAGACTGCTGTCTGGTGGGGTTTTCAAATGGACTTAAACCATTGCCAAGCTGCCCAGTTGCTTTGGTACTTAAAAAAGTGCCCCTAGGAATGCCTGTTTTCATCTTTCAATCTCTCAGTACCGTTGCAAGTGTGACTCTAAATGTTTGATTCTTCTAAAGAGGACGTCTAAATGTAGGGGAACTTCAATTATTTTGATAACCAAACCAGTAAATATCTGGCAATATTAATGAGCTAGTTCTGACCTGAGTGTCTGCGTTTTTTGAGTTTCTAAAAGAATTTGTGACAACATTGGAACCTGTGAAGCCACTTCATTCTGGAATTAATTTTAGGATTGGTCCAAGGGAAAAGCATAGTAGACATCACAACTCTATTATATTTGCAAAACAAAATTTAGTTTAATTTTTCAAAATGTTTTTTAAGAAACATAGAGTTAACTTCTCTTTAGCAAATAAAATCACTTGAGTGTGGTGTGCACTTAGTGTAGGGAAACTTATTTTGTGTGTTTACTCTACCTCACTTCTTGTTCTGGAATTATTTTCCCTAGCATCAGCACAGCTGCATCATCCATTTCCACAGTCCTTTTAACCTCCGCTTTTAATTAAAAAAAAATTAAATCAAATGCTGTTTAAAGCTTCCCATTTAGTTTTGGGAAAATAAAAGTTCACATCTAGCTTAGACGTGTGTGAACAGCTGTTAAAAGCCACAAGCAAAACGATACTTATAAAAGTGCTGGGGGGAATTTTAAGAGCAAGCTGCCAGTTTGAGTGAACTTTTCAATAGCTCTTCACTTTCAGCCAAATGGTTTTAACAATAATTTTCTTTGAAAAAAACCTTTTTTATAGAACCAGCAGCCCAAGCAGTTAGGCCAGTGGTAATAGGAGGCAAGTTGCCATTTCTCTTTAACTTTTTATGAAATTTTTCTTTGAAACTGAGGAAATTGCTCATTAGAGAGGTTGGAGGGGCTGATGTCCGCCCATGCCCACCCACATGTAAGTACATCTGTCCCCATTTGATTCTAATGAGGGATCTTGTTCATTGAAATTCCCAAGTTTCAAGTCTAAGCATAATACTTCCCCTGTGCCATATTTTGCAGGCATTATAGTCCTCCTCATGATTTAAGTATTTTGAGGTAATCATAGGATTTCTCTTTTTTAGTCTAGGTTACTAAATCTGATGAAAATCAGTTGGACGGAAACAGGCAGAGAGTTCATCTGATGTTGAATATTTAAAAGAAAGAGGCAAGACTTAGACTTTTCCTTGATTAATCTACCTTCTGAAAGAGAAAAAACAAAAAGTCATTCCTTCAAGAACATTTTCTCTTTACTGATATTGGGGGTCATGGGGCTAGAGTGTAAAATGCTCCATAACCTTATATCCATGTGTACATATCTCTGGGATTTGTTTGAGCAATTTGTTTTTGTCCTGTCTGTCTGGTCTATTCCATAAGCGATGCATGGTCACTTATGATGTGATGCGTGGTCACACTGCAAAGCCTTCCCAGAGGTTTGGTGGCACTTGGAGCAGATGTGACTTGTCCCACCAGGTTACCCCATGGCAGGGCCATACTGAGTTCACTTAGCCTGAGCTTACTGTGTCAGTGCTCGTTCAGAGCATGCATCTTGATATGGAATTGTCTTCAGACAGCTGGGGAGCATCTAAGGTGTAGTCATTGAATGTTTTGTGTGGGAGCAGAGATGCTACTGAAGTTTCTTCAAAGCTGAAATTTTCTTTTTTTTTTTTTTTAATTTTTAATTGAGGTTGTTGGAGTGTCTGTTGGCTTGTAATCTTAGCAGATTACAGCCTGTCATAACTGGTGCTGTCACTGGTCTTGGTACTTGTTGCTTTGCTGTGTTGTGGTTTCCACACTTGTGGAAATACCTTCAGTATCATTTTTGCTCCCAACAGTGTGGCCTGTGGTGTGCAGCCAAATACTTCATGTTCAAAGTCTTGGTGTGGCATTCATTTAATGCATCTGCTTTTGGAATATGCCACTGTTTGCTTTGCATAGACAGCTGGTGAAGATGAGTTGGGTTGCAAGAATGTAAATTCTTTCTAAGTAACTTGGTCATTGTTTTCTCCTTATATGTCTGAGTGTGTTTTGATTTCACATTATTAGAAAGTAAGAACCCAAAAAGCTTTTTTATCACTTCCAGTTTGTTAGATATCTCATTTTTATGTTTAGCTTGAATTCTTCACAAATTTCCTACCATCATTTCTGAAATGAAAAGAAGAAACAAGTAGGACAAGCAAAATCCCAGGTGAGTAATTTCTTTCCAACACAATGTGTATCCCTGGTTTCAAACTGCAAAGCTCTGATAAGACTGGGATTAGAATTTTGGGTATGAATCTCAGAATTATCCTCAAGAATTGAGAAAAATTTTGATGATCCCAGTTTACAAAGGAGAGCAGTGGTGACCAGAGGAATGAAAAAGCTTTTGTATGAGGAAGAGCAAAATAGATTGAGTTTCCTAGAAGTCAGGAAAAGACAAACAGGTGTATAAAACCATGAAAAGAGGGTAGAGAACAATTACATGGCGTCTTTTCAATACAAACCCAAGGAAATCTCATGCCTTTTGTTTAAGCAACAAGCTTAAAATAAACATATTAAATTACTTTTTTCACATTGTGAACAACTAAATTGTTGAAGTTCTATTCATTGTAGAAGCCAGAAGTGCACATGGCTTCAGAAAGGAACCATAGAGGCTTGTGAAGGCCTGGCCCACCAGTGGCTATAAAACATTTCAGCTGTATTCCTGGCAAACTGGAGATGGAGTGTCAGGCTGAGGAACTCAGGCTGCCTCAAAGTGGGGTGTGTATCAAGGAGTGATCACTGTAGTTGTACTGTTTCTTATTTTCCTGCCTCAGTACCTGCTGCTGAATGCTCTTAAAGGAAAGTTGCTGGAGTGGACTGTGTTAGACCTTCAAGTATTGGACTTTAAAAAACCCCAAACTCACTCTCTCAAGCTGTTACAACTCCTTCTCCCCTACTCCAAGCTCCAAAAAACCTTCTGGGACAGTGAACAAAACACTTCCACACATCCTTGCAATTTTGACCTTGGTGCCTCAGGTTGTGTTTGTGTGCATTACTTTGTAGCTGGTTGGTTAGAACACTGCAAGTGAGAGAATGTGATCTGGATTCTGGTGGTTGCTCTACAGTCTTAATTATTTTTCAATACAATTGTCTTTGGATAAAGTAATTAAGAAGGCTGGGGAACAAAGAGAGATACTGAGTACTCAGTAGTCCCTGGTTAATTAATTTTAGGCCTTCAAGGTCATTATTTTAAAGTATCTGCTCTTAACCAGTTAAACTGTGTGAATCTCACAGACTCTTCTGAAAACCCTGTGTCTTGCCTAGACTATATTAAAGAAAATTGTGATACTGAAAGGTTCTAAGAATCTAACATGTTCTTTAATATATTTTTATTAATATGTTTTAAGTGGAATTTTGATGTTGACATAAATTTGTCAAAGAGTTGTCAAAGTGATGGCCTAAACAAATGTTTAACCATTAGCTAAAAAAGTTTATCTACTATCCTAATTTAGAACACTTCACCCATGGAAATAGTGCCTGTGAAAACTCTTAATGTATATTAGAAGAGGAGGAGTATTCTAAGTCACAAAGAAATTAGGTCGTCAGCAGGGCTGTGCTAAAATTTTAGTAGATAATATCTTGGGGTTATTTGCAAGGGACTTGTTAGCTTCTTGATGCAAATTCTCCTTTCCTTTTCCAAACCTAGCAAAGGAAGTTCTGCTGATCCTTGAGGACTCCAAACTATAAAAAAATAATTGGGTTTGTTTCACTGTTTGAGGTCATGACTGACCAAATGGTCTGGGAAAATACACTTTCAGCAACTAAATTCTGCTTTAAGTCAGATGTAGCTGATTTCTCTAAGTTAAAAATGGAATGAAGCAAAAACTCTTAAAATCACCTTTGGTTTTAGGAAGTCTAAGAAAAGAAATGTTAAAAAGTTCACAAAAAGAAGTTCCAGCTGAACCCCAACTTACTTAATATTTTCAAGTCAAAATGAATCCTGACAAAAACTTTCGAGAGCATGCATTTGTTCAAGTTTAGCTGTTCTCAGTGATGTATTTCCCACAACACAGCCTGGTCTGAGGTGGTTTTGTCATTGTCTTCACCCACTTTCACTTTTGTCCTCTGCAGTCATGGTAGCACTGCATGAAGTCAGTTTTGTTCACTAATCCAGCCTCAAATGAGCAGAACAAAGACGAGTTTTCTTTGAACATGTGGATTCCTTTTTTTCTGCAGTGGTGCTATCACTTCAGAAGCTTTGGAAGTGCTCAGCCAGTAGCCCAGGAAAAGCCAGGATCATCCCTTTGATTTGCAATTATGGTAGCTTAAACTACTAAAGAAACTATCACTTTTCTAACCAATTTGAGGCCTGCCTCTTCTGCTGAACCATCTACTTTCTTGATGATAGTCTTTTTGGTGTGAAGTTGGTTTGGTTAATTTTATTTTTTTTTTCTGTTTGTGTGTGAGAGAGAAGTAATAAGAGGGAATTTGATTGCTTTGCAAAGGCAGATGGCTGGGTTTGCTTTGATAAGAGTATGGGCCTTCATTTGTAACAAATTGTGTATAAAGTACTTTTCTTATTCCCTTGGTTCCTTTATGCATTACATAGCTTCTAAAGTCTTGGACAAGGTTGTTAATGATTTTTGTTCAGTCCCTTGTAGATTGCCTGATGACTTGGTTCTCTCTCCTCATCTGAGACTGGTTAATACAGTAAAGTTGCAATATTAATATAATCCATCTTAGTGTGTCCACTATTTGATGTTTTAAATTTGTTTGGGAAAAGGCTTTTGTAGCTTTTCCTCAATACCTGAGTCAATAACAGCTTTCTGTTAAGCTAATGAAGTTCTGGACCACATGTTCACATTATGATAGAAATTTATGTCAGGGAGAAATGAGCTGTATACTCACTCTGCTCAGAGGTAAGAATAGTTCTTCAAGACAGTGATGAACCAACTGATGTATTGATTAAAATTCAAGTAGGCTTTTTTGCCTGCATGACTAGATTGTGATGATGAAGTATGTGAGTTGGCAAATGCATAGGATTTCTAGTGTCTGCTCTGAAATCATCACATTGTTAAGTATAAGTAGCTTGAGTTCAGTTCTTGTAGTCTTTGAAATGCTGTGGCTCATTTTAAGAATTAGCTGATAAATTTACTGTCATTGATCTGAATGTGCTTGGGTTTAATTTCTCCTTCTGTAGTTAATTGAAGAATGTTATATTTATTTACTAAGCAGCCTCACTTTTTTGCTTATAAAAAGTCATTTAATATAAATTTCATTTGGACTATTAATTTTTTAACTGCCAGTTAAAATCAGTTTGGCTTAGTAATAATTAGTTACAAAAGCTTCCAAATGGAAGAAAAACTGGGCTGCTGTTAAATAGGATTTGATACACATGGAACAGTTAAGCAGTAATAAATTGCCTAGTAACTGAGTAATTTCTCTCAGATATGTGCCAATCTTGTCTCTACATTGAAAAATTTTGGAAGAAGAACTGATGTTTGAAATTGCTTAATGCTGGAGGTTTATTGTAATAACAGTAATACTGACTTGGCCTGATCTTTGAACATTTAAGGCTTGCTTTTATATCCCAGTGAATGATTTCATGTTCATTTATAATTTTTGTTGTGGGAGAGTTCCCAGAGGGGTATGTAGGAGAAGCACTAAGTGTCTCCAACTCCTTATTACATCTGCTGGAACCACAAAGGAATCAGGCATGGAAGGGCCCTGGAGTTAACCTGGGTTGGCTCTGGAGCAAATAATTCAGAGTATTGGATAAAAGCATCACACTGGAGAGGATAGCCAAACACAGCTGCTGGCCTGGTGTCAACAGAGGCATACCTGTGGAAACCGTCTGTGTGGATGGATGCAGCAGTAGCCATCCAGAGTGCTGGCATGGGCCCTCTGGGGAATTGTGTTTTTTTTTAGGTGAATGCTTTTTATAGAAGTAAGTTTGATATCAATAGTTCATTTCTATGGCTTCATGAAATAGATTACTCTGAGATATGTTCCTATGCATTATTTTAAAACTCTGTTTTAGGAACTGCTAGGTAAGGATAAGACTGTTTTTTGATGTTTTAATATGTCCAGATTTACTATTTTTTGGAAGAAAGTATTTGTCCAACTCTACTTAGTATGGAAGGGGCTGTATAATGTTTGAATAATAGGCAAAACTGGAAATTGGTTGCAAGATTTTGTAGGGGTTTGGTGGGGGGAGGGCAAATGGAATTAGTTTTGATTTCTGTCTAGAGCTACAGATTGCATCTCATATCTAATAAATAGATTTCTGCCTTTAATAATATGAAAAAATTAGTTTTTCATATGCAGTAATGAGACTGACTTTGTTAACTTGCCAGCCCTTTCCAGTTCTGAGAAGGAATTCAGCCCTTGCAAGCTCAAGGAGGCTGCAGTTCCACAATTGGTTGGCCTTGTGCTGAAGCACGTTTGCAGCTTGAAGTTACCACTGCTGCTCCATGGGAAATCGGATCTGAGACCTGATCTGGGTTAAATGGAGCAGCCAAAAAGAAATGGCTATTTTTAACATGGATCAGCTCACTGAGCTTGGTAAGCTCACAGGAGCTGCATGGCCTCCTAAGTAGGTGAGGAGGGAATAGTTACACTCTGGCATGAAGGTGGGGATGAAGAGCCAGGAGTGGGACAGGTGAGACTTTCCAAACTTTGGTGCTGGCATCAGTAGGTCTTGGAACTGTGACTGCAGAAGGAAACAGATGTGAGTGAAGGCAGGATGTAAGAAATGTTGTATAAGTTTTCATACAGATTGCAAGATCCTGAATTTCTGAAATTATAGTGAGCTTTATATTTTATGCCTGTCAATCCTGTAAATCTTCATGAATTTCAGAATGGTATTATTTGGTAGTCCTCTTAGTACTTAAATGATGGTGACTATACTTTGTCCGGGTATTGATAAATTCTGTGATAATGTAGTAGATACGTGAAAACTAGAGAAGATTTTGAAAGAGATGAAGAAAAGCTGATCCATGCATGGCTTGTGTATATATTAGACTAGCACCATCTTCTGAATATTTAGTACACTGCAACTTCATGTCTTCAATAATGCACTTAAAGAACACTTAAAATAATATTCATTCAACTTAGAATTTCAGAAATTGCATTACTATAATATCTTTTTTTACACTCTGTTGGCCTTTTGGAATTGTTAAATTTAGCCAAAACAATGGACATCTCTGTTTGAATTAGCAGGAAAAACAGGCTTTTTTTTTTCCCTTTTTTTTTACCCTTTTCTGTCCTAAAACATAACTTTAATAATATAAGGAGGAAATTTATTTTTGAAAAAATCTATTGAACCTAGCAGTTTGTCACTATTTAGCTCAGCTAAATCAATCTAAGCTTTTTTTTGACTTGCAGTAATCCTGATAAAAATAGTTTCATGTTGAATCAGAGAAGAGTTTCTTTTTTTTCTGTCAGCAAGTCTTGTTTTGAAGTGCTGGGGCAGTCATTGAAATTCATTACAGGGAACTTTGGAAACTACTGTCAAACTCAATAATGTCTAATCTAAAGAGAAATGTGGTTTTTGAAGTTAGGCACATAGAAATGAACTTGTAGTGCATATGAACATTTAAAACATATAGTGCAGCCATTGCAGCATTGAAAATACTCTCAAAATATTATGAATCAAATGTTTCTATGTTTCTTATATGTTGCTCTATAAAGGGTAGTCTTAGACTGGTGAGGGAAAATCTTCATTCTAAGTGGTATAACTTTTTTCTTGTTGGTATTGCTAACACGTTAGAATTAGAACATGATGCCTCACTTGAAACTTGATTTTTTTTTCAATGTATATGCCTAATTACTGTGTTTATGAAGGATGCTGGATCAAAATGTGAAATATCATATATATTACTTACATAAAATTCTAAGAATGTGAGAAGAAATGCAGCAACTAGAGTTTTAGAGATACAAAAGAATTATTACATATTTTCATGTTCTACTGTATTTGAGTTATGTTCTTCATTAACAGAATTTCTGTTTCTCAGAGATGGTTGAACTAATGCTATTGCAGTATAATTTATAATTTCATTAACATGCCCTTGTCTAGTGCTGGTGTTTTAATGTTCCTGTGGGGACTGGTATTGGGCATTGGGATTATGGTTTGTGTGAACACAGCTTATTTTTATTTGCCTTGCTTTCTCAGCATCATTCAATAAACATTTTCAACTGTGTTCCTGTCCTGTGCTGGTCACTGTGCCTGCCCTGTGATTTTTATAATTGAACTAATATAGGAAGATAAATTCAGCTGGGTTGTGTTCTCCTGTCCTAGACTTTTTCTCATTTCTCCTTTTCTTTAGGAAATAGGCACTCATAAAGATGTTTGAGTCTAGATTAACACATTTAACTTAACTTTGTAACCTAAACTTCTGATTGGCACTAAGATTTGGAAGTCTGAACATAAGTGTGAAAGAAGATGAAAGATGACTTAGTGCACAAAGCAGTAAATTGATGGCTCTGTGAAATTTCCTTTGATCTTACACTAGGGCCATATAAGAGTCTGACAGACTGGATAAAAAGCAACAGTGAACAAATTGTCTTCTCTCCAGGAGTAGCTTTTAATCTTAGGACATGTTTCTGTGAGGAAAGTAAAAACTAATTAACCATAGGTGTGAAATTAGGGAACACCAAAATCTTGTGACACGATACTTTTGGGAGAGTAGCATTAGTTTGCTGGAGCCAGGCCGTTCATTCTCCATGCCAGAATGCACAAAAGTGTTTCATGTTCTTTTTCATTCACAGCCCCACTTTGTTTGTTGGGCTTATCCAAAGGATGTGTTTGTTTAGGTCTGTACACTGCAGTGAACAGAGATGCATCATAAAATCATCTGCACAGAGGTGTGTGCACCACATCCAAACTCCCTGTGCCTCGGTTAATGTGTTCTGAGGTCACTGTCTGCTGCCTCAATAGATCTTCAGTGTACTTGGCCACTTGAGTTGCAGGATGGGGAGAAGGCAGTCAACAGTGCCTTTCCTCCACCCCTCTTGCTTTCTGTGACCTTACCCTTTCAAAAATAAAAAAAGCAGAGTACTTCCAGTTGTTTTAATTCTAAAATAATATTCAAGGTGACTCAAATTTGTATTAGTTTAATAATATAATCTTTTCTGAATACTTGTTTCCAAAAATGTCAGCATTAGGGGTAGGGGTAAGTGGTACAGGTACCTAACAGAAGAGATCAGATTCCAGCTGTCAGTGTAGTCTTAGTCCATTCAGCCAAATGAGAAATGGTTGCAAGAAATTCTGCCAAGAATTTATTAAAAATGAAAATGGGAAATGTCTAGCTGAGAAAAAAAAAAATCTTATTTTCTCTTTAACTGTCTCTTTAGCTGTGTAAGCCATTCATCTGTCATCCCAGTATTGAAAAGAAACTTGGGTGTATTGTTTTTCCTTCATAAGAAATTTTATTTTTGTATGAAAATATGCCTGCTCTTTGTATTTGCAAAGGTTAACATCATCTTAAAAATGACCTGCCATCTACCAGACATTAAACATGCTTGTTATTAGGCAAGAATCCTGTCACACTCTTTAGTTAGCAGCACTTGGTGCTGAGAGGGAGGCATTTGCTTCTGGCTGGTCTTCTTGTTTTCTGTTGAAACCTATTTTAAATCTTGCAAGTGTTAACCTCATTAACCTAAGATGCTCAAGAACCACTGTTTTAGTGCTTTAGCAGAAGTGCTGTAATTGTTTGTTGTTTAACAGCATTTGAAAGTCTCATTTAATATGGGGTATTTTTTGTAAAGAGAAGTTAATGTAATAACTGCAGCTACTTCCATAAATGCCAATCAGAGAACTTGTCATGCTAAACACATTATTTTTTTATTATTTCCCGTGTTAGAAGAAACTGTCAGCCTCATCAACTTTATTTTAATGTGTGAAATATTCTTATTCCAAGAAGCTCAGATTTTGTGTCTTTGTATGACATTTTTTGGATGAGAAAGATAATTTCACATAAGCTTTGTACAAATAAGTGGACGCCTATGTGAGAGTTGTGCATAAAACCAGGCAAACCTCATTCACAGGCATGAGGTCTTTCTGTTTTTAAGCAGAGACCTAGGAATTGTTCACCTTTCCTTTCCCATATTAGGCATACATTTTCATGTCTTGTATCTGTAGGAATTTGTCTTTTGGAAGGCACTCAAATAATAGATTTGTCATTTAGAAAGCATTGCAATTTTTCTTATTGCAATTGAGAAGCATATTTGCTGATAGTTCTAATTTTTTTAGAGGAGGATGTGTTACAGTGTTTTGTGTAAATTACAAGAGATTTTAAGCTATCATTTTTTTGCTTTCTGAAACCAGTGATTTCCTGTTGTAGCTGGAAATGTTAAGTGTAGTTTTTAAAGTAGTAAAGTGTAGCACCACCTATTATTCTGCCTTAGCAAGTCTTCTAATACAACATTTGATTTGTTACTATGTCCTCATAGGAAAGCATCAGCAGTAGAGTGTTCATGACAGTGAGAAAGTAAACACATGCTTGCAATCAAATTAATGTATTTCATCTGTCTTCAATTAATAACAATCTGTCATGCTATCTATCTGAGAAGTGGCATAAACAGTTTATTTTGTGTTTGGAATAACTTCCTGGAGGTAGTTAATGTGACATGTAGTTTGTCTGACATGAGTATAACCAGATCAACACTCTAGATGTTTTCTTGATAACCTAAAAAAATTACTGAGAAAATCTGTACTGGAACTATATTTATATTTCCTTTGGAGCTTCCTTAAATCAGAGTAGGGGCATAGTTTTCAGGACTTCCATGAAAGAGTTTTCTTTTCTTGGCAGTTACACAATTTTAGTGTGAGAAAAAGATTGAAAGTATTAACAGAAAATTAACTATGAAAAGCAGCAGTTTTCACTCTAACATTTGGGACTAAATATTTGAGAATGTGTGCTGTAGTTATTTAGAAGTACCAAATCAAAACAGATTTTCAAAAAGCTAGTTGATACACAAAGTCTGCTAGTGCTTCAGACCAGTTCGTGGGCAAGTTAAGTTATTGTTATTTCTGTATAAATCTGATTATATTGGATAATAATAATTAGATATTAGATGCTTTCTATTTACACAGAAAGAGCCTTTGTGTCTAAATAGAAAATGAAAGTGCAGTTGCTTGAAATTCTAGGTAACCTATTGAAATACTCTTTAAAATTCTAAGATATAATGAAATAGCTCTATCTTTTAATGAGAAAAATATAAGTAGGTTGCTGGTAAACTGTACCATAAAAAACTAGGGAGGGTGGTTTTGTTTTTTTTTTTTTTTCTTGGTTGACCTTTTTTTATTATACTTTTTTCTTTGGCTTGGTGGTAGAATTAGGATTAAAACCAGATAATATTGCTTATGGCAGAAAAGGCTTGAAAGGGGGTTCCTTCTGGCCAGAGCAGTGGGCCGTGCTAAGCTGTTCTCTGTTGTTGACATGCTGTGATGAACTGGAAAGTAAATCCTTCTACCTAGAATGTTGTTGTCAGAGTTCAGCTTGATTTCTGGTTTATTTTTAACAATAGTGGATGTTTGGCACCTCCTGGAGAAATCCCTCTTTTAATTCCCTTTTTCATACACGTTTGCTTACGCACGGAGGAAGCGGAACCGTCACGTTCTGGAATTGAACTGCCTGTGCTTGTTGAGCAGCGTGCACTGCATGAGGACAGTGCTGCGTAACAGCGGTGTTGCCCTCAGTCTGCTAGGTTTTCAGGTGCCCAAGCCAGCTTTGTTCTTAAGAAATCAGTCAGAAATTATAGCAAAAAATAAGTTGAAAAAGACATTGTCATATACAGACCCCTTTTTTAATGACCCTGGAGTATTTTCAGAAGAGAAAATGTGTACATAATTTTAAGCACATGTAAATCAAATTAATAAATTATTAAAGCATTTTACTTGTCATGTCTGTGTGGGCTAATCGTGATAGCTCATTATTTAAACATTATGTAATTGTATACCTTGTGTGCACAGCTGCAAATACTTTGCAGAAAGATTTATATTTCATTTTTCACAGCATACTATAAAAGAACATATTTTTGTGTGGTACTATAGATTAATAAAGATGTTTACTCATAACTTTAAAACTACTCTTAGTTATATTGAAATATGAAATAGCTATAATATGTAAAATAAGTAAAAACCAGAGAGTTGTAACTTCATTTATGTCTTACTACCAGTTTTAATGGAAAATACTGTTATCAATTAAAAAAAAGTTCATCTTAAAAAGGACTGCCCCTTTGCAACTGAATCCTTTGCACTTTTTACAATTCAAGGTCTGAAAGCAGGAGGTTGTCAGATTTGGGTGGAGAGGCATCCTTGCACTGAAACTCTAAACTGTTTCTTGTTTCTTTCCAATACATATGGTTTAGAAAGTGGATGGGTTAATTATCACTGGTACAATCATTGAGAACAGCTTATGGTTTGCAAGTATAATCTCACAATCCAGGGGAAGTCCCAACAAAGTATTAAACACTCAGACTTGCTTCACATGCATTATACTCAGTTGTCCATGCTGTCATCAGCAAGTACTGTCACTAGTTTCTCAGCTGCTTGGAAGTACCTGTACAAGTTACAGACAGTTTTTTTGTTTCTTCCAAAATTAAAAGGAACATTCATGCAAAATGGATGTTTTCCTACTTAAAAAACTCCTATAATTTTACGTGAAGCTCTTCTCCCATGATGTTATGAAAGAAGAGACTTGCAGTCCTGGGGGAAAGAGAGAGAAATAAAATGAGTAGCAGCCTTTACATTCTGCACAAATGATGCTCTGTTGTCTTTTTTAGAGCATGTGCAGTTATTTACTTACATAGTTTTGAAAGATTATAAAACAAGAACATTCATCATTCTTCTGACTGATGATACATACTTTAAAGTACTTCCTGGCTTTGTCATTGTACCAGTTGTTTTAGGTAAATAGTTACATGTATTTTATTATTACCTTGATTTTAAGACAATACAGTTCTGGGATTAGACATCACACTCTGGTCCTCACAGCAAACTGCTGAGATAATTATATTGGTCCTAGCTCCTGGATTTTAGAGAACCAGCTGAGTTCAAGTAGTTTTTAAGCTGCTACATCAGATATGGTGTAGTGGAATGGAAATGATAGTCTGTGCATGGTGGTGCTGTGTGGTTCATTGCAGGACATTTTTTAGCTTATGGAATGACACAAGCATCTAAATAGTGGAAGAGAAACAACTTTGACATTAATTTATTTACCATTAGTGGTTTCAGAGCCAAAAGCAGCAGAACTATTCAATCAAGATGGAATTGCTGTTGAATGGCTGGGTGTGGGTAGATTATAAAGCACTCATTTGTGTTTTATCTAGTACTTTTAAAGGTTTTTCCATTCCCTTGCCACAGCCCAATAAACTAAAATTTTAGTGACTTAATTTCTCAAGTAAATTCATATAGACTTTTGACTTTGAAGAAGAATTTATGCTGTCTCGAGTGTTTCCTCAGAATTTTTAAATCATAAGATAGGTATCTTGCCTTGCAGTATTTTAAAGTATGGTTTCCTTTTCCATTTTGATTTAGCATTGTCCATGAGATTTTCACTGCAAGTAATTGATGTATAATAGTAATTTGAGGGGTATTGAAAATCCTTCTATAGATCACCTGAAGATATAACCTAATCAAGTTCTCTCTGTTTAGTATTTAATCTTACTTTTTTGTCCTTCTTTGAAATGTCACTTGTAGTGTTGTTCTTACAGGTGTTTTCTTTTTTTCTTCTTTTTTTTTTCTTCTTTGTTGGTTTTGGCTGGGATAGAGTTGGTTTTCTTCCAAGAAGTCTTCAGGAATGCCTAAGAGGGAGTATCCTTGGGATTTCTGTGGGAGTTCAGTACTTTCCTCCTATATTCTGTTTTCTCTTTTCACCTCACTAGATCTCTGTTTAATCTCACCTATAAATCAAAATGGAACTCCCTGGAATTTATGAGAAGTAAGCATTTTAGTAAGTCTTACCTTACTTTTGCAACAGCTGATGTTGATCTGTGCTTGCTCAGAGATTTTCATTGGATCTGTTTGCCTTGCTGAGAGCCGCATCTGAATTCTCAAAGTTTCTATTCTGTTTTTGTTGTTCTGGTATCTTAATGAGATACCTGTACATACATATGTGCATCAACCTGTTATGGAACAGCACTTTTTCTTGCTAGTGTAATTGAAATGACTCTTCATACTAAAAAAACCTTAAAGATGAGTGGTTAGTCTTATTTTAGAGAATCAACAAGATGGGCTCTTTAAAGGATAAGCAAGGCAATGGAGATAAATTTTGGAGAATATCTGTCAGCCATATATTGTTTGTATTGTCACTTGAGGCTTTTAGTGTGTATTTCAGGCATAAAAATGAGCAAAACTGCAACAGCCTATATTGTGGATGCCTTTTCTTTGAAAGGGACTTTGGAGGCTGATGAGCCCCCTTTTCCTGTCCTCATCAGGCTAGTCTGGGGAACAATACTATCTCACTCTCTATCCCCCATTGCTCATGACGTCCCTCTGCTTCTCTTGATACAAGTTTTCATGTAAGCATTCCATTTAGTGCAAATATATTAAGTGGTTCCATTCTAGCCAGGGAATTAGCAATGTACTCCTTTGATATTTTAACTATTGCTTTCATAATGTATATTTTTAACTGCCCTTTCTGCCTGTTGATCCCATTTTTAAGACATTTAGAATTTTTGAAATCATAGATCAAAGAAATACCCTCACTGCCTTCTCCAACATTTACACATCTTGGGTGTGCCTTAGCTTTTCATGATCAGAAAATATCCTTTAATGCACATAAGAGAGTTTGTATTCAAGCACTCAATCAAAAATACTGGTTTGTAACATTTGTGTGCTGTCGTGTGTCACTGTTTGCAAATAGTTAAATCTCTTTCTACTTTTCAAACTTGTGTCTTGTGTCCTTTTGTCTCCTTTATTCATTGTGAATCTCTAGCCATCAGTTTGTATTCTACTTGATGAAAATGAAGCTATTAATTTTGCCCTGCTATTACCCTCTTTCTCATTCCTGAAGATGAAGAGGATGACTGTACCATCTGGCACGTAAACTTCACTTTGGGCCTTTCTCTAAATGTTTGTGTTTGATGTGTGGCCAAATCTTGCAGATTCCTTCTTTGAGACCTTTGTTAGATATAGCTTAGCATAGCCATTACCAGAGTTAAAATGTTCTCATTTTGTATCTAAATTTCAATAATTCCTTTTTCTTGGCTATTGCTGTGTTATCTAGTCATTTAGAATATTCTGCAAGATCATTTTCCAGGTTTATAAAATCAAACGGTATTTATGTATCTTATTCGCTTTCTTTCTATCCAAAACTTATTTGTCTTTGCTGTTAAACTTTTCATGGCTTAAGTGCATTCTCATATCGTTCTTCATCCCAAGATACCTATTCCTGCTGTTAATTGGCTCATCATATGAGCCCACACTGGCCAGCTGTTAGTTTTCTGTCTGTAAAGTCCCTGCATTCCTTATAAACATCTTTTTTAGAAAATCCTTTTTCTCCTCCAAATCTCTCCCTAAAGTCTTTTTGCTGTGATGTCTAAATAAAAGCTGGACAAGACTTATCTCCTGGTGTGCTAAGAATTCTGCCTGTTGAGCTGACCAATGTCAGATGTTAAAGTAAAAAGACTGGAGGGTAACTGCTCACTGTCTTCAGCTGATCCTCAGTAACTCTATGATTATGCCCTTGGCCCGTGGGCAATGCAAAGCAATTGGACTTAGGGTCATTGTCCTTCATTGACTTCCAACTGCAGATTTGGGTAGTTGAATATTTATTAACTCTTGAAACACTTCTTGTGCTAAAAATGTGCCCTTTTTTACCAAGAGCTAACGTGACATGAATCACCTGGCATTTTCTGTGGGCTCTGAATGCACACATGCACTGTCACCTGGCAGTTCCCTGGCATGGCAGTGCCTGTGCAGTTGAGAGCAGACAGCCTGAAGCTCAGGAGGCAGAAAGTGAAGTACTTGTGACTGGGGAGGACTGAGAAACACACAAAGTTCAAAAACATAATGACACCTTGATTTTTCACTTTCAGTCTGTTTGTTTCTATGATCTCGTGTGCTTTAATTTCTCTTCTGTACTGACCATATATTATTATTGATGTTTCTTTATAGGAAATAAGAGGCATTTGATGATGATTTCCAATATGCCTGTGGCATTTTTTTCCTGGAAATCCATCAACCTTTTAGCCTGTTGTTTTCTTTGTACACTCTCTATTCTTTCCTTCCTGGGAAAGAGAGTTTGAGAGAGATTCTAACTAGTGAACTTGTTTTTATGAATTTATGTAAGCATGTCATGGTCTTGTAAAGGAATATAGTATAAATGCTGTCTATTTATTTATTTAGTTCTATTGTAATTGTGTGTAGGTTTTTGGAGTTCAGGTATAATCAGAGAAGTATAATGAGTGAAATCTGGAAGTGGGGTTTAAGTTCCTTTAAAAGTTCATGAAATGAAAATAAAGAAAATACATTTTTATTTTTCCCAAAAGAGTAATCTCACTGTTGTTTTTTCTAAGCTGCACTTAAAAGTAATATATGAAGCATAAAAATAATAGTTAATAATGAAATGTTTTAGTCAGTATGCTGTATTTTGTTCTTAAAGGCATTTCAAAAGAGTCTATCTTTTATCTTGGTAGTTATTTTTCAGAGAATAAAATTAAATGCATGAGTTTTTAACAAAATTGTTATTGACTTCAGGATTTATTTTAGTAAATGTATTTGTTCTTCTCTTTTAAAATGAAACTTTATTATAGAGTGGATATTTAGTGTTACAGAAAAACCATACTAGAAACATTAGTGTTAATAGCTCAGTATTTTAATCCTTCACAAATTAATATCTGTGGTAACTGGATGATTTTAGGCCTGTTCTTACAAACAAGGCCTTACTGATGTGCAAGGAACAGTAATACGTGTCAAAAACTCCACATTAACCAAGGTAAGCAGTATAAATGGGGTGTAGGAATCCCCTGTTAGGCTAAAAATCTCCAAGAGAAAATCTCCAGAGCCTACAAATTAAAGACCTCCAATATCATTTAAAAATAAAGCCTTTTATGTAGTAGGAGAGCATTTTTTCAGCTGATAATCAAATAACACTATTATACAGACTTACTAGATTTGCAAATTTACAAGTTTTTACAAGTCAGTTGGGTCCCTTCCTCAGGAAATCAGTTGAAGTTTTTTTTTCCTGTATTAACTCAAAGAGCTTGCTTGTCCTTAAATCCTTCTGAATATATTTGCCTTATAATTTGACTACATTGAGTCAACACCCTTATAGGAACCGTAATGCAATAAAAAAAAGAGAAACTGTTCAATATAGTTTCCAATTACCTTAGGATCAGATTGGAGAAACTGGAATGTACACAATAAAACCTGCACAAGGCTTGAGTTCTGTGAGATTTTGGAAGGAACCAGTACTTTTCAGCATAAAATACCATTTGAAAGCTTTACTCTGCTTCCAATGGTTGTAAAGTGATAAAAATGAAAATATGTACGTGTCTTGAAATGTGCATTTTACTCTTTAAAATTTTCTGAACCACACCTTTGTGGAATTGAAAGTCTCATATGTAAGTAACTAAGCATCACTGCTTTTACTCAGTCAATTTTTTTATTATAGTGAATGCTTTTCCTTTGCCATGTTCTGCAATAAAATTCTTTATAACTTATTTACATTTTTACTTTGGAAAAATATGTCGATTCAGATGTGCCTGGTGAATTTATTTTGTATAAGTCTTCAAGTTACACTGGAATCCCCAATATGCATCTTGCTTCAAACAGAATATGGAATATTAGTTCTGTCTTGTTTTAGTATGTAGCTAGCAGCAGAGTTTTACAAAGTATTTGATTGTATGCAGAAATAAATTTGTACTTTGAGATATGAATTTGTTGCATTTGGCCATAAAATTTTAGTTGTGGTTTTATTTCAGTTTTGCAAATAAAATTAGTCTGATAGAATTAATTGCTTTTATTTTAGCAAATTATTACAGAGAGAAAGAGACTTGCATTTGCATCTACCTGTAAAGGAAAGTATTATATCTGGTGTGTTTCCAATGAAAAATTTCTAATGTCAGTAACTAAACAGGATCCAGTGAAACAATTTTTCATTTCTTCAACTTATTTTTAGTTGACTTGGAGCATATTCGCACAGTGAAAGCTGACAAGCACCAGCGATTCTGTCAGGAAAACAACTTCAGTAGCCATTTTGTGTCAGCCAAGACAGGAGATTCTGTAAGTAAGGAAAAACCCCAAACTTGTAGATGTCTGTGTTTTTTTTTCAAGATGCAGCAGTTATATTTTTCTTCACAACTGTTGAGAACTCAGAGTGCTGCAGGCCCTTTTTTGACTCCCTTTGTTGCATGAAAAGTAGATTTTTGTATGAATGTGTACTATTCTTATTAAATTACAGTGGTTTCTCATCTGATTTTCAGTTTGAAGTACAGATTTTAATGGAAATGTTCTGGCTTATACATCAGTGTGAAAACTGAGAGCAGCTAAATCTCTGTTTGCTGTCAGCCTGTAGTTAAGTATATTTCTTTATTCCAGGTGGAGTCCCATCTATAGACCATCAATATAGAATTTTCCAACAATCGGTAAATAATGTGACAAGACCCTGTTGCAATAAAACATTTTAATATGAGTCCTGAGCCATGAGAGAGATTCCCTTTGCAGCTCCATTGAAATTTGAACATTCTGACATTTGTACCAGATGCTTTGCAGAGTACATTTTTGAACAATCTTTTGACTCTGAGCTAACTGGGTTATTTGTTTTAGTTGGAAGCATATGAAAGAAAAGGTTCTTTTTCAGTTGACACTATCAGTCAAATTAAATAATTTTGTATTGTTTTGCTTGATTTCTGTCTCATGCCTAATGAGTTTGTCATTGCCATAAAACAGTCTTGTATCTGTCTCCTTAATATTACTGTTGACAAGAAAGTTTACTTTACTTTAATGTGATTGAATAGCAAGACCATGGTCAAGTACATGGAAGTATAGTCCACAAATGGAATGACTTGTTCAGTTCTTTGATGAATCTTGTGCAGTGAACTGCCTGATTTTGTAAGATAATGGTTTTTCTGTAAAGCCTAACAATGCTGCTGTTATAAATGCAGTGAGTCCTGATTCTCTTTATAGTTTGTGTTAAATCCTTGGCATATTTTTTTGTTTTAAGTGTGAAAATACAGGCTTTTTATGCCAGAAACAGAAAAAAAATTTGTAATACTACATTTAGTAAAATGTGCATCTGATAAAATATATTCTTTTCACAAGGAGACCACCAAAATCAATTAATTTTATAATTGATACATTTTTCATTTCTAATTATGACAGAATCTTTATTTCAGCTTTTTAAGTCATTAATTACATCAAGATTCCACTATATATACTGATTTTACTTTTCATAATTTACTGTTTAAAAAAAAAGTAAATCTGAACATGACTAGAAAACATTAACAGGAAATCTCTGCCTAAATATCTACTAACAAAAGAAGTAGTTTCAATAGTTCATTTTTAGTTTCAATATTAATTTGAATTATCCCTTTCACTGCTGCTGCACACTGATCATTTAGAAGATGGAGTGTTTATCCTAGACAGTGATGATTTTAGAAGAGGCATCCATTGCTACTGTGAATATAGACTAGAGGTGTCTTAGTTATATGATTTGTTTTGTTTCCGTCAGATCTTTTCAACAGACTTATTTGCAAAAGCTGATTTTGTGTGTATAGAAAAATCTGAACGTCATCTCAGGGGCAAAAAAATTTTATGTAATTTTATTATTACAGTTTTATTATTACTAACTGTGTTACTGTCCACCAAATCACTTAGCTGAAGCACTGGACTTGTGCTTGATGTTTTTTGCAGAGTGTCCTCAGGGCAGGTGATGTAGCTCAGAGCTCCTGAGCTGGTGTGGGTTAAACTAGGTCTCTGAGCCTCAGAATCTCTGTTCAGTGTGTACATGTTGGTAGAACAGACAAGTACTACACCAAGGAGTTGAGAGAAAGAGCAATTGTTTTGGAAGTGACTACACTTCATTGGTTGTGCCACTAATTTATTTCTGGTTTCCATCTCAGGTGTTGGAAGAGATTGTGTAAATAGTATTTTTCTTAATTTTCACTGAAAATGATGGTGAGCATGTACATAGATTTTTTTTTTTTGTGGGTGGCAGCTGCATGATGCAAACCAATGTTTGTTAGGTGTTTAGATGGTGAGCTCAGACATTGTTAACAGCCCTGCAGATAAAATATAACTTGTAGCTTGGCAATACAGTGTTTAGCAGGACTGCACACTTATGCTGCTCCTCTTGAACATGTCATATTCTTTCATCACATTTAAAATGCAGTTTTACCTAAACAGTGAGATAGGTAGACTGTCATGAGATGAATTAAAGCACTTGTTTAAAACAGCATTGCCACCCAGTATTATGTGTTAAACCATGTCCAAAGCCTAGCTCTGCCAGGCTGCTGCTGCAGGCTGTACAACGTCCTGCTTGTTCCTAATACTTCTATTCAGTGAATGTTTTAGGGAGTCTTCAGAACTCTCTCATACTGCTGTTTTTTGGACATATGTGGTAGAGATTTTTGTGATGTAGATGTGCAGTTCTGTTATTCTCACTTTCAGAAACCTACATCTCTTATTTCACAATACACTGGTAATACATTTTTGTGCTCAACATTAGTGAATACCCTTATTCATATTTTATAGCACCAAGAGTAGGATTTGAAAGGTGGGTTGTGTAAAAGCTTGTTTAAACTTAGGTCTCTGGAGGCAAAGTAGAAGTGTTGCTTAACAATCCAGCATACTGTTCATTCCTTGTACCATTGTTGAGTTATTTTCTCAAATTTTTAAACAAAATTGAAAGTACCAGATGAGGTTTTTTTTCAGATCTGTTTTGCACAGGTCATAATTTTGTATATCATTGTTTACTGTTCAGGAATGGTTTGATATATTTGAAAGAACCTCAAGGATGTCTGTTTTTAATCATTGAAATGCAATTTATTTTCTTTCCATAGGTCTTCCTGTGTTTTCAAAGAATTGCTGCTGACATACTCGGCATCAAATTAAACAAAGCAGAATTGGAACAATCACAGGTGATTTTCCACAAATACATGGATTTTTTGGTATTTTATTTAGTATTAAAAGTGATCTTGTGGATTTATAACTATTCTTTAAATAAATCTTCATCTGTTGTTCTGAAGGTAAATATTTGATTTCATAACAGCTTTTTTGAAATACGATAATTCCTTACTTGTCCATCATGATCAACTCCCTGAAATAAGAAAGAACATGTTCAAAAATGAAGAAAAAAATTTATTTCTAAGGATATTTGTTTAAAAATAGCGCTTAAGATTAGTTTGGAAATTAAATATGTGTGCATATACAGGTAGCATGGAAGATATTAATGAAATTATATGCTAATGATATTATATGGTATTATATGGTTTAAACTGAAAAATTTTTCTACAGCCTAGTTTCAGAAACCTCAAAAAGAAAGATTAAACTACTGAGGCAACCCTGTGTAATGACATTTGAGATTACAATTATTTAAATTTACTTAATGAACCCAAGTGTTGCTATTCTAAAATGGTGTAATATCCTAGATCTGCTTTTCAATACCAGTGTTAAACAAGTACCAAAAAATAAGCCTATAAGTTTATTTAAAATAAATGGCAAAGCATTTCTTATGCACAGCTTGGTCTCCTTCTTTTTGAATTATACAATAAATATGTATTTTCTGAAAGTGCTTTGCCACAGCAGTGTTTGCAATCTGTGTTGAAGTGGTTAACTAGAAAACTGTATTGCAAACAGTGAAATTGTAAAATAAACTTGCGGAGCATACTTAACAAACAAATTAGTTTTAAAAAGCTGTAATTTATAGGCAGAGAAATACTAAGTGTGTCTTTTAAATGTTCTTTTACTGCTAAGGTACTATCCATCTATTATTTTGAGCTCTGTGATTATTTGTCTCTAAATAATTGAGCACATAGAGTTCTTCAGTTTTTCTTTGGTTGTTTAGTTAGCACTGGACTATCAGTCCAAGACCTTTCTGTGCTATGAGTGGTGTTCTGTAACTCAGGTGTAAGATTGTAGAAAGGTGTGTAATTAAATTTAAAGGAGATAATAGGTTATACGGAAAACTTCATCATTCCAAAGAAAGGGTCTGGTTATAGATTGTTTTTAAAGTAGGAAGCTCCATATGGCCCCAGTTCAAGAGTACATAATTATATCAAACTGGTATCAGATTTAAGTAGGCTTCCTTCTACTTTAGTATTGTAATTAGCTTTTAATTTTGTTGAGTAGATCAATGGAATATATGGGTCAGTTGATATTACACAAGTTGCATTAGCAATAGCCTATAAATAGTTAATTTGCATAAATTAAATGTTGTGGCATATATTACTGTTGATGTGAATCTAGGCTCTAATTATCAAAAAAAAAGGTAAAAAAAAATTAAAAAAAAATCTCTGAAAAACCACCACCACTGACAAAATAAGCAACAAAAGAAGAAACAAAGCCAGTAAATGAATTTGGACAGAAAATGAACTTCACTGTTGCCTTTCAGGTACAGCAGAAGTCACTATGTGGTGCAACATGTGTTTGTAGCTAAGGAGTGTGAGATGCTTAATTTGCAAAGTTCTGTTAATGGGGCATAATTTTAATCTACTCCAAACAAGCAATAGCTCTTTGTTATCAGTAAAAACTTTGCTCCTTTTGAGAGGGTTATTTTGAAGGGATTCTAAGAGTTTCCCCAATGAGAAAGTTGGAAAGTCTGTTAGCTGTATCTTAAGGCTCATTGTTGTATGGAACCAAACACCTCCAATACTTCATAAGAACAGAAAAGTGAAAGTCTCTTCATAATCTGGAGAGTGAAAACTTGAACCGTCATATCCTCAGGAAGATAAATTCACTTGAGAGAAATTAATTTGTCTGCAGTAGAAAAGTCTAATTGAGGTGATGTGCAGATGCTGTTTGCCAACAGCATGGAGCTGTTCTCTTGGCTGGAAGGAGGTGGAGTTAGAGGACAATGCCATAATCAGGTTTCTGTTTTACCATAGACTCTGGTATGACAAATGCAGGTCCCTTCAGTGTGGTGGTGGTACGAGTTTTTCCCTCTTCCATCTCTAAAATGGGCACGTGTGTTCCTTAATTTGTGGGTCAATTATATGATGTGTGTTCCTTAAAGTTTTTAGGCATTGAATACTCTAGGTACTGGGCTATAAAATTAGATCAGTGGATAACCAGATGCTAGATAAATGCTATAAAGAATCTAATAAATACAAGACAATAGTAAATGTGACTTATCTGTAAAGTATACAAGTGTTGACTTGGATTCAATCTTTAAATAAGGATTTTGGTTTTTACAAATGTGCATTATTTACACACTGGATTATATATTTGTGTTTTCCATATTTTGTGTAATGTGAGATTTCCTTATTTTAAAAACTGAGATCTTTCTTGCTTGAATCTGTTTGTCAGACAACATCAGATATGTTCATTCAATCTAGGCATTAAATACTGAATTTGTGTAAAATGCCAACAGTCAAATGCTATATGTGTATTTTTATTGTCTAGTATTGAGAACATGCTTTAAAATTATTTCTAGTGCTTGATTTTGTGCCTGAAGATCTCATTTCTTGTGTTTAGAGTCAGTTATGATTATTATAGTCTAGAAGATTTTAGATATGACTCATAGGTGGATACAACTAAGTAATAGGAATTCCCAAACATAGTATTTTAACTTGTATGAATTTGTGGGGTTTGGCTCATGACTTTTGAGCTTTGATGAGTAGCAGAACTGCAGATGCTCTTGTGAAAAGTATGTGAGGTTCTTGGTTGCCTTCAGATTAGCAGCACAACTTCTGTTAATTGACTTTAAGAACAAGCCTTGGAGATTGAATTATATTTACTCTGCATTGTTTCAGAAAACAGCTGCAGCAGTTTAAGATATTAATGCAGCCCAAGCTATTTGCTGCTGCCCTTTTGTTGGAATGTATTGCTCCCACATCAGAATCAGACCATGGAAGGTGATCATGTGCTTTGGCCACATCAGGGTGAAGTTGAGCAGCTTAGCTTAAACTGCTGCTGAAAGTTGTTTTAAAGAGAAGCTGCCAGACTGTGCTGAAGTGGATGAGGTGCAAGTACACGTTACATTCCAGCAGCTCTCCTTTGGCAGCAATGATCTCCAGCAGAGGAGTAGGACAGACATTTGGGGGTGGTAAGTTTTTAAACTATCTCAGCTAGAGCTACTAAACCTTGTCTGTTCACGTGCTGAGATGGCTGTTAATCAAACCTTTATTTGGACAAAACTGGTGAAACAAAGAACTAGATTACTCTTCATGTGTGACTGGAAAGTAGAGCATGTTTTTTTCAAATAGAACAGTTTCAAAATGAGAAAATTGCAGAGTCTGACTTTTCAGTCCTCAAAATACTCTCCCTTTTAAATTGCAAGGGTCTGATGAAATGTGAGGAAATAGCTCCTTTATTAATCAAATGTTTTTCTTTCTGTATTTTTTACTTCCAACCATAGTGTAAAAACTGCATGGGGTACAGCTTTGTTCCTTGGCATTGGCAAGAGCTAGCATTTTTGGAAGTGATGTGTAGTTTTCTCTCTAACTAAATACTGGTTCAGCAGACCAGTGTGTGTGTGCCAGCTTTGTACAATAAAGTGTTTGGCAGATAAGTCAGAACTGGAATACAGAGCACCTGGACCAAGAAAGGTTATTTCTCATTATTGACAGTGATTTGAACCATGGCAATGATACACTTGATGTAGGATCTGATGCAAAGAGACCCAAGTTTTTAATTACCAAAAAGTTAATGAAAGAAATGTTGCAATGATATTTTTAAACTGTTATTTGGATGAAATTCCATTAGAAAATCCAAGTCATTTATGATCATCAGTTTTTTGCTACAGTGTAGCTAAGCATAGGTCACTAACCTGCCTGTGTTTACAGGATGGGATTTAGACCAATGTTTGAGGAACAATTAATTGCCTGCTGATTGCAGGACTTTTTCTCTTGGTTTTTTTTTTTGCCCCTCAGCTCTAGTCAAATGATTGGTATGAAGAAACTAGGTCCTGTGAGGTCAGATAATGCTGTTTAATGCTAAAACTCCTACTACTGCCCTACATGGGATTTGGCAACCTTTCTCTTGATAACATCAGGCCAGGAGTCCAGTAAATCATGAGTGTTGTCCACTAGATAAGATAATATGAATGTGATGAATTAAGCTCAAGAAGAGTACTTCAGCAGCTAATAAATCCAGGTCCTTTGAAGCCTATTCAATTATTGTTGCTTGTTTGACATACAGGTTTTATTTACAGAGGTAATCTTTAATGTATACTGTTTATATATTCCTAATCCAGTTTATATATTGTTTCCCTTAAAATAATACAACTTAATTATTTATGAATTCATTTTAACTTTGAGACTATATTGTAGGAAAGTTGAAGTATTTAAGAAAAAGTATTAAACTGGTTTAGGGTATCTTTCATAGCAGACTTACCTCCTCTGCTGCTTCTTTGCTGAAATTGTTCCATGAATTTTACTTCCCTTTGCATGAACCCTGTATTGACCCTGTATTAATAATGAGAACCCTGTATCTATTACCTGTATTAATAATAAGAAAACAGTTTTTTTGGTTTGTCTCTAAGGGGAAAAATGGGAGCCTTTTATTTTTAAATGAAGCAAAGATAAATCAAAACTTATAGCATTTTGATATGTGGTTGTTAATTTGGTCACTGCTTTTGGATTAGATATTTATTTCCATCTTATGTGATGGAAAAGATGCATGTGTACAGCTAATGCACTTGTTATGAGCTAAAAATGTAGTATTTAAGTATATTTGATTTAAAGTAGGAATAGGCCACTGTCATCTTTTCTTCCACTAAATTCCTTGCCTTTTTATCCTGTCCCTTCTCCAGCTTTAATACATTTTTGCTGATTGCATGTATGAGCCTTTCACTTTGGTGCTTTGAGAGGGCATGTTCTGGAAAAAGCTCAACAGGCAGCCCTGGTGCTGAGTGCCGCTTTCAGCCAGACTGTTGCTCTTGTATCTGCCTAAGGCCTGAAAATGCACTTTCCTTTTGCTTCTGCATAATCTTATGTTATCCATTCATTCTTTTCAACTACTGATTAATCTCTCCATTGTTTTCCTTCTCTTTTCTTTTTACATTCTTCTCCTTGCCCTCTATCCATCATGTTGATACATGGTTAACAGAATGTTGTCAGGGCAGAACTAGTGAAATATCCTGAAGAAGATAACCAACATCACACTTCCAACTGCCAGAGCAAAGTCTGCTCAATGCAGTAGTTCAGGTATTGATGGAAAACTTGGTTTGTTTCTTTTTTATGAGCTGCATTGCTTTTACATGAAGTAACAACTGTTAAAGTAAGTTCTTTTGGAAGATTGTGTATTGTACGTGTAAGTACTTGTAATACTCAACATATTATTTTGGAAGTTTTTAATTACAATTAATTATGTAGTGTTTCTAATAGTCAGATAGTTTGTAGAAACTTTGAAATGCTTCATGTTAGTGTATTCAGTGCTGTACATTCAAAATATTACATAGCTGTCTCAGATGGAAATGTATGCAAAATAGTACATTTCTGTCTCCTCATGTAGGAGAGAGCATCAGTCTCTTATCATGTGCTTTGTAAATAGAATGTGTAATATCTGTTAGATTGTACTAGAGAATAAATATAGTATGCAGAGCTTCTTTTTAGGTTAATATAATCTTTAGCCAGTGTGCCTATCAAAGCTTTTTAAAATTATTGCTGTATTTAAAATTTACTTTGAATTCTGTCCATATTTTCTGATGAAATGCTTGGAGTAAAGACAAAAAGACTTAGGTACAATTTCCAGTTACAATTTAGGCAGTTATTATTAAAGAATGAATGGCACAACTTTTGCAAATAAATTCTGTTTTATTACTCTGACACAGAAAACTTTTCATGGAAGTAAAACTTTATTCAATGCTTTAGGAAGAAAATTCTAGTCCTTTTGTAGTGTTGTGATAACCTACCAAGGCACTTGCTTCTGCTTAGCATGAATAAACCTAGAATTATAACAAACATTAGCACCTGATAAGGTTTCCTGTAAGGTAGTGGAAAAAAAAATACTGATTTGTATGTTATTTTCCCCTTTGTATTTCATCAAAATCTGTTGAATGCTTTGCCAGCATGAAGTTTCTGTTTTCTGATTGTTACTGTGTTTTCTTTTGTGACAGAGAGTGGTGAAGGCAGATATTGTCAACTACAGTCAGGAGCCTGTGACAAGAGCCGCCAATCCTTCCAGGAGCTCAATGTGTGCAGTTCAGTGACCACCCTGTTCTTCTCTGGCTCGATACCTTTGCAGTGCTCCTGCCTTGATGCAGGCTCTGGGATACCAGGACCTTGTTTTAACAGGGACCAGCACAACAATGCCATTAGAGGTTTCAGAAACATCTCCACCATTGTCCATTAGGAAGCAGCAGGCAGTTTTTTGACTGGCTCAAATTCAAACATGAGACAACACACTTGAAAAATTTCAGTCTATATTCTTTAAAATTATATTTAAATGAAACTGTATAACTGTGTTTATGTTTCCTCCTCTCTATTTGACTGATACCAGAATAAAAATAGATGAGGAAGCCCTGCACTCAAAATGCTTTTAAAGACATCACCGTGGAATGGTATTTTGCCAAAGCATTTTTAATTTTTTTTTCTCCAGTTATTTGAACTAACACTCAACAAAATGTTACTTGGAAAAGCTGTTGTTGGAATAACTTTAAACACATAATATATATTTTATCTAGGGATAATTTTGAAAGTGTTCAATTAATATATATACACTTAGCACAAAATGTATAAGTTGTATCCAGTGAGAAACAGTGCTTGAAATAAAGCTGTTATTATAAAAATAGTTATTTCTATGAAGTCTCAAATTGTCTCCATGGATGCTCTGAAAAATGCTAGTGTTTTTGTGTATTTTTATCACCACATCAGCATTTCTTCTTGCACTAATAAATAGGCTTATATGTCTTTATGAATATGGATGAATCTCAGTCAACAGTTTGGTCTGTAAATGATGAGTGGTATATTCATCATGCATTAGAAACTGTTGATAGATCAATTAGCATCAGTCACTTTAAATAACTAACAGAATGACTTTTGGCCTGGTATTCTTTTCTTTCGAATATAGAATAAATGACAAAGAAAAAACTGTGTGCTCTGTGATCTTCACACTTGTTCCCTGTTGCTTTTCTAGCAGCACACACAGTTCTCTGCTGGCACATCTAAACAGAAAGCTAAGAAGAGAGAGAAGTTAAGCCATCTCAATGCCCAAACTGGAAATCTTTTCCTGTTTAAACTCTAGAATGTGCTTTCTAATAACTACAAGGAAACATTTGGAGATTCAGAGAGTAATGAGGCTATGAAGGAGGCTTGTATATTGCAAGTGAAAATTAGGAGGTTCTTCAAGTGAATGTTAAGCTGTTTAAGCAAGTACTTATTAGTTGGAACAATTAAACTATTAGTAGTTTAACAAAATATCTAAAATGTTTTAACTATGTCAAAAAAATTGCAGATGGCAAAAAATCCTATTTATTAGCTTAACACATAATTATGTAACTCTGTGATATGACTTAGTGGGCATTGTTTAGCATTCAGATCTGGGGAATTCTAAGAAGCTGAGATATTGAGAAATTATGCTGCACTAAGGTAGGTGTGATTTGCAGTAAATTTCTAGTCTGAATTCTTGCTCCTTCCCATAGGGTTTGTGTCCCACTGCATTGCTTTACTGTATAATTAACTACAACTATGGAGGAGAACTCTCTTCCACTACCACCAGATGAGAACTTCTCTTCAAAGAGTTTTTCTTTATAGTTACTCACTTCACAAGTTTATGGCCTCCAAGGCAGGTGGAACGTTTTTTAAATCTTTACATTTCTTGGTGTGTTTGGGGCCTCAGCTCTGCTCGAATGTTCAGATATTGACAAGAACTGCCCCCTCTGAGAAGCTGAGCACAATGTAGCTCATGCAGGTGGCTGTGGTCTTTCTCTAGTCCAGGTGTATCATCTTCGTGGTCCTGCTTCCCAAGTCATATGTAGTATGGTCATAAACACCCAACTTCTTTAGTTGTTTAAGTTTTTTTCTTTAAAAACTTTCTGTAATTTTACTTTTCAAAAGAAAATGTTTTTTTATAACTTCATATGCAGAGTCCATTATCACCTTGAACAATAAAAATTTTTGCTTTTATATTTTGGGTATTCTTCTGTACAAAAAATGTTATATGTGTCCCAGTACAAGCTGTTTTACAGATGGATTTTATGTCTTGGTCTCATCACAGTTTTTTACTCTCAATGCCTATTTTTCTAGCTGTCTTTGACTTGTACATCCTTTTGTATTTTATTCCTCTTGATCTTTTCACCAACTACTATGTTAAAGGCCTACCTTCTCTGAAGATATTTTTGTTTATGTTTCCAGACTGCCCTCATTCTTTCTCCCTAACATACATGTATATTATTTACACTAACCAGGAATCTCCTCTCTTCTGTGCCCTCAGCCCCTCCTTTTGCTGCCCCTCTTAACCTCCTCAGCTTTTTGTATTGTATACTGACTTCCACTCTCTCTGCTTTTCCCTCTCCTTCCTGCCCCACAGAGATCCATTACCTGTCCACCTTTTAATCCTTACAAATGAGCTTTGCTCTTTTTGCTCAGCCCTGGGGACCCCACCTTGAGCCTTCAATTTCCAGCTGCAGTCTAAATCCTGGGCTGTGGTAGCTGCCTTTGAAGTGCTGCAGCAGCTATGGTTGAAGATGCAGCACTGCTGTTGCTGGTGCTATGGCACAAGTTCCTCCAGGCAGAGCAGCAAGGTTAGAGATGATTCTGAAGCATTAAGCAGTATGGAGAGAGGGAATAGACAGTGTTCTGCAGGGAAGGCAAGGGCTCTGGTTACTGGAGGGATAGACAGAAATCTGCTTAGAGAAGGGCTGTGTAAGGACTCCTCTGGGTCCAGGTGCCTTCTGTACGTAATGTCTCACTGCTGATTCATGTGATTCATGTATAGTAGAGTTGAATTGTACCATATTAATGCACTTAAAAAGTTTTTTCCAAGGTGAGAACTGGTGGAAGGCAATTCAGCAAACAGTTACGAGGTAAAAAAATGCAGCGCTCTCCAAAAGTGAGGCGACATGTGCTTAATGTCCACTGACATGGGGAGTGGGCTGGGACAAGTGAAACGTGTTTTTTCCTGAAGCTGAGGCCAGATGAAGGGAAGAAACATGTTCAGGCCCTGATCTTACACAGATGCACACTGGTGAAGTGATCTGCCTGCTCAGAGCTGTTGTAACTAATCATTTCAGTAACAGCTCTGCAGTTAAAGGTTGTTGCTAAGTTCAGCTCCTTGCTAAGGTCAGCCTCTGTGATGTGGTGGATACCAGGAGGTTCATTGTGTCTGGCTGCATGGTCGAATATCAGTGCTTTTAAAACATGGATCTGAAGCATTATTAGACTCATGCAACTTGTCTTTTGTGGTTCTAAAGTTTGGTGAGTCAAACTGAATCTGTTTCACAAACAACAGTGTGAAGTTCTTTTCCCTTGCAACATGGGATGCTGTGAGTGCCAGAACCTGTGATGAGTTCACAATCTCTCTGAATACATTGTTCTTTTGACAGTTCATAAAAGTCATAAAAACATGTGAAGCTGCTTTTTAACCGGACTTTTTCTTAAGTTTAGACACGTACAAGGTCACCAAATTATGTGAAATGTGCTTGTTTGAGGAATTTGATAATTGTCAGTTCTATCTGCATCATTAGGCATCTGAAAACCCCATTTCTTTAAATCACTGCTTGATTTTCACTGGAAGAAAAGGAATTTTGCATCAGGCAGCATCTTTTAAATGCAGAGCTAATTTTCTTGTCAGCAGGTGCACCTGATAGCCTGATATTCAAAATTTTATAATAATTTTGTAAAGAAAAATATAGTAATATTTGAAGTTTGTTATTCTGCTTTTTTTGAGAATGACAATTTAGATAAATTGCAGTTGTATTTTTCCTTTTAAAATTTATTTTATATCAGGAATATGGTTGGTTTTCCACAAAGATTTATAATCTTTGCTTCATGATGTTCTTGACATTTTTGCAAAGTTGTACTAGAGGGTACAATTTAGTAGGTAAACATTGGTATATCTAACTTGGACTGTAGTGTGCTGCTAATGTTTTGACAGAACATTGAAGTGCTGTTCTGTAACATAACTAACAAGTTTATAATAATGGGAAATTTTCTGCAGGGGAATTTTTCCTATTTAGGATACTTATATGCATTTCTGATGTAGCTTATCAGTTTGTTTGAGGGGCCTGATAGATGTATTTAAAGCAGCATTGACTTTTATAGAAGTTATATTTACAAAGCTGGCATGATTAACTACTTTTCTTTCTGGAATTTGCACATTATTTCCCAAGCAAAGTTGTTATTCTACAAGGCTGTATTCTTTTCTTTCTCAGTTCAAATACTATTGCTTAACATATAATCTGATTTCTTTAGGCTGTCTTTATTTAAAACCAACTCATAACCACTTAAAATGTCAAAATAGCTGAATGTTGCTGAAAAGAAAAAGCTAAAAGTTATCCATGTTTGCATAGGGGTAATGGCATACGTATAAGATTAAAACTCCAGTCCAGATAATTATCTGTAGGAAGCAAATTTATACTCTGATTTCAGATGCTATGAATAGAATGTGATTAGAATTTAATGTGCTGCAGTTTTATTTGCAAAATACACAGGTCCTGTATAAAACCTCTTTTTATAAAGTACTCTCTAGAAGCCTTGGGGATCCCTGTTTAACTTGCAAATGCCGAAGTTTGATCTTCCCCAAATAGAAGATAGTGAAGCTCCTGAGTTCCATGAACTGATTTCTATTTTCAGCTTCCCATAGAGAGCTGACTGTTCAGCCAATTTAAACTATTTTTTTTTTCCTACTCCACTTCATCTTCATTCATTTTGGCACCATTTTGAACTGGAAAACTTCCAGTTAGCTAATTGGCCATTTGCCTTGTTTTATGTGGGGGTGATGTCAAGTGCTGAAATAACCGATTGACTGAAAGCAATCTTGTTTCAAAGGCTGGTCAGAACCAAACCTCAGAAGGTACAAATTTCAGGTTTGTTTTGTGTTTAACTGCTACACAGCAGTCCTTATCCTAGTGGACGAACCTCAGCGAAGAATATAGATTTGAGGTCAAGAGCTGGTGTTTGTTCAGATACCACATTTAGAGCCCTGAATTCTGGAGGAAGTAGGAATCCAGATCTTTTTTTAATATCACTTTCAAGACTTCCTCTACTTCTACTCTGTAATATCATACTAGCAATCAATGCTTTTAAGAAAATATTAATTCAAGTCTCCATTTAAAAAAAAAAGTGGTAAGCATACTTTGGTTCAGGAAAGTTTTTCTTTTAAGGATGAGTGGAAAAAACTGCTTGTTGTATGAAATATCAGTGGCATAGTTGAAGATATTTAATGCACATTAATATTCATATTTGGTTGTTATCATCTGTTAAATATCCCATATTCTGCTTTCTCCTTTTCTTATTTAAAGTATTCTTTAAATGATAATGATTATAAATAGAAAACAAAATACCAAAGCAGTTTTAATTAATTTGTGACTCAGAAAAAGTCCTTCAAACTGCTTCAGGCAAGCATTTTTTCTTTGCTAGCTAAACTTCATTTCTGTCCTTTCCTGGGCTGATCTATACCAGGTAGCTTGGAGGATCATGACCTACTAATCCTTTTTGATTTCTGGTGAGCTTTTAAAAACAAAGTAGACCAAGAAACATCAAAGGAGGATTTAAAAAATACACACTCTGCCCTGAAAAGTAAATGTTGCTTTGGAAGGCATTCTCTCCTTTAAAAAAGAGATTAATGCTGTGGTTCAATACTATTCGCCAAAAACACTTAAGCATATGCTCAAAATTAAGCATGTATTTAAGTTCCCTTGAAGTCTATGCTGTTTAAGTACACACTTGAAGCTAAATACATTCTGTCATACTTTGCTGACACAGAAATTCTGGCTCCATTGAAATAAATGCCTTTGAGGATAACATTCTTTCAGGAATTTCAGTGTTTCTTAGATTTTTTACCCATTGTGAAGGGTATAAAGCCACTACAGCCACTAAAACTAAAGCCACTCCCAAGTTAAAAAGAAAAAAAAAAAGAAAAAGTTTCTCATATGATCAGTTGTTTTTCTGATATTTTCTCTAGCATGAATGATATGGAAATTGAAAAAATAGAAGTTGAAATGTGGTTCAGTTTTGTGAGCAGAATATTTACTTGACATTGGGCAAGTCCTGTTTTTGGAACAAATGCTTCTCAGATCCATAATGAATCAGAAACAAAAGAATCCGGAGGCATTTGACAAGTCTCATTGCAAACTGAATTCCAACTGATTGTGCAGGAAAACATATCAAGTTCCCATTTGTAGTGTCTGAATTGCAGATCTGACATGGAGGATAAACAAGAGCTGGTACTCCTTACTCAGATTTGGGGAGGTATTTGATCACCATCTTGGAAAAAATGAAGTGTGATTTCTGGAAATATTCCAGTATTTGTCAAAGAATGGTGAGGCAATGTTTAACTGCATAATGGAAACTGGAGAGAAATGTTGACATCCCACTCATCAATCCAATTGCTTTTTTATCTCTCCACTGTCTTGGAAAGAGAGCAAAGTGTAAACCAACGTTTGGCACAAATGGGCTGTCTGTGCCATTTAGGAGCAATTTGCATGTAATTGGTAACAATTATACAGACAACCCATTTATAACAGGGAGTGAGCTCACAACCTAGCATAAACTACAAGAAAACGAATCATATCCCCCAGGAATCACACACAAGAAAGGAAATGGAACTTATTCAGTTAAACCTCTTCAATAGTTTTATCATGCAGAAATTCAGGGATGCAAATAGCCTGTATTCAACAGGTTATACAAAAGTGCAACTTGTGTTTGTGCCAGTAAGCTTGGATATAATCAGGACTCTTAAAGAGGGTCCTCTCTATCTTTTTTATTTTCACTCAGGTTCTGCTAATGTTGCTGACTAAACAACCAACCTCTGAAAATTTGGAGTCTAACTGTTTCCATATGGTCAGCTGCTGAACTGATGAGGTGGCTTCCCAGTCTCCTTTGTCAAGGGCACCTGGTGCCAGCCAGGTCCCCAGCAGCAGAGACTCAGGTGACAGGTAGTGGTGACACTGAAGTGCAGCTGAGCAGGCTTGGAGAAGCTTCAGCCAGATACTGCAGCTGGGGAAGTGTAAGTTAATTGACTGAGATACAATTAGTTTGATTTGCACATGTCAGCAGCAGTTGAATGTCTTCCACTGTCTTTTGGATAAGACACCAACTGACTTTTAAAAATTATTATTTGTTTTCAGGTAGATGTAAACTTACTGTAGTTGTTCTAGTTGTGACAACAGGTTGGATGTTTCTGTGTCCTCCTGTTGTGGGCAGTCTTTTCCTCTTTGGTTAAGAACCATACTGATTCAGGTTGGACACAGTTTCTGATGAAGGTTTTGAGAAAGTCTGAATCCAGATGCTTGTGCAGGCAATTCATTAGCTGACTCTCTGAGGAGCATTCAGTATGGTGCTGCAGTATCCATTCAAAGGGGCTGCTACAAGCAGCTCATAATAATTCTGGTCTTTGTGATTGTTTCTCTGCCCCTAACCTCCTGGCGTGGTACTAGTGCTAGGCAATAAAAATTGGTGATTGGTGAATTGGGGTTTTTTGCCTGTTTGTAGGATCTTATTAGTCTAATTGGCACATATTCACCAAGAAATTCAGATGATAATATCTTTGAATTTATTTGGAACAGGACACTGCAGACCAGCATTTTCAATGGAAATAGGCAGAATCTTTGGCCCTGAATTAGAGGAGCTGCAAATGCTCCCTGTGTGCATTTGTACAAACCACTTAAGCTGTCTATGTCTTGGAGCTCTTTGCAGGCTGACCACAGCACTCCATCCAGCGAGCTGCCGTGGGCGTTTGTGGGAATGTCCTGTGCCTGTGTACTGTGGTGGGGCGGGAGCTTTGACTGGTTCCTTGTTTAGACATGGGAGGCATCAAGCAATATTTTCTAGGATTCTTGTCAATGCTTCCATTGTGCAAGTGTACAGTCTGATGGTATCCCTCATGTAGCCAAATATTTGGGATGGACCTGGACAAGGTGTATTTCAGGTAACAAATAGGCCCAAGTTTATGAGAGTGATCCCAGCAAGGTTAGTTGACTGTTTACATCATGCAACTCATAAACATTGAAAGATGTTGTCTATTTCTGCTCTGAAGACACACAACTGGCAGCTGAAGGCTAATGCAAGTGATCACTGAGGCATTCCGGCAAAGCCTGGGGATAGATGAATGCTTTGCCTAAGTGTGCCTTAATCACTCTAGTCAATCTTGGGATTCCTTTAAATTAATGAAAAAAATTAGTCTTTTTTCTAGTCTGTTCCTTTCCCTAATTATTTTTGTAAAAGCCAAAAAGTTACCCAAACCACTTTTTTTCTTTTACTGTCTCGCTCATTGGAGCAGTGGTTTCTGTTGTGCCCTTCACACCTGCAGCCACCCTCAGCAGCAATCAATCTGAGCTGTTTCTTCTATCCCTGTGTATTTTAGCAGGACATTGTGCTCACACACACACACGTACATCTGTGTGCATATAAATATATGGGAGCCTCCAAACACTTTGGCACATAATGAGTGTCTTGGTAGTTGGTGCTAGCAAAGTTTTAGGTGTTGGGTTCTCTCTCCACCTATCTCTATTTACTGTTTTAAGCCAAGTGTTTCAGTACTGCTAGAAGCATATATCAGACTACATGGCTAAAATTTGGAAATAGCTGCAGTATTTAGTGGTAGATAGTAGATATATCCGTCTCTAAGCTATGTTGACTACATCGATACAGTAAATAAAGCAGGTCCAAGGAGCACTGGAATGTTGTTGTTTGCTGTAGAGCAAAAATGGCCAGACCATTCCTGACCAGAACTCACCTTTTTCTTTTATTTACATGGTGCAGAAAGAACTGCAGTGGGAAGTAGGGCAATGGGAAGATGGTTGGAGAATGGGAATGCAAACCAACTCTCACTGTCATTTCACCAAAGCACTTGAATGTTCACAGCAGTATCAGATTGCAGTATTTCAAATTTGCACTCCACTTCACTGTCATTAAGGCAGCACAATTATTTATGATATAATATAAACTGGGAAAATGATCCAGCTTAAAAAATATGGAAGAGGAGCATTAGAAGATGGGATCCATGTTGCCTGGCATGCATTCTTTAGACATGGCTGAGGTGACAGTGAGCTGGAGCACAGAGGCACTACTGGTCAGTGTTTAGGTGAAAACAACTCATGGAATCACAGACCTGGGAAAATGTACACCTTTTTAGGACCTGCAGTCCTCAGGCCATGCAAAAGTTGTAAAGACAAGTGACAAACACATCCTTTCCCGGGCTCTTGATATTCAAGCCATCATTTGTTTTCCCTTTCATGTTGCTGTTAATGGCATAAACAAAACAGATATTGATTTTCAAGTTTTTTTAATCAGCTGCCTCATCAAAGAATATCTGGCACCAAAAGACAGGTCTCACTGTGTTCCATATAGGAGATATTTCAGATGCCTAAGATGAGATGAGTACTTGAGCATCAGATTGCAGGGCTAGGGTTACTTCAGGTTTTGAAAATTGATATCTTTAATTTCTTTTTATATAAAATAATTTGTGTTTTCTTTTAAAGTATAAACTTCAATGAAGAAAGATGATTACCTTAAGCACAAAATGACCTACCCCTTTTCTGTACCTCTTTAGTGGTTTCTTGAAACAGCAGAGAAGAAAGAGAGAGGACATGCACAGAGTCCCCTATCAGCCAATCTGAAATCCATTGCAAAGAAACACTTTACATTCATCCCTGTGTTTTCTGGCACTTTTTTCACAAAAGGAACAGTTGCAGTTTCCAGTGTACCTTTCTATTCTCTTGTCCATCTGAAGGTGAATAAGTGACTTGAGGAAGGGAGTGTAACTTTATGGCATATATGACTCCATAGTGGTTAGAAGCTTTCTTGTGTAGTTTTCCTGGATCAAGAACAGCCATGAGGGAGAATCATGTGTTTGGTATATGGCTGTCACTAACTAATGCCATTATGCCCACCTGCACCAATGCTGAAGTTGCCCTCTTGTATGGAAACTACAATCCTTAGGAATAGCCTGCTAGTTTGTATTTGCTGTGTGAGTATGTCATGTATGTAAATGTTTATGCCACATAAGTGAAGATGCCATGTAAATGATCTACATTTGGTCAAATCAATCAAATATAGACATTCCTCTTTGTGATTTGGAGGGCATTGTTTCTTTGCTAGGGGAAACAGAAAAATATCTATTTGTTATCTTTATCAAAAAGTGCTAAAACGCCAATGTTGTTCTGGAATTAGCAAAAGTTGATTGCTGTTCAAATGCAAAAACAAATGACGGCATTGTCACAAAGAGTTCACATTGTAAATAGGAGTCAGGAGCCAAACACGGATGCAGAGAGATAAGGGTGAAGAGAGGTTCAGATGTACCCTTAGAGGGGGAACTAAAAAGCTCTGTGGTGGGATTTGAACAAAGGCAGCGAGCTCTTCTGTGATCTGTGATGCTTCTTGACGCTGGATTTGGTCATTAAAATTACTTGTTCAGATGGTAAAGGCTGAGTAGACCTTCTGTTTCCATTTTTCAAGGTGGAGGCCAAAAAAGGCTTCCTGGATTCCCAGGGGAAGCAAAGGAAGTCTGTCCATAAATTTCTGCTCTTCAAAATGCTACATTCATGTGCAGCGTGGATAGCAATGCCCACAATATTTTTTCAACATAAAGAAGTTACATTGTGGCATTGCAACACTGTCTTGAGTAGGAGGGAAGAGCAAGGGACATGACTGTCATGTTTGGTGGCACTGCCTGAGCCATCACTGCTAGGATCAGAGGATGCCTTGACTGTATAGGAACTTCTGTGTTATTGTATAAAAAATCCTTCCTTCAGTGCTAAATGGTGACACCTAGGCAGATCCCCATCAGAAAGGAATTCTGGTTCAATGCTGTTCATCAGGCACTTAAAAAGAGGGCCATGGACAGAGCTCTTGGATCAGGGCCAGGAGGTCTGGACTTCCCCCTGGTTCTGTGACAGACATGCAGCAGCAGCTCAGGAAATCCATATGTGTTGTGTTCTGAGATTACAAGTTTCCCATTCCTTCAGATCAATACATCACTACCCAAGGAGACGGCTGGCACCACCCTAAGGAGGGTTTATGTCCCTTGCCTGCAGAGTGGCTCTTTTAGAAAGTGTTAAAACTATGAGCAATTATAAAGTATTAATTATAAAGTAATTATGGACAAAAAGCAGAGGCTCCTTGATCCAAGGTTGTTCCTATACTAAGGTGATGTGGCCTTCAAACCATTTATTAAATTTTAATAAATAAGAGTTTATCCATGGAGATACACATTACTTAATCTCCTCTTAGTAGAGTCAGGAGATGAATTTCATAATAGTTGGACTTCTGCCTGTGATTTCTAATTGGTTACCATTTACACTCACAGAGTCATTGACCTTTCAATTTGTAATTTATGAGAGAGACTTATATCTGATGATACTTCAAAATATTTAAGATATTACATTTTATCCAGAACAGCTGAATAAATGTTCCGGAAATTTACTGGGATTTGATAATACTGAAACAAACCCCACTTCATTTTTTTCAGTATGCTGCTAATTTTTTTATTTTTTTACTTGACATATTGTACTTGCTCTTAAAGCTGCAAGTAGAAAAGATTTATCTGCCTTGTTCTATGATGTTTGGAGGTGGGGAGGCTTCCTGTAGAGTCTGAATGCTCCTGATTGCTGTGAGTTCTCTGGAAGCTGATATTGCAGGTGGAATTCTTGTATAAATTATTTGATAAAAGAAAAGGTTAGTTTTGTTCCTGCCTGTAACAGAGATTTGCTACCAGAGGTGAAACTGCAGAGTGAAAGGCCAGTGTGTCTGTGCTGCCGTGGCGTTTTTCAGTCTACATAAATGAAAGTGTTTTGTTGTTGGCCGTGGGAGTGCACTGGAGGAGCTCAGCTGCAGCGCTGTCCTCAGCAGGGGAGCTCCAGGGGACAGCGGTGACCCAGGGAGTGCACACAAACCTCCAGCACTTGGATCCAAGGCTGCCAGTCTTGGCCCCAAGCATCTGCACTCAGACTGTGAACTCTGAGATGCAGAGACAGTGCCACACTCTGAGGGCTGCAAAGGCATCTGTCCAGAGGCCAACAGAGGACAGACCATTAGGTTTTAGGACAGTAAAATTTTGAATTAGTGTAGTGTTTCCCATGTGGCTCTATGGTCTCCTCTTAGGAGCTGGCACTCAGTGATGATAGAATCATAGAATTATTAAGGTTGGAAAAGACCTCCAAGATCATGAAGTTCAACCTTGGAATATGCAGAAGAGATACGTTTGGTCCCAGATATGCACCCATGTCTGGCTTGCCTGAATTATCCAGATCACATCCTGTAATGCAGCTTTGTTTGTCAGTTCCAGAAGAGCCTGCAGGCAGGGATGCAGAGGAACACAGCCTTAGTAATGAGAATCTGGATTTGTGTTTGTGAGTGACCAGCTCATCAACAGAGGCTGTTCCTCAACATGCATGAGTGTGCTGATTTAACCACCAAAATGATCTTAATGGGAGAAAGTTTCCAAGAATATTTTTTTAGTTACTGTAGAGACAAGAAGTTGTAACATTGTGTTTAAACATTACTCTTGCCCCCCAACAAATCCAGTAATGAAGTGTCATTTCATATTTTTTTTAAAAAGCCTCAAATCTGAAATGATAGCAAGAGTCAATTCAGAATATGTAATATATTTTGTTTTTTGAACTAGAAAATACATATAAATAACTTCTCACTACAACTGTTAATGTTGTCTGCTTTCTATAAAATTACTTTTCTCTTCTTGGCATGTTTTGCTGAGAACTGGTCCTTAAAGTGGTGCAGAATGAAGTATCTTGAAAGTGGGTTTGGTGAGTTCTTCCCTCTACTAGGGGGTGTTAAAAACACCCTCCTCTACTAGGGGGTGTTTTTAACCCTATGTGCTGGTTTTTTTTTCAGTTCAAATTTATTTTTCTTAAAAACTGATGTCTTCTTGTATAAAAATTATTGGCATAGCTGCTGCAACTTCTGTAATGATTCACCGTATTAAATTATCCCTTCCAATTCTCTGCACAGGATTTTTAAAAATTTTGCTAAATTTTGGCTGTTGTGGGTCAGCTCTCGAGTAGGTCTTCAGGAGCTGGAGAGGAGCTCATGAGAAGAAATTCAAGGAAGTCTGGGTCTAACCCCACCTTTTCTAAATTTTGTTTTTGCTGGAGTCATGACTTGGATGGAAACCTTATTCTCTAGGTGTGGCTGAGACTAAGATTGTGTGAGGAATTGGGTGACTGGGGCATGAAACTGTGGAAGGGGACAGGCTGCCAAAGGGACTGGGAGCAAGCAGAGTGATGGAAGATGGAAACAGGGGTGTTGTGAAAATGCACACGTGGTTGAAGCAGTCAGTTACTATGGGGATGTGCAACACCACATCCACCACTGAGGAAATGAATCCTGCCCTCCCAGCAAGGCTTTCAGGCAGTAAGTAACAGAATGTGCCACACCCTTCTGGGTGAGGGAGGGAGAAAATATCCCATCTAGTATCTGGGTGAGATTTTCTTTAGGGGAAAGAGTAAGTGGTTGTGTAATGAGAGATAGGGTCAAAATGTATAGGCATGAACAGGCAACTTTGCCTTTTTTGCTAACTTTCCTGTTTCTGGTTTTGGAGCCTTAAGGTTTTTCCATATGGCTTCCTTGATTATTATATTAATTATATATTATATTATATTATATTATATTATATTATATTATATTATATTATATTATATTATATTATATTATATTATATTATATTATATTATATTATATTATATTACATTATAGATATAATATAGTATAATATAATATATATGTTTGATATAATATACATGCATAAATAAATAAGCTATGGTGAAGCCAAGGCTGCCAAGAGAAGTTTAGTAGACTTTAAAGCAAATTATCCTATATTTTTGTTGGTTTTCAGTTAGATTGAACTAGCAACATTGTAAAAAGGGACCTTTTCATCTTCTTAAAATATATCCCTCAGGATTATTCCAAGTTACCACAAACAGGTTGTGTTGGGAATGAGTTCATGTTCTTAAAGTTCCATCAGTAATCCATGCAAATTAATTTTAGTCTGTGGGTATTTTTTCTGATGCTGGTTACTGCAAGTTTTTCTTGCCATAGGATCATTTGTTGGTTTTGCACATTATTCTTTTTGTTTCCTTATGGAAAGCATAGGACTGAAAAATGTGCTATCTTGCTCCCTGTTTCCAAGTTGAATTTGCAATAGCTATTTCTACACTGTGAAATAAGAGTTGTTTTTTTTTTCTTTCTCTAAATGCAGTTTAACCGCATGTATTCATGGTCTGCATGAGGTGGCTTTTGATTTATGCACAGTCCCACTGCCTGGCTCCATGTGAGCAGCAAGTTCTGTCCACAAGCTCCAGCAGGATCCAGGGCCCAAGTAAAGAAGCAGGTTGCAAATAACAGTGCAGAAGAAGCAGAAGACATAATCGACAAGGGAATAGTATATGCAAATAAATTTTTATGTATTTGCCTAGCACTATTAAATAAAAAATCTGGGAAAATAAACTGCTGTGATTATCTGACAAGTGAGCAAAATTGCCAGTAGTCACTACTAGTAAAGCTTGGAATTAGTTAGTCATAGCAGGCTAAAGGGTAAAGAAATTAAAGTACCTCTATGAAATGCCAAAAATAACTGCAGATAAAAGAGAAAGTTTTTTTTTTCACTTCTTCTGGCCCTCTTGCCCCTCCCCATCTGGTATTAATTTTGATTTGATTTGAAATAATCTTTAAGACATCAAGGGTGTTAGGGCTTTGTAGCTTTAGAGGACTAGGTCTGCTTTTCACATTGAAGTAAAAAGAGTATACCTTTGAAGTCCACTCATGGTTCAGAAAGGAATACCCCCACTCTCTCTTTGAGAGTGAGTGAACCTCAAATGGTTTTAAATTTTGGCCTGATAGGTCAAGTTCAAAAATATTTTGGAGCAGTTTTGTTTCCTCTTGAGCTTTGTGTCAGCCTTGAGTGGGATGCTGCTGACTCAGAGACAGATGGAAAGATGTATTTAACAAGTGGAAGATTTAAATGAAATTCTTTTTCCCACCCAATTCTACAATACACTGTCTGAATTACTCTGAATGTTGCCAGCTCCTTAATTGCTGTCAAAGCTCCTATTACTTCTCACAGAGCAGAATGCTGAAGGTCATAACCAAGAGATTATATTTTTATGCCAGATAAAATTTCTTCCTGTGGCTTCTCACTTTTGCTTAAAGGAGTAAGAGGTATTGCCACTCCAAGGTACCAATCTTTAGGCATACTGTGACAGCAGCATGCTCTGCTGAGGAACAAGGCTTCATTTTGAAGGTTGCCTGAATAATGAATGGATTTGGCATTCGTCTTAGCCATGGTGCTCACTCTCATAGCAGGAGAGAGCTGCACGTTTAATTCTTCCCTTGGTTTAAAGCTGCTTGAGCTGGTGTGTAGGAAGGTGCCAGCACCCAGCTGATCAGCAACAGCTGTGTACAAGGCAGTGGCAGTTCTGAACATCTCTGTAGGGCCTGCATCTCTGTAGGGCCTGCATCTCTGTAGGGCCTGACCTGCATCTCTGTAGGGCCTGCAGGCACTATAGGACCTACATTTCTAGGGCCTGCAGGCGCTCAGTAGCAAGAAAACGCCCTTCCCTGGTGAGATCTGCTGTGTGTCTGGTGTGTCACTCCTCAGGGGGGTGGCAGGAGCTCCTGTGGCTGCTGAGGCTTTGGGTGCCACTGTCAGCGTGGCCAGGTGGGTGTGTGGGGGCACGGGGAGCGAGGGGGGTGACACATGATCTGCAGCAGACCACGGCTCCTCAGCTGCTGGGTGTTTTGGTTAGTGGGGGAGAAGCTGTGAGTTTACTTTTCCTTCTGAGGGCAGCCTGGGAGGTCCAGGCTGATCTGAACTGAGAGGCTTTCAGCCCATACACCCAGAGCAGCTCTCAGAGCCCTGACTGCAGGTGAGCCCGGCCCTGGTGGTGCCAATGCCCCGGGCACCGGAGCAGCAGAAACTCCTGGCCAGGGACAGGCAGTGCTGTGGTGACATCTGTCACAGGCAGGGGCAGCAGTGACACAGACCTCCCTCCTATACAGCACAAATCATCTTTTGGCGCTTTTCCTGCAATACTGACACCTTTCCTGGTCAAATTTTATTTTCATATCACAATTTTTTACATATTTTAAAATGCAGTGAAAAGTCTGAAACTAGATCAGTGCCTGTGCTTTGACAGAGTGCTGTGAGATTAGATGGTGACTGTGGGTCTGCCTCTCGGGGAGTTTTACTGTTTGTTCATCAGTGTTACTGTGAATTAATTTGCTGTAGTGCAAAGCTATAAAGTTCTTTACATTAATAAAAGAAAATTACTTAACAAGAATAACACATATTAAACCTATCCTTTCTTTGCCACGGTTAAGAATGCTGTATCATTAATATTCTCTATGTAGTAGATAGCAAGGGAACTATTGTAAGATTAACAATTCCGTTGTCTAACTTTGTGAAACAACATTAATATTTCTTTGCCTGGAAGAAAACATGTCACTGTTGATTTATAGCCTTTGGTCAAATACTTGCATAAAGTTTGATCCATCTGTTAGATTATACAAATTTTTGTAAAGATTAATTGAAGCATGTATCTTGTTGAGGTTTCTCCTTGTCTGTGTGTCTGTCAAATAGATAATTACACTGATTAAATTTGTCAGAGAAAAGGAATTCCAACCAGATGTGTGAATAAATATTTTGTGCTATTTTAGCAATTAAATTCTTCAGTTGAGGCTACAACTGCAGGAAGCATTGAATTTATTAGACTTAATAAAAAGGGGGTATTTCCATGAGACCACCTGTGAGATTTTACAGCAATGAAAATATTTAAGATATTTGTTATGTTTCCTTACGATAGTTTCATTTTTTTTTCTTGATGTTTCTTTCAGCACATGTAGAAATACAGTGCTTTGAAGGAAGAATTGTTCACCTGTCTCTGGTAATCACATGTTCAGATGGGTAATGTCAGGCCTGTAATACCAAATATGTTATAAAGTGGTAAGTTTATGGATTGAATTGCTGTATTTATTTAGGAAGCAATAAAGTCCTTACCTAATAGCAGAATATGAAACTATAAGAATCTCATGGGCTCTCATACCCTATGCAAAGCAGATGGGCCTCACAGATTCTTTGCATAAAGTCTTTCCATAAAGGCTGATTTCAATTTTTCAGAAAATGTTGAATGCACCCTGAACTTCCTATCATGACCTAATTTCCATATCAGACAAATATTAGAGCATATTAGTTCTAAGTGAGGCCAGAGTAAGTCCTCTTAAGAGACACAAAACTAAAAAACTTAAGTGTATAATTTTACCATTTACAGAGTTGTCCTGGGGAAATTCAATATGGATGTGCACATGGACGCTGAGAAGAAGGAATTTAAGGTGTGGACTCTGGGAGCCAAATCTTTTGTGAACTAACACCATGTGAATTTTACTTTTTCTTCAGTAAGGGAAAACATCCCAGATGTTCTCTAGTCTTTTAAGTAGAATGATTGCTGCCAGTTCAGATAGTTTTTGTTCAAGCTTTGCTTCTTTATGTAATCAGAATTCTTTAAAATTTCTTACTATAGGCAAGAATATCTTGCCAAAAGGAGTTTTATTTTATGTATTAATGTAACTAAAAAGGGCAAAAGATGATTTTGTCAAATAGTAAGAAGATGAGAATATAAAGCACACAGGTAAACATACTTGTGGAATTGGCCCCAACTGAATTTCAGAGAAAGAACTGAAACAAGTGTAAACACAACATGTTTTTAGGTGCCTTCCACTAGATACATTAGTAGGATAAATATCGAGAAAAATAGGTTTGAAAATAGACTATTCACTTGGTTATTATCATTTGCAAATAGTTTGCTTATGTTTATGTCTGTGCAAGCTAGCAGAATTTTAGATCACTAATCCAAATACTGTAACTCCTGAATCCTTACAAAATGCACGATCCTGATGTTTGAATGCTCAGAAAACTGAGGAAAATATTTATTACTTTTACTGTAATTCAGCACTGGGAATGAATATTGTGTTTAGTCTTACAACTGGTTTTCATCAAAATGACTTAAAATCCTGTAGCTATATCCTTTTAAGGGAAGTGCCCTTCTGAGGACTTGTTTTGCCAGAGTTTATTCCAGAAAGAGGGTAACTCCGCTTTTAATAGTTCAATTGTTTGCTGTAATCTATTAATCTTTATTGAAGCTCTATATCAGGGATATGTATCACCCAATATTTATCTTGTGCTTGAATATGAAGGATAATAATAATTCCTAGCTATTATTTTATTATTATATGGAATTCAGGGTTTGGCAGTACATTTGCTTTTGATTCATGGCATGGTGATATTTAGTCTTCCTGAATAAGTTCTCTCTGAACTGCTCAATGATCTTTCTGGATAGAAGAACAAAAGAATTGTGGTCTATTGAGTTTTGCACTTAGCTTGAGAAACATTCAACTTCTGATAGAAGAGTAACTACAACTAGATTATTTCAAAGTACATAAGTGCATTTAAGACAAATGAGTTATTTTTAGTTCTGTCTATCATAAGGAATTTTACATGACAGCTGGCTGATGAGGCATAAATTGGCATTCTTCAGTGTAACTGAGATGACCCACCCTTGCTTCCAGTCTTTGCAGTCCCGCTGTTAATCTGACAGCTCAACAAAAGTGACTGCTGTCTTTGGCTTTAAAATGAGTCCAGGTGATCTAAGCCCAACAGCTGTGTGTTTTTGGCCAGGAACATCTGGCACTCATCATGGTATGTATTGTTGTGTGGTTTGTTTTACATGTGCCAATACTGCCTTTAAGCTACTAGAAGGCCAAAGTTTATTTTGGCTGAGTAGTCAACTATTTAGAATACACAATAAAATCAGATTGCTCATTTCTCACCAAACTCCTACAGCTGTTTTGATAAGGTATAGAGCAAAGAGGAAAACCTAGACATGACTGTAACTAGAAGACGAATACTTTGGTGCATCTGCAGCAGGCTCACAGCTTGGGTGGTTGCAGGTCATATATATAAAGGAAAAGAGATTGTTTCAAACTGGTATCCATCATTAGTAGTAACTTAGGACAAATATTAATATTAGTGAAATCAAAGCTCCTTGAATTTTGAATGGGCTAGTTACATGTAACAAACTACTTAACACATGATGAATAGCTTTAAAATGGTAGCCTCTTCAGCAAATAAATGTCCATTAAATAAATGTCTGGATCTTTTTAATTATCAGAATCAGCTATTTAATATTCAATATATGAAGATGAAGGCACTGATGGCAATAAGGGTAAACTGCTTAAAATGTAGAAAGTTTTCCTGAGCAATGTACATGTGACAGAAATATTATTCTGAGGTATTCTTTCATTAAAATGACTTTTAAATAATTTTAATAGGGCAAGAAACATATATTTTTACAACAAATGAGAATCTCCATCAAGATCTTAAATTTATGCAACTCCAATCAACAAGTTAAACCTTAAGTACATGATTCCTGAAAGAAAAAAGCTAAATTACAATAGGTCTGTTAGTCACAAAGGGGAAACTATTTCAGTCTGTTCTGGAAATCAATATTTAATGTCTGGGTATGAATTTAGTCAGTGGTCTGCAATGCAAACTTCAGGTGGTATTTTCCCTTGTTCACTTTCACATATCCATCACAACTTACAGAGCTGCTCAGTTCCATGTGAGATACAAAACAGAACCAGTCCTTTGCTCATTCAGTTTAGTGCTTAAAGGTGGAAAGAGAATATGCACTGGGAAACATGCTGAAAGGATTAATTTCAAGTTACATATTTGGGAAGAAGAAGATGGAATTAATTCAGAAGTGAAGGTGGCATTATATTTATCATAAACTTCAGCTTTGTTTCCATGTCAAGCTATCCATTGGAGCCATTTCAGTCATAGGCCCTACAGGACCTGCCATCTTTGGGTATCACCTAAGACAAAAAAGGTAATTTAGCACAGTACAGAAACTGCTCTCTTTTAAGTGTAGCAAGGAGAAATTAGCTTGCAACAGAAATACTTTAAGTGGATTCTGCCATGTCTAGCTGGAAGCTCAGCTAAACTTATGGCAGTGTGGGAAAAACCACAGTCAGAAATGGGGCAGTTAGGAGACACTGCTGTCTGGGCAAAGGGATGAGGTGATTGCCAAATGGTGCCTTGAAGGTAAAGGGAAGCTCTGGTTTTGGTGGAAATATTTAACATAAAGGTGTTAGGAGAAAACAGTAGTGGGTGTTTGTGTTAAATGGATTGCCAGGGAGAGGCATGGGAAAGTTATGTGTGTTTTAAGTGACTCTGTGTTGTACTTATACTTTCAGAGCTGCTATCCTGCCTTTTGGGTAAATAATGTTTAGAAAATGTTTATAACATATACAGTCAACTTGATGTTTAGGTCTTTCAGAGCCTAGTAAAAAAAAAAGGGAAGTAACAGTACTGTTAACATAGTTCAACCCTTGTGTATTTAAATTGTAAACTCATGGAGGAAGAATTGTACAGGGATATGTTTGCACATTGCTTGACACAGTGGGTTCCTGGCTTCTGTATCTTATTATACTACAAAGAGCAAACAAGAAGCATAACTGCATTACAGTCACTATATTTTAGAATTATAGTTCAGGCAGTAGTGATCAAACCACTGGTAAAATGGGATTTCAGCCTGGTTTTGCACATGTATAATTTGAAATTAAATCCTCCCAACAAGCCAAGAGAACTATAGCTGTAGGGGGAGCAGATGATCAGAGTTCAGAGGCCGGATAGTTAGTGGAAGGAAAAGTGGGCTCTGGGGTTTCCTTTGTTTTACCCATATATATATCTGCAACCCATACAGATGCAAAATTGCATTAGTTTGGGCAACTACTGACTCCCTCTTCTCTCCTCTCTTCTGACACATGGCTTCTTTCTGCTTGTACAAACTGCAGCTGCACAGCAAGCAGCACACAACAATACTAGTCTTGTCATCCCTGTACTCTTCAGCACCTGCATGTAACCTTCATCACTGGAAATAAAGGCTTTATTAAGTGCTTTTGGGTGTAATTCTTAACTCATCCCTGAGCTATTACACTCAGGTATGTGTTGACTCACAGGACAGTGTCTTTCCTTATCCAGTATAAGTGTGGTGTGTTAATGATACAATGAGGAGATAAAATCTTGGTGAGGAAGGGGAATGAAGCCACAAAATTTTTTCACAATCTTCCTGTTCTTCCAACAGGAATGGGTACATGCATTCTTGATGCTGGAAGGAGTTGAATGTAACAACAACAACAACAATAATAGTAATAATATCATTCCTTCAGATCTTCCTGGGCAGACTTGTTAAAATAAAACTTCTTTCCCTGAGGAATCAAGAGATCATGTCTGCCTGCTCTGCTCAAGTGGGAATCCCACTAACTGCCCACAGGAGGAGAGCAAAAACAGTAGAGATGAAACCCAGTGTGCATGTGAAAGGGGAGAATTTTGCTTAAGGCATCTGAAGTATCATGGGAGGCTTAAGATAAAAGTTCTTTTTGTGTTTGGAGTGCAGCTGTGGAGTATCTGACCTCAGGCTCAATGGCTACCAGGGACTTTTAGCTTCATCATTTGTTGGTATAAAGTTTCAAGAACCTTGATTCTGCACTGCTAAAATGAGATGCAATGGATGCTCCCTCTAGCTCTTTAGCTGAATTAGCTAGAGGGCATAAACTCAAGAATTTTTCTTATTGTTTTATTGGGTAGGAGAGACTGACACTGGCTTTACATGCAGATGAATTTTAAGTATCAGTTCTTAAAAGTCTGTTTTCCCAAGAAGCCTACAAAAAGAGTATTAGCACCTGGACCCTGAGATTGCTGCCCTTCAAGATGACTTGTTCAGTTTTCTTTATGCTTTTCTTGCACCACTGCAGTTTCTGTACCTTCTTGTCTGGTACTGCAATCGCAATGTTTCTGTCATGGAGATCATTCTTCTGCTCAGGGTCAGGCTACACCTAATACACTGATGTCCACATCCAGTGAAGTCAAATACAAAGAATAATGTGTTTAACAACACTTGAGGAACTGCAGTCAACACCTCTTACTCTGCAGATGCCAATGACTGCCCTTGCTTACAGGCACAGGCTAAATCCTCACGCTGGAATTCCTCTTGTATTCGTATTTATGCTTGTATCACTCTCACCACAATGCTTTATGTTACTGGGACTAAAATTTTCAGAGGAGAGCAAAAATTGTTCCCCATCTCAGTGGGATAAACTGCCTGAGGAGACATATTTTTCCAGATAAGGACAACCTTCAAAAGAGGTTCTCATAGTATTTCATTTTTGGCTTTGCTTTGATTTTTTAATTGCAACCATGCAGAGGTGATATTAATAAACTGATAAACTCATTGCCTAAAAAATGTCCCAAGTAAAATAGGAACTCTGTGTGAGTGCTCTCAGCACTGGACCCATCTGTGTTGTGGGGTACAAAATCCTTCTGCAATGATTCAGTATCCCAAATACTGCACAGAATTCTTGTAAAGACATTCTGTGCTGTTTGAAAACATAAGTCAGTCTCCACATCTCTCTAAACAGGTTTATATCTTTTCCTAAGCAACTGAATGAAGAATTCATTTTGTCATATTTGAAACCTGTTCAGATGTCGTCACTTTCAAGGTTCAGCTCAATCTTGAGCATTACTAGGTTCATGTTTCATTTCAACAGTATGGTAAAAAGGGCAGGGAAAAAATCAGTGGAAAAAAGGCAAAAAAAAAAAAAAATGGAGTTCTTCTGTCTAAAAAATAAAAAAATATGGAGGTTGAGGGTGATAAAGAAATAGGACAAAGAAGGGCAGAAATTTGTATGAAAATGTCTGTTCTCTCTGTATTATATGAGAAATCACCACGCTGGGCCCGAACCAGTTTCCTTATCCATGGAGGACAAGTTTCCATTTAATGGCAGAGTGAAAATAAATTGCCCCTAGCAAAATAAGAGAGGGAAGAAAGAAAAAAAATTAAGACTTTTATCCCTTCCAGTGTTCAGCATGAAGATTTTTCACAAACTTTTCAGCTTGGAAAATTTTTTCCATCTCTTATCATAAATGTACTTCTTTACTGTTCCAATTGAACAGCTGCTGCATGTCCAAGTCTGGCTGATAAGGTGAGCTAGTACTAGACCTCAACTATTTAGAATCTATTATTTTGCCCATTTCTCACCTCTCCTTTGTGCATAATGTGATATATGGTGCTAATTGTTAAATTTCATAGGTTAAAATAATTGTGAAGTATGTTTGTCTTGTTTTCTTGCAAAATGTTGCTTTTTCTTGCAACATTTTGCTGTACTCCTTACTTGCAAAAGATATGGTATTAATTGTTGCTTGAGCTTTCTACAGTGTAGCTAAATCCAAAGGATTGGCTGGGAAGAGCAGAAAGATAGAAAATTTGTTCTCTTTCAACTGAACATTTCTCTGTGGTAATCCTTTTCTGTTCAGCTGCACAGCCAGAGAAATGTGGAGTGTGGAAGCTCTTGCAAAGAAGATTGGAGAATCCAGAGATTGGTGCTTAAATGAAAGAACTCAGTTCCTCTCTCGAAGAGTATTAACAATTAATAATTTCTCCATTTTGTAGCTCCAACTAACTAATCAGAATCATCACTTTGTGTCTGCATCTACTGCTTCTCTACCGGGACAGACTGACAGTAACCATGTTTTTTTTTGACTCCCAGAGTCAAAATCTTGTAAAGTTCATTAATCTTTTCATCCTGAATCCACAGGTTTTACTTTCATGATGCATTTTAACTGACTTGTAATATACCAGCACCCTCTCTCTGCATGGATCCTGATACTATAATCCTCTAACTGTATTTAGGGGCAATGGTGTTCTGATTAGCTTCCAGTGGTGATTAATCCTTTTTTCCCCCAGATGACAGTTGTTTATATCATTGGTGGTGCTCTCAATTCTGGCCAGCCTTTTCTTATCAGTCAAGTCCTTTTTCAACACCTGGACCTGGCAATGGATTTCATGCCTCAGTGCATAAGAGCTATTTTAGAGCCATTAACCACACTGGTGCTTACAAAGTAAATGTTACATTCTCCAAGCAGCATCCTGCTTCCCAGTCCCTGTGTTCTTCTTCCTTCCTATTCTCTCCCTGTCCTTATCTTCTCAAATTATTTTAAAGTAAACCTGTGATTCAGACTAGCCTGGGATATTTAGCAGTCAGTCCTGCCTTTACAGTTCCCAATCATACACTGACTTCCAGTACAAAAAAAAAAAAAAAAAAAACAAAAAAAACAAAACTAAAAGGAAAGAAAAATAGTTTTTATCGTACTGAGTCTGACTTAAACATCTGCCTTCTCTTGGCACTGTTGAAGCCTGGGAATTTGGGAATTTAACAATGCTGTACGTGGAGTTGGCCAGTAGGTGTCAAAATAACCTGTCATTTGTACCACTGCAGTGTGACACCGATCATGGTTCTCTCGTGCAGTGTTCATGAAGAGCGGGCTCAGCGAGGGTCTTGTGTCCTTACCCAAGAATGGAGCTGATGTTGTGGCAATTTATCAAGAATGGCAATGCTGTGCCTGTATTACAGATGCTGTGTTAAATCTAGTGAAACCAGCAGATACTGGACATTTACTCAGGCTGGTAATGCTGCAGACAGCCATGCACTCCTCTGACCTTCCTTCTCCCCCAGTAAAACTTAGCAAACTGGGTGTATGCTTTCTAGTAGTTTGCATATCGTGCTGCCATAAATTGAGATGAAAGCTTCATTTTGCTGGTTTCTCGGCTTTGTTTTCTGTCCTTTTGTCCCCCCACATTTGACCTTAAACCTTATTTTTCTGAATGTCTTGACCTGAGAGCAGACCTGATGAGTTTTGCCCTCAGGGGTGTGCGGGGGCTTCTGCTGACATTAGCACTCAGGGCAGCTCTGTGAAGTGAAATAGTTCAGCCCCTGCATTTGGTGTGTCACTGAAAAGTTAGGGAAGCCCTGCACATACTCAGGACATTTGGATTATAAACAATTCTCATGTTCTTCAACCACTTTACTTTCAAAGACAGAAAAATAATTGATGTTTTTGTAGAGTTTTCCAAATCATTAGCTTGTGTAACATTCTCATATGTGTTTATTCTTTTCAGCCTGAAATTTTCCTGCTTGTTAATTAATATAGGAGCATTCTGTGGTCTCAGTTTATCAGGGTCAATGTAGACACAGGTTTGCTGTCCTAAAACTCCACATGCTTCTACAATTTAGTTTAGTATTTTGAAGGAAAACACCTGAGTATATAATTGGAGATTTTATAAACCAATTTTTTGTGTTTCAGTTTACTGATGAAACAAAGCAAAAACATAAGCAATGAACAGATTTAACCCATCTTGTTTGGGAATGGAATTTTTTCTGATTTTCTAGTTTCCTCAAAATGCTGTATGTGCTCCCTCTGTGATGCTGCAAAGGAGCCTGCATTTCTGACGCAGGATTGCCTGGTACTTGGTGCCACTCAGATGGGAAATAAGCTGAGCAATTAAATTAGGTTAGCAGCCACTTAGATTAGCAATTGGTTGAAATCTGTTGTTCCTCTGCCTGTCAGAGTGTGCCACACTGGCAGAAATGTGACACTGAAACACCTCCCCCAGTGTGACACTGAAACACCTCAGTGGCCAATTTATCTAGAATAGGGCTGGTTGTTTTGGATTTGACCTAGGCCAACCCTTCAGCTTCTGTGTGCATGGCTCATCACACCACGGCTTCCTCCTTACTGTGTATGTTTATGGGTGATTGTGGTGGAAAATCTGTGTTCAGCTAGTATGAGATCAAAACCAATAGAAAATATTAAAGATTGGGGGGAAGATCAACTGTAAATGAGTCCAGAAAGTGCCTTGGATAGGAAGTGAGCTGAAGCACAAAGGCCAGTCAAACAGAGCCTCTTCAACTGAGCAGAATAATCAGGCAGGATTTGGTTTGAAACAGAAGGCTCTTATTGAGGGCACCTCAGAAGCCATCACACATCTGGGAGATCTGTTTGTACCTTGACCTTTTGGGAAAATATAATTTATTTTAATAAGATTTTAAAATGTAATACAATGTAAATTGACTCCTGGCCTTTCAGCTTTCACTTATTTCAGATGAGTTTCTGATCCCTAATGCCACACTATGGTAGCAATAAAAAAAGTTTTTATAATACCTTATAGTAGCTGCCAGTAATAACACTGGTCTATAATGAAGCCAACAAATACTGAAATTTGAGCAATTTGTAAAGTCAGTAGAAAATGTGTAACCACATACTCTGGCAAATAGGCTTTTGTTACATAATAATCTTACAAAAAGCAGATGCAATTTCAAAGCAATAGAAAATATGTATACTGGAATAGGCTTGTTTCAAAATTCATCTCTTACAAAGCCCATGGCTGCATGTTTACTGTCCCTGCCTTCTTCTTCTCAGCAAGATTGTTTTCTGGCTTGCTCCTTGCCCCCCATGGAAGGTGAACACCACCCACCACGATCATGCTCCATTAAGATCTTGTGCTAAACAAAAAAGTTCTATGGAGCTTTCATTTATCAACTTTCCCCCAAAGTGCTTTTTGCATTTCATCAGGGATTTGCAAAACTATTCACAGCTCCAGAAACCCAGCACTGGAGCACCATGATCGATGGGAGAAGAATTCAATAACCACCCAATGTTGTTGAGCAAGCCTGGGTAGTTGATTGGGACAGGAAGTGAATGAGCAGGAGATGATGAGCCAAGGTAGTTGATTAGGAATGGTTGATTAGAAACGGGTTGGGACTTTTAAGTGCTCTTTGCAGTTAGAGCCTCGCTTTTAGGCCTTATTAAAAAAAAAGTTATTTTAAAGAAACATGTAATTTAACATGCTGATATGTATTGGTTTCGGCCCATCCCAAGTTTGTATTTTACCTTGCAAAGATACTTGGGATGTAAAAATATTTAATTTTTTTTGATTTTACAAAAATGATTTTTTCCATGAATGGACAGTTTTAAATGCACATGTAAAATTGTGGACAAGATAGTACTGCCTCAAGACAGATTGGTGCCCTGAAACCACAGATCTCAGTTATCTGGATTTATTTTAGTGCTCTCTGAATACAATTGCAGTTTTGCTTTGTTTATCTTAGCTATCCTATAAATTAAAATATAAATGCCTTCATTGACAACATTGCCCCTTCTCTCCTTCAGAGCCACAGCTGGTGTAGCATGGTGAGATCTTTCAGTCCTGGAATAAGAGAGTTTGCTTTTGCACACAGCTTTGGAGTGTGTCAGTCTGAGCTCTTTTATTTTACATTGTAGATGTCTGGAAAACTGCTGTGTCTCCTCAGCTGGGTATTCTCATTGCTTAGCACATTCCCTGCAGCCCCCGGCAAAGCCGTTACTGTGGGAACAGGGGAATGTCCAAAGCACACGATGTTCTGGCAGATCCCAGCTGGCAGGCAGCCCTCTGGGGTCACAGCTACTCAGATGTGGCGTGGGTTGCTTTAAATCAGACCATTGGCAAGCTCCAAGGACCAAGAAATTTTTTGCTGCATCCACTTACCCCCAGCAGATACTGGGGCAGCCGAGGTTAGAGGCCAACACAGCCCTTCGTAGCAATGTCCAGGTGGAACATCAATCAGGGATTTCCATGAAGAACTAAATGGTACATTCAGTTTATTGACAGAAAAGGCTGTATAAAAACATACATGAGAGATAAAATGATAATGCTCATTCATTTATTCTATAGTTTTTATCACACAAAACAAGGGGTTGGCACCAATATTTTTTACAGACATATTTAACTAGAGATAAATGGGACTGTTCTTGTGGCTGGCCATGAGTAATGATGAAGTCACTAAAATTAGGAGCTGAATTGTTTCTGAATCTCATAACCAGGATGGAGGTCCTGTTGTGCTAAGTTATTTATAAACATAGAGTTGAATATTCCATTTCTGAGCATTTAATGGTAAAAAAAGAAAAGACATGACATGGAGAAATAATCCAATAAAAAGTAGGATAACTAAGTGAATGTAATAACTTACATCAAGAGATGATCCTCACATTAATATGCTTTTACAGTAATAGCTGAAATTTTAATCCCACTGAACAATCCATAACTGTTTTTTAAAAAAATATTGTATGCTGTATTTAAATAATTTTTTGCTGGAATGAAGACTGCAGAATTCCATTAAATTTTTCTTCATTACAGTTTGTTAATTCTTATGCAGAATATATTTTTGTTATGTTATGAACAGTTATTTGCATTTATTATTTAATTAAAGCTGCCATGATTTTTAAAGTCTCTTAACTTTCTTTGACTTGTTTAGTTTAGTTGTGTTTTAATCACAACCTAGTCAAGTGGTGAAGAATAAATAGTAGATAACAGTGATGAATGAAGCTGAGTATCACAGAAAACAGGTGTCTGATCAAGCTTCTGCTGAAATCCAGGAATAGATTCCTATTGACCTTTGTAAAAACAAAAAGAGAAATGATCTTTCAAATCCAGTTGTAAGCTTTCTGAAAAATTAGCCTGGGCAGTTAAACACACTGAAACCCCCAGCCACAAGGCACATTAGTAGTATAAGTTTTACACCTGAAAGGGAATATAAATTGAAGTTTTATTTTTCTGAGAATAGAAGAGTTGTCCTCTTATGTTATTGATTATGGATAAGGTAGGAAGTTCTGAGTGGTCTTCTGAAGGACAAAATAAATAATGACAGAATATGTGTAGATGAAGTATAACTGTATAACATATCATAACATGCCATATGACAGTTAATTATATATTGCTTTGATGCTTACTGCTTAAAAATACCGCAGCAGTTCTCAGACAACAATTTTAAATGAAAGAGAGAGAAAAAAAAGGAAAAAGAGGGGCTCTGCTTTCTCTGCAGTCTAGGAACATTGCTGTTTACAGAATGACAGAATTCAATACTAATTATTTTGAATGTAGTGAATTTGACTCTTTAATACACAGCTGATAAAATTATTCTGCTCAAAAAAATTGTGTGGGTTGCAATTTTAAGGTGGTATGGAAGGTATGGAAGCTGAAAGAGAAAGGGCATAAACAGAAGATGGAGTGTTGGGACTCTTTGTTGAAAGTTGGAAAGAAAAGGATGATGTGTTGAATGCCAAATCAAAACACATATAACAAAGGAAGGCTGGATGTAAGGAGAAGCATGAGAAAGAGATAAAAATTGAGGGACTCTAAAGGCGGAATAAGAACATCTGGATTCAGGTAGGAGGTGTACTTCACTGTATCTGAAAGGATGAAATTTCAATGGAGAAGTCACACTGGACTGGGTAAAAAATGAGGTCAGTGGGGAAGAATTCAGAATGCCTGTTCATGGCAACTGTTGAAAAGGCAGGATAAAAGGATGGAAGCCAGAATGGGTTTTGTGCATTTCTTCTTCAAACAGTGAAGGAGAGTAAGGCACATTTCTGTCAGAAGTGTGAGGAAACTAATGAGAGTGAGAGGTTAAGGAAAGGCAGGGAGAGTAACAGGGCAGCAGGAAGAATGTACTGGATCACTGTCTGATGGTGGAAATTAGGCAGTAACAAGTTCCAGAGTTACTGGGGTAGAATAAAGGAGGAATAAATTTAATACCAATAGCCTTTCTTTCAAATGTGCTCTCATTTCTTAGTGGCTTTGCTTTATAACACTGCTGATAGCCTCGTGCCTCCTTGATATCACAGACAAACCAAAGCACAGGCAATAGACTCCTCTCCTGTTATGCACACAATGTAGAGAGTGTGTTCTAGTGCTGTGTCCAACAGGGATGTTGAAGTAAGGTTCTGCTTTTTATTTTCAAGGGCTTGGGCTTTCAAGGCTTTGGACTGAGTGCCAAAAACAATTCATCCGGAACGCTTTACAACTCAGCAATACAAAATCTGTTAGGAGGCAGACACCCACAAGACAGAGTTTGGGGAGGAAATATGTAAAGCACTGGTTGACCTCAGCATGATTAATGGTTTTTAGCACATTGAACTCTGTTGCTTACAATGTGAATTTTACCCTGGCTCACGCATAGTTGTTTATTTTTTTTTTTTGGAAGGAGGTGGAACCTCTGTTTGTGAAACTTTCATTCATATAGAAGTTAATGACAGTCCACATACAGCAGCAAAATATTTATACTGGGACACTACTGTCCCAGCTGATTCTACTTCTCAGCAGTTTGTTCCCTTTAAAAGCAGCCTTTAATAATTGCAGACCTTGCAGGGTTTATGCCAATCATCTCATGTCATGAAAGGATTATATGAAGCTCATTTACTGGAGTAGAGCACTGAATAAGATATCTTCCACCACCATGAAGTCACCCCAGACCCAGCTCCTTGGATTAATAATAACTTGAGTTTGAAGGGACCCCTTAGGATCAATGAGTCCAAACCCAGTCTTCACACAGAGCAATCTTGAACTGAAACTATTTGTCTAAGAACATCACCCAACCACTTCTTGGACACTAACAGCAGCAAGTGCTCCAAGGTGGACACTTGCTGTCTCCCCTAATCCAAGCATTCTGGTCCTCAGTGTTGCTGAGCTGTGACATATTTCCAGTTACAGACAGGGCTCTACCTTTTGCTGCAGCAGGTCCTGCATTCAGAGACACTTGGTCACCTGCACACAGTGAGTGGGATTTGTGATAATGAGCTGTAGCTGAAATGAACAGGGTAGGCCTGTTTCTGCTGACCATGGCTGGGGTGAGGCTGTGCAGCAGGTGACAGAACAAGAGCTTCCAGCCTGTGAGCCTAGCACTCTGAGGCTGTCCTGGACCATGGGTCAGCTACGTGTTCCAGTGTCTCAGGGACAGGCATGCCAGACCTGGATAAACTACACAGCACATGGTAAGCACTGCTTACATCTTCTGAGCTGATTTGTTGGCTTTGTGACAGGATTCACAAACCCTCAAAGTCAAAGGACTCCTTGACTTGTCCTAGTTTCAAGAAGGCCAAAGAGATCATAATTCTTTTGGGGCTTAGCTGCACAGGAACTATGCTCTCTTTTTTTTCTGAGCAGTATTGAGAAGGGAGAATAAAACAGGGGACTGCTATTAGCTATGAGTCACATATGGAGTAAATAAGTAAAAAGCTGAAGGGCTGGTTCTCTCCCAAAGGCTAAAGAATTAGAGCTCCAACCTTCAAGTCACTACAGTGTCATAGCACGGAAAACCAGCAGCAGAAAAAACTCCTCTGTGTTAGAAATGCTCTGGGAGTAGAAGAAAAGGAGGAAGGTGGCACCTGTTTCATAAATATGTACCTTTAACCTGGAGCTACAGCTTTTGTCTGGTTGACCCATTATATAAGCAGAAAGTCCAGACCTGTGTCTGTAAGCTTGTACTATGCATTCATCTCTCAATATGACAGTTTCCATATTTCACCCTGGCTCTGACTTGTGTTACTTGTTAATCCTGAGCTAAGTTTAAAAGAATGAATGTATTCCACAGGGCTTGAACTTAGTTCAGGTGTTAGATTTCAACACTTTACATTTCTTTATATTTACTTTATGATATTTTTCATAATTGTTGAAGTGCAAGTTCAAAAGATGTATGTTTAAGCTCCTTAATAACAAGGATGTTTTTAGAAACATCACCTAACATTTTGGAAGGTTTACTGCCTTTTTCTTATGAAGCTCATGCAGTTGAAATCTACAAAGTGCTTATTCACAGGAGTTATGTTTTTGTATTTATCACTTGCTGCTTTGAAGTGGTAAACAATTCTGACACAGTATTGAAAAATATTAAGATTAATGTAGAAAAATTAACGGATGGTTTTCCATGCAGTTCCAATGCTGCCTTCATCATTGTAGCATTTCGTAGTTTTCTACACAAACCATCCTAACCGTGTGATAAACATTTTAAATATTAAGCATAATCTTGACTGAAATGGTACTATATAGAAATATTTATATACACCTTGCTGGTCAAGGCCAATGATTAATTCAGTGCCTCTTCAGACCTACAGCAAATTGCCTTCCCCAGCAGTAAGACAAAGAATGCAAAATACCCCAGATTCTGAGTTTTATCATATCATCTGCCTTTCTTTCTGAAGGTTTCTCTTAATTGCATGTTTATGAGGAAACATGAGGTTAATGTCCAAAGAAAATGTGGTGCATGCCCATGGACCAGAAGGGAATTGGTGAGGAATGGAAACTTCAGGAAGCAAAGGAGGTAATGGAGGGGCTGAAATGAAAGGTCACGTTTCAGAGGAGGTGATTTCCTGGTGATGCTGCTGTGCAATGGGATGGTTTTGGGGAGGGTAAAGGGGAGGGTGGGACAGTAGAGCAGGGCTGAAGTCTTGAGACTCATTTCAGGAGATAGGAGGTGGTTGAGTCATGACTCATTTGAGCTCAGACACCAATTAAATATCTAAGATTTTTCCTTCTCAGTTCTGGAAATAACAATTACATCTTCTAAGATATATTCTGCGTATCTATTTATTGGAAAACAACAGCATATAATGGAAAACATAAGATATATTCTGCGTATCTATTTATTGGAAAACAACAGCATATAATGGAAAACAAATGAGCCTATCTAAAGAATAAAGTTACTTTGAGTAGTGCAATTTTAAAGAAATATACTTTTATATTTTTTTCTGTAACCATTTTCAAGATAAAATATTGGGTCTTCCTTTTTTTTTTTTTTTTTTTTTTTTTTTTTTTTTTTTTTTTTTTTTTTTTTTTGCTGTTTCCCCCCATGTTTCCAATAGAAAGTAAGGTTTGTTTTCAAACTTTAGTTGAGTTCTGACATGAAAAATGTTTAATATTTAACAAGTTAAACAACAAACGGTATGAACCATTCAATTGCTGCTTTCTGAAGAAAAGCAAATGAGAAAGTTAAACCTTGTATTTGAGTTACCAGATGTAGGGGAATATAATGTAGGTAGTATAGAAGGTAATCTTATTCTGTAAGGAGTTGCAGCTGAGCCAATTACTGAAGATTAGGTGCAGGCCTGATGTTAACAGGCCACAGCTGTAGCCAATCATAAGAGTGTTATAAAAGAGTGGGTTGGTTGGTTGAGGGAAACTGGAGTCAGTGGCTGCTGTGAGGATAAGGTAGTGGTAGTGCCTGGAGGAGCTGCCTGCAAGAAACATCGAAGAGGTACGAAACTCTAGCAATGTGGAACCTTTGCAATGTAATGACAATAGAACTCTTGCACTATTTTGACAACAACCTGTGGTGAGTGGGATAAAGATGTGATAGGTGTTACAGGGAAGTAGACATTTTGAATTCTGGAGTTTTGTTTTTTTTTTTAATTACAGCTATCAGAGCATACAAGACCAAATTTGGTTTCTGGTGCCTACTTTTTAATGGAGCGGGGACACAGTGACATATAAAGGTGACATATCTTTGGAGTTACCAGAATGCTGTTGTGACTTGGTACAAATCCTGCCTACTTCTGGTTCAAATGTGACTCTGAAGCAGGAGTAAAAGCAATGCTGTGTGTCTGTTCCTCTGCTCTTTCTGTGTTTCATGGGCTGAAGTCACTCAAATTCGGGGTCTGGGAACTGCTGAACTCGTGCAACAGGGGTAGGTTGCTGGTTGATGCCAGACTCATATATGTTAAGTAAAAGGTGTTTCTCCTAAAAAGTCTGGTTGTGCTCCATGAAAACTCAGGGAAGTAGATTTCAGCCATGGCTTTCAGCTGTAATTTTGCCAAAATACTGGGCTTGCTTTCCTTGTAATTCTTCCATCTTAAGGTTGATTACTTTGACTGTTAATTCAAAATGAAACTTTGGGCCAGTATGTCTGCCTCTGAAAAATGGAAAAAAAAAAAGAGAAAATAACTGAAACCTCAAATAAAGGATTCACTTCCATTACAGAATTTTATAAGGTGATATGTGGCATATAAAACCTTGTATTGGGAGCTTGGGATCACATGCTTGTGTTTCTGCTTTCTCTCATCTGGAGTGAGCGTGGACTATCTGTGTTATGGTTTGGACTGGAGATGGTTTTTCCCTTTCACTTAAATTGGTGACTACAGGATGTGGCAGTTCTAATCATACTGAAAATTGCTGTAATTGTTATCAGGCAATAAACATTCAATATATTTTTGTAAGAAGTGGAGCTTAGTGGAAGTTTTCCAGTATTTGAGAAAATAGCTGGAAGCAAAATGGTAACGATACAAATTGAGTTTGGACTTTAAATACTGAGAAAGTTGGCCTGGCTTATTCTCTTAAGAAACAGGATTACTGTAACACGCAGAGCAATGCAAGACATGTTCTCAGCTAAGGATGAATATGAATGTCTTTTTCATATAAAAACACATTGTAAGTGCTGCAGGAATGCATACCTGTCATAAGCATAACTGTTGTACAGAAAACAGAACAGGATTGAGCATTAAATGTTCTTACAAAGGACATCATTTTCCTCTTTGGTTCTCTCAGCTGCCATATATGGGCAACTTTTACCAAATGAGCCTGCAATAACTCTGTATTTTGCATTCACCTTAAAACAATCAAAAGATAATGTCCATATAATTTAGGTGAGAGCTGTTATTTATTACTCTAAAATTATAGTACTTTTTAAAGTACTCCATATGTGTCAATGGGAGGGAAGATTCTTAAGTTGTTAACATTTGATCTCCTGTTATAATTAATCAGATCCAGAATGTAGCTTAAATAACGTGTTTATATAGTGTTGTCTAAGAGTTTTACTTACAGTACTCCTTTGAAACTGTCTGTATTGAATGGGACTAAATATAGGTGCAGTCTTTTTCCTTTTGATAAAACACATTTCCACCGGATAATCCTCTTACTTTATTTTAAGAATTGATGATTTTAGAAAAGGTAAAACTAATTCTGAAATCCCGTAAGTATTTTATCGGCCTTGTAATGTCCATAACTCATTTGCTGGAAGCATTGCAGGATGGGAATAAAGTTCTTGGATTATAAAGTTCCCTTTTAAAATAAACAGGAGGAAACATAGGGGAGAGACAGAGGAGTGTAACTTGTTTAACATTTAACAAGCCTCTTGATCCATTTTCTGGACTAACTGCTGTGCTTTTGAAGATAAAAACAATTACATAAGGTATGGGGGTGGTTTTCATGCTCTGGGGGTTGAGAGAATTTTGGTTCTTTACAGAAGCAGGAATGTGACTATTTGACTGAGTGTCGAGGCTGATTTTTTTTTTTTTTAAACATTTTTCTGAGTGCATCTGTGAGAAATCCAGGTCTTGCAGAAATCAGTGAGAATTGCTCATTCCCTTTAACAGGGCCAGGATTTTGTATGTGAATGTTCAGGATTTCAGTCACTGGCCAGCTCCAGTGGCACTACATTTCAGCTTTTCTTTTTTACTACTGCAAGCTGCCTCATTCCTGGCCCTAGACTGCAGAATGACTCCCAGGAAACTTTTTCTCTCTGGACAAGTACAATGTTGATGATGGTAGCATGGACTCTGGTTAGCTGAAGCACAGCAATATTGTGGTTAAGGACTGGGAGCCCACTAATAAAGTCTGTACATTTGCTAGGCTGTGGATGATGTTAGACTGAGTTGGGTCAAAGCTCACTCTTGTAAATTTTGGCCAACAAGTGGGAAACTCCTGCATGGGATCCTAATGTTAGACAAAGAGCCTTGGTCAGAATTGGGATATCTGATAATGCTGTAATGTAACTATTGGAGAGAATGGATCATGCAGGAGAGGAGACCTGGAATCTCTGGATCTCTAACAGAATGAGGATTTGCTTTATGCTGCCCTGCAGACAGACACCCAAATTCAGTCAGCTTGACCCTCTGATATATGCCTGTCTCCAAAATGGGTTGAAGGAAAAAAATTACCAAGGTCAACTCAGAGATAAGGAACTTAACACATTTTTCAAAGTCTCAGTGGTAGTTAGACCTGACTTTATTGCAGACCAGTGAATCTTGAGGTTCTTGATGCCTAATTTATGTCTGAAAAATGGAGCTGGACACCAAAGTCATCTATCTACTGATAAGCAAATGTAAGTGTTCCTGTGTATTGTATTTGTGGGGACCCTTGTGGCAGGGAGGAATGATGAATCTGACTCCATATTCTCAGAAGGCGAATTTATTTTTTCATGATACTATATTATGTTAAAAAATGCTATACCAAACTAACTAAAGAATACAGAAAGGATACTTACAGAATGCTAAAAAGATAATAACGAAAACTTGACTCTCTCCAGAATCTTGGCACAGCTTGGTCGTCATTCACCAATGACTGAAAACAACTCACAGCAGAAACTAATGAAAGGATCACCTGTGGATAAACAATCACCAATCACATTCCACATGAGCAAAACACAGGAGAAGCAAATGAGAATTATTGTTTTCCTTTTTCTCTGAGGCTTCTCATCTTCCCAGGAGAAAAATCCTGGGTGAAGGGAGTTTTCAGAGAATGTGAATGCCACACCTGTGCATTGTCTGCGACTGACTTCTGGGCTCTACTCTTTGGAAGAGACATTCTCAAATTCAAGGTAGGGGCCAGAAGCCACCCCATACATTGAATAAAGGTGCCAAACAATGGGTTTGAAGAAAGTGACTGAGAGATGAGTTTGTCCATTTGCCTACCAGGCTGTAATTTGGCTCATGCCTGAGAGCTGGATGTGGGATTCCTGGTTTGTCAGCCTCTAATGAGGTTTCAGGTGGGAGGCTGGTGTTATAGGTACTCATGAGGCCAAGGTGACCTGAAAGCAGGTGGGTCACACGGAGTCCTGCCCTTGCACAATGCTCCCAACATTCATCCCAGCAGGTCCTCTGTTCAGTCTGCATTGCCACTGCTTTCCACTGGGCTGCAGTCTTTTCAGGGCTGACCTGGAGTTTGTGTGTTCCTCTGTATTGCCTTAAGAAAACTGGGGTTGAATGAAAAGAAAATTCCATAAATCCTTCCCCTAGGATGTATCTTCAGTGGTAGAGAGAACTGTCCTCAATTCAAGACAATTCAAATACCATCATTCATCACAATGTTTATATTCAGATTTTAGGTTACTCTCCTAATACAGTTATAAATGCATTGTACAGTCATCTGGTGGTTGCATATGAGGCAGTGTTTCCCAGAAGTTTCCACTACTCACAGTATCTTTCATAATTTTGGGGGTTAGGCCAATTTGTGATTTTGGTTACAATCCCATTTTGTTAGTTACTGCAAGCATAAAGAAATAGATGGTAGTATGCAATCTCCAAAAATGGGAGAGTTGAAAAGGTAATTTTAAGTTATACTGAGTGCAGAGGTATGTAGTATAAGTTGGAAGTTTTAATTTTTCGTTTTTTTTTGGAAGACAAGAACTCTAGCATGAGCATCATCTAACCTATGAGTTTCAAAGCAAATATGTAGAGTTCTGAACATTCCATGTGCTTGAAATTGTATATTTAAAATGTAAGCCTCTAAGAAGATGTGTATTTTGCCTCTCTTAGTTTCCTCTCAAAATCAGTAAAATGTTTTGGATTAAGCATATTCAAACAATTTGTGTCTGCAGAAACTACCATGGATGCTCTGTGTGTTTCAGTTTGCCATGCTGCTGTTCAAACCTCAGATATGGTGCAGTAAACAGGTGGTGTTTTTGGTTTCCTCAGTCCCTGAGCAGATTCCCTGCTGTGTGTTAGCCACACCACTAACTCTGTTGCAGGTCAAAAGGAAAGTTGGCAACTTTACAGCTCGGACACCTCTCTGCAAACAGTGTAGCCTATTCCCATCTCTTTCCTGGATGATACTGGAATTTCCTACTCCTGGTGACTCATGTGGCTATTTTCCTCCTCCCCAGAGTCTCTGTCTGTGCCTTGGACTTCTTGGTTCCTCTGTTCCCTTACCTGTGTGAAGCAGCTGGGGACAGGTCTGTGAGGGAAGGCAAAATGCTTCTTGCAAGTGGACAGTTTGTTTCAGATAAGGAAGTGAGGGGTGTGAGGTGGCTCAATATATTGCTCCAGGAGGGCTTTGCTGGAGCCAGGAAAATCCAGCTCCTGCAGACTGGCTCCACTTTCCTTTCACCCCCTCCTGTGAGTAATGTGAGTTGTTTATTTCTTCATAGGCGCCCTTGCCGAGAACAACTAGGCGTTCATTTCTCTTCCCACCTCCTCCTTGCCTCGGCCTCTCGTTTTTCCTTGAAGAAGTGGGCAAAGCTGCAAGGGAAAACACCTTCACTGCCTGTCCTTGTGGGATCACAGGGCACTGGGGCAGAACCAGATGAGCTGACTGAGCATGGGGAGGAGTAGGACACTGTGCTGTGTAGGGTGAATTTTGCTGGGGCTTGCAGCCCACTCCAGGACTCGTCTGCTCCCAGACCCCGAGCAGAGATTTAGATTCTTTTGCTGCTGCCCATGTGCTTGTGTGCAATATCCTACCAGAGATTTCATACATTTAAAATGAATTAGAACCTTAACCTCCTCTTCCTTTAATAGTTCTCTGTAGTAATTGTATCCTTCTGCTATTAAAGGTCTAAATAATGACTGAAATAGATTTTTATTTGATAATTTACAGTTTGAAGAGGATTTTAAAAAGAAATGCATCTCTTTACATGGGAAGACACTATGTAATCTTCGAAGACATTCCAAGTTTCCTCAATATTTTACAGTCTTTTTGCTATTTATTTTGTATCTCTTTTCTTGAAAATGTTTATTTTGGGTAGGTCAAAACAAAATTCTCCCTATGTCTCTCATCAGCTGTAAGATGAATGCACACAGTTGGAACATGTTCCATTGAAACTCTCATGCAGAATAAACAAAGTCCTGACCAAAGGCTTGACTCATGATAGATCTTTAATGACTATTGTCATGAAAAAGTATTTAACATATTCTCCACCAAAAGAAGGGTGTAGCTTTGCTGCAGAGTCAGCAACACATCAAAATTAGGGACGAGGAAAGATTCAAAGGGGAAGGCTGATATGAAACTGGTGGGCATTGGAAAGAAGCTGGGCAGCTGTGTGCTCATTAAAGAGGGTGAAATAAGAGTGCTGGAGGTCAGGTGTGTCACAGGGAATTTCTGGTGTCACTGGTCAGGCTCTCCAGATGGAGTCAGCCTATAGAAATGGGTGTTATCCCAGGGTGTTGCAGGGGTGTAGTGACCATTTGAGCTCCTGTGGGCTGTGTCATACCAAACTGTGATAAAGCAATTTTGCTTCACATGTTCACACAGTCTGTGCGGAATCTCGGGGATTGTTTTGGGAAGAAATGTTTGGTATTTTGATGGATGAAGCTGGAGGTGCCTACAAAGTCACTGCACATCCTTAAACAAAGCTGATCTGTTTCCTCTGCCTTTTCTACTTGTGTGACAGTGAGTGTAACACTTGGCAGTCAACAAATGCTGCATGCTGCTCTTGTCATCATGTGGTGGGGCAGGAAAACTGCTGACATGGAAAAGTGCAGAGAAAATCAAGCAAAAGTGATTCATAGCTTGGAAGGCTCTGTGTCCTGGGGAAAGATTAATCAAAATGGGCCCACAGAGCTCAGGGATAATAATATGCATGCATGTTATAGTTACTGGGTGATAGAAAAATATCTTTGGGTGAGTTGGGCCAGATTCACAGATGTTATTTTAGGAGGTACATTTATTATTTTTGCTATTAAGCAAGGTCTCTCTTGTAAAAGTCTAATCTCTCTGTGAATGAGGGGCTAGGAAACCTGCACTGTATAGATTACAGACCCATGGTATTCACAGCAGTCATAAGGAGGACTGAGTAGAAAGTCCAAGAAAATTACACTTTCAGACCATTGCTTAGTGAAGAAAGGATGCTATGAGAGCTGTGGGACAGGCTTATCAAAAGGAAATAAAACACTTTGGTCCTTGAAGAGTTCAGGTATCTGAGAGTGATTCAGACTATAATCTCATTCCTTGCAGTAGTAAAAAATTAAAATACTCATTTTAATTTTAGTACTACATGTTACTTGATAAGTTTTGGAAGGTGTGCAGTTATTTTTCTGTAAGTCTAATTATCTTTAAGATGAAGAAGACAGTGATTAAAATGGTCCTGAAGATTTGATCTTATTTAGAAGATTAAGAGATAAAATGTCCTTTTAACCAATATGAAAATATACACAGATGACATGAGAGGAAGCACCAGTTTCAACTAAATTTCTAAAGGAGTATATATAATCTAATCATACTCAGTGAATGATTTTATATTTTTATTCTAAAGAAATTTTTGAACTTGTTGGCCATTTTTACTGAATTTAAGTGCCAATGTTTTTTCAGAATTGTGAAGCTCCTCTTTATTATGAGAAAACTAGAGCTAGGAAAGACATTTATACATGGATGGATGGAAAATATTCAACAGACATACCCTGATCAAGCCACTGGCATGCACAATGTTCAGAAACAAGCACAGTGCCTCTTGCTTGACCTGAAGCTGATGGATACAGGAGGGGTGGAGGAGAGCATTGTGGATCACAGAGAGGGGAATTTATCAAAGGAGTATGGAAAAGGGGCTTGGACTGTAGCATTACAGAGCAGGGAATGATGCAAGCCACAAATCTCTAGGAAACCAGGCTTTATTAGTTCCACTGCTCTTGGAACAACTTGTTTAAACTTCCCTTGTAGGTAATTAACTTTCCAATGGCACTGTGAGATGGGCCACCTGCAGAACCCTTGGGCAGGGGGATTCACAAGCATGTGCAGTTCAAAATAAGGCCTCATGGAAAACTAGGCAAAAGTGCGTTAGAATAATATTTACATTCAGTAGCATTAAGTACATCTGTTTGTTATTAGTGGGAGGCTGAACTGGCTCAAAAATCTTCTGCAAGAGTGACCCAGCAGCAGAAGGCCAGGTACCTCTGACAGCTTTTCTACAGCTACCAATAGAGATGTTTTCAAAAACATGACAAGATTTCCCTCTGTGTCAATTTGAATACAAAGAAGATAAAATTTAGATTACTGTAGTATACAAATATTCCAGCTCTGTCCTTTTAGGTGTTTTGCTTTGCCCTCATTTTCTGTTACTCCTGTGTTTACACAGTAAGAAAACTGTGAAGTTTTTGTACAAACTAAGGGAGTGCAGCTCTGGCTGAAATCAGTGCAAGCAAAAAGATGGTCAGCTTGTTTGAAAAAGCAAGGGTGATAGGCAACAGTCTTTAACTTAATAATTTAAAATTTTCTATGAGTGTCATTTAATACAAGAAAATTATTGCATCTTACTATGTCAAACATGGACACAGAACATGCATTTTAATTTTTTTTTTTAGTTCAGCTTAATCTGCTTACTATAAATTTGATGTCTGAAGATTGTACACATAACTGCTAACAAGGATTAATGATTTCAATGTAGCTGTGATGATTTAGGCTATCTGGAACTAATGTTTAGTGGCAGGTGGAAAAGCTTTTGCATAGCTAAGAACAGAGTCCTGATACTTCAATCCTGTGTCTTAGACGTATATGTGTGTGTGCTTATGCACAAAGCTGTATTAGGGAGATGGGTTACTCTAGCTTAGGGTTTAGGAATTCTACTGACCATATACTCAGGCTTTTGTGTTTAGTTTTGTGTTCTACTAGAGGTTTATTCAATGTAAAGCTAACTAGTAACAGCTTTTTGTTTATATTTCTGTCTCTTGAGATTTTTAAGAACCTGAAGGGAAAGGAAAAAAAGACATTCTGTATATGTGTGTTTACATATAACACATAAAACACAAAACTATGTTGACCCCCCCATCTGTGTTAATCTTTCAACCTGAGGTATCCACAAGTTTCAGAGAGATTTCTAAATCCTGGAGTTGTTGTGGCAAACTCTTACTTAACCATAGTTGATTGTTGTCTTTCCTCTAAATTATTTAAAAAAATCTGTCCATCCAGCCCCTCTGAAAGTTTCCTTTATCTTTCTTTTATCTAGATTCACACTCACTGTCAAAAACTGTCTTCCTCTCTGGTTCAGAGCCTGCTGTCTCTATTCTCTGAATGTTTGTACAGACTGCTGTTTCCTGGCCAGTTTACACCTTCAGTAATCTTCAAGGTATAAATAGACATATAAATAGGCATTAAAGGTATAAATAGACATTGTGTTGCACCTTAGTATTGCAGCTATAAATTCTTGTGCTGTACAGTCTCTGGGATGAGAGCTCCTGAGCCTGTTTTGTTTGCAGGGCACATTAAAGCCTGATATATAAGTGATAGAGGTCAGTTCTGCTGCCCAGCCACATGCACCCATGTTATAAGGATTTCCTAGGGTGTGGGTGTGATGGTTCTGTGGGGCTGCCAGGCATCATACAGAAGTTTTGAAGGTCTCATGTGTCCCTGGGAAGACATGGCTCTCCTACTGCGGACCAGAGGATACCCAAAGGTATCTCTGGTGGCACTCACCTCTTACTTCAAAATCATAAAAGCAGACATTTATTAATTATGCAGTTTCCAACAGTTAAAACAATTTTTAAGGAGAGGAAAAAGCAAAAAATTTGATTTGATCAAATCTGGAAGAAATCGATCATGGTTATGATAAAAGAAAAAGAGCATTGATTAAAAAAAAACACCTCCAAAGAGATCTGACACAATAGCAACAGACGTAGAGCTGTGTGTCTGGAGATTAGCAGCAGAAGTAACCACCTTGTGACAAGACTCACAGTGTTGTTTTGTGGTTTAGGAAAAGCAAGTAGGTATGACCAAAATGACTGTCCTTTGGGAAGATGGGGTCAAAGGGCACATGCTTGAGAGCCACAAATATGAGCTATTCAGAAAACAAACAAAGACCTCTAAACTAAAATGTGCAGGTGACTGAAAAGGTCACCTTGTGAGAATCACAAAGAATGAAGCAAAGGGAGGTGATGAGGTGTGTTTGGAACAGTGGCCTCATCTCCTGTGTAAGTGCACCAGATGAGGAGCAATGCGGGTCAGTAGGTCCCACACTGACTTCAGGATCTCCAAACTCCTCCAGTCTGCATGAGGCTTTGGGACACAGCTGCTCCTTTAATGAGTAGTAATGTGGGTGGGTAATGTGTTCAAAATGTGTTGGTTTCTAGAGCTGTGCTATTTAAACAGCACAGAACGGCAAGACTTTGAAACTAGCCTTAACATTTTATGGGCAGTGTAGCTGCCTTTAAAAAAAGGAAGCAAATATTAATTAAAAAATGGGAGACCACCTACTTAAAATATAACTCTGCAAGACAATAATTTCATTAAAACAAACTTATATGCAAGCAGTGAGTCACCCTTTCACTTCTGTAAATATTTGTGCAGTGTGCATCTGTTGAAAATCATTTGGATTCAGAAAGGCATGGATTTGATTCTCTCCTTTCTTGCACTAACTCCTATTAGTACTAAGTAGGTAGATTACTCATTCAGGGATTTACTCATTCAAGAACTCACTTCCTTCAGTCTCCCTGCCGGCTGAAAGCTTTCTGCTCTGATATTGGGCTTTCTGATACCAGCTCTGGGCAGTGGTACTACTTGTTTCCTATAAACCCTTTTCATGCTCATGTAAAAGCTGATGGGTCTGCTGAAATCAGGCATCCTTTTTCAAACAAAATTTTATATAAATAAGTTGAACTGGATTCCACTCAGATCTTTCAGGCCTGGTCTAATATGCCTTCTTTTCATTCTGGTAATTTTTTATTTGCTCCAGGTTTTGTTGTTTTCCTCTGTTACAACTATTTTGAAGAGTCTCATTTTGTTATGTGTGGTCACTTATCTGTTGCAACCCACTTAGTGGCTTCCATATGTTGCTAAAATGTGTTTGGAAGAGGGGATTAAGTTACTGTTTCTAGCTGTGAGTTTGGTCACTTGGACACGTTCACTGGGATGTGAGATCCTGGAGTCCACAAGAGCCTTCCAAGTGGAGATTTTCTCTTTTTTTTCCTTTGCAGTGGGGGACCCCACACATGCTTTCCCTGTGAGCCCTGCTCTGAGGAAATTCACATAACATCACAGCTTTACTACAGCAAAGTGAAATCTTTGCAGCCCAGGTTCTGGTGTTCCCTGCCCTGGGGTCTGAATTGAGGTGCCTCCCTCCAGAGGTAAAAGAAGGAAACAAGGGTTGGGAAAATTCCCTCAAAACCCTTAATGTCTGTTGCATAAAAATGTATTGAATAATCCCTGACAAAACTGGTTCAGAAAGTGAGGCATATCCTTGCTTTTGTCTGAGTAAAAACTGAGGAATTAGGAGCTCAAATAGGATATTTTACTGTGAGTGACCAAAACAACTTCAGTTTCTAGTGCTTTTTTAATGAATGTTCATTGTTAGCATTACATTCTACCAATTACAGTGCTACTCTGAGAATGTAAGTCTGGGAAGCATTGACTAAGTAATGTTTCTAGTCAAATCTGTTTCTTTATGAGTGCTGTGAATGGTTTAACTTCTACTCTTTTGTATCAGCTTTTTGCCAGTACCTTCATATGACGATTTTTGCTCGAGTGTGTTTTGAGAAGATGACTTTTCTTGTGATTCTTAGCAGTTCATAAAAATAAACAACATGTAGTGGGTTTGTTTTTATACAACTAGGGATATTTACCTTACAGGATTCTATATAATTGGCTTTGGGAATAGTTTTGGGAATGAAGAGCTAAGGCAGAGGCAGAGATGAACAATCTGTTTAATTTACTTGATTATTTCAAGCCAAGTGAATATGCCTAAGCAGCACAGAAAAGAGAAAACAACTAATTGGTCCCCTTTCCCAGTGAGGTTTTGCATGGATTCTGCACTGTATCTCAAATACCAGCAGTGACCACATCTAGTAGAGCAATCTTGACATGCAAATGTAGCAATAAACACAACATGATGTTGTGTAGGTTTGTCCTTTTCAGCCTGTTTCAAATAGTCTGCTCTTCTGGTTTTTCCACAGTTATGATTTTCCAATACCCATGGAAGGTACATTAATTTCTTTTGTATAGTATTGCATGGGATTGAACTCAGTAGTTTCCCAAGTCTTCTTGTAATGGTTCTGAAATAAAAAGAAAAAACAAAAATTCTGAAATAAAAAGAAAAAAACAAACACAAGAAAAGCTGCTATTTTTGTCACAACTGCAGTATATGCTGCAGCAATAAATGGATACTAATGAAACAGAAATCAGTGGATTCAGCCTTTGCTCTTGTGAGTGGCAAAGTACCTGAATATTTCAAGTAGTCTGAAGAGCTGGGTAGGATTTGATGAAATAAGCAGTGGCTTCCTTAAACTGCTGGGCACCAAAGTAACTTTCATTATTAACTGAAGCAATCCTGTCATTAATTTGAAGATAACTTTCACAACTTGGACTGAAGCAGAGGGGAAGATAGTGATCTCTTCATGCTCATGACCAGTGACAGGATTACAGGAAACAGCATGAAGGTGAGTTGGGGGAGGTTTAGGTTGGATATCAGGAAAAAGCTTTTCACATGGAGGGTGGTTTAGCACTGGCACAGGTTCCTCAGGGAAGTTACACAGCACCAAGCGTGGCAGAATTCAAGGAGTGTTTGGACAATACTCTTGGGTACATGGTGTGATTCTTGGTGGTGTCCTGTGCAGGGCCAGGAGTTGTACTTGGCAGTCCTGATGGGTCCCTTCCAACTCAGCATATTCTGATTCTATGACTGTGTACATACAGGCAACTACTTGTGTGAATGCGAAGAGAAAACCAGAATGTAATGTCTGCTAGGCAGCCAATATCCCTGAATTGTATCTTTCTGTTTGCCTCAGCTAGGAAGCCACTCAGCTATTTTTAAAATCTCTATCTGTGAACATAAGAGTCTTTCTTGAGGAAAAAATAACAAAGAATAATTTCAAATGCCTTGAAATTTCATACACTTTTTTAGCTCTTGATGCTTCTCCCTTTCTGTCAGAGGGTTTACAAGTTTATCCAGACTAAAGGCAAGAGTCCAAGAGTTCTTTCCAGAAGTCCTGCATTTCAAAAGAGTCCCTACATAGCAAGTAGGCAATCTTAGAATCCTTCATTCAAGTAGTTTTACTGCTGACTTGTTGCTTATCTCTTGGCAAGGTCCTTGGTGGTTTGCTAATATTTAGATACTAGAGGATGGTGATGACAGTCAGATGACAGCAGTTTGTCACTAGAGTTGTCACTACTCTCTGGAGTATTAGACCATGAAAAACATGGTTGTATGAAATGTTCTTTGTCAACTGCACTTTGAAAACAGAAAAATGAAGATTTACAGATTTGATTTCTGAAATTAAATAGAATGGAATTACATGGAATCCAGTCTGCTTTTCCAAATGTTTATCACTGTAAAAGAGAGCTGTTCAGGTTAACTAAATACCAGGTCTTTAATTTGAGCAAACAAGCTAATTTTTTAGCTCTAGTATATAAGTGAGTATATATAAGTGAGATTTTCAACAATTACTCAAAACTCATGGTGTAAAATGTAGTAGTAGGAATATATAATTTATGAATAAATCCATGAGATCTGATATGTTCTCAGCATCATAAATCCCTGGCCAGATTTATATGAAAGATATGTATTTGTTAAGGAAACCAAGTATTAGTTGTTCTTATGAAATACACATAATTTGTGGTTCTTGGTATGTGTATTAATGATATTGACAAAGAAGAACTTTTTTGTATTTTACTTCTCTGTGTGGCAGATTTTTTTAAAAAAAGACTTTTGCTTACCAGGATGAATGAGGATCACCAGGTCTGGTCCTGCAATGGAAAACTGGTTGATATTTCTGTTTAAGAAGCAAAGTAAATAAAATACAATCCCTGGAGTGGATACCTCTGCCATGTTCCCTTGGAAAGCCCCTAATTGGACAGAGGTGCCCTCTGTCCAAGCACAGAGCCCAGCAATCAAATACACATGGGGTCTGAATTCCAGCAGACTTTATAGCCACCTCTGCACAATAACAATAAATAATGAAATAAATGCAGGGCACTTTTGCTGGTTGGTTCTCAAAGCAGTCTACAGACCACTCAAACAGTAGTGCATTGATTTTTCTCACCCTTGGAATACAGCGATCCTGTGTCAAAACATGGCTGCTGTTTAAAAGCACAGAGCAAGATTACAGAGTGTTTAGGACAGGAATTAATATTTGCGGTAAAAACGACAGGATATTTTTAAGGATGCAAAACATAAGCATTATGGAATGTGGGTTATGTCTTTTACAATGCATGCCTGTCCTTGCTGTTTGACTTCAGAGCCAAGAAAAAAATTTGCAGAAAATGGTTCTGTTATCAATCCTTAGTCACTTAGCCACTTGCTTTTCCCTGGTTGACTTATTCTTTTTTTTTATTTTATTTTTTTAATTTTTGGTGCTGAACTACTTAAACTGTGCATACCTGCAGTGTAATCCATACCAGTAGTTGAATTTAGGCAAACAGGAGAAGCAATTGTAGCTCTGTTTGCAAAGCCTGTTCATTTTATCAATCTGTTTGATACCAGTAGCCAACAAAGAATGAACACCAAACACCCCAGAGAAGAACCTGATCCTCAGCTGTGCTTGAACTCCAGCTGCCCTGGGCTCTGCGCTCCAGACCTCAGCTGCTCTTGGTACCTCAGGTAGGAATCACCTGAGCACTCCTCTCTGATGTGATCGTGCTTGTGAGCACACTGGTCAACAAAGCTCTCCTGAGGTGCTTGGAACTCCTCTACAGATGTTTCTGCAGTCTGTCAGCCCTTCTCAAGAAACTTGGAGCTACAACTTAAAAGGCTTTACTCATTCTGCCTGTGATCCAAATTTGTTTGCTTGCATTTGTTCAGATTAAATGCAGGTGGTTTTTACTTGAAAATCCTGATGTCTTTTGGTTCTTCCACATCTAAAATATTTCTTTCAGTGAGGCCAAAGGTGTGGTGATATTTTCCTTAGTTTTTATTTCTCTTTCTCATGGGTAAATATGGGCATCTCTATTCCAATTGTTCAGTTTATAGGAAGATGGCCTGGTTTGTTTTTTGAAAACTCTCTTGCCAATATTAACTTATAGCTTTTCCTAAGTTCTGAATCCAGCGTGAAAAATTTTAATTTGAGTATTTAATGATTTCTAGTACTAAGCTTTGCCTCACACCAGCATGCTATCCATTTACTCCTCGCTTACTCATAGGAAACCAATGAAAATTGTTAAAAAAAATTACTGTGTTTTTATTTTTAAAAAAATTAGGGGATGAGAGTGCCAAAGACTATGCCATCTTTTTCCCCCTCTCCCATATTTTCCCTGAATCCTGAAAGAATGTCCTTGATAATAACAGTTGACTATTCAGAAGTAATTCATTTTAGACTCTTACCTCAGATAAAATGGCAAGATATTATTGATTTACATTCCTAAATATGTAGAGTTTGGGTGGTTTTATTCATGGTAAGCTGTAATGACATGGTTAGAGGATCTACTGTGTGTTTAACAGTGAGGAATGAAGCTCTAAAAGTCTGGAAGTTTGGAAAAGTTCAGATGCCTCAAAATGTCTGGATTCCTCTCAAATTTTTTTCTTAGCTGTATAAATCTACCACCCAGCTGTCCTCCTCTGAGGAATTAGCAAAAAAATGTATTTATAAGACAAATCATTTGGCTGATGAAGAGAAATATGCTAGCAATAATTTTGTGATTCATATTTGAAAGTAGAATATTTCTTCCATTTCAGTCTGAAGTCAGGGCTGCAAGAAGGTTCTTTCCAGCAAACTTACAAAAGCCTTTTTCTTTCTGCAGGCATTTAGCCACACCACTGTGGGCTCTGATCTTGTCAGTTCTCATAAGCTACTAACACCAATGGTAACAAAATACTTTCCCTAGTTATGGGATGTACATTTCCATGAATTGGTTTGGTTCATCTTGTGCATGAAGTGTCAAATCTTTTTTTTTTTTTTTTTTAAAGCATGAAGAACATTGAAAGAATTTTAAGCAGTTTTCTCCCTACTAAAAGCTAGTTATATGAGTAGAAGCTGTATCTTAGAAGTAATTCAATAATGGCAAAAACCTATTTGGCAAAGATATAGCCTGAAGGGCTCATAGTCCCTCTCTCTGTGCCTGTCCTACTGAGGTAAGCTGAATAAATGAGACAGGATGAGGCCCAAAGCATGTAAATGAGTTGGTGTTCCATGGTACAAAATTGTGCCTTTTCTGTAACATAACCCATCACCAGAACAGACAAACTGAATGTGAACTCTCTCTCCTTTGCTACATAAGCAGTTATCATTCAGGTGGATTCAAAAGTGCTTTACAGCCTCACTTGTTTATACAATGTGTTAATGCTCCCACCACTGAAAGCCAGCCACCTCTGGCTGGCACCAGTTCAACAGAGTGTAGCAGCAGACTGCAGCATGGCAGGCACTGAGCAGGGCAAACATCTCCATCTGAAGATGCCCAGAGAGCAGCAGGAGGGAGAAATGAAATTGTACAATGTGCACTCAGAGATGACTTGCAGCTCGAGGTGACTTGTGCCAAAAGCTGCCTGGGATGGTTAGGGACCAGTAGTTGGGATGAGCTGGAGCTTGAGCCTGGCTACGGAGGCAGCGCTGCTGTTCTCTGGCACTCCCTGGCACTGCAGCGTGGCAGAGTAGCACTGCTAGCTTCAATGTGTCACCAGCACTGCTAGCGAGAGCAGCTGAGATTTCTCCTCTTAGACAGACCTTGCAAACATAAGTAGAGCTCAACATCAGAGTTCCCCTGACAACTCTCATTTTCATTTAAGTAGTATTTCAGTTGGTAATACTTCTTTGAATAGGTAGGTTTTCAGAGAGAGATGCAGTTGCTGCTCTGCTGCAATAGGTCTCTCTTCCTGTGAAAGCAAAGCATTATGAATGCAAACGACTTTTCTACCTAACACTGTTGAGAGGATGGAAGTTCTGGTGGGAAACCTTCCAAGTGAAACTTTGGCTTCACTCAGCTGGAGTGGCACAGGCTCTGTACTAACAGCACCTTTTTTTTGTGTGTATGTGTCCCCCTCCTTTTTTTTTTTTTTTTTTTTTTTTAACCACAAACTTCCCTGTGTCACAGCTCTGTGCAAATATTTCCCATATGTCAGCTGGCCGGGCCAGTAATCACTTAGGGCTGGAGTGTAAATTACACACGCGGCAGCACGCGCACAAATATCTGGCTCCTAGGAATCCGTAATTCAGTGAGACTTAACTGTGGTGAATGGAACTGGCTTTAAATTAAAAACTTTCTTTTAATAGCTGTGTAGATTCAGTGCTAGAAGGGCTATTATTCTGTCTCCCACTTTATCCCCAGCCAAAGCAGAATGTCTTGCTTGTGTTTTAATGGTGCCTCTCTTGCTGTTTGCTTTCTCAGTTTACTTTCAGTTCTACCCAGTGTGCTGTCATTGTGCCATGAAGTAGTTTCTTTGGGTAGGAAATGATCTTTTTTGAACATCTAGAATGTACATGGCATTTTGTAAACTATTTAATAGAGTATGCTATTGTTTACTTTATATCTGTAATACTGCTGTTGAGCAGTTGACTGCAATGTTTCCGACAGGGTAATAGTTAGAGAGTATTTTGATTTTATGGAATTCTAGAAGGCTTTAAATTAATCTTTTCATTCAAGATGGTAGGAGTGCACTTCTCACCCCAACACTGAGGGTATGCTAGTGTTTATAGGAGGCAGAAGAAATAGAATAGTGCAGGGGATTTGGATTTTTTAAAAAGAAAAGCTTTTCAGAAAAGAATGCTTTGAACAGCCTTGACTACAAGTTTCCCTCTCTGCTCGTGACTGTGCACAGGTCTCCTCTGGTCCCCAGCAGTGACTGTGCTGTGTGGGGCTGATGGGATGGGGGAGCTGGTGTGGGTTCCAGGCTGCAGTGAGGAGGTGGAGGAGCCCCCACTCCAAACTTCAGGGCTGAAGAGCAAGAGCTCTTGCTGATGGAGTCACCTTCTCTCAGCTCAGCACCACTTTTAGTGTTACTCTCCCTGTACTTGCAAAGGTTTAGAAGTATCTTTGCATAAACTTTTACTGACCAGTCTTTACACTGGCTGTGAGTGTTCCTGTGCAATGCTTGCCACCTTTCCCTCTTGCTTCCCTTTCCTTGGTTTCCTGTGTTTTGTAGGTTTCTGCACTTCAAATTTCTTTTATTTTGTCTTACTTTACCTCCTTTTAAAAAAAATTCTTCTACTCCTGTCTCTTTTATTTCCCAACATTTTAAAATTTCTAATATAAGCAGACATTCCACAAGAATGCTGTTGAAAAATAGAATAAAATGGTTTCTACATTGGAGAGTTAATGGATGAATTTGTCTTTTGTCCCTTTTTTGCAGCTGAATTGATCATAAAAGCATATATTTTGCACTGAACAACACTGTGAGTGGACACAGCCCACAGTATATCATGAACAGGTTCAGTCCCAAGGACTGGAGGATATGTTGGGTTATAGGTGGCAATAAAGAGGTTGTAAATACAACATTTTGGTTGTTTAAAATGGATTGTATAAATAATCCATAATTGGAAATAAGATCTAACCTCATCTTCAAGATTTAGGAGGAAGAATTCCAAGCCCAAGAGGCAACATGGTAGAATTTTCCCATTTTCAGTCACATTTGATATGAATTGGCTGAGCATGATCCTGACAAGAGCACCCACCCACATGGACCTCTACACAATGTGAATTTCTGAGTAAGTATGCAGATGCCTGCAGTCTTTCCTCCTCTGGAGTCTGCCACCATCCAAGGAGTTAGTGGAATTGGCGCAGATGAGGATCACCTATGCCAAGCTGGCTGGTACCAGTAGACAAGGCTTGTATTGTACATCTTCCAGGAAGATTTATGGGTAGCTCTGGAGCTTCTCTGGGGAGGATTCTGAATTCGAGGGAGTTTTAAGGCCTGGGGAAAAGGGCATTGTGGTGTGATTTTGTTGGGGTAGAGAGAAGAGCCTTCACACAGGGCAGTAGTCCTTGATCATGCATGCAAACTGGAAGGTGCAAACTGTTTCTCCTTCACCTGCTGGAATAAAACTGCTCTTAGATCTTTTCACCCAAAGTTTCTTGGAATGTATGGATAGCAGCTCTGCAGAAATCACATAAGAAAAATTAATCTCATTGCTTTTGGTTGTAAGGGGAAGAAGCAGAGCAATTCTTTTCCACATTTTCTATAGCTCAGAATTGCTTGCTATAGCAATTATTTTTGGGAGTTCAGAGTAATTTTAGGATCTTTTTATTTTCTGGCAAGAACCCACAGAGATAAAAATGGCTCTTGCCACACTGGTACGGTGGCAACCACTGCAAAGCACAGTGCTCCCTTGGGATGTGAAACTCAGCAGCTTCCTACTGAGCCCTGGACCAGCTGTGGAAGGAGGAGGAATAAAAGGTGATATGAGTTAAATTTATGCTGATGTATAAGGTGAGTGTAGGTTTTTGCTTAGAAGCTGCTAGAAGGTCATGGTATTTTACCAACTGAGATTTATACATTTGAAAATGAACCTCCAAATGGGAATGTTTCCAAAGTCTAATAAAGCAGAGCTATGCTCATACACTGACCTTGGCAAAGCCTGCAGGTAAGTTCCACAACTTCTACCACCTTATAAACACTAAGATGGGTTATACAGAAAAAACTATAGAGGCTCTATTTAGAGACTTATGGTAGCAAGTAGGCAGAAAAACTTCAAAACCACCAATTTAATTTATTGAAGGTCTCAACAGGAGTATATAGGAAAAAATTCTGTCTTCCACTGCAAATATTCCTACAGCAACCCAATCTACCTGCCAAGAGTGCCCAAAGTTTAGGGCAAAGGGTGGGGGAACAATGTTAAACCTATTTAATAATACCTCAAAACAAAACCTGAAGGATGAGCATGAACCTGGATCCATATTTTACCTGATTACCTCAGCACAGAAGCTTATGGGTGAGAGATTTGTCAGTCTGGAGTTTACTATTTATGTAGTTATATATTGTGGTTATAGACAAAACAAGAGAACAGTGACTGGGACTAACACACATTTTTTTCAAGTTTTCCAGCCTGCCTCTGATTTTCATTAAGGTTTTTAAAATTTCTTTTGTGAATCCGAATTGGAAAAACATGGGTGAGATCAAGAAGTTCCTAGTTCCAACCAAAATGCTGATTAAGGGTTCAAGGCCTCCACTTCCAGGGAGACAAGCATGAAAAAAAAAAAACTGTTGGGTAAAAAAAACCAAAACTGGAGTCAGGACCAGCCAGGGCATAAATTTGAGGAAGTGACAACTTGCACCAGGATCTTCTCAGGTTATCAGTACAACAGGGCACTGTGGCTCTGCCTGTGCTGCTTCTCTGCCACTCCTGAATCTAGGAATTTCTCAAGACAAATTTATGCTGCCTTTGCTTTATTAGCATAGCATAAAAAGGCTATAATGTATGATGTAATTATTTACTTGTATAGTTCTGGAGGATGACATCTAGTTTTGTCATAATTTTGTATTAAGCCATCATTAGCTTTTTCATTGAATGTTTTTTTGTTGTTGTTGTCAGCATGGGCAGTGGGATCGAGTACACCCTCAGCAGGTTTGCCAATGACACCAATCTGTGTGGTGGAATTTGCTCACTGGACTGTAGGGATGCCATCCAGAGGCACCTTGACAGGCTTGAGAGTTGCACCTGTGTGAACCTCATGAAGTTCAATAAGGCCAAGTGTGAGGTCCTGCACCTGAGTCAGGGCAATCTCAAGCACAAATATAGGCTGGGTGGAGAATGGATAGGCAGCAGCTCTGAGGAGATTGATTCAGGGATGTTGGCTGGTGAGAAGCTCAACATGACCCAGCAATGTGCACTCAGCCCAGAAAGCCAACCATATCCCAGGCTGTGTTAAAAGATGTGCACCTAGCAGGGCAAGGGAAGTAATTCTCCCTCTCTGCTCTAGTGAGACCCCACCTGCAGTGCTGCACTGAGGTCTGCAGTCCCCAGCACAGGAAGGACAGGGACCTGTGGAAGTAAGTACAAAGGAGGCCATGGAGATGAGCAGAGGGCTGGAGCACCTCTCTTATGACAGGCTGAGAGAGCTGAGGCTGATCAGCCTGGGGAAGAGAAGGCTCCCAGGAAGACCTTAGAGCCCTTTCTAGTACTTAAGGTGAGCTTGTGAAAAGGCTGGAGAGGGGCTGTTCACAAGGGCATGTACTGATAGGACAAGTAATGGCTTTATACTGGCAGAGGGCAGGCTTGGATTGGATATCAGGAAGAAATTCTTTATGGTGATGGTGAGACATTGGAACAAGTTATGCAGAAAAGTCGTGGATGCTGCATGCCTGGAAGTGTTCAAGGCCAGGCTGAATGGAGCTTTGATCAACCTGATCTAATGGAAGGTGTCCTTGCATATAGCAGAAAGTTGGAACTGGGTGATTTTTAAGGTCCCTTTACACACAAACCTTTCTGTGATTTTATGCTGGTTTTTTCCCCCTTGCGTTGTCTTTCCAGGATCAGAAAAAAAAAAAAAAAGGAAAATAATATTTTACAACAGTCAAAGAAATAGTGTTTTAAATCATCATATATCTTGTGTTATGTTTTTAGACTTTGTAAGCAAAAGATGTATTTACACCTCTGGCATATTTCTATATGTAAGTTCTGAAGGGGCTCTGAAGCCTACATGCTGATAACATGTCTCGTGTGTTTGCATGCAGCCTTCTGCTATACAAAGCCTTAGAACCACCCCCTTCATGGCCTTTTAGTTTCTATTTTCCAGAGACAAAATATTCCAGCATGAATAAGAGGTAGAGTGCACAATATGATGTGAATAAACATGTGTGCTCTTTGGAGCTGCCAGCGTGTTCTGCCTTAGCAGAGCTGCTGAAGGGATGGGATTATGAACAAGGTCCCAACTGCAGGAGTTTTTGTTACATTATATAACTACTACATAGGGTTTTTCCCCCAATTTTCCTTGCTATTTTCTAAAAGTTATTTTTTGTTATATTTTTAACTTAGTTAAATGCACAAGGTGTTGCTCTCCAGCTTAGCCTGTAGTGTGTAGCTCTGACAAAATGGTTTATACTTTAGGGCTGGGTTTTGTTTCTAGGAGTGTATTTCATTATGCAAAACTGACTTGGTTTGTGGAGTCTTGCCAGTGCTACCCATAAAGTGGACTCTCACCTAACATAAACTTTTTAGGACTTATCCTACATCTGCAGTTCACGATTTGTGGAACATACAGCCCATGTGCTGGAGGATGTATGGAACTCCCAGCTGGTTTCATTAATGTAGGTTTCCATTTGTGTGTTGGAGATCTACTTTTGTCCATGTTGTGCAATGTTTTTGCAATGATTTTGGCTCTTCTAGCATTAAGTCTTTTAAATGGTGGAATTTATTCTTGATTATACTAATAAAAGAAAAGCACTTTTTTTTTTTCCAAGGGTCATATTATTGGTCTTGTAAAAGAAGCATCATTCACCAGATATTGATCCCTCTTCTCTGGTTAGAAGGACTGGCCTTCCACTTCCATGAAACAGTATCTGGCACAGTAAACAGAAACTTTTTGCATTTAAATGTTATTGGCCTCTCATGAAAACAGAACATTGCACCAAAAATTTGTGCCTTTATTCCATACTTTTTTAATAGAAAAGACTGAATCTTGCCTCTGTTTGGTGTGTGTGGGTTTTTTATGAGTGGGGTTTTTTAAAAAACTTTTTCTGTAAGTAATAAAACCAACTTTGAGTAGAACATCTTACCTTATTCCAATGCTCACTTCACTCCTGCTGACTGTATTGATTTTATTTGGGCTCAAACCCAAATATGCCTTTTTTCCAAAGTGTGTGAGTGTAAGCCCATGACTTGGGGTGGCCTGAAGTCAGCCTCAGTGCATGCCAGAACATCCTGGGACTAGGACAGATGTCAGTACCGACCTGAGTTTGTCCCTCTCTGGAGGGAGGGCCTGCCAGGTTCTTTGCAGTCAGAGCTCTCCTGTGGTACTCTCATATGTCAGTCAGGTAGATAAATTCAATGTGTGATGCTTCTACAAGAATACCAAGGAGGTAAATGGGTTATTTAGCTAATGTGTCAAGGCTGACCTCATAGCATAGAGGATGCAGTGCTCTGAAGAACAGGTTGACAATTGGGGTACTTAAAGTCAGACAAGGTTGTCTTTCAGGGTTTAGTGTATTTTTATATATGTGCCTTCCCAATCTGTAACACAAACAAAATCTGTATAACCAGGAGGACTGTATTGTTAAAGGAAGACTAGAGGGAACTGAATGCTAGAGTATTACATCATCTCACTTTTGGTGATTAATTTCTATTTCCTTTCTGCTATACCTTTTCTCTGGAATTGGATGTAGTTTTTGTCTTTCCCTATTTTCAACATTATTAAAACTCATTATAATTATTATTATTACTACTACCTTATTATTAACTTACTAATGTGCAGGAGTCTTTGCACATTATTTCCTCTCACTTTCTCAAAATCCATGATTCTTGACCAGGACAGAATTTTATACATCTTCTGCTATATTCTCTTTTTAAAGTATTTAAAACACTGAGGCCTAGGATGGGAGTCCTAGCTGCAGAATTGTCAACAATTAATTTTGTAAGTCAGCTCGAATTTATTCTTTGAACACACAAAGGGGAACCAGCTTTGAACTGTGTGGCTCACTATGTGTCTGCAATACAGAACAACATACACCAAAATTTCAGGAGCTCTAGACATCCACTGTGATTATAGTTCACTGACTGTGCAAATGCCACATCATTAAACTGAACATTTGAGAACTTGGAGCTAAAAAACCCACAATTGTCATACCTTCCATAAGTTTTGTCACTTTTCTTTCTGATACACTACAAAATCTTTATAGGTTTGAATATATTATCTGTAGAAACACAGTTTTATCTTGGAAGACAGGTATTCTGAAAGTGAGAAGGCTATTTGCTTGTGTCTTTGGAGATTAGGGAAATCTTTTTACCTTTTCTCAAAGGGTACCTCTGCATTAGTAATTTCATAATTAGTCCTGGAAGTGTGCTTGCAGTGCAGAGAGAGACTTCTCCTTAATGTCATGTGTGCAAGGTTGTGCTATGGACTGACACTCAGCAGTTTGTGATAGGGTACCAAACATGTTGCATACTGCTTGTATTATACCTACAGAAGTCATACATGGATCAAACTTCTGAAACACTAAGTTCATAAACTTTAGAGAGAGCTAATTAGCTCACTATTAATGGATAATTAAAAACACTCTAGAGAGTAGACTGGCAAAGCGCGATCAGCACTTGTGAATGAAGTATAGGATATCTTGGGGAAGCCATTTGAAAACGGCCATTTGTGACACAAATTCCTTGGCAGTAAAAAAAAAAATTCACCGTTTTCATGTATCAGGAATGTCGTATCTAACTTAACCTTTTTGTAGAGAGATTAGAAAGGAGGCATTTGAAGTGGGTAAGGGGTGCTTTACAGAAAATAATCATGGGACAGGTTGAAGCTGTGGATGTGTCAGAAAGTTCAGACCCCTGACTGGGAAGCTGCTGCTCAAACTTCATAACAAGGATCTTTTTCCTTGTCCTGACCTCTCTCGCCAAGGTTGGCATTTGGCTTTGTAGCACATTGGTCAGTTTGTAGTCAGCATTTCCTCCAATGTTTATGCCTCTACTTTAAAGGTGGAATTCTCATGCTGAAGATGATAATCCTTCATCATGTAAAATGACCATGCTGTAATAAGATCTTCTTGCAGGGTACAAATGTGTTATTAGGTGTCAGTCTGCAGGCTCGGGTCATCCACCAGCTGTTACACTGCACAGGTTGTATTTTTTTGCAACATTTGGTGGAACATTTCAGGACAGTGGGATTATCTGAACCAGATGTGAAAAGGCATCTCTCTGACACAAGTGTGCAATTAGTCATAAGTGATTACCCATGACCCCTTATGTGCAAGGGGAGAGAAACTTAGGGTTAACTGCTGTCTGCACCTTAACTGAAGAGGGCTATAAAAGTTCCTCCCTTTTACTTCTCAGACTGCAGCCAATTTTCTGCTTGTTTTTGCTTCTGAGATTTTTTTTCAGGGACAAGTAATCCAGGAGAAACCTAGAAATCTGAATCCTACTTGGAAAATTGTGACAGAACATCATTGAGGAAGAGACGTGAATCCTAGTTTTTCTGAACCTTTCTCTGCTGTTTGTGGTTACAAAGACACTGTAATATCACAGTCTCTTCCCAGTAAATAGACTGATATATCGGTCCAAGGGCAAGAAGCAAATTAAAGATGTCCCTCTGACTAGATAAACTTTCTTTTATATGGAGCAAGACTTCATTTTGAGTTATTGCTGCCATCAACAGCTCCAGTAACACGACAAAGGGAGAAATATGAGTCTCATGGGGCTTTGCCCTTCAACATTTACCGCTTGGCTCCCTCTGCAAACAGGTAAGCAGTCAGCACAATTCCTGGACTTCTGCTCCAGTGCTATTTCTAAGAACTAACACACCTTACTTGGTTTCTGGGTGGATCTAAGTGGCAGCTCTATCCCTGTTTATCTGTAGGGTTCCAGGTACGGTGGGCTTCCTGTATCTGCTGTATGCTTGTTGACATAATTGAGTAGATGAGTTTATAACAACAGGAAAACCTTTGCAGAAATCTGCTTACATAGTTAGGATGGCATAGGGAACCATGTGAAGCCTTTTATTGTTTAGAGACAAATGGAAATCTCAAATGCTTTTGGCAAGCTGCATGTTAACTTATGTTCTTTAGCTGATTAATGACTTCCTGTTGTCGGACTGGCGTTCATCTTTACCTATCTAGTGTGACTTTCCCTCTGCTTTCCCTCAGTTATGTTTGTAGGCTATAAATTGGTCAAGGGTCTACGTTTATTTATGAAAGAAAGGACCACAGCTAAGGCACAGTAACAGAAAAGGGAGCAGGTGCTACATAGACTTTGAGCAGCAGGTGGGGATATAAACCCCCACAGGTTGCTAACTGTTGTCACAGACACTAGAAGTAGTCAAAGATTACTAAATTGAACTGTGTTCTAGCTTCTTTCTTCTCTCCAGCCAAAACTGGCTCAGGCTTAACAATACTGAGTCTTATTTGTTAGCTCCCACCCATGTTGCTAACAGAGTCAGTGCAGAGTGGAAGGAGGTAGGGAAATTAAGTGGTACCATCTACTCACTGAGATGTTGTGTGAGGGCAGAGTTGCTCCCTGACCCTTTCAGAGGACCTGTGGATGAGACAAAACCTGTCTGACATGAGGTCCTCAACAGTAAGCACAACAATTGCCTATGGCTGGCTTTGGAAAAGGAACAGACCTTCACAATTTCCCGTGTTTGTAACCTGCCTAACAGCAGTGCAGCTCTCAGGAGAAATTCCTGATGCAGCACTATACTTTTACTTGCAGCCATGGAGAGGTGAAAGAGGATAGATGTCAACAGGTCATATCATCATATCATGACATATTATATCAATCTCCTACCCTATTCAGGTCAATAGCATGTAGTCAATCAGGCCCTGTGAGAGTTCTCATCACAGCTCCTTCTGTGGAGAGTGGAAATTTGGATTGTCTGAGTCAAGTGATTGTTTGTTAAGCATAGAGTCTTTATGGGAAATCAAAAGCCTTCCTTCCCTCTATGAGGTATTTCAAAGCTTTAAAAATACCTCTTTACCCTTTCTCTGTCAGAGTGGGGTAGAAACCACAGTGTGGCCAGTGAAATCTTCCAGACAGTTTTGTGTTCCCAGTGTTAGCCAGGCTCAGACAAAGAAGCTTTGGCATTTTTCCCCTAGAGAAATTTTCCTTCCCTTCAACAGTGGCTGGTTCTTTCTGAATTTGCCGAATTTTGAGCAAGAAAGATCTCAGTTGAAATTTAAGCCTTTCATCATCTTCTTTGAAGGGCTTTTCCCCCTCAATTGCTTACCATCAAGGCTGGTCTGCATGTAACACATTTACCTCTGAGTTTTTGAGCACTGCCTGCACTGTAGAATTTAATAGACATCAAGGGAAGAATATTTGTTGGTCAAACAACAATTTTTCAAGATTTATAGTTTCTATCGCTCCTGTTTTTAACCTTACCCTCCATCCCAGGCAGCCCTCTCAGCATGCAACTGAATTTTTCCAGTTTCATGGTACACTCAAAGTTTTTCAGAATTCAGTATTCATACCAAGTCCTGACAAAGCATTGAGTGTTCCCTGAATGTTCAGATAAATATTAGACCCCAGCATTGCCCTCCAGATGGAGGAAAAAAAAAATCAAAACAACCTCTGGAGGTAAGGTCAACTCCATCCAATGCTTCCTTGTTAGCTGTGACAGTTCTGTCCTGACTGTGCACATGTAGGTCCTCATCCTTCTCCCTGCAGCTGGATAGATCAGGGTCAGCCTGAGCAGAGGATGGGTGGAAGGTTGGTGACACCTGCATGTGGACCTGATCCCTGGGCAGAAAGTGAGATGCTGTTCCAGCAGTAGGGGATTAGCATGAGTGAAAAAGAGCTCTGACTGCAATTTCCCTTTGGCAGCTAAGGTGCATGCTTGACTTTGAAGGTGGAAGCCAGGACATGGAAGCAAAACGGCCCTTTTGCCTCCTTGCAGTGTGATATGTGCTGAAGTCTGGCGGGATCAGCACTCTTGTTTGGATTTCTGAACTCCTGCCAGATCAAGGCATTTAGTTTGGATCATAAGAGAAGTAGAAACTGTTCACGAGGCTTGGGTCCAAATTTCCACACCATCTGCTGTGTTTGTAGATCAGTGTGGAGGTTTGAGCCCCCCATAAAAGTAGAGGGAAAAGAAAGTAATGTTTAATAAGGGAATTAAATGAAGGAAAATATGGAATGAACCCAAAAGGTGTCCATCCGTGTTGGGCATCATAAATTAGGAAGGGAGTAGCACTAAACAGAGAATAAGGACAGGTATGGGAAAATGGAGTGCTATACTAAGGATAAAATGAAATCAGTTTTCAGTGGAATAATGAGGGTGAAAGTGACCAAATCTTGATTACTCACCTGGAGTTAAAAGTTATGACTGATGTCTTCTTTGGCAACTTCTGTCTGCAGGTTTTGGAGCCAGAGAGAGCTAGGAAATGGAAGTGTGGCAGTTCAGAGACTCTGGTCTTGAACCAAGACAGTGTGCTCAGATCAAATTTCTGCTCTAGAACTGCTCCCGTAATTTCCAGTTTGAGCCCTTTGTGTGTCTGGTTGCAGAAAATCAGAATAGGTGTAACGGGAAGAAAATTATGTTTCAGTGATGGGGCTGACTTATACAAATGTGAAATATTGATAATTAATATTGTCATGGTTAATTACGATTAGAAATTGGAGAAATATCAAGAAATGCAATATAGTAATGTTTAATTGGAGAAAATATTATGTTACACTTTCAAATCTCATTGTAGGAAATTGCTTTCAGATGAAATTACCATACTAATTATTTCAGTTGGGAAATAACTTTCAGAAGAAAGGCCTGGTATTTCATAATAAAGATAGTGTAAATTTTACAGTAAAACTTGATAGCCGTAAAAAGGAAAAAAAATCACAGAAACATCTACATGTCATTGCATAAAAGCAAAAGCAGAGTCATGGTTTTCCTTCTGAATACCACTTCCTCATTTGAAGTGATTTTCATTGTCTTTCCTAAAAACTAGAAGCACGCTTCAAAATTTTAAGTTGTCAGTGGGACAATGACAGGTTTAAACCCCATTAAAGCCCTGTTAATACAAAAAACCAAGCAATATTATGTGCCATCAAATCACAGAATGTGAATTATGACTGAAACACCTGGCACTGTCTCTTTAACTCAATCCCTGCCACATCTGAATGTGGGGGGGGTTTTTATTTTCCTATCTTGGGGCTGCTGCCTCTCCCTTCCTCTCTCATCCATGTGAGTTTATTTTCCGTTCTGTTTTTGTTGTTTAGGTAGGTGCAGTAATGGCATTCCCAGGGCAGCATTGGGAAGCACTGGCTTCCTTTGTGGAATAGGAAAGCAAAAACTATTTCAAAACTGAAATTTGATTATGCAGAGTACCCTGTATTTGGGGCAAATTTTTGTGAGGCTAAACATAAAACGCTACCCATGTACGTTTCTTCCAATGGTCAAGGAGAGATATATATTAAACAACCTGATCTGTAATCCTTGGTATTAGATTATTTGTTTGTTTTAGACAATGAGGAATGTTATTTGATCTTTTAGTCACTGCCAATTGTCTTGCAGTCTACACTGCAGATGCACTGGGAAAAGATTATGTTCCTTCATCTCCCAAATAAACTTTTTGTTTGTTTCAGCTTTCAAGCCTGAATTTGTGTGTGTGCTTAGGTAAATTTATGTTCTCCTTGAAGCTAAAGAATACAGTAACCTGCTTAAAAGAATCAAGCTATAAAAACACCACCTTTTTCTTGTGCACTGGTAAATCCATGAGATATTTAGGAGCTTGGTATCTAAATGGGTAGACACACATTTTGAAAGATAATTAAAAAAACTTGATAAAAGATTAAATGAGTGTAAAATACTGAAATGAGACCTTTAAAATGTTCTTTGCAACTCCTCAATACAAGTTTTAGAAATTTTGTTACATAAATTCAGTAATGAATGCACACACATCTGGCTTTCTGAAAGTGATAGCGCTTGAAAAATAACGTTGCCTTTCTCTGTTAAAAGCAGTTAATGCTCTCCCTTACATCTTCTTCATCTTTAACTCATTAATCCTTGCAACACTTCCCTGAAGGAAAGAAATATTACTAATATTTTATAGATAGAGTTATGACACAGGCAGATATTAAAGGAATTTCATGGCATAAATCCTCCGATAATGCTGATACCAGGGGCCTTTGGATGACTATATGCCTGGGAACCTGCACTGCAATTTTTTTGTCCCAGACAACACCATTAGCATGGTCAGGGAGGAGATTGCAGCTGGGATTGTGGAGATGTCAGATTAGTGCTGCAGCCACTGGGCAGCGTTTCCGTGTGCTGCCTTCTCTTTGTCAGCCCACTTTGCAGCTCTCACCGGGTCATGGAATGCCTGCTTGGTGAGGTTGTATCAACAGCATGAGACATTTTAGCTACCTGTACATTCAGGGTAGTTCTAGTCAGTGTCTTGACTTTGCCAGCAAGGATCTCTAGCAGGTACCTGACATCCATTTTTGGCAAAAATTATGGTAGGAGAGCCAAGAGAAACATGGAACATGGGACAGGTTTCAAATGCTGGCTGTTGATGAGCGACATGTCCTTTTTTCAAACAGCTTTTTGAGTATCTTGTCCTTGTGCTGTCCACAGCATTAAAGGTAAATCAAATGGTTAAACTCTACCTAAAACAAATTTTCTTTTAATATCTTTTCCAAATTTCCCTTTATCTCCACATTTCGTATGTGCAAGCTATAAGTTGCATTTTACTCCTTTGTTCTGATAGATGGTCATCTTAAAATTTACATAAGTTCTACAATTCCTTGATTCTTTGGTAGGGAAGCATAGGAAAGATGTTATTTTGGATTAGAAATCCCAACTGAAGCAACACCATGTAATTGTTTACTTAGATTAAGCTAAAAACATTTGTCATTAAGAGTGCAAGAGGTAATTTCCTGCCAGAACACCCAAACCTTTGACATTTTTCCTTCAAAAAACTTTAAATGTGTGGTAGAGTATCAAAGCCTTTTCCCTGCCATCATCAGAAAAGGTCAATGGTTTCTGACAGATGCATATTAAGACTGACTTAATTATGACTGAGTGCCACAAAGTTTGATAACATCTGTTATCCAGTGACTAAACAGTGTCTATAACTTTTTTTTTTTTTAAATAAAAGGACTAGCAGATGAAAATGGCAATTTCAGTCGGGAAATCTGAACTGGCAGAAGAAAATAAAAGTCCTTTTTTCTTGGAATATTTCTAGTAATTGCTATAATTTTGAAGCAACTCAAACATTAAAAATTCCCACACGTGGCCTTGACAAGGTCAGTGAGGCCTCAGTAACTTTTATGTTTCCTGCATGATCCCTGCAGGTTAAAGAGAGGGCCTCACTGAAAGGAGGCCAGCCTGTGGAATAAAAGCTTTCTATAGGCCTGAGGAGCAGCTGTTCCTGGGCTCCTATAACCACTCTCCAGAAAGCCTATTTTCACAACTCAAGCAAAAATCTACCTGCTAGATCATTAAAATGTCAGATTGCCCAGGTCACATAAAACATTTCACAAATAAATACTCTTGGGCTCCAGCATTCAAGAGGCTGAGTGGGGCTGCCTTTCTTGGGCATAACTCATAGCATGTCTCTTTTAGGTTGCTATTGATCATAATTGGAGTTAAACATCTTTTGTGCAAAATAAATAGTAATCAACAAACCTGAATTGAACTTCATGGAGTCCTTGCTGCCCATTTTTTTTTTTTTTAAAGAAAAGCTTTGTGTTAAAGCAATGGGTTTTACTTTAATTTCTTTGTTTTTCCTTTTATTGCAACTTTTATTCATTATTCTTTTAGGAGAACTGTATTTTCAGGTGAAGATACCAATGTGCTGGTTGGTGTTTTGGGCACCACAATATAAGACATAAAGCCATTAGAACCAAAGGCTCTTCAGCAGATTTCTCAGGGTCTGTAACACCTAAACAGTTTATATTTCAAGTGCCTTTTTACACTAAGCATGCTCAAGTCTCAGAACCTCTGCCCACTGTTTGGTGCTGAGGCCTCAGGACTGTGTCCTTTCTGACCTTAAGGATTGGGTGATTCTGTGATGTGCTACAAGACAGCTGGGATTTCCCAACTTATTTCCACTTCTCATCTTGTTCAGACCAACCTGTACCACCCTGAGAAACTCACTTGAGCTCCAAGACCCCTGTTTGTCTACTCCAGCTCTAAGCACCTAAACAAGGAACCCGAGTTAGGAGCCTGGGCACTGTGAGTTTTCAACCACCACAGACGGGAGAGCTGAATTGGGTCAGTAAGATTTGGAAATACATACATCTCAAGATGCCCAAGCTTCATTTTGGCTGAGCCTATATAGAACCTCTGAGACCTTAATCCCAGAATAATGGGCTTTCTCTGTTTGGCTTTCTCTGAACTTGAAGCTAGGAACCCTTAATGAGATTGAGTTATACTTCACTCTTCTTCCAGGGAAATTTCTCTGAGTATTCTCCGTGCATTTCTGAGTTGATGCTAATATTTGTAAACAGAATCCCAATCTAAAAGCAATAATAGCATCTGACACTCTGCACATATTTCAAGATTCGGGAGATGGAAACTTTTTTGTTGAATAGAAATGCACATTTATTACTCAGCAAATCACAAGTAATTTTTTTAAGTGGAAAGTTCAGGAGCTAAGAACTAATGGAGTGACATGTGAAGGAAATTACAGACCATTTTAGAACTGCTAGACAATTAATCAGCTCTTGCTTCATTTGTCATGTATGTACAAAAGCTGCTATACATTATTATGCCCATGCTGTTCTGCACTAGAGTGCCCTAAGTGGGGATGACTTTGATTAGTTCCTTTTTCTGACAGACAAATATTGAACTGCTACTTAGTTTGAATAGTTTTCTTATTCATACAGATCTCTCAGTGGCTGTAGCTGAAATGAAAATGAAAGATTAGAAAGTTTACTACAAAGTAAAAGGGTTTAGTGAAGTAGCTAAAGGGAATGAATAGTTTAAGATTTATTACTGACTGGAGAGTTTCCTTAATTTGTCTGAATGATCTTAAAGGACCCCAGATTAAGTACCTAATTTGTTAATTAACCTATTGTATGAAAATTACTACTGTATTTTAAGCATTAACTTTTAGCTACTATTTAAATTAAAATAAACCCTTTTTTGAAACTTATTTGTACTTTTTGATACCATCACAAAGACCAACCAGGATGCTGTGTACTAAGTGGTTTTGTGAAAATGGTGAGAGTGCCAAAGGAGGGCAGACTCTAAGTACTGTTCCTGTATCTGTTAGTATTGCCATTTACTGCACCACACCAGCTGAGACTGAATTTTGCTGGAAAGACAGGACCATTAATGTCTGCTGTTTTCACTGGGATATACTATTAGACTAAAACAGAAGCACAAGTGTGATATTATGCTAACAGTAACCCAAAAAACCCCAGATTTTCAATATTTTTATTAGTTATCCAACCATTTCCACCTCTATTCACTTTGTTTTTTGTATTTATTCATTGTCATATTTGAGTATGTGTCTGTTACGTTATTGAGAGGGTAATCTGGATTTTCAATTGGTTGATTTTGTTTCATGTTTGAGTCAAAGAAAATGCTGGAGGTCATGCATATGGCAGGAGTCCATAACTCCTGACTGCAAGAGCTACTGATAGCATCATTCAGTCAAGTTGAGATGCAAATTCTGATTTGCCTTTGGATGTTGATGAATTCTCACCCATGTGAAGCCCAAGACAAAATCCTTACCTGCTTAAATGGAGTTGGAGGCTTTAGATGTTAATGATTTCTTTCATCCGCTCTTTTCTCTTGTTTACACTTCTGTACATTTTTGTTTCTACTGGCAGTGTTGAGCTGCTGATTTCCAGAGTGACCATTTTTGTTTCAGAAAGCTGTTATCTATGAGTGGGATAAGAGTGAAAGGGTACATTATGCTACAGGTGGCATGGGTTATGTATTTCAGGCCTCTATTCTTACGACCAGGGTCAAAACTGAGGGTGTAGATTAATTGTGTAACAAGGTGTCAGAAAATATTCCACAAATAAACAGAACACGGTTAACTGAACACTTTGAATTTATAGAAAGTCTAAATTATATCCTTAAAATAACATGATTATTGCAAAGTTCTAGCCTGAAGCTAAACTGGGGTTCTACTTTGAATGAAGGAGCTCCCAAATGGCAGGGACTTAAAAGGTAACTTAATATGCTCCACTACTAGAAATATAACAGACTTCTTATTGGGACATGTTTAAAAAACAGAATGTAGAATATTTTTCTGATCTCACTGATACATATTTCTACAAATAACACCAGAGAGAAGTGAAATCTGGTGTATGGTTTGCAAGAAATCAGCTGGACAAAACCTGAGTTTCATTTTGAGCAGTTCTACATATACAGAGACTCCCAGCAGAATCTTTAAAAATAAGCATATATTTCCCCAATGACATCATATTTTTGTTATCTGCATTGTACCATAGCAGTTTTTCTTAAAATAAAAGACAAAGAGAGCTACAGAAAAGTTAGACACCATAACATTTCAGTTTAGCTCTGTTTATTCCTGTGACTGTGTTTAAAATATTTTGATTAAGTAATGGTGTAGTTAAAAAACAGGGATGGTGAGTACTTCCAGGGCTGAAAATTGTGTAAACTAGTGCAGAAACTGAACTTAATACTTTATTTTCCCTACAGATTATAGATAAGAGATCCATATACCTGATTTCTGAAATATTTAAGGGGAAGTAGCAAATACACATTGACCTTTCAGTTCACACTTAAATTATAAATTTTATTTTTAGTTCTGTTTTGGGGACATTAGGGTTGTTTCTGTTTATCCAGTGGAGTTGGTGAAATGAGAAAATAAAAGACAAAAATAAAGAAAATGTGTGTGGTAATAGTGTATTTCAAGTGAAGCAGCAGATAAGTGATTCCAGGTTTTAATGGTCATTTCTAATAATTAGAGTCTGTATGTGTGTTTATAGATTTCCTTCATGATCAGTAAAGGCTTTGCTTCTGCAGTGTCTGTGGGTTTGTTATATATATCCACATGAAGCATATGTGAAGGTAAAAGGTCAATTCTGCTGAGCTGAACCATCCTGTTCTGTGGCTGATGGGCAGGGGCAGCTCCTTTCATTTAAGGTCTGTGCTGTTTCTAATAAAAATCTGTATGAAAATCTGTGAATGAGATTTGGTATCAGTGTATAAACCACAGGTTTTCATCTGGTTTAGCTTTTCTTTCCTGGTTGCCAAAAGAAATTAGAGCGTGAATGATTCAGTTTCAAAATTTAATTAAAAAAACCCCACATTAGAAACATGATCATAAAAATGCCTGTACCTATTTCTTCTACTTGGACCATTTTGTTCCTTTTTTAGGTTGCTTTTAAATGGGAACAGGATGGACATAATGGAACTAAATACTTGTCTTAGGTTGCAATGCGAGGTGTGGCTGGGGGTGTGTATTCTATTGCCATCTGTTAGAACCAGGTGGGGCATTATCTTCTGTTAATGGGTCAGCTGTTAAAACCAGGTGGGACAGTTTTCTTTATGTCTTTCACGACCCATCTTCCCTCTGGGGAGGTATCTTCTGTTAATGGGCCATTGGGTGTCACTGAATGACTGGTAAAATTACAGAATCCCATTGGTAGATGCTCTGCCCAGGGGGAGGAGCCAAGCATTCCTACCTGGATATAAACTGAGCCTTGGAACACCACAGGCAGCTTTTTCCCACTGCATTCCCAGAAGGAACCAGGCCCATCTACACCACCACTGGACCTTCAGAAGAAGACTACATCCTTCTGCAGGATCACTGTTTCAACAGAAGCACACCTGTCACTCCAGGAGGACTGCAGCCACCATTTAATGGGACTGCTACCAACATGCTGATCCACAGAGTGTCAGGTCATATTCTGACTCCGTCAGTGTTGTTCTGTATTACTGCATTTTTATTTTTATTTTCCTAATAAAGAACAGCTATTCCTACTCCCATATCTTCACCTGAGGGCCCCTTAATTTCAAAATTATAATAATTCAGAGAGAGGGGTTTACATTTTCCATTTCAAGAGAGGCTCCTGCCTTTCTTAGCAGACACCCGTCTTTTCAAACCAAAACAATATACCTGAGAAGAGACACATCTATGGTGTAAAGTACAATGGAACTTTGCTTTCAGCTTGTGTGAGGAGATGTTGGTACAGAGAGAGAAATACAGAAGTGCTGTCTAGAGCCCTACAGGTCCATATGAGCCAAGGTTTGTGGCATTCTCAGGGATCAGTTTCACAGCTGGCACAAAGGCAGTGTATAACACACGTCCTTGTCCAGCTGTACCTCAGGCCAGGATCCCAACTTTTGTTTGCAATACTATCACATAATTTCAACTCTCTCTGCTCAGATAGCATCAGCTCATGCAAATCAGCCTCCTGCCCTTGTTATCAGTATAACTGAAGTTCTACTGACTGGTGCCACCTGAGACTCCACTATGAAGTGTATGGAACTTCAATAATTTTATCCTCTGTGTATGCTACGTGCTATTACCACAGTCTACCAAGGATCAGGTTAGTTTAGAAGCAGTTTTTATTCAAGAGTATCTAAATAATAATTCTCTGCCTAGCCCTAGGCAGAAATTATTCATTTGTCAATATTTTCCTTGTAAACCAGATTGAAGGTAGTGTTTGGGAGAGGCATTAGTGGTTCCTAGAGGCAGATTTGCATTTGCATCCAAAGGTTTTAGAAGGTACTTGCAGGTGCTGCGTGAAGGAGCAATGTACAAAATTTGAAAACATTTTCCTTGTCTTTGCAGGTTGCATTTTCACCATTAGCTTGTGCTAAAAGAAATCCCAAATAAGCTCAACATGTATTGCAAGTGCAAAGTTAATGTCAGAATTTTCCTGGTAAGACTGCAGTTTATAGTGTTATAGAAAGAATAAGGGAAATAGAGAGGCAGATGGAGCAAATATTAAAACAGTAATCACTGCTGTCCTAATGATTCAGTCCAGGCTGTCCACTGACATAACACGGTGTTTCCATCCCCTGCTTTCCTTGGAAGTTGTGCTTGGCATGGCTACACTTTTAAGAGCATTTGGATAAATAAATAACATCCCTCTTCATTATTTATTTGCCTTAAAATTTTAATCAGTATTTGTGTAATCAGTAGTAATTTGCTACATTCCTATTCAAAGAAATTGGCACAGTATTTAAACATAATCACCCAATGTAGCTATTTTATTTAAGTACTGGGTTCTAAATACACATAAATTCAGCAATTATCATTGGAACAAATTTTAGACTTTGAAGAGAATTATATGAGGAGGAGTTTTCTGTAGTTCAAATTGGAAAAACAAACTTCATTTGCCCAGCTGAGGAATCTGACTGTGACTTTTATGCACGTGCACTTGGTGTTTGGTTTTTGAGTGAAAAATGTACAAAATTTTAGGAAGACTTTCAAGTGACAAAATGCAGGGCTTCCCTCAGCTGCATGTGAGTGTGCTGTTTGGCTTGTGAGGCTACAAAATATGCCTTTCCCTTTGATTGATTTTTCTTCTACATAAAATAGCCAAACTGAATAATAAATCAAATGCTGATATCATTTTAGCCTTGGGTTTTTGTCCCGGGCTTAGTAGGTATGGGCATCCTTGTCCATGGTGTCTGAGGGTCTTTGTTAAATGTTTTTGACCCAGTTTACAAGGAGGAGCTTATTCACCTGAGCTGGAGCTTTGTGAATGAGTCTTCTGCACTGGAGCAGCTCAGGCATATGTCTTTATACTGTGGTTGGTTAGAGCTGGAATAAAGTGCCAAAGTCAGCAGCTGAAATAAGTAGAGTAAATCAAGTTAAGAGGGAACAGGACAACATCTTGGAAAAGGAGGGAATACGGGGTAAAGCCATTACCCAGAAGTTCAGGGTTAAGATGATGAGATATAAATGGATTGGCATTTCCTGGGTTTATAAGGGCAGACCCTAGTTTGTGACATCACCACCTGATGGCTTTTCATGTTTTCCTGTGCCTACTTGGGCTGCTGGGATGCTGCAGATCCTCCTTTCGAAATCTACAAGAATTTGAACAGTCTATGAAGGATCAGATCCTTTGCAACAACTTTAAAAAAATCTTTTGATGGTTGTCAGTCATTATTGTTTATTAACATAAATTATATCCATGTGGACATGTACTGGATAAATGAGCTTCAGGCTTTGAAAGACACATGAACTTGCAATAATCTGGGTTTAATGCAAATTCCTAACTGAATGCACACTCAGATTTGGTGTCTGGTTAGGTTGCTTTGTCCCCAACTCAATGGAAGTTTCCCTAAAATTATTTATGTTTTAATCAAGGCAAGGCACTTATTCTAAATTAATAGTTTTATAGCCTCACCTTATGCTGAATTAGTGCACTCTGTACAACATCTGAGTGGTTAGTATTTAACAAATCTGGGAGAAGAAGTATTAATCCTCACAGTGAGAATTTTCAGCCTGCATGATATAAAGGTATGTGTCATAGTTTAACCTCAGCTGGCCAACAACTCCACACAGCCTCTCTCTTGCTGCCTCCCTAGCCTGATGGGGAACAGAATCAGAAAAGCAAAAGTGAGGAAGGTCGTGGGTCGAGATAAAGGCAGTTTAATAGGGTAAGGAAAAAGCACACATGCAAGGAAAGTGTGATAAAAGAGCATGAATTTAGGTAAAAGGATAATTCCTTCTCTTACGACACAAACCTTAGTTGTGAGGTGCCTATTCCTGAATATTTTACTCAGCAGCTGGTCTCATGAAAGATTCTTCCCTTCCACTGTGGAGATAAAGTGGCTGTAAGCAAGCAGCTCTCCAACACAGGATGGCCTGTAAATGTGATTCTTTCATGATTTTTGGGGGAACAATAGAAATGAACATCTACCAAAAGACCTAGATGTTCTACCCAGAACTCAATGAGGGGTTGGCCATAGAAAGCTTCCAGGAAAAGAAACAAAGTATTGCACAACCTCCAGGACTGTGCAAATCTGTTGGGTTGAAGATTCAGGATCAGAAAATAAGAGTTTCATCAATCTCTCTGCACCCTTGTCCTTAGGTTTGTCAAGAACACTGGAAAACCAGGCCCAGAAGGAATTAGTGAACGGAGTGAACAGAGAAACTTTTACCAGTTTGGCTTCATTCACTTTAAGAAAGGTTTTTTCCTGAACGAAGAAACTGTATTCATTTATGAGGTTTTGCTTTCTGAATGCCATCATGGACAAGAAGTGGAATATTCCAAGGCTTGGTACAACTGTCTGTGGGGAAATAAGCACTTGTAGCTTATCATCTGCTGCCTATGACATATGCAAAGGAGAGACTGCAAAGTCTAAACATGCATCTGAAATGCTGTAAAATTGTACATGTTGAGGTTATCAAAGCCTCCTCATAGAATGTGTTTTATATTGCCTGTCACTGCCATTACGGCAATGGCTCCTAAGAGCTGTAATAATTAATAATATGGTGTATGATTAAAATGAGGAATTGTGCTAAGGAATTGGTGTGTATTTTCAAAATTATTGGATGTAGTTGGAAACATAGCTGAAAGAAAGACTGTCTTCATATAACATATTGCCAGAACTAACTCCTTTGATTTCTTAAAACTAGATGATGATTGTTTGATCATTTTATTAAAAAAAAAAAGTCTAGGTGTCAAAGAGTTTCCTTATGTCTAAACAAGTGTTATTAACTTCAATTATGGCTGCCAGGTGGAGAACTGTGCAGTTCTTTTACCATGTTTCAAAATATTTCATTTAGACATTTTGGAAAAACATACATCCCTATTCATAACCCCTGTTACTGTTCTGATTTATAGGTTCTGCTCCACTGTAAATCATTCAAAATGAAAAAAATTAAATTTTATGGCATCAAACTTATGTGGCATCGTGCCTGAGCAAAGGGCAGAAGGAATGTGATTCTTACACTGCCAGTTTCTATTGAACTTAATTTTTTTAACTGATGGCTGAGATACACATAGAGAGAAATGTAGAGTGTACTTATTCTTTATTTGGACTTTGAATTAAAAATAAAACACTCTCTTCAATAATTTTTCCAGTTGTTTGTGAAACTTTGACTGCTAAGTAATTTTTTTTTACCTTTTAAACTATACAAATATTTGCAACTGAAACTCAGAAAATTTTGGTTTCAGGCCATGCACTTTAATTGCTGTGGATGGTTAAATGTATCATTCATTTAACCTGACAGGCTCTTGGAGAAAAAGGGTTGTGATGTCTGAAGTGGCGTAGGGAAAACTGTGAAATCTTATAATTTTTAAATGGACAAGAATCTTGAAATATATTAAAATCATGGCCTGTGTTATCTAGAATGGAAGTGGTTTTGGATGAGGGGATATGATATTACATTTTTAAGACTTCTATATTCTTTATTTTTCACGTTCCCTAGTAGAATACATCAGTGCCAGTGAAAGTTACTGACCTGGCATAATTCCTGGCTCTGAAGTGGTTCATTTTTGGCAGAAGAAATTTCTGCTCAAGTTTCTGAGAGTTTCCTGAAGGGCATGATGGCATTAGAGCTTTAGCTGTAACTTTAACTCACATAACAATACAGGAGTTGGTTTTAAACTTCAGTTGAGCTAAGAAGTAAAGTGATTCTTGGAGACTATAGCTCAGTATTAGCTGAAGGTATATTTTTCAGATATTCATGGATTTGAAACACTAGGAGACAAGACTGAAAGCCTCAAAACGGTGGAGACTCATCTTAGAAACCTGGGATGTGTACCTGACCATATCTCAGATTTCTCTCCATCCACAAAACCTCTTGTTTTAATGAGCTTCCCTTTGCTTTAGCTGGGAAACCTGTTCATTGCCTCATGCTGCACTTCTCAACCCAACCAAATCCCTTAAATATGTGGGTGAATCCTTAGGCCCATCCAGGCTCATGAAAATCTGTCAGAAACTTTGAGAGATGCTATCTACACTTTTATCACTTGATGAGCACAGTCTTGGTCATATAAGAGATGACCAGAGCCCTCGAGCACTTCCTTACTGCAGCAAAGTGGTTAACAATGAGTATTTTAAGGAACTTGAGATACAGCCAATTGCAGACATTCTTGACTAGTATAAGGTGTGAAAGGCAGTCCCTGGTGACAGAACTGCACCTCATCATACACCAGTCATCAAACCCTACTCTTTCCACATTGAATGTGGATAGCCTTCTAACTCTGGGAAATATTTTGGCTTTAATGGAAAAAATCTGCTGAAAACTGTGCTAAAATGCAACAAAATGCGTTTTCAGAAAGAAACAATGGCTGAGCCTTGTCTTAATTTGTCTCTATTAAATTAATACTGTCAAATTAATTGTGTCTGATTTTAAAAATATGTTTAGATTATAAGATTGTGGCTTTCTGGTCACGTGCAACTCCATGTGTTACTTGTGTTAATAAATTTGCAACCTTTTCTTTTATAGCAGGTATGATTTTATCTCACTTTTATTACAGGTAGGTTTCTTTGAAATACTTGTTAAACTTTACCAATAAAATGAAATGAATATTGAAATAGCTGATCTCTGTGTTGTAGGTAACAAAAACAATATAAATGTTAACAACATTCCCATTAAATACAGAATCAACTATATTAAGTACCTTGGGGTTAAGATTTTAACTTCCTTAGATTTATGGTGAGAATTAAAACATCTCTTGTTACATTTGTAAACACAGAGCTCGTTAGATGAAGGGATTTTCCTTTATCATTAATAGGTCACATTAATGTGATAAAAATGTCTGCACTCTCAATAAATTTTATTCTTATTTAAGTAGTTACCACATAAAGTGTTTATCCTTCAAGACTCTCAATAGCACTTTTATATCCTCCAATTGAAATAATAAAGAGCAAAGAATGAGAAGAAACAAATTAATCCTCTCCTGGGAAGCAGAAAGACAAGCACTGCCAGATTTTAAGCTGGAACATTGATTTGTTAAGCTTTTTTTTCTCTCTTTCCATGTTTTAAATGGGGAAATGAGTGCCTAATACTGAAACTACATTCAAAATTGCCTTGTAGGAAACACTTTTGTGTAAGGTACCTGATACTTCCTTCTACTCTTCATTACTCTTTTAGCCAGAATAGGCATTTCTGGAAATGGAAAGGGGAGTGAGTTTTATTTATTTTTGTGTGTATTAATTATTATAACACCATAGAACGGAGAAAAGGCAAAATTGGATGAGGTTCTGTGCCCATACAGAACTGATGTGAAAGTGATCACTCACCAGCTTTTTCCTCAAAAGCTCTGTCCTTCTGAAAACTTGGTCATACTTCATTATTTGTATAGATTCCAGGTGTAGTTTCATTTGGAGTAAATTTCCTAATAGACACAAACATAAGAGTTTTCAAACCTTGTGTTTTCTAGGCAGTAACTCACAAACCCTAAATCCAAAACATTCACAAATACAGAGAGAATTTGTTGGTGGTCTGCAGGGAGCAGACTGATTGATCTGTGTGGAATTTACTTATGGTTTCTAGCTGCTCTTACATCTGTTAATTCATCCACTGAGAAATGAAAATTCTCTGTGCAATTATAAAGTTATCTGGAAGCAAGGGGGTGAGTGGTATAAGATAACCAGACCTGTGGTAAGATCTAAAAATGCTGTGGAAAAGCAACATTATTCAGAGTGGTGAATGAATCAAAGAGATAAAATTGGTATGGTAGAGGAATGAGCTTCCAAGGGCAGCAGGGAAGGGAGGGTGAGTGAGGAAAAGGGATGATGATGTCTGTGGTCACTGGAAGCAATGTGTTTATCTCTATGGGTGTGTGACTGCACATGAGAGACAGAGGAAATGACAGGAGAGGGACTGATTTTCTGGGCTTCCCTAGCCCCTCAAATGATATTTCTTGTAAGGTGCATATAACAATATACCAAAGTATAGTACCAGATTTCATGATGTAGTTTGTTTGCTTCATGAATGCCTTTTTACATTTTTGCAGGATGTAACCTGAAGGAAATCTACTCCTTGGACATAACTATTAGAGTAGATTATTGATAGAACATCAATTCTTATTTCTTTGAAAAGGTAAATTAGGAAGTTTATGAAAAGCTTTTTCCTTCTTGGAATGTTGTCTAAAGATCTTCTTTTCAAAAGAGGATGAATGAGCCTGGACTTTTCCACACTGTCACGGTCATGTTCTTTTAAAATTCTAGGGAAAACATAAGGCAATAGCATAATTTTATTTTTTTCCCTCAGTTTGGAGGATTAGCTGCCTAAGGAGGGAATGATCTCTCATTAATCACCACCATCTTAAATGTCTTCACTTATGGAAATCAAAGCCAAGCAAAACTCAGGAGTTAGTTCTGCTGAGATCTTGTATCAAAGCTGAAACACTCACCTGCAAACCCAGAAAAGGCTCCTTGGGCTGTGTCTGATAGAGTCAGTAACATAAAGTTAGTACACCACTTAAAACAAAACAAAAAAACCCCCTAAACCTTTCTCAAGGGGTGGATAGTAAGTATTCTGAATTTACCAGGCTGACACTGTAGGCTATTCCCATGAGCTTTTAGCGAGCTTGAATCCATCATGACCTGGAGGGTCCTGGCATGGAGGTGCCCACCAGGCACACGATGGGTGCCCGCAGGACCCCAAGGTGTCACACAGGAGGTTCTCTGTTCTCTGGGCTGGCTGGAGCTGGAGCTTTTCTCTTTTGCATGAGGGTGGAGGCAGGAGAAGTGTCCTCAGGCCAGACTTGGAGCTCAATTGTTTTCCTCACTGAGAAGCTTTGCTAAGCCACTGCAGGAATCACAAAAATTTGGACTCTGTCAGTGGACATGAGGAGTGGGAATCAGAAGTACCACAGATCCTCTCCAGCCTCATTTTCTCTACTGCTGGATTTTGGACACTATTATCTCTGTCTAAATCCTCTCCACAGCTGCTGTGGAGCAGCAACATTAAGGCAATAACAGCAATTTTGCAGTGGTTGCAAGAAGTAGGGAAAGACCTTGATAAGTTTGATTTCCTTTTGTTGTGTTGATTTATTTTTTACATTTTCTTTGAAAAGAAGGTACATAATATTGCTAATAAGAAACTTTTCATCCCAACAGAGGGAAACCAGATTTGTAATTAGGAACATGAATAAGGTTTAGCAGAGAGACCTTTCTCATAGGGGAAAACAAACATGTAGGAAAGAACTTGAAATACAGACAGATCAAAATTTTAGAGTGGTCCTCTAATCAAGATGGAAGAATTACCTGTACAAAATAGTAACCATATTCCCAAACTGCAGCCAGGAAAATGATTAGTTGCTATTGAGTTTGGAAGAATAAGAACCTTTGGCAATACAGAGTGAAAAAAGTACACTTTAAAATACAAAGGAATACATGGAAAACATTTTTTTTTATCTGGGGAACTAGAAATAATACACCTGCAAGTATAATGAATGGCATAATATTGGCACCACATGGGGCATTGAGCAATTTGTACCACAGTTATAGGTTCTTTCTTGCTATTAATCTCAAATAAAATAAACATCAATTCCAAATCCTTGTACTTCTGGCTCTCATTTATTGTTCACCAACTCTTTTCCTTTGTGTTTTGTCTTTGCCAGCTCTTTCTGTTTCTCTTATGTTACTTGTCCATTCTCTCGGCTGTTTCCCTGGCTCTGCTCCATCTCCTTAGATTGCCTTCAAAAAAAGAAAAAAAAAGTGCCTCATGTCCTGAACTACAAAAGCAGTCCAACATGTACCAGAATGTGTTTTGCTTCACTGATGGCTTTTCTTAAAAACACACTAAGTAGCAAATACTGGCTTGTAAGAGACTGTTATGTGATCTGAGTAGCATGGGGGAATTCTGTAATGCATTTCATATATTAGATGTTTATGTTCTTAAAACTCTGAATTAAGAAAAAACAATCCAACAGAATATAAAAAAAAAACTTGCTTCTCCTTTTCGAAATTTACCTCTTGGACTTATTCTGTTGCTCTGAGCATGTGCTTGCTCTTGGTATTGTAGCTGTAATGATCTAATTCTTCAGTTTTTATGCAGACTGTGCTTTCTATTTCTAATTCCTTTCAGCAACAGGGAAACTCATTGCTTTTTCTCCCTGAGTTCCCATTACTGATTGAGCATCACCATATGGATGACTCCCTGTGGTAAGGATGCTGCAGTATTGTTACCATTCATGCAGTGAATTTATGTCCTCCTCTGATGGTATTGCTGCGCCTCAGATTTATATAAAAAGTTGCCAGGAGTCACCAAAACTGACTCTGCTCTTCTAACCCTGGAATCATGCTAGCAAAATGAGAGTCAGCTCAGGTACAATGTAGTATGAGTAGCTGACACATTGCTGACCCAAGGCTAATAAGTGCCAGTGAAAATCAAAAAGCAATGTGTACACTAGGCAGATGTAAATGTGGGATAACATGTAGTTCAAACACTTTAAAATCTCTAGAGATTTTAAAGAAAGAAGGCTTGAATCAGAATTTCTTCTTTTCCAGGTAACTGTGCCAACCATTGTATGCAGGAAGGGAGACCAAGCACGAAGGTTTTATTTTAAAATATTTATTCATATTTAATTAATTCATTGTTACTAAAGTTCTTCAGTTTGGTCACCAGGCCAAGGAAAAGCACTCTGAGAGTATTAAACCCTTACATATGACATGTACACATTGGAGTCCCCATATGGCTGACAGCTCCATTTTTAGGCTCTGCACACTGAAAGGCGCTGATCCCCTGCGCAGCCTGAGCTGTGTGACCTCAGTCTTGCTCCTTTTTCTGATTCCTCAGGCTCTGCCATCCACTGTCAACAAGGCAGTGACTTCTAGGCAATGGCTTCAGAGGCGCACACCCTGCAAGGACAGCCTTAAGGACTTTCTCTCTAGAGCATATGGTGTTACAAAGTGAAAACAAACTTAAGTTCCTTGGTCTGTGGTTGCACAGCACGGTTATTTCAGTCAATAGATAGGAAAATATGATTTTCAGAATGAGAGTCCTGCTATATAAGTCTGGTAAATCCCAATGTTATGATACAAAAGAAAAACAATGTTCTTGTTATTTCTGGAGGTTTAAGGAGATTGCCTACCCTGGGATACAATGGTACTTTTCAGCTATTAAGTCTTCTAAAACTCATTGAAAATAGTCTTCCATTCCAAGAAAGGTTACATTGTGTTCTGCATGTATTAAGCAATGTTCTGAGGGTAAACTCAAGGATATAAGTTCTTTTATTCTTAATTAAAAAGAAAAAAAGTAAAAAGGATTAGTTTCAGAGCTGCATAGTATTTACTTCAGTAAATTGCATGGACAAGAATAAAATGCTGGACAGAAAATAAAAACATTCATCTCTGTTTTGCGGCAGAATTCAGGCAGTTGCAGATTAACAGGGGGAACCGTAGGCAGAGGAGGTAAATATCTAAATAATTATATTTGTGTCACCATCAGAGACTAAATTAAAAATTACAAGCAGATTCCTTAAGGGAAAAACAGAGAAACAAGAGCTGGCATAAAAAAAATCATAGGGCTGTCGAGATGGGCTGCATTCTCAGTTGGGCTGGTCTACACAACCATATGAGGTTCCAGTGTGTCATATGGAGGATATGGAGAGGAAAATTAGCAAGTCATTAAGGAAATGACTGGTGAGCAGCTCATGATATACTGCCAACATCAGCTTATTTGCATTGCTGAAGGTTGAAACAGAATGTTACCTGTAGCCTACATGGGAGGAGAAGGATGTGCAATAATTATTAATTTATTTATACCTGTAGGCTGCAGTGTAGCTCTAATATTGTAAGTGGAAGTGGAGATAGAAAAGGAGATGAAAAATAGAAGTGGCAGCAATTGACAGTCAAAGATAGATTAGAGTCATGATCCATTAAAATATGAGAAAGATTAAAATTAGCTGTAGCCATTGTTTACAAGCAGCCCTAGCAGGACATTGAGTGATCTGTATCTAGATCTTATTTTAACTTCCTTGTTTGGATGCCATTGTTTTGTAGTGGTTTCTTTGCTTTGCTTTCTAGATCAAAGCAAAACTCTTGCAAGATGGTCTCAATCAGAAGAGCATATATAGAGCACTGTATGTCAGCATACAGAAGAGATTTGTATGTGAAGGTGGGTGCTGGAATTGGAAACATTAATGTGAAAATACCTTTGATTACTTTAAAAAATCTGAGTGCTAATCTTTTGCAGTAGCAAAGTGAAGACCTCTTCATTGTATGATTTGAATAAGTGATGTTTTTCTTCAGTGCCTGGCATAATGTTTAAAACTCTGCTCCTGTTCTTCTCATCCTAGCACATCCTTCACAAATTGTTTATTTTTATGCTGCTTAAGTCCCCACTTAAAAAGGTGACCCCTGCAGAGTCTGACAGAGGCAGAGAAGGTGCATGAGGGGAGTGCAACATTTACTGATTGCCCCACTTCTGAAGGCAACTTATATATTCCTCCTCCGCAAGGGAATTAATTATAGCTGTTCCTCACATAAGGATAGCTGTGACCTTTTGCTCAGTGAATACACTTATGAGGGCATCTGTGCTGATCAATAATTAGTTAAGCACTTTGAAATGTTTTGGCCTGAAAGACACTGTATAAATAAATGTAGCATATCCTTCTTAATATATCTCACAATATTTGTTCAAGGATTTGATTTGTGGAAGATGCATTCTTTCACAGGGTTGGATTCTTCAGAACCATAAAGCCTATCTGGATATGAATGGGGATTTGCAAGAAATATTATGAACATAGGAGAAAAATCTGTTTAATAGAAATTACTGAACCAGAAAGAAATTAATTTATCCCATTTTTTTATATATAGTACTTGATTTTTGTTTTTTAAGTCTCAATTTTTGAACAGAGTTTGTGGGCTATATCCAGGATGTAGGACACCCCAAGTACTGCAGAAACTCCACCAATGTTCTCAAATTTAAAAGATAACTGGTACTCAAGTACCCTTTGATCCCTTACTTCAGCTGGCTACAGACAATTCTCTGCAGAATCCTTTGGTGATCTCTGTCCCTGGTCACTTCAGGACTGTAAGTTTCCATTATTTTTTCATTGTGTCAGCTGCCTTTACTGCAGCAGTCACACTGGCTATAGGATTTCTTTTCCTGGGCTTAGCATAGTTCTGCACCCATCCAGCTGTTTCCCTTGTGTCCTGTGGAGTCTTTCCTATTAACTGTGTCTTAGAATTTTAATGCTCAAGCCTGTTTCCTGATTTAGGTAAGTCTCAGTAAACCATTTATAACCTATTTTTCCATACACACATGAGGTACTGTTTCAGGTCTCCATTTTGTGCAGACTTTAAGTCTGCCTGGACTTGTGTGAGATACAATTCTCCTCTCCTGTTTCTGCAAATTTTTCCTTACCAGATGTGTTATCAGTGTCTCTATTATTTGAGTTCATCTGGCTTTTGGACAGAGCAGAGGAATCCTCTCAATGAACGTCCCTGTAAGATGTTATGCTTGCTGGCCAAAGGGAACCATAAAAAGCACTTGAATGTTTGAACCCAGCCAGATGTGCCTGTGAGTTAGCAGCACACACAGTCAAAAGGGTTTCTGGCTAGCATGGGGACATATTTAAGAGAAAAATAATAATAAAAAAAAGCTTTAAAAGGACCTATGGGAAGCCAGTCCAAATTGCTTGCATGAGATTCTACTTTCAGGCCACCAAGGAAACAGAAGTTTGTCTAGTTCAGCTCTGGGGTTGATGGGCACAGCTATTATTCCCATAGGGCTGAAAGTACAAAAAGCTGATATACTTGGTCACACCTAATGTCACACTGCTCTCTAATCCCCAGGCTGGAGCAGGGAATGACTGTGTGGCACCAGTCTACTTGAATTTTATACCCGAATTTACCACATGGTTTCTGCATGATTGGTGGCCTCCTGAGAATGTGTCTCTGTGGCTAAAGAGAAAAAAGTGTACTGCCAAAGACAACATAAATATAATTATGTCTTGGGTTGGTATGAACAGCCTGAGAAAGACATTCAGAGCCTTCTGCCCTTGCAAATTTCTCTCATATATTTGGGGGATTTTCCCTATTGTTATGTTCACAAGTCAACATAATAAGTTCCAGATTTTTTTTTTCTCATTAATTCCACTAAAGAAATTAACTGGGGGGAGCATTAAGTGTTTTCTGCTTTCCCTGAGAAAACAGTGTGATGATGCTAAACAGAGCTGTGGCAGCTGTGTTTGCTCTCTGTGTCCTCCCTGCTGTGTGCTGCTCAGGCCCAGGAGGCAGGCCAAGCGTTTTCCCTCCAGGAAGGGCTGACATTCATGACAGAAGGATCTTCTCTTACATGTTATGAAAATCATCAAGGGAATTACCCAAACTGCACCAAGAACATCTTCAAATTCCTCTATAGCCTCTTCATCTGAGTTTCTAAAGTCACACAGGGACAGTTCAGCTGCTTTGGACAAAGCTTGTAACCTTGATGGGTGCCTTTGGTTGACCAGTTTGTGACACTATGAGCAGCCTGGTCTTATTTTTAAAAACCTCATAGCATTCATCACAGTACTTTTGAATATCTAGTACTATATTCTTATAGCCTCATCATGTATGGATAAAATTTCCATTTTAAATGCTCATCAGATTTAATTAGATGTTGACAGACACTTGCTTTGCAAATATGGTTAAACTCATATATCTTTTTTCCCAAATATAGAGTGTAATGGTGGAAACTGCAAATTTAGCTCACTGTGCTTCATTAGAAAGAGAAGTATTTCACAGCTGAGCACTTTTATACTTGCTTATTAAAGAAAGTGGTAGGTGTTGAAATTTTTTAGGCAAAATCCAAGCATGCAATCATTATTAAAGTGCCCAACAGTATCAGTCTCTCTTTTAATTGCTGTTATTCAAGGTAGTTTTCAAACTCCTTCTCAATGTCAAACCATTTTCCAGAGATATTGACAAATGGAAGTAATATTATTTAAGGTCATAGCTTCTGTCAAAATGAATTCCATATGTCATTAGGTCAGGACTCATTTATGTCAAGGGAAAGGTCTGATTCTGTAAGTCTTATGTACCAAGTAAATCCTTATTTCAGATGGGGTTTTTTTGCTGGCTGAGTTACATAAGGACTGGAATGTAAAGAGTTAATAATATGCAATATTAAAATGAAGACTATTATCAGTGAGGGTTACGGCATCTTTTCTTGGTTTCTGACCTGATGTTTTACTTCAGCCTACAGAAGCCATAGGTAACACTCCAAGTAAATCACATTAACAGTTCCCCAAAAGCGGTCAAATTACACGATTACTTAAGAAAACCCCTGGGTGCATGTGTGCGCATAATGTGCTGTATCAATGCAAAAAAGACAGCAAACAAGACTAAAAAAAGATATACTTTTTATTTTGCCAATGAATCTGTTGCACTTTGCAATGTTTAAGTGGGCTTATACAACATAAACATTTGGGACATTTAACATATCAAGCTCAAATAAAAATGACACGCAGATCGTTCACTTCTGAAGCTGCCTTGTGTTCAGTTATTGGAACACTCCATCTCTGTGGTTTCCGAAATATTATAAGTATATATTCCAGATTAAACTTTCTATTTTCCTCAAGGTAGTGTTGCTTTTCAGTCCTCAATGGCTTGGTTTTTACCTAAAGAATCAGGTCCTATCAGCAAAATCAAAGGCGATTACACAGCTCAGTAGTCATTTAGGATTTCTGTGGCTCAATTAAGCATGTATAGCATGCCACAGCCACTGAGACTCTGTTTATTCAGTGCAAGTGCTCTGTAATTTATTTAAAATAATCCATCTTTAACAAATAAAGAGGCCATTGACTGGCCATTGCTGCAGGCATCCATTTCAATGCTGCCTTCTTGATGGTCTGTTTTGCTGGTTTAAGTTAAATACCTGACAAAAGTGATTCAGTTTTTGGGAAATAAGATTTGTATGCCTAATGTTTATTTTATTTTACACCAGTAATCAGTTAGAACATCTTTTTAACAGATTGACCATTAAAAATGATTAATGCTTTTCATTTTGATAGCTACAGGTTGTGATTGCTAGATCTGTGTGCATGTGTGAGTGTACATGTGTGCGCGTGTGTTTACAACTGCTCAGGAGCTGTGTCTTTATGACACTTTGCTAATAATGTTAGACCTATTACTGTATATATTTATTGGAAATTAGATTAGATAGCTATGTCCACTGGCAAAAGCTCTTTTCTTTCCCAGTGTGCGCTTGCATGTTTTTTTCTTTTCCTGCTTGGTTCTTTCAGAAATGAGTCATTCATGTAAGCAACACCAGCAAGCTGCCATAAAGACTTGCCAGTACTAGTGAATCTTCTCTGAGAAGCAAAAGATTGCAGTATAAGTTCCTGGTAAGTGCTGTTACTTGTTGCACTGGAAACATGCCCGACTCAGAAGAAGCTTTTTCTCTGTAACATGAAACAGCCATTAAAAACCATCTTGGGAATAGAGCAAAGTATAGTGCTAAATTTCCAGTGGAAAGGCAATAGAGAAGGCTGTTGGTTAAAGGGCTGCTTCTTAGGGTTAAGGATAAATAAAACTCTGGTAGCCACAATGGCACCTCCTGTCCAGCAGCCACACAGTATAGCTGTGTCTTGTCCTCTTTTCAGACTTAAAAAAGAAAAACAACCCACCAAGAACAGCCCCAACCTTAGAAGAGGTGAAACCAAACTGTTTGTGTTATTGAATAATGGCTTTTTAATGGTAGTTAAACAGAATCATGGACAGCACTCAATATTTCTTTATGTAAGCATCTAAAGAGAGTATGTCACAAGTTCACAGAAGAATTTTAAAACCAGAGCAGCACATATGTTTTGTTGCAGTAAGTTTATTCTCACATTATTTATTCTTTTTGTTTTCCTACAGAAGCCTCATTAATAGTGCATTTGTACCTGCTTAGATGAGAATAATTTTCAAGGCATGCTGTTACAAGAATGGCTAATTCTATTTTAAACACAAAGATTTATTCCAGAGCCCTGGAGACTGTAGCACGTTTACAGTCACTTAGATTGTCATGTTTTCAAAGAGAGTTGTGTTGTGCCTAAAGTTAAAGAATGCAGCTGACTTCACTTCACATTTCAGCTACACAGGACAATCTAGTCAGTACCTGCTCATCTGGAAATAAGATAAATCAACAGAGACTCTGTCTAGCAAAAGTTATTATTACACATAGTAAATTACCTAATTTTAATAGTTAATCACAGGGATAGGACTGGAGTCACGGAAGAGAAGTGAAAACTATTTCACAGCTTTGGAAATGGGCTAAGTCAACTTTGATTTTGTAAGGAATTCTAATTTATATTTAGTCTACAGACTGAACTAATTTATCTTCAGTTTTGTCTTTAAATGTTAAATGTCTCTTAAAATGGTTTGCTGGACTTTTAATATTCAGTCACTATCCAGTGTTCAACATGCAGTTGAGGGAATTATTTTATTTTAAGACAGTAAATCAACAAGCATGGCAATACTGCAAGCTAAAGAAGCACTAGCTACTCCTTTATGGCTCATGATTGTACTAATAATTGTGGCTAAGTTGTAGCTGCACATATAAAACTGAGGCAAAATGATCTTATAGGAAACAGTCACACATTTGGCACTGGTGAGGCTACACGTGGAATTCTGAGTAAGGTTTTGGGCCCCTCATGACAGGAAAGACATTGAGGTACTGGAGGTCCAACAAAAGGAAGACAAGAAAGACATTGAGGTCCAGAGAAGGGCAATGGAGCTGGGGAAGGGTCTGGAACATGAGTTCTATGACAGGCTGAGGGGGCAGGGGGTGTTTAGCCTGAAGAAAAGGAGGCTCAGGGGAGACCTTGTCACTCCACAATTACCTGAAAGGAGGTTGTAGCCAGGTGGGGATCAGTCTTTTCTCCCAGATAACAAAGGACAGATTGAGAAGAAATGGCCTCAAGTTGTTCTAGGGGAGGTTTACTTTGGATATTAGAAAAAATATTCCATGGCAGGTGTTGTCAAGTGCTGGAACAGGCTGCCCAGGGATGTGGTTGAGTCACCACCCTTGGAGGTGTTTAAAAGATGTGAAGGTGTGGTGCTTAGAGATATGGGTTAGTGGTGGAATTGGAAAGGCTGTGTTGATGGTTGGACTAAATGATCTTAAAGATATTTTCTACTCTAAGCTATTCTCAGACTCTGTGAAATACCTGAGAATGTATGAAACAGAACAAAATCTCATCGCTGGACATCGAAGCTATGCAACAAGAAACATGGGGGTGAAGGGTAGCCTGAAATCCTCTCTTATTGGCACTTGCCTGGTGCTCTCTGCCATGGTGGATACCAGATCAAGTTTTCTGTCTCACCTAGGAGAATGTGCTGGTTGAGAAATACAAGAGGATGGAACCTGAAGCCTGATCAAGGAGAGGCAGGAAACACCTATGCATCTCTTTAGCTTGGAGGGTGTTTAAGACAGACATCCACATATTTGGGGAGTTTTCAGATTACACAAGGTGCAACTGGAATATTTAGACATCTCCAAGACTAGAAGAATGTAGAACCAATTCAGATGCAATTTAGGATTTAGGTCCTAAACTCTTTCTTTGTGTAAACTAATCCTTGATCTTAAAAACTACTGCCATGGAATTGTTACCTCCAGGCTTTAACAGAAGGAGAAGCTGAGATACCAGATACTGAATTAATTGTCCAAGGTCACATGAGGCAATGAGGGAAATATGGAGTCAAAAAAAGTGACCTAACTCCAAGCCTTCTGTCTGGTGTGTGGGATCATGATTCTATGCTGAATGGGATCTTTGTTTGGGTGATGAAATGTAGTAGCCCGAGAAAAGGTAAGAAGGCTTTAGGAGCACAGATTTGCTTTGGACTTATAATTCAGAATGTTGCTTTTCATTCAGAGTGGTGCAAATATATTACCTTGGTGAGAAACCAGGGAGAGCAGGGACCACAGAGCAGGAGCAAGCCTGCGGGTGTACGTGGGGAAGAGAAACAGAAATTATGCTGTATAAGGACTTGGAGGACTTCCAAGTAGTTTTGTTCATTATTAGTACTTTTATGTGAAAAAGAACAGCCTTCCAGGCTTGGCTTGGTTAGAGCTGGGTAGAGATTTTGTCAAGTTTTAGTCCAAATCCATGTTAGAATGTATGTGTGTGCATAGGTGTGCATAGTGCTTCCATGAGGTCCAGAATGTGCAGCTTTTTATCTGCTACCACTCACATGCTCTGCTCCACTCTCTCCTGTAAGTTCAACAAGCCTTTCATTGAGTCATATGACATTCTACTTCCAAGCTTAATGGTATTTTTAGACAGGAGTTAATTGGATAGGCTTTTTTTTTTTTTTATCGAAACACACATAAAAATACCAAACTAAGTGATTAAAGGATATTTTAAAACTGAGTGCTTTATATGAAAATATGAAAGCAGTTTTATTACATCAGCTAGGGTAGAAATGTTGATATTTAAAAAAAATAATTAGTGCTTCATTTGAGTTTATGATACTTAGAAAAAGGTAAAAACAAATGCTTCTGTTACACATTAAAATAATTTAATTTAGCAAAAAATATTATTGATAGACCTTTTCCAGAAATGTCTCAAAACTATTGTTTAATAACCATTGTTTATAGGCATATTAATGACTGAAATCTTCAAGAAAAAGAATATGTGATCCTGTACATAAGCTGATTGAATATTTTTGTTTGTTGGATGTTGTTTATCGATCTGTGATATATTAGTTCCATCATGAAAATTCAGAGACACTTGAAGTTTCCTAGTAGCAAACCAGGATGTGATATTTAACTTGTTTTGCAGAAGGACATGAGATGTTTTTACTAGAAAAGGCAGATTTTATGATTTAAGTGACTCCTAAAGTAAGATAGAAAGGAGAACCTCCTTTTATAAGTCATATTTTAGAAGTAAGAAAGAATTGGAGAAAGTTTTATCCAGCTGTACAGGCTTGACCTTGACTTTGAACTTTAGTTTATTATTTAGATGTTAATTTTAAGTGGATTTAAATTAAAGCATCCTCTAGCTATTATATTTAAAATAGTCTCTTAAAGTGATAGTAATCTGTAATCAGAACTTCTGTCCAGGAGCTGGGGAGTGTTTATGTCATTCTCAGGACTCTGAAAAACAAGTCAATTTTTGATGAAATAAGCTCACAAGAGCTAAGTGCAAATTTCACAGTTCAGCGGTTTTTTGACTTTTACATTTTTTTTTAATTTTGTCACAGTTGCAATGAGAAGGGAATAAACATTGTATAATTCCAGAAATGTGATGCAAATGCAACAGAGGATGAAAACCAGAAGCTGCCTTGCTGCCAGGCTAGGGTACTTTGGATGAAAGGTTCTTCAGACCTTCCCCAGATGGGAGAGATGAGGGGAGTGGAGGGTGGAGCTGACCTTGGGGTGGAATGAAGGCTCTTCTTTGGGCATGGTTTGTGGTAAGAAAGTGCTTTGCATTTAGGACATTGGTGTTTCCAAGTACCTGTGGCTCCACTCAGGCATCCCTTGTGGCACCAGGGTCTCTGTCAGCTCAGGGTCTGGCTGCTGTGAGTGAAGCACACCGCTGGGGCTGGTGAGGGCAAGCTCCTCCTCCTTCCAGCAGCCTTCCAGGCAGCTCTGTGGGGTATTGTGTGGCAAAGGAGTTGAGAACCAGGAGGAATGTGCTTCGAGAGCTTATTTCAATAATTAAAGAACTACAACTGAATCACTGCCATGATTTGGAAGTTCTTGTGTTCTCCATACAAAACACAGCAGCACAAGGAGCATCAGCTCATCAGCTTCCTGTTTTGACCTCTAAAACACTTTTCTCTGTAACAGCCCACACAGACCAGATTGAATAATGGGAAATATATCTACTTTTTTTTTTTTGTGTGTGTTTTGATTTTGTTTTATTTTTTTTTTTATTTTTCATTGCAGAAACCTGGGGATTTAGCCTCATGGATTAATTTGCTAGGGTTTCTACAGCATTTCAAGCAGAGGCACCTGGAGTCCCATACCCGCATGGAGCCCTTCAGGTACACAAGACAAAAGATAATGGAGTGTGAGGGCAATTTCAGCTGTCTTTAGCATTTCCTAGTATTTGCAAATCAGTCATCCTTTAAAAATATTTAGGGAAGGACTGATTTGTGAAGCAAATATCTCAAGGTCCAGTGGCTTGATTAGACACATGTTTATTCTGAAAACAAACCCTATCACATGCAAAGGGAGCCTGGAATAAATTACTTTAACTTTGTCAAGGGCTTCAGTGGAGGATCTGTCCCACTGTGTATTTCCACATCTTCTGTGTAGTCATTTAAGATGCATGAGTATGGAAGCTTAAGGCACTGTTCTAAAATTGTACATGCCTAATTACACAACAGTGATATTACTTTTAATAAGAGAGAAAATTACGAGGAAAAGTCAGGTTTTTCAAATGTTAAATATTATCATTATGAGAAATCGAAGACATGCAGCATTGGTGCTTGCTCATCACAGCTAAGAAAAGGTAAAAGTAACACAAAAAACATGGTAAGAAAGCATGTAATTAAATCTGATTTTAACCAAAGCTGTCACTAATAAGTAGCTTACAGCTGCTCATAGAGGGTTGTTTTGGAAGGAAGGGTGATTTCTTTCTCTCTCTGAAAACCCCACTGCCAGCCATCTGTTGATAATTATTGTCCAGTCTCTGTTGAGAACTTGTGATATTTAATATTTCCTCACCACTTGAACAAATAAGTGATAATAACTGCAAGGTACTTGACCACAAGAGTAGAAAGAGTAGTGTAGCATGTAGCATGAAAGAGTCAGGGTACACCTTGGTTTCTGAAAACAACTCAGTTTTCTCTTTGGGATAAAGATAAATCTGAGATCCTAGGGACTTGGAAAATAGGTGAGTTGCACAGTGTCTCCAGAAGAAAATATTTTTTAAAATTATGAACAACTTAAAATTTGCCCATCTCTGTTTGTGTTTCTTATTATTTTTAATTTATATTATTCTTTCTCATAGAAAATTTTGGGCAATCTATCTATTTGTGTATCAAATATTTACAAGAGAAAAGCTAGAAATAGATCAGTTTTTGCAGTTTTAGTTCCTTAAATTGTCAGTGAGTAGAGACCTAATTTAGAAATGGTCTCTGAACTTGTAAAGGAAACTATAATTGCTGTAGAATTCTAGCTTTCTTTTTCTTGTATTTTGGTATGTATTATTAATATTAGTCTACGATTTTATTTAAAATACTTGGATTTTACAAGTGCTATCTAAACCTAATTACATCTGCCAACCCATCACAGACATGATAGCTTCTAACCTTATTTTATAGATGGTCTGGCAATAATATATTTCATTTAAGCTTTCACAGTCTGATATTTAACTGCTTCTGGAATGACATCCCCTATTGATGACATTTCTCAGCATTCTTAAAGACCTGAATCCAAGGTTTTCCAAAGCTGTTTCTGGACCCTTGACTTCTAAACTATTCTAGTCCCAGTGCTCTGAGAAGCTGCTCCCCATCAAAGTGCCATAAAGAGAACACAATGAGCAGATAGCAAGAAACAGTGCTTGCTGCTTTTGAATAAGTGTTTTGGATGATTTAACTAAAGTCTCAGCACAGGTATCCATTGGAATATAGGTATTATGAATATCTTTTCCTTATTGCTCTGTTCCTCTTGAGAGGATGCAGCAGTCCCAGCCTGAGTGCTCTCAGAGCTGCTGATGTTTGCGGTGACCTTGGTTGCAGCTCCCTCCATCTCTAAGGTGGTTTCCCAAGCAGCTCTGGAGCCTTTCCCTGCTCACTCTCACATCCACTGCCTGTGCACAGGCTGGTCTCCCTGACCCCATGTACAGATGGCAGAGCAAGAAAAAAATTCCACTAATGCCAATTCTTAATTCTTAGTTGATTATGCATTCCATACAGTTGCCAGGCGCTAGTACTAAACCCTTTCTCCTCAATAAACCTTTAAATTTTATGGGTGAATTGAAAATTAAATTGAAAATAAAACCACTGAACAGGAAATAGTGATTTTTAAAGGTTCATGCAAAATCATTTCTAATACTGCTTGATAATGAAAAATGAACCACAGGTCCTTGATAGAGGTTAAATTTCTTAACGGATACAAACCCCACAGCACTTTTTTCAAAGAAATTTAGTAGCTAATGTGATTTTTGAAAGTTTTTTACATTTCTGAACATTCACTTTCCTTCTGTGTTTTTTTTCATACTGTTTTAAAAAATGAACAAATGTCAAAGAGACAACAAAATTCCAAAGTTACCTGCTCATCACAGATCATGGATTCTTTTTGTTTATCTCTTTTCCTTGATTGTTCTGGAAAAGCAAAACTTAAAGATTCTTGGGACATTATGAAAACCATCACAATAAAATGAACAGGAATAAGATAAAGATTTGATTCGAATACATGAGAAACTGGTTTCATTCCATGCTACCTTTTCTTTTTTACTGTTGGAATGTAACAAATATTAACTTCTACTGCTCTGCTGCACTTCATTGCATAAATATTTGTGTAAATTCACACTGTGACTATATGAAGTGCTTTGATGGGCAAAGAGGAGAGTTTCCCCATGTGCTGGTTTCTTCTTTATATGAAGAAACAGCACTGTATGCACTGACTGAACTTTCACACTCACGCTGTTCAGCATCAGCTTGAGTTCTCAGTTCTCTTTTTTCCTCCTTCATAACTTGTTTACTTACCAAAACCAGCTCTGCTGCTGTACAACAATTCCTAAGTAAGTGCTCTGAGCCAGCATATGAAATTCAACATTTTTTTAAACAAGCTGCTGATCTGGAGGTCTTTCTATGCCCCATTTCCTTTAAAATATTAATTAATATACCATACAAAATTCCAAGGAATTGTTCCCAATTGTGATCTCACTAAACCCTCAAAGATGAGAGTGTTTGGAGATGGGAAATTTTTAATACTTTACTATACTCTGCTTCTAGCAATGAATGTTTTTTTCCTTTTGTCAGTTTTGCAAAAGTGCTAGTGGCAATATGTGTGCAGAAATCCTCAGGGTATTTTGTATTAAAGTATTTATTTATAGTTGTACATATACTGAATGTATCCTTTCCCTCCAACAATAATGTTGGTATATCTCAGGTATCAAGGCAATAGCAAAACCTTTCCTCTGTTGTATAAACATTGTTGTAGCCATGGCAGTTCAGGACATCAAAAGAGAAAATATTGGCATAATAAAAGATGTCACCCACTTCTGCAAGCTTTACTTCTTTATTATATACTTTGTTGGAGACAAGAACCTTCATTAGATCACTTTTATGTGTTCCTGTTCCACTAACAACATAAAAAAAATAAAAAAACTATGAGTATGGATGAGTTCCCCTTTAAAAAGGAAAAAAAGGAAAAAAGTAGATGTACGTTGTCTTTACAGAGTTATCTCTCACTGAACATTGACTCAGGTAAGCTAGTCATGATGAAAAAGGGCTTAAAATATTTGGTTTTGCTTTCTGCCAATATATTTCCTCTCAGTAGTTCATAGTTTTTGTAACTGTCCATTTATTGGAGTAGTTTAGGAGTCAAATTAGTCATGTTGTATTAGGCATCTCTTAGATTTATAGCCTCATCATTATACAGGGAAAGAAATTTAGACTAAATTGGTATATTAATCTGTATCTTAAAACACTGAAGATGGGAACAAAGGAATTTTGCTTTGAAAGGTTTGTGAAAAGTTTTAAAGCATACATTGCAAACCACTTTCATATGGACTGGAACAATTGATGTCTAGATTTCTGGGGTTCTTTCATGATTGTTATGGTATGAATCAAGATCCAATGGCTACATACCAGACTATTGGAATTGTCAGTAAAAATTTGTTGTGGCTTTCTAAGAAAATTGAAAATATGGAAGTGGCACCTAACAAATACTACTGTCAAATCTAGAGAGCAGCAAAACTTCAGGTTTTCTCAAAAAACATTTAATGCTTTAGTTAAAAAAAAGAAAGAAAAGTTTTGATACAAATCAGCCATATAGAATACCTTGCTGTACATCTCTAATGGTCCATGTGTTTGTGCTACAGAGCAGTGAGCATGGCCAGGTTTGGTGGATGTTATGCACCTAGAATCCAATATTTAATGGAATGACATAGCTACATCTGGATTTAGAGATCTCATGAGTAATATGGGCTTCAGCTAATAGAATTCAGCCCTCAAATTCAGGCTCATTTTGTTCCTAAGAAATTAAATGTCTTTTTTTCCCCTTCCTGAATTTGAATATTTTTTTTAATTTGAAAGAGGTGCTCTTTTGAACTGAATTGTTTTTGAAGGCACTCATCGTACTACCTATTCACTTTCCTGGATTTTTAATTACAGTATCTTGCTTTCAGTTTAGTGAAGGAGACTCACACTATTTGAGCCAATTTGAAGCCTATACTGCAAAACCTGGAGTGCTTCCAGTTCTTGGTGAATGAATTCTGTCCTGTTCCCTCATGCCTTCAAGGAACTGATTTCTTCAATCCATGGAAAGGGAAATCAAATAGGGTGACCAGGAGGGGATTACTGATGTCTCCAAGGGGATCAGTTGGGATCAAGCAGAGAATAGAAAACAGGGACATACTGTGGCAGAAATATTATACAGGTTAGGTATTGCAATAGTTCCCGTGGCCAGATGTGGAAATAGAGTCCTGTGAGATCTCTTGTGTCATCCAATGTGTTTATGTGATGGGTTTCCTCTGGCTAGCAGTCGAGCACCCACACAATTGCTCTCTTGGTTCCTACCTCCTAATAGGATGAGTGAGAGAATAGGTAGTGAAAAAAAATGAAGAAACCTGTGAGTCGTGATAAAGACAGGTTAGTAAGTGAAGGAAAGGGAAAAAACCCCACAAGTGACCCAAACACAATCATTCACCAGCCCCACAAACAAACCAGTGCCCAAATATTCTCTGGATGATGGCTACCCTGGAAGGGGAAAGACAAAATCCTCCTCCTCCTTCTGCCATCCCAGTCTCACTGTTGAGCATGACATTGCACAATCTGGACAGATCCATTTGTGCAATTAGACTCAGCATCAGTGGTGTCAACTCAGTCTATTGTGCTCCTGCAACCCAGTTACTGGACAGGGAGTGGGGAAAAGAGGAAGCCTTGGTTGTGTACAAGCACTGCTCAGCAACAGGCAGAAGGCTGGCATGCTCTCCACTGTTTTGGTCCTTCTGAACAGCACCACACAGGCTGCCATGAGAGAAGTTACCTCCGCCCCAGCCAGACCCAGCACAGGTCACTTGGAATTCCGACACCAGCTGAGGCAGGTGTGAGGATTGTTCTGAGTTGCTCCTGAGTAACCAGGGAATACTGAAGACATGCTCAAGGTAGAGTTAGGTATTCAAAATTAATTTTGGCAAAACAAGAATCTCCTTGGATACTCTTTTAGGATACAGCTATACTATGTTTTATCTAGGATTGAAAAGTGAGTAGCAAATAATAGAAAGATTAAATATAATTTTTAACTGTTACACATTCAGTGGGTACCATCCAAATATGTTCTCAATGAGCTCAGATGTTTTGAAAAAAGAGTATTCAAGTAAATAAATACAGGGCAATACATTATTTGTATAATCATCTTAATTCTGCCTAAGCTCAGTGTTCAATTTTGCAGCTTTTAAAGTATTATTTCAGGACAATTTTTGTTTGTGTAACAATTATTCTTAAAATGACATCAGGTAGCTTGATATAAATTATATTTCTGAAGTGATAATCTTGGGTGAAATTAGTGTCTTTAGAATGGAAATTGTTTTCACAGCAGGAGATAGACAGGCAGACATATATTGACATACCAAGAGAATCTGATTAAATAGTCTAACTTTGAAGTTTTAAGAGAAATATTAGCACTTCTCAATATTCTGCTAGAAAGACAGCTAGTGCTATTTTCATAATGAAAATTATTACTGAATAATTCAACATTTTAAATCTCTTGTGAATTTATTTATTCATCCATCTTATTTGGACAATGGAATGTGTAAGCTTTTAATACAACTTGTAATCTTTTTAAAACTGATTGAGGATCATTACCTAAATCAAATAATGAGCAGACTTTTCTAGAATGGCTTACTAATCTCTAAAATTTCTAGATGAGAAGGGCCATTTTAGCATGCATTCTAAGTTTCACATTTCTATTTTCATATTTTAGTTAGAAAGAAAATTAAAAATCTCAAATGACTCAAGAATCAATCTAGTATGGAGCGTAATCAAACATCAGGGCAGCCTCTGAGGCATTTATCAACAGATACAAACAACTGTTGCCACTACATTCATTTTAGGAGCCAACCCACAAGTCTAGGTGTTACTGCTGGAAAATACATAATGCAGCTTCACATCAGGATCCTAGAGCTGCCAAGCATATCTCCAGAGGAACTTTAACAGTGATTGCACTTGATGAAGGAGGTAGAGGAAGTATAATCATGTGCCAGCAGCACCAGGAGGATAAGACCAATATTGAAGTGAAATACAGTTACGTGGATTCTTATGCAGCCATTAAAGAGCAGTTTTTCATAGGATGAGCTTTGCCTGTAAAAATCTCAGGTGTTTCCGCTTACTGCTGGTCTCTTTTTGTAAATATAGAGGCTTTTAATTCTGAGGAAGCTACCTCACAAGGAAATGTCTGAAAACACTGAAGTCAGTAAATCCCACGATCATGAATCGCCTCTATGATACCATGCTAGCTGCTGAAATTCCCAGTAGAGAAGGGCTGTTTTAACATGCATAAGTAGTTTCACATTTTCGTTGGAAAGAGAACTCAGGCCTGTGACAAAGTAGGAACCTTGCTGGGAATGGGGGAGGAGAGTTACAGGCTGCAGTCCTGGAGATTGTGATATTGTAACAGTCAATATTGACTGAAGAAAAGTACTTTATTTCTGCCTTTTATTTAAATGATCTAGTGCTTGAAGTGAACACCCACTCCATTGCAATCACAGCCAGCAAACACATGTCTAGCCCAGAAGAGTCTGCAAAGCAGTTCCATATGTTCCCACTCTTCAGAACTGCATTTAAAGAAAAAGCTGGAGCTTGTTAAAGAATTTCTGTCCAATTGTATCTTTCTATCACAATATTTGAAATCCATATCTGTGCAGGCAGTGGAACTAAAACCAAATATTTTATTCAGGTCTATTTTGATGCTAAAGTAACCTTCCTGTTGCTGTTTGTGCAGCACTGCCTCTCTATCTATAGAATGCATGCTCAGCATGGGAGCTCTTGCCAAAGTTCCTCCTTTTAACCTTTTTTGAGAAAGTCTTGTTGGTAGGAACGAAGCACTGAATTGGGAGAAAAAAAATACACTCCTGGAAAGAAAGTGAGGGAGAAGCCATCTGAGAAATGAAGCTGTGCTAATTTTAGTAATGACTACATAAACAAACCCATCTAAATCTGAGTAAGGAACTCTGCCCTGCAAGCAGAATTTCTCAGATTGTCCTCCAATAAAAATGATGGCTCAAGGATGGTAGCTATGTATTGCAGCAAAGAATTAAGATTTCTTCATTCTCAATTTTAATGTAGGTGGAGGTATACTTTCCCTTTTTACAAAAAAAGAAAAAAAATCTACAAACCACAACTTTTATTTTGTGGTCGGGATGGCTTTTTTCTTCTGTGTTGGAGCAAACCTGAGCACAATGGGGCTGTTGAGTCATGATAAAGTTTACTGTAAAACCAATAGTCTATAATAGTTTCTCTGGAGGAGGAATGGAAAAATACGAAAATGTGAAGAATGTAAAAATCTGCAAAAATCTCATTTATGAAAAAAGAAAATTCACTCTGTGTATGAGAAAGATAAAACTAAATCATTCACAATAAAGAATTGTATATGAAATTAACAGATGAATATGAGATTTGTTTTCCTACTAGAGATGAAAAAACGCCCCTTCAAAGACAGAGAGAAATTCCCTGCTGACACTGGCATTGTTACTGAAAATCCATATCCTCCGTTTTAGAACTACAGATGGAAGAACAGCTTTCAATAAACCTGGAATATCTTAAAGTATTTTGGTGAATTTAGTCTGTTGAAGAATAATCTGGAAAAGAGCTCTTTGACCCTACATCACCCTACTGCTCTCCTTGGTCTAAATGTTTCTGTAGTCAGGAAAAATAATTGAAAAAGAAAAGAAAATCAGAAACTACTTTAAAAAGAGAGAGTAAAGAAATTTTCAGGCTTTGAGAAATTTGGAAACCTCAGAGTTAAACAATATGTTCAGGCCCCATGTATACGATTGATCAGACTTTTAGCATTTTTCCAAAACAGACTGTTCACCTCCAATGAAGTGCTCTTATGGAGGTAATGTCTATCTCTTCCCACGCATAATACTCCTTTCTCTTTTGACCTTGTCCTGCATTTTCCTAGTCTAGAGTTCATCAGTGCAATGGCAGCACATATATACCAGGATATGAATTAAAAAGAATTAATTTCACAGGGCAGGTTGCAGTGGGAGAATTGCTTTGCATGTAAAGAGACACATATAGCCAAGTATTAATGAAGCCAATAAATAGATACTCTCTGATCTCAGCTCAAGTAAATATTTTTTACACTACTGAAACACATGCTGACCGCAGAGGAATATGATGTCATAGCCACTATCTTCCCAAAATGGGTTTTATGGGTCACACATCTACTTTTCCCCAATATTTGTTTTCATCCCATTGATGGAAATGTATACAATAGCAAGGTAATAAGAAACATAAGAAATGCAGAATTCAGCAGTCTGCTGTGTGTATCTGCCTAACTCCTAATGAACTTGAGAGGATAGATTACAAGTGTATAAGACAAAAAATGTAGGAGGAGTCACTGTTCCTTTTCATCATTATTCTAGGTAAGTATTGTATATTGTAGTTGAATGCATCTAAATACCACATGAATATGCTTTTATAGAAGTAGCTTCAGTGTACAGATAGGACACTGTTGACACAGTTTGCCCCTACAGCTGGTGTCTTTTATGCCTCTGTGGGGTGGTTATACATGTCTAAATAGCCTATTACAGCACAGAATTAACCCTTATCCTGTCCTTTTATCAAGGCTGAGAAAACTTGTTTTGGTGGGCTAGATCCATCAGCAAAGGAAATGGTCTCTCTGAAACTCAGTTTCCTGGTCCAGAGCTTTGACAGTAAATATGGAAGTAAGAAGCAACTGGCTCAAACACACGTCATGTTATTGATACAGAACAGAAATGTATCTCCAAGTAGACGCAACAGAAACCAAAGCTGTAGCCAGCATTCATGGTAACTGAGACATGATGTAATCTCAGACAGGGTCATCAGTGCAAAAATGCTTTTTCTATTTATTTTTAAGATCTTTCTATAGCTGCTGGTTGTAGAAGGAAGCTGCTTCTCACAGTGCTACTCAGCTGAATGAAGTTTCTGATAAGCTGCTTGAGCCGCTTTTCTCTTAGTTTAAGCCACAATTCTGGAAAATATTTTGTGCCCTACAAGAATATTCCTGAGGGAACCAAAAATGATTTTATTTCCTCTGGTTTTATCTTTAACTGCTGGATATACAGAGCACACAGCGCCTGTCTTCTGATACACCTTATGGTATTGGGTATGGTCATGCATACTAGTGTACATCTGTGAAAATTTGCTAATAATCTAGTTACCTGTTGAGCTAGATATTAATTTTAATTAATACATTGTCTAACACACCTCTGCACACAATATTTCTAGTATTGAATTTTTTCCTCAGAATTCCATTTGCACTTAAATGTTAGTATAAATGACTATGAAATGTGATTTCACCAGCTGATGTGAACAACTAGGATGTTTCAGGTGAGCTCAGATTTTGTCTTTCTTTTCTTTTCTTTTCTTTTCTTTTCTTTTCTTTTCTTTTCTTTTCTTTTCTTTTCTTTTCTTTTCTTTTCTTTTCTTTTCTCTCTTCTCTTCTCTTCTCTTCTCTTCTCTTCTCTTCTCTTCTCTTCTCTTCTCTTCTCTTCTCTTCTCTTCTCTTCTCTTCTCTTCTCTTCTCTTCTCTTCTCTTCTCTTCTCTTCTCTTCTCTTCTCTTCTCTTCTCTTCTCTTCTCTTCTCTTCTCTTCTCTTCTCTTCTCTTCTCTTCTCTTCTCTTCTCTTCTCTTCTCTTCTCTTCTCTTCTCTTCTCTTCTCTTCCTCTTTTCTTTTCTTCTTGTTCCAGAGAGCTACAGAACTTCCTGATTAGGTGTAGATACCTTTGTATCATCAAGGAATGTCTTGAAAAGCTGGATTTGAGGAAGAACAGTGAAGTTGTTTCTCAGGCCTTGCCTCTTGGAGCTTTGATCTGTGTAGCCTCTTTTGTCCTCAGTGATATAAGAGGAAAAAAGCAAAGAAAATATATCATTTCTTCCAATCTGTCTTCTTGAGAAACAAATGGATCTATCATGAACTGCCACTGGGGATGGGTAGCTGGGAGAAGTGAGGGTGGAGGAACGCCTTGGGTGAGCAAATCTGAAATTGAAAGGAGACAAGTAGTATGCTTGAGAGAGTTAGGAAGAGAAAATATTGTTTGAATACAGGGTTGGTGATCATTCCCCATTTCCATAGCAGGAGGTGGAACCAGTCTGAGATAACCCCCAAAATGGGATCATACCCGAGTGTTGACTCCTCAGGTGGAAGATGTCCATGGGCTGGTCTCTGATGGAAACAGAGAGGACTTTTGCTTTGAGAGCACAGTAACAGCAGATGCACAGCACACAGTTAGAGGAAGGTCCTGGTGCTGTTTGGGGACCTCAGAAAGAAGCATGCACAGCTGGACCACTTAGGCTGTCTTCTGTGGTGGTTTGACTTAGGACGGAGAAAACTCAAAGTGACTGGCAGCCAGAGAGGAGAAAGGGGTTAAGAGGTGAGAGGAAAGCAGAGTCCTTGGGGAGTAATTGGTTTCATTGCATTCATTTTGTTTGTGTTTTTCCATCAGTGGGGAATGGCCATAAGTCCACCTGCAGCTTTGGTCAACTCTGCATGATTTTTCAGTCTGCATACCACAGAGGTGAGTGTTTCTGATTTTTCAGCGACAGAACAGAGGGAAATCCCATGTAGCCCACACAGTATCTGAAAATGTACACAGTGGGAAACGGGATGAAGACTTTTGGATCCTGTTCACTTGTAAATGTCTTATATATGTATTGGCACAGAGTGCTTGCCTTCTCCTTTGGGGGGAGAGCTGAGAGACTGAGGGTCATAAAGGTGGACACCAAAGGCTTTCTTAAAAATTAAATTTTTACCCCTTTACATTTTGCTTTATGATACATGCAATGCTCTCATATATTTGAAGAGATTTTACATTAATCCCTAAATCTAAAACAGACATTAAACTATTCAAGAAAGAGTGATACTTAAATATTAAATTGTCCTTTTAAGCTATCTGTCCTCACATTGAAAACAGGATCCTCTCCTCTTTTTTTTTTTTTTATTGCTATCATCACTTTTTAGGTCTCCATTTCATTATTTACCTAACCTCTAAAATAGAACTATGGAAGTCAAATCTTGTTATCTGTAATATATAGGCAAACCTACTTAATCTAGTATTGTCTTTATGACTCTAGTTCTTTCTATCATGTAGACAATATTTTTAAAAGATATAGAAAAATTAATAATTGTAAAATTGAAGGTGATGTACATTTTGAATGGGAATTTAAATCCTTGAGATTCTTTGTACCTGACTGTTGCAGAACAGAATGATAACTGAAGTGAAAATGATCCACTATCTGTATTTTGTCCCAATACTGACTGTGGTTGAAACCAAACCACCAGATAGCCCTTGCCTGTAGACCTTGCCTCGCTGTCCATTTTCCCATGCTTGCATCCTGACTCCTCACAGATTTATCTTTTACTTGTCCTGGTCTATTCCATTATTATATTTTTCTTTTCTATTTGATGACTCTCAGAAGCACACCTCACAGATGATACCAGTGACAGTTTATTCCAGGAATGCAAATGTTTCCTGCATAGTTTTAAAGAAGGTAAAATAACAAAAGCTGTCTGAACTGGGAGTCTCAAATATGTATGATACAAAGTGCCTTTGATGTAGCTTATAAGACAGGACCATTTATTAAAAATTATACACTATGCAAAGGAGCTGACCAGGCTCCACAGCCAATTTTAAAGGAAGCAGGATAGGGTTGTCAATGTGCAGCTATTATCATTCTCTTTGTGTACTGCTTTTTCATTCTCTTTCCCCATTTTTTTGCATGAGCATGGACTTTAGTTAGGTGTGGTTACAGAATTATTTTACATTATTTGTCCTGGAGAGACCTTAATTCTGGAAAATATGTCATGAAGCAAAGTGTAAAGTAAATCTTCACGAGGAAAGCAAACACAGGTGAGGTCAGGAAAGGCAAAATCTTTAACTAACCATAGACATTTAGACTACTTTCATGCAACAACAAAAATAGGCTAATATTCTAAACCATTTATATTCCTGAGGCAAGCTATTTGCTCACTGTGAATGGAAGAGTGTAAATGATAATATTAATTTGCCCTCCAAACAAAATAATTACCTATAACTCTGTTAAAAAGTTAAAACCAACATTGTTCTTGTTCTAATACATGCCAAATACTCTTAAAATCATATACATATATAAAAGTACCTTTAGTTCAAGATTATCTTCCTGACTAAAGTCTGATCCCAAGCACAGTGAATATCAAGTGGAGTTACAATCTGCACAGTGATGTAAATCTTCTGAGAGCACCGGTCCAGATCTGAGAACCCTTGGAGGCAGGGAAGGGACATGAATGAGAGGACTGTTCTCCACGTGAAGACTGGCTCAGTGGAACATGCCATTCCAGAATCCTGTTGGGGAGTTAGCAAAGGAAACACTCGGGAGAAATGCTCCACAAAACCACAAAGGTAAGTAGTATGCAAGGAGAGAACAAAGGCAGGTGAGAACAAAGTTGAGGACACTGAATTTGAGGACAAAATATTTGTAAAACTTCCTGAATTAGTCAACCATGTTTGTTTGCATTCAGACCTTGCAAATAAGTTTGTCTGAATGACAAGCACCATCCAGTGAGACAAATTTATGTAAAATTTATGGTTATTTTTGAAAAGATGCTTGGATACTTTCATCAGGTATAAATGCATCATTTCTGCCTAATTCCCTTCCCACAATTAAGGTATCATGATTGAGTTATTGTAACTCTTAGTACAGACAAATATTTATATTGTCAAGACTTCTAAGACTTTTCTGTTCGTCAGTAGGTAGCATTTGCTGTTAGGTCTACAGTAGGTTTTATTGTGCTCTTTAACTGCCTGTTCCATGGTGGTCTAAGCTTTTTTTGTGACAAATGACTGCGTGCAATTTGGGTGCTATATCATTAAGACAAGGAGAGGCATTTATGTTTTCCTCAATGTAATGTAATTGCTAATGGGTATTCACTTTGGGGGAATGATTTGCTTATTATGACAAATAGTGCATTTTCAAGTATTCAAAGATCTTTTTTTGGAAAGAGTCCCTCCTCTATTGAAGGTATTACTGTGACACAGCATGAGAGCTTTTGGTATAGTTATCTGAAAAACTTACCCACTCCCTATAACATGTTTAGATTGCTTTTTTAGACTCTATAAAATTTTAGCAAGCACTAAACATAGAACTTCATTCATCATCATACAAGCAAAGGCTGCCAAAGGAAGCCTACTCTTCCTGAGCTAAAAGTGGCAACACTCCAGTATTGGCAGAAATCAAATGAATCATTTCCTGCTTTTAGTTTTAGATAAATAATCAAAAAAGATTGTCTAGAGTCTGATCCAAAAGTAATTTTTCATAGCAAGGAATAAAACTGCAGCTACAAAGACTAAGTGGGGAATGTTATCCTGTTAATTACTTGACTGGAAAGGCCCTGAGGAACCTATAGACAGATCAAAATATCAAAATCCAATTTAAAACAAAATGTTAAATAATCATATTGACTTTTAAGTAGAGTAACCTGAATTCCATTGAGAAACAGAGAAGTAAGCAGATTTAATTTGCTCTTGATGCACTGAATGAACTTGGTCCAGCAGGCTCCAACAGGCAGGTGGATCTGCCTGCTTTCTGTGGGAGAAAGAAGGCAGAGCAGGCAGAGCAGGGGCAGCAGCTGCCACTGTAGAGAGTTGGGAGTAGTGATTGCCATGAGGAATTGCTATTTGTGAACCCTCTTTTGCTCTTTCAGTTTTTCCTCCTTTAGTATCCATCATAAAAGGTGTGTCTAGACTGCTGACAGGGTGATGCCAGGCTACATTTGGGCATGTATGTTATGGGGAGACCTAATTAAAGGGGTTGGAGGAGAAAATAATGGGGTAAAGGAACACTGGAACCACAAATGGTCGCTGGAAAATAAACAGAAAAAAGTGGTCAGACCAGGGCATGAAATCAGAATTCAAAGGAAGAGACTAACAGAGAGAAGAGTTGGGAAGGTTTTGGTTAAAGGAACTACAAGAGCTGTGTTGGGCAGAGGGGCTGGGTCAGTCACATGAAGGATGAGACAAGGTGGAGAGAGGCCAGGACTCAGTGCCTGTAAGAATCCCTGTGAGCCTCACATCTCACAGAGGCTCAGACTCATGGACAAGGGATGCCCCTTCCTCATTTGTCTCACCTGCCTGACCTAAGTGAGGACAACCTCTAGGAGCCTGGGGGAAGGCATATAGGAGGAGTGCAGACAAATGAGAGATCTTGTCTGATTTGAGACTGAAGAGCAACTAGTTCAGTAAATAACGCCTGGAGCAAAAATAAAGACCAAAGGACAATTATGGAGTCCTGACCACAGCTTAATGCCTGATTAACTGCCAGCTTCGATGTTTATAAGCTGATGAAAAGATGGTTAAATCAAATTTAAATTAGTAAGTAAATTTGCATTATCTATGCTATTTAAAAGTAGAAATGACATGTTATTTTTCTTCCAGGTAGTAGTAGCATGACATTGCCATTAGCATCGAATGAACACAAGATCCAACCATTACCAGATCTACTTCTTGGGCTCTTTGAGTGTTCCTTACAGGTCTTTCAGCTGGACCCTGGCAGTCCCATGGGAATTGCTACAAATGCCAGATGGTCACTGTGCATGGCAGCTTCCCTCTTTTGCAAAATTTAGTATTTTTCTAACAGCGACATCTGAGGCATTGCAGCTGTGCAATCAGCCCAGTATGGAGCTCCTGTAGTATTGCTCCTCCAGTGGAGCCAGTGCTCACAGGAAACAGCAGTAGAGCCAGTTTGAATCACATATGGTGATGTACTCCTACAGTCCATGTTGTACCTACCAACAGGTACAGTAAAATCACCCTTCACTTGGCATTCTCACTCACCCAGCTCTGAAAATAAGATTGGTCATGTCTGGGCCGTCTCCCACTCCCTTAGAGGAATGTCATGGGATTGGAAAAGTGAACCTTTTGAGACATATAAAGGGAGAGAATCCAGTCATCTGACTCTCAAGATTGGCTCCGAATCACAAAATATTTCTCTGTAGTGAGTGGTTCAGAAGAAGACCAGCAATTTATATATGTAATATAAAAATTACATATTGCAGATTTGTGTCTAAAACTAGTCAATGATTTCTGTTTAGGATTTTGACTGTACGACAGAAATCTATAAACTTGTCTTTCCTAGGTTTATGACCCAAACCCCCAGCATTCTTGCACAAATCACAAGATTACAAGTCTGAAGGGAACATTTCTCTGAGATTTTGTTTGGATCTGAGTGAGGCATTTTTCACTCAATCTAGAATCCAAATCACAAGGGTATTCTTGGCATAAGGCTTGCAGTTGAAACCACTCAGAAATACACATGAATATTGACTTGATATGTGGTTTTGGATCATTTCAAAGAGTAAAAGGTGTGATTTGCTGTCATTTTTGGGATATAGACTATTAACTCTTTTCATGTCCCCAGGAACAGAAGCATAGTGTGATGTCTTTATAATTCATATCAGTAGACATTTTGAAATCAGTGCCAAGTCATGGGTGCCAAAATGTTCAGACTATAACGGCACAACTGATAACTGTTGCCAAATTGGGTGATTTTTATGACTAGTCATGCAACATCTAGTTTTCTTAGTGCCTGAGCTGCTAAAATCAAGTATTACATAACAATGTAATTGCATTCAAAATAATAAAACAATGCGTTGGTTCAGTGTCTGCTTTTATGGTTGCCAACAGAAGCTTAAAAATGTGACCATACTGTAGACTTAGAATAACAAAACAAAAGACACTTTCTTCTTAAGTTTGAAGTGCCAGCCAGTCTCATAACTTTTGGTGTCTGAGTCATGATTTCTGAATGCTTGGGCTTGGCAGTATTGTACTAATATGTTTTGTTTCAAAATTCAACTTCAGAAAAATATAACATTTTCCGTCTAGAAATTTGTAGGTCAAGAGGGTACAAGGCATGGAAGGAAGGGAAAAATGAGGGTTCCCTCTCCAAACAAGACCTTTTGATGCTGTTTTTTGCTAAGGAAAGAAACCCTGAAGGAGGATCCATATTTCTAATCTCTTCTGGTGGAGCAGATCTTGCCTGACAGGGGGATTGTGGCTATGCAGAGGGGTTGCTGTGTTGCCTCCACGTTTTGACACCGCAGACAACTCCGCGGGGAAATGCCAGTTCAGAATGCCCTGAAACTACCTTCTCTCTGTGCCCAGCCCAGAGCTGTGGGTGAATACCACATTTCTGCTCACAGTAATGAAACCCAGTGTCTTCCAAAATAAATATTGTTTCTTGGTTGCTAATATAAATAAATGTATTGCACATTACATTTTTGGAGAAGAATGTGCAAGACCAACATTTTTGAAGTCTAAAGGAGAGGTCCTCCCTCTGTTTTCCTCCAGTACTCTTACAGGGAAACTTCCACTTGAGTCAGTGGGAATTTACAAGACTAAAAGTTGCAGAGGCACCCCAAAGTACTTCAGGGTTTTCTTCTTTTTTTTTTTTTTTTTTTTTTTTTGTCTGAAAATAAGAACGATGTTTGGACAAAAATTTTATTTGAGAAGGAGGAACAACTCTGGTATTTCTCTTTCTTCTTAGTGTTACTTCTTGTTAAATAGTTGTAAGTTCAGTAGTTTCTAGCTCTCCAAAGGGAAAAACGAATCATTTGTTCACTAATGGAATATTAAAGAAGACAAATAGCTGAGTTAAGGGAATGATTTATTACACTTCACATCCTACCGTATGTCCACAAGTTCTTTTAATGCTTTTAATAAGAAACAAAACCTAGATTCACTTTCCCAGTGAATTTAGAACTAATTATTTTTCAAGAATTTCTACCTTTCTTCTCACTTCATTTAGACTTGCCTTAGTCTAAATTCATCGTAGTTGTGATAGATGATAGTGCTGGGAAGAAAGAGACAAGGAGAGAACAAATACTTCCGTATATTAATCATCAGTCTTTAAAAGCCAAAGAATTGGTTTTGGGTAGGGAATGGGACTAAATTGTCTTCTCATTCTTAAAGCTAAATCTGTGGTTTGTAAAGAATTAGTGATAGATCAGTCTTAATGCTTAGCTGTTTGGATTGTGTTAAATTAATCCCTTGAAGACATAAAAGTGCAGTCATGCTGTGTAAATACTTCATGCCTCTTTAATGTGTATAATACAGTAAGAAATTTAATAATAGTAAGCTTTCTCATCATGGCTTTATTACATTGTGTCATAGATACCTTCTTTTACTTGGTGGAAACCAATGTGGTTCCCTTGTTGACAATTTTGTTTTCTTTTTAATTGAGTTATTTCTTTCTGTTTTTCCACAAGGTGTTGATTTGGGATGTGGTATTTCAAAACCAAAAAGCCTATTTCTCAGCTGTTGTTCCACTCCTAGTTTCAGAGCTTGTGTGTATGTGGAGAGAGGCACATTAAAAAATGGTTTAGGCCAAACTTTCTCCTTTCTCCCTTGAAAAGGAGGTTGCCCCACTGGAGAAAAAAATCTCAGGTCAATGCTATTCTCTAAGCAGTTCCCAAGAGGAGTCTGGGAGATTCTGACACCAGGCCAGCAGTTTAAATTTCTTACTTTCAAACACTATCACCTAGAAGTACCTAAAATATCTTCATTTTTTTGTATACACCTTTGCAGAGACGCACATGTGATCAGGACTTATGGCTTAGATCGGTAGAGTCAAGTTGTAGACTTCCACTATTCAGTCTGTATTTCAAGAGTTTAAGAGAAGTGGAAAACAATGTTGCTGCTGATTCCCACTTAGCTCATATTTCTTTTAATAGCAGTATATTTAAGGTGTAGTCCAGAAGTTGGAGCTGGATGGTGATTTGATCCCAACTCCTAGAAGTGCCTATTTATTATCCACAGCAAAGGGATCTTGGTCATGTAACTTGAAACAGCCTTAACAATATTCATGTGAAGCAAAGTCTAATATATAGCTGTGTGAGTGACTAAATTTCATCTGCAAAATAAGAAGTGTTAAGTCTGGTTTTAGTCTGTTTTTATTAAGGACACAGATTATCTGCAACTAGTGGCATGGCATTTATTCTGGTGTTTGCCCTTGGCCAGATACATTCTTTCAGGCATTTCCATCATAGGATGTTGCTTTTTCTTTTCCCACACAATTGCTTCCTTAAAGAATTTTTAGAATACTAAAACAAGATGCTGTTTATTGACCACATGGCTAGTTTGAACTGCAACTTTGGCAGCACTCAGACATTTGACTTTACATTAGGAATAATATAGAGCTACTATAGCTGGTTAGAAATGAAACATGCTCCATGAGCAAATAATGGAAAATCAGGAAATTAAGGTCCTGTGATGTGTAATTGGTAGGCTAAATCTCTTCTGGTGTTCTACTTCATGTTTGTCAGGTCCCATTAAAAATTCAACATCTCATATGAGGATACCTCCAATAGTGTAAAATTAAACTATGGACAAATCATGTCTTCCTATAAAGTGTTTCATTTTCTAAATGCATGTTTTAACACCTGTACTTTTGTTAGTAAATTAATGAATAATTTCCTGGTGTTAGAGGCCAGAAGGAAAAGCAAAAATGAATGTAGGCACATTGTATGAGTTGGAAGCTATGTCACGCAGGGAGAAACTAAAGAAAAACGTTACTCTAGCAAAATGGAAAAACTGGGCTCATCTACATCAGCAAAACACAACTCTAACTCTGTTAATTTATGTACTATTTATTTGTAATATAAAAATGACAAAAACTACAAGACAAAACACAACAGAGATTGTTGCACAGCTCCTGCTTAGTAATCCATGCAAAGTGGAGCAACCAAAGACTTTGGGAGCCATTTTAAAGTTTAGCCAGAATATAGGTACAACAAAGTCCTGAGTCAAAGAAAAAGCTATTTAATTTCAGTTTTAAACCTGAAAATATTGGGTGAAATTTGTGGAAGAAAGATCAAAGACCAAGTAGCTGGTGGATGTAGTGGTCAGACAGGAATTTGAGGAACACATAGTAAAGCATTGCTAACCTGAAAGCATTCACAAATCATCAATCAAGTTTGGAATGTCATGAGTTTGGGGAATTTTTGATATAATAAATATAGGACCTGTTTTGTCTTTTAAAGACTAAAAATCAGGACATTTCTGAAAATGTTTTTAAAAATCAAGTTGTGAACTATACTGTTATGTTTGGAAAGAATGAAAGCTAAGAATCTTACTCTCAGGATAAAAAAGAACTTTGAGAAAACACTTGGGCGACTTGCAATAAAGGTCATAAAATTTGGCAATGCAGAGATAGATTAATCTGGAAAGCACTGCAGTTGAGGAAAACTGCTGGCAGTAATTATGTGAGAAATTGAAAACAAGGCTATATAATTTTTATAAAAATAGCAGTTATCATGCATAGGCCTGAACCTGAAAGCTGCAATAAGCTTATAATTCTGATACTTGACACACTCACATATTATTCCTGCTTTATGAAAAATATACTTATAAATTATCAAGAAATCATCAGAGTTTTTAATTTCATCTATGTTTTTATCTTATATGATTTGTCTTATGCTTTACTTTGTTGTCCTGTTTAGAAACAGGAATAGTGGCAAGCAGTATGTTTTTAGTATGACATTTGTAGAAGTGAAGAAAAAACCCTTTTTTATCATGGATTGTAGACTCTCAAAAAAGTAAGAAGTAAAACTTAAATCATACAATCAGGGATGGACTATCATTATTGTGCTCTAATTTAGTTCAAAAAAGATCAAAAAGTTTTAATTAGTCTGGACTATTACGTTTGACTGCTTAAATTATTAGTGACCTATACAGACAATGAACCAATAATATTTCATATTCTTTGTGGTGGAGTCAGAAAGTGCTTCAAACTCTAATCAGAAGTAGTTGATATTGGAAAGATCTTATTTTTTGTTAGAATAAAAAAAATGCTGTGTTTATATTCCAGTTCAGAATTGGACCTATTTTACAGTAAACCTTTTTAGCAGTCTAAGAGAAGGAAGCCAAGCTGCAAGGGCTTTTTTGTCACTTCATTTCTGTGTACTATAAATGCATGCTAAACTATTATTTTATTAATCTGGTTTTTGTAAGGAAAAACCCCACCTCTTCTTTTCAGCTGGGGAATTAAATGTCAGATTTCCTACCGAAGGACATATTTTATGGAGAAGTTATAGACCCTAAAATTAAGTTTGCAATGGAAAATGTGACAAGCTTAACTATGGCAATGCAAAAAATTTATTCTTAACAACATATGAACTATATATATATATATGGAATGTATTTGAAACATATTATGCATTTATTACCACTTAAACACTTAAAAATGGAAAAAACCAGCACACACCCCAACTGTCTACTAAATATTATTTAATATAGGCAGAACACATTGAAAATTGTAGGACTGAAGAGTACATGGGAAGTGTTTAAACAAATCAAATGCAATAAAACATTTCATTCGAAATGTTATGCAGGTGATAAAACTGTCATGCAGAATTACTATCTGGCATGCTTTGAAAAAATATAATTAGGAGAAAGGACATAGGGAAAAACTAATCACTAAAGAAAAACCTGTGAAAATGAAGCATATTTGTATTTGTTCAAGTGTTCAAAACCTTTATTAACAGCTGAGTCTGACTGTTGTGGCACAGTGTGGTGGGACTGGACACTTTCATGCTCATGAGTATCAAGATGTGTGAACAATTTGGTAGCTCATGACACATGCTCCTGTCCCCTTACCAGCCAAGCTAATGAATCTAGGAAAAGGGGGAAAAGAGGTCATACAGAAAGTTTTTTTTCACCTTTCCCCCTTTTCCTTCTCTTGAGAGGAGAGAGGAGGTGAACTGTAAGTTATATGAAACTCTGGCAAGAGAAAGTGGCAGAGAGAAGAGGGGATGACAAAGGGGAGGAAAAGAAGAATATGTAGGATAACTTTAAGATTTATCCACTAAAAAAAAAAAAAACCACCAAAAAACAAGAAGAAGTGAAGTGGAAAGAGACATGGGAGGTGATTCTTTGGGTGAGTAATACAGTCTGTCCCCTTGTTAGACAAAGGTTGGAAAATAAGAGTGTTCTACATGTTGCCTTGTAGTTATTTTTTTAAAGTTTGGGACTGGACAAGTAGGCTTGAGGGGAATTTTGACTACAGATTGTTAATACCATTTTATGATTTTTATATAAATGATACTTTGAGGGCAGCAAGGATAGTTTTAGAATCTAAAATAAAGACATTACCATAATTATTAATTCAATATCCCTACTCATGCCAGAAGTTCTACCAATTGCTCTCTGTTGACATACACTGTTTCTCTTATTTCGTTGCCTATGATAAATCATCCTTCCCATTTCAGAAGGAGCAAGAGAATCTCTTGGTCTTGTTTCCTGTCATACTAGCATCATCCTGAATACTCGCTCCTGTTCTCTTTCAGAATACTTATTTAGTTACCTTCTCTGCCTTTGCTGGCACCAAAGACTTACTGTGCAAGGAGAAAGGTCAATTCTGTCTGGTAAATAATAACCCTAGTTATTATTTTGAGAGGAGCATGAGTTGCTGCTACTTTCTCTATGCTTGTCCTTAAGGCACAAGATGTTTTCACTGCTCTGCCATTTCTTCTTTCTCCCCAAGGTCGGTTTCATTTTCAGTGGATACACTTAGACAAGTCTTGGACTTGATTCAGTTAAAATTACTGTATGTTTGGCCTCTGTATCATGGAAGCACAAGCAAAGCAGCTAAACACTGTGGAAAGTTGTTGTTCTCTGTTTTCTCTGGCCTTGCATAAAGTTCTTCAGTGCAGAAGCTTAAACATTTTGCTTTGAATTGAGTCCCCTGGAATTATATGCTTTCTGGTCTTATGCTAAGTTGTAGACAGAATATAAATGGGCCATTGCTTCTCAACACTCTTCCCAGTAGCTGGTTTTTAAAAATTTATTTTATTTTATTTCATTTTTAATATGGCGAAGTTCAGTATAAGATTCAGGCTCTTTGTTTAGACCCAGAAATAACTCAGCTTCTCTTGTCTGTTTGGGGAAGAGAGCCAAACAAGACTGAGAGGTGGTGAAAAAAGTTAAACCTCTGCCTTTCCCTATTCACAGAAACTCTACAAAATTAGAATAAGTTTCAAGAATCACTATAAAAAAACCCCAGGGAATGTCTACTTTCCCTTGAATTGCATCAGTAGCTGGATTTCTCTTTTGCCTTTTGGCTAGAAACTGAGAAGAGCAAACCAAAGTGGTCTGGGAGGCTTCTTAACAGTGTCTTGGTGGTGTGCTACAACTCTGGTTTGCTAGTCCTCTCAGTAATTTGTGATTTGTAAAGAAGAGGATATCCAAGGACATATGCTGGGATTAATTAAATGTTGCCTTGCATATTTTAAAATTACCTAGCCTAGTGGAACAAAGGTCTGTTTTGTAGTCGAAACATTAGGGCCTCATATTGCACAGTGTGAAAAATGATGCTGTCTGCAAGGTGTTGGAGACCCAGACCCTGCTAGGGACAGTCTGGAGCAGAGTTGGAGTTGCAGGAATTTCAGAATCAAGTTCAGGTGTCTGTTAGTCACAAGGTCACTGCATTCATTATCTCCCATTCATTCTGCCCCTTTTGTTGGTGAAAGACAGGTTGGTGAAGTCTATAGACAGAAACAGAAAGTACAATTCCTAGTTTTCCTTCTTCAAAAACTGATGACTTATTATAAAATGTTTATATACAAAAATCAGCAAACTCTTTAAGTATTTCCTGCCTTTGTTGAAATGGCTGATGAGTTCAATTATTTCATAAACACCACCACTGTTGGTTAATGAAATAAACTTGTGCAGTATGCGCTGGTTTTGGTTGGGATAGAGTTGATTTTCATCACAGTGGCTGGCATGGGGATGTGTTTGGGATTTGTGCTGAACACAGCGATAAGAGAGATGTTATTGCTGAGCAGGGCTCACAGAGCTAAGGCCTTTTCTGTTGTTGTGTGCTGCCACACTGGCAAAGAATTTAAGGGTGCCTGGGAATTTAGGAGGAGGCACAGGTGGGACAGGTGACCCAAACTGGCCAAAGGGATATTCCAGACCATGTGACATCATGCTCAGTGTATAAAGAAGGGGGAAGAAAAAAGAAGAGGGGACACTTGGAGTGATCGAATTTTTCTCAGGTCACTGTTATGTGTGGTGCAGCCCTGCAGACGGCTGAGCACCTTCCTGCCCACAGGGAACAGTGATTAATTCCTTGCTTTGCTTTGCTAGAATGCTCAGCTTTTGCTTTCCCCACTGAACTGTGTTTTTCTCAACCCATGAGTTTTCCAGATTTACCTTTCTGTTTCTCTCCCTGATCCTGCTGGAGGGAGTGAGTGAGTGGCTGTGTGGGGCTTGGCTGCTGACTATCAAACTATGAGGGCTGAAACTATGACACAGCAATACAATTTACATTAATCTAATTTGCATTTGGAGTACATTTGAATTAAGATATCAAAAATACCTGTGCTAGCAAAGACTGATAAAAAATTCTAAAGTACATTTAAATTTGTGTTTTTGACAAGAAAGTTGAATGATTTACTATTTATTACATACAAGCAGTTTTTAATCTTTTTGTACACTTAATATTCTGCTAGAGGAGTAGTGGAGGACTTTTGGTGTTTTAACCACAATTAAAGCTATTTGAAAAAACACCATCACATTAATTTGATTCTCTAAACATCTTGGTTTCTTTTTTTTCACTATATTTCAGATTCTTTTCATGGTGACAGCAGTTTTTTAGAGGCTGACCTATAGCTTCTGTGAAAAAAAAAATCAACAAAATGTTAACCAGACTGTAACCACTCTGGTACAATTTAGCAGAGCACAAGAAGTATGATGGTTGTTGAATTTTCTTGATATTGCAAAAAATTTTCTGAAATTTATAAAAAACAGTACAAAGAGTTACACTGTCTCTATTCTCATAAAGAATGGGACTATTAGTAAACGTAAATGGGACTATCAAAATTGATGTAAGAAACCTAATAAATAAATGTGAGCCAAAGTAGAATACAATTAATCAGCACATGCTAATTTAATTTTATCTCTTTATGATACATGCTTGCATAACATGCTGAACATGTTGTGCATGCAAGGTCTGAGTTTATTTTCACAGCACTGAGTGAGATACCATTAATTGCTACTAGGTAGAGAGAAGGAAAGTATAATTAGAAAAGTGGGTACAAATCTCTATTTAGACATGTTCAAGGTAACTCAACATCCTTGATTCCAAGCTAGGGGTGTAATATTTCCTGTTGTTTACTAGAGCTGCTCAATATAAAGAAAGTAGGAATTAATGTCTGTTCTCTTATCAAATCTTGCATAATTTGAGAGTCAGGCTTTGACTGACCAAAGTAAAATAAGCCAGCATTACTTGTGTTCAAAATAATCTACCATTTAGAAAATAGCATCTGCATCAAAAGGTTGCTGTTCAACCTAAAAGAACGGTATGACTGCAGAAGTAGAGAAAAAAGCCTTGTATGAAAATGCTCTGTACACTTTTAAAAAGAAGTTGGATTAGTATAGTTACAATTATTTAAGGTATGAGTTTGGTAGGGAAACATCTCAGTTCCATGTTTTTAGTCATATTGGGTGGGCAAAAAAAAAAATTTGTCAGCTGCTCACTTAAATCTGAGCAGAGTGACACCGTTGATTGTCTTCACATCTGTTTCCTTTATCTGCCGTTGTTTTGAAGATCCTATAATCAGTGCTTTAACTACATACAGACATGTGTATTAACAGACACTGGAACTGGAGACAGGTCCAACCTACTAGAAATTTAGGCACAACAGGATTATAAATGTTACTTGATCCCTTATAAAGCCCAAGATACCTGACCAGTGCACAGGCTCTGTTGCTTGATGTAGTCAGGTGATAACATATGTACACTCATGCAGCCTATTTCAGCAAGTGTCAAACGTTCATGCTAAGTGCTACATAAATTATCACCTAATTAAGCACTGTTATGGTTTGGATTGGGAGGGAAGTGTAAACTTGATTCTCCTTAGAGAGCTATATGCAGAAATATGATGTAGAATTCATTTTACGAATAAAGGTCAAAGATCAAATTTTTTCCAGATTTTTTTGGAAGGAAGAACTGGAAAGGAACCTTGACTTCCTTAATTAAATCCTTTTCTGCTCATGAAAATTCAAAGAGGTTAATTTCGTTTTATGTGTACTTTCCCATTATATTGTAGAGATGTCAGAAACACTGTTCTGTTAGTGGCACAATTTATACCCTGTTGGCTTTCTAAATTTCTCATTGCTACTCTTACATCAATAGTTACTGAATCACAATTTACAAATATCAAAAACATATTCACCTGAAGTATGAGTTTAGGATTGAAAGGTAAGGCTGTTATGAAATGGTCTTATCTGAAGTTATTAAATATATACAAATGTGTCTATAATTATATTCAGAAAAATATACCTAAATATAATATTTTCATGTTAGAAGTAAAGATACATGTACTGCTGCTGGTCCAGCCATTATGTTATCCTGGCTGGCAATGAAATTTAAAATACAGAATCTGATGTCAAGCCCTCTTCATGCTTTAGATGACAATATCCTTTAGGACAGGAGCAGCATGTATCTATGTTTAACTCACCTGGCAATATGTGGATGCAGGGTTGAGTGATTTTTTTGGCCACTGTTAGACTATAAATGAAGTAAAATAATGATCATGGAAGAGGCGAAAACAGTGAAAGATATGGAATTAAAGAGAGAAATTAGAAGTCAGATTTACTGAGAAGCACTTAGGGATCAAACTATGCATTTTCAGGCAATAAAGAGATTCTTCTAAAGCACTCTGTGGTACGACACCAAAAACAACAAGGAGGTCAACATTAGCAGTGTGACAGTTATAACATTGATTCAGAAAATTGTATCCTAGTTTGCGTTTTTTTCCAACTAGACAGCTACCAGCTGAAGGCTGCTAAACACCTAGGGACATCTGTGTTGAAACAACACATGGGAGTGGAAAGAAACACAGAGTGGACTGGGAGGAAAAAAATAGTCAAACACAAGGAGGCAAAGTAGCCAAACAGGCAGTTTCTTATCCCAAAATGATTCTGACATTTCTCTTTCTCTGCCCTTCAGGAAGGTAGAGAGGGGGGATATGACAGCAGTGAAATATTTTTCTGTGTCAAGCAATTTTCCACTTCACAAATACCACAGCTGGCATGACAGGTAGTCTGCAAAGATGCCCAGGGCTGCACTACTGTAGAGATGATATTATTTCCTCTTCTCCTCTCCAGGTGAAGTCTGAAGCATGTTGGCATTCCTATGTTGGAAAATTTGCATTGGCATTACCATTACCAAGAAGCAATGACATTGCTATGGGGTGTCTGACCTAGTTAGGCATTCAAACTCTTGCCTGAATGAGAGAGGAGCTGTTTGCAAAGTTCTTGAAGATCTTCAGGGGTATTAAACCACCTCAGTGCTGGTATAAGCAGTTATATTTTCACTACCTTCTACGAAGTCTTGTTCTTTATGTCTGCATGTTCTGAATGATCTGCTTTTGCATATTAAATTTTTTTCTAAAAATTTACTGAGGGCAAAATTCAGAAATATATATCTATGCATACAAGACAATATGACTAGCTGTCAGTTCCTGATCTGGAGATGATACTCAAAACCTAAAGCCAGACCAAATGGTTCTTGGACTCTTTTATATCAGCCTTTGTTTTCAATGCATGGATTTCAGAGCAAAACATGACATTAAATTTTTATTTTACCTCTGAACTCTGTATTTTCTTCTCTATTGTAGTACTCAAAAATATTTTGCTATATTGTAGTCGTACCTCAATGCTGCAAAAATGTGCTTTCTGTTAATTTTGGTACATTTAGCATCACAGAAATCAATAGTGGAGGTGGCACCTATTAATAAAGAAAATAATGTCACATCAGTAGGAAGATCCCAGTGTTTCTTTATTGTTGTCATGCCAGCAGTATGCCCTGCAATAATCACAGCCACTATCAGACAGAGGACTGCTTCTTACAACATCCAGGTAAAATGACAGAATGTTCAGTCCTTCAATAAATTTGTTCTGTTTTTTATATTATAACTATGCTACTCTGCTCTTGGTTCAATGGATGTTTAAAACCTGCAGATAAAAGAAAAGCTGCTTTAAATCGTTATTAAGTGGGTGATGATCTCAGTCCCACAAATCAACAAAATCACTGGTGATTCTGCAGCATCTGTTTCTCCCTTTCTATACCACAGGGAACTTAGGATAAAATTCATACAATGAAACAGGCTTCATTTACTTTGATGAATGAACAGCCAGGTCTATAGAGCTTGATCTAGTCCTAGCTTTACCATTTATTATCACTGTGTCTGTGAGCCAGACTTACTGTTTGTTGTCCTGCTTTTCTCAACAGGAAGTTATTCTGATGCTTGAATTTGCAAAGATTTTAAATGCCTGTTGGCCAGGGAACAAAAAAAAAAAAAAAAAAAAAAAAAGCCAGAACAGAGTATTCTCTGGGTTTCTATTTTTTGTATGCACAAGCCAGGCAATTCCATCAGTTGCTAGTTTTGTTAAAAGGCAGACTGGATGATGCAACAAATATGAAGACATGAAAGAAACTCCATGATCTGCTCTTTTGAGGTCTTAAGCAAAGAGGAACACACGTACCACTGGCCTGAATTTGGTTTACTGATCTTTCACTTCCTCAGCTGAATGCTTAGGATCAGTCAGTGTGCTAGAAATCCTACTGGACTCACAGCCAGTGTGTCTGCAACACTTCTTTCAGCAAACACAAACCAAACTTAAGGGCCTGGAAAACAGTACAGCAATTTGCTGGCCCAAAAGCAAAAATAAACTGTGCACAGTATGTCACATCAGCTCTTAACTGTCTCCAGGAAGTGAAATGTTTGACAGGGAAATATATTTGCTTGTGGCCTCATTTGATTCATGTTTCAAGGAAAGAATTGAAGTCATACCCCCAGTGGAGCACTTACATCAATCAAGGGGAGGATACTGCAGACTCCAAGATGTCATCTTCCTGCACCCTCCTCCCTGCTTCCCTGTGAAGGCATCGTGCCATTTAAATGAAGGAGATTTTAGAAAAGGGGTACAATGTGTTTTTTCTGTGTAGGGCAAATTGGATAGGATGAGTTAGCTGTAGAAATCTTTCCATATTGGGAGGGGATGGTTTCATTACGGTGGATTTCTTTGCACCTAACTTTCCACTCCATCTCAACCTAGTATTAGCAGGGGCTTCCTGTGTTGGTGTAAACTTGGAACAACTCAACAAGGAAGCTGTGAAATTGTTGGTCGTGCAAAAAATGTATGCCAGAAGAGACCAGGTCCAGAGTGCAGAAGGTGATTTATAAAATACAGTTGATAGAACACAATCCAGTTTCTAATTTCTGATTGGGTTCCTAATCAGTTTTCTCCATCACACCACAGATCCTGTTAAGGAAATCCTCTTGAATAAACTCGGTGTTAGCTTCCTTCAGACAGAATAGTAAAACTTAGGCTTAAAAGTCATGATAAAATTTTTAGAGATAATTGGAAGAAATTTTCTGGTGTTCTACTGTTCTTTCTTTGTCTCACCTCAAAGTTCTGCTATTTTTAACTTTGTTCTTCTTGACATGGGCCCTGTAAGAAACTTACCACAGCACCTCTCCACACTGCTGTCATTGATGGGGAGGTAACTCCAGAACTTCATTAAATATGTATTTGTGTTTTTGTGTCCTAAATATTTCTTAAACTATTTTAAGTAGGCAAGCAGATATGCTAATGTACTAAAAATAAATATTTAAAAATACTTGACCTCAAAATACCGATCCATGAGAAGTAGAGGGTAAAAGGACCTTTAAAAGGATCTTTTCCTTGCAGAGCAGAGCCTCAGATTTATGGACTTGTGGTTGAGGCAGATGTAGACTGAGCTGCCACCCGAGATGGCATCATAGGAAGGCCCAGGTATTTTTCAGGTTCCCAGTACTCCTGGCACAGGTGTTGAAGCTCCCAGCACAGCATGGGGATTGCAATCTGTTCTTAGTGAGATAGTGCAGTTCACGGAGGCTGCCTTGGGGGCCACAACCCCAGCATAGGAGAGGCTGTTGTGAACACTCCCTCTTACACAGCATGTGTGTGGGAGCTATGGCTGTGGCTATAGCATGAATTATATTTTTGTGTAATATTAGCAAAATTGCTAATAATGGCTAAAGAATTCAATTTTACTTGCACAGAACTGTGTTCCTCTTTTGAAAAGCATGAATCCTGCTATCAGCTTGTTCTCTTGAATTTATTTATGCCCTTTCAACTTTTCTCATTTTGTTTTGTTTTGTTGTGGATTTGATTTTTTTCCCCCATTTATCTTTTTGCCTTTGCAGCAAGGAGGGAGCCAGCCCTCTGTGGCTCACCAGTTCTCCATGGAGCAACAGGAACCAGACCACAGCTTGGGCACCTCAGCAGGCTCTTCTGAAAGGAGCGTCAGACAGAGAATTAAAGAAGGGTGTGTTCTCACAGCTGCCCAGCACTATCAACACTAACCAGCAGGATGATCTGGATTTCTGCAGCCCTGTGCCAGATGGCCTCTGACTCCAGTCTTCATTGCAGGTCTGTGCTCTGTGGTTATGGCAGGACTTCATTCTGAAATAGCTGCTTGGTTTTTGAAATTCAGGCATGGCCCTCTTATTTGGATATTTCAAGATGCAGGTTTCAGTTGAACCCATAAGCAGCAGCTAGGTTTATAAATGAGGACAGATTTTCCCAAGTATTTAAAAGCTGGGCACAGTGATAGTGTTTACAGGCAGCTTGCTCCATGCTGAATGAAATCCAGAGTGATCCATTCCTTTGGAGCTTACCCATTGCAATGCACAGACAGTCAGAAGTTACTTTGAATGTTTTTGTCCCACATAAACCAAAATATTTTGCCTAATGTAATGAAAAATACAGAAGATTCTACAATAACAGTGAACAATGTGGGTTTTAATTTAAAAATTAGTATTGCAGAGAACTCAGGCTCTTAATGAAAGCTTATGGTCTTAAAATCCAAAGCCAAAACCTGGTTTTAAAATTTGTGCTTTAGAGCCTTGTTTTGAAGATAAACAGTGTTTCATTAAAAGGCAAATATCTCCAAGAAAACGAATTATGTAAATACATGAGTCTGGTTTTTTTTTGTTATGCTGAGGACTATATCCAGTCTTGAAATACTTCAGAACAGAGAGGAAAATTGCCACATAAAAATAATGGCATGATACAGCAAGGCAGTAGTCCAATATAAAAACAGTGCAGTGGTTTTTTTTTTCTTTTTTTCCTTTTTTATTTTTTCCTTTTTTATTTTTTTTTTGTTGTTTTTGTTTTTGTTTTTTTGCACTGCAGTGCAGGCAGTGTTTGGAGGTTTTTATGAACAAATGCATATCTAATTCATATGGAATACAGTCCTTGTTGCCAGGACATAGTCAACTTAGTTTCAGTGGTTTTCTAGAGTTGCAAGGTGTTGAAATAAAGGTTAATTTTAGTCAAAGTGGGGCAGTTCATTTTTCTCTAAGTTCACCTTTTCCTTTGTCAATGATCTCAATGTTGTGGGGAGACTTGTAAATGTTATGAAGCAGCAATGCCCAAGAGCAGTAGAGACAGGGGCTTGAATGCTGGAAGTGATGAAGAAAACCAATTCACAGATCCTCTTCAAAAGATAAGGAGCTCCTTTCCTTGCTGTTAGAGAGAGTAAGTGATCTGCAGGGATGCCTCCTTGCTACACAAACCATTTTCAGTGCATGTCTCTCTACTGACCCAGTCAGTGTTTTCTGGATGTTTTGTGACACCACAAAGCAGCTGTTCTTTTACTCTTCTGACTAAGACATTTATATTCAACCCTGACATTTTAATCTAATAAAAAAAAAATCTTTTTACCTCCTTGCAGTATAAACAGAGAACCTCTATATAATGGGCATCTGTGGAATATGGAATTAATCCCACTAGTGCGGAAAAACCTTCATAGGTCTCTTGCGGCTTCATCACTCTTTGAGTTATGAGGTCTTCCTCTCACTTGTGGGATAAAGTCCAAATCCCACAGAAGCTTATTATGTGTCCACTATTTATTAAAACTTCATCATTTCAAACAAAACACTTAAGAAAGACACTGGGAAACATTTAAAATCAAAGAGGTTTCAGTCTGAGGAATATTTGTTATAGTTGTAGGTTTTTCAAAGTAGAGAAGAAAAAGTTCATTTTAGTCCTGATAACCACTGAATTTGCTGCTTCTGATTATTTTTCCTTTTTTTCTTTTTCTCCATGGAGAGATTCAGAATGTTTTTCCTTTCTTTCCTTCATGATTTTATGAATCTTTCAGTATCCCTCTGAAGACTTTACTTTTCTCTGCTTTGCAACCCAGTGACTACAGCCATTAACCATGAGTGAGAACCCTTGTTCCCTGACAAATGATTGTAAATGTATGCTCTTGCTGTAGTTTGATTTGCAAAAATGTCCTTTACATGACACTCCCTGTTTTGGAGAAGTGTAACTTCACACAAATATACTGCTCTGTGTGGAGCAGATCTGGCATTGGCGCCTTTCTGAATCTTTTCAGAGACCTGAAGCTGCAGGGGCTGTGCTCCCTTTCAGCTGTAGGGAGGGCAGATGAAAAGCACAGTGCAGCTAAAAGGTGCTGATAATGGTGTTGGAATTGTTTACTCTTTAAAAAGAAATGCTCAGGAAAGAGAGCAGACTGCCTCTGAGGTGTGGAGAGCAGAAGAGGGTTGCTTAACCCACTGGAAGATTGTGGGCGTGGTATATCATTCTTTACCGCTGGAAAAAAATCAGGTCAATTTAAATAAATTCCAGGGAAGCAGACAAATCTTTTATGCATACTTGAACTCTGAATCTCTTCACTTGTTCATATGTTCTTCCAATTATTCACTTTCCTTTTCTGAGCCCTGATAGAGAAAACAGGATCTGAATTTAAGGCAGGCAGGGGAATAAAGAACAAACATCCATATCTGCTGCCTATTTCTACAAATGCTAAGAGTTACTTCTAGTCTCCAGTGAGAACTCAGGATGGGCCTGCTTTTAGAGAATCTCTGAGATTTACAGCAAAAAGTGTACAGCCAGTCAGAGAGCATCCACTTGATGACAGATCTTTCTGCTCAGGCTATGCTGATGAGTGGGACTGAATTAGCACAAAATGACCTTTTTATTCTGTTGTACCATGGATTTATACTCATAGAGGGAGCACCTCAGTAGGGGTAAATTGTCTTAACTCTTTCAAAGGACTCGAATTTGGCTGTTTGAGGTTTGGTCCTGGCAAAAGGTGAGCACATATTTTCAAGGTCCATGGCTTCATCTGTCAAACTCACTGTCACCCTCTGGCACATACAGTCTTCAGATTTCTTGCATTTCTTTTCAATGATATTAAAACAACTTTCTACCTGTTACAATGGATGCTGTTGTAGCCTAAGTGTAATAATCTTTTGGATGTAATTATTTTTAGGTGTGAAAATTTTGGAATGTAATGGGAAGCAACTGAGATAAAATTAATTGCTTTTATTTTGAATTATTTTATCACCTTTATCAGTCATACTTTTTCTTTTTCATTGTTTGAATAATTTATTATCTATACATTATTATAAAAAGCAAAATAGGGCAATTCTGATGACAGTGTTCAATTTTTTTCCTCTGCTGCATGCACAAATATGTGATAGTATTAAACAGAAAATGTGCATAAATTCAGTTTTTAGATTAAAAGAACAGAAAAGGCAAGCAAAGCATGGGCTGCAGAAGCAACAGGAAGTGAAAAGGTGGTGAGAGTGAAACAAGAATGTAAATCACATTTTTTATGAGTGGCCACCCGGACGACAGAGTGCAGAAGCAGACCGGGTTGTTGTGAGAAAAAACAATGAAGAGTGCACATGTAATAATACAAAGTGCCTGAGTGAGGGGTAGGGCTGGGGCAGTGCTGGGGAAGGCTATCCTCAGTTGGGGCTTGGAGAGGGCTCGTTGCTTACTCTGCCTCCTGCTTTTTTGGTCCCCTTAACCCCCCTTCACTTTTTTCTTAAAGGAGATTGGTTTTGGTAGGGATGGTCCAAAAAAGCACCCTCTTGAACAATAAACACAAATGACTGTGGTGGTCCTGTCAGCTTTGGATCTTTGTAAAATAACCAGTGATCCACAACATTTTCTGGAATTGATTTCACAGGCTTTCCCTCTACATCCTCACTGACAGCCTGGAAAAAAATTTCCCCTACCGCCATCAGTGAATGCTATTCATTTTCCCATTATTGTAAATTCTTGCAGGCAAAGAGTCCTAAAGAGCAATCCCTTTGAAACAAAAGTGATTTTGCTACTGAAGGAGTAACAAATCAAATGCTATGCTCACAAACTCTTAAATTTTGAAAAGAACATTTGCAAATGATTAAACAGTTATGTATGGCAAAGACTTGAAGCTTTGACGATTTATTCAGACTTTGAAGCCTATATTAGAATATAAATTTTTGTTAATAGTGGCATAAAATGCATTAGGGACATGGTTTAGTGCTGGACTTGGCAGTGCTGGGTTAAGAGACTTGATGATCTTAGAGGTCTTTTCCAACCTAAACGATTCTATGATTCTATGATAAATGCAACATTCTCTCCTGTTCCCTTCCCCCCCTTTTTCCTAAGTGTAGGACTTCCAAGATTTTTGGAAGCAAAAAAGCATCTGTTTTTCTGTATGTTTGCTTTTTTTATAGACTTCATAAATCCAGCAGGCCTCTATTTGGAGCACTAGGACCTTTCAATAGAAGCATGTTTTCACTGGGATTTCCACATTCATAATTATTCCTCTCGTTTCTCTGCTGTGAGAAGACAAGCTGCTATTTCATTGCTTTGGGGAAGTTAATAATATGGTAGGCAAAACATCAGGAAAAATTATAATGAATGAACCTATACAAATTGTAGGGAAACACATGCTGCTGTTATAAAATGTTCCCATCATAAATCCCAGCAAATCACTCTCTGCACAAGTGAATAACTTTTTAACACATAAACACTCAATTAATTAAAGGTAATATACTATATACACTCAAACTAGTGTGACACAGAAAAGACAGATTCAAATAATGGCATTCAAGATTGTAGGCCCAGTCTTGTCTGCCACAGCCCTCCTGAGAGATTTGGGAATAATAACTCTCCAAAGTAACTCTCTTCTAGACCTGAAGTGAAAATGAAGTTCTCAGCCTCAGTGCTGCTATACTATATTATTGCATTCACTTAAGGCATAAGTAGGAAACTCCCTACTTTTTTTCTCACCTTATTTCAGGCATACAGAAAATGTTTCCTCAGCTTCATATAGGTCACCATTCCCTCCTCTTCCTTCACCTCCTTCTCCTCCTCCTCCTTGTCCCTCTACTCTTAGTTTTTTGTATTTTTCTATCTTGCCCAGGATCTTGGAAGATTATTTATTTTAACAACTGCATTATTTGCAAGGCCAGCATATTTATTGATATTGTATTTTCTGTCTATGGCTGTGGTCCAACTCCACTAAGATGTATTTGTTCATTTTGAGAGCCAATTTGGTTAGAATTTGCTGGGACTATTGTAAAAATATTGGTTAAGTAAATTTTTCACTCTATATGAAAAAAAAAGGAAGTGCAAGGGAAAACAAACAAATTTTGAAATGTTTTCAGTTTTGATTACATTTATGTCAAGATCAGATGGAGACTTAGCAACTGTAGAAAAATAACCAACTTGTACTCACATAAAAAGGAACAAAGCAAGGTTCAGTTTCCCAATGCAGGGCTTATTAAATTTTCTCCAGTTTTCTGCAGCAAGAGTCACTTAGAGCAATCCACCAAAAGTAATGACTTGAATCCAAGATTTTCCATTCAAGAATACCTATATTTACATACTTGCTTGAAGCTCAATGACACTGCTACATGAATGAACGAATATTTAAATGTTTTCACAGGGAGAAATACAATGATAATCAATTTTTATACCATATTTTACCATTCTATCATACCAGATAAAACAGGAAATTTTTTTAATTCTTTGAAGGTTTCTGAGATCAAGGAATTTTTTCCATTCAGGTTTAAACTCTATATATTTACTATGGCCAGTCCCTATGTGTATCATATATAATAGAGATTATGATTTGTCATGTAACCATGGCCAAAGAAAAATTAACCTTTTCTTCCTGCTCTCCACCCCTCTTTTTTGCACAACTCAGGTACTTCTATGTTGATCTACTTTCTTATCACTCTTGTGATTGATAATTCTAATAACAATTAAAGTTTACACAGGCTGAGGAAACACAGACAATTGAAATTAAAAAAAAAAAGTCTGAGGCTTCTTCCACTCAGGGTAACAGAATCATTAAACATAGAATGGTCAAGGTTGGAAAAGACCTTCAAGATCATCAAGTCCTACCACCATCCCAGCACCACCACCACCGTGTTCACCACTAAACCACATCTCCAAAACCAGGGAGCAATAGCTGATGGCAATAACTGGGGCCGGTTTGGGTACATGATGTGTGATCACCTCTTAGGAATTTTTTTATCATATCTGACCTTCTGCCTGCGTGCTGAACCACTACCACCACCAACAAATCACACAAAGTGTGTTTTCTCTTTCCAGTTATTGGCAGATATTTACTTTTTATTTTTTTAATTTAAGTCCTATATTTTCCTCAGTCAATACATACATTTGAAATTGACTTGGGATATTTTGATATTTTATGGGACCTTTTTGTCTTTTCTGCTTCTTTCCCAGTAATTATATTAGTAAATATGACAGGATTCCCTAAAAAAGCAGGCCTGAATTTCAGAATAGCAATACACATTAGATTTGGAAAAAATTTAATGGTGCCACTCAGGTTGAAAAACTGGTTGACGGGTTGGAAAATGAGATGCAGGATTACAAACATCTGTCCTTTCCTATCCCAGTATCTCTGATGGTAACCCTCTCAAAAGGCCATCCATGAAACCTTCTGTCTCACACAGTGCACATTAATATCTCCTACCATCATGGAGAAGTCTTATGGGGTAAAAGTCCCCCCATGTTTTTTGGAAATTGCAGAGGAATCCTTGGTAATCCTAGGAGAGGGGTGTGGTTATGACATAACCTAACCACATAATGGCCTTTATGGACCCTTACTCAGTATTCCCAATTTAATCTAAGTGTATCCAGGTTACTTGGTCAGTCATCTGAACTGATATTTATAGGGTTTCCTAAAGTGTGTAATGGAAAAACTGCTGTACTGAACACACACCTGTTGGACTCAGCAAGCCTGATTATAGATTATGAAATTTCAAAGAAAATTACTGGATGTTTGAGAGCTTAAAAATGAGCCCTCATGTTTGGCCACAGATATTTTAAATGATTCATAAGTATTTAGGCAATTTAAAGGCTTGTTGGTTGCTATAAAACTTTATCCTGTTTAACTTTATCCTTCACTTATGAAGTCTGTTTCTAGAATGTATTCCATTACCCTGCCATTATTAATCATATTTCATAGTTACTCTCTCAAGAACATCTATTTCTAGCCATGGAAGTTATCTCATATAGTCATATTATCCAATGATGCCTTTTTTCAAGCCAAATGTAACACTTCCAAACCATCCTTTCAATTGAAGTTATACTGATGTTGACAGTAGCCACTGGCAAATCCACGTGGGAAGAAGTGAAAATGAATTGATCCAGTCCTAGTTCTTGTCAGCTAGTGATTATCCAAGATATGGATCCTCTGAGAGATTGTCTGAGTCCTTTACCTAATTTTTAATCTTTGGCCTTCACACTGCCTTGTGTTCAAAATTTCCACGGTAACTTGGAAACTTGATACCTAAAGTGCTGCTGGTTGTGCTCTACTTTGTGTGTTGCTGTACATGTTCATATTGTTCATCGATTTTATTCTTGTCTTACAAAAAAAAAAAAAGAAAAAAAAAAGCGAAACATTTGAGAATAAAATTATTGTAAAATCCGGGCACAAAACAAGCCAAGGAGATGCATGTTGTAATAAGCAGTTTATATAGTTATATGGATACATTTTTAAACAGAGAGAACTAGAATGGAAATCACTCCATAATCGTTAATATTGATTAACAGTGTCATACATCTGAAGGAGTAATAGATGACAAAAACAGGACAAAAGGAGGATTAAACATGGACTATATATTTTGCTGAAAGTCAAATGAAACTTGAAATCATAGACTACATTTTTGTTAGGGTTTCTCATTAATAACATGCAATTAATTTTAAGGAGTATTATTTTTTATATATTGCATATTTTTTTTCCAGAAATCTCATTCAAACTACTAAAAATGTTGAGTTTGTTATAACCTGCACTGGTAGAATTTACTTTACCTTATTCATTTCTGCCATTGGAAAGGTAGAAACGAGCTGCCTCTTGAACAGTCTTTCAAAGCTATTCAAGATGGAAAGAGAAAATGCTGTGTTGAAAGCCAGTAAAACATAATTGCCTTAAATGAAATAATGGAGAATTTTAGGTAGGTAGTGTGTGATTACACATTTGCAATTTATTAATTTTTTTTTCTGTCAGGCCAGAACACACAGGCCATCCAAACTGCCTGGTTCCAGGCTGAGTTGGAGCATCTCTTTGTGCTGTGCAGGTAACTGCATGTGCAATGAGCCTGTGCGCTCCTGGCTTTGGGTAGCTGCAGAAGAGAGAGCCACTATCTTCAAATGTAAATGTTTGTACAAAATACCTGCATGTGCACACACAGAATGTGACACTGCTACAGAAGAGAAAGAGGGAAAAAAGGAAAGCTGGCCGCTCAAACAGGAGTTGTCCAGATACATGCATTTGTTAAACTGAGAACCAGCCCTCTGCTCCTTTAATTGGAAAAAGTCCTGGTGAGGAGATGACTTGCTATGGATTTGTGAGGTAAACGCTTCAATGGAAAATAAAATCTGTCTTCTGCTGCCTGGCTTGAGGCTCATTCCACTTTTCCTCTGGCATGACCTCGCCAGGAGTGGAGTCCAAAGCCTTCCTTGGTTGATGCAATGTGCCACTGCTGCCTCTTTGCCACCTTCCCTCCTGTCCTCAGAGATTACCTGCTCCTCCACCCAGCACCAGGCAGTAACTCCTTCAGACACATCTAGGCAGTCCCTGATGCCAATGATCAGGCACTGGAAACTCAGCCCTCCTGGACAGGATCCAAGCCTGGTCCTTCCTGCCACAAAATATCAGACTGAACTGGAGGCTGACAGTGTCCAGAGCTAAAATAAAATGTTTTAGCGATAAAATCTTACATCAGAACATTAATATGAATACCTTTCAAAATCCCTCTTCTGGACACTGTTACAGATTCATCTGCCCCAGATGAATGGACAGTGAAGTATTTCCTCCTTCTGTACTCCAGGTCTCCATGGTGAGCTCAGATACCAGACTGATGTACAACAGGTCAAAGTCTTTCACACTGTCCTCTTGTCATGGTTCAATAAATTTTCAGAGTGGAAAGAAACAACTAAGATGTTGCTACTAAGATTTGCCTGCATGATGACAAAATACTTATTATAAAGAAGGAAGTGTGAATTATTATTTACCACCAAAACTAATGTAGTAACAGGAATGAAACACGTCGGAGCCTAACAGTTCTGTTGGAAGCAGGTTCTGTCTTAGTTGTTAATAACTTTTATAATGATTTGAACTGCCTTCTTTACAGTCTTCCAGCTGCTCCCAAAGGAAACTTTTTCCTTGTTTAGTGCCTCCAAGTTTCTTGAAATGCTTGGATGAATGGTCCTCTGTAACAGCCAAAAATTATTTTATCCATTGAACTTCGGAACATGAAAAATATACCATCTGGTTAAGTAGTGACTTGATTTTGGGTCATTGTGAAGCAAGTTTTATGTAGTTTGCTGGGAAGGGTTTGGTGTTCACTGTGCTGTTGAATATTACTGAAATATAGAAATCGATACATTATTATGTCACAGAAAAGGTGCACGTACATAAGCAAATGCCAGTTCCAGCTTTATTATGAAATGAAACAGAGCCAAGGAACTTCCTGGATCTTGTAACTCAGACATCTATATTGTTAAACTGGCCCTGGTCAACATCCACTTTTCTCAAGCAGTTCCTATGTTCAACTTGGATTTAACTAAGGTCCAGGATTAGCAGAGAGCTTGCATTTGATAATTTCTTTTTCAAAGGCTAGAAAGTTTAGTGGTATGGAGTCAGAACACCTATATGCATGTTTAATATACTAGTGAAGACCTTATCTTTATAAAACATGCATATTTCTTCAATGGTCTTAGAAAATCCAATGTTGGAAGCAAATATTAGAGTTTTCACAATTTTTGGTCAAAGAGCCAGCAGCTGCTTTTAGGTCACTGCAGTTACCTGGGATGTGGTTGAGAAAGATAAGATGGTTGCCCTTCAGCAGTTGTCTAATGAGTATTGATTGCACTTGTGTCTGTGTTTGAAAAAAGGACCATCCAGAGTACTGAGGTGAAAAAGTTGTACTGATGGTTGCACGTAAAGTAAGTAAATTAGTGAACATATATTAGTCAATATAAAAGACACTGACATGTGCTAACATTTAAGGAAGCATTCCAAGGTGGACTCTTTTTTTCCTATCAGCCTGTGAATTTTGGACAGAAGATGTTGATTGTCGAGAAAAGATTTTTGTTGCTGTCAATGAATTTTACTCATTCCTATTAAAGCCAAGACAACAGAAGCAGAAGAAATGTTCACTGTAGTTTATAAACTCTGTAAAGCAGATGAAGATGCCTAGCTGCTTTGCAGGCTAAGATCTCATAGCTGAAGTCAAGTACAAGAAGACAGCTAGTAATCCAGGCTGAGCATGCCCCTATGCAATCACAGTTCCAGTCTCGTGTGTGTGCCCGTCCAACACTTACAGAGATCATAGTGCTCCCACTTCCACTGAGGATTAGATGATCTCATATCAAAGCTTTATCTTTTGTAGACAGAAGAGTAGGAAGGGCTAAGACCACAGGAAATGCCCATCCTAGACTAGTCTACACATAAGTAAAAAGTGGTAGAAATTGATGCAGGAAAGATCCTTTAAAAACCCTGTGTTTATTCTTAACATAGCCTTAGTTCCGATTTTCTCAACTGAAATTATGTTACTAACATATGCATATATTTATAATATTTTCTGAAGCTACTTTAGCCACAATTCTAGCTAAGTTAATTTTTTTGGTGTTTAGCTAATAAAAATGTACGTATAATCATCTTGGAGTGAACACATTGGTTAAAGTAGATTCTGTTAAAATTCTTTAGTTGTGTTATATTTTCAGTTTTTCGTTTTTCATATTTCAGAAACAGACATGAATCAAGTTAAGTAAAGGTTCTGCAGATAGTTAGAAACAACTAAATCATTGCTCCTGCCAATCAAAAGTTAGATTATATTTTCAAAACAGAATAAAAATTGTGTAAAAGTAAAATTGTGAAGAAGAAAACAGAGCTGTTGGGGGTGTGTGAAGACTTAAACTAGAATCAATTATTTATCCCTGTTGATCATATTCAAATGCAAATATTTTTTCAGTAAAATAAATACTTTGAGAATAAAAGGATTAACCTCCCCATTTTCTCTAACAAAACAAGGTTTCATAATGAGGCAAAGCTTTCAGTCATATTTTACTTGTCATCCAATATTGCAGACTGGTGGTTATAATAATAATTAAATCCATTATTGATTCACATCTAATCTCTATGAAATCTAGCAATAGTGACAGTAAGGATCCTTTTGAAAAAATAAAAACAAACAACAAGACCCATATAGTACATGGGTTGAAATTCTGGTCTCGTGGAAGTAAATAGTAAAACTCCCGTTGACTCCAAAGGGGTCAGGATCTCTTCCCCTTTCCCTCCACCCCCAGTGTGTAACCACAGCTGTGCTTTTGCTAAGCCACATGCAAGAACAACTTATGAATCACATCTGGTGACCCTGTTTGGCATCTCAGCAGAGAAAACATCAGGAATATTAACCCCTTTGTAACACAAATTAAAACAAAAGGATTTTCGGGCTTCTTGGGTAATACAAAAGCTGAGAGAAAGAAAATAAAAACAGAATAAAAATATTTTAAGGGAATGGAAAATCAGGGCCACAAAGAAAGAAAAAAAAGCTGCTGCAGCATTGTAATTATAAAATTTAAGATTTAACACATTTTTCTTTCTCTCTTAAGTTCAGCTGCCAATGTAACTAGATAAATTTCTATGGTTTGTTTCCACTTGTTCTCACTGACGCAAGCTGGCAATAGCCTTTGTAGAATTTCAGGCTCTTTGGAGTCAGTGTCTTGATCTTCTGTCAAAACCTCTTCATTTTCCAAGAACCTCTTAATTTTCCATTTCCTCCTTGGCAAAGCTTAAAACTATCTCCAAAAGCTGTATTAGCATTTTTTCACCTGAGACATTGGAATTTCCACCATCACTGGACTTCTTTCCCTTTTCTGTCTTTGGAAGACATCTTGTTAAAATCCATTGTTAATATCCAAACCTCTGCTCTTTCTTTCTTTTTTTTTTTTTTTTTTTTTTTTCCTTTTTGGGATGTGTGTGTATATTTTACTCTGGGAAGAAATTTCACAGTCTGAAATTTAAATCATAGCTATCTCTATCCTGGGCTGGATGAGCCTTTTATATATAAACATTCCCAAAACAAAACATTTGTTATCGGAATCTAGAAGGCAGCACTGTACTTTCTCACTGACTAGGTATCAAACAGTACCCATAAAGAGACAAATTCCTGCATTTAAATCTCACTGTAAGGTTTTATGCTAGTTATTTTACATATGACTTTCCACATGTGGAGAATTTTAGAGAAAGTAGAAAAATGTACCACACAGAACATTGCAGACCACTAGAGAAAATAATATGTGAGCCACATTGTCCTGACATCATTAAGGCCATTTCTATCCTGTTGCCTTTGTTTCTTCTATTTAAATTAAGATTAATTAAGATTTTGCTGGACTGCAGAATATGTTAATTATGTCTGAGGGGTGAAAGGCCTTGACTTAACACATCTACTGGACTTTGTGAAGTCACAGAGCTGAATTTTACAGGAAAGACACTGTGTACCAGAAGCAGCAGAATCCTCTAAATTATCAATGGTGCTGCATCAGTGCACTGGACATGTCTGGTTGAAGTCTAGCTTCTCTTAGTGTTTGATCTTTCAGCTGTCTCTTTTGAAAATGGTATCTTTGCTGTCTTTTGTGAGCATCTGGCTGCTTCCTAGTGGGATCATGGCCACAGTCTCACTGGATATACCAGTACCTAAACCCACTGAAATCAGATGCATCAGAGCATCTGAAATCAGATGTTCCAAAACAGAAACTTGTCAGTACAGAAATAATTCTAAACAACTCAATCTCTTTAACTCCAGGAAACAATTAAAATGTAATTACAGTTGTGTTATAAATGTACAGTAAAAAACTAGTAGGTTTTCTTTCTTTTTTTTTTCCTGTCAACACAACAATCTGAGATAGTCGTTAGAAAAAATAGACATATTTTCAATAAATAGAATGCAAAGTTAAAAAGACTATCTGGAAAGGTTAATAGAAAATGTCTTTATTTTGAACATCAGTGAATGAAATTTCTTTTCACATTAGTATAGCATGGCAAGTTCTTTCAGAGTATGAGGATTTCTGTCAGCTGTAGGGAGAGTAATGATGAAGAAATAGCACTATATCATAATAATACAAGAATTCAGTGAACACAGAAGTCAGCACAGGGAAAATTAATAGACTTGATGCAGCAAAATATTTCTGTTTATTAGAATACTGGTGAAATTTTTAAACTATTAACGGTCCAGTAATAAAAATAATATTAAACAATGTTGCTTGAGAAATTCACAGTAATATTACCCCTTTTCCCACATTTTCAAACCTTTTCTCCTGCAGAGAATTCTGATATTGGAATTCAATTCAGTATGAAAGCACATGTTACAGTTTTAATAACCTATGACAGAATTTCCTACTTTTCAAAAACATATTATTAATGCTGAGGTGTGAAGTGTCAGCAGGCACAAGTAGGACAACCAAGGCTGAGAAATGGTTGTAACAGGGCATTTCAATTATCTGCATAGAAATTTATCCTTTCCAGTGGACGATTTAGAGAGAGAACTTCTTGACCTCTCAGACTATAATTTTTATAGCAGTGGGTTCTACAGCACACATGAGGGAATGTTACTCGGTCCTATGTAATATACAAGTGTTGGTTCATAAAGTAACTATCGCTGAGCCACTAATTAATGGTGACCACAGCATAATTAAGTTCAACATTCTCAAGGGAGTGATTGAATCAAATATGGCACTGTGACACTAAACTTTTGATAATGAAATTTTTTTCAAGGGCAAAGTTAGTTAAAAAAACCCTGAAGTCAAAAGTGAGGAAATTAAAATCCTTACACTCAGCATGGAGGCTTCTTAGGCATCCCAAGAGTCACAGAGGAATGAATGCATCTTAACAAAATATAAAATAGAAGGCCATTTAAAAGCTAGTACAGGTAGATTGCAAGGTTCAAGATGTTATTTAAGACAATATGGTAGCTTTCAGAAAACTGAAATAGAGTCCAACTCAATGAAAGGATCAGATATTAGGGAATTTAGGAATTCTAGAGAAAAAGGTAAGGTATAAGATGAAAAGTCATAAATAAATCTGAAAATACTAACAGTATATTTGTATGTGTCTCAGTTCGGAACTATGTCAGAAAATTGGATGAATCATTTTCTCATCCTTGGGAAGTTATAGATAACAATGATTTTAGAGAAAAATTTTAAACAATGTTTGTCTTAGGAGTTGACAATGAAGCTGGGAGATCTGAAAGAAAAAAAATCAAAGGAATTCACTGTCAATCAAGTGATAAACTGGAAAACATCAGTACACAAGGCCTTCTAAGAACTCAGATGGAAAAAAAGGGTAGTGGAACTGTTAGCAGGAAAGCAAAATTTTGTATGATTTGTGATTCTAAGCTGAAATGTGAAACAGCAGCAAATGTTTAAAAAGTACTTGAGTCACTTAGAGAATTGCAGGTGGCTTTAAGTGGAAGAACTAATTAGAATAATCAGTAGGAAAAATTATAAAGTTGCTTTCCTAATTTTTTTTACTTTACTTTAAGCAGAAACAACCCCCTTATGAGAAGGAAGGAAGCCCTGCCTAAGGCCAACATGGCCTGAACACAGAAGAAATGGAACAGAAGGCGGCAAAAGAGGCAGGAGCTGCTGCCTGGCTTGGGATGAAGTGCAGGTTCAGCAGCATCAGGCTGAAAATTTGCCCTTTCCCCTCACCCCAGTGAGGCTGGTGAGTGATCTAGCCTGTACTTGAATGCATCGGGATCTTACCAGCAGGCTCTGGGTTTGGCTCCAAATGCAGACATCACACTGGTCACATGTGTTAACCTCCTGGTAGCACTCACCATTTAAACAGGACTATCTCTGTCTGACAGACAACTCTAACTGTGCCTGATGGTCCTCATGCATGAGATGACCCAAAAACTGAATGTCATTGTGGTCACGCCTCAGTTATGTTATGTAAATACTGTTCCTGTTTCCAATCAAATACAGTCTTTCTTTGTTAGTCATTTCAGTCACTTGTGCCCTGCAGTAGCCTGACCTCTTTCAACTGAGCTGTTACTGAAATCTGAATTAAAGGCTTGGATATGATGTACAACACCCAGGCCTTGTCACACAAGTCTGATAATGGAAACAACATTAATTGAAGTATCTTCTGGAAGGATATAATGATATTCCATTGTGAAAAATGTCCAGGTCCTATATTTTATATGCTGATTTTTTTAGATAGAATTTAAGAGTAAGTCTTATATCATTCTGGCTTCTGAAGGATACAGATTCATGATATACTTTGAGAGAAAATCTGACTTTCCAGAGAGAGGAATATAATCTAGAGATAAAACACATGGCCATTTTAAATAGCTTATGCATTTGCAGAATAATTTTCATGAAAAATATTATGTCCTAAAGGAAACATAGAGCCTGTGGTGTTGATGGAAAGAGCTTACACGCACTCAGTTTCTGTAACTTGCATAATTCACTCACAGCTTTAGTTCTCATGAATAATGCTGTCATTCCAAAGTCATGTCAACTTTAATGCCTTTACACCAACCCAGAATATTGGGTGTTGTGCGTGTGCGTACACGCAGTACATGGAGTTACTATCCAGATAATAAACCATCAGAATAGAGACTAAATTCATTTATCTTGCACCTTGACATCCTCCCATACACTAATCCATTTCCACTGGGACTGTTTTTAACAATCTGACCCTCCCAGCAATTAAGAACAGCTGCCATTTTTTTTTTTAAACAAACCTGCCAGGAAAATATTTCTTGCTTTCCTCACAAACCTGGAATTCTGAGCCACCCTCCCACCCCCAAATTACATTGGACTGATTCCCAGGACATGTAATGTTCAGTCCTGGGCTAATGACTGGTTTAAATTTCAATAACCCACAGTTCGTTAGGACCAAAAATATATTATACCATGGTAGAGATGGGATTCCCTCTTTTCCAACAGGATATGGCCTTTTTTTTATCTCTGCTAGACTTGCTGGTGTATAAAATAGCAGAGTTTAAAAGTTAAAGTTATGTAGGTGCTGGTTAATGTTTTAAAATATTTTGTATTGGTCTTCTGCCTACAGCTGCAACTCTAACTGAGGCCCCAGTGAAGAGCTCTTGCAGAAGCATGTGGTCACAGATGTTCCTCACCATGGGCACTTCCTGCTCAAAAGAGGGAAAGAAGAGAAGGGAGTTGTTGAAATTGAGTTAACTATAGTCCTGAAAAGGGCTAGTACCAAGCTGCAATTCAATGCCATGACCCAGCTCCTGATCTGCTGTCCAAGCCTCATGAAAGCCTCAACTCCCCAGCTAAAAATAGCAGTTTTAACTGCATTTTCCGATTGAAGCTGGGGCATGTGAATTTGTGATCTGTAGGCAACATGGCTTTATAGGCACTGAGAAAAGTGACTCCAGCAAAGAGCTGAAAAATCCTGCAGCATGGGTAAATCAGATTATTTGTGTCATGATGTAAAACACCTGCTGGTGTGAAATGGCCTGAAGATTTTTACTGCTGCTCCATGGTCAGCTTAATCATGAAGTCAGACATACATGTCTTGTGTGCTCATCTTACTCCCACCAGTACCCAATATTTCATTTATTTGCTCTATTGAAAAGATGTCAGAGCTGGTATTTTTTTTTTTTAATTTAATCTTCACAGTGTATTGAATTGATGCCTCCTACTGAGATGTCCCTGTCATGTTATAAATAATCTCTACCAAATGATATGTCTACACTTAAGGTACAAGGTGGTTTGGAGGGCAGAGAGTAGAACATAACCCGTCACAAGAAAAGAGGAGTAAAATAGTTGTTTAATCATTATGAATTGAGGAAAAACTATCACACCATATTCTTCAGTACAGCATGGGTGTTTTCCTCATTAAAGCAAAGGAGAAAACAGCTTGGCTGGCCTATGACAGGATCCCCAATGCATGATAGGTGTACAAAAGGAAGGCCTCTTACTCTATGGCCTTTCACTGCTTTGGAAAGATGGATTTAAACAAATTTTTGCTGTGGTCACCTCTGGCCATGGTGTCAAACTCATAATGTGCAAAACTACACCATCTTAAAAACACAAAAATGGAGCGAGACCATCTCTGCAATGGCTGCAGCAAGTTCAAAATAGTGAAGAAGTGACCTTCAGAACACCTTAATGGAGGTGATTTTCAGAACACCTTAATGCAGTTACCTTCAGAAGAACTTAAGGTCTTTGGTCCCTGCTTTTGACAAATCAGCAGCATTTCAGAATTTTTTCTTAGCAAATAGAAGTGAGACCAGCTTCTTAAAATTATCAGATAACAACAAAGTATTCAGGTTTGCATCCAGATATTTCTCCTTCATAATAATAGATGTTTACATGTAGCTGGTTTTTTGCTCCATGCTTTCATGACTTTGTTTTCAGCAAATCATTAAAAGAGTGATGACTTACTGCACTGCTTTTTAAAATCTAGTCACAAACCACAATCGCTAACAGGAAATGGAATGTTTACTTGAGTTTATTATACAAGGGTCTGGATATGAGCTGTGGGATTTTTACACCTCATAGCAACGGTATTACAATTTATTTACATCTTCATGTTGGCAGCTGCACAAACTCTTATGAAATAGGACAATCACACCTTAGGGAACAGTAATTATAGGCAAAGGTATAAATAGTATAAAGAAGTGCATGCTTTTGGCACTTAAGTTGAAGAGAATAGAAACTATTCTGGCAAATCTTCAAAAACATGGACTCTTGTTCATTATGAGGGCATGAACTAATTAAAAAGAACTTGTCAGAATCAGCTGCATGAATAAATTCTAGTCAATTCTGGCACAGTTGAGCTCCAAACCCACGAAGAGCTAAGTTGTTTTAGTGATGTCATAATTTGGACATTCAGAGTATGATATCATTTTTGACAGAATTAATGCAGAATTAATACCATATGTATAAGCACTAATAGGTATTGAATTGAACACCCAGTGATAAGTCTATGTTGGTTTCCAAAGTAACAGTCTGTTTTTTTTCTTCAGAATGCTTACATTAATATAATGTCAGAAGGCAAATTTAAAATACATTTCAACACTTTTATAAGAAAGAATTTAAGTTTTACATCTTTACCTCTATTTCAAAAGATGTTTAATAAGAAAACTTCAGTTAAACTTCAGTTCAATTTTTAATAGCAGCAATAGTGTCATAAGAGAATAATTTTAAAGTGATTGTAAAAATTGTCACCATTTGATAGCTGGGTGGTGAATTCCTCTGAGGATTAGTGGCTTCATTTATATAACACATACATATATATGCATAATATAATATAAATGTATATTTATTCTTATACGAGGAATCCCAAAGTTAATATGTAGTTGCATTTTGCAGCTTTTTAGTTCCTGGTTACTGTCAGGGACCAGGTGTTACTCTTTCTTAAGTGCTTTGGCTCCCATCTCCTTTCCTTCCCAACCCTGATATATTAAATTCTTTCACTGTTATGCGTGGTGGTTTTAAGGTCTTCCTCTTCAGTTATTCTTCCCCCCAGGATACAGTTATAGATTGAGGATTTATGGCTGAAACAGGCTGAGCTGAAGAGCTAGTGAACAGAGGTAATGTAGGGATATGGAAAAGTTTGCTGATGGAGCTAAACATAAGAATTAAAAGCAAAAGTTGACCCTGGGGTGAGAGAAGCTCCCTCAATACTAAGTACAAGTGTAGTAAGCTCAGGAAAGAAATTTAACACCAACAATGGGCAGAACTGCGTGAGAAGAAACTGCCTCCATTCTACATTTACAGGCATGGGATTTGAATTAGGTGTTGAAAAGAAGGAAAATATTATGGAGTTAAAAGTGTATGAGAAAGCTCCATATTCAGCACTAATAGGAAGAGTAAACAAGTTACTGATAATTAGAAAATATTGAGAAACAAAGAGGAACTCTCCTTTTGTCCATGTGCATCCCTGGTCTCCCCAGTGAGGCTGTAGAAAGAAGGTTAAAGTTAGGGAGAATGACAAACTGGATATTGAAAATAAGAAATACATTCTATGTCAAGAATAATTAAGTAGACGAGAGCCCCTTATCCTAGGAAAGAGACAACTGAAGTACAGTGATTGCAAAGACAATGAAATTGAGTGCATTACCAAGGCACTCCCAGAATAAGTGAAATAAACATTATCCTATAAAAATCTCACGTCAGATTCAAAACAAATAACAAAGGAATAATTTAAATTAATTTTCTTTGGGGTGTAATTTTATGGTAGAATTCACTGCCATTGTTTAGGTGTGTCAGAAAATGACATAAGTTAGTTTTAATGCTACACACTGGATGTGGGTCTTAGTGAGTACTACATCTTGTTAATGGTCTTGCATTGTGTCTGTAACTTACAGTCCAGGCTCTTCTGACGAGCAGGGAAATTGCCAATCAGTGTGCCTTCTCTTTATTCATGTACTGAACAGTACTTCAATGTGTCTGAGAGAGGGTGGGCATGGTCAGGAGCAGACAGAAGGACAAATGTTGAGTGAAATGGCTTTTTGGTGATGGGAAATAAGCAGGTTTATCATATGCAATGACTTTGTTCAGTTTAGGCACTGAGATGGATGCGGATTCAGGGCTCATTTACTGACAAGCAATCTCCTCTGCATCATCCTGCCCTGCTAGAATGCAGAGCTTGCCCTTCTGATCACAGCCAGTATCACAGCTCAAATAAAGTCAAAAAATGCCCTAAAGGTGTTTATTCATCAACTGAGTGCTTACTGCCAGAAGTCTGGCCCAGTGCTAGTGCACTCTATGGAAACATTCATCCATGGTTTTGTAATGGGTACAGTATGTTCTGGAGAAATATAGGGTTTGGTTTTCAGAAAAGATCATTACAAATGAAGGCAGGATAAGGGGAAGATCTGAAGTTCCTCTCCACTTTCTTGCTGATGATTAAAAGGCAAACTGAAGTCAAGATTATTTTCAACTTCCTATAATATACCTCTGATTTTCTTTGACTCCTTTCCAAGTTCTGAGGTTTTAAACAAAGAACAAGTAACTATCTGGAAAGCAAACCAGTGTTCATTGCACTTGCACCTGCCTTGGATTCCATCCTTTTGTTTTCATATTACCCCTCTGGGTTTCTGATAAATTCATAATATGTTCCAGGCTACCTTTTCATCGTCTAGCCACAAAAATTCAGATCCACATGGGAGGTTTCACAGAGTGCATTAAGTATGCAGGATTCCTTTATTGCTTAAGTAAGAAAAGCAAACTATCATTTACAGGGAAATCAGAGCATCAAAGGGGGAAGCAGAAAGATTTAATTATACAGTAGCTGCACATTTGTTGCATCTAGTGGAAGGATTTTGCTTTAGTTCAATCTTAAAGATTTTAGATATTGTAATATGCAAGGAAAACAGACAAGAGCAGTGAGAAATAAACATGGTTTCTTTCTATTTAAACAACATCAAACCAAACTCCTATTTCTTTAGTTCATCCTGTCTTAATTTATGCACTTTAAAATTGAATGGTTCTCACAAAACCTGTAATTCCTTCCACTTCTAGTGATATGGGTATTTTTGATTGAGTATATAATATTCTGAATTACTTTATTTCTCATTTCATAGGATTTCTCCCAAGCATAGACATCAATGTGATTACAATTCTCATATTTCTGTTTCCCTCAGTGTGATGGTTTCCACACCCAAATTTTCAGTAGTTCTGCTTTTTTTTCCCCTCCAGCATATTGCCTAAATGGGAAAATTTTTATGAAGAGGAATGTTTTACATTTGCTCTTAAGCTAGCAAAGTCTGGACTTGTTTTGCCTTGGGGAAAGGAATGGGATGGTCAGAGCTGTATGTGGAAACACTGCAAGTATCTGTATCTGTGGGTGAAATGTGGTCTCAGTGAAGAAAAATTCTATACTTTTTTGGTTTAGAGAATTTCGCCCATTACCATGAACAGAAAAACCCATGAAAGTTTCGAGGTAGCCAGGCCACAGAATAACAGTAACATCTTGTAATGACTCACTTTGTGTTCATTAGGCATGAATTGGTGTGTGAGAGGGAGAGAGGACTTAATCCTTTTTTGGAGACATAGCCCTACTGACTAGCATTGTAATGAAATGTAACTGTATATTTCCCCACAGACTTGGTAACTGAAAGACAGTCCAGTCTGGGATTTTTAAACATGATATTCAAATATGATTTCATATTTTATTTGGTATGTGTTCCCATTTGTGGGTCTGAAGTCCAGGCTAGTATCCCACTTGGGCTTTACGTAACAAACTCTTCTTGTGTGCTACTTACTCTGCTCAAACATTGCTTGAACTAATTTTCCCCTGAAGTCCCACTGCTATCACCTTGTGAAAGAGGTATTATTAAACATGAAGGAGCTGGCTGAAGTGTCATAGTTTAAATGCAGCTGGTTTAATTTGCACTGAGCATTGTGATAGGTATTCCTCACCCTCTGCACACTTACATCCCCCCACAACACCCCCACACACACATTCCAAAATATAATTCCAGGCTCCTGAACATGGTTACCAGGTATGGGGTTGTACACTTTCATATCACATTGACATTGGAGCATTACAGTCTTCCAGATGTTCATGTACCAGTGAAGGAGGTGCCAGCGACCACGGGCTTTTATACTGGCCCCTCTGAAGTCACCTGAACATTTGCTATAAGCATGACCAGAGCCATTAGAATCCTGGAAAGAAGATAAGAGCAATGTAAATGCATAAATAATGTAATTTATTATAATTAAAGTTGAGAATACTGTTCAGTGCTTCAGCAACATAAGCAGCAGGTAATTGAAGATTTCACTTTCCCAGGGAAATAAAATATTTTTCCTGGCATCATATAATTTTCTTTCACACTTTTTATGATGTCCAATCTATTTTAGGAGATTTTTTAAGAGGCCTGTCTTTTTTAGGATCCTTTTGATGTGTTTATTTTAAAATATGTACTTTTAATGGGTTTAATATGCCTAGAGAATGTTAAAGGTATCAGTAGGGAAAAAAGTGTAAACAGATAAATAAAGAGTACAAATACTTGAAGTACATGGTTATCCTCAATGTCAATCCAACCCTGTTAAAAAGGGTCTCTTTGAAGAGACCATGTAACCTTCTTTTGACCTTTAAAAGAGACATGCCCAAACTTTACTTAGTTGAGAATCATATGTTACTTCACATGAGTAATTTAACATGTTGGCTAATAAACTTGAGCTGCATTTTATTTCAAGTTACATTTCAAGTTTGAGTCTGTTTAGGATTTCCAGACCTTTTGATACATAACAGCTCGTTATAAATATTATGAGAGTTCTGCTGGATATTTCCATCTTTAAGAGGAAAACAATTTCAAGGCTGAGAAAAAAATGTTAAGTACAACATAGACTTACAAAACAGAAGGCTGACTTGGACATCAAGCATCCAGTCCCCTATATGCTAAGTAACCATAAAAGTCCTACTTCTGAATTGGTTAAACATCTTAAAGAAAGAGAAATTTTTACTGTGAATGCTGTCTGTGTTTTAACACCCAGATTCTCTGCTGACATGTAGAGTCTGTCTTTTATTTTCCAGCTTAAATGAGCTGGTTAATAACTTTTCTTTTCTTTTTTTTTTTTTTTTTTTTTTTTTTTTTTTTTTTTTTTTTTTTTTTCCATGGGATGGTATTTACTTTAAGTAGTTCTTCAGCTTTCAGCTGCTTTAGTGTTTACATCTTTTGGACTGGGAAATACCAGTTCACCACGGTGTGCTGGTGTAGACGGCCTTCTTGAAGAATATTAACACAAAGGAATCCCACGTTCCTTGGTTACAAATGTGTTGCAAGAGAAAGAAGTGGGAAGAGAGTGTCTTTTCAGATACAGACAGGAAATATATACACTGGAGAAAGAGTCTCATTAGGTTCACAGCAAAGGCTATCTACCTGAGTTTTGTCAGACTATCGCAAAATGTTTGTGTTTGCAGAGTGACAATCATTCAAGAATGAACAGCTCTCACTTTGCTCTGCTTTGTTCTGTTCCTTTATTTCATGGATTGCAATTTTTTAATCGTTCTCTCAAATGTTGCTGCAGATTCTTGATTGTTCATTTGGTTTTTAATTTGAATGTTGTGTCATCCCAGCTGTGTTCTTTGTTATCAGACAGAATTTGAAGTCTGTGTTCTGCACTGCCTAGAGGTGACTCTAGCAGTTGTAGCTTCAGGATGCTCTTCCCAGAAAGATGACAGAGCTGGAACTTGCCCAGGGCATTATTTGATATAAAGATTTCAGGCCATGGGTACTATAAGTAGCCCTTCCATGCTTAAAATATATCAAATACAATGAACTCATGTCTTTACTATAAAGCAATATCTTTGCAATTGGTTACTAACACAAGTTCTTCATCTTCGTTTCTGGCATGAACCAAAGGAATTTTATGGTTTTCTTTTTTTGAATAGGTTCTTAAACACAAAAAAGGACAGTTTTTTAAAACTATTTTTGGGTTGGTTTTTTTTTTTTTTTTAGTTTTGTTGGTTAAAGAGAAAAGATGATGAAGTAACAATTCAACATGTCATTATAATCAGAGAAGTTTCTATGTCAGAAGTCCTTCTCACACCACATTACATCACCACTTATGGAATCACAGCCTCTTTGTTTAGGTGCCTTTTAATGACAGAGAAAACAATTCTTTCACAAACGAAAACGTCCTGTTAACAGCTGAATTCACAGCTCAGTTTGCCTCTTGGCTGGGATACACATTCCATCTGGAGCTCTATCAAGACAGTGCAGGGAGGTCTGGCAGCTGAATAATGAACTCTAAGTAAATAGGTCATTACAACACGTTGTTTCTGTGTTACTGGATTTCCACAATATGTCGGATTGGTTGTGAGCTTGCAGCCTGGATTCTCATCTAAGTGGGGTAACTCTACCTCTCCTAAGTTCAGGTGGCAGAGATGTCAGTCTGAGTCATCTGAGTCACTGACACAACAGTGCTCTTTTTTTTGAGCACTTCCTGACCAGGTACAATAATGCATATAGTGACATGTATTTAGAAATCTGCTTTCTTTAAGATGAAAAATCCTTGTACCCAAAAAACATTATGTAGGGTAAATCTAAATTATAGTTTCTAAAGGCTTGTAGATTTATAAGAATCATTGAGATCCAGTGAATACCATACTAGTGCACTGCTATCAAGTATTTCTTGAATATATATAGATATGTGCTCTGAATTGGATCTGAAACATTAAAAAATTATAAAACTCATCAGTACATGTATATCCATCAAATTTCTATTTCTGCTCTTATTCATATACATATGTATGAAAGAAAACTTTCTTCTTTTACCTATTCATTACATTCTAGCTCATATGCTTGCATATAAATTCCAATAATTTTTTGCTCCTGGTCTTTTGTGACAACTCATTTCTTAGTGTGCAGCACACTGTATAGATCATCTGGATTTATTCAGAACTGTGGGTTAACAAACCTCTGGTTGTTAAATGTCAAAATTATATTGAGAATTGTGCTCCGTACATCTATTGTTTTACCTGAATAAATCTTTTAAGACACAGGATTGATTCCTTACATCTCAGCTTGAATAATTGGTGCTTACTCAGACTTTCTGAAGCCCTTATTTCCAACTTCAGTTTGGCTTCCTAATTAGCAATCCCTCATTGTCATTTGAAATAGACTTAGAATTAACAGATCTGCCCAGTTATCATTTTTGACTGATATATTTGAAGGTAGTACACATTTGAGGCTCATCTTTGCCTCTGTGCCTTCGTTCTGCTCCGTGGCTTTCGTGCTTTACCCTCTTGGCTGTCATAATGAAGTGGAAAGAGCCATGTACTGTGCTATAATCAAGGGTAAATACATACCCTTGAACTCAGTGTGCATTTTGCCATCTGCCAGAAGTCACTATTTCAATAACAGGAGAGATTTTTGCTCCTAGTGTTGCAGTCTGAGACCCCTTTTGATGGCAAACATGTTTCTTAGACATCTTGCTCCATCCACAGTCAGCTTGTTTCTTCCCAAATAACATTCATTGCTTTTGGGTCTGATGGATTCCTCTCTCAGAATATAAATACAAAAAACCAAAAACGAATGAAATATAGGCACACAAACTACTTTTTATTTAACAGTCCTCTTAGTTTTATTGCCTACTTAAGGTTGGTTACCAGTATTCTTCTCTTTATATTTAGGCAATTTTAATCAAATTGCACTTCTCTAAGGGCAAATATTTCAAACAAGACTATGCTTCCACTCTCTAGAAGAAAAAAAGAAAAGAAAAGTATAAATTATGATCATTAAAATATCCCATATGCCACAAGACATGTATAGACAGACAGCCATGCCCTGGACTAAATCCTACACAGATATAAATTCTACAATGTGTAGGAAGTCCTCAGTTGTGAATCATTTATGACTGGATGCTTAGATTTTCAATTGGGTTTTTACACACTCTTTGTAAATATTCTTCTCATACCGTCCTCTCTGCAATCAGCCCTTCCCTCTCTATTCATATTTATCTGTTTCTTCACCAATGTAGTCTTGGAGGAAAATCTGAGCCTGGATTTTATTTTATTTCCACTAAAATCCTTGAAATGTGGAATTCTTTACTTCAGGGGTTTAAACTAGACCCTCAAGGCTACCTTGGCAGACTTCTCTGGTTTTAGAGGATGGATTTTTCTGTTTTGTTTAAGAAGGTATCACAAGGAATGACTCTTTAGAACTTTCAGCATGCAGTAAAAAATAAAGATGACTAATATCTATTTAGCAAGTAATGATGGCTTAGCAATATTTACCACTCTGATTTAGCCTCTCTGGCTCCATTACTTAGGATATTTTCCTGAATTAAATTTCCCTCAGTTCTATAGCCAGCAGCTGTCCACAGGAAAATAAAAAAAGTCTCAAATACTCCAGAAATAATGATTTCATATTTCTAATAGGTTCCTTTAACTGCACAATCAAAACGGTCTCTTGTGCCCTCTAGCATGTGGTATGTCATAATAAAAAAGTTCAAGTCAAGAAGCTAGAGAAATACTGGCTGAAAAAATTTATCTTAATGGCTTTTCATTTTTCTCTCAATATGTAATAATTGATCAATAGAAGGGGGAGAATGTGTTTCCTTCATCTCTGCAGCTTTGCTCTGGAGCTGAAGTTGATAACCACACTGGGCCTGTTTAATGAGGATGTTCATATGAAGTTTGTGGTTGCTTCCCAGCCCCAAAAGGATTGTGCTGTTTTTCCATTTATGTCTAAGTGTCACAATATTTTGTTTCTAAATGGTTAGGTTAGGTCATCTTGAGACCAGCTGTGCTAAAGGATTTAAAGAAATACAAGAACATGTATACTTAATACGTTTTTAGCTCAAATTTGTTCCCTAGTATATTTAGTCTAAGCTCACTAGACAAATCTGTGCCTGGCAATTTTAGTGGAGCTGCCTGTCAGTTTGCAATGGATTTTTCCTGCAGAAATTTTGCATTATTTTGATGTTTTAAGATATTTGTTTCTATCACATTTATTTTTCCTTGTAGACAAAAAGAAATATTCTCCTCTCTTGGTTTAAGTGATATCAAAATATTTGCTAAAATTCTGCCAGTGCTGTTTGTGGCTTCTGAACCATTAATTTACTTATTAAAGGGGTTAATTTTAAATCAATAGAGATTTCTTGAGATCCAAAAGTAAATTTTAAAGAAAGTATAAGCAAATAAATGAACAAGCATATATTTACTCTTATAGCTCAAGTAAGGATTTTTTTCCAAAGCTTTCATCAATAGTGTATGAAAGAAAAGAGTTATACCAGCTAGACATGGGCATCTTATATTTCTAGAAATATAAAAACTATATTAATATAAAATAATTTTATCAATACAATATAAAATCAGAACTATATTTCAATAAAACAAGAAGCAACTTTTCAATTTCTTATGTTCGCTCAAGACAATACTAGTCAAAGCTAGAATTTCTGTATACTGCTATGATACACTGTGAATTATTAAATATTTGCTATTAATCAAATTATGTCAGAACTGATTGCCAGCAAAAAAGGAGAAGTCATATCTCCTGTGCATTCTGAACTGCAATTCATTGAAGAAAACTTATTCAGGAAAACGCACATTTCTTCTGGAGTAAAAATATATATTAGAGCAGATTTTTTCTAAGGAATCTGAGATCATAGGGCTTGAGATTTCCACAGAAAGGAAGATTCCTTTGAAAACAGTAGAAACTTTGAATCATGCTCCCACTTGAAAAATCCTTTAACATTTATGTCAGAAAAGACGATTTAAATAATTTAAGTAGTCATTTGAAAGCTTAAATATCCACTTTTTTTCATTCAGTAAAAAACCTTGAAATTAATAAATTGTTTCCGTACTTCACTGAACTGGATTTTAGTTTTCAGAAAAATCAGTAAATACCTAGGGCACAGACTTTTTTTCCCCAGTATAAAAAGTGCTTGACTATAAAAAGTCTTAAGGAAAAGCAATTTCAAGAGGCTTGCACAAAGTTGTAACCAGTTATTGTCCCCAAATCAGGTGCTTAGTTTATAACAGTTTAAAGAAACACAAAGTTCAAAGTTATAGTTCAACATTTTAGACCCTTTTACTAGAAGCACCCCAGTAAACAGAGAGTGATGCTTAGCATCACTATGTAGCTATGATTTTTGATTGAACTCATAAAACATGAATTTCCTGATTTTGCTAGTCCCACTGTACCCAATAATATGGAAAATATTGCTCTCCCCAAACCTTAGATTATTTTCTCTTGTATAAAATTATGTTCTAACCCTCATGAGCATAGTTATCTCAGCTGCAAAATCTTATAAATTTACATTTCTACAGAAAAAAACCCTAAATTTTTCTGTCAAATTATTGCTCTAAATGTCTATGAAATGAGTTTTGGTCACAAAACAGAAAAATCCTATTCTTATACACTGATTAGGAAGTATATAAAGGAATGGATGAACAATGGAGGAAACAGTTAGAACATTCCACAAATGTACAGGGTATAGGGTAAATCTGTACAGGATTTTCTCAATTTTATTTATGTACCTACTGGTGCAAGTGAATGTCTCTTCCTGTAAATGGTAACAGAGGACAGATATTTAGGGAGAGAGTTAAAATTTTGTTCATTGTAGAAAAAAAACTTGTGTGTTAGAAAAATATGCGCAATGTATTGGATGTTGTGCATAGAAGTGAGAGCACATTTAAATCACAGGAAACTCTCTGCATGCAGAGCACAGGAACTCCACAGCACCAGGGTGGGTGAGTGGCCCATGGTCTCATTTCTGATGGTGCTCAGCTGCTGCAGGGGAGGGTGTAACAGACAGACAGACAGACAGAAAATCTGTCCTGCTGTCACACAGTGCCTGACTCCTGCTTTACCATGGGAAACTTGGTACTCTGCAGACAGAATGTGTTTTCTATAATGAAATGTCCATCCCTATTAAAATCATAATAATAACACTAAAAATGTCCTGAAGATGTTTGGTAATCTTTTTCAGTTTAGAGGTTTTAAATTTTCTTCAGAAAAGTAGAAAATTTTGGAAAGGGGACACTTCTATTATTTTCTTCAGGAAATTTCTGTGGATGTTTCAATGGATATTTATTCTTGTTTCCAGTTGAACACTATAATTTAATATTCTTATTATTCATATATTTTAACCTTGGTAAGCCAATGTCCTCAGTGCTATTTTCTGGCAATCAAATGATACAATTGTGGATTTCTTGAAAAGGAATTTCTGTTATTCTGTGTGGTTTGTTCCAGTTTTTCAATTGCCATTCTGCATTTAATTTGGGGAAAGAAACCCCAACAGAACAGCAGCTGCCCTGCAGTTTCTGCCCCATTCAGTGTTCTACTTTGTCAGACTATCTCTTCTTACCCTCACATCTCTTTTTTTTTCCCTTGTTAAATGGAAGCATTCCCATGTCTTGAAACTTTCTGGTTTTCCCCATTTCTTAATTTTCTTGAAACTGCGCACTGCATCTACAGCCGTTTGATGGAGGGATTGTTTCTGGGAGACCTCATCTGATTTTTGTAGTGCAGAAAATATTGAAAGTAAGGGAAGGTGATGGACAAAGACAGAGGGCATGGAAATTAATGGACAGTAGCAGCTATCAAAGAGCAAATGAGCTAAATAGAATTGTGAAAAGGCCAAGGAGGGGGCAATGCAATGTGAATACACCAATTACTGCATGCATTCTGTTGCTGCCTGACAACACTGCATGCAATCCACTCATACAGGGAAACAATAAAAAGAGTATCCTTCCAATATTATGCCACCATCACTTCCCTTCAGATCTTTCAGTTTGAGCTTCCTCCCTGCCATAGAAACTCAGAAACAGCTGTTCTATAAGCAGCTGCTAATAGAGAAACAAGCTAACATATTTTCTTTAAGAACATTTTCTCTTCTCTTACAAAATGCAGTTAAGTAGAAATACTGTTTTTAAATAAAAGGAATAAATGAAAAAAAACCCCAAACAAACAGAAACATAAAAAGAATAAAAACCGAATTCTGAATTACTTTTTCCTGTCCTCACTCAACTGTAAATAAACATGAAATGAGAAATGAAAGCTATATTTGTGCCACATATTCCATTTACTAAGAGGCAAGAGAGTCATTCACAGGTTCCATTATATGGTCGTAAATTGTTGACGAGTTCCTTATGTTTGTCTTAATAAAAAAATGTCACTGTCTACTGATAAATTGAACAAACCCCACTAGATCCCAGCCCTCAGGCCTCATGGCAGAAGGAAATGTACATTTGAATGTTCAATTAAGCCAATCTTCTAGACTGAACAGGGAGAAAACAACTGTTTAAGATCTATTCCTGCAGTGACAAACATCATTCATCTCTAGGCCCAGATGTGTTATTTAGAAAGGCAACCAGTATTACTAAAAAAACTCTTCTGTGAACATGCATGGATGACTTGAGCTCTTCCATCCCTCACAGCCAAGGCAGAAAGCTCACCAGCTGAGCAGCAAGCCTGGTAGCTGTCTTCCTGGGGCTCCTTCACAGGTAACATTTTTTTGTATAATGGTGCCCTTTAACAAAATATTTTCGTATTACTAATCCTTTTAAAATTATACTCAACAACTCAGAACCACTACATAGAAATTCCAACTGCAGCCCTTGCTTTTGAAATTCTATGCCACAGTTTGTTTTTTAAGACAACATATAGCTGCTAAGAGATATAATAAATGAATACATTAAGCACTCTCCCACACACAGAATTAATTCAAATATAGTGTATCTTAGAAGAAATGCTGTTCATGTCCCTCTTTATTCTATTGTTTAGTTAAATTGTTCTAGAATAGTAGTGGTTTGGCATTACTCTACATTATTCACTGAATTTGCATTATGGCCAAGGTTTCAAAAAGCATGCCTCAAAATAAAAGGTGAAAGTCCTTATTTCTGGAACTAAATGAATGCCCCAAGTTCAAAAATGACCTTATTATAAAAAACAAAAACAGCAACAAAAAAAATTCAGTACCATAGGAAGTGGCTCATTTCCCACATCACCCCAGTTCTTGGGCTGGTGTAAATGCTTTATGTGACCATTCTGACTTTGTTATTGGCTAAGGAGAATTTTATTTTGGAGTTCAGTGTTTCAATTATTTTTGCTGTGTCACAATGCAAGCAGTTATGCTTTCTCAAATGAGACAGGGAGCAATAATGGACATGTGGAGGAAGACTTGTTTAAGCTAATACTAGCCCAGAAAACACTTTTTGTGAACACATTTATCAGCAAGGTGGTTCAGTGGACAGCTGAAAAGAATTTCTCACAAAAAACACCAGTGTTTTCACTTCTGAACAGAAAGAATTGCAAATGGTGTTTAGTTTTTGATGAGGCCAGGAACCAAGCAAGCCTTGTCCCACAGCTCCAGCAGGGAGTGGGGCAGGGCTGGCTCTTCCCCTCTGAGGTCACAGCCATCATCACAGCCAAACTCCTGCCGTGGGACACTGTGAGGGCCCCCAGAACTCTCCTCCAGACACTGAGGAGGAAATGTAGATAAGATTCCCTTAAATCAAACAAGGCAAAATTTTAAGCTTAAAATTGAAATTTTCAAGTGGTGTTTTGCTTGGGGTTTATCCCAAGTGAATGTCCCTGCTTGCACTTCCCTGCCAGCCATTTTTCTGGCTGACTACAAAGCTGACAAACCAACAAAAGACCACAGGTATTCACATGATGCTAAGTGGTATTTTGAGGAATCCAAGACCCTTTTTTGACTTGCCACAATTTGAATTTTAAGAATTTCATGTTTAAGAAGAACAAGAAACTGTCTGTGGTTGCTCTTCCAATCCATCATGCTGATTTTTTTGTCTATTTGCTCCTTCTATCACAGTACTAGAGAAAGATTAATCCATGAAAGCAGCCATTGCTGGCATTTTTTCTCATAGTAAAACATGTGTTTCTGTTGTTAAGGGATAAAAAATGAACAGCAAAGCAAAAATTTAGTTTAGAGTTATTGAATATGAATGTATACATATTTGGTTTTTTTAAAAATTATAAGCTTGTGATAAATAAGAAGTTTGTAAGAACAAAGGTTCCCATATGTTAATTTTTAAAAGCAATAGTTCTTAAATAGTTTTCTCTCATAAAAAACATATAATTTATACAGCACTTTAAAAACTTAGTTTGGGAAACTAATAACTAATCACAAAAAAATTGAATTCACTGGCAAAATCCAATAAAATAAATTCTAATGGCCAGAGGTAGAAGTCACCAGATTATTTTGAGCATTTATATATATATTATTTTTTACTAATACCTGTGAATGGTGGGTCAGTACTATGTCACTCGAAAGTAACAATCCAATAGTCACTGTCCATTCTGGTAGCATTGTCCAAGACAAAAAGCTGGTGGGAGAAGGAAGATGTGCAAGGCAACAGGGAGACAGTGCTGGTTAGATCAGAGCAGATTCAGTGCATGAAATTCAGAACATTGCCAAGTTCTTTCAAGCTTCATACAGTGAAAGAGTACTTCAGTAGCTGTATTCATACTTATGAAAAGTATGATATGCCAAAGGAGATATAGTGTGAATATATTTGCTGGAAAACCTAACAAATAGCTGTGAAAAAGCATATAGGGAAAAGCTTGAAAAATCTTTCAAAGTTTGATATAATCATAGACAAGGTTTCAGTAGAAGAATAAAGAATTCAGTGGAAGAATTAGAATGGATTCATAGCGCAGCAAAAGCACAATATCACTTCAGATATTAGTAGTTTTATAACTTATATTACAGCAGAGTTTAGGAGGGGAAGTCATGCTCCTCTGATGAAGAAACTCTAAGCAAGCATGTTATTCAAAAATACAAAACTTCTTTCAATATTTCCATATGTTTTATCTTTGTATGCTTTTGGGACAGGTTTCACAGTAGCTTCACTACAACATTAATTTAAATTATGAAATTTATAGAAGAATTTCATAATTTGAAATTTTCTTGGGATGAAAACATCCCTCACTCAGGGGTGCTTTGAGACCTGAAGTGAAATACTTTAAATTTGGCACCACCATTTTTGGGGTTTCCCACTCTGGAGAACAACTCTTTTTAGGTGTTTTCTGTTTCATAAATATCAATGCTCACTTTGTGAACAGCATTTGCCCATTCTGACATAAAATAGAATTTAAAAAAATATCAAGTACTCTGCAGAAATATCAAACTGTGAAGTTCCAAGAAAGAAACTCTACCTCCCACATTATCTCTGTGTACCCTGCCACATGTTTAAGCTCCAAGAGCCTCAACTCAAGGTGATGTTTACAAATATTACCACTGTATTTTTCCAGCCAAAAAAATCCAACCTGATAATCTAGTATCCAACTGGATTGGGATTGGTGTTAGATGAAACCATGCATTATGTAGGAATTTTATGTGAAATAAGCTGTCTTGCACAGCTTGTGGATTTATATATAAAGCTCAATTCATTTGAGGAGCACTTTATTCTTATCATCCATCAGCCAAAGTGAAGTTCTCACTGTAACTCCACTGTAGATTGTATTTAATATAAACTTCCTGAGTCAAATGCCATTATTTCTAAAATAACTTGAAAAATCATTTGCATATTTCCCAGAATGTCACTCTGGGGTATTGGTCAGACTTTTAGCCAGTATAAACCTGATAATTGTTTCTGCTCCAAATATGCACATATTTTGATATCAAAAAACTGTGCAGATTAAGTAGAATTTTTTTTTTTTAAAAGAGCCAAAAATACAGCATTACTTTAAATGAAAGATTTATCTCTGAAAATCACCATTCATTCTCAGGTCTGTATAGGGAAACTGCATTTTTTACTTATAGATATATATGAAATCCCAAACCCCATATTAAAGCCAAATATCTTGCTGTTCTAAATTGCTATTTTAATGCATCTGAATAACCTTGATTGTGGAATAAAATGGAACTTTTATTACGCTTGTACAATAATTTGATTAGAGCTTCAGAAGAAATCTGCAATAGACTTTGCAATAGTAGATATTGGTACTAATTTTTCCAATGGAGCTACAGAAAATGTTAAAAATTCATCTCAGGAGTAATTGCAGATGAACTCAGTAAAGTGCCTTAGAAGGTGGTCCAGATTAAAATGCCATTTTAGTACTGTTGTGGTGATGAAAATGAGCCAGAGTTTCTAAAATTCTGGTTGAAGTGATACTGAAGTGAAAGGGTAACATGCAGCGTGGTCTCTGAGGAAGATGTGCATCAGAAATTTCATGTGGGGTTGGATGTCAGGTAATCCCCGGTCTCCCCTGCATGTCTGCTTTCTACATATTTCCATCCCTGTTTCTTGTACTGTGCCATAACTACATATGCAAAGAACTCTGCTAAAATAGATGGAAAATGCTTTTCTCCTCTTCAGTGGTCTTTTGGCCATCATAGTCTGACTTTCTCTGTTCTCTCCCATCCACACTGATGTCCTGAAAGACTGGAACTGCAGTGTTATGGGAAAATGAGAGGAATCCATCCCAGAACTCTTTACAACCTGATATAAATTGGGTCCTGTACAAACTTTTACACGGACAAATGCAAGCCAACTTACTGTCCTTTCTTTCAATACCTCACTAAATTAAAGACTTGGCCTCATCAATTAGAACTGCTGGGTAAGGTTAAAAAAATTTCCCAGATGGTGTGAATTAAACTCTCTGGCAGATCTACAGGGTTTTTGTTACAGGTCCATGAAAGAAGCACTAGAATATCAAGACTAAAAATATATCAATAACTTCCTATATATTTATCTATATATATAATACATGTTATAGGTAATATAAGCATGATATACAAACATATATGTAATATGTATATAAATACATATAATTTTATAGTGTAGAGGCAGGCAAAAACAGTGTTCAAATAAATTCTACCTGTTCCATCAGAGATATTAAAAAACCTAAATAATTAGGCATCAGCATATACTTCAACCAAAACACTAAAGTAAACTTGTTAATAGTTACTTCAACTCTTCCTACAGATCTCAGGCATTGAATGTGACTTCCTCTAATAAAGACTATCAGCAGAACAGTTTGCTGTGACAGGACTGAGTTGGACAATCCCTCACACCCTGCAAATCTTAAGAGAAATGTACATACCTGCATTCTGAAGATACTTTCTTCATAAGAAAGAAACATCCTTGGATTACAAATATTGATCTTTGTTTTTGAATTTTTGATTTTTCCACAGGTCTTTATTTGACTAACAAAAGGAAACAATTAAAAGATGGTTGAGGTTATAGTAAATATAACTTAGCTGCTTCAGTGGTGTAAGATTTAGATATCTTGAAATAAATAAGTTGTATGTTAGAAGAATGGTAATTTATTTGGTTGGATGGTTCTCATTATATTTTATTCCTCTCAATATGTTCACTAAAATTCCTGTATAGCACTGAGCATTTGGCATTGTGTGTAGCAGGTGTCTTTCTTGAAACTTGTCCATTTGAGACTTCACTCTTGGGTGAGGTTTAATTCTTTCTCACAGGTGAGCAAAGCATTTGAGTACACAGATTTTTTTTTTTTTTTTAAGGAAAGAAGCACCTGAAGTAAATGGGACTCTGCATGCTTGAGGATGAGCATGTCTTATGCATGTTTGGCCTTGCCACTATTTGAGAAGGTACTGAAGGCAAAGAGTATTGCCAGGCACTGTGTGAAAAGTGCTGTGGTCCCACACAATAATTAGGCAGTAATCAGATACTGACAGGTAAAGCTGAAATGAAATTCCCTTATACTCTGCTCCATGTATGGGCACATTAGAAGACAAACCCTCCTGATGTAAGTTTGAAACCTCAAACTAGACCCTGACCAGCCCTGAGATTCTAGAGAGGCAAAGTGCAGAGTCCACAGCCATGCCCCCCATGACCATTTTCTTTTGCCTGTTCCAAGGTGTATCTTCTTTTGCTGTTTTCCATGCTAGATAATTACTGACTGGTGTTAGCATACCCTCTAGTGATTTCTACTTTCTGACAATTTTTAAACAAATAAAATTTAGCAAATGAATCTACATTTCAACTGAAAAATTTGGTTTTAGGCATTTTAATCTGGAAAAATCTGTCTCACCTTTAATTCAGTGCCAGCCTCTGTGTGTTTATGTGTGTGTATGTATACGTGAATAGATTTACTTTTTGAATATATTTTTAAATGACTTAATCAGAAATGCTAGACACGTTTGTCTAGCTGGGTGTCATTTGCTTCTCAGAACCAGACCACTCCTTTGGATGATAATTACAGTCCTCAGATATTGAATTATGGAAAAATGTACTATTTTCTACATCAGCGTCTGCCTTCATGGCACTGTCTACAAATATTCATGTTTCTGGTTTAGAGATTGCCTTCTGAGTGTCATACAAGTTTGATTACTGACAAGCTTTCTAAATAATTTCCTCCTCTTTGTTATTTTTACCTTCTCTAGTTTCTTTGCTCTCTTCATAAAACAACAATATTGATTTTATAGCAATAGATGTAGAAATTTTTGGCAATCCCTTTTACATTGAAGCAAAGGTGGTGGTGCATCCTGATAGTTGCAGCATGATTTCTTTGTCCTTAAATTATTGGTACAGATTAATAGTGAATTAGACAAAATTATTTATTGGTTTGTAAAGAAACAGAAAATTGCCTGATGATGTCACATACTTCCATGAAACAGAGTATACACATTTTATGTTAGAACGCTGACACAACCTTTTGACCAACTCAGGTAAGGAGGAACCTTTGTAAAACTAGACTTAGTCAGATAATTACACTGTGATCCAAGCTGATTTTGTTAGCTCACTTAGACAAACCTTTCAACCATTCAGACTCCATGATTTTTAGAATTCACCATTAACTGAGGAGCTTAGGATGATGGATTCTTCTAATTTTCAGATAATTCTGGAAAGAAAAAAATCAAGATTTCTGCTTTTTTTTTTTTTTTTTTTTTGTAAATTCAGTTCTTTTGCCAAGGGTAGACTGAAAGTTCAAATGGTAATATTATATAGAAAACAAAGAGTAAAATTTCCATGCTTCATTTGACATAAGGTTGACATAAGGCTATTGTCTCAGGAACACTTTTTGAAGAGTAGATTGGTTGGTCTCTTCCATCTTTCATTTATGCTTTTAACTGCATGGCTCTGGGCAAAAATTTAAGTGAACTGAAGTTCTGGTTTGCAGAAGTCAAGCTGGGAATGAGATCTATAGATTGACTGTAAGGAATATAAGGTATTATTGGCCCTTGATGGGAATGTGCACATGTATAGCAGGTGCAGTGATGTCTGTTGCTCCTGGATACAGAAGAAAACCCATAAAATGAGAAAGCCCACAGCCAGTATAATCTCACTCATTCCAGAAGAGCTAAAACTTTGTTTTTCCATAAAGCAAATTAGATATTGTAGATTTCAAATTGCCAAATTCTCCAGCCAAGTAAAGCAGAGATCTATTCCTTGTTGCTGAGACCACCTACTTGGTTTCTCCTCCCAGCAAAAAATAAATGCAGCCTGGGTGCAATAATTCTTGGATGATCAAATTTAATTCTGTTTTCAAGGTCATCATAGTGCAGTAAAGCTGCAATCAGGCAGTCCAGTCTGAATTCCCACAAACATCACCTGCAAGTACCATCTGACACAGAGGTGTATCACATTAGCTAACACTGATGGTTTGCTGTGTAATTGCTCACGTTTTCTTTGGCAATGTTACCTTTGAAAATCACCTGCTCACAAGGATTAGGGGAAGGAGGTCTTCTCACTGATGGAACTGGCAGAGTTTTATTAATAAATAATCTAACTTTTATTTGTGTAGAGTAATTAAATATTATCATGTCATTTGTGTGGAGGAGAAAATGATGTGTATTCAATACCAATGTTGGTTAATATTCAATTAGGTAACTGAAACAAGAGTTTTGATCTATTTAAAGAGAATCATTCCTGCTAATATTCTGGGTGTAAGAAATATTGTACCTTTTGCCTTCAACTGGTCTTATGGCTGTATCAATAGGGATATTACTGCAAAAAATTTGTTGTTTTCTCCAGTATTTTAGTGTTTTTTCATTAACATATTATTTCCATTCTGGACCACATTTGAAAAGAAGAAAGGTGTCCTAGATTTCTCTTTGTATGTCTGTTAAACAGGAAACACTCTATGATGTGCAGTGATACAATGTTTGTCTCTGCAGGGATGATTTAGAAAACCCCACCACATTAGTCATTGCAGAGAACTTGACAGAAATAGTGAAAAGAAAGAGAGAACAAAAGAGAAAAAATGATATAGCAACCAAAACTTGGAAGTATTTTATTTTGCAAAAACATTCAACCAAAAATCCCATGGCAACTAAATCTTAAAGAAAAATCTGTATTTTGAGAAATTTCCAGTGCAAAATGAAACCTAAAATGTTTAACAATTGACTTCAATTAGCCTTAAACCAGCTATGACAGAACAACCTTGATGACATTTAAATTGCTGTAACCTGATGCTAGAGTTAACACTCCCCTGAGATGACAAATGAGCATTTACACTGTCAGACAGTTCCCTGCCAGTCTTCACATCCAGACTTTTTTTGTTTTTGCAAAATTTTTTTTCCCTATCAGAGAACATTTAAATTATGCCAACATTTCACTCAGAGAAAAAAACTATTTCAGTCAGTGAAAAATGGGGCTTGTTGAAATCCTGTTCCTGCCGCTGTAGCTCTGGACATGTTTGAAGTTTGCTAACATATTTCTGTAGCTGATGGTTGATCTCTGAGCTGATTTTCAAGGGTAGCAGAAGGCAAAAAGTACCAACCAGCACAGCAGCTGCAGAAATCTGAATTTTTTTTATCACTTGCAACACATATGATTTCCCACCTATCTTATAATTTGCAAAATTCAACACCAACAGCAGCTGGTTATAGTACACATATAATCTGTTCTTGGAAATATGATAAAATTACAGTTGCCCAGCTGTGGGGACACCACAGATTTTGCCACAGAATGGAGAACACACTCAGTATCTGTGGCCTATGAGCAGGAAGCTAATCCCTAACTAACATCACAGGCAAGAACAAATGCTATTTGCAATGTACTCTTTTTAAAACTTTAGTAAGCAGAAAAAAAGCCAGAGTTACCTTTTTGCTTAAATTTTCTTTATTTGTTTACCACTTCTTTCTTTACAAAAGATTATTTATTCCCTCTGAATTTTTCATTTAGCTTCTTTTTGTTTGTTTTTCTTGCTATTTCTCTTTTATAAAATAATTTTTTTCTCTCTTGAGGGGAATTTTTTTTATTTTGCATCCACAAAATAAACTGATTAAATAAATGGAGAGTATTTACTAAGAAACAAAATCCCTTTAATATTGCTCTCTTTTTGTTTTAATCAATTTTGATTACTTTTGAACTTAAATAGCAATATGTGGATTTAATATTTAAATGTAAGGTCTTCAGTACGAGCGGCTACTTCTTAGCTTGATCTTTTTATTTCCCATCTTTCACCTTCTTCACTCTTCTCTTGTGTTAGTTTGGATTAAATCGAATCTTTATTCACCGGCAGCGCGGGTCGCGCTCCTTTTCTCCTCAGCGGGGATGAAGCAGTGGGTGAGAGCTGCGGGGGCTGTCAGGTGTTTATCCTGTGGCCAGGGCATCTCAGAGGCAGCTCCTGCAGGGCCCGTGCCAGGGAAGGCAGCAGTGGCCCCTGGCTCAGCACCCCAGTCATCAAAGCTGCCCATCCCTCCCTGCCTGGACAGCTGCTGCTTCCTCTCGCACAGGTTTGTCTGGAGCCAGAACGAGCTGCCTCCCGCTAAATGTGTGAAATGGCCGAGTGTGCTGGTTTGCTGAGGCTTCCAGAGGTTGTGGGCCGGCAAAGATCCGCTCTATTCGCAATTTTATTGAATCATTTTATCGGAGTCGAGGGGAGCAGGACGTTCGGGAGGTGGTGGTGCCGGCTCTGCTCTGTGCCTGTGCTTTGGGGCTCTCCCAGCCCGAGCTCCCCGGCTGAGGGACCTGGGCAGAAACACCAGACTTCTGCAGGGAGGATGCTCAGAGCAGGATCCAGACTCTGCAGCGTGGGGCCGGAGGGGAAGGATCCTTTCCTGTTTAAAATCCTTCTTTACTTCCCTCTCAGCCTTACAGATTACCTGTAACCGCTCAACTTTAGCAAAGGAAATCTGACCCCAAACATTCTTTATCCAGCAGTTCTTCAGGGATTGCAGCTTTGACCCAAAAGAGCTATTACCTTTCTGAGACCTTTCCTGGCTATCCAGCAGAATGCAGAAAACTCCTTAGTTACTTCTTTTGAGACTGAATCAAACTCTTTTCTCCCCAAACATTCAACAGCATTGATGGCGAATTCCCCAATGGGAATATTTGAAAGTTGCAAGAATAGAGCTTCCAGCTCCTGTTAGCACTCTGAAAATGCATGGCTCTACCAAGAATCTCATGGTAAAACAGATGAGTATAGCTGAGAACTTGAAAATGTATGGGACATGAAGGATTGAAATCTATGGTTGTGTTGTTTTCAGAATAAAAAGGTTGCTCTTTATTTTCATTTATTTGTTTCATATAGTACAGCAGGTACAAGGCAGAATTTTCCAAAAGATTTTCCGGAGATAAGTAGTAAAGTGTTATAGAAATGTCACTGCTGTGATTATTGGATACAGGGTGTTTATATAGAAAAGAACAACAAAAATTTGCAATAATTGAAAAAAACGAACAGGAGTTTCAAAGACTATATTAAATCTCAGGCTTCTGAATTTAACTCACTTTGTAAATGGGAAGCAATGGCATTAGATTATTTCACAGCTGCCTTTGCACTTCTGCCAGGTTCCTCTTAAACAAATTGCAAGGCATAGTGTAGCAGATCTTAGGATTGCTTTCCTCTCTTCCCATTTTCTATTGTTTTATAGTTTTCCAAGACTTTATTTTGCATATGTAATTACATGTTGTTTTTTTTTCTTTAATGCAGAACAGAGTTTCCCTCTTACAAAGCACTTTGGGAGTCTTCTTGGGAAGCTAGCAGAAGGAATTTTAATGTGATATAATATTTTAAATATTGTATGAAATTAGGAAGCAGCACAAACAGTGTCATTATACATAAGTTTATTTGAGTCTGCAATTTTTCCTGTATGGTTTCATGCATATAAATGGAATACCCTGGGTCTGGTCATGTGTTAACATCTCACATTTCCTTTCCTGCCACAAATGCTGCTTATTATAATAGTATGAACTGAAATATGTATTTTTATTGCTGTTATTAAAGTAGAAACACACAAATATGGGTTTGTTTCCCAATATTACCTATGTCTGTTTTACAGTCTGATAAAAGTTTTGGCTGACAGAGCACTGAATAAATGTAGCTCTGTACAGCATGTTTACTTAAATATTTAACTTGTGAAATTTAATAAAATAACAATTTAAACAGATAAGGATTAGTCAAATACAAAAACTATTAGAAACATTCACATAATTAAAAATTAAAATTTTCAGCCATTATCAGATGTAGGAAAACCACATAAGAATCCATAAAAAAGTTTTCAAGCTCCAATAAGTTAGGTATAATAGACCTTTTTTGTCAAACACAAAAATAAATATTATTGATTTTATGAATAAATACATTTTCTTAAATGATTTAGAAAGCTCTGTTTATTCATATACAGACAGTGTTTAGAATATGTAGTAGCCAGTATGTCTGCAGATATATTTATGTTGGACTGTTTAGATTGGCTTCACCTCTGTAATAATTTATAACAGTTTCAATGTAAACCTGCCATTGAGCAGGTCATAAAGGTCCTGCATTTTAACCATCATAATTTCAGATAAACCCACAAAACTATTTCTTACAGGAAAGCTCTAGTTAATCCTTGAATATCTTTGGGATGGAATTTGTTTTTTTATTTAGGAAAATTTAAAGAGCAATAAAGGCTGCATTTTAACAGTGTTTGATATTCCAGTACTGGTGATAATTTAAAATATATACATTTTGTTTTGTTTTATAGCAGTAACTTTTCATTGACACTTATTAATACAAAATTTCTGCCCTCCAATTGATTTGAAGTCTTGCTCAAAAAAGAAAGCTACTGTTCATTTTCAAATGTTTCATTGTACATGAGAAATGCTAACATAAATACAGTAGTGTTTTTCCACACTAAATGAAGATAGATAAATGCCATTTTTTTTCACATGATAGAAGTTTCTAAAAGACACGCATTCTGGAAGTATGAGAATTATTAATTTAATTTATAAATTTTAAAAGTATCATCTTTTATCAAAATGAACAGTTTTTAACAAAGTTGTACCAACATACTTATGTTCAATGAAATGTTTTTGAATACTAAAAACGAAAGTTTTAAAAAAAGCTGATACCTTCATTTTATGGGGATCAGCACTAAGGGTGCCTTCAAGATGGCTGCAAGAAATTGGGTAGAGCTTTCCCATTAAAAGGATGAAGTTGCAAGCCTGTGGCATGTTTCCTAGTAGAAGATTGCATAGACCTCTATCCAGACAGTGTGACTATTAATTTCTTGCATGAATAATCATGGAATCACAGAATCACCCAAAGATTTGGGTTGGAAAAGACCTTAAGAATCCTCCAGTTCCAATCCCCCTGTCACGGGCAGGGATCCCACCCACTAGATCAGGTTGCCCATGGGCTCATCCAACTTGCCTTGATATTTCAGCTAGGCTTTGTCTGATGTCATTCCTTCAGACTCTGATGCCCAACATGTCAGCAAAGTGATGTTTGATTGACTACACTCAGAAACAGTGGGGATTATGTGACTAAGGGAGGATGTAACCCAATTTCTCCAGGAAAGTTTTATATGTACTCCATTATTTAGGGTCACAATTAGAGTGTTATTCAGATACTTTGATGGCTGAATTTTTAAATTTTTAATGTAAGACAAAACACTGAACAGTAACTTCAACACTGTAATGTCTTTTAAATCTATTTTGCTAGTTTTAAAATTAAGTTGGACTGTTGTGGCAAACAGTGTAGACTGTGTAATACTGGTCACAGTGCTTCATTTACTACCAGAGGGATGAGCTCTTGGGATTTTCAAATGTGTGGACATAGTTCCAGTGCCATTATACCATTGATTTTCAAATTAAATTGGCAAGCTTTTCTAAAGTCTTTTTGTGCTAGTATAAATGCTCTGATGCCTAAATGTAACAGAAACATAGTTTCACATTTTTCTTTCTATAGTCTATCATTCATTCCCTGGAAATCCTGTTCATGGCCCAGAAGTCCCTTTGAGATGAGGTGATGTTCAGCCATGGAAGAGAGATCTGGTGGTATGAACCAATGCTTTGTACCATTTCCTATATTTGAAATATGAGGAACATTATGAACTCTCTGATAGAAGTTTAGGAGAGATTTCAGTGGCCTTTGATAGTGGATGTGTATTTTGTAAATACCTCAGGCATCAGAGAGGTAAAATGCATCGCTATTGAAAGCCTGCTTTCCTCAAAAGTGGGAAAAGCTGCATTCAGAGGTATGTATATCTTTCTACAGATACATTAATATATTTATATACTGATATGGACTCTGGTCCAAATAACATAGATGAAATTTCCTGTGTAGATGACATTTCCATATTGCACCTGTACATGAAAGATTAATTTCTATAATCTGTTCTCCAAAGCACATAAATTTGATAAATGTGACTTCCTCTCTACAATTTTATTGAATTTATTTGTCTATCCTACACTACATTTCTAATGTATTTATGAAGATATGATTGGTGCATCCCACAAATGTTGGTTTTTTGTGGTGCAGTCAGTACCAGGCAAGAGAAGTGAGAGAGATGGGCAGCACAATTTCCTATTGCCTTGCACAATAGAGTGGAGAGCCATTACTGATAATGTTTGCACAGTGGTTACTTGGGGTTTGATGGATGGAAATGTCATATTTGCAGCCAGGGCAGAATCTGGGCAGGAGGGAGGATCCATTTATATCTGCCCTAGTATGTGTCACTGGACTTCTAGTATTTACTATCTGACCAGATGTTCTGGTGAAAATTGAAGATTGGAATGTTGTATTTTAAAAATAGCTTGGATAGTTCATCTTTTCCCCAGAATCTTACTTATTCTGTAAATTAGAGAGATCAGGAGTTGTTTAATTCTTACAGGGTACTCAGATAGTTCCGACTGGCACACTCTGCCTTCTGCTTCTGCATCAGCTTCTGTAGTGGCAACTTTTCAGGTGGGCAAAACAATTGTTACTTCAGTTCCATTCCCCCATCTCTGGTCACTGAGGACTGCCAGGTTTTGTGCTTACAATTTGGCGCACCTGACAACTTCCAATATGAGCTGGAACTAAACATCCTTGTTCCTGACTGCAGTTTGATGGTGAGGATGGGGATGCTGGGCTTGTTAATGAGGATTTTCCCTTCTTCACAGGCATTTGAATGATCCCCACCAGCTACCATTGGGGGAGTTTCCTATTTTTTTTTTTTCTCATGACACAGTTTTATTAGCTTTGCTTATAGAAATATAGCAAAACAGAAAAGGCCACACTGGCTTTGCTCTGTAAATATTTAAGAATAGACTGTGTGGACACATGGCAGGTATAAACCAGATTCAAGTGATCTCCAGGTTGCTAATGGTCTGCTAATCTAATCCAAGTGTTACTGAAAGTGGTTTTTGGTGCCTCTGAATTTATGTGTAGCCATGGCATGCTGAGTCTTTCATTGCACTATTTTCCTACTTATACTGTGAAATAAATTCACACTTGGCATAACAGAAATGCTTGACAGGAACACTTTCATATTCACAGTACATGAGACAATGACTAATACCTTGTTTAATTGTCTCACAGCATTAGCAAGGAAGCTGAATCATATGCACTCTCTCCAACCACACGCACACAAAGGGGCAGACTAGCTCAGCCTGTTGCACTTCACTGTCTTTCCCCCACTACCTACAGCTGGCCTCTTGCAGAGCTATTAAACAAGATTTTCTGATATGCTTTTCTTTTCCTCCCTGTCATTTTCTTGAGCTTTTTGTCCCTCTCTGACTTTTCAATTTCTCTTGCATGCAGCATTGTGCTTCCTTCACTGAGATCGTATCAGATTCTCTGCTGTGTAAATTGGCACAGCCATGCAGCTCTTGGAGGCTCTCTGCCAGTTTACACTGATAATCTATCCCTAAACAATTATACTCAGCAGTACCAAAAAAACACTTGCATAAACAGAAAATGTAGGAGAACATTTGAGCCAAATCCAGTTTTCTTCAGATTCTTAAACTGGAGAAACTACCAGGAAACAAGGACATAGAAAGGAGGCTTGGGGGAGAAATCAGGGCACATTCGGCCTGTTCCTTCAGTAATCAGCATAAAAAATAACAATATAAATCCCTTGCTGTCAGTTCCATCAGCCAAAAATAATCAGGAATGAGTAGATCAGGTGGCACTTAAAATAAAAGTATTATCTCTGAGTTTTTCTCTATTTCTCAACTTGGTTGTAAATCCTACAACCTTGCAGATACTGTGCTTGACAAAAAGGTAAACACTGATATGGGAATTTTACCATTATTCTGCAAAAAAGGGACAAAAAAGTCAGCAGCTGCATTATTGTGCAGCTGGCACAGCATTCTTGTAGATGGTGGAGCAGAATAGAAGAAGCCATGAAACAGGTCTGTGTGTGAATCCATTAAATGGAGGTTATGGCATCTGACCTTTTGTCTGAATGTCCTGGATTTGCTGGATTTGCAAAGTTCTGGTTGTCGAGGACATGCTGTAGAACATTTTTCTGATCACCAGTCAAATTCTGCTCATCTCAGTCATGCAAATTGCCCTGCTAACTTCAGCAGTTTATCAGCATGGTTATTGTGAGAAAGCTTTGGTTTCAGCACTAGCTGGGTTTTGAGCAAAACTTGACTTTTGTAGTCAGGGAACAGGAAATGGTTCTGTGCAAATATTTACCAGTGCTAGTAACTATGAATTTCTCATTTACAATTGCACTGATGTCTGCCTAGGGCAGAATGAATCATGCCTTTTACTAACAGAATGATTTATCCTATAAATATTTGTTGTAAAAGCAGGACACACTGTTTGCAAGGCAGCAAAAAATATAATTTCATTAATTCAATTAGAAGAAGTGCTCTAATTGACTTTAGACCTTGATAATCAGATAAGAACCATCAGAAACCCTGTTACCCACTTTACACTATGTCTGTTGGGTCATGTTTAAATAAGGCTGTAATTCATAGAAATGCTTCCCCTTGTTAAAGTGTCAATAAAGTCCTTATTGTTTAAGGAAACTCCCGGCCCGGTAGAATGTCTTCTGCTTCATCTGCAAGTATTTCCTATTAAAAACGCCAAAACAAAATAGAAAAGTCCTGGCTCTTTTATGCTTTTCCTTTTTTCATATAATATTCTACACAAATCTTAATTGTACCTGTCAGATTGTTGTGTGTGCCTTGCACACTGCAGATCAAGCCATCATAATATAATCAGGTTCTTCTTATGAATGTGACCTAGAGTTTACATTACCTTTACCTTTTGGTCGTGCTGATGGCTTTTTATCTTTAATCTTTAGTCTAGATATTCATTCCCAGTTTTGTGGCCACCCCAAGGTACAAAGAAATCAGAATATATAATTTCATTCTGGCTTAATTTTTATTTGGATTTATTTTCTACTGAGGAAAAACCACACAGTAAAGGAAAAGATAGGAGTGACAGAAGAATGATAATATATGTTATCCAAAAGACAGCAAATTGGGAGAGAACTGAACATATCTAACTCTAAATGTATATTGTCCCCTCCAAAAATAGCTGTGAGATTAACAAAGGACACTTACAGATGTCTTCTCTGCTCTCTTGTAATGAAAATTATAAGAACTGTATTGCAATTTTGATACAATTCTTTCTAGAAATTTAATTATGCTCTTGTACACTCTGTTTTCCTTACCCCTGTCATGGAGATAAAGTTGTCATTAGTTTTAAACTCTGCAATCCAAGTATCTGCAAGACTGAAAAGTGAGAGGAATGCCAAACCATGGGTTCTGCAGCAGCCAAGATGAGCCAAGTGATCTGAACATTTCTGTGAGCATCTCTTTGGAAAAGACAAAATCCTTCCCCCACTGTGTGGAGTCTGAACCTCTGTAGGAATCTGGACCTCTGTAGATATGAAAAGTGAGGAGGAAAATGACTAATACCTTCAGATCTGGACCTCAGTGAAAGGTAATAACAGCAGATATATGAGCTGGGTTTTGAAATCAGGTGGATAAAGAAGAGTGTCACCCGCCATGAGTGAGAATCCCTTACATGAAACTGATACACTGGTGAAATAGATGAATAAAGGAATTTAAGACAAAATCATGAAATTAGCACTCCAGGTCAATTGTACATGGGCAAGCAGCCACCTCAGGAAGGGACTGTGTTGCCATGAGGTCAAATACATTAGCCCTGTGCAAAAGGTGGCAGAATTAGTGCACATTTCTTTGCTTGTGAAATAATCCTACAACTTCATTTTCTCATGGGGTAGTTTGGCTTCCTTTTTAATGTCTAAATGTAAGATAAACTTTTAAATTCCTTATCTTACCCCGCATTTTCATATTATTTATTCCTGTGTTTTATTTATTTATAAAAATTTTAGTCTGGGATGAATTTCAGAAGAAATAATTTTTCTAAGTTTTGCAGTTTATTTAGTTTCCTATTTTTGACTAGATCTATGGATGAAGGTCTGTGAAAGCAGTTCTGATGTTATGCAGGAGAAATTTAGGAAAATTAGAAACTTAGGCTGTTGTTAAATTGAGGCAACAAATGCACAGAGCATTAAAGTGAATATTACATGGTCAAGACTCTGAGACACTTGCACTGAGTTTAATCTGTCAAGGTATGGTTGTAACTAGCTGTAATTTTCCTGAGTGATTATAATAAAAATATAATCTGTGAAGTGTATGAATGCAGGCACATCTTGCTGAGAAAGTCACCTCCAAGCTGTTAGCTTTCCACAGTCAGAATTTTCCTGAAACCCTCAGGATGGTTCTGCCTGGCCTGACTAACCAACAGAGATGGCGCCTCAACTGGTATTGGCACACATACTGAAGAAAGTAGTAAAGGAGATGGGTACATCTAGGAAAAAAAAAAGGAAAAGACTATTCAAGAAATAAAATCAGTATTTTGCATGAAATTCTATCAATTGCACAGCTTTTCTATATCCATGAGGGTAGATGTAAAAGCAGACATACAATTAATGAGTAAAAGTGCTGCCATTAATAATGCAAATGAATAAGTTATGAGCAAACTATTTGTGAGGCCTTCAGGCAAAACAGTAACACGTATCAAGTCAGTGCTTTCTTATTCATTAAAATAAAATATATTAAATCTCCCTTCCTGCTGTGTTTCTTGCCTGCAGGATGGAGTGTGATGAAGGAGCCCTTCAAACACAGGTTCATTTATGCAGCTCTGGTTTCTGTGAGTCAGACAAGTGGGAGACTTACAGCAAAACAAGATCTCCAGGTACATATGGTTTCGGAAATTTTCTATTCTACCTGGTTAGAATCAGTACCAAGCAAATGAGAAAGCTATGGACAACCAGTGAGCAGTTCCTCATCTGCTAGTCAAGATGCAAATCCCCTTCTCTCCGGTAAGTCGTGAATCAATTAAAATTTTTATTGTTTTATGTTATGTTAAGAAAAAAAAACCCCTTTTCTCATATAAATCAGGTCAAAAATACAGTCCCAAGTTTTGAATGCTCACCTTTTTGTTGGTTTTCCTTATGTGTTTTCATGGCAAGAGCAATGGAGCCTTCTAGAGTATCAGTAGTCTGACACTATAGTTAAAATGTCATATTCATTTCATAACCAGTGTCTCTATTTTAACTTTTTTTTTTTTGCTCTGAACAAGAATGCAAATATTCCTGGACTTGCTTTCTTGTCTGGCATACATGCTAGGGAAGAAATGCTCTGGTTTTCAATTTTCTCTCTGTTACTTTAAGGGGCAAACGTAAACGCATGTCCAAAACACTTTACTGCTTGTAAAGCTCTTCTGTATTTTAATGTGCCTCAGTATGACAAAATAAGAGGATATCTTTAAGTTTAGTAAGTCTCCTTTTCCTGTGTAATTTAATTTATTTTTCAGGCTTTTCAAAGTGACTGTGTGGCACTCTATACATTGTAAAAAAAAAAAAAAAAGCCTCTAGAAATGCTAGTCATGTCTCAAGTGAGAATAATTGGCCCTGACAGAGAGGAAAGTAGTAATTGGAATGAGAGTTGTTTAAATAACAGTTTAAATTTTCTTTCCTTACTTTCCCGATTATATGCACTATAAAGCAGGATTTCTTTGCCTTGGGTGTTTCACAGAGTCGTTTCTGTATGCAGCATGTCCACAAGTATAACTCAAGTAATAAGCCTGGCTATAATTTGGACTAGACTTTGAGTTTAGCTCCCTTACAGACAAATACACTATTCAATTGGTATTAACACTCTATCATCAAAATATTCAGCTGGCTGTAGCAGGACAGGCTAATTGCATCCTCTAATTCTTCTAAGTTATCATTATTTCTTCATTCAGAATGGTTAAATGGAAATTCAGATGCAACATGGAGGAAAAACATGCTTAAAAACTTGAGTTATGAATATACTTCATGTTCTGCTAAACACTCTCCTCACTGTTAGTATCCAAGGAAGAGTAAAGTTACTGTCTTTTAGCCTTTCCTCTATGTGATTTCTGATTTTTTTAAATATAGTTTGCTCAGAGTTATGCAGAACAGGTGTTTTAAAAAGCTTTGGAGTATGTCAAAGTTTAGTACACTAACATGACTGAGATTATTTTCCTATTGAGTACATCAGTCTCCAGCAGTAGATGTATCTCTCATCTAAATAGTAGTGAGGGTCTGTGTGGTCACATCTGCCCTGCTTCAAAATATTTATGGCAAATATAAATCAGGGCAGGGATGGACTTGAGAACCTGGAAGGATCAAGTGGCATCTGCAATGGAACAAATGAAATCTAAACGTGCCTTAATTTGCAGAATAATATGTGAAGAATATTTTACAAGCTTGGTAATTCCCTACTGCAGCTTTAATGGACACAGCCAGAATGCATTAGCCCTGTTAATCTCAGGGATCACTAGTCTTTCCAACAACCTTTGATGTTTGTCCCCTGACCTTTATCTAAAACATTTAAAGTGTCTTAGATGAGTTGAGTTTGGTATTGGTATTTGTTTTCCACTTCTGCTCCTTTTTTCGTTTTTTGTGTGTTTGTTTTTTTTAACATTTCGTTTGTTGCTGGTATGTTGGTTGTTCTTTTTTTAAAAAGGAAACAAACTCATTGGTGAAATTTGACTTCATTAATGTAAGTGATAAACTTCTACTGAAGTCAATATCAAAGAATTTTACTCTTTTTAAGCAGTGGCTCATCTACTTTGGAATAGTGGATCTGAAGTGTCTGAAATTCAGGACTCAGAATCATTTGAATTCTGAATGCTGTCTGAGCTGTAAAATGGAGACCAACAATTATAATAGTTTATAATTCGCGAGGCCATTTTCTGTTACATCCATTAGAGTAAAAAATCCGGACTCTTAACAGATGCACTCTCTTTTCATGTCTGTGTGAAAAATAAACTACCAAGGAATTGAAAAATACAGAGATAACAAAATGAGATCAGTTTCTTCAACTCATCAATATTTACATGGTTTTCTGTGTACATTTCATAATATAGATGATGTGGCATCAGCTACAGGTGTTTTCCACCTGAATTTTTTTAGTGTTTGCAAATATATTCACTATTTTTTAATAGTGAGCTATATAAAATATATTTATATGTGGAAATTGCTAAACTCTGTTTGAATGTAACAATTCTAAAAAACGCTGAAGGTAGCAATAGGCAGAATGCAGAGATATTGTGGAAATTTCAGCCCTCAGGACCGAAATTAAAAGGTTGGCCTTTAAAAACTTTTCAGTTTAATTTCTGTTCAGGTATATTAATGAAATGCCTTACAAGAGGTTCAGTTCAGCTGCTGGTATTTTTTTCTCTCTGATGAATCCGGCCTATTCTGCTGAATGTCCATGAGACACCAGTGTCTTTTGGTACTTGGGGTGTTGCACAGTTTGTGCCCAGATCCTCATCCAGCACAAGACAAGCACAGAAGCACTCTGACTATTTTTGCTGTGAGCATCAGCCTCTCAAGAACATCATGATACTTTTTATGCAGGAGCTGGCAGTAGGTTTAAGTAAATTTGGAAGTCAAAGAGCCTTCATGCACAAGGAAAAATTGGGGTTGCATCAGACTGATTCCAGCCTCACTTCAATGTGCCTGGCCCTTCTGTATTGCAGATCAAGAGTTCAAGTATAAAATGACACTATGTTTTAAATAGGTAGTTTCAGTGTAAGCAGCAGCTGTAAGTGCAAAAAGCAATGATATTGCCATCACACCCCTAACAGTCAAAACTGTTTGGAAATCTCATTTGTTTTTCATTAGTTACCGCAACAGTTTGAATAAAATCCTGTTCAATCTCAGCAAAGAGTACTTTGGAAATGTTAGTCTGTTATTCTTTAAACAAAGTTCAACAGCTATTAACAGAGTACTTGTTTATGATCTTCTATAAATATTATGTTTCTGTACTTCTTTGAAAATGTGGACTTTTTAATTTCATTTTTATTTTAGTAAAAACTGTAAAATTATGACTCACCAGCTGCAGAGTGCCAAGACAGGATATTTCCCAATATATGGGGCAAACAACATTTTTATGTATTTTTGTTACCAATCATATAAAACCCAGCTTATTTTTATAAATGGCTTCATAGGCCTGTGCCATAAAAGTTGCATATAATTTTATCCCAGTTTTCAGGGATTTTGGTGCCCATTACCTAGGAACTGTAAACTCTCGTGTTCCTGAGCAAAGTCGACATTTCAGTGATCAGCAAAACCCACTCATTTTCATGCAGAGGTGGCCACCTTTCTTCTACTCAGCCAAGATCACAAAACCCAGACAGAAAGTTGAACTGGACAAAAAAAAAGGAGCAATGCTGCTATGAGGTTGCAGTACAACAGCTTAAAAGGAAATTGCAAAATTAGCAAGGGGTGAGTGGCGGTGTTTTTCCCAATCCCTGAGGTGCATATGCTCATGGCATAGCCACACTGATATCACCACTTACCTGCAAGCCATCTAGAAGAAGTCATAACTGGAATTAATGAAGGGAGCAAGCTTCCATTACATTATGATGGCTATAAAGCCTGCTGCAATAATACCTAAGTGGTTATACCTCCAGAGCACTGAATGTGCCTAACCAAAAGGACTTCTATTGAGCTGTTTGTATAATTAACATGGAGACGTTAGTGAGTAGTTCAATCCCCAGATGTATATTTTATAATAGCTTAACCTTCTCCCTTATGGCTGCTGCTATTAAAAGCAGTAGATTTAAGAATTAAATCCAAATTGATTGAGTGGTGGCACTGTTTTTACTTGTATCTAAACCTTTCAGTGGCTTTTCTCAAAACTGAGTCTTGGTTTAGGACATACTAATGGATTCTTGTTTCACAGAACACCTTACTTTTTATCACTACTTTTATTTTTAAAATGCTTTATTGTTTTATTTTTAAATTAGGGCTAGATCCATTCCTATTAATTGGGAAAAAACACCAACAAAAAACTTCATGTAAGATTTTGTCTCCAAGAACAAGAAATTAGTTTAAAATTTGAAATTGAGTTTATGTTTTTTCTTTCCAAGTGGTTTCAAGGCCTAATATGAAAACCTCAAATCTAACCTGAGTAGAAGGCAAGTTAAATAACTAGGAAGTTTTTTCTTAAATGCTAAGAGCCTGAGGAATAAACAGGAAAAGCCGTAAGAGTGGTAAACAAACTCAGAGGAGAGGAGGTTAAGTAACTAAGCAAAGCATGAATGCAGAATTTATGTTGGAGGAAACAAAGGAGGCTTATTTTAAAGGCTGATTGACTTTTTATTATCTGTTGTAGGAAAATCCTGCTATGGGTGTGAAGAGGAGGCATTTAAGGAAAAAGAGGCTTTCAGGCACAGTTTCATGTGCAACACCATATGCAGAAGAGGAATACATCTTTAGCAGGAGATTAACAGGGGCCAATAAGTTGCAAAGAGTGATTTGGAAATTTAGCTTGGGTCTTAGCTAAAGAGAACCAAGCTATGGGAAGGTAGGATGACTGCTGAAGACTTAAGGCTTATAAGAGGTAGTATCTGATCAAAGGGACATAAGGACTAGGAAAATGTCGGGATCTTGGATGGTCTTAGTAAAACAAAGGAGAGTGGATTAGACTTGAAGACCCTTGACACTAAGTCACAAAAGTTTATGAAAGGAAAGACTAAGATCAACATTACTTGTGACCCCTGTCTCTTGTTCCTCAGCTTTTCACCTCCATAAGGAGCCTGACTCCTTCTCCCTGGTGGTATCTCAGGTGCTGTGTGCTGCTCTTGGGTCCCCCAAGCGGATCAAGCCCAACTCTCAGGTCAAGTGCTCCTGCTCCAGGCCCCTCCCATTGTGGTTGTCTTTTCATGAACACATCCTAGGGATTCCTTTCTTGTGTTATAGAAGACATTACTGAAAGTAGCATTGAGGCACAACCTGATGAGCACTGACTGAACAGGGATAATCCTTTTGCTCTCTGGGACCCTGTTGATCGAGTTCTGTATTTTTTTGGCATTGCTGCTGTTGTATATCTGCTGCCCTACAGAACTCTCAGGATTTTTTAACAGGACTGCTCCCCAGCCAGTGACACCTCAGCCTGTCCCTCTCACGTGCAGGATGTTGTGCTTGTCCTGGTTGAATTTTATGAAGTTCTTGTCTTGAAGCCATTCCTCCAGCCTGGCTGGGTCCCTCTGAGCATGTTGCCCACTCGTGCCTCCATCTGCTGATGTCTGAGGGCACATTCAGCCTCCTCCCAATCATCAGCATTGAGAGTCAGTGGGGGAAAAGAAGGGGCAGAGAGCACTGCACACACAGCAGCTGAGACACTGGAACCAGGTCTGGAACAATACTTTTTAAGATATTTTAAATAAAATATATTCAAAAAAGCAGCTATATCCTGAAATTATCTAAAATTATATTTGATGTGAGAAGCTTCTAAAGCCCCACTTTCAGTGGGACTGTGTAGTGTGCTGGCTGAGTGCTGGCTATGAGTATCAAGATAAACAAAGTTAATTTACCTCTGAGACAAAAAGAATTCTGTCACATTCTTCTGGCTTGCAGGATACAGTATTCACCTAAATCGGTTAGATCTGCCAAAAAGTATCTTTTCAAACAGAAACAGGGTGTTGCTGTATTTGGCAGCCCTTCTCCTGTGAGGCTGGGTGATCATTCTCAGGCCAGGTATGACAGGGTCACAGGCTTTGTGAAGCACAGAAGTTATGATTCTGCCTTTTTTCTTTTGCAGAGATTAAAACAAAATAGAACAAAACAGAGCAGGATGTGAAGTGAATGAAGTTTAGATACAAAACCAAAAGGAAATTAAAAGACCCCTTTGCAGTTCATGAGGTGACTCTTTGCAGGCTCTCAGTAATTTATGGTCCTTCCACAGTACTTCATAAGATTAGTTCAATTTACAATAGGTTGCAGTGCTTGATTCTCATTCTGGATAATCTGACAGCCAGCTCTGGGACCAATCTTGGTGTGACAACAAATTAAATAGACCTTTTCTTTCACTGTTCTTTGTTTTTTCCCCCTTTTCTCCTGTTAGGTTATGGTGCAGTGTTGTCTTCTAAATGGTGCTCAAGATTCCTTTCCAGGCACATGATGTTCCTGGAGTTTTTGACTGTTTTTTTCCAGCTTCACTTTATCTATTACACACTCCTATAGTAATTGTTCTTAAATGTGAGTTTCTGAAGTAAAAATAAGATTTGAACTAGTGGTAGCGTGTAAAATCTGTTCACAATTAATTTTCTGAAATTCAAAAGCAGATTTTTATTGAGTCAGCTTGAGTTTGTTATTCAGACTTTGGGCAACATTTGAAATCAGGTCAAGTGAAATTCGCTGTGCATTGGCAAGGAGATTCACACCTCAGCAACATTTAAAGTCACATGGGATAAAATGTTTAATTTTAATGACATTTCTATCAGACAAGCTAAAAACAGCTATGTCCAACCAACTGATTGAACCCTGCTATGTGATTAAATACAAAACACATCACAAAACATGGAACACAAATGTCTCATGTGAAACAATCAAATGAAAATGACAGTTCAAAGCTGAAATCAGACAGGAAAAATTAGAACTTCAACGCAAAATTTATAAATTAAAGATTAAAATTACAAGTGAATCTTGCAGGCAACATACACAGGACACTAGGAGTTTCTTTATGCATTACTATTCAACTTTCAGGTGCTGTTCCTGTGAAGACCCTTCATGTAGCTCCCTCTTACTTTACATAACCTGAAGTATCTACTAATAGGGAGCCTCGAGACCTGCTTTTCTGAGAGAATATTGGGCTGTCACTTTGGAAAGCCAAGAGTTTCTCAGGGTCCATTTTGAGCATCTGCTGTATTAATATTTTTCTTTCTCTCACCTTGCTTGCCTCTGTCCCCAGTTTAACAGACATGTTAGAACAGCCCCTGGGTCTGGCGGCTGCTGAGGCACTCTGCTCTGCACACGTGTTGTATGAGGGAGTTTAAATATGTCTGTCTGGGGAGAGGGTGCCTGAGGCCTTGTTACTGAGCTCAGTATCCCTCTGTCTAAACCCCTGTTCTCAACCTAATTCTTTCCCTTGCCCTTGCTCTTATAAATGACTTTTAAATCCCACTACAAGTTATCTAGCAATAAATGCTGAATGGTACACATATGGTAGACCTCTTGTTTTTGTTTTTCTACTTAATGTTTACTGAATACTTGAGGTATGTATGGTTTAAGAGATTTTTATTGTATGTGGCATAATTTAAGCAGTAGTGGTAATTTCCAAGTTAATAGAGAAGGACATTCTGTTTGATCAAGCACATCTGTTTGCTCACCAGCTGTGCAGCTGTGGTCATCCAGAAACCTTGGTTCACCTCATCTTCCCACAGACAATTAAAAACAGAGTCAGAAATACAAAGGGGGAAGTACAACCTGCTTGGAGAAGATGCTAAAAAGGTGTTCTAAAAAGGTTTCCTTTCCTAAGATGAGAAAAATTTTGTCACCATTCTGAACATTGCCCTGCTGCTTTGTGATTGGAGGCTAAATCTTGCCATAAATTGAGAAACAAGTGGTCTGTTTAGTGCAGGTATACTTACCTTTCTAAATAATATCTGCCAGGTTCAGGGAAATGACATCTTGGTGGTTCGATCTCAGACTATACAAACAAAAGAATTTCCAGTGGAAAATGCATCTTCGTGAATGGTGGCTGTTATTGTGATTGAGGAGCTGCTGCCTCCAGTTATTTCTCTATGTTAGTCAGAAAAGCATTTCTTTCTCAGACCTGTGAGCTACACCCATGATAGAGCCAATTCTTTAGGAACAAACCTCTTTCCACTTGTTTGAAATGTCAAATTTCAAAAGTGGAATTCCTCCCAGAGGAGAGCCTTAATCTGTGAGTTAATGGTTGTTCTGAGGGGATTTTTTCTGTTCATCTATGAGTTATGCATGCTTTACTCATCATTCTAGCTATACCCTATACCTGGGTGGTCTGGAGGAAGGTTTAAAAAATCTCATATATCCACTTGAATATTGATGTAGTATTTAACTTTTAAGTCAAAATTTTAGTTAGGACTCCACAGCTGAAATATCAGTAGATCAGTAGTAGTTATTTGCACAGCTCTGTTTCTGAAGAGGCAAAATTATGCTTGGAAATTTTTTTTTGCTAAATCCTGCTCTGAGTTGACACCTGATCTGTGAAACAATGAAGACCTGCTTTCACAGACTTGTCAATTCACCTATTTTGCTCTTATCAGCCTTAATTTTTATTCTTTCTCAACAGTTTCTTATTCATTACTAGATTCATACATTTCTATTGATATGTATACATATATATTCAATACTATATACATACATACATATAGATCTATACTTTTATTAAACATAAAAAATAGTCTTCTATCCCTGTTTTCTTGGATGAAAATTCACAAAAGTGAGAATAAACAATTAGAAACCAGGGTATGTTTTCATTTTCTGCAGTGACATAAATGGTACCTGCAGATATTCCATGAGGGCTTACCACAGCATGATTCTAGAAGTCCAATTTTGTTCCCAGATGATATTCCACAGCAAATACTTCCCTTGACATCAGAGGAAAATTAGAATGACATATCTGTAATATTAGGAAAGAAACAGAAGAAGAAACTGTTTTTTTTTTTCTCTTGCATGACTCTGTCCTTTCTATTGGAGCTTTGAATGGGTTTCAAGAAAGAAATCTTTTCACTTGGTCTCTTTCAGCACCACATTTCATTAGAAGACGTCACAGACCCTGTTCTGTTTTAACAATTAGTCAGAATAAATGATCAACAAAGTGAAATATTAAGGCAATATTTAAGACCACGTTGGATGCCTCTTGGAGCAAGCTGGTCTAGTAGGAGGTGTCACCATCCATGTCAGGGGAGTTGGAACTAGAGGATATTTAAACTTTCTTCCAATACAAAACTCTCCATGATTCTATGACTAGTGATAGGAAATATGGAAGGAATTGGGAATGCTTTAAAATGGGAAGATAAAGCTGAGGGTAGATATTAAGGGGAATTGGAATCAAAATGACAGCTATAAAGAGGAAGCAATTAAACTCTACTGCATATTTGATGTGTGTAAGACAAAAACCACACTAAAATTACAACACAACCTTAAGAGATATATCAGGAAAACTTGTCACTGGTAAAGACATTGAAATACTGAAAAATGTTGCTTGGGAGATTAAAAAAAAGCCTATTAACAGTTTTTCTGAAAGGGTAGATAAACATCTGACAGAAAAATGTACCAGTACAATTGATACTGCTTCCTGAAATCTCTTGCAGGTCTTTTATGTGATTTCAGATTATATAGCTAATATTGGCTATGTAACCTCAGCTGATACTTTTGCCTTTAGAAGAGCCAGTGCTTTGCTAAACTGGCAGTCATATGCCTGAATCAAGCAAGAGGATAACCTCCTATGTCTAGCAGAAATGACACAAGTTTTCCTTTTCTGGCTTCAGCTGCTTATCCTAGGTTTTAGAAAATATAATTACAGATGCTGATTTGTTTCCTGGAAAGCATAATTCTGGTACTGTATCAAAGGTGACTCAGAAACACACATCTGATTTTAAAGTACTTACGCAACACAAAGTGACCACATAACAATCCCTCTTAGGGCATGTAAAGTCTGGCAAGCTGATTATAACCCTAAGATCCCTAATCTTTTGAATGACATTTACTTTGATTTTCCCAATGCTCACAGGAGAGTGTGATTAAGAAGTATTTTGATGACACCAAAAAGAAGAAGAAAAGGAAGATAGGCATTTTCCTGTTCTACCCTGAATATTTTTTCTTATAAAGAGGAAATTTCACCTATGTAAAATACTAGAATGAATTGTTATTTTCATGGGAAAATTTCCAAGAAAGAATTGTCCCTTAAATAAGAATGCATGTGATTTCATGCATATTCTTTCAGAAATATTCAGATTTTCCAAAGTCCACATTTCAAAAATTGTAGTAGCCTGAAGAGTATGTCACTAACAAAAGGATGATGAAGTTCTGTGTTTATTGTATTCTCATGCTTTCTCTATCAAATGTGCCGAGTTTCACTTAGCAGATAACTGTGAATTTAGCCTCAAACCAGAAAGGTAAATTTGCAGGGCTGACTCAGACACACTGAGTCAAAGAAGGGACTTGGGCAGGTGTCCAGTCCAACCTTCTCCTCAAAGCAGGATCAGCTCATGCTCAGCCAGAGCGCTCAGGGCTGTATCAGATGGCTCTTGAAAACTTCTAAGGGTAGGGACTACACAGCTTCTCTGAGCAACCTTCTCCACTATCTAGCTGCACTTATGTGGAGATCTTTTTCCTTTCATTAAATCTGAACCTGTCCTCATTCAGTTTTTGACCTCTACTTGTTCCCCAGACAGCTCCATCTCCTTGAAACCTCCCTGTGGGCTCTGGTAGGGGCTGCTGTTGGGGCTCCCTGATCCTGCCCCTTCTCCATGCTGAACAACCCAATTCTCTCCAACCTCTCCTTCTAGAGCAGGTGTCCACCACCATGGCTCTCTTCTGCTCTTTCCTAGGCCATGCAGCACCCCCCACATGTGCTGAGTGAAAAGATTTTTGACAGGGTAAACCCAGTAGCAGTAACAGGTAGACAAAATAGAAAGAAAAATCTTTTTTCATTGAAATAAAGCACCTGCCACTGACTAGGTGCAATAATGGTGAGTGTTCAAGCAAAATAAGAGAAACACCACACTGAAGGTTTGATTTGCTTTATGCCAGGCTGGATATGGGCTGTTTCTTTCATTTAGCTGGTATATTTTAATGATGGTCATAATACCTTGTCCTCTGAAGTACTAACCTTCTGTGGAGAAGGTTAGAAGGGCTGTTTGAATTCTAAGTCAGATGTTATTGTTGAATATCTTAGCTAGAATTCTTGCAGCCATTCCCAAGAACCAGTTAGTTAAAGCTCTAGTAAGTGAGTCCCTCAAAACTGAAATAGCTAAAATTTAGCCTATACTTGGTCAGACACTTTTATTTTAGAACTTAAATCATAGTAATTGTGAAAATATATCCATGTATTCAGACACAAGACCTTTAATATTTTTTCTTTTTACTTTTTATTTTAGTATGGACCTGTCTCCAGAGCACTGTGGTTCAGAACAACACCTGAAGGTGGAAAGAATGTGCATTATAACCATGGTCTTTTGAGACAAATTCAGTGGTAATGATTCATTTCTAAAGAAACAAGTTATCACTGTGGGGAACAGTAAATACTTGAGAACACTGAGAAAGAGAGGAAGTTGAAAGCAGAAATTAGTCATAGCTTATAACAAGTTTGCTTCAGTATACTTGCTGTGATTCAGACATATCAAGTGGTTGCTTAGTTTAAGAGGGAAAGGCTCTCTGCTTCTGAATCTTGACTTAAGAGCTTTAGCCCTTGCTGAAAGAAGAGTGAAACAGCTGTATAACAGGTTGAGATGTGATGGCATTTATCTGTCCTGTTTTCATGTAGGAACACAAAGGGCACAGTGGCCTAGACTTTCAGCATGTGGCTGAGAGTCTTAGGCAAAACCAGGAGCACTTGTAAGAACAGATTTGTTTTGTTCATGAGGCTGGGACAGGCAGTGAGATGCTTACTTTGCCATAACAAGCCATGCTCAATGTTTGTCTTTGAACAAAAGGTTATCAGTGCTACTGTCTGCGCACAAAGTTAAAAACGGTTTTCTAAAACACTGTTCCAAATTGTCATTTTAAATACACCCTACAGGTGATGGCAGCTTCACCAGCAGTCAGGGATCATCACCAGCTAATCCATCTTGTCCACGTGCCAGCGGGCCAGGGAGCAGCACCAATGGCTGAAGCTGTTCTGTTCCTTCCTTAAGGGTTTATAGGATGGGAAGACACAAGTAATGATCTTTGCCTTGCATTTCACTTTAACCACAGAGTGTGTTCTCTTGCTTTGTTCAATCAGATTTTGAAAGACCCTAGAGACAGGGCTACAGCCAGAAATCCAAACCCAGTGGGTGGCTACTCCACAGCCTATTGGATATTACTATATTTTTTTATTTTCTACATTTTCAAGATTTTTTGAATTCTCTGCAGGTTTCATTAGACCTGGTTGTCCTCTTCTTTCACTTGTCATTGTGGTTGAAGAGCAATCCCTTTGTAATGTAAATCTCAACTGGATACTTAAACATCAATGTTTAAATCAGAAAATGATAAATCACCCCAAAACATCACTAAAAAACTATGAATATGTACATTGCTTATACATCAACTGGTATGTCTCACCTTCCCATTCACCATGTCAGAAGGCCATTTCAGTCAGTACTTCTAGTCTGTGAACTGCAGACATTTCTCTAAAGATGGTCTTTCAAGAAATATTAAGTATTAAAAGGTTAAAAACTAAGAAAACAGTAGCAAAAGAGGAAAAAAAAAGTTCTCCCATCAGGCCAATTGATTCTAAGGGCAGGGTCACTGAATGTAGCATTATTTCTCCTGGTCATGTTTCTTTCCTACCAGAGCTCCAAAGTAAGCTGACTGTGTAAGCAGGATTGAAATACACAACCCCCTTGTGACTGGAAGCAGTAAAGCATTCTCCACTTGCGGTTTTCTTCAAATGAGCCTGCATGGAATATGTGTTTGAAAACAGTGAAACTCTTTATTAATCAAGTACTTCACTTGCCATGCCAGCATAAAGTTTCATTTATGTCAAAACTCCCTTAAAAATGGTTTGGAGTGGTGTCTTGTACACAGACCTTCAACAGAAGAAATATTTTTGGAATTGTAAATACAATAATCTAGGCAAATATTTGCACCTTTTGAGAAGCTGCTGCAAGATCTTTGACCATAAGCTAGAATTCCAACATTTTACTTTGGTTTCCTACTGTATGGAAATAAGGAAATTATATAACACTGCATCTAACATGCAGTCAAAGTTATCCTAATTATTAGAAGAGGGCTTTTGCAATCCATATCGTAACCATGTTGCAATAAATGAGATGACACTTTGGATGTCCCTATAAGATATGGTATCTAAAAAGAAATTCGGATTTTAGTGTCTGCTCAATGTTATTTTGAGTCTCTAAGGCATTATCGGGCTGAGAATTCTATCTGAAACTATGAATAACTACATAGCTTTAAAAAGACTTTTTTTCCTGAAATAGAGATCCCTTAACTGCTGAATTAGCAATATCCATTCACAGCACCCCACTTTTCAGAACCAAAACCCATATAATATATATGCAGGGGAAGCCCATTTTACTTGAATTTTTTTTTGTGAATACCTGGGAGAAGCTGAAGAGGGCAAAGAAAGTGCCATGCCTATCCAGCATAAGTACACAGAGCAAGGAGAAAAGCCTGGAGAAGAAAGAATTTAACATCTTTGTAAACCAAGGTGCATTAAAGAGGTGCTTGATTTCATTGCCTCCTATTTTTTTCCTAACTGGAAACAAGCTGAATCACCTTGTACATTTGTCTGAGCACTAGGATTAGGAATGTTATCAGCCCTATTGACAGATAAATCCAATGGACTGACTAGCCTGGGGTCTGCTCTCACCAGCATCACCTTCATGCTCAGTGTTTGCAATGGAATGTGGAGCTGCCCTTCCCTGTAGGACACTCAGGATTGAAATATATTTCAGACAATTTCAAACACATAGTTTTTTATCCAAAACACAGGAGCAGTGGGGCATGTGTCCTCCCCCTAAGCCTTAAAGTACTTGAGTAGCTGTGGGGAGTTCAGCTTCATGGAGATGGAAAGGTGCAAAAGTGCCTTCAGTTTTCTGTGCACACATAATTTCACGGTGTCCTCAGCTTGTTCTCTGTAAATATTCCATTGAAGCACCCTGGCTTATATCTTCTTTAAAATACTTTAGCTGGCAGAAGGACAGCAAAGTATAGACTTGTGTTATATATATTTACTTTCATGAACTGTTTTCTTTTTTCCTGGCTTAAGAAAGATCAGCCAATGCTCATTCACTCACTAGAAAGGACCCACTGATCCTTTGACAGGTACAGCAGAACTTATTTTTCATTGTGGCATGAATAGTTTGTTTTGTTTTACAAAAAACCACTTCACACCAAAGCAGAGCCAGGAATTATCATTCTTCCTATGCTTGTACAGGTGCACTCTCTGAATGAGGCACACAGCCTCCGGTGGGCTCCTAATGGAGTGATGACACTAACACTGCAACAATAGAAGGGGCCTCCAGGGATGCAGGCTCTGGGAGGGCAGTCCAGGTAGGAATGTGCTTTTTAAGAGGGTTACAACTTAAAGCATTCCATGAAGCTGACAACTCTTTATACTGCCTCTGCAGACTTCTCACTGCACAAACAAACACAAGTACAGTAAGCCATAGCAGACTGAGGGATTTAAATCTCACTAACTTGTGTGAGACAAGCTTGCAAGAAATCAGTTTTCAACACAGTTCACCACAAGGTGTGTGCTGAGACACCCAGCCCACAATGCAGATCATCAGCTCTTGTCCTGTATCACTGATTCTTTTGTTGTTTTCATCTATACATCTTTATAGCTATTTATTTATTGAGAAAGGGATCTGCACTCTACACGCAAGCTGTGTGTGTTTATGTGTGTGCGTGTGTTTGAGCAGGGTCAAGTACAGCCATGTGAAAGAAGGAGTCATGGCAAAGCTGTTTATTGCGACGTGTGAATGAAAGAGCTGAAGTATAAATAGTGGTGTGAGTGGCAGGGGCAATGAAGCCTGGTTTCCTGCAGGGCTCACGGGGAGCGCTGGGATCCCGTGCGGATTCACCGGTGTCCAGCAAACGGCGAGGATAACATCGCGCTCTGTCAGTGGCATCAATATGCTCTCTCTTCTATTCAGAAGCTTATTTTAACAAAACTTTCAGGAACTGGAAAGCTTGGAGAAGAGAACCCCTCTGATGTATTTATAGGGCTGCTGCATTCAAATGTGCCTAGAAGGAGACCAGTAGCAGTAATACCACATGTACCTCCTATGTTTAGGAAACCAAAATAAATTAATATAACAAAATACAATAGTAATAATGAAAATGAAAGTCCCTGTTAGAGTATCTGAAACTACATTGTTCAATGTTTACCCAGGCATTTGGGGCTCATTTCTTGTTCACTGTTTCTGTTTGTATTGCTGTGGAGCCAGGGGCCATGGCTGCTGCTCAAGCTGATTGTTGCACTGAAATGCCTCTGAAAGCTCAGTTATTACTCATGTCTTCAGCCCATTCAGCAGCCTGTTTAACAGGGTACATCCGATTCAGTGTAACTCTGTGGCCCATTGACTTCTGTAGAGCCACCAACATGCTTGAATTGCAGACTTGTTTCACTAACTTGTGGAACTGCAGCTTTAAATAAAAAATACATGATAGATGTACACGGATTGTGTGCGTTCTAGGTACAAGAACATTTGGACCATTTTCAGGTTTTTCAGTGAACATAAGGATTCATACTTCTAGGATTAATCTTTCCTCTGGAGATTTTCATTCCTGCAGAACGCCCTGTAGGTTTGAAAACATTGAAGAAAAGTAGTCTACCACATTTCTGCTATGGATTTTAGGCAGGTAGACGGAAGTTGCCATTTACATGGTATGACCATGTTGAGGTAGTGTTTCCCAGGCCCTGGTTCTTTGGGGGACATTTTGCCTAGTGCCAGCTACCAGAAAGACTTAGTTTCAAACTAGTGCAGAAGACAGCATCATTTTTCTCTGCAGCTTCTACATTGCACTTCCACCAATAACTGAGGCTAGAGCACATTAATAACTTATGACAATTTGGTATCCTCTGCTTTTAATTGCAAACCCAACCCTTTTAGCAGTAAGTACTGTGGGTTGTGTTGTGTGTCTTGCGGCACTGAGGCATTTTCCTAAAGAGTAGAGATGGCAAAAGGTAGGTGTAAGTGGGATGTGATGGTCCCCAGTGGGATTTAATCCAAAGTAAATATCTTTATTTCTTGCTGGAAAGATGTTTGGGTAGGAGCTTTTTGTTCCACATGCATCTGTCTAGTTCCTGCATTTTTCTCTCTCTTCTTAATCCTTAATATCCTTAGTTAATGCAGAGAAGATAATTTTATTGATGTGGGTGAATGCCGTTAGAATGATGTGTTGAAAACATGATTTGAGGGGAAGCTGCTCACAGTAGTTTGTAGAAGAATTATTTGAAAGGTTAAGAAAAAGGTTTACAACTAATCAACATAGCTCAGCAGATCACTGAAGTGCTATTTTGTTTGTCTGAGCTGATAGTCAGATGTCTGCAGGCAGCTTACACTTTCACAATGGTTAAGTGTTATGATTTGAAACATGCAGCAGATCTTATTGCTGACAGGGTACGGCTGTTTGTGAGATAGTATGAAAGCAGTGTCACAAGAGAGGCTGTCTCAGAGCTATCCAGCATTTTGGCCAGCTGTGCCTTCATTTTATGGAGCATTCATGAGCTCCTGTCCTGGAATAGTCTGCATTCCCCAAGATGAAATGACAATGCAGGGTCTTCAGTCTGTGCCTGCTCTAGGACACAGAGCATTACCATTGCTGCTTGTGCTGCACAGCCACCTTCGTGCAAACTCTCCTGGGAACACAGAGAGGGGTCACCGCAACTGCTGCCACTCAGCACATTGTAAAAATTAGAGTGCTGCGGCTAGGATGTCAATGGAATTTAAATGTCCTCTCCTAAAAGCCCAGAGGTACCTTTTGAAAGAGAGCAACATGACAACCTTGCTTTTCTGGATCATCCCAAACTTGGTTCTCCCTAAAATTAACCAAGGGTTGTTTTTTTACATGACTTCTCTCTTGACAGCCCAGATGAGGTACCCCATGCTTTTTGTAAATAGTCATAACAGAAACTTCAGTGATGCTCTTTACACTGATCAGGAAGTGCAGTGTTCAATCAAGCAGGGCAAATTCTCCATGAGAATCATGAAGTCACACATGCCTGTCCTCACCATGGCAGACCAGCAAATTGCTGGGCCACTCTCAGGTGAGGGGGCTTAGGATTGTCAGTCGTGTCAGCAGATGTGTCACTCCCTGGAGTTTCAAGGACAGGCTTCATTTTGAGGGTTCATTGTTACAATGGGTCTCCAGAAACATTTTGAGGAGAACAAATCTTTGCTCCAAAAACCATTTTTGGCACTTTGCCTGTGCTGTTTTACTGGGACAGATGGACAATGTTAAGGATATGCTTATATTCCCAATGGCCATACATTCCTTGAGAAGAATATTTTGATAAAATGGTAAAACTGCTGATTTTATGGAATATTCATACTAATTATATATTTAATATACATATATATACACACAAAGAGATTAATATAATGTTCATTGACAGTTAACACTCATAAGCAAATAATGGAACACATATAAAGCAGACCTCTTGATTCTCTGAAAATTCTTGCAAATGTATTTTAACTTTAGATATTTTTTAGAACATTCTGTTGGAGCAAAGTTCCTCCTGCACAAGTCCAAATCATTTTTTAGGAGAAAAGTTGAGCAGTAAGATCCAGAGCTACAGTTTGTTGGAAGGCAGGAAAAGAACTGGTGGAGAGGACCAACTTACACAAATAAACTCTTAATACTTCTTTCACTCTATGAATTATCAAAATGCAGACATTAGATACATTATGGTAGTCTTTAAATGAGTATTTTTTGTTCCATAGATATTAAAGTGTCACAGAAGTGGAGAAATGCAAACATACACTTTTGATTAATAAATGCTGAGAGAGGTTGTTTAGGATTCTGGTATTATCTATTTCTTTGAGAGCAGAAAGGTTGGACACGTCTCCTTCAGGAGCTCTTGGTCCATGGGAACAGAAAGAATTAACCTGACATTTCTGTGAAAGGCATGTTCCTCAGGTTCACTGCAGTATGACTGCATTGCCTCAAGCTCATCACGAGTCAGAGGACACTTATTCTTCTGTCTGCCAATTTGTGTCTGTATTGTCTTTCAGCTGACAACTCCAGTGCCTCCATAATAATGAGGGCTTCCTGAAGTGATGGACTTTTTTTTGTTTAATTCTTTAGCTGGTCTTCCCAGCAGTTGTGTTTTTTGATCAGCAGCCATGTTGTGGGAGAGGCATCTTTTTGTTATATTAATGGTATTTCAGTTATCACTGCAACCTTTTGGGTGCAAGGAAAATAAAATGTTAGATTTCCAATGCAATACATAAGCTTTAATTATATCTTTATTTTTAAGGGGTAATGCCCTTAGGAGTCCTCACTCAGGAGTTGGGACACAACAGTCACCTCTCTGATCCTGTTCATGACTTCTGAAAAAAATTACCTGAAACAACTTTAAGGGAGTGACTGAGATTAGAAGGAAACCCAGTCTTTCAGTCTTAATGAAATGAAGAAACTTGTAGCTGGAAGACAACTTCTCCTGTTTGTAGAGGCATGGGAAGTCCATTATTGAGGCAATAGGATCACATTATGCCATCCTTGAGTTCCTTAATGGGTGTTCATTTAATTAATTAAGGGCATCTGTTCAGTACCATTGAGACAAATCTTCTGGAACCTACTGTACATTACACTTACACAGACAAAGTTTAAAGAATATGTGTTTGAGAAGTGCCTATTTTGAATGAAGTCCAGCCAACATAAAGCATTACAACTAATTTTGAACTGGGTATGTCTTACACCTTCATGAATACACCTTCATGAATATATCTTCTGCCACTCAAACTGACTTAACTTGAGTGTGGACTCTCTAGCTTGAAGTGAATTAATAGTATTTTGTGTTGTTATGAAAGGAAGGCCTCTTTTGTAGTCATTTGTGCAATTGCTGAATTTGTCAGCTACTCCCACACATAAACTATACTTTAGTACCTATGTAATCGACTCTACAGTGGTTTTCATTGAGAAGATGGAAAGACCATGAGATGTTAGCTTTTCTCCTTGGTTTGAGAAATGAAGGTAGTTTTTATTTTTTTATTTTCCACTAGACTCTATAATTGATTTATGTATTCCTATTTCTTAATATCCAGGCACAGAGCTCATGAATGGATATACAGAAGGTAGGTGCACTCTGCATGTTTCTCCTCCCAGGCAAAAGATTTCCTTCCGACCTCTCAGACATTCCCAAGCAGAGTTTAAATGCTGCCTGTGGAGTACATCTGCATGGAACTTTAGGTGCGTAATCTGCCTGGCATTCGGTCATCTTAAGTTTTAAAACACTTGGCTCTTAATGTCTTGGCTCAGAAGGAGGGATTTTGATCCCCACACATTTTATAACAGGACTTCAAATACGGTCTAGGGAAAATTAAAATGTTACCCATATTTGGAAGAAAGTTGTCACTCTCAAAGCATGTTCTAGATGGCTGCTTTGCAATGTCCAGAGAAAAGAGCTGGGAGTAGCTCATTTTATAGCTAAAATGAAAAATGTGGGGTTTTTCTAATATGAACAGCCCGCTGAAAACATAGCCAAATATTGCTTTCAATAATATCACTTTTCAGTTTATTTCCAGTTGTCTAAGACCAGACATTTAGACAAGGATTGCTGTCTTGCAGGAAAATAATGGAATGGATCAAACATAAACTGAAAATCTTCAGTAGAAAAGAGATAGCAGAATTTAATGCTGTGCATAATGCATTTTTGTTATCTCAAATATACCAAGTCAGAAAAACACCTCCCCTCATGCCCATTTTTAAAAAATATTTTCATGTAGGAATAACCTATTTTCTGGTGTTTAACTTAATTTCCAACAATAGTTAAAATGTGATCTTGTCTGCTTATGCAGGTATGGACTTAATGGAGACCAAACCATAGTGACTTGATGGACTGTCTGGGTCAACCTGTCATAGAAAGGTCCTTTTGAATTAGAATGTTAACACAAACATTTTGAAATGTTAACCTGAATTATGTGTAGGGAGGAACATCCTGGAAGAATGTTTGAACATATTTGAACACATCAGCTTCTGATAATGCAGATTGTGTCGTACTACCTATATGAAGAGCAAGAGTCACTTCCCCCCCGCCCCTATTATTGTTATTAGGTGGTTTATCAGATTTTACTTGTGCTTCAAGTAATACTTTGCTGACTTATTTCTGATCCAAGAATAAGCAAATTTCATCCTGTGGTCCAGAGTTCCCAGCTGCACAAAGATTGTTAGATGACTTTATTCACCGAAATTGTTGAATATCATTAGATCTCATGCTACAAAAAGTACTCACTCTATATCTGAGCTTTAGATCAGAAAATAGTTTTACCAAATTTGCACTTAAAATTATGCTTTCTTTTTAACAGACATGTTAATACACCAGACCAATACAAGCAATAAATGACTGATCTTTTCTTCTGACTGATCAGAAGCAAAGATTAGCAACAGTATAGTTTTGTTGTGGAACAAATTGAAGTTTTTATCCTTTTAGCAGTTTAAATAACACACATGAGGAGAGTACTGCTTCTCAATCTGTTTGTCGATTTTAGTGTTTGCACTGTGCCCATCAGAACAGTGTAAAAATTGTCTCCAGGGTACGTAAGTGCCTAAAAGCATTTAAGATCCAAACTCAGGAAATGAAAGACCAAACTCCCCCACTGTGATGGAGCCACTTATTTCAGTATGATTTTCTCCAGAAACTACCTGCAATGTGAATAATAAGCCTATGAAAATCAAGCTATTGACACTTCTCAGATATGCTGCAGAAGACATCTTTTTTGCCTTTTAGAAGGACCAGTGTGGTCAGACTGTCCCCTGGACCTGGCAGCCTGATGGAAGCAAGGCAGGGGCTCACACAGGGGAGCAGAGGAGGCACCATCCAAAAAGCAATTTTGATTGATGGGGTGAATTCCTGTGCTAACATTTACCTTTTCACTCCATCTCTCCTAGAAGACTGGCTAATCCTACGTATTCTTAAAACTGAAGTACTTATCATAGAAATCAGGAGTAATATTTTCAAGGTGGAAGAAATGGAAATTTCGTGTGCTTTTTGCTTTGCATGTGTGTTCAGCCAATAACAAAGATGAGCTATTCATCATATGAAAAAAAATTCTTCACCTTCTTTCATTAAAACCCATAATTAACAGCTTCCATCATCTAGCATTAGTTGTTACTGAGTGATCAACACTTACTACTGTCTGTTACAATATTTACTTAGTGATGGTAAACACCAGGTTTCATAAATTTTATTCAATTGCATCTTGGATGAATCTGGCACAAAATACTGCAACAAACAAAATCTGGGCTTTCATAAGTTGTGGATGTTACATCCAAAACTTCTCATTATACCTGGCAGTAGCTTGGCATAACATAACTAGGATGGCTTCATTGTAGCATTAGGCAAGGTCAGAAATAGTTTGTGGAAGGATGATTTAGAGCTGCTGTCTGAGTGAAATCAGGAAATATATTAATCCCTCACAGAGTGGGAAAAAACACACAAAACCCCCCCCACAAATATTTATTTTTAAGACCAAGCTAAAAAAAAAAGTATTAACCCCTCTCCTACGATAAGCCATAATTCTTTTGAAATTATCCACCCTTGTGTTATGTTTACTTGTTCTTTTAGTCACGATTGAAGCAATTCAATGCATATGAACATGTTGTTTTAAGAATACTAGTTTGTTTTTAAAAACTACTTCTCATTATGAAACACCTCAAATAATTTTCAAATCATACTTCTCAAAAAGTCCAAAGTATTACTACATACTTAATTCCTAGCACTTGCACTTAAAAAAATAACTATAGACACCACAATACAATCTCCTGATTGTATTTCATGTTTCATGTGAAGAAACTTTTTTTTAACATCTTCAGATTTTTTAGGGACGCCTGATTTTATTGCTTTTCTCTGGGCATTTTATTGCTGACCATGTTGTTAGAGTTTAGCAATTTGTCTCACTGTGCTGGGCACTCAAACAGGAGGTGCTTGCAGTACACAAGCAACAGGAGAATACAGGCATGTGTTTATTTGAAAATGCAGACACATCATATCAGGAAGTCACGCACTCCCAAGTGCTTAATGGCTGTGTACACTGGAACATCCCAGTGTGATTTATCATTGCAGTATGATTCAACCAATTACTTAATGACTTAGAGACAAGGGCTGCAGTCCTGAGTCAAAAACCTGTAACTTCATTAATGGAAATTTTCTCACTCTGGGATCACAGCACTTTTACCTGTGAAAATGAGAAAGAAAATATTTTGTATTTTGCATTCAGAAGAGAGTGAAAACTGAAAATACATTCCTTTGATGAACCTTCAGCAAGAAAAATGAATCAGATAGCAAAAGGTGTTCAGTCTTTAACTTGAGGGAAAAGACAAATTCATGCACTTGGGACAGTAAGCTTGACTCATTTCACTCTGACTGGACTGTGCTAAATATAAACCTCTGCTTTAAGAAAATTAATATTTAAATCGAAATTGTTCTCTTGTAAAAAGCAGTGAACAAATTATTAAAAGGTAGAGCATACATTTTACACATTTCCTTTTAAAAAAATAATAGTAATAAAGATAAAAATGCAGTAAAATTCCTCCAAAGTAATCTCGTTAACAGAGCAATATTTCCCTCTAGTGGTCACCCACAAGCAGTCAAATTTTCCCGAGTTTCTGATCGCAGAATTGGGGTGTGCAGCCAGCTTTCCCAGAGATCTGCAGGCAGCTCTGCTCGGCAGCTTTGCAGACCCCGGGATGGGAGAGCCCAGGAGCCGTGGCTAGAACACCTCTCTGGAATTGCTGGGCAGCTACGGGAGGAGAGAGCCATTATATATCTATATATCTATACATCTATACATCAATATGTCTAGATATATAGATACATAGATATATATATAGATATATATCTATATCTCCCTTATCAAAGTCATTATTTTTCAATTGTTGTTCAGGCCATTGAAGAGAAAATCTGCTTTGAAGCATTTTTGAGCAGACTAGAAGGGGCAGGGAAGGACATAGTCACGTTGTAAGAAGCACTCAGGAGCCTTCCTCAGGAGCCTGAGCACTTCCTCAGGAGCCTGAGGAAGCCGAAAACCAAGACAGGCACCTGGAAGTCACAGGTCACTCAATGAAGCCCCCTCAGCCCAGCACAGCCATGGGGGAAACAGCAGCCAGTTCTAATTGTGATGAGCTCACATGGAAAGTTTTAGGGGTGTTAAGTTCCTAATTAGAGACACTCAGGCCTCAGCATGCTGTGTTGCACAGACGTACGGCTGCCCAGAGCAAGATTGGAGCTGGGTAATGTGGGCAGGCATGATAAAAAGTGGAATTGATTGAAAACATTTACAAATACCAGACAGCTGGGTCAAGGAGGGGCTGTGCCTAAGTAGGGAGGTTTCTTGTGTCATTTTAACTTATTTCTCTCCAGCTCTCCAATTCATTTAGAAAACTGTTGCACTTCTGAACCTTGGGCCCTATGCAGTGTTCAGAACGCTGAGTTTTATTCACCTCTGAATTTTAGGCTGAGAAGATTTTGAGTGAAAATAAGATGTGCTAATTTTTGAGATTTTTTTGTTCATTAAGTGAGAGGAAATGGTTGGAGAGAAGGTGGAAGAATTTTCATGTTAGCAAAGACATAGATAAATGTTCACACATTCCTGTTCTGATGGGGAAAGGAAGAGCAGGGGAGAGATTAAAGGAGAAGAGGAACACAGAGGAGGAGGAAGGAGATGAAAGGAGCCCATAGATGATGATAGAAAAAAGGAGAGAAATGTCTCAAGCTTTGATATCTTCAACTTCTTAATGAATCTAAAATATTTGGCAAAAAATGTGCTATGCCAGAGTTTTAGCGAAGCTTTCAGACCCTCCTAAACTGATACACATACACATTCCAGCAAATAAAATACATTCAACAGTAGTGAACGAAGGCTGAGTGACTGGAACATGACTTGAGGAAAGAAGAAATTGCAAATACATTTTATCAGACATAGTTCTACAAATATTTTTTCAGGCTTTTAGCTATTTATGAATTAAGAGTTAGACAAGAGTGCAAAGGTTAGACTACAATCCGTTCTCTTGTTGTAGACCTTGGCACTGGAAATAATATGTCTGGTCATTAGGAGAAGTTAAGCAGTATCTAATTAAACTGAATCCTCCCTAGGAATAAACAAGCAACATTTCTTGAATAATTGAAAATTAAACATGATGAATAATTTTTTAAAAATCCGCAGTTCTCAGATAGACAAATCCAAGACACAAAAGCTGGTTCCAGATCCTGTAGGGATGTTGGTTTAGCTAATTCTAGAGCTAAGCCAAGTGAGTTCTCCGTGAGGTTCACCAGTGAATCTACCAATCACTGGGTTTTGGGTGTATTTCTTGTATACAATTGGTCATGGGAGAGAGCAGATAAATATATGATTTTCTTTCTTAGTGATACATGGTGACATTTGTATACACTTTCTCTTCGACACTGTAATTAAAGACTACCTTCTGTTAAATACGGTTATATACTTGTTTCATAGACCATTACCTAGTCTGAGGATCCTAAACAGTATTTTTTCCATCTATTCCTCTTACTCAAATATAAGACACCATAAATCTGTCATCTTCCATGCAGTCAGAACTTGAAGCACTTAGAGCTGCATGTGCTTTTCCATAGCTTTGAACAGCAATACGATGGGGCTGAGGGTGTGAGATTAATTGTTCATCAGCTGATCAGCACCAGTGTGCCTGGTCTGCTTTCTCTGAGCACTGGGAAATCTACTCTAGTTTTAAAGGATTAATCATGGTAGCCTGCAATCCATAAAGTATCTGTGGTCTGAGCTCCTCTCCTCTCCTCTCCTCTCCTCTCCTCTCCTCTCCTCTCCTCTCCTCTCCTCTCCTCTCCTCTCCTCTCCTCTCCTCTCCTCTCCTCTCCTCTCCTCTCCTCTCCTCTCCTCTCCTCTCCTCTCCTCTCCTCTCCTCTCCTCTCCTCTCCTCTCCTCTCCTCTCCTCTCCTCTCCTCTCCTCTCCTCTCCTCTCCTCTCCTCTCCTCCCTTTTGACATTTCAATCTTTTGAAGACCTAGGAGTCATTAAATGGAGTTCGCAGTTTGTCCTCAAAATTCAAGCTTGTGAACAAATATTGGTTATGTTGAAGATCTCCAGAATATAGCACTTATTTTGTTTGCAAATTATTAGGATTATACTGATTGCTCAGTCTAAGATTACTATTTTGAATGCATATAAATGCAAATGCTTCTATCCCTATCAAGATAATGGCTTAAAGCAGCTTATATGCTTACTGTTTACAAGAGTTTAAAACCCAGGAAAAACCCTGAAACCTTTCCAGATTTTTCTTTCCCTTGATAATAATTTAATTTTTTCAGATTCACCATGTTGATTCCTGCCATGTAAGTAAGTTGCTCTTCAAGAGCTTTGTTCCCTTTAGATCTGAGAGACAAAGATGACACCGTGTATATCTAATGCTGGAAAAACACAGTGAAGGAATGCAGAAATGTGTGACCATCTGGCTGCTTGTCCACTTGAGCACAGGCTATAGGGGTCACTGAGACCCCTCTGAGTGCTATTGATACTGGACCCTGACAGGAAACACTTCAGCTGGTCCCCCCAGGACAGAGGTGAATACACTCAGAGGTGTGTTACGTCTTCAAACACTGGAGCTGGTGACAAACCAAAGGAAACTTCTAGCTGCTGCTAAATGCTCTTCCTCCTGGTAACACGCTAAATGGTTCCTGTCCCCTCCTGATAATCAGTGGCTTGGGTAAATAAATATCTGTCAGAGGCTTTCTTGCCTCACCAACATCCCCTGTATGAAGGACAAGTTAAAGTACCAACTAGGGGATAAATTTTTAAAAATATTGGAGGATATTTTATCCTTTTGTCCTTTATCATGGTAAAGGACAAAACAGTTACCCTGAGGGCTGAGAAAAGCATTTGTAACTCCACAACTCTTTGAACTCCAATTCCTTAGATTCATTTGAGTGGTAGGGAAGCAATTACAGAAATAAGAGAATGCTGCCCATTAGAATGCAAAGGTTTCTCTGAGGTTTTCCCAGTTTTACATTGTCACTATGAACTCAGATAGACCTCATATAGGAACTCAATTAACCACACACTGCCAATAAATGTCCTGATGCATTGGTATCCAGACTGCCAGGTATTTCTGTAAGTAAGGCACATATTCATAAAACCACAAATAAGATATTCTACACACATAATAATTTAAAGAGACAAAGATGTCAAGGCAAAAAACTGTTGCTGAGTAGTTTTGATTTTAATGTTAGTCCTTCCAAAAGGAAAAGTCCTTATGAACCCCATTACACCTTATGAACACCGTCTGTCCCTGGGTGCCTCAAAATCCCTTCTCCTTTCCTTTTTTCTCTTTTCTGATTTTACACAATTTTCATATCTTTTTCTTATAAATCCCTAAGATCTATATAGGTGCATAAAATGTATGTATATGCCTCTGCTGCTGAAGGATTATTGTAAAAATTTAAAAAAATTTTAAAAAAATTCAAGTTCTTGAAGCAAAAGTGTAATTCATAAGTATAATTATAATAATATAATTCATAAGTACAATTTTAATAATATAATTCATAAGTATAATTATCATTTAAACTATATCATCTTGTCTAGATGTGGTGCTTAGGAACATGGTTTAGTGGTGGAGTTGGCAGATTCAAGTTAATTGTTGGACCTGACGACTTTAAAGCCTTTTCCAACCTAAATGGCTCTATGACTGTAGATTGGGATCATTAAAGAAGGAACAAAGTTAGGTCAAATCTTTTCACATGGGACAGGATTTTGGACTTTCTTCTTGCCTCCTTAGCTGAAACCCAAAACTTTTCCACCAGTGAACAAAATAGAAAATCTGTCACAACACAAGGGTGCTGTCACAGAGAAGGGCCCTCTCTTAGATTAGTCTCAAAGAAAAAATAAAATAAGTGCTGCTGACTTGGTGCAGTAGGCCAAGAAATCCTGGACTGAGCCCAGTGGTGCTCCACAGAAGACTGGACAGACTGGAGGAACCCTGTCACCTCCTGCCTGTGAAGTTTGGGAGCTCCTTTTTAGGTGATTTGTGCCTTGTGGCACTCAGCTGCCTGATGATTTTAGCCTTTGTCAGATAAGAGCAAGCAGCTTGAACAACTATGATCTTGAAAAGAAAGAAAAGTAAATCAGTAAATAATAGCATGCCAAAACAAATCAACTAAATAATCCTTATTTTTCGTGATACAGTAATTAGCCAGCAGAAAAAGTGAGTGCAGCAAAAAGAGCCTGGATAAACTAATATGACTGACACAAAAGTACGCTTCAGCTACATTGGAAAGTAGCTTGAAATAACAGCATAAGAACTACAAAAGGGAAAATATAGATTGGATGGTAGAAGAAACATTCTTATTTCCAAGATATTTAGTTGTGGAAGTTGTCTCCATAAAATAAGAAAACATTGCAAATTATGCAGACTTTTTTAAAATGTTATGGAGAAAAGTTCGTGGGCAAGGAGTTAAGGTAAGGTAAATGTAAAGATATTTTTTCATTGTATACAAGGAAGTATCTGCTCTTTAAATTTAGTTTTGATATGAAAAGTGATGTCTACCAGGTATTTTGAGATCTGTGTACAATTTTTACATTTAAGTCAATGAGGCTTCATTATATAGTGCGAATGTAAAAAAAAGGGATTTTTTTATTTTGTTCAAAGTGTGAATGCCATTTTCAAAAACATTATATCCTAAGGTCAGCTGAATGCTCTAAACAATTTTCTGCTGTAAATTTTTGTATGGGCTTAGATTTAAAATAAAATTCTAATACTGTTATTGCAGGAAGCAACTTTTCATCCATAAAAAATATATTACAAATTTTATCCTGACCTTTATCTCTAAGGCCTAAAATGCAAAACTTTAGCTCTGCATACAAAATATATAGGTGCAGTGATAGTTGCAATTTTAAAAAATTGATTGTCCATGTAAATACACCGTTATTATAGTAAATCACATAGTGTACAGTGTTATAGAATAGTTAAGCCTCTCTCCCCAGCAATTCAGCATAAAACCAAGTATCTGGCAATTAATATGCATAATAAAATAGAACAAAAGTTGAACACATGTATTAGAGTTATTTTGTTTGACTTAAAAAAAAATTAATGAAATGAAAAGGAGCAGCATAAAAGAACAATGTTGTTTCTGTGAGAAGTTATATCCTGATCGGGTTGCTGCACGTCACTAAGAATACCACAGACAGCTTAGTGGTTTGTTGAGACAAACTTCTCTGGCAAAGGTGATCCTATATTCCAATCACCCCTTGTTAAAAAGACATAAAAAGAAGATTAGCATACAGCCAGCAGAGCTCGTGCAGTGGATTCTCTTGGCTCATCTTGAAGTGCTCCAGTGAGGTCTGGCTTGTTTTTTACTGTTCAGGATCATTTCTTTTGCCACTCATGGAAGTCTCAATGATTTAAAAATAATAATAGCACAAATAGAACACATGACCTCTAACCCACTCCTCTTTGATTAAGTCTCATTTTATAACAAAACTATGACTAATGTCTCTTCCTTTGCCTTCAATAAACTATCATATAATCTGTCTATTATTCTTAATATCCTCTTGCCCCAATAAGACATTTGTGTTTTGTTTGGATTCCCCTGAATGGGGTGAATATTATATCTATAACCTACTGGAAAGCATTTCTTCTTAGACATATTGGCAGGGCTAATTTTGTTTTCACAGGTGTTTGTACTTGGAAAGGGGTTAGCCACAGTCCTGCAGGCTCTACCGCACGGGTACATCACAGGAGCACAGTGTGCTGTGGGTCCTGAGCTGTTAACGGCAGCCAGGGAGGGAGGGAAGGTTAAATTCATCATTTATGCTTTATTTATACTTTCTCTTACTTGTGCAGTCGGACAGGCGGATGCCAGTTTTCCTCAGCTAAGGACTGTCTGCATGACATGAGGTTTGATAGCTGGCGAAGCATAATTTATGTGATTTATATTGTAAATCAAAAAAAAGAAAGAAGTACATAGGAATTGCTGCAGTGCTGAAGTTTTGTCTGTCAGCTGGACAAGCTAAATAAATCCCCTTAGCTTGTCTTGAGAAATTTTGCTTTGATTCAAATAGATGTAGCATCTTAATAATGTTTCTTTCTTATCTTTGCTAAGATTTCTCTTTTCATTTTACTATGAAAATTTGGTCATGACTCAATTTAGTAGATTTCTTGGGAGAAGATCTGAGGGAGATTTTTCTGGAGCAACTGTTGCTAAACATGACTCAAGCTAAAAAGAAAGAGTAGACAAAAATTAAGTTGCGTTTCCCCTACCCCTCCTTTTATTTTGGGGATTTAAACACGCGATTCCAAAATTTAAATTAACATAATGTAAATAATGTCTACCTATTCAGACAAAAAAATCCCATGAATTTATAAAAATATGGTTACATTTCATCAAAATAAATATGTTTAGTGTTTTGCTGAATGGGAGTTAAACACATGGTTAAGTGCCTGCAGCATGGTCCTAGGCTGTGTCCTCTGAAAACCCTGTACTCAGGTTAACTGAGCACCAAACAAACTTCTCATGGAGAAGGGATTCATGAAACCCTCCTGGATGAACAAACTATCAGTCAAATTTACTGCAACGACACAGAAAATAGTTATTAGAAGCAGAAGGAGAGCAGAAACAAGCTGAGGAAACAATAGGCTCAGCCACAACAAATTCAAAAAGGAAATATTTGTGTATTTCCTGTTAATGTTTTTATCACCAAAGTCTCTCTAACAGGTAATTTCCAATAATTTGTTTTGCCTTTTATTGCCCACAGTACAATCACCATGGGCAGGAACCAGGCAGGGTGAGTCTGGCCATGACAGATACCAATCCTGTTACCAGCGGTGTCCCTTCTGATCTCAGTGCAAGCACAAACCACAGCCCTGCAGTGGAGCAGCATTGCTAAACCAGGATATCAGTCCTGCAGTACTGAGCATCACTCCCAAACCAGTTCTAGAAGTGAATGTGGATCCTGTTTTTGCTTGGCAGAGCTTTGAATAAAGTAGAAAGAAAATGGTTTACCAGTAAAATCATTGCTGTGGCAGAAAAATGGTTTGTTATCATAACTTAATTCGTTTTCAGGAGGATTGGTACTTTCCTTTGGTACATCTATTGCCTACCTGGAGCATCCAATCTGACAATAATTAGATTTGCATATCAATTCCCTTATTCTTTTGCATGATACAACAGTAGAAAAACTTCATTTCTGCCTAGTGATTGCATATTAGAGCATAAAACCTGTGTATTTGCATTTATGACTATAGTTTGAGGCTAGAACTGGTTTTTTTGCATGAACTCAGAGGCCAGTAAATGCTGAAGTAGTCATGTATATATTAGTGCGACTTGCACAAATGTTATGAGGCCATAAAGGGCATTTGAGGAGATAGAATTCCACCACACACCACCAAATATACATGTTCTACATGACATTGCTAAGAAAAATAAATGAATGATGCTAACAGATTTAAGTTTGCCAGCAGAGACATTTTCGTACAGATGCTGAATTGAAATAATGGAATAGTATTTCAAGTTAAATAATATTTCAAGGTAAATGATATACCAGGTTTTCAGACTTTAAAATGAGTATAGATGAGGAATGAAGAAAGTCTTCTAATGTGTCCTTTCACTTTGGCTTGGCCAGCAAAGTTCTATTTTAGGCCATTAAACACTATGATCAGATATGTATTACCCAAAGACATGCTGAATTTGAGGGACACAGGTGGGAAAAATAATTTGTATGTATAATCATATTTATTACACTCTTCCCTTGTTTCTGTGTTACTAGCTATGTGTAGAAGCAGCATACTGCAAAGTGTGCTTTGAAATGGCTTCATCCATGCTCTTATACCCAAAACCACATTTTTTCTAGATGAGAAAACCAATTTTTAATGTTCTGGTTTAATTTCCTTTCAACATACATTAGTTAAACCTCTCTCAAAAAGTCCAAATTTATAGCAACTACAGTTAAAATTTTTCTACATAACTCCCTGCTAGCAGGTTTCTACTGCTGATAAACAGCAGCTAAAGGATAGGGCTACCTAGTGTTTTCTTAAAGAAGTTATACAGGGAACAAGAAATCTCTTGTTGTTTCATCTCCATACTTGGTGAGTTTTCTTTGTTAATCTGAAATGCAGTCTTAGGATTTCACTGGTTTTGGTGAAACTGGCTCAACTGTTGTGTATATCTGCACTATGATCAGCTTGCTCATGCCCTACAAGAGCCATAGATATTTTAAAAGCAAACAAACAAGGGGATCAGGAACCCAAAACTCCAGTAACATCTGCAACACACATGCAGCCTTATTTCTATACATCTCTTTTGATCCTGATTTCTGGATGCTCATCTGCAACACCATTCCCATTGCTCTGCTGTCCCTGGGTGGTCAGACACGGATCCTGAGCAGGTTGGTACCTTGGCATCTGACCCACACTGGTTAAGTGTTCATCTCAGATTTTGTCCTGCAGTAGAAATCGTCAACCTTGTGATCTTGAACAACATTTGGGTTTGGTTTTTATCTTGTAAAACCTAACAAAGTAACAGAGAAACATCTGGGTAAGGATGGTTTTTTGTTTGTAAAATCAAGCTCTTCAATAGGATTATTCAAGAGGCTTTGACTCTGCTCTGCTGTGTCAGTCCCTCCTAGAGAATGCGGAGGGATCTCCCGGAGAAGCACTCTGTGATTATGTGTTGGTATACCACAGGGTAAATGTGAGCTGCCATTTCCTGACTTTTAAGTAGCTATTGATTCTTCCAGCTAAAATTTTTGCACCTTCTAACATAGGTTTCAGTTCGGTGGGCAATTATTGTTTTCTGGTATTTTTTGTTTATTTGTTTATTTTGTTGTTTTTTCCCCTTTAATTTCCTAGGTTTGTGGTGTTGACACTTTGTTTTTAAAGAAGACACAGAGCTAGAATTATGACATGACCTTCAGCTACAGCACAGATTTATGCCATTTGCACTACAAAGCATATTGGCACGTCAGCTTGCAGCACATGGTCATCATGCTTAGAGTGGAAATCATGTGCTTGGGGTTTGTACTGTTTGAGAGTGGCTGAAAATGGAATAGTTATGCTTTTTCTCTCTCCTGAAAATTCAAAATATAAGCAGGAATATTTTTTGTTTTAATCTTTCACCACTTACAGGCTTAGAATTAATTTTGTCTGGTAAACAGAAGACAAATCTAATCTGAGTTTAATCTCTAAGTTTAATTTCAGGCAAATAGCGAGAAGGAAAGATTGATACCTCTTGAAAAATATTGGCAAATATCTGACAATGGGAAGTAACAAGCAAGTTAAAAGGTCGGGTTTCTATAATAATCAGTGATGTGAATTATGCTCTTGAAACCTACTTTGAAATTCTACATGTTGAAACGATGCACAGGGAAACTCCTACATCCAAATGACAAGAAATGAGAGGGGATTACATAAATTAGACAGGCAAAATATCCTAATAAAAAGCTTAAAAAAATAGTCATGTTTTCCTGTGAAGTTCTCTTGGGGACTCTGAGCAAATCACAAAGGAGTAAAGAGGATTACAGTCTAGAAATATCAAGCAGCTTCCTAAGACTTTCAGGACTCCTTTGATGCCATGACTTGAAGAATAACAATAGAGCATCCCCTGTATAACAAGAGATGAAAGTATTCCTGTTTGTCCTACTAAGAGTTATTGCTTTAGCCACTGTCTGGTTATTATTATGAATGTTTATTTTATGCCAGTGATATGTTTGACCCTGCATTAGATACAAGAGTAAAAGGCAAAACCTACGTAATTTGCATTTTAAAAAATATACTTTTAGGTCTGTGAAAAACAGAGATGAAGGGATATTATAGAGTAAGGAATTATTTGAAGCTGCAACTAAATCTCTTGGTTTCTATAGGAGAAAATAAGTTGTTCAGGTAGGTCTGAACACGAGATAAGTCTCTTATAAGATCATTTCTCATTGAACTACATGATGCAGTTCACTTCTTGCTACATCCTGTGGTCTCACATGAAATGCAAAGCATAACAGCCCTATAGCATAACTGCTCTGCTGTATAACACATTGTTCACAAAGTCCCAGACTACTTCTTTCAAAAACAACACTCAGCTTAGGGGGTCCACCAAATCAGAAATTAATTTAATGCCCTCTCAAAATTTTAATAATATCTGCTGCCCTCACCTCTGGCTGCTCCACTGGGTGCGGTGGAATAACGCCGGATCTGCGCTCTCCAGAGCTAAAGCCTCCTCTTGTCACAGCGAAAGTTATATACCCAGAGTGACTTCCAGGCACTTATAAAAGCCCATAGGCTGGCCAAAACAAACTCACTAGATGTGAATCAGCATTTCAATGTGGAAGAATTATGATTCATTACATTTAAGGCCAAGATATAAAAAGAGATACTTGGCTAGAAATGGAGCTAAGAAACTGTCAGCATATCCATTAGGAGGTCCTGCTATCAATCCTTAGTAGTAAATGGATGTCAAACCCTTCAGCAAAAGAGTAACCAGGTACCTGTGGATGGTAGCTGTTTTTACAGCTCCAGCAAAATTTATTAACCACTTTTCATTTAAAAAATGAGTAGTTTTATTCTTTATAAATCAGGAACAGGAGCTGGAAAATCACCCCATAGAAACAATAAACTCTTGAATTTTTTTCCACCTGCAATGAAGTTGTTCACAATTATGGTGTTACACAAATTAAAAATAAATAATTTCTCTTTGAGTGCCTGAATGCCAGCTCTCACACTGAAAAAGTTTTCATCTTCTTCATCCTAAGGAATGCTTTAAAATCTCTGAAACCAGTTAACTGTAGCAGAAACTCATGCTGCTCCTCAGTGCCACTAGTAGTAACAACCAAATGTCTATAAAATATGCTGATTTAAGCTCCTGTGATCCAGGAACAAAATAAGTGTGAGAAAGAATTAGGACATGTTCCTAATGAGACAATCTGTGGGTCAGAGGACTGCTGGCACGATGTCCCTCTGCTGCATGGTGGAGTCAGCTGTGGCTGGGGCCACCAGTGAGAGTTCAGATACAGGCAGTGGGCTGAGACACAGGAAGGGTGAAAGCTGCCAAAAGGGCTCTGGACCTTATCCCAGCAGAATGCTCCACATGTGCCTGGGAAAGCCACCTGTGCCTCAGCCCTGTGGCTACACAGGTACTTGGGTGGTGGAGGAGGTGGGATTTCATTGCTCACATGGTAGAGATGTGAATTCTGTTGCAGAACTGTCAGGCTGATGATGGCCAGAGAATCTCCCAGCCTACAGTTCTCTCTGCTCAGCCCCCACTCACCCCAGACCAAGAGCATGAGCCATTTCTTAGAAAAATAATAGGTGTCTGTCATTGCAGATTGGTGCCTTAAGGCAGGACTTGAAGGCAAAGGAGAATTACTTATGAGGAGTTATATTTCCTTGGGTAGGACTGGTCCCTTCCATCCAGGTTCAAAAATCTTTCAGCTAGAGACCAATTCACATTGGCTTCAGAGGAGTTGAAAATTAATGATGTCCACAGTAAGAAAATGTGGAACTAGTGGGAAGCCAACCAGTAAAGTTGTTTTCTGAGTGGCCTTGGGGAAAACAGTGGGAAGGTGCTAGTGAGTGGAGCTTTTCAAGACTGAAAAGGACACTCCAAATCCCTAATTAATGTCAAAGTCAATAGCCTTGCTAGTACTATAGTTACCTTCTGAAAAAGCAAATTATCCAGACACATTGTCAGGTACTTGCCATTGGTTTTCTTAGGGCACAGAAAGTTTAATGCAGGCCCAGATGTGCTTCAGGAAGTTTTTACATCAGGCACACCTTAAATTTATGAATGGAAATTAGTGGTTACTTTCTTGGAATAAGGAGTGTAATAAAGTCTGATTTCTGCTTATAATGGTCATGGTGGCCCTTTACAGCCTGGGCCAGGCTCACCTTTTTAATGCTCTTGAGCTGAGGATAAGCTTGAGCTCAGAGTTGCTGTGAGGCCTTGTAGGCACTGGAGAGAGAAACACCGGGAAACAGCTCCTCCTCTCCTCTCCTCTCCTCTCCTCTCCTCTCCTCTCCTCTCCTCTCCTCTCCTCTCCTCTCCTCTCCTCTCCTCTCCTCTCCTCTCCTCTCCTCTCCTCTCCTCTCCTCTCCTCTCCTCTCCTCTCCTCTCCTCTCCTCTCCTCTCCTCTCCTCTCCTCTCCTCTCCTCTCCTCTCCTCTCCTCTCCTCTCCTCTCCTCTCCTCTCCTCTCCTCTCCTCTCCTCTCCTCTCCTCTCCTCTCCTCTCCTCTCCTCTCCTCTCCTCTCCTCTCCTCTCCTCTCAAGTTAGGGAAGTGAGGATGCAGTAACATGTATCCAAAGGACACCATAAATAAGATTTTAAAAGGGTTATGAAAACTGAAACTGACTCCCTCCTAGCTTCATTAAGCAGTCATTTCCTATGCCATCTTCTTTTTGAGATTAGATATACTTTCATTAAAAGATAATCATGCTATGCTGAAGGCCAGTAATAGAGGAAGATCTTGATCTGTCTCCTATAACTTTTCTTGCTGAGAGCTGTTCCAGTTTGTGAAATCATTTTCCCACAGCATGGGGCTTAGCTGGGAAGAGGGCAGAGTATGTGCCTTCTGAAATTAAGGAGCTCCTGTGGTGCTGTTAATCAGTAGCTATTTTTGCTGCATACAAGCATTATATTTAGTCACTCAGGGATGAACAAAACAATGAAACATTAAAACAGTTTAGCTTTACAGCCATTTCATAATTTTTCATAGTACTGCTGCCAACTGAAGGGTGTTACAGAGGCTCCATCTCTGATCCCCTGTGAAGTAGGAAAAAGCTGAGGTTTTGGAAAACATTGCCTTACTTCTCTGTGGAAAACTTGGCTTTCTAATACTGTATTAGTATAACAGCTACACCTTTTCCAGTACATCTCCAGTTTTGAAATTCTTACCTAAAATTTCCCAAAATATTCAGTTAGAAATTCCAGACAAATTTCGTGGCAATCCTCAGAACATACCTGAGTTCAGACACAGTAAAACATGCACCTGGTATGAGAGTAAATCCTGAAGAAAAGCTGCAGCTCGGTGGGGCTGTGTGTGTGCACCTGGGGTCTAGAGAAATGTGTTTGCTCTTAAATAGCTCCTGTCAATTACAGAAGCCTGGATTGCAAGTGCCAGTCTCTAGGGCTATCAAATGCTTCTGATACATTATCAAATTAATGACACACAACTAATGATGATGGGAGAAATATGCTCCTAGTATTCCCACTGGGAATTTTCATGGACTGCCAAGATCTGACAGATATAAATTGACTTTAATAAAAGTCACAACAGGAGAGCTGAGACCTTAATTACCAACATGCCAATACTCAGTGAGTTTGAAAGATTTTGGTCTGAATACAATTATTATTAGCTTTCCTATTTTTAAAAATGGAAAAGAGAAAGGGGAAGGCACTAAAATAGAAAGAGAGATTATGGGAAAAGGAAGATAAATGAACATGTTTATGATGTAACGTAGATTTTTAAAAATAAATGTCTGAAGGAAAAGAAGGTGACCTCTTGTGTGATGACTTTTTTATATTTTCATTTAGGTTTCTCCCATCACCAGGTTGCCTGTTCTCAGTTTTTGTTCCCTGCAGAGGAAGGCCAGTTTCCTGAAGTGTTTGAAAGTACTGCCACAAATCCAGTCCCCAAAAACGCGTTTCTCATGACTATGAGGTAAAGAACCTAAGAGACAAAATACCACAAGAAAGGGTTAAAATAGTTTTCCAGTACTCCATCTGCAGTATAACAAATGCACCACAAATGACCCAAGGAAGGAACTTCTTTTACGGAGTTAGTTTTTTTAACTTGCTGCAGTTATTTTAAAATTTCTGAATTGTAGAATCAGGCTTTTGAGTTATACTAGTTCTGACTTAACAGGGTGGTACAGTGCTATGAAACCTGTCTCTGTGGCTGGTAGCACCATTTTCCAAATCCTTAGCTGGTGTTGTGGGCACAAAAAAATCTTATCTTGGTGCAGTTGTCTGGGATGGTGTGATCCTGCTTCTTCAATACATTTTTTAAGCTAATACAACCACATAGAAACAACACTGAGATTTATGTTTTTAAATAAATTAATTCATTTTAGAATAAGTTGGTTTCAAAAGGGATAACAGAACTATAGCATATGTCTAGTGAGACTTAGGAAAATATTTATTGAGACAGAAGAGATGGTGGTGACAGTCATCACTGAACAGCTTTCATTTCCTAGTCACAAAAAAAAATATATATAAAAGAGAACCTGAATATAGAAACTATGATTAAACATCACACTTCAGATTTTTTTTGCATTTTGTCATTTGCAACTTACATATGTAATGACATAACGATATCATAATCAGTCAAAAGGCTTGTGTATCTAATTCATATTAACCATTCATGATAACTATATCAATACGCTTGAAAGGATGGAAAGATACTGCTGAAGGAATCTGGAGATATGAAGTGGTGTGGACAAACACTAAGATTATTATTCTTTAAAAACGATGTTTGTTCTCTAGCAATTAAGAATGTTAACTCCAGTTGCATTCACTTAGCTATCTCTGAACACCTATGTAAAAACTTTAATTTAAAAAGGCTTTAATTTGCCTGCTGCTTGAGTTGTAAAACAATGACAGATTTTAGCCATGTTTTTGTACCATAGTACAGACTCGAGATTGGATTTTCCTTTTTCTAGCTAGAATTGTACATTGCTGAATTGCTGCATCTATGATGACTTCTGGTAGTCACTTTCCCCTGATAATTTAAAGGTTCAAGCACACCTAGGAGTGGTCATATTAAAGTGAGAATTTTTTTTCAAGACAGCTATAGAATTTCTCTGATGAAGAGAAAAGTAAATCTGTATGTCATCAATCCAGAATAGCAATTTAATAAATGGCTTTCCCCAGAGGCAAGGTGCGCATGCTAAAAAATACACAAAGTACCAACCAACCTAGTTCCAGTCCCTTTGGGATTTCACAAAGTGTAAAAGCAAAGCAAGGACCCTGCTTGTATCAAAAACTGTCTTGAAAATAAATACCAGTTTTTAAAAGGCTTACAAGAGAGGAACTAATCTTTTCCTTTGTTTATACCTTCACTATGTGCCTCTGCCCCCTCTCCTCCCACCTGCTTAGCTGCAGTCATACTTGTTAGAGAGATACTCTTTTAGGCTTTTCTTCAGAGGAGCACTGAAAATCAGCTCTGATATGCTTTCATTCTGAGAGCTGAGAACTGAAATCAGCCACTAAATTATTTCAATATGATCTGGCTGTTAAGGTGAATGTCATTCTAAGGTCCTCCCAGTTTGACTTGTAAAGTCTCAGCAACTGTATTGCTGTGTGCTGGTGTTTTAGCAGGCCATAGACTGGCCTCTAAAAGGAAGGGAAAAGTACATGATGTTTGTACAGCTGAAAACAAGATGAAAAACCACAGGCCCCGTCTCACACTCCATTAGACCCTAAAGTCCATGGAGTACTGCACTCAACACATAAACACTCAGTTTGTGGAAAACTTTTTCAATGTGTGAAAGAAGGGAACAAAGCCTGGAGTCAGAACAATGAACATCTATGTATGCAGTCAGCAGCCAGTGCAAAAATGCAATGCAATGCTCAGTTAAACAACAGATACCAGAAACACATTAGACACATTAATAACTCCAATAAAGTCTCTTGGAATGTGTCTTGATATTCCAAGTGCACTGTGATGTGTGCGGTCTATAGATAAAGTAGTTATTCTTTTCTTCTCACTTTTTATGAGTGGAAATAAGAAATAATGCCTCTGGTGTATGCTGGCAGAGACCTTGGCATAGGCAATAGGAGGACCTGGTTTGCATGTCCTGTACTGACATGAAAACTCTTCTGCAATATTCTGTAAAAAATATATTAAGGAAAACAAAAAAAAGACATTAAACCTTGCTATACAGTTGTGTGTTGCAGCTATACTCTAAATTGTCTTCATTCTGCTACCTTGTATAACAAAATATTCTCCTGTGTCATTACTTTGCAATAGGAAATATAGAATATCAGGAAAATGATAAACGGGGTTGTTTCATTCAGTTGTAAAAAAACTCTTCCTATTTTGAAAGGAGCAGTAAGATGTTTTGCTATATTTTTCTTTGAATTCTTTGGAGCTATCTAGCTACAAATTTCCAAACCTGGAAAGTAAGATGTGCCTTATGAGTAAGATGTGCATCAACATAATGATACTAAGAATTATGCTGTATGAAGCATGACCTTAGGACAAACAGGAATGTGTCAAATGAGGTGTTTAAAGTGTTTGCAGCTGATAAGCAGTGAGAACAAAACAGATTTGCTTCCACCAAATAAGGAAATATTAAAAAACTCATTTCTATTCAGGCATAGAGATTGTTTTAATACTGTTTTTGCCAGTATCCCAGAGCACTGAATGTCAGCAAACAAATAAGATCTCATTCTCCCAGCCAAGCATATTTATTTAGATAAGGAGGATCAGCTGTTTAACTGGCATGGTGAGATGGTGTCAGCAGAGTGTTTCATAATGCAAGGCCTCTTGTTCAATTACTGCACTTTGCCACTACTCTCTCACCCTTTAATCTAGGTGTAGGAGTTAGAGCTGCAGCAAAGGCAGGTGAAAGGGCATGGCAAAAGGGAGAAAATATGCCTAAATCCTACCAGCTGCTGTGAAGGAAGAGAAGCTGAGGGTTAACAGAAGTAGACAGGCAGGAAGCAGCCACAGATGGGAGGAATCTGAGAAAGAGAACCACAGAAAAGATCACTTTGGGATTCAAAATGCCTCTCTCTTACACCATGGGGCTCCATTGATAACAACATAACTTCTGATTAGTTTGTGGCCAATTAAAACCTGTCTACCTGTTTGCAGACAGGGAGGAAACTGACTTGTAGGTGCTGAGCTGAACGTCAGTCGAGATTTTTCAAATATCAGTGATTATTTTACTGGCATCTTGAAACAGTTTTTAACAGCTGTACAGTAGCTGTACAGTAGTTTTAACAGAATAATTTCATGGCTATTTTAAGGTTGAGTGTTGAAGAATTCAAGTTAGTTGGTCTTCCAATTATTATCTCCAAATACCAGACCTTTGAATACTTTTTCTGACTTCCAGAAGTACTGAAATACATCTCTTGCATCTTTGCAGGGTGCTACCATGAGGTCTAAAAATCAAGATGATTTTCAATGATATGTGTGTGTAGAGGAGGATTTAAACAACTTGACTGTAAAAAATGAAATAAGCTTCTCCAACTCCCGCCCATGACCTTAATGCTTCTCTTCCAATTTCTATCAATAAAGTTTGAATTAATTCTGGTTTAGACTTGATTGTGGAGGTGAGGTTGTCTACATCACTTTTTTCAGTTTCATACATAATGAAAGTCAACATTCAAAAATGCACATTTTTAAAATCATATGCTTTTCCTTGGTTGGAAGCTCAGCTCCAGCTACCATTAATATAAACCAGACAAATATAAAAAATATTATTGTGGTGTCCCAATGCATTGGTTTAAGGTTGATATTATTGCAGCCTTTTTAGAACTGTGTTTTTACAGGCAACTCTTTCCTGGGGTACTCCAGTGAGCCAGCCCTACCTTAAAATGACACAGGGGATACTTCACCTTAACATAGTTCCCAATCAGAAGTGCAGACAAGACTGTATCAGGGTTTTTTTTCCTCCATTTCTGCATTTTTGAGGTAACAGCAGCAGGCCATGTACCCTGGACAGCCTCACACTTCAGGATGTGGCACAAAACTCCAGATTTGTCACACGGTCATCACACTGGTGGGATGCAACCTGACCCTATCTCAGGGGCACTGAAACAGCACCTCCTCCCCCATGCTGCCAAAAAATCAGGTGAGTGTGTGTAGGGCCACATGGCCCAGAGGAACCTGGGGCTGTGGGCAGCCCTGGAGGGGTCCTGCACAAGGCAGGGTGGCCACGGGCCACTTGTGCCATCCATGGTGGAGGGTGAGGGTCACTCCCCGGGGCACCCTGCACATCCAGACAGTGATGCTGCCCCTCGGGCCGGTGACCACTGCAGGTGACCCCGGGATCAGGGCCCTTACAGTGGACAAGGTCCTGCTTTCTGCCCTCCCACACTAAGCCTGCTCTGCTCTGGGGCTCTGCTTCACTATCGTCACAGCTGCTAATTTATGTGACTTGCAAATCTAATGATTTCATTTGCTCTGTTAATATTGCAGCAATTGCAATTATTGAAGGGTTCCTAGCTGTCAGGTTTTCAGAGAAGTTTTGAAGCATGAGCATTTAATTCTTAAAGGTGAAAAATTAAAAGTGAAATTTATTTAGTTTGATGCTTAAATCCCATGATTTAAAAAACAATCTCCCTATTCAAAGATGACTCCAGAAACAAAGCATTATAAATGTACTAATGTGAGTAATACAAAACTTTAAAATAGCCTTTTTTTCCCCTTTTACATTTGATATTTCCAATTCATTGTGAAAAAGAAAAATTAACTGCAGACTGCTGGAGAGTTCACCTTACTTTTCTAAGATAATAAATGCCTTGAAATACAAAAAAATATAAAGCATATTTTATCTGAGATAATACAAATTACTTCACATCCCAACCTATATTTTTAAGTTTTGCAATTTAAGATATATATTTTTGTTTCATTCTCTTTAGAAAAAAAAAAAAAGTAATGAGTGGCATTTGCTGAATAATGTTTAAACATTTTTTTAATGTACCTCCTTTCCACCCTGGCTTTTTCTTTCCCTGACAGTATTAAGTCTGTAACACAGAAATCCTCACATTCTCCAGATGGTAGCATAAATTTTCAGGTCAAGTGATATTAAAAATAGATGATAGCCCAGACCTCGTGAGTCTCTACAGAAAGACTAAACAGTCACAATAGGGAATATCATTGTTTTGGTTTTCTTTATGAGGTTTTATGTACTCAGCTGTTTCTTCAACGTGCTCTCAGTGCAGGGAGACCCTGATCACTCTGAATTCCAGTTCCACCTCACTTCCTACCCTTTATACTTTCTAAGCTCCATGCCACACAAGTCAAGGGAAATATATCCACACAGCTGCACCATCAGCCCCTAATGTGCTCTGCACTGCTGATACTCCTGCTCTGCACTTCAGAGTATTTATAACCACAAATGAGTTCTTGAATAACCTGCTCTTACAGCTCCTTTGGAGGAACACAGTCCACTCCAGGGCATTTTGTCTTTTTGATTAATGGATAGAACCTCTCTGAAAAGTCTGCTGAAAATAAACTCTTTTAAGCACAGGAGGTTATGAAAGTGCATCATAATAAAATACATCTTTGAGTAATCATATTTTGTAGGCAGACAGTAGCTGCCAGCTAAGGGGTTGAGCTTGTCTCAGATGGTTTCCTAGCATGTCTATGAGGGACTATTGGAAAACAAGGTAGCTTCAGGGTGGCACAGAGCCCCAGAAGCTATTTCATCTTTTGTGTCTGGTTCTACTTGGGCCAGATCTTAAATAGATGTTTCTCACGTGGCCATGGGCATTTGTAGCTCAGAAAAATAGCTTTTCAACCATGAAGGCTGCTTTTCACACCCAAGTGGAACTGGCAAACAGCCAAACCATCTGCATGGTTCATGTTTACACTGTAATAATATTTTGGGAGGAAAAGAAGCTCTGTGGCTTATCAGTTTCCTTTGACCTATGTGGCTAGCACTTAGATATCTTCTTGTCAATCTACATTTGGGGATTTTTATTTTTCCTGCAAAAGACAAAAGATAATGAAGATAATAATTCTTCCCTAGTGTCCCCTTGCAGTGGGATGGATTTGTCCTTCACAGGTAAACCTACCAACCCAATGTCAGGGCCATTCCAGGAGAAAAACCCTGCTGGGTAAAACACCAAAGTGAGCTCAGGAATTGCAGTGAGGAGCTGCTCTTACAAAATAGGGACAGGTTACATCTACCATAGCAACTTAGCCCATCAGGAGCAAATCTGATGGGCAAAAGAGTCTGTGCTTGGGACCTGACACCCATTCTGTTCTCATTTCAGGGGGTTCCTTCAGCTTCAGTAAAGGCTCTGACCTCTGGAACAAAAGCTTGTGAGCATTCAGAGGTTTGATAGAGGTCTCAAGGTTTAATTTCACCTGAAAGGAATTCAGTTTGGGTGCCCTGAGGTTGCTCCACAATGTGTCTCACATGTGGTAAGAGTGGCCAGGCCATTAGATGAGTCTCTTAAAAGAAAATTCTCCTGATCTAAACCATAACACTAATATAAGCATAGCCAGCATGTAACAGAACTGAAACAGAGTTCCCTCCTGAGAAACTGCTTTTCAATTTCAATATTATGTGCATAAATTTTAAAATGTCCACTGTGCAACAAGGGGTGCACGACTAAGAAGGCTTCAAACACCACAATGCATCCAAATTTTTATCAGCAAGGGCAAATCTGCTCCATGAGAGCAGGGGACACCTCTGAGGAAAAGTACACACTGTGGCCCCCTAGGCATGCTGTATAATTCCATATCCATGAGTCACACAGCAATGCTAAGATGCTCTTTCAGGAAACTGTGCTGTGCTCCCAGCCACAGGAATAGCTGCAGCTCTGCAGAAAAGCAGTTCAAGGATTTTCAGTGTGCGCTCTGTAAGTCCTGACCAGACAACACCATGTTGCCTCTGCTGAATTGCCTTAAACTTCCCTCAATTTAAAGCTATGTGAATTGGTATTTTCCCTTCTTTCTTTTTGCCAGGGATCTTCTCTTTGCTGTGGGCTGTCCCTGATCAGAGTGATGCTCTCAGTTGTTGGGGGCCCGTTCCAAGGCTGCTGTTTTTGATTGCTGCATTTGTGGCTGCCCGCGGTGTCTGTTCCCAGGCAGTGCTGGGGTGTGGGCGCAGCAGCCCTTTGTAGCACAGCGCAGTTATCTGCTGAAATCTGTGCTCTGCTCCTCTGTTTACACTTCCCCGTGTTTGCTTGCTTTCCAAACTGCTACCAGACATCAGGTTGCTGGTTTTAAGTGTCTGTCAACAGTCATCACCAAATCCTTTCCCTGATCAGTGTTTTGCAGTCTGTGACTAGGGAACATACTTTCTACTCTTTTTGTCAACACGCCTCTTGTTATTTACTGTTTATTTAACAGCCTAGTAATCTCCTCTGTCTGTGCCTGCTTTTAATTCCAGATTTGATTCATCTTCTCAAGGGTAGAATCAGCCCTTCCTGTCTCATAGCTTTCTTGTATGCCCACTAGTTCATCTGTTCTTCATTTTAGGACGTACAGTGTAGGCTTAACATTAAAATTCAGTGTCAGTAAATATTATACAAATAACCTTCATTTTATCAGTGCTGTTTTCAGCTTATTTTGAGTTTTCATCAACCCTCCAGAGTAGAATATTTCCATGCCTTCTGGTACTACTTTTGCTGTGCAATCAAATGTATGAAATCACCTTCGGCATATTTAGTGCTCTAAGTTATCTCTTGCTCTCAAGTAACAGGATTAGCAAAGGAAAACAGCTCCAGGTGAGATCTATACAGGGCTGGTGAGAAGGCATCTGAAAAAAAGGGATTTAATTTGTGTGGCACTGGGGAAATGCAAAGTTTGATGAGAGCCAGCAGCATTGGGAGGTTTCAAGACACACCTAAGGTTGCTCATTACAGCTGCTTCCAGTTCTTTAGTAATTAAATTTTGCAAGGATTAACAGTTTGGGACCAATTTGAATCTGCTTCAGTAAATATCTGAACTGTTCACAAGGGGACATCAATATTTTCTCTGTGAGGGAAAATTGTTTGTTGGAGGAAGATGGAAAATTGAAGCAGACATTTATCTAGCATGTATATGTCTTGATCATTTTACTAGTTACGTGGAAAGTAATAAATTAGAATTGAACACATGGTAAATGAGCTATCTTAAAACTTTTCTGTTGGACTTTTCCCTTAATTAATTCAGAAGTTAGAAGCTGGAGGAGCAGTTGGACTAAAGGAAGAAGAAAAATGCACATATTCAGCTTTTAAATATGAATAGGGTCCACTTTTGAAAACAGACTCCTTTACCAGTATTAAACTCAATATTTAGAAAAACATAGTGCCTCTACTAACCAGGTCTTATGTTTTTGAGATCTTCAGTTACATGATTTTGTTGCACAGAAACAGAATTTTGTTTTGCAAAAGGGTCTGACATTTAGCTGTGTATTAAACTGGCAAAAAACCTGAAACATTTAACATTTTCTAGAAACCAGGCTTCCCAAATATTTTCTTGTTTTGGATTGATGGTTCTTCATTTGACAGAATGGAAACATTCAATTTTCTTATGGTTTCTGTGGGCAGGATTTTGATCATATATTATATAAGTATGAGGTAAACTAAGAAAAAATAAATTAAAAGTTATGTCAGAATAAAATTTGAAATAATAAATTGTGAATATAGCCCCAAGGCATGTTTTGAAATTGTGAAAAATGCTCTTTCTTGGAATGAAATTCCAGCAAAACAAACTGTTTCTGTCAAAATTGCATATTATGTATACAGAATTTGCAGCATACAGGATTTGCAGCAGAGTTTTTGCTAATAAACCACAATTTTAAAATAACCTTATTTTCACTGAACCTTAGGCAAAGAAGAAGGATCTAGTTTTTGAGACAGACCCTAAACACAACACCCTCCATTGCATCCCCTGTATAATTATTAATTAATTATAAATATTTTAGTATTCAAATTTTATAAAAAGGCATAGTTTTACTGTGTGCTTGACAATTCAGTGAAACAGATTGGGTAAGATAAAGACATACAAAAGAGAAATAATTTGGTAAGGAAGGCAGGAGAAACATTATTATGCAAAAGTTTGTGCTTTTAAATATCCACCTGAGCCTTGTCCCCTTTGTTTATGTGTATCTCACCTCTCATTATCTGTGTCACCTGCCACTTTCATACCCTATCCCCGAGCTCATTTCCAGTCCCCTAAACATGGCCACATTTTTCTTCTGAATTCACTATGATCTACAATGTTGAAATATTCAGGCTACTTAAATATAAGCCTAAATATAGATATAAAGATGTTTCTTTAAGCTACACAGACTGCAATGAGGGGAAACAGAAGTCATATAGAGCTTAGGAATTACTTGCTGACTCTGACAGATATATGCATTATGGCATGTTCCCAGTGAAGCCAGATGAAGTTCAAGAATGCTTTGAAAAATGGTAAAGGGTGAAAATAGTTGTATAAAGACAACATTTTTTCCCTGGAACTGATTTTAGTTGTTTAGTAAATAATAAATTCAAGAATTCAAACCAGCTAGGAAAATGACAACAACCCAAAATCTTCAAGATGACTTCCATAGATCGTGAGGCATAAGGAAGACAGCAAAAAGGCAAAACCAAAAAAAGTTCATACACAGCTCCTTCAGAGTACACCATGTATGTTGCACTGTTTAGAAAATGCATATCTGAAACCTGTGCTTCTTAAGGGAGGCTGTGGTTTAGCTTGGAAATCTCCACTTGGAGCTTCACTAGTCTAGTCCACCCTGGTTCCTCAATGACTTTTGAGGATAGGGCGTTGAAGAGGAAGATTTAAGAGACTCCAGAGTGCAAACATCAGTTGTGAAATAGGACAGGATAAGATTAAGCACACTCACAACACCTGAAATATAACTGTGCACTAGGGAGTGACCAATCATTTAAATGGTTGCTCCCTATTAAATCCATCTGCACTTTTCTCAGCCTCCCTTAACATTTTAAGAGCCTGGGCTGCCATACCGAGGCAGCTATGGAGCATGCACATCTCCCTTTAATGACAGTGAAACACAGGACATGTGTGAATCCAAGGGAAAGGAAAGGAAAGGAAAGGAAAGGAAAGGAAAGGAAAGGAAAGGAAAGGAAAGGAAAGGAAAGGAAAGGAAAGGAAAGGAAAGGAAAGGAAAGGAAAGGAAAGGAAAGGAAAGGAAAGGAAAGGAAAGGAAAGGAAAAGGGAAAAAGGAAAGGAGAAAGGAAAAAGGAAAGGAAAAAGAGAGGAAAGTCTGTGGCACAAGCAAATACCACCTAAATATATCCACATAAAATATTTTCATCTGTTATAAGTTTTTATATGATTGTCTATATTTTGACTGTATAACTTTTCACTTGAATTTCATTTTTTCCTGTCAAAGTACATTATTTTAAGGGTGACAATAACTTGGCTTCAAATGAGGTGAAACCATCACATTGATAAATGAGTTTCTTGAGGAGGGCGGATATACCCTGGGAATACACTTTGAAAGACCACACACCTCTGCTTAACTAAGCTTGTTAGCTTTACAACACGTTAACAAATACTCCTTCTAATGCACATGGCCGTGTAGAGACCTGAGCACTTGACTTTTGAAAATACAGTGTATGTTGCATGGGGAGATTAGTCTTGGTTTTCACACAGGTCTTTTGTGCAAGTCGGCTGTTTAACAGATGAACACTGCCTTTGTCTCTTTCTTGTTGTATGAGTACTTTTTAATCTTTTAAATTTTTTTCTTTTTTGTGTCACATTCAAAAAATACAGGTCAGGTTTTGACATGAAACTTTTAACTGGAGTCATCAGAGACCATCTCATTTGCTTGCTGTGTAGTTCATGTTCCAATACAGGGGAAAAAAGTCATGCCAAATAGTATCAAATTTTTAGAAGCATTTCAAAATTATACTGTAATTTTTAATGACACAAGTTGCTGAACTTCATGTGTCCTGAGCAAGCATTATCTTGCTCAGACATTCTCACATTGCTCCCCTGATATTGTATGCAACATGATGGAAATCTGGAGAAGAAGCCCTAGCATAACCCCTGGATGTACAGGAACATGACTGCCATCCACCACGGAAAATATGAATCATGCTGCAAGATTTACTTCCTCTCTTTCACAGCTTTTTTGTAATTGTTGAAGTAATGGCTCTGTAAATCTTTGAGAGTTACATCAAAAAATACCTGTGTGATGCTTTACTCCATTATCTGCTTTACCCAATGACTTTAAATAAGCTAATAACACAGCTAAAAGATAGATTTATTTTTTCTAAGCATTTGTTTTCTTCTTCAAGGAATTGCCTGAGGGACAAACAGACTTGATTTTTCTTATGATTAGATGCTGAAAGAATGGCAGAAATGGTATGTTTCATAATGTACTTTCCTCGGCAGTGTTAGAAATACGAAGTTAAGCAACTGATTTGACTGAGATATCCAAATCCCTGTTCCTGAAGCCCAACCTCTGATAGATACATTTTTCTTGTTCACTAAGTCTCCCTCTATTTTCATGCCTTAGCAGAATGCTTTTGGGGCTAATCAGACCTAAATGTAGTGCAAATGGAACCCAACTTTCAGGGACAGATTTTCTGAGAAACTCAGTCTTCTGAACTGCTCAAAATCTTTTTAGAGTATTAACTATAGTGGAGTCTGAGAGCCTCTCAGGTGAATAATAATTCTCCATGGTGAATAACTGGGTTAGCTCAGTGCTGAGGCATTGGAGCTTTCTTTGTGCCAGGCAGTGTAAGCCCAGGGGGACCCATCTGCTTGGGCAGTGGTGTTGGAACACTGGATGCAATGGGAGCTGTGGCACTCTGACTCCTGTGCAGTGGAGTTGCAGAGCCTATCCAGCAGTCTGCCAAGATCTGGAGGCAGTAGAATCATTTGAGATTTGTCTCTGTGTGGTCTCAAACCCCCCTTATCCTGGACAGTAGCAAAATGGTCATATTTGGGATCAGGGCTCCCACTGCCAGGAAAGCTTTGAAGTTAAGGAGGAAAAGTTTTCGCAGTGGGACATCTCCCTTCTGAACTGCAGCATGTCAACACTTTCAGAAGTGAATGCAACCCCTCTCCTCTGTGCAGGTCATCTTAAACCACCCTTCACCCCTCCCTGCCTATCTTTTGACAGATATTTGGAAAACATTTGAAAGAAGGGAAAGGAAAAGAAACAGATCTCATACAAAACCTTGGGGTGAAAGAGATCATCTTCATGTGTGTGTCTCTCCTCTTTTCTCCTCTTTTATTGTGCCTTTCTGGCACCCTGAGGTCAGATTTGGAGCGCTCTGGGGAAGATTTGAGGAGCCCTGGCTAAGCATGGCTGGCAGTGCAGCTCTCCCAGCCCTCCTGAGCCCTCCTGATCTGCAGGGGCAGCCTGGCTCCCTGTGTGCTCCTGCTGCAAGGACGGCTCTGAACCAGCATCAGCAGCACCCAGCACTGCCACTGCTGGGCAAGTGGCAGAGCCCTGTGTGCTTGCAGGAGACAGGAGACACATTGAGACAGCCAGAGGTGGGAAATCAGCCAGATTTGTTAGCCCAAAACCAGCCAGAAGTGTTAGCCCAAATACTTGCTTCTCCTAGGACACAACCTATATATAATAAAAAATATAAAAATCTCCATGAAATTTCTTTGTTGTTTGTTTATGAAGGATGGGGCTGGCCCATGGGGATGCCTGCCAGATACAACACAGGCAGGTGCTGTGCAAACTTCCCACCGCAGCTCAGCCAGTGCCCCTCAGCCCAGGCTGGCTGTGGTCTCAGGTCCCTCGTGATGGACGGAGTGGTGTTTTTATGAAGTGCTTGGTGGTGGCTGCTGCCCTTCCCCACTTGCTGTACGCCAGGAGAGCAGAACACTGAGCCATTCTGCCCCAAGTGTCTGCACTAACACCCATCAATTAGCACCTGCTTCTCAGGGCAGCCTCTCCCTACCCACCAAGTGCTGCTCACACCTGCTGGGGCCGGCCCTGCGTGCCACACACCGGCAGTGGGTGAAGCTGGGCCGAGAGTGGAGTGTAAATCAAGCCCTTATTTCACCTAGATCCATCCCGCTCGCTGAAAAACAACTTTTGCATTGGCATGAGAACTGGGCTGATGGCCACCGATATTGGGAGTGAAAGTGGCATTCATAAAGCTCCTGGCTGGGAAAGGCAGCTCAGCACCTCAGCCGGCTGCTGCGGGGGGAATGCTGCCTCCTGCCAGGATGCACGGGGCTCAGATGAGAGCCAGCATCCAGAGCTTCTCTGCAGCTATTTGCTTCTGGAGTGCTGTTTTTTTTTTTTTTTTTTTTTTTTTGTAAAAATGTGACAGGCGTCTTTTTTTTTTTTTTTTAGAGAGCTGCCACCAATACTGACTGGAAATCATCCAGATGTTTTCAGGATGAGGACTTTTCCAGGAGTTAGCGCTCATCTTTTTTGCAACAGCAAGTCCCCAGGTGCAGCTGTGCCTGGAGCACAGATTCCTGATGACAGTGGTGTGAAAGGCTGTTTCTGCAGGGTTTTTGGAGGCTCTGATAGTCTACTGAAAAGCCTGAATTTCCTGGCACCCGTTTGCTGAGGTGGAGCCCAAGCTGCTACAGCTCTTGCAGAATCAGACCCAGAAGCTTCTATGTCTTTAACTTCAAAGCACTGCAGCATCTGTTCAGTTAGCTCATCCAAAAGAAATGCAGTTTGTGTGCTATGAGATGCTCCACAGCATGAATCAAAGTGCAGTTAAGTGGGCACCACCAAAAGATCACCTTGAGAAATGTCCATTCCTGACCTGAAATAAACCTCCCTTTGGAATATCTCTAAGGCTATTAGGAAGATTATCTTTCTTTATTTAGCCCATGTTGAGTACTCCATCTGTGCCTCTGTTTCGTCTTTTTGAGCTTTAAACATATTAGGCTTTCTATTGTAGCCTAAAAAATTTAAAAATCTATACATATGATGTGCCCTTTATCCAACCTTCAGTGTCAGTGTCTCCTTTGCTGTCCTTCTTCAGTGGAATGACTTCATTGTTCTATCCATCTTCATTTTATTTCTCTGATGTACACCCTTTTCTGGTCTTTCTTATTTTCCTTATTTTCCCCTTTATATAACCTTTTTTCCTTTTCTTTCCTTATCTTCAGTATAATCTTTTGTTTAGGATTGACCCTTCTAAGCATATAAAGGATTTCTACATGTCCAATATGAGTAGTCTTAATACTAACTTCCTACTATTCATCATAGCTGCTTTTTGGACATGCTAATTTTTATACCTTATGCTTAAATAATTTGGGTTTTGGACACACTTTTAATTTCATTTGTTTATTTATTTACATACATGGACTGTTTATAAATGCAAAATACAATGCTGGCAGTAATATACATGAAACTGACTTTCCAAGTGTAGTTCAAGAGAAGGTTTGGAAATATTGAATGAAGACACTTACTTGCAACTGGTCAGGAAATAGTCCTTTTTTCTTCTTTCAGGGACAGTTAAAAACAATAAGGCTTTTTAATAGTCTAAGTACTTCTTTGGTTATGTTGGAAAAAAAAAATCTCCTGAAAAGAAAATGTTAGTATTTATAGGTGTTGTTTTCATAAAGAATTACCTCAGTAATTTTGTTAAAATGGATGCCATTCATGGAGTTTTGCACTTCAGCAAAAAGCACCTTTCCATTAAAACCTCTAATGGAAATTTTTGAACAACTTGAGACAAAAAGTTCATCCTTTTTTAGCACAGCTGCCAATGTACTTCTGGGTCATTTTACAATTTCGTCATTAGATGGTGCTCAAGAGATTAAATTCATGCTTTAGGTCGTGTTTCCAGTTTTTGTTTAAGAAACTGTAGACTAGATGCAGATTCTATTTCTTTCTTCAGAAAATATATATAATGTGTATCTTTGGACTAATTAGTGGAAAATTTACTCCTTATTTCGATGAGATCAAAGTCTTTACTGATTAACTGGTGTGGTGGAGAACAGACATTGAGAACTACCATACTGTCAGACCCAAACTGAAAATATAGTCACTCTTTGGCTATGTCAACTGATCAATAAAATTGTCGTATTAAAATTAGTGGGCTTTTGACAAAGATCTAGCAAGTGCTTTTGTTATGATGTGAGACACACCTGGAGCTCGCTTCTCTCGGTTAAGAGCATTTAAAGAAATTCAATAAACAGGGCTTATAAAAATATTCCTGCTCTTTACAACGTGTATAAATTTTTTTAATGATGAGAAATTTTTAACTGTGAACCAATCATTTCCATAATGATTTTTATTAGAACTAAGCCTGGATAGAAAAAGAAGTTATTTTTGAAAACTTACCATATTTCTAATTAACACTCCAAAGTGAATTCACCATGAAGATTGGTCCTTTCACATAACGTGACTAAGTACTGCTGTGGGGTTTTAATTACTGTAAATACTGGAGGGATGGTTGTTTTCACAGCATTTTCTCCCAGCGCTGCTCATAGCCATGTTATAGTGAGTTGCATGCAGACTTTTGATCTTGTTATGCCTCTGCTTTGAGCTGCAGATTCCCAAGGTGGGAGTGCACCATCTGCCACACAGACTCTGAAGGACAGCCTAATACAGATGGAGAGGGCTGGAGTGGGACCACAAGGAACGCTGTGACCTCAAAATGTATTGACTTGGAGATATCAAGCAGGGAAATAAATCCTGCTCATTTCTTCATCACATCTTCATTAAGCCATTGCTGCAAAAAAAGACTTTTTTCCCACAGTATATTTTGTCATTGTTATGTTCTGAATGGTGTCCCTGAAGAGGAAGTCAAATGAACCTGTTATTTATTTCCCTTTATCTGTGCCTGTGAAGCATGAGCTCTAAGCTGTGTATTTGAGCAGTAGAATTTAGAAAACAGCCCTATATGCATTTGTTTGTCATGAATTTGGGTTGGTTTTGTTGAAAGTATTGGGGCTTCCGCTGATATACCAACAGAGATGTAATATTTAGTCAGGATTCCCACAGGGTTAATATTTTAGCATTTGATATTACCACTATTTTTCCAGGCTTAAAAAAATATTTTTTTTTTCTTTCACCTGTTGCATATTATAAACCTAAAATAATGTTGGTGACAAAGTAATAATGATGTAGTTGCCATTAAAAGATGTTGAGGGCATATTGCCCATAGCCTTTTGTCAACATCAAAATTCATAATAGATCAAAAACTTACAGGTATAAGGACCTTTCATGGCATTAAAGAAAGACTAGAAGGTAATTAGCACTTGATATAGATATTTTTCCCTGCTGACCACCCTAATTTGCTGGCAGAAAATGTTAACAAGTCTTGAATGTATTTTCATGTTAATTGTTGAACAAAAAGCTATACAGATAAAACCTCAAAATTACTGTTAAGTGGTCATGCATACTGATTAGCTAACATCTTAATAAGAAAATATTCCATACTGCAGCTTATCCTGAAACCATATATGAAGAATCCTAGTTAGTGCCTTTTATCTGTGATGGTGGTTGCAAATTTAATGTTGTAGAGATCAAAACCTAGATAGCTTGCATTTTTATTATGCTATTTGTTCCCACTTTATCCAAGGAATTTCTGGGTAAAAATAAGTGGGAGAATGTTTCCTTAACAGGGAAGTATAACTCAGATCATGTTTGGGAGTGGGGGGATAAAGGTCTGAAAGATGTTTGTCAAAGAATGGGTCGTGTCTATTCACAACAGTTATAATGAAAAGGTTTTCCAAACAAAGAATACTTTGAAACATTTTCCAAATACATCTACATTCTCAGATAATTTTATTTCCTTCTGGAGACTGATTATAAGAATGAATTTTATTTTCTTCATTATTCTAGATGAAACTAATTGGGTTGGTTCATAATTTGGTGTTCAGTTTCTAGTGTTATTGGGGCTTAGTCCATTAATGGACTTGAAATTTACAACAAAAGCCTAAAAGACTGCTCATAGTTCCATTTAAGCCATGGCAAAGGGAAGCAGATGTCTTGCATATTAGCTAGAACCTGCAGCTTCTCTTTATGTCCCAGATCAGCTAGTGTGAATAACTGCAATCAAGCCTGGCAATGACAAATATGAGTTACACTGACTTGTCCTCACTTGGAAATGAACATTTTTTTTAGCAAGTTAAATGTGAAATGCTTTTTCATCCTGATAAGCACACATTTCCATCTACTGTGGGTTTGTCAGTCAGAGGTGTGTGTCTATGCTGACATTTGAAGAGTTAACAACTACATAAACTGAGAATAAAATATGCAATTGAGTGCAGAAGACATATTTGGCACCTTAATCCGTTTTCTCTCATACTCTTTCCCATTAGTCTCCTTCGGCATTAAAGATGAAAGGGTTCAATGAGGATCTGTGTTGGAGCTCTACAGATGAAGACACTTGTAGGGGAAGAATTTTTATTCATCTTGTCTCACAGAAGTGTTGGAGAAAGGAGATTGCTCACTGAGGGGCTGTCCTGGTCCATCAGTAACTCCTGCTGTATCACACGAGCATGCCAGAAGGACCTTATGGGTCATTATTAAACAGTAAAGGGAAATCAGGAATTCTGGACTCATGTCCTTAATGTTCACCCTCTCCTTGTGTTCAGCCTCTCCAAGTTCAGTCTCTTAGTGAAGCGCCTGCTTCCCAGTGCTGCCTGTGCAATTCAAAGGAGCTGCTGACTCCAGGTGGCAGTTCAAAGGACAGAGAAGTCCTCATCCATATTGACACAAAAAAAATCAGTGCCTCTATCTTTTCATGGTGCAAGATGACTGCTGTTGAAAACAATAATTTAGGGCCAAAAGTTGCTGTCTACAATCCATTACATCAAGTATAAGTTATTAAACTAAAGGTTTAGGGAAAGGGCTATGTTTGATAGATCTAAGTGAAAGACCAAAGTTCCAAAATAAAAAAGAATAAGAAATTGCTAAAAAATATTGCAAACAAGGTCACTGTTTATTTGTTTGTTTGGTAGGGTTTTTTTTTTTGTAGCCTTCACAAAAAAAAAGTAAAAAGTTCAGGGTAATGGAGAATCAATGAGAGTTTTACCATAGTTATTGTTGAAAAAGTGAGAAATATTTGTGTTGCCAGGTATGGATATGCCAGAAGGCATTAAGAAACATTAAAGCCCATTTTTTTCCTATTTTTCCTTCTCTCCTGCTTTTACACAACTGAATTAACATTGTGCATTTCAGGTGATAAAGACCAGGACCCTGTCACCTTTGCAGCTACACTTGTGCTGTAGCACAGCTGCATGTGACCTGGTGTTTCAAGGTAACTCATGCAAGTTAGAATAGTCAGAATATCATATTGACAGATTTTTTATCTTTTTTATCTGTTTTTCCTTTTTAAATTTCTTTTCTTTTCTTTTCTTTTCTTTTCTTTTCTTTCCTTTCCTTTCCTTTCCTTTTTTTTTTTTTTTTGCTTTCTTTTCTTTTCCTTTCTTCTTTGTTTATTTTTTTTTTTAGGGTGAGCAATCCACAGAATAATTTGAGAAAGTCAAATTACATAAATCACCAGGAACCAGAAACTCTCATTTGAGGATTTCAGATGAAATGTAGTGCCAAGGAAAAGAAGCAATGATGAGAACTTGCAATAAATAATTGAAAGTAGAAAGTTTTTTGGTAGTCTAGAAAGATAAAATGTTGAATAAATATAAAATAATGCTAAGGGGAATTTTGAAAAGTACAGACTGAATGTCTTACTGATGTGTGTGTAGTATATAGATATTTTAAGATCAAGGTCATGCCAAGACAAATCCTGCTTTGAGAGCTTTTACATTTTTCACATCATGCGAGAACAATATTGGGTTCTACTTCCATAAAAATATTCCCATTCTTACTTGCTGACATACACTGCAAAACTCTCTTGTGGTTCATGTTGGTCCATTACCGTAAAACACGCACAGGCAGGAATGACCTTTCCTAGATGGAAACGCCACTGTCTGGCACACAGCAGCACCCACAGCCAACAGCCCTTTGGAAAGACAATGCTGTCCATTCCACAGCTATCTACAATGTTTTTGAGACATTAAAACATTTCCAGGCTTGGCTTCTTTTTAACAAATGATAACTCAGAAGGAGTAAATTGCTCGCACTATTTCTCGGTAGACTGTAACCAAATGTGTGTTCAGAGTAACCCAACCCAAGTGAATTACCCTTAAAAGTGCAAGCCAAGCTCATCTAAATGCAGGGGGTTTGGAACAGATGAAAGAAGGTTGTGAAAATAAGATCCTTTCAAGGGAAACAAGACAATCAAAATGCACACTGCCAATCAAAATACCCAGTCCTGATCCAAAACAAATTAAAGAAAACACCCAAATGAACATTGTGCATTAAATCTTGTATAGCTCCATCAAGATATATTGTCTTAACTAATTTTCCACATCCAGTCAGTGCAAGACTGGCAGAACAGATTTTTGGGTTAATTCTCAAAGAATGAAAAATCCTTAATTTGAACTGGCACTAAGGGATTGTCCCACAAAAATGCTTCTCTGTGGCATGTTGGAAATGAGGACAAGAAAACAATAGTTGGAAAGTGTGGGAAAAGAGCAGGAGGATCACTTTCAGCTTTAGTGTTTAATGGCAATTGGCAGCAAGGTCAGCATGGATGATATAACACCAAGTTGGATTTTTCAGAGAAAGAAGTTGGAGGAGCTGTTCTGTTCCCCTTCAGGTGCCTTTTGGGTACTTGCTTTTTAGGTGGTTCCAGTTGTACTTTGTTGTCTCTTACAAGTTTCTGTTACCCATTTCACTTTACTGCTCTAGACACCTTTTTTTTTTTATTATTTTTTACAGTCTGCCATTTATGATAATGAAATATTTCACTCTCTCCCTTCAAATTTTATAAATTCAGTTTTGCCTGCAAAATGAGTAGCTCGTTTTTAAAAATATAAACCACTTTTGCTCTTGTTTTGATACTTTTCACATGCCATTTTAAAAAATGCTTCCAAAAAGCCTACTGATGCAACATAAATCTTCATTTTTATTTTTTCCTTCACAGAAGCAAAAGAAAAGTCCTGCTGGTGTGTGTGAAACCTTTCTATATTCCATGCAAGGTGCCCTGCTCACATTTTTGAAGTCTTTCACTTATGAAAGAGAGAAACATTTTTTCCTTCTTCAGACTGAATTCTGACCTTGATGCTCAACAAATAAAGTACACATTGTTGACTCTGCTTCTGTTGACTCCCAACTTCACACACTGGGATGTATTGATTTTCTGTGAATGACAGTGAAATGCGTATATTGATCTGCTACACCTGGCAAGATGTAACTGGTGTTCTAGGAATCAGATCTGCTAAAATTATCAGGAATTCTCAGAGTTAGTATCTGCAGAGGAGTCTAGAGATCTCAAATGAAATCTTGCTTGAGTAAAGATAGGTGGAACAATTGACTTTAATCTTGTCATTTCTGATTTCTCTCCAACATTGGAAAGCAGCTTTTCTAATGTGACTGCTCCTCATCCTCCTCATTTTCTGGTTTCCCAAAAAAACTGCTCCAGAGATATGGAAATTTTCCCCATCTTGTTTGCTTAAACAAAGCAGTGAAGGAAGTGTTGCCTGTGTTGGGGGTGTTTAATCCAGTCAGCAGCTTGGCACACCTCAACTTGCTTCTCCCACGCCACTGGTGACTCCTGGCGGCTTCCCCTCTTTTTTTCAGTCCTCCTGAGTTTTTTGGTTCTACTCAAAATTTTTCCTGTTCTGGTAACTGGAAGACAGATTTTGAGTTGCCTGGTAGTGTTGCCATAACTGTTAAAATGGAGAGTTCAGAGTTTTAACAAGTGAATCCTGAACAGTATTTTGAGAAGGGGTAAATTAACAATGTATTTTCTTTCTTCTCTCTTTTTCCATACAAACTCCTGCCAAGTTGACCCCATAATTTCATCATGATATCAGTTCATAAATTATTTTATTGTCATTCCAAACCTACTAGAGCAGGATACCTTGAAATTATTTTCTTTGACATCATAAATTTGTGTATCAGAAAAATCTTGTTAACACTTAGAGTAATTGTCTACATCAAACAGGCTATCTGCAGTTGAGGAAAGACTATGATAATCAAAAGGACTGAAAAATTAAATGTGTCAAAATAGGTGATGATAACATCAAGTGATCATTCTCCTTTCTAAAAAGACATTTGATGCAAATATTTAGTAAATATTTCTGCTTCATCTTGTATTTGGATTAGCATTTGCAATTATCTAGACACTGTTGCTTTTCTCTTGTGACATTTGGAACTTTAGATTACTATTATATTAGGTTAATTATTAATACTTTAGATTAAAATAATTAAATATAAGAATATTAAGCTATGCATTATAAATGGGTCCTCCATTTTATAAGTACATAGGAACCTTCTTGACACAAATGTCCTTTAAGCACAACATAAAAAATTAACACATTGCAATAGATACATGTCTGTAACTCATTTAGTTATTGTTTCCAAGGGTGAATTAAAAGAACTTCCATGTACTTTTTAGGGAATTACCATCCTTCAAATATTTTCTTTATATGTATAAAGAATAAAGAATAAAGTAAGTTATGTGACAGATCATCTTTTAAAGGATGGACTATGTACATTCCAGACAAAAATGTCCAGTAGACTAGTAAATATAAATCTGAATAATGAGACTTAATATAAAACTAAATGCAATATAAAATGGCAAAGCACCTTGAAAATCATGAATATTCTTAAAATGATAATTTATTTTTTTGGCTTAATAATCCTTTATAATTTATTTTGAGTAATCTTCAAAGTACTCAAAATACTCTTAAAAGCTGGCAAATGAATCCCCAGTATTTTTTCACCATGTTGTGGATTGCAAGACTACAGTATATGGAGAGCATTGCCATTGAAGAATGTATAGAAAGCCATTGATCTCAGCCTGTAAATAAAAATGAAGGAAATGATAAAATCATAAGGAGTTAGGGAATGCAGTGTGGCTTTGGCCTTATTATTTTACAGGGTGATGTACAGAACAAAAAAATTAGGCAGAGCTTCTGTGTCTGTGTGGTCCAGCTCTCAGCTGTGGTCTGAGTCACCTGATTTCATGCTGGAATGAGCTGCCTGTCCCATATTCATGGAAGAAGAAAGAAGCCCAGCCCTGGAATATGGTACAACACTGTATTGTGGCATCTCTCAGGTTGCACCAACTGTGTTGTAAAGTATGTGAAGTAGCAGAAATTGCTTGCAAAGAACGGATATTTTGAGTTGTGGAAGTTAAAAAATGTGGCTTAAATTAGCTGAGAAGATCTGTTCGAAGGAATGTTTTAGAGTGTCTGTTTTCTTCCTAAAAACTGACATTGAAGAAATTTCCATGGACTCTACTCTGATGTACTCAGTGTTTTTGCAGGGATGTCTTCAATTCCATATGACGTGTTTAGGTCAAAAACTATCATTAGCAGCAGTGCAACTTCCAACGAAGCCACCATGGCATATTACACTTGATGAAACAACTATTGCCAGTTTCTGAGTTTCAGTCTTTATTCCTGATTGCTCCCCAGCCAGGACTTACATGCTTGGTTTGACACAAGAGATGTTTAGCAGCATGGGTTCCTCTCTCTAAGAACCCATGTGTGCAGGCAAGTTGCTGTCAGGAATAGCCTTTGTCACCTCTTGCAAAGAGATGCCAACCACTTTGAGTCTGCCTGAAAAATTATACAGCTTGAGGGAAAATCTGCTTGCTTCTTATATAATTTTCTGTGCTTTTATCCCTTTGAAATATTCTGAGCATCTAGTAATGCTCAGTATGACTTTAACAGTGATGGTCATGAAGGCTACAGCCAAAGAGCTATCTCTGAGTCCATTAATTCTTTTCATCCATTTTTTTATATAAAAGATCCAACACTGATCCTTAATGACCCCTATTGCTCTGATTTAACCTGTTGGATTTCAGAATATGCCTAGTTTACCAGCAATAAGAAACTGCAAGGTTGCTAGTCTGTCTGGATTCTCCCTGTATCTTTCTTTCTTGAGTTTTCCTATATATTAAAAAATACATATTCCTACTAAAAAGCAAACAGTGCATATAGCTTCTTTAATAACTCTAAGGAATGCTGGTTATCAAGGATTCCCAATTTTGGAGGATTCCCAATTTTGGTGGGTGTTTTTTTTTTTTTTTTTTTTTTTTTTTTTTTTTTTTTTGTAGCCTGCCTCCAATATTCTTTTTCATATAGTTTTACAGCCACAGAGTTGGCAATCCAGAGGCTGTGACTGAAAAAAGGGTGATGAAAGCTTGGACTTAAGATAAAAGCCAAAAATTAAACAAAAGGAATGGCTCCTTACCACAAGTAGTTTTTCAGCTTAGCAATGAGGAGGTGCTGAGCAGGGATACTGCTTACCCAGCTCCTCGGGTTGCTCAGCAATTAGGTGGTTTGTATTGCCTGAGCCATCCATGTCTGATTTCCCTAGGATTTCTTACAGTACACACTGTAGTAATACTTGGGAACCAACAGAGGTTGGTGGTTCATTTCTGTGGCTACATGAAAGTTGGATCAAGCCTTTTCTGTGTTGTAAGCAAACATGAATCCAAATTCATTTTTGGTTATGGCCAAGATGAGTAAAAAGTCCCATGAAAGGAAAGCTTAGTGCTGCAGAGAGAGATCTCAGCAAAAGACGGTATAGGGGGATGGGGAAGGTTGACAGGAACCTGATCTGGGAAAAATTAGCAGAGGTGGAATTGGAGGATGGCCCTGGGCTTTTGAAGGTGGGGGGGGTTGTAACTTTTGCTGGATGAATTCCCTTTTTTTTGCCTTCTTGCCCAGCAGTGAGTCCAACCGTCTCTTCACCTTGTCACAGTAGGGAAAGAGGCTGGTGACATACCTCTGCTGCCTACCAAGGTGCCAGTCTGTTTCTCCAGCTCTGGGCCTTGTGCCACTGCTTTCCTCACCACCCTCGTCATGCAGGAATAGCCTCCTTTGAGCCAGTGGCTGTGGATGAGGTCTACACCTTTTTTTCTTTGTTCCTCTGTTCTCTCCCTATTTAACTCGCAAATCTCAGTGGTGGCAGAGATTCTCAATGGCGGGTCCAGCCAGAAGGTAAATCCCGGGATTTAAAGTGTTCTGCCTTGCACAGAACTGATCTTACAGAAATGGCACAAACATGGCTGCACTGAAACGCAATTCAGGCTTAATTTCATATTTGCCTAGTTGCTATTGGCAAAAAGACTACAGTAATGCAATGCAATAGAAGATAGATAGCTAGATATTTAGATATTTAGATAGATAGATAGATAGATAGATAGATAGATAGATAGATAGATAGATAGATCGATCGATCATAGGGGTTGATTTAGTCCCTTGCTTTAAAATATTGCTTTTGTTTTCTTTTAAGTAATGATATATACATTGTTGATAAATGGTTTTCTTTTTATTTTTCCCTTTTGAGTAGCAAATCAGATATGTCCACTAATCTCCTACCACATGTCCAGGAATCCAATCTTTCTGTTTCTTCATGGTTGCTTGCTAATATATTGACTTCATTTGTGTCCAGTACTTTAAAAAAAACAATTTCCATCAACAAGCTCCATGGACTGAACAGTCCACAGCCTAATCCTCTGCAGCCTGGGGTGGATTATCCAAACTGTGGATCACTACTGCTGATGTTTCCTGCTGCAAGACTGTGCCCTGCAGAGCTTGGCAGGGTAAATGATGCTTGCCAGTCTTTTGCTGCTCTTTAAAGGAGCTATCTGCAAAAGTCCACTTACTAGAGTTTTGAATGCACACAGCCAAACTTGTGATTTTTGCTATCAACAGCTTTGATTTTTGAATGCTTAAATTCTCTGTCATAACCTGCTAATATGCAGTTGAGAACTGAATTTAAAAAAAAAAAAGAGCCCATTAAATATGATGACAGAGGAAAGTGGCTGACTCGTTAGAAAAGCATCTTTGAGAGGGTTTCTAAAAGCAAAATAAAGCCAGAACTGTGAATCAGAAGCCCTACTCAACCCACACTAAGTCTCAAAGGGCCTGTAGGTTAAAATGGGTGCCCTAAAAAAGAGGAGACAAAAGGACTACAGAAAATACGTTAGAGCATACATAGTAACATGGTAATTCAGAATAGAGTGAGTACCCATATATAGGCAACCTGAAGACACAAATAAACAACTTGAATGGACTGAAGACCAGAAAGCAGTGGAGAATTTGAGATTAGCCAAAGAGGCTCTCTGCAAAGTCTTTTCAATTTGACAGTGCTGTCATTCCTTACTAGTGAGAAGCTGTCTGTGACAATCTGAGGAAAAATACATGTGAGGAAACTGTGCATCTGGTATGTAAAATCTGTTTTTCTCAAAAAGCTTCTCCCCCTGCATGTGTTAAATAATGTATTGCTGTGAGCTGCAGGAGGAGCTGTGGAATTCCACTGAGTGCAGCTGGGAAGATTTTATGCTTCTAAAATCCCAAACCTTCTGAGCCTTGTAAACCCTTTTAACAGTTCAATTTTATTTTATTTTTCCAAAATCATCCACAGCAGGCTATTTATCCATCATTGTCTCATGCTCTAGTTACAACTAGCATGTAGCAACTGCTCTGAGAACTGGCAGATACAGTTGGATTTACCAGCTTTGTTTTTGAATGCAGGAGACTGAACTCAGGGATAATGCTTTTTGCTTTTCATGATGAAATTCTTTCATAAGCTAATCACAGTGCCAGGATATACTTTCATGATGTAGTGTCTTCTGTCTGGTACCAATGGTATCTGGTACCTCAAATAGAAACAAAACACTGCTAAATGTGATTTTATGATTTATCTCTATCTAGGGATGTCCCATAGGCATAGTTACTACAGAGAGCACATCAGTAATTTTCAAAGTCAGTGGCCTTTACACACTATTTCAGTAGTCTCATAGGCAAGTCAATGCTATATTTAGGAACTTCCTGAAATTCCTGATCTTTGTTTTTCCTAAAAAAAACTGACCAAAATGGTCAGTAAAAGCATAACTATTGAGATGTCTGTGGCAGTTTTTGTTCCTGTATTTTGCGGTGATTTTTTTAGCCCCTGTTGCTTTGTGTGGGAGGATGAGAGTGCAGAAAGATTAGACAATGCATGTCTGTGTTATTGTCTGAAACAATCAATATATGCGTTTTCTATAGTCATTGCTTCTTTTGAGCTTGCCAGCTCTTATTATGCCTCAGGAAACATCATCTTGCTACAGAGTACCCTTGTGCCAGTGAATATAAAGCAGCAGAAAATATTAAAGAGAATATGCCTTTCAAGTCTGTTATATTCTAGAATTAGTGGGGCAGGTTAAATTTGTATTTTTATCCATAGCCATACTTTCTGTCAATAGTCTTTAATCCTTCTTTGTAATTTTAAAAATATGACTAAGAATGCAGATTTTTTTAAGATTTAATTGGAGAGACGAGAAAACTAATTTTACTCTGAGATAATATAGTCGATAAAAGTTATGAACACTTGAAATGGGAAGTTATGTTTGGAGCTTTCTTTGTACTAAATTAAATTAGCATACACTATCTTTGACAATACAATTACTGTAAGGTCTAATCCAAATATAGATGAGCCTAAAATTTATCAGGGAAAACTACTTTTTTGCAGTAATTTGTATTTAAAGGTAAATATTTAGCATCTCTTAGACTTCCACCCCTGGTACTTGGTAGTTTCCCTTACCTGAAATTCTGTGTTAGTGTGTGAATTTCTGTGTCTGTACAAATACAGCAATTACAGGGGTGAAGGCCACTTTGGAGGGAGAGGGCAGAAAGACACTTAGGTTGACAGGCATACAAATGTGTGCATGCTTCACAAAAACTTTAGAGTAAGACTCCAAGGAGCTTATCCATTTGGCCATTACCCTGAAAGATGCTAACTGAGGTTTTCACCAGACTAAAAATAAAATTTGTCGAAGAATTGTGCTGATGTGAGAAAAGCAGCTATGTAGAAAGACTATACTCTGGAGATTATGACCCATGAGATATTGCTAATCCTTGATGTGCTTTAAAGTCTTGTTAAAGAAAATAAAAAAATCTTACAAAATATTTTGAGCATTAAAAATATAAATGTCCTTACATTTAATTACTTTGCTGCTTATTCTATAGTTTTACACTAAGATGAAACTGCAACTGCAACTGCATAAAAAAAAATTAATGCATTTATTTTATCATTGAAATATGATTACTGGAGGTTTTTTTAGAAAAAAAAAACAGAAGTACAAAGCTATATTTAAAACTGGCCTTGCTTGTCACCCAGAACTTTTCCCTGTTTCTCATTTTACTTGAAGACCTCCTAAATAATGAACAGTTTCTAGCAATTAGTGATTCCCTCAGGTAAGTGAAAATGTAAATCATAGCTTACTCAAACTTCTGTGTTCTATAATTTGTCTCAGAGCTAAAGTATATTTCTTCTCTGTAAATATTTCAAAATATTTAATGTTACAATAAAATCTACACTGCAATGTTATTGACCTTAGAGATCTCATTTTAATCCTCTTGGTATTCCCTGCGTTTACTTAAATCACTATTTTACAGCTTCATTCTTATACCTGATGAATTCCAAGAGATCTATTGCTAATCCATTTGGAAAATGTAAATCCACAGAGTATTCTCTTTAATCACGTTAAATTACTTTTACATGAAAGCAGTTAATGGTAATTTAATTTAAATTTAAAAGAAAGGACTAGGATATATTTTAACTTTGTATTCAATGTCTGCACATGAAGAATAAGACAGTGTAAGATCAGATGCAAATAGAGGTTTCTTTATCTGTGTTTGTGATTTAAAACTACATTTGTTTTGGGGTGAATGAGTTGATGGCTAGGGATGTTCTCAAACTTACATTATAAGCCAGAATATGTACAGATAATATAATTGATGCTCAAGCAAAATAATTTACATAAAAGACCTGATTCAACAAATTACATTACTTTAGTCAGGAAGCAGAGACTGGATATACCAAATATATCCAATTCATTTAATTTCATGTAATAAATATTCTGAATAAACTTTTCATGAACACATCATAAACCATTAAATATTTATGGGAATTATTTAACCAGTGTAGAATAACAAATAACTCAGAAAAAAAATTATGCATTGTGGGTGAATAACATTCAAGGTAAAGGAGTTCATATCACTGCATAAGTTATTCATTGTGAATTATTCTTTTGACTATAGAGGCTAAAAAAGAAAAAGAAATTGGTTTATTTTGCATATTTTGTTCAGTGTTTTTCAAAGTGAGTTACAGTCATTAAACTAGCATAATCCCCACTTCATACATGGGTAAAGCTGAGGGACTTGGTGCTTTAGCAAAAACAACAGATTAAATCAGCTGGTGGGATTAGGGACAGAACTGAAATTCTTGACTTAATTTTTTAGTCTCTGCTCAGTAAATAATTCTTCCAAGCTGTCTACTGAAGGAAACAGGAAGATGGGAAGGCAAAGCTTCAGGCTCAAGCACCAGGAACAGGAATTGCCACAGGTTCCTATGGAGATTTATTTCAGATTTATAAACCCTATCTCTGGGGTGTCTCTCTCCTCATGAATGGTGTTCACAACCCATGTTGGTGGATTTAGGATGCTAAGATTATCCTAAACCCCTGGGTGATGGGACTACAGTAGGCTTTCTGTTAAGACCATTCTCGCTCCTCCCCACCCCAGCTCTCACATTTTTCCTGAGCTAGCGTGGTGACCATCCCCTGCCTCCTGTGGACATGGAGGCCTCTCAGTGGGAAAGGAGCCACAGGTGTCAGTCACCACTGGGGTCACCTCTGTTCCATAGAGGCACCTGCTGGTGAAGCCAATGCAGTCACTGCAGGTGGAAGGGGACATCTTTCTATTCTACATCATCTGTTGCCTCTAGCACTCAATTAAAAAGATTTCTTTTGAGCCTGAAGGCTGAGTTGTACCAGACAGGTTGCTTTAAATACTTTAGGAGAGGAACTGTTGCTTTCCCTAAGTCCTTGGGGCTACAGATGCCATAGAAATCAGCTGCTAGAGAGTGCACACGATGACTTGCTATGAAATCCAACTCATTTCTGCTCCATCATTTTCATTCATGAGCTGCCTGCTTGTTAATCCATCAATGCACTCTTTTTCCAGTCTGAATTTGCATGCCTAGTCTCCATTTCCTTCAGGACCTCAACTGACATCCTCTTCCATCCCTTTTCTGCCTGTTTCCTCCTGGTGACTTCTCCTTCCTAGCCTGAATGGCCTCAGGCAAAAAAAAAAATCTCACTTGCCTGTTTGCACTTGTCTCCAGCCTCCAGGCCAGGATAGGTGTGGTACATCTTGGTGCTTCCCTTTCTGTGAAAGACCCTTGATGCTCATACAAAAACTTTTTGGCTTATACACACTTGACCATGCAAGCTTTGGTCTTGGTTGTGACCACAAAGAATGTTCTCCTTGCCTGTGCTGAGCTCCACAGACAGCAAGAAATGGGTGAACTTGGTAACTCTTGAACAAAGGTGTAGACACCTCTGTTGGTAGTGGGATGAATTTTGGGCAGAATATGGTCACATTTATACATTTTATGTATATATCTATATATGGACTGGTGCATTTAGATAGTGTCAAGAAAGCAGAACAGTGCAAAGCTCAGCTTGATAAAGCTCCCCTCATAATCTTTTCCTTCTGTGTTTTCATGGGCACATTGGAACTAATGCAGTGCTCTGTTACAATTGATGAGCTCCAAGACCACATGAGGTGCAGAGATTGGGACTGGTGCCCACAGAGCATTCGAGGGCTTTAAATTGCAGGGCTTTGGGTACATGGGCTGCAGCTTACCCAGCTGAAGAAAACACAGCAGTCCTACACAGAAGCAAGAGCGCTATGAAATCCTCCTATGTTGTCATTTAGGACACACAAAATGAGGCAAGATATTAAGAATCAATAAGTGGTAATCATTATTTTTCTTAAAGGCTGATCTCAAATTATATATAAATTGCTTATTTGTGTCCACTTTTTTCCTAATCATTATGAGAATATGTGTAGTCTTAATTTTTCTGTGGTTGTGTTCAGTTTCACTTCACAATTTGGAAAAACAAATTTTCTAATTTTCGACAAATGATTTTAAGAAAAGTTTAAGAAAATTAAGGGGAAAATGTCCCTTGCCTCAAAGACAGATACTATCATACTGAAATCTTGCAAATTTTAAAACTGAGCACTTAAAAAGAAGTAGAGTACAGCATTCTTACCTTTTGCTAAGCTTGTGAGATCATATTAAACCTGTTTTCTCTCCTGTTTTTCTCTTGAAAGGTCGTCCCCAGACATCAAGAAAAATGGACCAACTCAGAGATGCTCCAGGTGAAAGTTTAAAGAAGTACATCTTAAGAGGTTTCAAAAAGTAAATAGGAAAAATAGGATAAAGCAGTCTTCTGTCCTTCTGCCTGTTGTCCAGAAAAAAATTCTTCCATGTAACTGCTACAGTTTGGTCACATTTATTCTAGTCTAGATAAAAAGGGAAGAAGAGGCTGATCTGTAGCTAATTATTTGCATCTGATCTTAAACTGTTCTATTTTCTCCAGCATACATTCTACTTTGCTTCATATATCTTGCCTCTCACTGTGGCTTCTGAGTACATTTGTTAAGCCATTTAAATAAATAAATAATGAAAAGCCCACAAAGCCCTGAGGATTCAGAGAGAAATTGCTTTCCATGGAGCACTTGTTTATACAATGATGTGGAGTTTTGCTGCATAGTTGTGGGTGGCTTGGACACTAGTTACAGTGAACTGCCTAGAAAAATCTGTCTATGAATAAACCATGTAGACATCTGTTGTGGTAAGTATTTAGGTACTTAAATACCACTAAGTAATAAATGAAGCTTCTCTGTCCCTCAATGGCCCTAGGTGAGCATGATTCTGTAGTGTACTCTACTTGCAACTCTTTACTTATCCTGTTTTACTGAGGACAGTGATGTAGTTTCTCACATAAGAACCACAGAGAATTACCAGCTAGCTGGAGAAAAAAAGAACTGGGAAGTGAAGAATGAAAGGAAAAGGAGAAAAGTGAAAAAGCAGATTATCTAAAGATGAGTGAGGAAATGGTATAATAATACAAGGTATTTGCTGCTGTCCTGTCCCTCTCAATGCTGTAGATTTGATGGGGTTATTTGCATTTGCAGAGAGGCCATAGTACCACTCATCCTATATGGAATCTTTTATTTGATTTTGAAACTTAGAAGAAGCCCAAGGTAGTTGAGAAAAGAAGTGGTAGAGATAAAAATGGATTGAAGAATATTCTTACCCTCAACTTCAGTTTAAAAAAGATGATGTTGTTACTACTAGCTTTAAAGACAGCAGGAATTTACTCCATCATTTGCTCTTTCCATGTTCAGAACTCTGCCATTCCTTCCAGGCCCTGTGTCTTACCTGTGAGACCACACAGAAGGGTTTCCCACCAAAACTTGAGTTTCAATAGTTAACTGCAAGTCTTTAGCACTTCACAGCACTGAATCTCACACAGTTAATTACCCTCTCCTTTCCTTTTAAGTTTGGGGGAAAAAAACCCCATTTTTGATAACTGTACGTATACAGACACAATAAAATGTTCCTAGTGACACACTGAAGAGAATTTTTAAGTGGATTTACAGATAGCTGTAATGTAAAGCTTTGTGTAATTGCACCTAATATTTTTATAAGGGAAGCCTTTTCCCTCTGCTCTTTTATCAGATAGAAAGAAGCCCATGAACTCCAGCATTACAGAAAGCAACTCTTTTTGGTCCTCCCAAGAAATGATGTGTGCAGCAGGGGAGCAGGTCCTGGTTCTGGGCTGGCATGGTCCAAACCAGCTTTGGACCGCGCTGCTGCAACCTAATGGTATTTGTTAGTAAGTACCTTTGTTGGATGTAAAGCCCATTTTGGTGGATTTTTAGAGAGAGAGAGAGGAATTTGGTGACTTTTTCATAGCACTGCCTCTGTGATTTGCCGAGTGCTCCCTTCCCAAACCAGAGCCAGAGTGTAGCACATCTTCTGGGAAATCTTCAAGTTTCATGTCAAGATTCTTCATGACAGAGAATAAATAAGATCTCTGTGTAAGTGGTGTCTGCGTTTAACTACCATTTTTCTTCCCCAAAATTTACACATCTCCTCTGGAGACACGGTATTAATATACCCATTTGTCCTTCAAGAGCAGTATTTGGGAAAAAAATTATCTGCCCCAAAGCACCACTATATTAACAGGACTTTTCTTGATTTTTATTTAAGAGACCTCAGAATATCTCACTGGCAAGTTTCCCAACAGAAGACGCTGTCAGCCTATAATTTTTATTTTATTGACCCATTAACAAAACCTGACAACTAAATTATAGGTTCCACCTTTGGTCACACCAATAGTATTTTTGAGAGGACAAGAATGACTCCAGGCATTTTATTTGTGGATCCAGATGATCTCCTTGGCTTCAAACACATATCAAAATGAATATGCACACCAAACAGAAATGACTACTTCTTAAATATGCATCCAAAAAATGGAGAATCTGCGCAGCCACAACAGAATTTCAAAGGCCAGTGTCCCAGCTTGAAACACATACTTTGTGAATCACAACGGTTTGGTCTTAATTCACTCAAATCCACAGAGCTATCCAGTTTACACTGACTGGTGGTCTGGCCTCTTTTGCTATCTGTCCTTCATCAAGTTTCTTAGGAAGACTGAAAATATATATAAACCAAACAAGGAGCTTTTACTAGGGCAAAGCAAGACAGCCAGGGTTTGTTGCAGCCATAAACAAATCAGCTGAATGCCTGGACCAGAACAGGGAAGGACAAAACATCTAAGAGACTACTGAGACAGGGGAGGGGGAAATTGCATTGGTGCTGCTGCTTCAAGAATTTCTCCTGTATCTGAAATGCAAAAGGGTGTGTCTCTGCCTTCACTCAGGTAGAGGTTAGGTTGGGTTCCTCGGAATACATGGAAAATTCCATTTTATATGAGAATGATGCACTAAGTAGTAAACGCAGTCTAAGTGTCTGTATTTCAGTGTCAATGCAGACCCTTAAATGATTTCATAGATATCATAAATAAAATGACTTTCAGAAATAGAAAGCAGCACTTTAGGTGATTTTTGAAATGACCCACAGAGCTTGGTGTTTTTAATAGTCAACATTGCTAGCATATGAATAAAAATGATGGGTATGGTTATCAATGCTTGGAAAGCTTTGACATGTTTATTTTTATTAACACAGAATCAAACTTCAGAGTACAGTAAGGTTACTCCTGCAAAGTAGTATATAAAAAGCTGCAACTTTTTATGTACAGTGTGATTTGTATTTTGTTAACTGACATTAATCAGATTGGCCCATCTCTTCTCTAATGTTACACTTCAGTGTTTGTGCATAAGGCTGTGGGTTTTGTTTTCAGTCTAGCTTCACTACATTATAAATTGGTAAGTCATTTGGTCCGTATAGACACTGGGTCATCTAAACTAGGTTTAATCATTTAAAGAACACTTTCTTTTTCTGTTTAATTCACAACCTTGAACTTGATGATAACTTCAAAACTGTAACTGCATGTGTTGCAAACAGATTGTTCATCTTTTGAGTTGGCCCTAAATTGTTTGTTCTGTTCCATTTTCTTAAGCGCTGTTCTCTCTTGCAGAAAAAATAAGTGGCTTTTGATAACAAAAGACATTACAGCTACTTGAGTCCCCCATGATCTTTTTTCCTCATGGAGTGAATTCTTCAAAGTACTTATGATCCCTCTTTGGTTTGATAGCCTTGATCTACAAGAGATTATTGTGGTAGGATTACTCTCAATTTCCAGCAGTAGAACTGAATTCAGCAGCCAAACCCAGTGGAGTATTTACCACTAATGAACTGGGTGAGGACTTTCCACTGGCCTTGGGTTTGACTCTGCCAATTCTGCAGACTGTGCCCTGCTGAAGAGTAGTGATATGTACCGTCCAGAACATTTCTGATCTTTAAAACATAAACCATTTTGTAGTGCATTATGGAGAACAAAATGTTTCAGAGCTGAGGGAGCATCTAGAGAATGCACTTGATAATATGGTTTACTTCTAAGTTGCCCTCTGGGGAGCTGGGAGATGGACATGATGATCCCTGTGGGTCTCTTCCAACATTAAATATTCCATTATTTTCTGTGATTCTAAGAGAAAACTCGAGGCAATCTTTGTGAGGCTTAATGCTAGCAATGGCAGATCAAAACAATTCTATTATAAATTATGCAGTATTCCTATATAACAAAAGCAGAAAAATAGTTATTTTCACTCACTCCAATAAGACTCTGAGCATAACATTTAGCCGGGAAAGTATTTATGCTTTATATTATGTCTTGATATAAGAAGAAAAATATCTTCTCATACTATTAGCCATCACATGGACTATTTTCTTCATATTTAAAGTGAGAAAAGAGTTGCTACTCTATCTGTACTTTTATGAGCAACATCACTAAATACTGGCATTCCTGTAGGTGAATTCTTTCAGGGAGTTCTACAACACTGAACAGTATTTTAATTATTTGGACTGGAAATTGATTAGTTATTCCAATGTTTGTATTTTAAAATGGGCTGATCAGGCAGTTTCTTTCAGGGTTGCATTTCTCACACCACACAGGAACCTGCTGCTCTCTGGAATGGGTGAAAGAGTCAGTGTTCTTTTAGAGTAACTGCTGTGCTGGCACAGCGTTCTGGATGTTCCTACAGCAGAATTTCAGCTGTGAGGAGCTTAACCCAGTTAACATCCAATTCACCTCTAGATAATATTGTATTTCCAGACAGATTTGCTTTCCTTCCTGCAACTCCAACAAAGCTTTTTCATGCAAGGGACACAGAATAACCCTAAATCTCCTTACAAAATTTTACCTTTTCAAAATCTCTGAAACTTTTGTTCACATGAATTTGCAGACCTTGAAGGTGGGATACTTTCATATTGAGTAGAAGTCTACAGCTTTTTCTGTAGAAGACAGACTAAATCCATTTTCATAGGAAAAGATGATCCAGAAGCCCATTATTCCACATTGTGCTGTTCTTTCTATCAGTACCTTTAATTTCAAGTAAGAAGAAACCAAAGCTTTATAGATAGAGAGTAGAAATATTGTGTGTTTTTGAAATGGGTCAAGGCTGTCATTGATGACTTTTTATTTTTTATTTAGCTTCTCAATATTCTGTAAGGATCTAGCTCCTAGTTGAAGCAGAGTACATAAAGAAAAAAGCTATTTCAAGGCCTCAGGGCAAACCCAAAACATTCAGGTTGGATTTGACTTTGTGTTCATCCTCTAAAGCTCAGTGCATACTAAAATCTCTCAAACATTTTAGTTTTTCTGTTGTTTTTTTTTTTTTTTCTTCTTCTTTATTTTCTTTGGCAACTAAAACACATTTTACATAACCACATTATGTGCTTCACAGTAATATATGAGATTTTATAAATGGTATAAATGGCCTCATACAAATTCAAAACAGCACAAGAGTCAATAAACTTATATTGCAAGAGCTCCAGACCACAGCAGGGAAATATCTGAGCCTTTCAAACTTAGTTCATTTTTTCCTAAAAAAAAAAAAGAAAAAAGCCTGAAAACCCCTGAAATGTGGTTATATTCAATTTATTCACTGAATGTTTTTCCTAGCTTTTATTTTTTAATATCTTCATCAAATTATTTTATCTCCACATTTAGCACTGTTACTTATAATCATACATATATCCTCATAGATGTGAAATTGCTTTTACAGGGCAGTAGATATGCTATAAAGCATATAATTTAGGAGGGGATATAAGCTTTTTACTCTACTAGTATGTGAGAAATTTATGGGTAAATACTCAAACCTAATCAATGTAATTCAAGTGGAACTGAGAGGAAATCTTGTTCCCATGATCGTATTTATTATAGGTATATATTACTTATTTATTTCTGGATTAGCTTGATGTTTACCTTTGATGGCCCAATTGCCAATAAGGTGTTTTTTGGTCTCTTTGTTATAACCTCTGTCTAAAAAATATAAATTTGAAAATATTTTACAGCTTTCTATTTTCTGAATATTTTTTCACAACCTTCATAAAAAACCTGGTTTGTTTGAGATGTATCTTCTTTTTGTGTTCATCTTGGCTCTTCTGCTATTCATAGCATTCCAAGTGACTGTGATCTTAGAAAAGGCCTCCTAAATACATGATTTTTTATCTTACTGTCTCACTTCAGAACTGTACATAAATAGATATGATATCTTGTGGCCTGATCCCATGCCCAGAGTCCCATTAACCTCAACAAGTGTTAGATCATGGTCTTCAGTTCCTTGGTTTTATACTTCATAAAGCAGCCTGAAGTCAAACTGTAATTTTACTTGATTGAGACATTTAAAAACCGATAAGCCCCAGATTCTTTATTTTCTTCTAGGTGTCATGTGTTTAATTTGATAACCTGTTTCTTTCTAAATAAATACTTAAAGTATGAATATTTTTTTAGAAAAAGCATATTGAAAATTTATCTATTTATCATTTCTCATCTGAAAGGAAATTAAAGTACACACTTGTGAGCAGTGATCTTACTTGGAACCAACGCTGTACATGAAAAAAAGGGGTGGAAATTGCTTCACTTTCAGATTTCCAGATATGTTGAAAACATATTAAAATTCTTTGACAAATATTTGTCTGTGAATCTCCTAGGCTTGAATGAAGGAGAGGCAAATTAAATGTATGCCACTGTCTACCTATACTACCCAGGTAACAGAAGGTTTGCAAGAGCCCCAGGACTTCATCCATTTTTTCTAATTTTTTCTTAAAACAGGGATAAAACAGTTATTGTTTTAAATGTTAGGGATAAAACAGACATTTCTTTGTCTGAAATCAATAAAACTATCAAGTCTATTGTTTTAATTTTCTCATCAAGCTGCCCCAAATTCCAACTAGGCCTCTCCGTTTCAAATACACCGTATTTCCTGAAGCAGATGGAAAATAAAGGTTGCTCATGATTTTACCAAAAAGAAGCTGCAGATGCAAGTGAACATAATAAAAACTTCAGAAAAAATAATAAATAAAATAATGAGATTCTCAGGACGCTGTGTTTCTTTCTGAGACTGCCTTTAGCTCTGCCTTGAGTCACGTATTCACTCATCCCTCTTTGCTGATCTCCAGCTTGCTGAGCTGAGTCACAATAAATGTGTGGCTCTGCCCCACGTGTCTGTGCTCGCATCTGAGGACAGACCATGACATTTCCCTTGACTAGCATGAGATGGAGAAAATTCAAAGCTTGGCACTTTTATAGACAAATCTGCCTTTTGAATAGATGAGTAAAGAAGGAAATTTGTCTATGCACTTGGAAGAAATGGAAGGAGAGAGATAATATATGAGCTTGACATTCAAACAAATTTAAGCAACTTATCTCCTTTTAGAAAGCCTTTAACACAGGTAGCAATTGTGCTGAACTGGACAGAAAGAAAACTCTTTGTCAAATTGTTTTCCTTCTAGTGAAGAATTTAAATGTCTGTGGAAATGCTTCAGATTTTTCTATCATACTAATTTTTGTTATACCAACAAAAATGTAGACATTTTAAAGCAATTGTATTCCTGACATTTTGCATACGTTTTTATATTTTATATAGGTGTATGGATGAGTGTATTCAATGCAGTCTTGAAGTGCTGCTAAGACATCAGCTATGGAAGTGAATGCAGTAGCATACAGGCACGACCTTTGAAGGTGCCAAAGTAAATTCAGATGTGCCATACAATTCTGGAATAGTAATTTCAATTATATTAACATTTATTAAAAATAAAGTATCTATTTTTTAACTACTTTGAAATATTTGAACTTTCCACCTAAAAACATGCAATTTCCTGGCCAAATATGTTCACCTATCAGCTCCAAACAAGCCATTTAGCTATTCCATGTGAGGTGTTCTTTTCATGTGATGTATTTTATGCAGCTGGGGAGTTATTGCTTTGCAAACACCACAGAACATTTTGCACCCTCTGCTCCTGTTTGCCCTGCTGCTGCTCTGCACATCTGTGACATGACTGCAGAATCCTCTGCCAGGTGTTGCCAGCCCTGCAGGACAGAAATAGAGATGTAATGAAAGGAGGTTGCCCAAAAGGGCTTGGAGGAGGGCTGCTCCTTTCACAATAGTGAAAATATAGATCTGTTGTGGTCAATAATAGCAATGTTTTTCCTCTGTGTAACGTCAACAATTTTGTATCACAATTTTATTTCTGGCAATCTGATATTGCTTTAGATTTGAAACCTAATTTAATTAAAAAGGTGTTTCTTAGAAATATGGATTGGACTTGCAAGATTTTTTTATAGAGATGGAAAAGAGAAAACAGATTTACACATACATTTTTGCCACCAAAATTACAGACTAGGGTATTTAATACCCAACATGAGTGTTTACAATGTAACACTCTGCTGGCAATATTCTAATGCTCATCAGGTATTTAAGTGGATGTTGGTTACCAGCATACCTTTCTATTGACTTTACAATTCTTTTTTTACATTGAATACATTTAATTTTACTTCTAGTGGAAAACCAGGAGAGAAACTTTGCCGTTAAAGGAAGCAAGATGTATACAGCAGGTAATTTTATGATCTAGGAACATGTTTCTGTGAGACAAAGCATATGAGTATCTTTGGAAAGTAACTGGCTTATTCATATCATTAAAGTGACTTAGGAGCTTAAGGTTTGCAAGGTTAGACTTGCAAGTGGTAATAGTTGTTATAATAGCAATGGAAGGCAGCTCAACTGAGAAGTGAAACAATAAAAAGCCAACTGACTCAGGGATGGTGTAACCACTGATGGGTTACTTTAAACAAGGTTGTACTAGAGTGAGTTCACAGGAATACTTAAAGGAATAGTAAATTGCTTTGTTACAAATTCATGTCATCATTTGTGCTAAAGTGTTTCTTAGGAAAACAAAAAAATGAGCAGATGAGGCATTTTTTCTGTTAATTTTTATATTATTGAACAACCTTTACTATGTTTGATATGACTGGTTTGCTGAGCCTGTATTTTTTCCTATTATTTTTCAGTATTGAATTCTGTCTATAGATGGCACTAACTTCTTGCTATTTCAGAGAATCCAAGAAAGAGCTTCTTGACATACACAAAACATTTCTTGGCAATTTGTGTGCCATAATCCAGCAGTAAGAACGTAAAATTACCAGTCTGTAATTTGCTTTAAAAACATTAAAAATCCTTTTTAAAAAAAAGATTATAATACTTTCAATGGAAAAGAGATTTAGAATGTCAGCTGTGGATTTGTGAAACATATTTTGAATGTCTTTCTTATATATAAAGACTCAACCTTTTGAAAATAAGTGAAATGATCTAAAATAAGAGAATGTGTATGTTGTAAAGTTCAAGCCTTGTGCTGGCAGCATGACTCCAATAATAGTAAATGTTGCTACAAATGTTTCCTATAAAAATTTAGATTACATCTTCATATATCTTCTGTTTCTATATCTGCATTCATTAGTTGAAAAAGGCTGTATGGTTTCTGTATTAGACAGTCTGGAAAATAGAATTTAGATATTTAAGCACAGTTATACTGAAGTTAGTGTGTTTATGTAAGACAGCATTTTCTAAGTGCTAAGATATGGCCTTTTTACACTGTATGCAATAAATAGCAACTAACCTTTCACAGCTGGGAAGCATTGCAACACTGTAATTGACATCATTAGCACACTGATTTCTGGTATTAATCCCATTTTGAACCTGTTTAGTACCATATTTCTTCCTGTGCATTGCCTTATACTTTTTCCTTTTAGTGCTATTGCTTGGCACTTCTTAAGAAAGCCCAGTTCCATCCCCCTGACACCCTCCCTTCAGACACGGATGGACACTGAAGAGTCCCTTCTCACTGAAGAGTCCCTATCATTTCCTGAAGCTAAACAAGCTCAAATTCCTCAGCCTTTCATCAAAAGTGAGATTCTCTAGTCTTCTCTGTAGCCTTCCCCTGGACCTGCTCCATGTCTCTCCTGTGCTGAGGAGCCCAGAACTGCACACAGCACTGCAGGTGTGGCTTCAATAGGGCTGGGTAGAGGGGCAGGATCCCATCCCTCCCTGCTGGCAATGTTCTCCATGATGCACCCAGGGCACCATTGGCCCTCTTGGCCCCCAGGGCACACTCCTGGCTCAGGGACAGCTTCCTGTCAGCAGGATGCCCACATCCTTCTTTGCAAATTAAAGATGATGAGAGATGAGATGCAAAGGCAGAATAGCTGGTGGAAGCAAGAGATGGAAATAACATTGAAGTGGATCTAAGGTGCAGAGCTTAAACAGGGAAGTGATGATCAGATATCTCCATCTGAGAAGACTAAAAGCTTTAGCATATGAAACCACAGATTAGGCTGCAAATGTTTTAAATAACTCTAGTCATTTATTTAAATTGACACCAGATGACTGAAGTGTAACAAATACAGCATTTTTTTTTAAATCAAGGTAAGGAGACCATCAAGACACTATAGACCCATTAATTTAAAATCAGTAAATCCAGGCTACAATTTGCATTAAAAAATCTTTAGGATATGGATGCAAATTTAAAAAATAGAGACAAAAGGCATTATGGATTTACTAGTCTAAGCTGATAGATTATCCTCAGTAAAAATGATTTCTCCTTTATAGAAATCCTGAAGCCTGAACTTTATACAGCAATAGGAAAGAAAATTTTAAGGACAGCACAGAAATAAAAGTTAGCAGAAAAACAAGGACAACTAATTATGACACTGAAGAACAATTAGGCTCTCAGAGTTCTCTGAAGTTCATTTTTGTTGCCAATCTGATGCAATATTTTCAAAGTGGAAATTATAAAAGAAGCAATTTAAGTTGAACTTAGGGTGTTCAAAAACACTTCTAAGTTACGCACAGGACTGGACCAAAATATTAATAAGAAGAGCAAAATTAATATCCAAAATTTTTGCAGTGGTATAAACACAATTCAGTCAATCTTTCTGGATTTTTATATTCAAGAGATAGGAGCACTGTGTTCAAGGCTACTTTCTTTTGTGTTTCTTTGGGTGTAATTACTTAGTCTTTGGTTTTCAGAAGAAAATAAAAATTTGAAATAATGTCTGTGAAAGACACAATGGTGTTAATATATCCTCAGAACACGAAGCATGAACTGACAATATGGAAATGCTCTGAGGGAAATTTATTTCACTTGCAATTCATTTGGTTCCTGCCATAATTGGAGAACGGAGTTGAGTAGCTGCCAGAGAAAATGAGAAGCTGAGCACTCAATCACCACGCCTGAGATTCCAAAATTTTAATTGCATCATTCACTGCAAGACTTTGGGGGGGAAAAGTTCTGAAGACAGAGCACATCATGAGTATTGTGTTGCTGACAGTCTGTTTTCTCATTCCAGATGTCTCAATCCCTGCCAAACAGCAGCACTCAGCTCTGAGGAGGGCTCCTCTGGTGAGGACAGCTCCTGAGAGCTCCTGCATCAGTCCCTGGGGAAAGGCAGGCAGATTATGCAGATGAGGAATGTGATTATGTGGATTTTCAGGGAAAAAGTAGAACAATAACATTCCTCAGTTATGTTTCTGTATTTAAATGAAGCTGAACCCTTCATGTGCGCAAATTGCAACAGCAGTGTCCTACTGTCTCATTTCTAAGTACTTGATTGAGATGTTGGGAGCCAGACTGACAGTGGAGCCAGTTAATTTTGCAGACACCCACTGCCATGAGCAAAATCTGTTCCTAACTCTGCAGGTGTCTAAAACTTCTTCTGCATCTGCATTCTCCTGGGAAAGATGTTGATGCACTGCCATAGCCAGCAAAGTCTTCACAGCATTGAGATACTTGGCAGATGATTACAGCTTTAGGCCTGCCAAGGTTCAAAAAACTTTCACCTACTTTACCTGGAAGTCTCTAACCAACAGATGTGTTCAGACATGAAATAATTAACAGTGCATTGGCCCAGAACAAGAAAATGAAAATTCACATGAGTCTGTTGCTTTCAGTTCAGGATGATCACTCAGAGGTGCAAGGCCTGGCTTCCCATCTCAGTGCCAATAAATGTTCAAATCTCTGAATCACTTTCCAGACTGGTGGGGAACATCTGGAGGGTGGAGGCAGGAAGGGAAGAGGGTCAGATGAAGAAAATATATTCTTTCTATATTTGATGGTAAAGGTGGGCTAGTTGAATTTTTACATTTACAAAAATAAAGGAGAGCTAATCAGCTGACAGTGGAAGAGTGTAGAAGGTGAAGGTGTAGACCTGTGAAGTGTCAGCATTTATAGGAGGAAGACACTCTGCAGAAGCCATTGCTGCACCTCTCCCTTTCTGGGAACTCTGAGTCTGCGCTCTGGCTGAAGTGGAATAGCTCTGAAAGGAGTGGGTAAGAAATTCCCCAAGCCAGGTTGCTGCTCAGCTGACCTCGTGGCATTCAGCTCCCACATTAGTGGAGGGGTAATCCCAGTGCTAAAGTATTGCCTATCATCTCCTCTTTTGTTTGAAAAAAATAATCATGTCCAGGCATTTAGAAGAAATTCCGTGCTGAGAATCTTTGAAAACATTTGGACACTAACAAGAAATGCAGCCTAAATTACCCTCTCTTTCAGAATAATCTGCCACATTGACTATCAAAATCCCTCTTCAAGGAAATTTCAGCACCTATTTGTTGAGTTTTTAACACTCCCCATGCTAGAGTGGCTAATTTGAAAAGTCTGCATTTCACAGTGTAGAAGATGATCTAAAATTTAGGTCTCTAAAATCCCCAAGATTCTCCTATGAATTTATTCATTTGTGGTATTTTAGGAATGGCACTCAGCACACTGAGAATGTTAACAGATGCAAATGTAAGTGCCACTGAGTACATTTTTAATGCCAAACGAGTGTTCTTCGGAATAACTTTCAGCCAAAGTTGGAGAAGTTCCACAGAAAACTGAGATGAAATTTAGTAAGTTGCAGTATGACAGATACAGAAATGTCTTAGAATTTTTCTAGCACATGACAGACATGTTAAACCTTCCACAGTCATCTCAATGTTTGAAATAACTTAGAGAAGAGCATTCCTATTCATACTATGCAAACCCTCATATTTAGACTCAGAGGAGGTTAGTTCCTGTGATAATTATTAAATGAAACAGACAGTGAGAGGTTCTTGCATCAGCTAGCAGTACTTGATGCTGGAATGGTGAGGGAGAAAGCTACTTTACCTCTGGGATTCATTAAAAATAAGGAATGAACTGCATAGTTTTCTTATAAACAATTCCTTCATCAAAATTTATCACTATAAGTATATTAAAACTTTATTACCCTTACTGTCTTCCCATTAATGTCTTAAAGCTCTGGTTTCCAAATAAATGCAATGGCAGACCTGCTTGAGAAGATTTCTTAGGTTTATAAAAGGTGCATGGAAAAATTCTGTTTAAAGTATTGCAAAACAATAAACTGATCAGTGAAGTAGCTACTTCTAAATTTCTCATTAAATGGTTCCTCTGCTTTTCCTATACCTCAGAGTTGAAGGCATTTGGGAACAGACTCAACAGCTTAGAGCTGTGCTCTACTCTGGGCACAACATGTAGCTATTGTTTCCACCTTTCCCCTTGAGAGATGATGTACAATAGGTAGGAAATCTCATAGGAAATTCTTTTTTGTAAAGTGCTCATTCTGAACTTCAGTTGTGTAATGCCCTTATTCTCTGGTCACTCTTTGTTTGGCTTCTCTAAGTGTTTAATGGAAAACCTTGGAATTCAAACCTTGACTAAAATATTTGGGTGTCTTACTTTTAGATGTTATTTGGCTAAAAACTGGTAGTGCCTGACACAGAATGGTACAGCACAGTGATTAGTTATTTTTATTGCAGGCATAAAAACATTTTTTAGTTGCTATTTTCTAAATAGCAGCCTATGTATTCTGCATGCTTCCATTTGATGAATGTGGGAATCTTACTAAAACCTGACTTGCTGAAGGATGACTGATTTATCGCAGAGAAATAAATGAATTATGTGAGCTCATTTGAACCAATGAACTGTCATTCTGCCACGTTTAAATGCTTCTTTTGTAGGTGACAGACATTTGTAGATCACATGGACTGTTGTTTTCTTTCACAGCAGCTTTGATGTCTGCAGCAAAAGTAACTGATTCCCATTTGGGTCGTTATAAGTAACAAAGTTTTGATGTTATTAGAGCTTAAAGGTACTGCAATAAATTAGTGCTAGTCTGATTCTATCTATATTACATCTTTTAGTAAGTGGCTTGCTTTTAATGGTTTGTTGCCATGTTTTGAAATGCTATGCAAAGTATATTCAGCACTGTAGACAACAGAAGTGAATTTAATTTAAAAAATTCATATTTAAAATGTATGGCCTGATTATTCTTCCTCAGAAATCTGGAGAAAGCTTTATTTTTTTTTTCTGTACATGTTTTGTATATAAATATAGAGGAGGAAGTAACACAAAAAGCATGTGAAACATACAGCTTATGAAACTTGCTAAAATGATCAATGTGTTTTATCCCACAGGAATGTATTTTTTCCCCATTCTCCTAGGTGAGCATTGAAAAAGTAATTTTGCCAGCATGAATTCTTACTTGTTATAAAGTCAATTATTCTGTTAGTCCGTGTTTTACTTAAGAAATGTGATTGTGGCCTGCATTACAAGTGTTTTCCTTCAAGCTCATTTCAAACAGGTTTTTGTACCAGGGATGGCTGATGCATGGTTCTTTCATTTTCACAGGTCTGCTCTCATTGATGATGTTGTGTGTTTTGAAGCTCATATGAGTAAAGAAAAGGGAAGCCATAAAGTAAAAATGATGAAGACACATTGGGGATTTTTGCATTTTTCATTCTACTAGAATTTACTAGGGAGAGGGGTAAAAATCAGCCATTCACCTGGATGCTTAGCTTGCCATCTGAACCATTTACATCAGTAAATTTCCCTTCTTTATGCAGTTCTATCAGTGTATTGAAAGAGTTAAATACACACATACACATACACACACAAAAAAAATGAGGGAAATTATTGCTTTAACATTGGAAGTCTATCATAAAGGAAAAGAACTAAAAAGTGAGACTTCAGACTTCTTCAAATTTCTTCTTACTGCATATTTTGTTTGAGGATTGCCTCCTCCTGCCCACATTTGTGATAGTTACTCCTCCACCTGACCTGAATCCCTGAATGTGTGACTGGACGTAGGCTGTTGGCTCTCCCAACTGCTTTGTGTGAGGATAAAGAGGCTCAAAAATACCCAAAACTGCTGAGTCAGCTGGTGGAGAACTAACAGTAAGACTGTGACAGACAAAGAATGCCCAATGCCTTGCCTGGACAGTCTTTGTCCAGGCAATTCCACTGATCTTGAAAGCTGTGCAGCTCTGTGCAGACTCCCCTGGCCTGGCAGTGCCTCCACAGGGGAGGAAGGAATTTTTGGCTCCTTAAATCTGTGCTGGGGCCTAGTGCATAGAGCTAGTGATACACAAATGAATTATTACAGCCATAGCATGGAAGTAGCTGTTGGTTGCTCTTTGGCTCACTGGCAGTTCTCAGGGATTTGTCTCATGGTAGAACAATTCCACTTGCTGTGGGTTTGCTGAACCCAGAAAAATAGGTTATGGCTATTAACCAGTGAGAATATCTGACTGTTTTAATGTTGTGCATAAAAGTTCCCTGACTGTTCAGAGCAGTAACAGAAGATCTTTGTTATGAAATCACAAGAAACTTCTTTCTGGCACCCAAGAATCTTTTGCTGAAACTGCTTTATATACCAAATATATCTCCCATGTGAACTTATAAATCATCTGTGTTTTATTACAAAAATACTACCAAGTCCTGACAAAGGGTACTCTCAGTAGGTTCAGTTGTTTGTTCCCGTCTTAAAAGAGGAATGTTGAAATCTGTTGTGTGAGCAGGAATTCCTGGCAAAATAAACTCCCAGGAATGCTGGAGACATAACTGTTTCTCTCAGCTAATAAACACTGCAGGATCTTATTAAACTAGTCCAGCCAGCACCAGGGCAACCGCCCCAAACTTTCCACATATTGCAAAAAAAGGAAGAATAGATGCACTTCACACAGAAGAAGTAATTTTGTACTTAGTGTTTAAGGTGCACATACCTGAAGGGAGTTGGGCTGTGCTGTCTTGTGTGCAGGAGAAAAGCTGCTGTTGATTTAGTCGTTTTGGAGTGACTCTCCTATCTTCTCAACAGTTCTTTAATGAAAACATTGGACTCCCACAACACTGTTATTACTTTGGATAAAGTCTCTGAAGTAGCACCTAATCCCGAGCTGTTCGGAAGTTAAGTGTTTCATGGAAATAGTACTTAGCACTTAGGGAGCGCAGAAGGTTGGTCTCTGCTCTGAGTTATTCTGGACTAACTTACATTTGTGTTCCTGGGCTCAGTGTCTGTATTTTTTTTTTTTTTGACAGCTTATTATTTTTTTAACCTGTTTTCCCCCCTCATGTTAACATGGACAGTCTGGTTAAACTAGATCCATGAAAGCTACCAGCAGATGCACACATCTGTCAAAGGGATTGAAGTCAATGGAAAAGGGAGAAGCAATCTGCTCAATGTAGCCACTGCAGTCACTGTAGCCTTTAATCACAGTTAAGGAAAAATGGGGTTATATTTTCCATTTTGGCTATAGGGCCCCATTCAATCCAGGCAGAATATACTGAATTCTAGAATTCAGTAGTTGTGCAGTCAATTTATGAGGGAGATGTCAAGAGAGATGTCTGTAACACATGATTTAAGAGTACCTTTGGTTTTAAAAGAACCAAAGACACTAAACAGTTGCTGAGATAAAAAAATGTGGGTTTTTTTCCTTTTCTTTATTTTTGTTTTATTTAAAACAGTACAGCGAATTACAGTTAAATTTTTCATAGTGAGAATGACTTCTGAGGCACAGATTTATATAAATCCCAACACATTCTCCTGAGCATCACTTGTGAGAGATAGGAGTTCTTGTCTTTCAGTGAGGGATGTGGCTATCTGGCATCAAAACATTTAGTAACTGAGGTGAAAGAGCAATTCCATTGAAAAGCAGGCAAAACACCAGGCTTTTGGTTTACTGCAATGTACAGGAAGTGTGGTCAATTCTTGTTGGAGTATAGGGCTAACCTTTACAAGGCCATCTAATTTGCTGCTATAATGACTTTCTCTTTAACTGGAACTGCACAGAGAAAAGTTATTCTTAATATGAAAAAGCAGAGATTTAAAAACTTGTTTTAATTTTGTACATAAATTATGATAGGCTAATTTGGGGAAAAAATTCTTTAAGAAAAGTCTGTGGGTACTTTCTAGTTTTAAGCATAAAATGCTGAAGTAGGAAATTTGGCGTCAAATTCTCGCTATGAACCAAGCAAATCAGGGCTTTTGGATACAGTTTTCAACCTAAATGTGACACAGACATACTGATTTTTTTATAAGAAGTTCATTCTGGATCTTATCAATATCCTGTCTGCAAAAGTTTTACTATACTTGATATATTTGGGTCAAAATAAAAAGGTTATTTTAAGAAATTACAATTTCTTGATTTTTTTTTCCCTATGGAAGTTTGTTTCTAGAATAGTTCCAGAAATGTGTTACCTGAGTTAACAAGCTATAATCCATAAAAGCATATGTCTAGCAGTTTAAGGTAAATCTTTAGGTTATAAAATAATGACTATTTTTTTATTCTCAGGAGTTCTATATGTAAATCTTATGTGAATAGAAAAACATGTATGGAAATGCTTCATCAACACATAAAAGTTAGAAATCTAAAATTGCCAATTGCCAAGGGAGGGAGGGAGGGAGGGAGGGAGGGAGGGAGGGAGGAAGGAAGGAAGGAAGGAAGGAAGGAAGGAAGGAAGGAAGGAAGGAAGGAAGGAAGGAAGGAAGGAAGGAAGGAAGGAAGGAAGGAAGGAAGGAAGGAAGGAAGGAAGGAAGGAAGGAAGGAAGGAAGGAAGGAAGGAAGGAAGGAAGGAAGGAAGGGAAGGAAGGAAGGAACTTTTGCCTCTGATTTTTTTTTCTGAATAAATCTGAATAAACCCTTTTAGATAATAAATGAATAAACTGTTTTAGATCTGCTGGACTAAATTATTTCCAATAGCCTTGTCCTCCATGGACTTTACATCAGAACCCCAAGAAATAAAGAGATGTCTAGTTCTGCTTTTCCAGAGGAAAATTATGTGTTTGTGAAGTGTTTCCATTTTCACAGCCTTTCACTCAAACAATGCTATTGGCAAGCTTGGCCTGTTTTTCTAGCACTAACAGAAGAGTGCCAAGTGGCAGATAAGGATGGGAAAGAGCAAGAAGAAACCTTAAAATACCACTCGAGAAAGTAATTAGAGAAGCCTGTGGCTCAAATTGCTTCATAGTTCATAATATTTTCCATAGCACTTCAGAATTGGATAGTTCTTTAGTGGATGGAATAAAGGATGTAAAAATGTAACTTAATAGAGGAAAATATACACACAGCTCATCCTCTAACCCGCACTTACTTTGCAGTTTGGCATGGAATTTCTGCAGAAGTACATACTTTCACATTATAAAATTTTGTTTCTGAAATTCTTTTTACTCATAAAACTGGGAATCATGCTATTTTGAAATTCAGATATACTCACAGCATGGTGTTGCAATTTTCTTAGCCTACTTCTTGTTTTTTAGCATGGTAGCTCTAATAACATGTCCTGTACAAGAAAAAAAGAAGGTATCAAATACTTCTACAAGGGAGAAAGAGTCAAAAAAATCATTTTACCCCTGAGTAGGCAGACAAGGGGAATACCCTGCAGTGTCTGCTTGGCAGAGTAACTTTTTCATTGATTAGAAGGGGATGATCCTGGTAGCAAGGGACAGAACTGTCCCATTTACATCTGATTTCAGAGCATGGTAGTGGCAGTAGTATTTCAATCCAAATTAGCTCTTTGGGCAGTGTGTCTGCGCACTTTGTCATGGTCACAGCAAATGTGCAACAGGGCCAATCTCAGGAAAAACTAAGCAAAGCGTAGACTGGTTAAACAGCCTGTGAAAAATATGCACACAAATGCCACATACCACTTTGAGAGTGTCCACAGTACTTCTCTGTGCTTTTCTCATAATTTTTTGAAACTCATCTAAGAAAATTTTATTGGCAAGAATGTTGATAAAGTACTTTGGCTACATCTGTGAATAGCAAGAGCCATCCCAGAAATATTTGCACAGGCATTGACACTGTCTCTTGCATGTTCAGAAGTTGCTTATTCAAAGAGGATAAGCACATATGTGCAAAATATGCAAAGAAGGAATATTATATTTTCTGAATATTGTGAAAAAACTGTAGTTTGACATATCCTTGAATAAATATTGTTTTTTTGGCATATCAACAGTTTCATTCAAGAAATCACCCAACAACAGCTATATTTAAAAGTAGGCAGTACATAATATTTCCAAACTTGTTTAAAAAGTTGTAATAAAAAGCCTAAAAAGAGATGATGCACAAATTCAGCTGAGAAATCAAGCCATGGAAATGAGTAATAAGTAGAAATACCTACCAAGTGAAGTTGTAGTTCTGTATGTGGATGTCTTCAGCTCCAGGAAGGATTTCCTTCCATCTCTCCCTCCTGCAAGATTTATTCACAAAACACAAACTATTTGCCTTACTGGAGGAGTTTCTAGATAAAGTTTTATGGCTGTTAAAATACAAGTAGGCAGACTAGATTATCTAATGATCCATAGTCTGAAAATATATTAATGCAAAAGTCTTAACTTATTGAATGCATTTATTAAATAGATAGTTTTCAAAGAAACCTATGGGAATTAGACACCTAAAACCCCATAAAATTAAATCTCATTCATTGCATTTTCCAATCACTTCTGTCTAACTTCTCTGTCTTTTCTTGCTATAAAAGGGGAATAAAAGTCTCTTGAGAAAAAAACAGAATAACATTCTGACTATTTTACACTTTCTGAAACTAAGTGAATTTCTTTATGGACTCCAAACAAAATCTTTTTTAATTCAGGTTCTGCAAAGTGGAATCTGGTCATGTTTCCTAACATGCAATGTAAACATATTTGGTTTGTAAATATTGGAGTGTTTTCTTCTGTTTTCAAACTAATCTAATCCTGGCACTATTTACAGAAAAGGGGATTACTGATTCCCATTTTTCTTTTCCTTTTTTTCCCCTTGAGACTTGACAGATTGGTGGTAATACTGCAAAATCAAAACCTGCAAATAAGCACACACTATCACAGAATCAAAGATTTACAGAATCACAGAATGGGTCGGTTAGGAGAGGCCACACTGGGTCACCTGGTCCAACCTCCCTGCTCAAGCAGGGCCATCCCAGAGCAATGGCACAGGGCTGCATCCAGACACTTCTACAGTGAGTAGCTGCAGCAAGGGAGACTCCAGAACCTCTCTGGGCAACCTGCTCCATGCAGCCACCTGCACAGTGAGAAATTCCTCCTCATGTTCAGCTGCAACTACATGGGCCTCAGTTTCTGCCCACTGCTGCTTTTCCTATTGCTTGGCAGCACTGAGCAGAGCCTGGCTCCATCCTCCTGCCACCCTCCCTTCAGACGCTGACAGACATGGATGAGCTCCCCTCCCAGTTTTCTCTTCTCAAGGCTGAACAGGCCCAGCTCCCTCAGCCTTTTCTCATGAGACAGATGCTCATGTCCCTTCATCATCTTCATTGCCCACTGCTGGGTATGCTCCACGAGCTCCATGTCTCTCCTGTGCTGAGGAGCCCAGAACTGCACACAGCACTGCAGGTGTGGCTTCAATAGGGCTGGGTAGAGGGGCAGGATCCCATCCCTCCCTGCTGGCAATGTTCTCCATGATGCACCCAGGGCACCATTGGCCCTCTTGGCCCCCAGGGCACACTCCTGGCTCAGGGACAGCTTGCTGTCCAGCAGGACCCCCAGGTCCTTCTCTGCAGAGCTGGGGTCTCCAGCAGGTCAGCCCCCAGCCGGTGCTGGTGCCTGGGGTTATTCTTCTCTTGGTGCAGGACCCTGTATTTGCCTTTGCTGGATTTCAGATAGTTCTTCTCTGCAGGTAGATAATGTTTCTGCAGCAATGCATACAAAGTGAGGGAGAGATTTTTCCATCTCACCTGACATGACTGGTGTCACCTGGATGTCACCTTTGTCCGTTCCAGACACTACTCTGTATCATTTAAAGGAAATAAGTGTGAGGTTAGAGTAACCAGAGATTCTTTGGAAAGTAGTTTAAATGCTCTGATCAAAAAAAGCTACATGCTAGGCTTTTGACCAAAAGCTACAGTTCTGAAATTCTCTTTTATATTAATACCTAGTCCTGAAAACATTTGTTTCTCAGCCTTTCAGGTGCTAAAGGACTCACCTTGGCTCCTGCATGAGAACACATTTGTCAGTGTTTAGCTTCCCTAAAAGCATTGTCACAACCCATCCACTTAGGTCCATCCTTATCTGTCTGTCCTACTTACAGACCTTGACACCTTGGCTGCAGATTTCCTCAGAGCACATTAATGGGACTAGGTTCTGCAGAAAGTAAAACAAACAAACAAAAAAAAAAACCCCAAAAAACCAAACCAAACCAAAGACAGTAGAGGAACGCACTAGCTTTTCAAAAGACAAGAGTTCGAAGTGCTTTGTTGTGAAGCCTGGTCAGCAGAGCTGAGGCAGGACACTGCTGCTGAGCCTTAATTGACTGAATGGACATCTTCTGCTGCCAGCAATCTGGGCTTAGCATCCACCACAAGGGTTTAACCACTTATCTCTGCAAGTTTTGGACAATATTTTCTTCCTTAAAAGTTCAGCTGCTGAACATGCACCTAGTACCCAGCAGGCAACACTTTCATTTCCACAGCTACTTTACTTTTGTATTTAGTAGAAGTGATATGATTTAGATACCTCAAATCCTAAAGTTTCTTGAATTGTGTCTCATCACCTGTAAAAGCAAGTTTCCACACCATTTCACTCCAGATTTGAACAGTGATTCCCCAGTTAAAGACTGAACAGGTTTTTCAGCCTCTGACTTTTACATCATCTTTACTTGCCAGTCTGGTTCTTTAACGAGATTTTTTCAGCCACAAGTCAGAGTGAATAATCTTTGTCATAGCCAGGAGCATGTCTTTGAAGATTACACACCTGCTCCTGGCTGTAATCACCTGAACAGAGAGTACTGTTCAGCTGAGTTTTCCCTCCTATTGCCCAGGACAAATCCTTGGAGCATTATAGTGAGATGAATTACACAGGGGCTGTGGAAAATGAGCTGATGATGTTTCAGAGCAACAAATTTGCAGTACAAAAAGTAGTATCAACAATTCCATTGGCATCACTGCTTCCTCTGTCACAAGCCCAACATTGGCAGTGCTCTCACTGTACTATGTGAGTTTTCTGTGATGTTAAACTGACATCAGCATCCTCCTCTTGCATGGGACCCAAAGTGTCTGAAGGAATATGTTTCATCCATAGTAGAGGGTAGTGGTATTCCTAAATTCCAGTGTGAGTAATTACTGCCTGCTAAAGTGAAATGCCTTTGCTTTAATTCAGATATGATGTTTTCCACTTTTCCCTCTTTGCTTCATTTCTAGAGAAATTGATCAACAAATTGGAAGTATTGTCTCTCAGTTTCTACCTCAATTTGTAAGGCCATTTTATTAATGTAGACTGTAATTACCACTAAATTAAAGAAAAAATCATCATTATATTTATGTCCAAGATAGTAATTTAAAAATAAATATTTGAGAGCCTCCATCCAGCTTTTCTCCTGATTTTATTCGAACAGACTTGAAACAAATTAAATGATTCATGAGTTCATCCTGGCTGGATATCAGTATTTTTTCTTATGCAGAAAGACTAATGAGCTGGAAAGTGACAATGAAAATATTTTAAATGATAAGTCTGATTCCAGCAGAAGCAACTATGTTCTGGTAATTTCCCTTCAGAGCTTCTGGAACTCTGTGGTGTCAGCAATTACTTAGGGAATGGTTAGTACATGGACTATCAACACCATGGACTGTATTGTAATGGTCTTTCAAAGATATTATTAGCACTTTTCAGAATATATATTTCCCCAAAGTTTACCTAAGAAAGACCTTTTGGATGTTTTGGGTGTTTCTGGTGTCACGCGTCTCTACAGAAGGGCTAAAATGAGTGCATGGACTTAAAGGGTAACAGTATAATTTGGCCAGATAGAAATGAAATACTTGGGAAAGGCTATTGCAGTTGGCATAGCCTGCTGCAGGGATAGTTCCAGGATGGTCCTTAAAGGTGCTTTATAATCTTTAGTGACAGGTCCTACTGAGCACCAAAATGCTTGGGCTGAGACTGTAGGCTGCTTCATGTAGTCTTGAGTCACCCTTCAATACCTTGCTTCAACTGCTGAGGTATTAATCTTTGGATCTGTATGCGAATATTATTGTTATTTTATAATACAGCCGTAGTAATAATATTGTAACATATGGGTCTCTATTTTAACATCATCATGTCATTCTGTGATTGTGCAGGAGAAGATAAGCAATTTAGTGCTAGAAGAAATTTTGTGGGGGTGGGTTTTTTCTTCTCAAATGGAATAAAAATATTAAAATATTCCAGTGCTAAAAATGTCTTAAATCAGACACTTCTATGAGCATAAGTATATAAAAATCACTAATGGATGACCAGGTGTAAAGTTTGACTTTCATACTGTATTACTCCTATATTATTATTTCTTGAGCACTGAAGTATGTAAGGCACCTCTGAAAACAAAAGCACAGACTTATGAGTAATTATGCCCTTTGTAAGTTCTACTGGATATAATGGCTGAAAATAATTGTTATGAAATGCCTTTGAAGATTGTATTGTAAGTGTGAGTGCAAAAGCATGAAATTAAAAACCCTTGCAATGCAGATGACAGTTGCCTGGGCAATAGAAAGAGCTTCTTTCTTCTTTCTAATATAGCTTTGCCTACAGAATCTGTTTCTTTTCACAAAGTCCAAACATGCCAGGATGAGAAAACAGCAGTGAAAAATAGGTGTTCTCTAAAGGCAGAGTGACCGGATAGGACTTTAGCTTTTAGAGGAGAACTTTTGAGATATGGATCCAAAAATAGCTCTCAGTGCCTGGCACACTGGGATGCACATCTTGAGGGAATTAGCTGCAAGAGGGAACAGCACCTGCACAAGCACCTTTTGTAAAACAATGGTGTTTCAGCTCTTGTCAGGAAAGGACTAAGAGTCTTTGATCCAAACTTTCATTCTGTTCGTTCCAGGAGAGCCATCAGACAAATTTCTTTTTCTTTCTTTCTCTCTCTCTCTCTCTTTCTCTCTCTCTCTCTATCTCTCTTTCTCTCTTTCTCTCTTTCCTCTTTCCCCCCCCCCCTCTTCCTCATATAGGGCAAAAAAACCCCACCTGAACTATATTTTTCCTCTTATGCTGACATTTCTGAAGCATGCTTAAAAGTAGCTCAGCACCTGCAACATTATTAATATAGCTTTGTGTCACTAGCCCCTAGTAGTGGAGTCCCAGCCTATCTGCCTGATAAACCTGGATATATATAAATGTTCTTCTTAGCTGCCCAAGAAGAAATTTATGCAGGCCAGAAATGATATCTGGACTATTCCATCTGTGTTTTTATCTGGACTCTTACAGGATAAGGACCACTAGAAGACTTCATGGACCTCAGCAGCCCTTTAGTTTAAACACAACTGTACAACATTTGTCATCCTGAAATAACAAATATCTACAGCATTGTTTTCCCTAGGTGCTCTATTCATAGTTACAAGGCACACCTCACACTTCACAATAGTTACTGACAAAGATCAAGCAGCATTTATATAAAGTAAAGGCACTTGGATTGAACTCAGTCCTGCAAACAATTTGGGCAGGACTTGAGGCTTACAATACCCATCATTAGCTCTGCCTCTGTTTAGAATTTTGCAGACACTTCCTTGTTTAACACTTTTTACTGTACTTGAGAAAACATCTTTTGTTCCCTTCAAGATGTGAATAATTAATTTCCCATGTCCTAACTCTTAAGGTATTCACCATAACAACATGTGCATCCATTGTGGAGCCAGCTAATAAATATTTAGGTCCAAAAGAAGGAGAGCAGCAGAAGCAGCTTAATTTGTCAATTTCTTTTTCATCACTCCCTATCATCCTTCACAAAAAATACCTGCCAATGTCACAGGGCTCTTCTTTGATTGATGGAATTAATAAAATAATAGCAATTAGGCATTACCTGGAACATTAAGTGAATTCATCAGTTTTTTTATTGTAAGAAATAATGCAGGCAGTATGTAAAATATGCATAGTTCAGCCATATCTATTATCATTGGATGTAAAGAAAAATAAGTAACAAGCTGGGTTGTGTATATGATTATCTCAAGACAAAGGAACCACATTATAGTGTCATCTCCATCCAAGTTTATATATTCCACATTTACAGTAGCTGCCCATAGTGAGTTCTTATGATGCAGCCAACTTTCAGTTAATTTGGCAGAATATGTTTTCTCTGTTCTAAGTTGAAAACGAAATAAAATTGGCAATAATTTTATTGTAAAGTCAGTGTACAACTACCTCCACATGTCTGCATCATGGAATTAATAGATGAACAACATATGAAGATTATAAAGTATATATTGATGTGTCTGTTAATATTAAAAATTAAAATTTTTGGAGGATGGAAATACAAAATGCTTTCTGATTGATTGAGACAGCTGTGAAGCAGAAAAATCTTAGCCTATGACAGAACAAGGTGTCCAATAATAAAATTTATGTAACCAAATTGTTGCTTCGTCCAAATAGTATGACTGCTATGTGTAATAATCTAAACTGTAGGCTTTAAAAAAAAATTATATTGAACTTATAATCATGTATTGGCTTTCTTTTGTGTCAGCATTTGAAAAGACAAACAATAATGAAGGACTCACTCCTGCACAGTGCCAAGCACTCTGGGTCTGACTATGCAGAACACTGAAGGCTTGTGATTGAACATAAGGGGTTGTCCCCCTCCCTTTAATGGTAACAGAGCAGGACTGTGACATTCTTTTCAATTACAAATGTGCTCTCCTGTTAGTCTGGATTATAGATAACAGTGCTAGGAATCAAAACCTAAATGCATAAATTGATTTGTTTTACAAGCCAGCACTTTCCTTTGATATCTTTTCAGAAATATTAAAATATTAACTAAAATTTCAGTGTGGTTTTGTTGGCAGTAGATATTATTTTTTAATATATATACTAATTTAAAAGGAAATATATGTTAATCGGGCAGTTCCTGATTACCTAGGTTTGTGTATAGTCTTCATCACTCCTGGGAACTCCAGTGCTCATCTAATTTAGTTGGTTTCATAGTGCTCTTCTCTGTGAGATTTTAATAGCATAAAATATGTCCTTGGAGAGATTAGACTGCCACTGTTGATATCTCAAGGGTTTGGCTTGAATAGACAGTCAAAAAACAAACACACACCAAACAATAAACAAATTATTCTAAATAACAAGCATCAATCACAGTGAAAAATGTTGTCAATTTATATTACATTTTGTCCTTGACTTTCAACATGCATTTATAATGTGCCAATGATACAGCTTTTAAAAGTGAGAAGTCATTTAAAAATTTCACGTTAAAAGTGGAGCACTGCCAGGTTTCCACAGTGCAGGAGGGTGCCTTGAAATGCACTTGTTTCTTTTGATCAATTGTACGAGGACTTGCAGGTGCAGGAGGGGGTGTCTGTCCTCGGAGGATTGTCAGCATCTGTGGTTAATCCTCTACACTTGAAATTAGTATCAGGCATCTTATTTAACTAGTGGAAGATATGACATAAAATAAGACCTTACCTACTATATCATATCAACCAAAATTCTTCCTTCTATATGTTTTGATTCCTTGCTTCCTAAGTGCAACCAGAATAAGAGAATAGTATAATGGAGTTTTCAGATAAATAATTTATGTAGTGTTTGTATCCTACATATGGTCTCAGCCTTTTGTGCAAACAAGTACTAAACTGAAAAAGTTCTCATGTAGTGGTGGTACTTTTTATTAGCTCTAGTAAAAAGAAAGGTAAAACTAGTACTTAATATTTTGCTTCTGAATATATCATCTTTAAATAGAGAGAGAGAGAGAGAGAACAAGAGAAATTAGAATAAAAATTCCTGAGCCAGCACAAGCCTTTTAAAAGTGAATGTATACGAGTGACTTGATTACAGGAGGAACCTTTAGTAATATCAGTCTCAGAGATCTGTTTAGTAATACTGTCAGCTGTGGCACACTGTCATTAAATGAAGGAGCCTTTCCAAATTGTTCCCATAAGAGTTCAAGCAGGATTCGAGGCCACCCCAGGATGGGCATCTTAAACACAGGATACATTTGCACACAATGTCAAAGTGCTCATTCAAATGACAAGGAACTTGAATTTTTTTCCAGTAAGCATTTCCAACAAAAGCTGCAAGTTACAGGACCTTAAAAAATAAAGAAGGATTACAGCCTCTGAAAGTAAGTGCAGTGGTAGAGCAAAGATAGTGTGGTTGTTCCATCTGGAAGAGATTTTGTTGAAGGCTGAAGTGCCTTTGTCGCAGTCTTCCCTGCATCTCCCAGGTGTCTGGAGAAGCTCTCAAGTCTCAGAGGAAAATGTTGATGTGGATGATGGTGCTCTGAAGTGCCATTGCATGAGATCAGCTCTGCAAAACATCACATATAAAATATTCTTTGTTATATCATATTATGAGATAGCAGAGAAAATGTCCTTGCTCTAAGAAGACATCTTATGAATAGAAGTGATTCAGCCAAGAGTTTAGCAGGGAACAGAAACTGTCTCACTCCCAGCTCTTATGGATCTGTCAGTCTGAGGCTGGATTGGAGAAATGAAAGGGGAAATTTCAAGCCCAGAAAAGTGTGTTGTTTCTCTGCCCTCGGGGTTTCACCACGTAGGTGGAACAACACGCCTTCTTCACAGAGAACTAGACTAAAAAAACTTTTATGAAGTTATGACACAGATTTTGACAAAACCATAACAGATTATGTGCAGAGACTGTGGGGTCTGTACAAATATCATATTTTTGAATCAGTATTTTTCACTACAGGCAATAAAATGGCAAGGAACTGCTTTTCTTTTTAATTGATATCCCATTCTTTAATTTAATTTTTCCTCTGAAAGTTATAGGTGGCTAATCTTGTGAAAGCCCCTTCTTGAAGCATGAGTAATGAAGCCCTTAACAAGAGACTTCATTGCAAATTATGGCTGTTTCAACATGACAGTTTTATGAGTGGTGTAGTCACCAAACAGGGAAAAGAAAGTACTCTAACAGGTTTGCTAACTTGTTCCATGTGTGAATCATCAAATGCTGGAAGTTTTGCCCTCTGCAAGAGTGTACATCTTCTGATGATCATTAGAAATATGCTGGTTTAGCTGATTTAAGATGTCATCTGAGAACCAGGAAAAAACAACCAAATCAAACATTTTCAAAATTTTCTTTTAAGCAGCATTAAGATCTGGTTCCAAGTCTTACCTTGACTGAACTTTAAATAGCTGGAGTTAACTTCTATCAGCTATCATGCTGATTTATACTCATTTGAAATCTAAAGAAGAGATATTCTGCCTGATGCATCTGTTAAGATGTTCAAGTTGGACCAGAAATCTCTCATCAAGCAGACTCATCAAAACCTAATTTACACATACTGTCCTCACACTTCAAGCTTCATTTAGACAAGACCAAAGTTTTTAATGAGATTCCTGCATAGAATATGTACCTTTCATCTGTTTGCTCTTCAAAAGTTATTAGTGTTTCTACCAGTAAACAAGTTTTCAATTCTTAAATGCCCATCTTTTGTGAAAACTGAGAACTTTGTCTAGCAGAAGCAAAAATAGTAAGGTAGGGTGGAAGCAGTAGAGCAAAAGGTGGTGGCAGGGGCATGAACTGTTCTAGACCTGGAGGGTGTAAATGTGTTCTGCAGAGTCATTTATTTGAGCTGCACAGACTATGAGGCTACCAGCCAGGCAGCTTACTCCTAGCTGAATCTCTTCCAGTCCGAAATTGGGTGTAGCCAAACAGGGTTACCACCATGAGATGTGACACGTGCTCCACCAAGCACATTTCATACAAACAGGTATTTCTACATTTCTGCCAGCTCCTCTTCACCCCTCTGCCATGCTCTTTTGCATAACTCAGAGGAGAATTTACCTGGGAGCCATTTGTGCATCAACAGAAAGGTTGGCAATCACACCTTACCAGGAATGCCATATCATCAGCACAGTAATGGTTTCACATTTTCTGCTGCTGTCTCTCCCCATCTCCTCTGTCTGCTTCAGGCAGAAGACTGGAGTAATTGTGAAGAAAAGCATTTTTTTCTGCATAGAAATCTATTGCACTGTTCAGGCTGGTGCAGCCAGTCCTATTGCAAAGCCATTATGAGTTACAATTTTCATGTGGTAAGAATGAGTCAGTGTCTTACACCTGCCCTCAGGCTCTTTCTCGAGGTTAAAAAACAACCTTACAGTACTTTTTTCTGACATTTTGATATACTCCTCTCATACACACCACACTAATGAGATATCTGTTCCCACTGAATGAACACTCTATTGGTACTTATCTTTTAACACAAGTACAAATTGAAAAATCATGGAAAACTCCTCCCATTTAAAACAGAAAGCAAGGGATATTATTATTTGAAATAACTTTATTCTCCAAGTTATGCTATTAGATACTATATCTGCTTGAGGTCTCGTTTAATTTTTATGGAAATGTTTCTCTCCCCTGCTGTATTACACATATCATAGAAGAAGGTGAGTGAAGACAGTGGGAAAATGTTTTGAAATAGCAAAACCTTTCTCTCTTCCTCTCACCTCTCCACAGACCACTAAATATAGTCAGCTTAATGTCATGTTAGGAAGAAACTTGAAACACTTGAAGACAGGGAAGGAAAAGAGGGAAGAAAAGAAGCAGCATATTCTCACATAAGAAAAACTCTACATATTTTTATGCCCTGTCATGTCAAGCCACATTAAAAATTCTATCCGCTCCTTTCAGATGATCTCCTCCCCAACAAATGAGCAGGGTCTGTAGAATAATTAGCCTTACTAAAAATCTTGGGCTGTGTGAATGTAGTAGCTGATTCTCTGTGGTGTGCTACAAGCCATTGTGGTATTCAAGGTTGGACATCACCCACTTAAATTAGCAGTTTATCAGAGCCCAGGATGGAAACAGCTGCGGGGATAAAGGATGATGAATCACATGACACAGATTAAAAGTTGCTGTGATTAATGGGACATCACACAGCAACAAAAAAGAGAACCAACTGTGGAAAGAGATAACTACCACCACAAGGAGCAAATTATTGTCTGAGGTGATGTAATTAACTCCAAGCCTCCCCATGGCTTGGACGACCAATTCCAAGAAGGCTTGCTATTGTGCCCACAATAATGACAAGGCTGGGCATTCTTGGTTTAAGTACTGGGATATTAAGCTTCATTTTTATATCTTGCAGGGAACTGATAGACTGTCAATGTTGGAGATATGGCAATTTGTAATAGTACAATTAATACAATATATTGTTGTGAGGCTTTCAACTAACACTCCCCTGAGAGGAGAGTGGAAGAAAAGCTCAGATATGGCGTGTTGTGAGTTATGTGGTCCTTTAAATGCTTACACTCAAGAATTGCCCATTTATTATACTTTTTTCATTGTGTGAAGTCAAAGCAGCTCCCCAAAAGCATTTTAATGCAGTAGGCATGATTAAGATTATTTTTTTGTTCTTTGTCCTTATTAGTTATATCCTGGAAGGACAAGTGGTATTTTTCTTGTTTTTCCAAAGAACAGTTTTAGCCCTGGGAATCTTCCACTGTTTTGCTTTCTCAAAGTACTCATTGTATATCATCTTCATCTGTTTAGAAGAGAAAAACTTTATTCAGATCATTTGCCAGCTATTCCTGCTGCTTCCTTTCTTTAGCTTAGAAATGAAGATTTATATGCACCCGAAGGGAATTTGCTGACAACTTAAAATATTGGGGTATTCCTAAAATATTCAATACCTGAAAAATGGAAAGTGAAGACAGAATTTTAATTTTCTCTGCTGCCTTTGATACTATAATGATTATTCTAAGCTGTCGAAAAGAGAAATAAATTTTTATAAAGAAATATCCTTATAATTTGCCATCCTCATGTAAAAATGAATTTTGAATTGCTTGTAATTTTATCATAAAATACATGTTGGATTTGGTTCGTGGGAATCTTGCATTGGGTTCTGCTGTGGTGACAGATTGACTTCAAGCTGGCAGTCATGTCTATTCATGTCTGAGAGCTGTACATGATCACACAACAATAGATCAAAAGGGCCAAAATGTGAACACCTTCTCGATCAAAACTAAGAGAGTCCAAACTGCTTGATAGCTGCATACTTTCTAGATACATTGGTTTCTTATGGTATTTTCCTTTTGACTTGTTCTTCCTTGGCGTTTAATTGGGCACATATATGTGCAGTGGCCCCAGTGACAGAGTACTTGCTGTGGCCTGCATGAAAATCTACTAGAAGTCTCAAGATATCTAAAAACATAACTTTGATTAGTTTTATTAAGCTTCCTCTCTCAAAATTTTAATTTCCTCTAATTGATTTCTAGATTGTACAAATGTGAGATGCACTTGGGGAAGTCTCAAAGATGATGCATTGGCATTTTTTGCTGCTGTTGTGGAGAAAGCTTTCAAATAATGTGGTGGGCTACTGGTTATGTACAGTTTTTTGACCACTAAAACCAAAATTGTATTGCCTCCTGTCAAGGCTTAAGATTGTGAGATTCTTGAGACAGATGTGTCATTGTTTCATTTGTTAAAAAATTCCTTGCATAAAACAATCCAACGTCTTTCTTTACCTGTAGGTGTTCTAGCTGTATAAACAGAAGGTGGAGAGTAATCACTCTATGAAATCTAAACTATAAACTGATGTAGTCTTTGAAAGGAGTCCTAGGGAAGGTTTTATTTTTGTCATTCATATAATCTTTTTCCGTCTGAAATTTATGCTACATACACAATAATAGCATGTTCTTTAAACTGTAGTATACACAGAAAAAATATTTTTTTGTTCAAATAACTAAGAAAAGCTGACAAATACTACTGTTTTTATAATCACTTCAAAAATAATTACTATATTGCCTGTGTCAATAAAACAGATATTGATAGAAGCCAAGCTGGATTTTCACTAGTGTTCAGACATATTAATGTAATCTAGGATCAGAAATATCCCAGTATCTGTTTTTCATAAGACGAAAATGGATAGATCAATGCTTACTCACTGTTTAAAATTATTTGTGTAAAAATAATGCCAGTATGACAGATCATTACATAATATTTGAGTGAAGCTTTTATATTGCAAAATGAAATGTGGACATTCTATGGCAAAATATTTCTGATTGGTATTTCAAACAAAATTTTGGAACTAGCTAAACTTGGTATAAATGCCAAGCTTTAAAGAGCTCTTAGGACTGTATCAGTGAAACTGAATTCTTAAGAGAGGAACTTCAGTTTAGCACTCAGTGTTGAATAGGAAGGGAATCCTTCCACAGGCCATTGTTTAATTTTGCTTATAGCAAAGCAGGATTCTCTTTAGGAGGAAAATCCATCACTGGACAGTTTATGTGCATGGGTTCTTCACTTTAGTTTTCTGCCTTATTAATACGTGGCAGATAAGAAATGTCATTTACGAAGGATTAAAACAGCAAGTCCATAGCAAAATGATGCAGGTAATATTATGGCAGGTAGACATCATGTTTAGAACATAAATTTTCGTAATTATTTTTATGCAATATAATTTCCTATTTAATTAATATAATTTCCTATTACAGGCTTAACCTGATACAGGTATTCGGGTCATAAATATTAAGAGGAATTCAATGCTATCTGGAAATACAGTAGAATAGTAGTTAGTGAAAACCTAGAAAGCTCAGTGATTCATCATAGAAAAAAAAATAAGAATGCTTCTTTATTTTTTAAATGATGGTTTTTAAAATAAATTCCTGTTGTTCATACCATAAGTACGTGCCTCACAGAAAAGTTGAATTGTAGGAGGTCCATACAGGAAAGAGTGAGAAGAGAGAAAAAAATATTCAGATACAGGTACTGCAGTTCTCATTAAAAACTAAAGAGAGAACTAAAGACAGAATTTGTCCCTGCCCTGCTGAAGGCAGAGACAAAAACTCCATTACCTTTAATGTGGCCAGTATTGCACTTCCTGCATTTGGAGGCAATCATGGACAGCTGCTGCACATTCTTTAGGCATAATAGCATCCTTGACCAGGTACACTGAGCAGACTAGTGTGTGACTCCATTACATATTTTACAGGACTTCTGATGTCTATTTCCTACAGATTATGCTATCTGGAAAAGACCAGAACTAGCATGAAATATAACCTCCTCTGTTCCTTCTAAATTTATGGTTATTATTGCTATAAATTATTTTACAAACTTCTACAAAAATTATATTTCAGACAGCAGTCATTCCTAAAAGTTTTCTCAGCCAAACATAAACCCTGGCTCAGTGGTAATTACTATTTAAAATCCATTCTGTGTTTTTCAAGCAATACTGACAATGTGCTAAGAGTGCTTTTAATTTTCTCCTTGAGGAAATGCACTGTGCAAATTCATCTCACAGAGTGACCTCTGAACAAGCTCTTCTTTCATGACTGCAGCAATATGAAAATGCATGCTTGTATCTGACCAAGTTAACAACGAGGTAGAAGAGGGAAAACTGCAGATCCTTATTCTGTAGGCAGAGCTGTTTGTTACCAAGGGATCCTTTCAAGAAATAGCAGCAGTGTTTTTATCATCCCCAGTCCTTGCAAGACCAGCATCCTGAAATTTTCTTTTCCAACACAGTGGTTTCTGCAGTCAGGGCTCTCCTGGCATGGCACTCCAGAAACATATTAGGAAGGGAAGAAAACTGGTTGTGGACAGCATCTATCTATAGATTTTATTTCAACATCCTAGGAATTCTGCATGGATTGTCAAAGTCTTAAAATGGTAGCCTAATTTTAAGTTCATCAGCAGTCACTGACACACATTTTCTAAGTGCTTAGATGTGGATATCTCATTTTTGAAGCTTCATCTTGTTCCCTGAAGTTAGTGTACATTCCAAACAGAGAGATTATGCAGAAGGTCCTGCAGGTCTACTAGAGAAAGGATGTAACAGCAATACATTTAGTACCTAACTTATACCCCAAGGAATTTTCCTCTAACCAGATCTGGTTGCTTATCTAGTAATTTCCCAAATCAGTAGAATGTAATTAAAATGGTTAATTTTTATTTTTTAACATTATGAAAACAATAGCAGCAAGACTTTGCATATATATATATTTTAATGGATCAAGTAACAAAACAGTAAAAGTCTGACAGCATTTATCTTCAGATGACAAGATGCTGCTCACTTGAATTTTGGCTGTGTTTCAGAGAAAGTGTTATTTTTTGCCCCAAGAAAGAATACTAGCACTTTTAATCTTATTTTATCTAAAATCATTCAAAACCTTCTCAGTTGTAGCCCAGGTGTCACCCAGTGCTTAAGAATTAATGATTCCTAATAAGAATCATTAGTTTTCTATCACAAATATTTTTGCTTAAAATATGTAGAAGTGTTTTTGTTCCAAATAGGCATTAATGTTGAGTACTTCTCAAAACAGCATGGAAGGCTTGTATGTCATGTCTGATAAATGGTGTTTTTAGTACTTAATTGTGTATTTATAGTTTAGTTTATGGTTAACTGGAAATAATTTAAAAGTACTTACGGGAATGACAATAGTTCTCAGAGACTGAAAGTTGCCAAGATTAGTGCCTGTGCCTTGCAGGAACAGATTGTAGGAAAAAAAGCTACCAGATAAAGGTTCATTCTATATATATATATCTCAAGTGGTTCTAAGACTAGTTATTACTGAATAAGCTATTCCTATCCTCATTGTGTGGCCAGTCTTGTGCAGGAAGAAAAGTAAATGGTTCCTATTTAGTTTAAACTGTTTTGGAAATTCATTTGACCTGGTCTAAAACACAACTGTGAACAAAAAAGTTGTTCAGCTGTCATTATTCAGATTAAATCAGGGTGTTGTATTAAATGATCTTTCAAATATAGAAATATATATTGACTGTAGATTCCCTTTTTTCCACAAGTACACTGGATATTGATGTTTAACTTCCACTTTTGTCAGAGAATGATTGCAGATACAAGTACTAGAAAAACTGGTGATTTAATGCTTTAGAGACTGCATGGTATTGTGCCACTAATAAAAAGAAAAATCCACAATGCTGAAGTCTGTCCTTTTTTCAGTGCCTTGTCCTCTGTTAAGTCTCTGCTGTCTGCAGTGATCCCTAGGTCTTTTCCAAATTTAGTACATTTGGTTTAAGCTCAGCAAGGATGAAAAGATATGTCATTTTTTTTATTCTCATGGATATCAGCTTGTGGTTTTCCATTACTAATTTAATTCAAGAATAGAACTATCTGATTAGGACTGGAGGCACACATTTCGTAAGTAGAGCACTATGGTTATTAGTTGTAAGAAGCATGGAATGAAAGGTACATAATCTGTGGCAAACACATTTTTTCCAGTTTTGTTGCTTTCATAACATATTGCAGGAAAACAGTAAATAAATTGAATGAAAAAAATACAAAGAAAAAAAAAAAAGAGGACTCCCACTTGTTTTTGCAATAACTATAGAAATCAATGCAGAGCTTGCAATCGTTCATTGTTGTGTCTTTTGCAGGTCATGTCCTGTGCCCTAACACATTGCACTCTCTGGCACTCCCATTTGAAGTTGATCTGTCTCTTTATTTTCAAGTTTTCACATGTTCTCCTGCAGTCAGAGTTTCTGAGTCTGAAACCTGAATGATTGTAGAATTACCATTTGAAGTGGGATAACACATCACAGGGCTTAAGTTCAAAGTGTTGGGTGAAAATCACTTCTCTGCATTCCTGCTTTTAAAATACATTTTCAGTGGTTCTAGAAAGCTGGGCCACAATTGATGGGAATCAACAGTTACTGCCAAACAAAGCAAACAGTAATTTTATCTTTTTGAAATTGTTGGCCATTTGTGAAATTTCCAAGTGGATTTAGATTTTCATCAACTGGCTGTAGTCCAGACTCTTTTTAAGATTTAGAGTGTTGATTTGGTGGAAAACAAATAAAAATATTAATGAACCAATTAATAATTCCGTTCTAGGTACCATAAATAAAAATTCTCAATAAAGAAAGCCATTAATAGGCAGTATATAGGTAGTCTGTGAAACTGAAGCTACTCAAAACGTTATTTAGAAATTGGATTTAAAGGTGCACTGCTACAATCAAATAATAAAATGCAAATATTGTGTTGTCTCTGCTATTATTTTACATCAAGTTATACAACCTGGTAAACAATAATTTCTGCAGCAATAACCCAAACCCAGAGACTGACTTTTCTTATGCCCACACATTTTGTTCTCATTCACGTTTTTCAACAGAATAGGGATTGCATCTCAACAACGAGCAGAGAGCTTACAAAGTAATAAGTGTGGTTGAGCAGAATTACAACCTAAAAAGCTTCTGGAGAGGCTTTGTAGGTGCTATTCGGTCTGTCTTTTTTTTTTCTTTTTTTTTTTTTTTTTTTTTTTTTTTTTCTGTTGTTGTTTTTTTAATGCTTCAAATGCTTTATCTTTCTGCTGGGACTTAATAATACTGTCTTCTGTTGTACCATGCTTCAGAGCAGCTGGTAAGTAGCACTATAAAAAATGAAGGCCATTGTTACTTCATAGAGGAAGCACAAACTTTGAAGCTTAAGTTCAAAGCCTCTATACTGAGGTGAAGAATCACTTTGTAGGCATTCCTTTCCTTGTCTCTTCTGAGAAGGCAGTTCCAGCAGTGGAAGGAGAGCAGCTAGAAAGCCTGAGTCACATATTTGCTTGACCAGGAAGATGTGCTAAAAAGTTATTCAATCTCTCTCCTAATTAAGTGATTTTTTGAACAGCCAACAAAATATTATAATTAAGCATTAATTAATTAAGAATTAGGAAGGAGGAGCAATCTTGCAGTTCACCCAAATGTTTTGGTACCTGAGGTAAGCATATCATAATAGTTTCAACAAGCAGTAGTAGTAAAAATTTACCACCCAAGTCCTAGAAAACCAAAGTAAAATAATGGAAAAAGAATAGGGAATAATTAATCAGAAGCTTTAAAAAAGGATGTGGAGTCTTGTTCTTCATACTGAGATTGTTTTCATTAATTACTTCCACTGCATTCTGCAGACATAGTTGGAGCTTTGTCAGAACGTTCCGACCTTTACGTGCTGAAACATACTGTTAAATTCCTATGACACATATGATATTTTTTACTTTGTTTTTTTTTTCTTGTACAAAAATGGTTGATATTGTGTGGCCTGAAGAAAACAGGATATTGGGCAGATTTGTAGAGATTTACAGTTTCCAAAAATGAAACACAGTAAATCACTATGTGCTTAAAACAGGAATCGCTGAGTGGCAGCAGTTCCATTTATCAACAAGGTCTCTCCTGGACAGATTGTTATAGTTTCCTCTACTACTATGCACAGGAGAAAAAAACCCCCCATAATTATATTTTGTTCTTATATTTGTTAATGTTCCCGTAAGTTGACTAGCTTTTTTTTTAGAACAATACAAGGAAAGAGTCACTTTCTCTGACAAATTAGAAATGGGGCATGTTAAGGGTTGTTCTTGTAGTAGTGACAAGAACAACAAAAGATTTTAAGGTGGACACAAATTGTTGCTGTTTTGGTCACACAGCTGAAATTACACCTTCAAAATCAGAGTGTCTACCTCCAACTCTCTAGAAGTGCCATGTGTTACTGTCCATTCTCTGTTGAGAAACCAGGTCTGAGACCATTTAAGGAGTCTGAGGGAATGGGTCCTGAGGGAACTGGCCATGGAAGTTGCTAAGCCACGATCCATCATACTTGACATTCCACTTAACTCCCCACTGACTGGAAAAAGAGAAAAATAACCCCAATTTTTGAAAAAGGAAATAAGGAAGAGACATGAAACTACATGCAGGTCAGTCTCACCTCAGTGTCTGTCAAGAACATGGAACAGATTCTCCTGGAAACTCTGCAAGGCATATGGCAAATAAAAAGGTGATTGGCAACAACCAGCATAGGCAAATTTTTGTAGTTTTTGCTTCACTAAAGGCAAATTGTGCCTGACAAATTTGGAGACCTTCTCTAGTGAAATAATGGCAGTTGGTGGATGAAAGAAATCAACAGGTATCATCAACCTAGACTGGTAAGTAGCATTTGACACTGTCCCACACAACATCCTTGTCTCTAAATTGGAGAGACGTGTGTTTTATGGATGGACCACTTGGTGGATAGGGAGCTGGCTGAATGCACACCATCAAAGAGTTATGATCAATGGCTCAATGTGCGAGGGGAGCGCAGGGATGAGTGCCATTCCTCAGAGGTCAGGATTGGGATCAGCACTTCTTATCATCTTTGTTAGCAGTATGGGCAGTGGGATCGAGTGCACCCTCAGCAGGTTTGCCAATGACACCAATCTGTGTGGTGGAATTTGCTCACTGGACTGTAGGGATGCCATCCAGAGGCACCTTGACAGGCTTGAGAGTTGGGCACATGTGAACCTCATGAGGTTCAACAAGGCCAAGTGTGAGGTCCTGCACCTGAGTCAGGGCAAACCCAAGCACAAATATAGGCTGGGTGGAGAATGGAGTGAAATCAGCCCTGGGGAGAAAGACTTGAGGTGTTTGTAGACAGAAGGATCAATTTGACTTAGCAATGTGAACTCACAGCCCAGAAAGCCAAACATGTCCCGGCCTGCATCCAAAGCAGTGTGGCCATCAGAGCAAGGGAAGTGAATCCACCTCTCTGCTCTGCTCTCCTGAGACCCCACCTGGAACGTTCACCTGAGACCTGCTGCCTCCAGCCCCGGGGCCCCCAGCACAGGAAAGACATGGAATATTGGAGTGAGTCCACAGAAGGCTACAAAGATGATCAGAGGGCTGCAGCACCTCTCTGATGAAGACAGGCTGAGAAAGTTGAGTTTGCTTAGCCTTGAGAAGGGAAGGATATGCGAAGGCTTTACAACAACTTTTCAGTACCTAAAGAGGGCTGGAGAGAGAATTTTTGTAAAGGTGAAATGCTTTAGGATGAAAGAGGGTAGGTTTAGATTAGATACTGGGAAGAAAGTCATTGCTGTGAGGGTGGTGAGGCCCTGGCACAGGTTGCCCAGGGAAGCTGCTGATGCCCCATCTTTGGAAGCGTTCAAAGCCAGGGTAGATGAGGGTCTGAGAAATTTGGTCCACTAGAAGGTGTCCCTGTCCATGGCAAGGGGATGGTAACTAGATGATCTTTAATGCCCCTTCCCACTCAAACCATTCTATGATCTATGATTTGGCTCTTCATATGTGAAAATAAATTCAGAAATAACATTATTTTAAAACACTTTATGTTTTTTGTTTCTTATATTCGATACTTTATTCCTGTACAGACTTGGAATGCCTCAAAATCACAGTTTTGCTTCACTACTCATAGGGACTTTTTTATCCCCAGTTATTTGGAGCAAATAAAATGTTGCTTAAGTTTATTTTACATGTCAGCACACCTAGCAGCTGAAAATCTGCTCCTGGGAAGATGACCTGAGAACATCTTAGGCATTGAAAGCTTAGGAAGGCATTTTTTGTAAGAGTTGCTGTGTCAGCTCTCTGCTGCCTATTTGACAATTCCCTTGTGTAAGAACATTCTCAAAAGACTGGTTAAGCTAGTTTATAGCTGTTTTGTGGCACTGTAGAGAGCCTAAGGATTTCTGAGATTAGTTTAAAGTGGACTTGAAAAAAAAATACAGGCGATGTTCTTCCCTGTCTCCCCAGTTTCTAAGTATGTTTATGAAGGCTGAGTATGCTTTAAAAAGCAAAAAAAAAAAATTTTATCAATACATAAATATAAAAGGATGTTTATGAATGCTTTCCAAAGCCCTAAAATGGACGAATAAAGTACCACATCCATGCCCAGAGTTAAAATTTCCAAAGAACCATAACAGAGGACAACAGCAATCCATGATGTCACCTGCTTTGCCAACTAATTTCAAACAAGCACTGTACAGTCAATGCTGTTACAGTGCTTAATAAGTAAAGTTGAGAGGTCATCAGGATGGATTTGATATTTCTCAGTCCATAACATTTGGACATGAATAGCATTGCAGATGTTGTCTCATGCAACTGTTGTCCAGGTCTAATGATTTTTTGATCGTCTCCTCATGTTTTTCCACCCTAAGAATTAACTTTTCTCCTTAATATTTAGCAAAAATCCTCTTTCCTGTTAATTAAGCCACATTATTTTTTGTCATAGACAATGTGATTAGGGCAAAATGTTCTCCAAATGCTGACATAAGGATGTATAGAATAACCAACTCACCACACCCACAAAACTCCAAGCGCCTCCCCCTCACAGCTACTGCAAGAAATTAAGGCTGTCCTGGCTTTTGCCAGGGCAGATGGAGATCTATGCTTATTCTATCTTCTATCCATTCTATCAACAGGCGTGTAGAGGCTTGGTAACACAACAACGTATCATAATATAACACAGCACTGGCTAATCCATTTTAGTTAACAGGTCACTGTGGCATGAATAAAGCAGATTGTATTCCTCACTAGAAGAAATATGTGCCAGAAGAGGAAGCATTTTGCAGTGTCCATCAATGATACCTGATAGTTCAGGACAGGTCCTCTGACAGCTTCTTGTCCTGTTGAGACCATGGTAGCAAAATGAGCTGCCCAGTTTGCTGTGCAGTCCATCAGCATGGACCTCAAAGGAAGAAGAGTTGCACAAAGGTTTATAATAAACGAGACAGAGACTTGCAGAGGAGTAGAAGGGGCAGCAGAAGCATTCGGTGTCTTCAGCAATCCAGCTAAATCTGCCTGAGCTTCTGTCAGGCTTTTTACCAACCACGTGAGCTCCCCTTGCGGACTGAGTCTGAGATCTCTAGGATTTTCTCTGCTTTGACACAGAGGAATGAGTGACGTGGGTTGGTCATGCATCACCCAGCTTTGTCAGAGCAGCAGATCCACAGGTTTCAGGGGAATTAGCTTGGGTTAGTTAGGATCACAGCAGCACAGCAGGGAGTGATCCTGGACTGCAGGAGTAATATGCAGCCTGCCATTTCTGAATTTGGTGGCCATGACATTGATGTCATTGCACTGCATTGGATGAAATTTAAATGTTTTACACTTCATGTCTGTGTTAAAATTTAATAGAAAATCACAGGCTATAGAAAGCCAGCATAGAATCTCAGACTCACATAAGTTTATTGCTGTAGAAAAGTTGCCCATTTTAAATAAAAACTTGCTTATCTTAAAAAAACCCAAGGCAGTTAGTAACATTTTGTACACTTAGCAATATAAAATGTTCTTCTAGCTGAGTATGGCTTGGTTACCAAATCTCATCCAATTTTGTCCTTCTCTGTTTATGGCATCCAGACTCTCTTGGGGCATTGGCAGGCAGATGCAGACAAGGATTCTGACTGTTTACCTGCTCATTCCACAAACAATTCCTTTTATTTATCATGCACATCAATCAGCTCACTTCTCAGAACAGTTAGGAGCCCTCATGCCTTTTCTTCTGTATGTTCTTCTCTCAAAATTATTTCTTTTGTGCCTTTTTGTAAACATCTAGACTTGCACAATGTGTATGTGAGGAAACTTGTATGACTGGTGATGAATGTGAAGTGAACACGGGGTGAAAATAGGCTTGCCAAGATGTTGTATTTAATAAATACAAAATTTTTACTGCTTTAAAGTGCTTTCATGGCTACTTGTACACAACACTGAAGAAAACAATTGAGAAGAAGTGGAGTTTTTCAGTCAGCATTGCCACTTAATTTTTAACACAGCTGTCTGAAGTAGGCATCTTGCAATACTCCCTCACATATCCATTTCTTAGGTGTATTTATTTGTACCTCAACTATGAGAAAAGAGCCGGATGCAGAAGTCTGGTCAAAAATCACAAAATTTCAATTAGCTAGAAAGTCTATAAAGTCTTAAACATTTTACAGTACATATATATAACAGAATGGTGTTATTCCTTGAAGAGAGTATACAAAAAATCTAAAAAAAATCAAAAAATCAAAAATGTTTAGTCTGGGTAAAAAGTCAGACACTGCAGGCTCTGAGTCACTGAATTGAATAGGAATTTCTTGTTTTACAGCGGCTGAAATGTGGATTTTTTATTTTTTTTTTTTTTTCATTTTGGTGTTCAAGAATAGCTACTGCCCAAAGACCGACATTACTAAACAATATTTTCTTATTATATTTGGTAACTTAAAGGTCAACACATGCCATCGACTTCTTTTTTTCAGATACTGTAGTTAAACAAGTTCTGCAATCAAATTTATTACAGATGATTCACTGAATGCTTGAACAGCACAGTAGTGTTTAATTTTGAATGCAATCAATATTTCCAAAGCAATGCACAAATAAAACAAATTTGATACATACAGAGTGAGACCCATGGTCATTGACATTTTCATTCAATAATGGTTTTGAAAAACAGCAAACAATATGTTTAAATCAACAACAAATTCATTGTTCTTCTGGTACAAAGGAAACTACTTTAGAAAAAAAAATGCAGGAGAACGAGTACTCCTCTCTCAATGGCCTAACAAACAGAGCTGTTACAATAATAATATATATTTCTTATGGAAGAAGTAACAATCAGCAGTAAAAAGCGGCAAAGGAAGGTGCCAAGGCCTCTTAATGGAATAACTTGAAAGTACTCTAATCCTTTCCTTCCTGGTTTTCTCTAGCTGCATGATTTTTTTTCCCCTAGCTACAAAATGTATTCAATAGTCAATCAAGTGAGTAAATTTCAAAATTATTTGTGTAGAAAATAACACTGATATAAGAATTTTATTGTCTACTTGAAGGAATTTAATATAATATGTGTATTTTAGCTTCTACTTTGATTTTTTTATTGCAAGGCTGTGAAACAGAGCTGCCTTTTTATAGAGATCAATGTAAATGGGAATGGTGAGTAACTTTTGAATACACTGTTGAAAATACTTCCGGGATTCCCTGAAGATCAATATGACTTCAAAGCTGGCTCTGCTTCAAGTCGGAGGTTGGACCAGATGATCTCCAAAGCTTCCATGCAGACTAAATTATTTGAAGGTTCTGAATTTCCTCTTCAGCTGTCAGTCTTTAGCACTCTGCAGAAAGGGCCATATTAAAGAGAGACCAGGAGTACAGTGTTTAAAAGTTAATCTTATTTCTTCAGATATTCTTTAAAAGACAGAAGCTGCACATTAAAAAAAAAGCATATATACTCAAATCCCTCTAGCGCCTGTATAACTAAAGAATAGGAAGGTGGTTTCAGTTTATAAAACTATTGGAAAATTCCAGTTTTGCTTTAATACTGTGGAGTCTCTTTTTCATATAAATTTTAATATATGAGATATCAACAATTTTCACTGTTTGTTAATCTCATGGGGAATGCTATGAAGGGTTTTCTTCCAGATCTCATCACCTACAACAAGTTTTGTGACTTTGAATATGAAATATTTCTTTTCATAAATTGACAGTTCCTGTTCCACCCTAATCCCATGAGGCTCTTCTAAAGAAAAAGAAAATGTATCAGTCAAATTGTATGATATGAAGTGACAGCTTGATTTGTAGCGTTTAAAAGATGGCTGCTATTATTATTAGACAATTTGATAGAGTGGAAAAATGTAATTTTCTCTTCTACACACACTTTAGTTCAGTTTCAGTAACTGAGTTGTATTTTACATGTATTTTATTCATTGGGAAATTTGTCCTTACTTCCATGAAAATAGAAAATCTCTTATGTCAGAACATTTTTATAGCCCTTCTTTACAACTCTACATTTTCACACCATTTGCCATTCAGGCAAATTCATGGGGAAGCCCAGTTTTAGATTAAATATTGAATGATGAATACTTAGCTACTGTCCTCTCAAACCCATATTCCTTTTCCACAACTCATTCAGTTCCAGTCATCGCCATCTAACTCCTTTCCCATGAGATACTTGGTCCCCTGAGTATGGGCAAGTAGCTGAAAAGTCACCTTGACATATTATACAAATACCTGGGTGAAGAAGTTCAGGACTAAATTATTCATCCTTCTGATCTTTTATTTTTCTTTTTCTCTCAGCAAATTCAAAGGAAACATTCCTTCCATTTTTGGTACTTAGCGACAACAGATGTCATAGGAACAATTCCTGAATTTCCATGACTTGGGGAACTGACCTGCTACCAGCTATGGGTTAAGATACATCAAAAAAGAATATATGAACCATTCACTACATGAAACATCCTTCAAAATGCCTTCCCTAAATAGATCAAACAGAATGTATTTAAAATCTAACATAAGATGCATATGATATGTGAGTCAGTCCAAATCATCCACAGCAGTTATGGATGATGCCTCCACAAGTCAATACAGAAAATGAATCAGGAGGAGAGAACCACCTGGCTCTATGTGCTGTGCCTCTCTTTTCTCAGAAAATACTGTTAAAATTTAGTAAAATGAATTGACAACTGCAGTCTGATGTATGGTTTTTTTTATGGTTTACTTCCACTTTATTTCCTTGATTTGATTAGAGCTACACTGGGTTACTCCTGAATTCATTTTTCATTAAAATATATCAGTTTTACCCTCACTGATGAAATACAGGCAAGTTAATGGCAAGCAAAGGGCACAAAAGTGCATGGCTGATTCTCCAGTTTCCCTGCTGATCTGCATTTGCCTTACTCTAATCCTTTTGGATTTCACACCGCATAAAAGCAGTGTGAACTGTCAATTCTAAGGCTTCAATTCACTTTATAAATAAAACCCAACAAATACCAAAATATGTGACAAATAGAGAGAACAACATTGTAGCCATTTTTAATCCAATATAGGACTTTGGATCACTGGATAACTAAAATAGTAAAGGGTGACTGAAGCTTCATTTTTCAAATCAATAATTTTCCTTTATATTTTTAAAAAAGACAATTTCTTGTCTCACTGATAAATGGCAAATTATTGCCCAGGTCTTATAACATTTCCTAATGTTCAATTTATCTTCTTGTACTGAATGTATTTACTCTCATAGACAGCAAAAGAGAAAGAAACAAGACATGTGAACAGGAAAATATAAAATCATTTGAAGAAAGGGCACATTCCTATGAAGCACAACATCCATCAAAAGTAACACTGCCGCATTTTTGCAACATGATAAACAGCAATCGCAAGGCTGTTGCCAATTTTTTTTCCATATTTCATCATATGAATTAAACTCATATTCCTTATTTATGTTATAAATACTTAACAATTCTCAGTCTGTAGAAACTGTTGCTGCCAATTACTACACAAAAATGACCAAGAGCTGAGGCCCAAAATGCATGCGCAATGCATATGCACATTATCTCTTGGCTCAGGACTAGAGAGGCAGCACACCCTGAGAAAAAAACCCCTAAGAGAGGGAATCTATTGTGAGGCACCAACTACTGCCAGCAGCTGACCTGGGTGTCATAACTACCTCTGTTTGACAGCACAGCGTGTCTGGGAACCCTGGAGAGCAGGAGTCTTGAATTTCTCATTAATCTGTGCATAGAACAACAGTAAGGGCTAAGCCACAGCTAGATGAATGTGGCACTTCATCTCTTCCTGCCATCCACAGGAATGCTTTCCCTGCAAGAAAGCTGGGAACTGCATTCACTTCTCCTGAGTGCTAATTACATTTCTCAGTTGCAAGGCAAATGTCTTGCAAAATCCAAATAAACAAGTGAGATACCAAATGTGTTGTATAAATGTCTAATAAATCAGGGAAGTTTTTCTGCAAAGTTTGACTATGAAAAAGTAGTCCATTATTCAGAAGCTGTGGCTGCAAGCTCTGCAGTCATTTTATTATCACACATAGTTCTCTGAACTATTAATAGGACTGGTGCAGCCACAATGAAAGTATATGGCTAGACATGAAAGAAACAGCACAACAAGCCCAGTTCAAAGATGAACAGAGAGATATTTTGGAACATTGTCTTTGTTTGTCTGTTTGAATGTTTTTTAATTAGACTAAAGTATGGGTATCATGAAAATAGACCTTGTTTGAAAAGAGACAGAGTCTGCAATAAAATGTGCTCATTCTTGACCAGATGTGTGCATATGTGTTTTTGACCTTTTTGTTTTTGATCTATGTAACCTTCAACTATTTTAATCTGATCTCTAGAGCTGATACCAGATAAGTGAGATCTGTGTGATATGTGTATACTCTTTGTGAAATAATATTTTTTCAGAGTTAATTTTTTAGGAAGAAAAATGGACAAAAATTAATGTGTGGGAACTTAGTAAAGGATGAACAGAATAAATATTGGCATGAAAAATATTGCTGTACTTTTTCTACCCTCAATAGGGTCATTTTCAATGTCATATGTAACTCTTAAATTTCTCAGTATCCACTGGGGAAGTGGATATATCCAAATATAATATATTTTGCTGTGAACAATGAAGAAAATGCTGTGAAGAATGAAGCTTTAAAATAAAAGATTTCAATGAAGGCTCTTTCCAGCTTGTGGATTCCGGACATTAAAATGCCGTTTTAAGCTCTCTAAGTCCCTACCAGCTGTGTGACAGGACCATTTTGTGAGAAACATTTAACTGTGTAAAACAATCTCCCCCTCATCTCTCTCTGTGCTGATAACTCAGCTGTGCTACAGTGCAGTTACTCCTGCATTACCCACTTATGTGGAAGGGCAGAATTCCCTTTACTGAGTTAATTAGTGCAGTAAGTAAAGGCAGACTGCAAAGCAGAAATCAGACTGGATTATCACAGTGATACCCCTAAGACCTCCTGGGCCTGCATTTGGTATAATTTCAGAATGGTAAAGTACTGCCCCAGATCCTTGGGGGCAGGACATAGCTAAAGCATTCAAACACACATAATGAAACTGTTAAACATCTGGATATAAAACAGTCTCGAAAGACAGAAAACAAAATCAACTGTAATTTCATAATAGTCCACAAAGTCAGTAAAAGTCTGAGAGTTCTAAAAATTATACTATCATTTCAGGTACTGCTTCCAAGATGACGTTCCATTTTCAGAGCTAAAACACCAGCCACCTGAGAAACATGAAATTGTTGCACAAGAATACACTCAGAATGAAATACAACAAACTACCTACTTATATTCAGATCAGACAGTCTCAACAGATGTTACACATAGGATCCATATTGAATTGTAGTTACCCTGATACACCACAACTGTAATTATGATCTAAATAAGCAAAGAATAAAATAAAGCCGGGGACCAGATGGATATTTCTTTATGAAAGCTATTTCAGATACTGCAACGTGACAATGATGATGAGCCCACCACACTTAAATAGGTTTTGCCAACAAGCTGGGCACCCAGAGCATATGTTTGAAATAACAATCAGGAATAGTAATTATTGTTTAGAAGGCACAGCACTGTGACAAAGAACACCCGTCATTTTTCATTGCAGTGAAAACTAAGTCATTAAATTTTTTAAACCCAACAAGCTAAGGGACTAAAAGCGTGAAACTCATAACCTGCTCTCATATTTTGCAGCCAAATGTGTCTGTCTGTGGCAGATTTTAACCCCCACCTAACAAAATATCTATTGAAATCAATCTTGCTGATAACTCCTAAAATTCATAGGACAAATTTCTTTGGTGTTAGAGGAAAGTGTATGAGCCAGTGAAGACATAGGCATATGGAGACAGAGGAAAGTAACAAATGGCAAATACTAGATAAAATCTAAGTGAACATTTTCTAGTAATAAGAAATGTATTTGTAATAATTTAAACTTGATTCACAAATTGTATCTAAAAATAACATTCATCAGGGTTTCTTATGCAATATAGCACAATGTTCTCTTGAGTGGGGTACATTAGCATGCCTAGCTGTGCAGTCTGGACATTGTAAAGGAAGTTGCTGTTGTTAGATATTTTGTCAGATTCCAGAGGAGGAAGTGTCTTAAACTTTCTTCTCCTCAAGGCAGTTGCCCATTAATACATTTTCTTTAGTCTGCAGATTGCTTACAAGAGGTATACTTAGACTGTTTTTCATAACCAGCTTACTATTTTTATTCTGAGACATTGCTCTACATCACCTGTTACATAATTGTAAGAGAGCATGAATTTGAAAATATAAACAGTAAAAAGAAAGCTAAATCGACCCTTATTTAGGGTGAGATAATCCTTGATTCAGGAATGTGATTTGACTTCAGAGCAGAATAAAAGCCCTTCCAGTTCTTTCCAGTCCCTTCTTGCACACAGGGGCAAGCCAGGCGCCTATCCCTGAATGTCTTCTGGAATTCAAGTGAATGGGAAATTTCTTCATGTCAGATGATTCAAAGTGCTCCAAGGGAGTACATACATAAAACTACACCAATTTTCAAGGTAGACAGCTGTTTTAGGAAACCTCAAATCAATGTGCAGGTTTGCTTGTGACAGCAGCGCCCAGAGTTTCCATGATTTGGAGAAGAGTTTAGTGGTTAAAACACTTTTTTTCAGGGACCAGGGAAATTTGAGTGCTGTTCCCACCTTACATGACACCTGTATCCCCACCTAAAAGTGCTCACCAGAGAATTGCTAAACCAGCTTTTCAAATACCAAAATAATTACTCCACACCAGAAAACTAGAAAATAGCAAACAATAAAACAGGACAAACTCAAGTAAACAGCTATTTAAAGGTGTGCCTAAGGACTCTACTTTTCAGTAGCTGCTGTTCATACAAGTATGCTGCAATCTGCAGTGTTATGTAGAGAGACCTGAGTTAGCTGTAAACAGATTCTTCCACCACCAGCAGTCTGATCACAACAGCATGGAGCTCTTAGGCTGTCTTGCCTTTGCAACTTGAAAATAATTTTTCTGAAACGTGAAATTTTTTTTATTTTTCATAAGAAGGATTTTTCTCTCTAAAAGCCTGACAAAAACACTGATAATGCTTTTACTTTAGCGTTTGATTTACCCCTGATGCCAGCAAATCTACAGTCAAGGGAAATGTAGTTCCTGACAATTCCTAACAAGGGGCTTGAGGCAAGATGTCAGTTCTGGTCCTGGCTATTCATACATCACAGATACGAGGGCAAAATTTTGTGATCTTGGCCAGGAAAAACCAAGCAGGCAGAGCAGGTAGGAAATCCTCATGTTAATGCTGCTGCTTAAACTCTTATGATATGACAGTCCCCAGAGAGTTAAGGCTAATTAAGCCAAGGAGTAATGTTTTTGGACCTTTCAGGACGGAGCACAACAGTTTCAAACTCACATATTCAAGCTCAACTGCAGGGAGTTGGAGCCTCTTCCTTTTTAAGAGAGAGCCTTCACACAGTGGTCTGCCGTGTGTTAACTGAACTTTTCTGACTGATCTAATGTCAACAATCTCTCAGCTAGACACAAGACTTCATGCAGAGAAATGTCACTGGGATGGGGAAGGAAGGCAGAGCCATGCCTAGCACAGCACAAAGTGAGTCTGCTGACACTGTGCAGGCATGGAGCACTTCACGTCTGATTACACTGCAGCATTCCTGCTGTTTTAATAAGACTTTTCCTCTTAGAAGAAATAACTAATGGTGTCACATTGTGGGGTGGCTTTTTCACAACTCTCAACACTTGACAATGCTAAATGACTTTCACCAGTGACCTGAATTAAACTCAATGAGAACCTAATAGCTACAATGTCAGAGGCCCTCTCTGTGCATGTACAGCTTCACCTGCATCACCTGGGGCAAGTAATTCAACTCACCTGAACACAGAACTGCCAGCACTGAATAGTTCACCAAATTGACATTTATATGGATGCCACACTTCAAATGTTGGACTTTGTCTACCCTTACTACTTTTTTTGCTGCTGTTACCCCTGAATAGCAGACATAATAGAACTGCAAATCAGTGATGTCAAAACTATTTATGCAAAACAGCATCTTTATTTAAAAGCAAAATAATTTATTTTAATAAGGCACAAAATTTCATGGCCTGGATGAAATATTGTGATGAATTTCACCTCATGAAAGCATATAGGTGTTACTATTTTATAGTCACAGACACTGAAGAAAATTGTAATTGATTTTTCTTTCCCTTGTTCCCATCCTAGAATAATTCTGATACCATTTAAAGTCCCCCCAAACTTCTCTTTTCAATGTCACCTGTTCCACTTACCCTCTTCTGTTTTTTCTCTGCCCATGGATCACCTGCAGGTCTCGCTACTGTCCTTCTACTTTCCTTTCCTCTTTTTTCACTTGTTTTACTGCACTTTGCAGAGTGTTTTACCTTATGCCACTGCCAATCTGTGTCCCAAGGCACTAAATCAGCTCTTGTGGAAGGGGATCCTCCCCTGGCGGAGTGAGTGACTGCTGCCTCTGGAAGCGCCGGTTCAGCTCGGTGGGCGGCCGGCGGCCAGATGGCAGCAGCAGGACACTTTTACAAACTGTGATTCCTCACCACCCCTGTGGAAAGGGTGAGCTTGCAAGACCCAGAGTATTTGGTTGTTTATGTACTTGTATTAAAAATTAATGTTGGAATGATTTGTTCGGCTGCAGTGTTTTCAGTGCAGTTTGCCCTGACTATATTGATCTATAATATGTTTTCAAAGCTAAAATGAATGTTTTCAGCAGAAAATTATACCATATAATATTTTTTTAGTTTTTTTTAGCTTTGGGTTTTGTCAGAAATTCTGATTTCAGGCTGTGGCTAAATATGAATCTGTGAATAATCTGGAGAGAAACCCATGTTAAGCTGTGCTTTGATGTAAGCTCAAGCCACGTTTTTTTCTGGTGTTTGCCTGGGGATGGAAGGCAATGCAGCAAGCTGTGACAGCGAACCTGAGCTTGTTCAGACCCAGCACACCAAACAGAAACCTGGAGGTGGAGCTGCAGGCAGGGAGTAGGCAAATCCCAGTGCAGAAATCAACTCCATGATCAGAGCTCTGCGAAGAAACCACATGCAGAATTAGAGATCTTGAATCTTGCAGAGCATGTGGAATCTCAGCATACCCTGCAAAGTGAAAGCACAGCCCAGTGCTACTCTTATGGGAGAGGCTTTCATGAGCATGGGAGAAACTGCTCCACATCATGTAAAGACAGACACTGGAAATCTGTAGGCCCATCAGTTTATTCATAGATATATTTTACTATGGCCAAAATATTCGCTACCTAAGTCTAGATTATTGGTTCTTCGGTAAGTTCTTTCCAGATGAAAAAAAAATGCATTCTAAGAAGTTGTTAGTGGTAACACCATGAGAAGGAAATTTCTGATCTCAGGTCTACAAAAATAAAAACCTAGATAAGACTTGTACAGTGCTATAGGGACAGTCATCTCTTTTCTATTTCTCTCATGGAAAAAACCTGGAAGGTCTTGCATCACAGAAATGAACGGACTATCTTAGACTGCAATAATGAATGAACTTAATCTACCTTTATCTAGACTTTGCATATTTTTATTGTTAGAGCTTTCAACAGAGGTGATGATTAAGTATTCAAAACAGCGTACTACACGCCAGACATATTTCAGCAAAGAGTTCCTGTATGTGGATACTTAGAATTATTCCTTATTCTGTTTCCTGCCCACACAGTTTCCCTGATTCATTGCTCATTCTGCCTTTTCTGTCTTTTGTTCACAATCCTTTTGCTATTGTAAATGGTTCCCTTGGACTAAGACACTTCCTCTGTTTTTCCAAATCCTTTTTTGAATACCAAATGCACTTTGGCTCCAGGTTTCAGATGATTAGGTAAAATCCTTCTTGCCTCTTTGAGTTCCTGTAGACTCATGAAATTCTTACTGGAGGTAACTCTGAGGAACTCTGTGGTTAGAAAAAACTATGGTGGCAACAGTGAGAAAAAGACACTGCAATGTTGCAAGGCTTTGATTCACCAGGTCAGCACTTCATCCCTTCCTAATCTATGCTATGGTAAAATATCTTCCCTCACACACAGAGAAACACTCATATTTCAGCCCAAAGGCCAAAGAAAAATATATGTAGCTTTAGGGCAGTGAAGACAATATGTGGGACAGTTTGTCTAACCTTCCTGGAATTTAAATTGTTTTGATGCTAAAAGGAAGCAGTTTAAAAGATAAGAAATCAAGTGCATTTTGACCTTACTTTGAAAATTCAAGATGTTCTCACCTCTGACTAGCCATCAATTGAAAATGAAATTCAATTTATTATTTAATAAACCCCATTTTCCTATAACTTTATTTTGAATGAGAAATACCTTACTTTGAACAACAGGCCTTTTTGCAGCATTGCAGTTACTTCTCTGTTCTGGATCTCTTGATGTCCATCGAACATTACTTTTCTCTTTCTCAAGCTGACTGCATCTTTGTTCAGACTATCTGAAAAACAAAGTTTCCTGGTTCGATTCCTTTGAAGACCTCAGCAATAGATTCAACTGCAAGTTAAGCAGCTGGCCTCCAGTAACCAAGGTCAGACCTTGCAAAGCCACCTGAATTTTTATCAGTGGATGCATAATATCAAGAGAAGTCATAGATATACCCTTCAAAATCTGTTTCTGTTCTCATCTGAAGATTTTCAAATGTATTTCCCCTGTGTTCCTTGAAGTCAGGTCTTGGTAAAGAAAGTTTTAATATTTTGTGAGAAGTGTAAGCTCAAGGCAGATTTCCTATAAGGAATGGATACAGGCTGGTCCAAGAACAAGTCAGGATTTGAAGCTTTTCCATCTCCTTCTCTAGATAGTTCTAAGGCTCTTATCACTTTTACATCAAAGTGCTTTATAGTAAGTCCTTCATCATCTTCTAGTTTGATCAAAACAAACCTGATTTTGATCTTCCCCATATGATAGTGAAAATTAGGAAGTCTGTGCAAAACGATTCAAATATTTCATCCATGGGAACATGCTTGTTTCTGTCATTGTCCCTTCCACACCTGGGCAACATGTGAATTTACACTGATTCTTTTCAATCAAAAATACAGTTCCTGCTTTCAACAACTAAAGCTTTGCAAAATGGCTTCTAGCTGGGGCAGACTTCTGACTCCTTTCCTGGCATGGAAGTTCATTTGGAAATATCAACCTCTGCACATAAAAGGTTGTGGTAATGCAGAGGCTGGATTGAGAAAGTAAGCACTTTATATATAGTGAGTCATATCCTAAGCTGCTGGTTGAGGCAATGGATATCATTGCTATTAAATTTGTAGGAAAAAAGGTCAGTGTATCACTCCTTACAAACATCTAAATTTTTTTAAATTTTATTTGAATATAAGAAATTCAGGCTAAAAAAAGAATATTTATATTGACACAGGAGTAGCCAGAAAAAGAATAGAAATTTTATCACATACAAAAGGAAATGAAAACAGCAAAACATCACTTTTGATTCAACACTAAACTTTCTTCTACAATTAAGTTTTGTCACTGGACTGAGATTTCATCTAAACATGTAGGAGTGTAGGACATATTAGAAGTTCTATAGGGCCAGAGTTACTAATGTAATGATTATATTAATTTCTGTTTTCATTAATGCTTCATCTGAGAGTTTCCGCTTGTCATCAATAAATTAAGTTTTCAACCAAAACATTTGAATGGGAAAAAAAATAAAGACATTCTATGGAAAGAAGCCAATCTTGCCACAAAAAAGTGTTTCATCGTGAAGCTGGTATTATATTGTAAAAGAATTTTGAGCAAATTTTTGGAAGAAATCTTTTTTATTATTCTTGGGTTGGAGACATTAAGTAATAAATAGAATTGAGTAGAAAATGGTAACCACCCTATTGCCACTTTAAACCAACCTCTACGTTTTATTGCAAGGGTGCAATTAAGTTGCACAGAATTACTTAAAGCCTCCATAACAAGGGTATTATCATCTACTGCACTCTAAAGAGTTGTAGAGTAATTTCTTTGCCATATGTTTCAGCTTCGTTAGAACATTCTTACTTTTATTCTCGTTTGGCTTGCATTATATTGAACCTTTTTTCAGAAGTTAGTGCATCTATCTTTCATTGTGTTACCAGAATGCCAACTACTGAAGCAAAATTCATTTTCAGGTAATCTTGTCTTCAAATAAAATGATGAAAATAAAATAAAATATTGAGCTTCTGAAAGTAACTGTGTGTAGGCTTTAGGTACCCATATTCAAAATCCAGAAATTCCCCTCCAGTGTGGGTACGTTTTGAGGAGGCAAACTGTGGTTTGTACCCGCATGCACATGGACATCTCTGCCCCAGCCTTCTGGAGCCTCACTTAAGCTGGGGCTCCAGCACTGAGTCAAGTTTTCACCTGTACCAGGCATGGAAAACTAAGCTCTTATTCACAGCATAAGCTGCTGTGAATCACATCACTGAAAATCCCATGGTTTGAAAACAATTCTCCACAAAACCAGCATATGATTGTTCTATGAGGAACAGAGCAGATAATGAATCTCTGGCTTGTCAGTAGATTTCCAGGTACGAGTTGCTCAAGGTCCTTCCCTCTTTCTCCCAGGTCCTAGATAAGCTCTTGCACCCCTGGGTTCTCCAGTGCCAAGTTAGGGGTGAGCTCAACCCTCGAGGGAAGTTAATAGAGACTCTAAGTTCTGTGATTAACTTCCTGGTCTAAATATGCTGGTAGGAATTAATGTCTTTAAAATCTTCACCTCTGTCAGATTTGGTTAAAAGCTGTTAGTGTGCAATTTTTTGGAAAATGCACATACATTTATACACATGTGCCCAGAAAGGGGCCATGGTTTCCACTGTGAGTCAGTTTGTAGATATATATTACATAATTAATATGCTTATTTTCTATGATAAGTTCAATGGAAATTCTTTTTATGTAAAATAACAGGCAATTTGGTACTGTAATGCTGCAAATTTCTCATACTGCTTTGATCAAACCTCCACTTTCATTTTTACTGTTTATATTCTTAAACTGCTGCAAAGTCATTTACCTTGTCAGCTCCAGTTAAATGCAACTTCTTGCTAAACTCTGTTTACAGTGGAGACAAGCATCTTTAAATGTTTGAGAAAAAGTACACAGAAATATTGGGGGGGAAAAAATTGATGGTTATTGATAGATGTTTATTAAAATGTATTTGTAATCTTCTCAAACAACAATCATAAATACAATTTGTAATCTCCAGTGGTTTGAGCCAGCAGAGTAGTTTCTCCTTTTACTTTCTTCCTAATGTCATAGTACGATTAATTCAGTATTGAGGTTTTGTATCCCTATGGGATGTGATAAGATAATGGTAGTACAGACAGACCTAGTTAGACAGAATCAGTTTTCAGACTGTTTTCATAAATATTAACAAGAATCCCCTCCAGACTACCAAAGCAGTGGCTTGTCATTTGCACTGTCTGCCAGTGAAATGTTTTGGTGGCTTAGGCACAAGCAGGCACAAATTAATCAGGTTTGACTGAGCTACATCCTGACAAAATCCTTATCTTCTGCAATGTTGATTTCAAAGCCTACAGTGGTTATTTCATATATCTTATCATTATTCAAGGCCCTTTGGGGGAGTACCCTAATTTCGTAAACATATTATGCTTTTTTGGAAGGAAAAGTGAAACATATGCTGCAGGGAGAACCTTTATAATTTGCTTTGCTTACAGATATGCTGAGCTACTAGTACTTCATAATTATTAAAAAAAAAAATCCCAATGTGCACAATTATTTTTCTGGCGAGGAACTGTTGTTTTTATCCAAATAGATAGAGATATCCAGAGCTGATCCTCAGAAACTGCAGGCCACTTTCTCAAAGTTTATTATCATAGAGAGAGCTGGGCTGATTCACCCTCTACCCAAGTTCCTCACATGATACTCAGGGCAAAGGGAAGAGCTGATGTTCGAAAGTTATTGTTTTCAGTAAAGGACAGGAAGTTCTTTGAGCACTGGTAACCATAATGAACCTGATGGTGCATGGGTTTATGTGTCAGTACTCATTGATTGGAAGCTTAAGAAAGCACCAGCTCTAATTCAAGTATCTCTACAGCTCTTTTATTGAACCTTCTCCAGAGCAGAAACTCCAGCAACAGCAGGCAGGGTTACTTTGAAGGGTTTCCTTCAGTTTAAGCATCTGTTTTCTTTAGCTCTCCAAATTCCCTGTGAGGAAACTTGGGAATTTAAAAAAAAAATTAAGTTTTTTTAAAAATACATATATCCTATGTAAGTATTTTTTTTAAATACATACAACCCTGATTGAAACAAGCAATTTGATTGAAATAGGCTCACTAATTCAAAAGGTGGCAGAAGGGATGGCTCTGACAGAGGCAGACAACATAATAACACAAGCCCTGTTCCCTTAGGAAGAAAAGCCAAATAAAGAAATGTTGTTCTTTCCCAAACCAAAGAGAAAACTGTCATTTCTTCTATTGAGGTCAGAAGCCACAGCCTGGGATGAGCTGGGAGATAAGCAGTTTGCAAGAGGGAAGGACCCAAGCACAAAATATCACCCCATGACCAAGAGCAGGAGATGAAGGAGATGAAAGATGCAGGGAACCAGGGACCAAAAAAAAAATCACTCAAAAGCTCTGAGATTATGGGAGACAGCACGTAGGAATTTGGGTAGGCTGTAGTCAGTTATTACAAAGATTATGAGTTGCGGACAGGGCAATGTTATCTCTGAGACAGCAGAAATAACTGAAGATCACAGCAACACTTGGAAGTAATTATATTGAATTTATGTGGGGCAGAATTCTTGTTGTAGCACAAAGTTTGTCACAGAGAAGTAGAAAATAGTAACAGGGTTAGATGGAATAGGATGGGACACTGCTGAAACTGTGTGCATTAGGGAATGTTACCTGTTTCAAACTGAAGTTTTTTTTTCCTTATGTAGCTAGGGAAACTGTTGCATTATTTTTTTTAATGCTAAAGGGAAAGGGTGATGTCTTTCCTACCATGTCCTCCCTATGTTATCTTGTAATATCTGTTTCAGTTCTTATTTATATATTTTTACTTTTTACCTTTTAATCTATTCTCCTTTTCTGTTTCTCTTGATTTTTCTCATTTTTCAATGTTGACTGCAGCCTGTTACCCAGTCTCTCAGTTCATTTCATGCAAAACCAATCTGAAATGTCACTGGAAATTGAAAAAAAAAGGAAAAATTGTTGTTTGATCTGATCTTTACTTTTTAGATGTACTTTTCCTTGCACTGTGATTATCATCTCACTGACTACCACTTCCTGCCTTACCTGCATCACCTGAGGTGAATTTGATAATTGCTGTTCATGTGATTAATATTTTGAATAAATGGGACAACCCAAGTATTTTGACCAGATTTCAAAAATGTTTTTACTGTGTGACTCAGAAATACCACAGTGATGGCCTTGATGGTCAGGCCAGTAAAAGTAAAATCTTCCCAAAGTGTTATTGCTCATTGAAGTATTAATAGTCAAAGACTCTGCAAGATTAAAAGAAACAACAAAAACAAAAGAAGACAAAACTAAAAGCAAAACCAACAAAAGAAAAAGAAAAAGAAACAGAAAAAGAAAAAGAAAAAGAAAAAGAAAAAGAAAAAGAAAAAGAAAAAGAAACCCAACAACAAGCCAAAACTCCTTTCTCCCATATTCCTTAATAAATCCTTACCATTGTTATTTTACCTTCTCTATGGAAGATGCTGAAAATGGGTTCTACTTTTAAAATTAAGATTAGGACAGGTGTCTTGATCTGGGTTTGAACTTGTAACTCTCCCTTTCTTTGTTCACTGGTCACTTGAATAAATAATCTGGATGTTCCTACAGCACTATCCTGGGTGGCTGCTGTTTGCACTGCTCATTAAACCTAAATAGCAAACACCCACCAAAACCTCAAACAAAAGTCAGGTTAAAAGTTCTTGTACTAATGCAAACTCCTCTCATTAAGGGGCAAAATTACCTGAGAGAAGCTTTAAAAGGACTGATGGCTGACACTGGGACAAAGCCAAAGGAATTCCAAGCGCTGTGCAGTCACAGTTCAGAAATAGCAGGAGAGCCCAGGAGAGAGAACTTTGGCAGTTTTGGTTTTCTGGTTTGTTTTTTTTTTTTTTTTCTTTTGTCTAGCCTGTTGGGTGGGTAGAGGAAAAAGACACTGCACATTATTGTGAGCTAACCATCTGTTATTCTGAACAGAGGCATTTGTTTGGCTGATGAAGTTTCAGTTTTAAGATACTCAGCAAATGCACAGTCATAATTAATTTTCCACATTCCCTTGAGAAATCACCTATCCCAGGTGTGCAGACAAAATAGTAATATGGCATCTTACTTTTAGAAAAGATTTTTCTTAAATAAAAAAAAAGAAAGGAGGAAATATTAAAAATGCAATCGAAATAAAGGCACAGGGCTTAAAATATTAATTGCAGAATCATTTCCTCTTGCTTTATTTTCATAGATCAGCCTCTGTTCCTGAGGAAACAGGAGAAGAAAGGCAGCAGGTAGCCAGAAGCAGAGAGTCAATGCTCTCACTTGTCACTGTCAGTGCCTGCTGTGTAGGGAAAATACCAGTCTGCCAAGAGCCAGCAAAAGCCTCAAGGGGGCAAAGTATTCCTAATGGCTGTGAAACTTTGGAAGCAAACAAAAATATGAAAGGGCAAAAGCCCTGCATTTTCCTTGTGCACTCAGGCAGACTTTTCTCAAATGTCTTTGAATATTTTTTTTTCAAAATAATTTTCAGTGTATGTTGGAAAACTGCTGTGAACTCCCGGGGATGATGCAGAATATACCTGGGTTTTGCTTGGAATTTGCAAACCTAGTGTTGAGTGCTTCATGTGGGGTAATTAACATAGTGGAAGAGTTCCAGTTAATGAACTTCAAAATGTTGGGGTGTGTGTTTTGTTCAAGGAAGATCTAATATTAGATGGATGTGGATATAATCCACATTACAGCATGCACTGCTGTAAGGAACCCCCAGCAGGTACATTCTGCACAACCCTTCCCTCACATCAGCCTCCTCCTGCTCTTCCATCACTGGAAACATAGTCAGACCAGTAAAGAATTGCATATAATTACCAATGTTTTCCAATTTTGTACCTGCTGTAGGCCAAAAGATAAGGCTTTCAGCACATAAGCATCTAGAATAGGATTTTTGATCTAAGGATTCTCCCTCTACAAAGAAGGAAGTCTATGTCTGAGCTCCCAGGGGCAACCCAAGCACACAGGGTTGTCTCCCCTCTTTTCCTTCACACCATTTTTTTTTTTTTTTTTTTAATGTGGAAGTTTTTTAAGAAAATATGGAGAAAAACAGTGACACCTCTTACTCCATATTAGGGGTATGGGGCATGGTTGTATTTTGCTGTAATGTTAAGTACAAAACTGATTATGTGGAGGGAAGCCTTCAGGAAAAAAAAAAAAAGTATGAGAAGGAATGAGATATGTACCACATAAAATACTGTGGCAGAGTCTGGATTTTCAGCAGGAGCTTTTGCTAGGACTTTTTGCCATGGAAGTATGAATCAATCTAGCTGCACTAGATCCAGATTTACCCTAGCATAAGAAGAAAATCTAAGCTTCATCTCTGAAAACAAATCAGAAAGCAGTGGCCAGAAAATCTCTTTGAAGCACTGATGTTTAAGTTGAGGCACCCTTGTCTTATTTGGTTGTACAGATATTTGAGTAATTTCCTCATTTTTCCAACACTATGGCTCATATACATGTTTCATAAACACTTTCCTCTTCATTTTAATATATGCTTTTACTATTCTAGTCTCATAGATCGTTTTCTTGGAGGACTGGCTCACTTCTCTCTTTTTAACCAAGCAAGCACTGCAAATTTCTAGCTTGTTCAGGGAAAGGTAATTCCATCTTTTTGTCATTATTCTTCTCCAACTACCAATTAAATCTCATTCCCTTGAGAATGCTCTAAAATGGATGTGGTATGTCTCCAAGAGACATTTTTTTTAGCTCATTTTTTAAATCAGATACTTCATTCTTAGCTCCACTGACTACCAGGGATTTTATTCAGCTCCTATGATGGGCCAGGAAGGCCTAATTCTATCTACAGTGAATGTCTGGAACCCTAAGCAGCTGCACTCAGCAACCAGACTGGGAAGCTCCCCAGGTGCAAATTTGACACAACATTCCAAGTCCTGCAAAGTTTCAGTTTAATACATGACTTGATAAGACACCAGAAATGGCTGGAATCCTTAGGAAAGAGAGAAAAGTTATGTGAGGCTACGGAGAGGAACCTAAATGAGCTGGAGGTCTCCTGTCTGAGAGTCCAAGGAAACACTTGCATTACTGTGACAGTGTTCACGGGGGTTCTTGGATGAGGCAAGAGATGAGAATGTTGACTCCATGTTCAGAAGGCTTGATTTATTATTTTATGTATATATATAACATTATAACTATACTAAAAAGAATAGAAGGAAAGGTTTCCTCTCAGAAGCTAGCTAAGAATAGAATAGAAAAGAATGAATAACAAAAGGCAGCTCTCTTGGACTCTGTCTGAGATAGCTCGGTCCTTGATTGGCCATTAATTACAAACATCCAAATGGGCCAGTCTCAGATGGACCTGACCTGTTGCATTCCTTAGCAGCAGAAAACCATTGTTTACATTTTGTTGCTGAAACTTCTCAGCTTCATCAGGAAAAATCCTGAGAAAGGATTTTCACAATAAGATGTCTGCAACACATTAAAAAAAAAAAAAAAAACAAACCAAAAAACACAAAAAAAAGAACTGGTTGAGGTTTGAAAGATCATTTTCACTATGAAAATATCTTCTCTATTTTCTGTACTAAAAGCTTGTTTCAATAAAATTTTCCCACACAGCTCTAACAGCAGGCACTAAAGTTGAGTGTATTGAACTAGAACAATGGAATAGTTTTTATGATACATTTTATCTAAGCATGAAGGAAAAGTACTGGGGTGCACTTGCAAACTGGCAATGACAACAGAACTAACAATGTCACTGAGAAATATTTAGATTGATTGGAGCTGATTAACACAGTCAGACAGGACAGTGCAAAGCACCAAAATATGTGCTAGAGCAGAGACAGATACAGAAAGTACAAGGCAAGTCTGTTTTTAGGACAAGAACACCATTTCTAACCTCCTTATTTTTGTCTTAAGGTTGTTTTTTCCATGTATATCCAGAGTTCTGGAAGTGACAGGTGCTCATCAGATGCAGCAAGTTCCTTCATTAAAGGCCTTACTGTGGCAGCAATTTTAAATACTGATTTTTCTTGGTGTTAAGACTACATGATTTATCTTTTTTTCACATAACTCAGAGGAAACACACCATTTTGTCACACTTCAAACAGCCAGAACAATCTTCAATTTTCTGAATAGGTTTGTGAGAGACTGCCAGCATTAATTTAAATCTAAGATATACTGACTAAAAAGTGTGAAGGATACACCACGTGTAGTCCACATTTCCTCTTTGAAATGGTTATATGCCAATTACCTAAATTATTTTATATCCATGTCATATTTCAAGTGTAATCAAAGAAAAAATGTTTTTTATTAAAAAGTGAAAAGAATAATATTTACTTGCTCTGAAGCAATATGAAGGGTAGATGAATATGGAGCTAGATTGTATTTCTAAGTGGTAAATATATATAAAATTATAATATTCAGAATATTCAGACTAGAAATTATGAATAAAAATTATGCTATTATAGGGTGAACGTTTGAGGAATTTTTGAGTTTGATTTTCAAAAGGTAATTGATGTCTTTTGCATTTGATGTTCTATGATTTTTAGCCATCAAAATAGCTAAGTGATTTTCAAACTTAGCCTTTAAATCACCCAACTGTTTTTAGTACATTTCCAGTCAAGATGCTCTGTCAAAAAGATAATAAAAAAGAAAACACTGGGAATGATTCAAATTGCTCCTCTTCTACAGTTATTGATGTAGAAAGTAAGACTAATATTCTATAAATAAAAAAACACATCTGATATAATACTTTCATTCTTTAAAAATATTGAAATGTGATTTTAACACTGACAATAACTTATTTGTTGAGATTGACATCTGATCTTGATTGCACATGAAAGGATGGGGAAATAACTAAGAGTTATTAGCAATTCTGTTTTTAAGGACAGAAAAGAAGTGTTCTGTGCTGGAAAAGGACTGATTGGTACTTTTTAGGATCAATAGCAATCAAAAGTAAGGTTTATTTTCTCTCTCAATGAGAATGTCAGCGAAAATCAAACTTTGATTCATTTTGTACTACCACATAAAAATCCAAATATATATTTTAGACTGTAAAGACAAGAAAAAGCAATTTTGCAAAAAATTTAAACTATGTCTAGGTACAAGCAGTTCATAATAGTTTTGGTAAATAAATTATAATGGCTTCAAACTTCCAATGACCTTTTTCTTGCACCATTTACAGACTGTCATGCTGACTACCTCTCTGATGTTCGTCCAGTGATAATCTGAAATATTGTGGCTATCATCAAAGTAACAGGAGAACATTGGGTTTAAGATTTTCAAATCATAGAAGGTCTCAAAGAAAGTAAGACATTACAATACTGCCAGAAAGCAAATGTATTGTTGAAAATACTTCAACAAAAATTTCATTTGTGATTGTGAAAAGACAGATCTGAAAAAATAACCTTAAACCCCTCATTTTTAAACTCTGAGCACTTCTGAAAAGGTTTTCATGAGATCAAATGCCCTTTAGTCCTTGCTTCTGCAGCAGCAGTAGCTCTCTGGTTCTCTCCCTGTGGTGTGAAAGTTGAGCTTAAGGAACATGACTTCAAGAATAAGTAAGCTTGATTTATCTTCATATTCTTTCACCTTTTAGAGGCATTTCCAACAATTCAGCTTTCATAACATTGCAGACCACTTCACAGCAATTTTTGTATGCTTTTTAGAAAATATTTGTAGTATTTCTGAAAACAGGTAACACTTTCTCTGATATACCATCATTATTTCAATTGATTTTTCTTTGCAGCCATAGGATGAGATAGTTCAGCTTCTCTCTTCTCTAAACAACTTTCGGGCAGCTTTTTCCAAGCACTGTCTATGATTTTTTTCCCCCACTAAATTTAACCTCGATTTTCCCACTTCCTTATTTGAATATTTCCATCAGGGGAGCACATATTTTTTTATATTATATAATTTGGCCACTTGTTTCTAAACCAGGTCAATCCACAGCTTGAGGTCCACTGTAAACAATGTTTGTGCTTTGACAACTAACTGTCTCTTAAAAGTTCAGCCCTTATTATTCTTTACAATTGCAATGGATGCCTTATATTCACTCTGGGTTTTTTTCCTGTGGTGTCAGTAATGCCACATCTCATAAACTTGTTTGTGATTTTCCAGGACCTGCACCTGCTTCAATATTGCTTTTTGCACTTGATTGATTGCCTTGGTAGGTCTCTTTGGAAGTGTGCATGTTGTTTTGCTGTCATTTTCCTGGCCTGTTTAAAAACTCAAAGCTGCGGACATATTTCCTTCAGACTTTCTGTCTTAAAAAAGGAAAATATTACTTTGTTTTCTAAGGTAAATATTCTGATTCCTTCCTTTCCCTTTTTACTGAGTGGGAAAAGCCCTTTACTCTCCTGCATTTCTCATTCTTTTATCACAGTGCAGTGTGCCCTAAAATATGTACTAGTAGTACTGACTCTCTCATTCTTATGCTGAAATTATCTGCCTTAAGTATGGCCTTTTTTTGGTCTTTGTTTTTTTTTTTTTTAATGGGTGGCTTTCTGAAATTTCATTCCTGCATCTGCCTGCTGCCTGACAGTGCATTACAGCATTTCACAATACAGTTTTCATAAACTTCATAATACTTTAAGAAGAGAGATGTTGTGGTTGAATCCCAGGTGGAAACTAAGCACCACTCAGTCAGTCAGTCAGTCAGTCAGTCAGTCAGTCAGTCAGTCAGTCAGTCACTCACTCACTCACTCACTCACTCACTCACTCACTCACTCACTCACTCACTCGCTCCCTCCACAACAGTGGCATGAGGGAGAGAATTGGAAGTATAAAAGTGAAAAAAATTGTGGGTGGAGAAAAGAACAGTTTAACAATGGAAATAAAACACGAAAATAATACATATCAGTTGTAATGAAATAGAAATAACAAAGAGAGAGAAATAAAACCCAGGAAGGAGAAGTGATGCAAATGAAAATAGTTTGTCACCACCAAGTGATGCCCAACTGGGCCCTGAGCAGTAATTCCTCTGTCAACCTTCCCCAGAGTTTTATTGCTGAGCACAGCACTATATGGTACAGAATATGTCTGTGGTCTCTTGGGATGAGCTGTTCTGGCTATGACCTCTCCCAGATCCTTTTGCACCCCCAGCCTCCAACTTATGGTGTGGGGTTAGGAGCAGAAAAGACCTTTACTCTTCCCAGCAGTAGCTAAAACATCCCTGAGTTCCCAACACTCTTTCCATCAGAAATCCAAAATATAGCCCCATACCAGCTATTATGAACAAAATTAAATCCATCCCAGCCAAAACCAGCACAGTGTGTAACAATTGCTCTAAACAAGTAAAGAACGATGGGATAGGAACTACTGATACTTGCTTAAAATGGCCCAGACAGGAAATCAAGCTTAGAAATGAACAATTATCTACTGAGTTCTGTTTCTGTGAGAGGTGTTATGATTTTTGCAGATTTTTATTGATTTTATACAGGTTAGATTCAACTTGTAAATTCAATTTTCATGCCTTGACTCTTTTGGACATAAAAAGTACCTATGTTTATTCCCTGAAGTTAAAAGTTTCATATAGTAATTAATAATAAATGCTATCCAATAAATATGGTGAATTGTAAGATTGTAACCAGCTGGGAAAATTGTAGAAGATATTATGGCATGATGAAAATATAAAATGATCTGGTAGGAAACTAGTTTGTTTGTTTGTTTGTTTGTTTTTATTATTCATTATTACATTATTTATTTTTAAGTATATTTTCAAGTCAGGACTAACATCAGGTGTTTGGTGCTGCACTTCTGACTGTATTACCACTGGTCTATAAGAAAACAAAAAGAAAAATGGAAAAAGTTCTCTCCTAATTGGGTAAAATACTTTAGGATTACCTGTTCACAAGTGAGAAGATTTTTTGGAGTAGGTTCTGATATTGCAGGTTTTAGATATGTGTAGGTGTCCAAGTTTTGGGATGGGGTTAATTTTTTACAGTGGGTGGGAGGGGGGCATGGCTAAGGCCCAGATGTGATTCTGTATCCCCTCAGGTCATTGCCAGGGGTGGGGATAGAGGTCTGCTTCTGAGGAGAAGGGCGTTCCTTCTAGGGCGAGAAAGCAGTGCTGGGGTCAGTGTTTGTTGTGAGCTTTCTGTGTAAATCATTTCTTTGTATGATAATATTAATACTCATGGTATTAATATTGTTCTGGTGCGGGGCAATTTCGGGAAAAAAACCTCTAAAGGGGTTTCCTCTAGAAAAACAAATTCAAGCAGCCCCTCCCCCAGCTGGTGTGGAAAAAAGATTTTCTTGGAGAAAAGTGGAAAAAACTGCTTATTTAATAGGTAAAGCATTCACAAGTACAAAAAGTGAACAATATGAGCTCAGAAAGTCCCTTCCTGGGCTGTGGCTCAGCTCGCTGAGTCTCTCATCAGTCCCTCTGGCGCTGGCAATGCCGCGGCCCAGGCCCGGCCCAGTGCCCACAGGTGGAGCTGCTGGTGCTCCTCTGGTGTTCAGGCCAGAGCAGGTCTAAACAGGTACAAAGAAAAAGAAAAAAAACACAGTCCAGGGAAATTCTCTGCCTCAGATAGCTAAAAACTAACTAAAAGCAAAGGAGAGCTCTGTCCCACTGTCTGTCTGCCCACAGACAGCACAGTCCGGGAGCTGGAATGCGGAGGAGTGAGTGCAGTGTCTGAAAACAAACTGCACACTCCTTCTCTCACCCCTTCACTCTCAGAACAAGTCTTAAAGGTGCAAAATTTATTATCCAACATAAATAGAACAAACCATTATGGATACAAGCATCATATACTCAACCCAGGACAAACATTGTTGCTGCTATAGTTTCCTTATCTCATTGTTGTTTCCAGTAAATTTTTCTTCTCTCAACCCATGGAAATTGTTCTTCTCTCAACCCATGGTTTTCCTCTCTTGTGCTTCCAATTCTCAACTCCATCCTGCCAGAGCAGAAAGGAGAGGGTCAGGGGGGAGGGAGTGAGTGGCAATGTGGTTGGAACTCTTGGTGGAAGAACTACTTTAAGGGCTACTGTTCCTAAATGACAACAGTAGACAAAGACAAAATCATATTTGATTTATAATTCTTAACCCTTGTTTCATGTGGATCATATTAGTTTGGTCCTTTGAAACGAATTAAGAAGCATTTTCATTTCTAGGAAATATATTTGAAACCCAGTCCTAACTTTTAAATTCTGAATAATTCTAGTTTACTGTAATAATGGTTTTAATTTCACTTAACCGCCCTCAAAAAGAATTGAATGTGATCAGTTGTTGTGTTTAACTGGATCTAATAAAAAATTAAGTTAGTAAATCAATACTGTAAAAAATTATGAAAACATTTTGGATGGTTAACGCTTATAAATTGCTGATAATTTACACAATGATTCCTCTATTTGATTGCTTAATTGGTTTTGTGAGATATATTTTGCCTTGCAAATGAAAGTGTGTGACTCAGAAATTATAGATATTCTCACATACAAACTTTTTTCGTGTTGAAAGAAACACAGGATGAGTCTCCAAACAGAAATAATTTTACATATATCATATAGTGAGGCATATCCTGACAGGTTTTACATTACTGTCTTTCAGGTGGCTCATTGAGTGAATGAATATCAGCTGAGTGGAAGCAGCAGCCCCTGGGTCAAACATTTATAATGAGACTTTGAATTACACTTAACATGAAATACCCAATGGAGAGGCTCTCATGAGCTAGTTTTTCTTAGTCATATATTTTCATACAAAAGAAAACAGTAATTTTCTTTGCTTAACTTAAAAGGAAACTTCAGCCATCTTTTATCCTTGATTCCATTGAAAAATGGAATAACCTTTCTTAAAAGAATTATAGAGATAGTTTACATACTTGTACAAAGTAGCTTAAGTAACTTGAAAGTGATTTCATGGTGAAATTTACTTACCTCAAAGTACCATTTAATCACAGGATTTAACTTCCATAAATTATTTATAAATGCACACAGTTCAGGATTGTTTATATTCTGCTTATAAATATTTTCTACATTACAACATTATTTGACACGCCCACTTTAAATATAAATATATATATATATTTAAATCTTTATGTATCTTATCCGTTGTGTAACAAACTTAAGAAACCCTATAAATCAAATTAAAATGAAAAATACATCTTAAATCTAGGTCAGGAGTCTTCCATGTTTTCTAGATTACTTCTATTTCATGATGATTCTTCAGTGCTCTATAAAAGTTAATAGGCTGGCAAATGGGCTGTGCCATCTGTTTCAGTTGTGATGAGTTCATTAGTCTCTACCTGTAAATTTGAGAGTAGTTCTTAAACAGCTTACTTTTGTCTGTGAAAAGTCAGGCTCATCTCTGTCAAAGCTGTTTTAAATTGTGAACCAGTCTAGCCAGTGTTTCACCTTCTTGTAGAAAGACTAATATGAAAATTCTCATGATGCTGAAAATAATCAGGGACATAATAAAGCAGGAAGAGCACCTGCACTAAACCACACTCACTGAGTTCAAGCTGTGTTTCAAACGGGCTTTGAACACTCATCTAGTGAGATGAGCTACTCAGACTTCTCCTTGAAAGTAAATCTCCGGGGGGGAAAAAAATGCTGCTCTACAGATATAGTGATATAGCTTTTTTTCTTACAATTTGGAAAAAGTCAGCCATAACCAGAAAGGAAATGGTACTATGAGTTTTAATTAGGCAATGACTTTCAGAGAAGAGAGGTATTCTTTTGTGAAGTAGATGAATTACTTGGAGGCAAAGAGAAAATTAAAAAAAAAAAAATTCTCAATAACTTCCTTTTAAAAATCACTGTCCATTCCTGAAAGGAAAATTCTGATTTTTTTATTTTAAATCAACTCGGCTTCAAAAAGTGTATCACAAATTATTATCTTATTTTCTTAAGAGAGAAGAAATTATGCCTGTGAACTTGTAGTTCTTCTCTTGTGAATAATAGGTTAATTCATTATTAGTCATTTTTGTACATCTACTGAGGGCAGTCCTTTCTCTCTCTCTGGCAAAGAAATTTTAGCATATAAATATTTTTTTTTAATAATTTATCTTCTGCACTGTTGGCATGCCTAACCCTGTTACAGTAAGAATAAAGATTATCACTTCCAGACTCCAGTGTCATGTGTTGAGATTGCAGAAAAGTGTCAGTTCTACAGGTGCTGTAGGCTTTTGATTTAATCATGTGTGAGGGATGTCATGACAGCTGCCCCATTTTCTCTAAACATGAGAATAAAAGTTTTTATTTACAGTAGCAGATGGTGAACTTCAATCTACTCCTTATGTCTCTGTAAATTTTATAAACTGATAAACTGTTAGAACTGGTCAAATACCTTCAACTGAAATACAGTTCACTAAAAGTTTGGTTTTGTCCAACCTGAATTATTTGATTTTTATGGAATCTTCTTTTGGAAAATGAAAACCAAGTTGCTGGATTCGGGTCAGCATCACATTTACCTCTAGTTACAGCAAAGTTTCTGTTTCTATGCAGCTATATAATGAAGTTCTTGTCTTCCCCACAGCTCTATGGTCTGCTATCATCTCTCATTCCCTATGATTCTCCTCAGACCTGGGTTCATGGCAAGGTTTCCTAGCCACAGCCATTCTCTTGTGCTCCTGCCTGTCTGCCACCAATGTGAAAAAAAAGCATGAGTGTGCTTTTTCCAAAGGACATTGGTGCAAATCTGCCTCAGCTGGGATGTAAAGGAGGTGGCACTCCATGAACTCACGGGCAGAAGTGTCAGTTGTGCCCTGAGAGCACTTTAACCTCTCAGTGGGGAGCAGCCTGACCGACACTGCGCCGTACCAGCACTTACTCTGGGGCTTATTCTAAAATGTTAAGCTGATTTCCACTGCACGGTGTGGCTGTATTGGGGATACATTCTGGGAATGGGGATATATTCTGGGAATCAAAGCCTGAATAATAAAGACTAAAGGGCCAGTGCTTTTAGGATTCTTTGTGTGTGTCTGTGTGCCTTGTAATGGAAAATCACTATTTAAAACACACAAGGTAAACTTTGAATTTATTTGACATAAACTAACACAAAAAGTGAACATAAAGAGTTTGTTTTACTTGAGATAAACGTTGTTATTTTCTTTCCAGAATTTAAAGAAACTGCCCTGAGTTATTTTGCATGCTTTCTTATTTTTTTATCTCATACAGTATATTTTAGGAAACTAGATTTTCTTCATTATTTTTGAATGTTTAGTATTAAGAAGGACAGCTTAAAGACCTTCAGCAAGCATACAAATCAAAGCACAACACCTAATTATATCTCTGAATGATCACACCATCTTTTACTATAGAAGAAGAAAATGTCCCCTCTCATAGCTTTTGTTTCTTCGTATCAAAGAGATTGTAGTGAGAGATCAACTAAGGGAGGTCTGAAATAAATGGAGATATTTCAAATCATAACCTCCTTCCATGTCAGTGTGTTCTGTTTTTCAGGGGTAATAAGGATGGTATGTAACATACTGTGAGCAACATCAAGATTTTTTTTCCCTGTTAAACTGGGACAAGGTTGCCTATGGGGTCAGAAAAGAGAATGACAAAGAATAAGATATATCAAGACTTTTACTTCTAATGCACCCACCTTATTAACTTATTTTAGGGTCTTGCTTTTATTTTCTATGTTAGACACCACACTGGAGCCTTAAACAGGTTCTTTACTCAGCTTTCTGTATGGGCAAAGAACTCTTCAAGGTCCAGGCTGATGCCTTCAATCTGCAGAGTGAAGAGCCAGGCGCTTGTGGAACATCATTATTCCTGGGTCAGAGCTCCTGGGAATGTGGGATTTGAAAGGAAGTTCCTTTGAGGTTTGAATCTAAGTCAAAACACCCCCGACTATACACATATAAAAATGCCTAGAATGCTTTAAAATGAGCTTTAGTTGGCTGAACTCAGGCTGTATTTAAAAGTCCCAATTTAGTATTTGAGCTAAAATGACAAAGCTAAAGGAAAAGCTGGCACAAGGAGGTGACAGAGCAAGGATCATGGAAGCAAATAAAGTATTTTAAACATATTTGTGAAGAAGGAACATGGACATGGGTAAGGCCTTTTTAGATATTCGATCAGCATATTTATATTATGCTTGTTTCTTTTGTGTTTTGCCTTTTGGAACTCTGGTACCAGCTAAGAACCATCAGGATGGGGTGTGAATTAGGCATAAGCTCTGAAGGTCCAGTCAACATTTTCAAAAAATAGCTTTGAACAAACATTCTTCCCATTGGGCTTGAATATTGTTTCTTATCAAGAAAACAAAAATTATAAACAAATACCACTTCATCATCACTTAGTTATCAGCTTTGTCATGTTTTATAAAATAATGCCTGGTTTTCATGAAGTGGGTCATCTGTAATTCTTCTGAAACTCACAAAAATCCCTTGCCATTGCTGTATTTTTAGCAAAGAATAATGAATAACTGATAGGATGAAATATAGTGCTACATAATTGGCAAATGGAGAACATTTTGCAGAAATCACTCAAAGTATTTTGAATTTCATTCTAGTCATGGTTTATTTAACACTAGCAGAGTGCTGGAAGAGTTTCACAAAAGATTGATGACCCTTTAGAGCAATTCCTAAGTGTAATCTTATGTCTTAAAGAATTATGTCACTTTCTTTAAGGGTGCTGAGAAAGATATTACTATGCATCAATAAAAATTCAAGTTTTACCTACCATCTGTATTGCATAAATCAAGTAGAGGGTAAGGGTTTCCCCGGAAAACAATTATGGAATGGAATGAGATGGCCCAAAAGGCATTTACTGTACTAAAGCATGTTGGCAAATGCATTATGCTGCAGCTACAATGAACTTCAGAATAAATTTTAAGGACAACATTTTCAAGGATTTGTGCCCAGGGCCCAGTATACATGGAAAATGGTGTTTCTTATCCTTTGAGTCGGAAATTCTCTACAAGGAAGAGGTGCACCTGCTCAGGTTGAAGTGTAGTTTAAACACAGCTTTAAAGATGGTTGGAAGCATTTTTCAGGTCAGTTTGGCCATTTCATTTCAAATGAACTCAAACTGATTAGAAATCTTTTAGCTGAACAGAAACAAATTAGCTTGAAAAGAATGTGTGTGAGTATGTGTGTCCCTATCATATGCATACATAGGAAGTTGTTGGAACTAAATAAAGGGGAAAACTTAATTAAAATATTTTTAAAAAATTAATGTAGAAACACTGCTGTCAAATCAGCTCAATACTCTTAATTTAACATTTATTACCTTACTAAGAATCTAGGCCACTGTAAAATCACTTTACCTATTTTGACAGTGTTCGAGGAGATTAGACAATGGAAACACTTCAAAACCAATCAAATGTATGCTGTCTTCAATTTCCTGCAATGAAGATGCTAGTACATCCATGTGCAAGTCAAATCATATCTAAAATATACAAAAGAGCTGATCCTGTACATATCCATTACTATTCTTTTGTAAAGAGACGTTCTCCTTGTCATATCCTGAACTAAGGCACAATGGAGTACACTACAGCTGTTCGCAGAGAACTGGAGTTAGAGCTCTATTTGTTGTTTAGAAAAATACATAAATTTTTGATTCATAAATAAAACATAATAATCTTGAAACTGTCGCAAATTTGAACACCCTTCAGAAATATTTAATTTGACACTAAATAAAAACCATTTAAAGTAAGGATTTATAGCAGAAATTGCCTCTGAATATTACAAATACAGTGAAGAATAAATAGCATGGGACGGTTGTCTAGAGTCTGGTGTCACTTCTATTTGGAAATGTACATTTTGAATAGAATTTATTTAGTAAAACCCAAAGAGCAAGTGGTTAGACTGTGCAATAAACAAAACTGCATCTTTTGGAAGGAGAGGAACCTTTCCTTGAAGTACATATCACTTGGATTAGTCAAGAGAACTGGTATGACATCTCTCAAAGGATTGCTAAAATACCATTAAATGAAAAACTGACAACGACTGTGAAATATAATAACACAGGTATTATATTTTCAGCCAAGTAGCCCTTGGGAGGGACCTGCTCTCCTTGAGGAGCTGTGCCTCACCAAGGCAGTGCCCCACCTGCCTGGAGGCCAGGTGTGCTCTCTGACCATCACACTGACACTGGCAGCTGAACCAGGATCACCACACAATTTCATGGGCATTTTGGAGCTATTAATTTTCCACCACTAATGAGCTGAGATCAGCTCAGCTGGTTAGAGTATGGCACAAATAATGGGGCTAATAACCCCAAGTTCATGGCTTCAATCCCTGTATGGGCCATTTACTTAAGAGTTGGGCTCAGTGACACCTGTGGGTCCCTTTCATCTCAGAATATTCTCTGAATCTCTGAGATGCAACTGGAACAGATTATAAGTGGCAATGAGGTCTCTTTTATCAATTACCCTAAACATGTTCTTTCTCTTCTGCTTTCTGTATACCAGTGTTAGTCAAGCTGCAAAGGCTGTATCTCACTCATCAAAAGTGTTGTGAAATCAGTCTTTCTCACAGTTATATACAGAAAGCTTATCAGTGTCATTTAATTTCCTGAAAATTCAGGGCTACTCTACAGTCTGCTGAAGCACTCAGTGATATTAGCAATGTTTACTGAGGAAAGATTAAAATGCTGATCACCCAAGGAAGACAGTTTTATAAATTCAGAGGGCAGCTGTTGTCAATAAAAGTAATTTTCAAGTGCTGGGCTTTTTAAATGAAAATGGTCACCAAAAGCATGCCTTTCTCAAAGCAGTGCTTCATTGCTAAACTTAATGACTTCAAATTCTGCTGTGCAGTCTCAGCCTCAGCTCTGCTGTCAGATCTAGAATATTACCCAATTGTTCTAAAATACACTTCTTACTTTTCATTCTTCTTTGTATGTGGGCTTGGCTTATGGAAAAGTTCACAGATACTTCTTTCCAGAATGCATGATTTTGGTAAAAGAGGAGTGGTCTGATAAGCCCTCAATGTTGCTTAACTAGATGTAAGTATTCAGCGCATTAAAGTACATTCCACAGTGATTGGAAACCATTTTATTGTTAGTAAATGTCCTGTCTCAGAAACTACAAATGCTAAAAGTTTGAGAAGTCAATTTTCTGGTGTAATGATAATACCCTTTACTGGAAAAGGAGGGGCTTCATTGTACTAGTAAATGAAATATTAATAACTTACATTTAAAAGTCAAAATAAAAACATAATTCTCAAAACTATTATGATGTATGGTGAAACAAACAGATCCACTTTCAAAATAAGACTCTCTTTTTATTTTGACATTTATTTCAAAATCTTAAATATTTTTACAAATCAAGAAACAGTATTTTTCATCTCACATTTTTATTATAAACTTACTAGATCAGTCTCTCTTACCAAGGATCTGTGCTATGTCTGTCATGAAAGGACCCTGCCATGGCCCTTCTTCAGGCAAAAAAATTTTTTTCCTTGAACAAGAGGTTCTGACTCAGAAAACTTACTTGGAAAATTCTTATATAAAAGGGGTGCAGTGTCTTGCAGGTATAGAGCTTAGTGCCCTGTGATTTAGTAGTCTAATTCTGCAGCCTAAAGCTCTCAGCTAGGTTAGCAAAAATCAATGATCCTTGTACTTTAGACTGCCAGCATGTTTTAGGTTGTTCTCAAAATAAAAAATCCAGGAATGATGTGGTGATATAGACTGAGAGTTCTTTAGTGAATGTTGTAAAAGATAGATTAAAGCACTGTGCTGTGCTGAGCTGTCTTTGCTTCAGCCTCTTTCACGCCTGACTTTGCAGTCACCCAGATTCAGCTGGAAGATGTTCTTTGTCTCCCTGGAACTCAGTCATTAAATAATAGCACTAAAAATCTTGTGAGTCAGAAGCCCCAGTTTTCAGTGGCTCTAACATTATTCCCAGACAACATGGTACATACTCTTCATTATTCATTTAAATTCAGTCCAAAATCAGTCCAAATGTAGCTGTAATCTTAACCATGAAAGCCTCCCTCTGCTCTGACATTTTGAAAAGATGAATATTGAAAACAGGTCATAATATCAAAGCCTGTCTGTACAGCACATTTAGAAAAAAATAACTGTAAATTTATGCAAATGGGGCAGTCTTCCTTGGAACTGTAACTTCAGCTAATACATTTCACCCAGGACACATTGCAACCCTGGAGCTAAGTAACTGCAGTGTTCTCAGAGTGGAGAGCGCCACAGTTTTGTCCTACAAAATAACTGCAAGCAAGGACATAACAAAGAGGCTTGGTTTGGTTTACAGCTTGAAGGAGACTACAGTTTTTCCTGAGGCAAGCAGAAATCACAATGGCCCTGGTGAACCAGAGCAATTAATAATTCTCCAGCCATCTAAGACAGCCTTGTATGGATGCAAAAAGATCCTTTCTCCTACTTCTGATCTCACCTTGATGCTGCCTGCTGCACTAGGGAAAATATCCAAAATCACAACTGGCTGAGCATTTGGCCAAGCATTTAAATAAATTTGAGAATTACTTTTGACAGGCCTTTCTCCTATTATATTCATGGGTTTGAAAAAACCTTAAAAGAATAGAACTGAGTTTGTAGGCTAGCATTCAAGGTACATTTTTGAATTCCAGTTGCTCTGCTGTTTCCCTCAGTCCATACTGAATTTTCCTATGACAAGACCCTAAAGATTAGGTGAATCAGATACTGGTTGTCAGCTTGGTAGTGATTTTACTTTGGAAGGAAGCATGTAGATATTCCTGCTATCAGACAGAATTGATTCTGGTTTTTCATTTTCTGGATAAATATCTAGCCACCAGCTACTGACAAAGAGGAGAGAGTACTGAGTGCTGCCAAGATCAGTGTAAGGAATTTTGGCAGCTGTGGATCACTGGGAGAAGAACATCTGCTATATGCATCCTGCTGTATTCTGGCAACTACCTGCTTAGCATTAGCATGCCCAGGAGCTTCCATTCTGGCACACATCTATGGTTTCACTGAGGGCAAACTGTTTCTCTCTAAAGCCTGCATGTGTCCATAGAGCCAGGCAGAAGCTGAGTAAAGGTTTTGAGGATCCAAATTTTGGATTAGAGATCATTGTCTTAGAGAGACAATAGAGACTTACAGAGTCTGTGTCTGTTGAAGACAGCCTGGAACTGAACAAGTGTGGTCAAGTGCTTAGTTCTGGATTTAGCTCCTGTTCCAACAAACAGGCTGAGGTGATTCTAGCTTGTGAGTTGCAGACTTCACTGCCCCACTGTTGTACTTTAGAGGTTATTCCCTTGAGGGGAGAAGTAGCAGAAAAAGTTACTTCAGTGGTAGTAGATAATGGTTACCTATCACCTGGGGTGGTTAAAGAGCAGACAGGTATCGAATTGGTCCAGAAAGCCAATCATGAATGGATTCAAACTGAAAGACAGTAGGCTTAGATAGATATTAGGAAAAATTCTTTACCTTGAGGATGGTGAGACTGGAACCTGTTGCCCAGGGAATTTTAAATGATTCATCCCTGGAAGTGTTCAAGGCCGGGTTGGAAGGGACTCTGAGAAACCTGTTCTAGTGAAAGGTGTCCCTGCCCATGGAGGTTGGAATTAGCAGATCTTCAAGGTCCCCTTGCAACCCAAACTCTCCTATGATTCCATGAATCCATCTGCAACCTAGCTCCTGTGGCACTGACCTTGTTTTCCAAAGCACTTCTGGAGAGATAACCCAAAGACCTCCACTCTCTTTGACAGCACTCCATTAAAACAAAAAAGATTCTGATTTAAATAGTCACTGTTAAAGGATAAAAAAGGAATGCTAATGAGGTCATTAAAAAGTAACTGGATCCAAATCAGATTCATATAGAATCCTTAGCTTTCAGTGGCATTAAAATGCACATATGCTAAGTGGCATAGTAAGAACTCCAGAAGAGTCACCAGAAGGAAAAGTACCACAGTAGAATGGGTCTGATGACTAGCAAAACCGGTGGGAAATTTTTTTTTAAAGTATGGGCCAAGTGATCAGCTCTGGGACCACAATGGTTCACCTACTAGTCATGATGGACAGACTTGTAATTATTATGAACCTTGAGTTCACACTTGGCTTTACTAATTTGTATCTATAATTTTCACAATTCCATTATGAATGCATGGAGTTTTGAGCCACTGTAAAAATACGATTCCTTCACTGTTAGAGCAATTGGTAGAATAAGATATACCTAAGTAGAGGTTGTTTTGTTTCAAAATCATGGTTAAAAAAATCTTCAGGTCTTCAGTTTTTTTGAAATTGAAAAGTAGCTTATATAAGATAGGTTCAACATCATTAGGAAAACACTGCTATTCTGAAAGAGATGACTTATCATTATAAGAGGAAGGAGCTTTTAACATTTCTTTTTTGCTGTCATATATTCATTGTTTCACAAAATATTAAAATCATATCACTATGTTATTTAAAATGTTATATTTTCAGGACAGAACCGTGGTCTGGTGTCTTTATAATATTTTTTCTTCCTAGGAGTGTGTGATGATTTATATACAGGGGGGGGGAATGTATAATTAATGCCAGAGTATGCCCCAAAAGCAAATCAGAACTTTTGCAATGCAAAATTAAGGCAAAATCTTTGGGTAGGATACTACACCTGTATTTATATACATGGGCAGCAGAGAGGTGTGCTGCATGTCTACTCTGGCAATGAGTTCTAAGGAGATGGGAATATAGGATGTGCTCAGAGTAGCCATTACCCATTTCTGAGACCTACTACCACGTGTGTTTCATAAAAGGTTCCCATTCTCCTGACAAGGTCCTAGTCTGATCACACAGGACTGTTTGGATCTTGGCATCTCAGTGACTGGATCTTGGCATCTGAGTTTGCACACCAAAGGAATTCTGAGAAAAAAATATTTCATTGTGTATTTCATTGTGTATTCTGAAATTTGGGTTTATTTTGACTGGGACACACACACCCTCCATGCATTAAACCCATGCGCAGAGTTTTCCACAAGAACAAAAATCCAATTTTCTTGCAGCAGAGACAAGACAAAATCTGCCTCAGATTTTGACTGCCTCACAGCAAAGCAGACAATCAGAAAGTCTTTCACTGGATTTGTGCTTCTTTCTTGGTTTGAACATTTGTTCAAACCAAGCTTGTAACTGTGTGACAGTTATGAGTAATCCTAATGGAAAACTGTTTTACTGACAACACCTTCAATCTTCACTTCCAAAAGTTTAGTTTTTATAGGTTGTTTAAAGTCTAGAGAACCTCCATCTTGAAATCAAATCTTGGTAGGTTTACTTCTCAGATTGGCACTCATCTACAGATTATTTTCTAAAATTGCCTCTTGACAACAAAATTAACTGCTTATTACACAATATTCTCTTTGGTATTAAAGGTGGGATAACAGACTGGGAACAAATGGAAAATATCTTGTGTTTAGTCTTGAGTTGGCTCCCATTGCTGAGCCATTAACGCATGATACAAATCAGGTGCTGTACAGTGCAGATGAAGCACGGTTATCTGTGATGGACACTCAAGAATGAACCAGCCGGACCAGGAGGACTGGCTGGGCGGGAAATTCCTGTCTTTATCTAGTCTAAGACACTGTGCTTCCCCTGAGAGCTGAGGAGACCATGGCTCCTGGTCTTCTTTGTCTCTTTCTGGTCTAACCCCTTCCAGTGCAATTTTCTTTCTAGGTTTGCCATGTGGTGCACCTGCCCTGATTAGAAGGGAGAAATAGACAGAGATAGGAATTATGCTACATGTGTTATTTCAAACCATTCAAGAAAACACATTTTATTTGGAGTTAGCCATCAATCACAACAGCAGCTGTACAAGATGTCAGGGAGCAGTAAGATCTAAAGGAGAAGGAGGGAGAGCAAGAATGCAAGGTTTCCACAACCAAACACACAGCAGGACTGAGGTGGGGTTTGCAGTTCCATCTTTTCCTGCACAAAGGGCCACCTTGTCCAGAAAGCTTTTGGAGACTGCCATTAGCAAATATTTTTGACAGTGGTTTCCCCAGCAGTTTGTTTTTTTCCTCCCAAAACATGAGATGTGATTTTCAAATGTGTCCCATCTCACATTTTGTTTATTCAGATTTCTCTGTCCCCAGTGCAACTTTCCTCCAGGAGTATCACTGAACCCACAAAAGCATCACTTTTTATCAACAGGATATGAAATCATATGCAGTGATGAATGGACAGAATAAAACTGGCATTCTGCTGCAGTATATTAATTTTGGCACATTTGTATTCTCTCTCCTGACAGGTTGTGTCTAAAATATGTGCTAGGGTTTTTTTATCTATGCCCCACAGGATTGTACTTTATTCTTTCTTTCTGTGTTCCCATTTGTTACATTATTTATTTATATGGCATTTTTTTCTCTGCAATAAACTATCCCTAGTCTGGGTCTCCATCATGCCTTCTCCCCAGTCCTTAAAACACACAGTCAGTTTCCTGCAGACAGTAGATACTTGTCTTATGGCAAGTTTCAGCAGGCCTGTTCTCAGGTTTTGCATTTGGGATGGAACGCCTCAGTGTCTGACAAGGCTACTTGGCAAAGAATATCTCTAGACTCCTACAGATTTAGTAACACCCTGGAGCAGCACATTATATTGTTAAAGTATTTATTTCTGAGGTGGTTCAATAGCACAGAAGAGAATAATTTTTAGGAATTTTAGGCTTCCCTGATCTTATGGTTTTTAGAAGGTCGAGTGTGCCGCAAACTTGAGCATAGCTACAAAGTGAAAAAAAGTAACGGAAGACTTCAGTACCCAGCATTACTGACTTTAAGCCCTGAGATTTAAAACGTCCTGTTGGATGTTATGTTGTTTTGCTTCTACCACTAGCCAGTCACTTGGGATTGCATGGGCAACCTCTTACCTCTTTCTTTTTAATGGGGAAGAAAAAAGCTTGCTACATAAGTTTGGAAAGTTGAATTTGTAGAATACTAACAATGATATTCAAAGAGCCATTCAAAAGGTTATGGATGTTAATATTTGTTTGACACAGAGACATCTAAAGGGCTATGGTGAGTTGAGCATTGTCAAGCTCCCTTTAAATAAGAGAGCTCTCAGAACATCACTTTATGTCATGAAGCATGAAGAAGAAACCTTCATCAAGGCCCAAACTGATAAGGTGCAGAGTGCCGTGTCATACATGAGTATTGGTAGCTCAGGCTTGCCCAGACGACAGAGATGTACAGCCCAGGGCTGATGCCAAGCCAAGAAACTCTTCCCCAGGAGGTCTAATTAGCAGTTTGCTAAGTGGAAGTGGTGTGGTCTTACTGCCTGTTGGATCTACAGCCAGTTCAGTAAACGTCACTCTCAGGAACTCTGCGCAATCTTCTCTCCCCGTGCTGGTGCACCTGGGGGAGTTTTGAGGAGGTATTGCACACTCTAGGAATTGCAGCAAGGCCACTACTGAACCTACATGTTCTGAGTGCTGTCACTTATGCTGCCTATAGTCTTCAGTTTGCAAAACCCCAAATATGCCTTGTAAAGTGTTCAGAAAAACAGTTTATGAGCCTCAAGATGGGATCTTCCTTTAGCGGTTATATCAAGGTTTCCTAAAATGATTAAAATTAAGATAACAATTTCATCACTTTACTATGTAAATTTATAAAGCAAGAAAAAAGTTCACACTTCTGCTTCTAATTACTGATTTATTTGTAGTGAACCCTTTCACAGTCTTTTCCCCTCCCATACTTTTAGTGCTGTGCAGAGATTATTAGTGATGAAGACAGTTTGTGCGCTATTCATTTTCTGCAGCAGTTTTGGTGTAGAGAGTGCTGAAAGCTCAGTCCAAATGCAAGATGTTCCCAACAGGCTGTGAGCCTTCTCAGCATAGTTTCTAACCCAGGAGCAATAACAGCATTGCCCTCACAGCATAACTATTCCAAGGAGATCTAATATCTCTGCTCCTCTACAGCAGTTTTGAAATTGAAAGTTAATGCCTTCAAGAGAGCTTTGAAAGAGTTCATTCCAAAGTCAACATTATATAATGGAAGCCTGCCAGTTTAAAATTAATGTGAGAAAACAGGTTACTCATGAACTGCCATTATGGTATACTAAAGCTGGAGACTTTATTTCTAGCTGTGTTTTAGTAAGAAAAATATGTATTGCATCATCCATCAGAGCTTGTTAACTGTATCCACTGACATCCTTATCCTCAGTAACACTCTTAATCAGAGTCAATCCATTTTGCATATTGAAGGAAGATAAGGCAGGCAATATAATAGCTTGAGATTTCAGTAACATTATCTTGCTTCATAAATATAAAAACAAGTCTTCCTTGGGATTTTTTCATTTTCTTGTTGTTGTTTTTAACACCATCTAGCTAACTATAAAAGTCTTTTGAACATTATCTTATTCCAGAAAACACATGCATATATGTTTATATAAATTCATGTGGTTTTTTATTACATCGGAAAAAAAAATCCCAAAAGAGGAAATGTAAAATTTTAACAGTAACAGCTCCAAGCTTCTTAATTTTGGGAGGAGTAAAAAGAAAATACAAGACTTGGTTCTTTCTCTGTGTTGGAGGTTAAGACTACCAAAAATGAGCAATGAGCAGGTGTTCTCTGACTGATGATGAAACCAAATAAGATGGAACCTAGTGCTCACAAGAAAAGTTACTATGAAGAAGCCCTATTTTGGTTAAGTCATTTCTGAGATGTTAATAAGCCAAGGCAGAGACACCTGTAGATTTCCAGATTACACTGGGACTCTTGGGTTGGTCTTTGGCACAGTCTGGTGTATTCTGTCTTCAGAGGGGTAATCAGGAGGTCATTCAAGGCTGAAATAAATAGAAAAAGCTACATATTGCTCAGTTATTTACTCAGCACCCAGCTACAGCTTTCACCCCAGTTTCACTGAATGCAGAATTCAGGTCCATATGTGACTGAGCCGATCACAGAGTTATTGCCTCTGGAAATAGAAATGTCAACACCCACTGAAAGAAACTGAGACCTTCCTGTGGATATTAATGAGGGAACTTGAAAACTGAAGAAAGAGCTGTAGTCTCCCAGTGTAAATATCTCATTGATAAGAAAAAAAAAGGTCCCAGGTGATAGAAATCCCTTTCTGGAGGTCACATTGCTGTTAGAACATCGCCTCTTTAGTAATTTTGTGGTGGTAATCTCTAGGTTTGCTAAGAAAACGTGCAGAAGTGCATACTGTTTACATGTCACTGTATGAGAATTGAGTTAGAGAGCTCTCAGAGGAATAAGGATAGAGCTCTTCCTTCTTGCTTTCAATTCCTCCTACAGGGTACTGAACTGACAAAGGGGTTACAAAAATATTTTAACTAGGATAAATATACAGATCTAACAACTTACCTGCATACAGAATCACTTGAGATAGGATCTGTAACTTAATTTGCTTTGCTGATCCTGGTCTTTAAAATGTGACCCTTCCTTTCTGTGCTATGCAATGGAAATTCCTTTCTGATGCTTTCCCAAGTTACTGGTGGAATCTATTAACAGTATTGTATCTCTGCACTTGTGTGGAAATGCAAAGGTGCTGAAATGGCCAGCTGAGGTTGATTCTGTATAGTATGACATATAGTACATGAAGTGCTTAAAAACAGTAATTTCATCATTATGAAACCATATCTTAGAAAGAAAACCAAGGCATGAAGGGCTGTGCTTGGTGTGCATTCAAGTGCATCAGGGAGATTACAAGACCCGAGTTTTCTGAGCTGAGCTAGGGTTTTAACTCAATCTATATTGGTGGGAGGTGAGCAGGGGAAACAAAAAAGAGCAAACAGAAGAAAAAATAAAATAAAGCAATAATGTGCTAACTAGTGCATGGATAGGCTATTCCTATCTCTCTGAGGCATAAAAGTGAGACTGAAGGACTTCTGCATGGGAATCTCACACTTTTGTTTCTCTTGGAAATGGTCCTTCAGACCAAGTATCTGCTGGCTGTTAACCAGCTGAAATTTCATCCCTAGGAGTGTGCAGCATAAGATCTAGTCCTATTTTTGAAGATAATTAGGCTTTCATTTTCAGGGCTGTCAATATGGTACATATACAGTAAACATATTAACAAGAACTAAAGCATGGAGTAATGAAGGAGAAACATGGGTGACGTCTGGCTGTCTCTTGCTTATCTGTCCACACTGGGTTTTTGTTTTAGCTTTGGTACTTGAAAACTGTTTTGTAATGTCAAAGGATATGCAGGACACGGGAGTTTTTGAAGAATAACAGTAAACTTGATTCATACCTATGTTAAACAAAAAAATTCAAGGAAACTACTCACCTCCCTGTGAAGATTCCATATGGATGTACAATAAATAATTTTGGTATTTTCTTCATGGAACCGGCTTTTCACCTTAGACACTATCACTACCCTCCATTTGTATGCTAATCAGATTCTTTAGATGAAATGTCCCATTCCACTCTCCTGAAATATATCGTGTTAGTTACAGCTTTAGCTTTGCAGGACTTGCCCTTATATGGATCTGGATTCTTCACAGTTTAATTCACATTTATCCACTGCACCACTGTGACACTTAGGAATAAAGTCAGAATAAGCACTTTGTAAGATCAATGAAGAGAGCAAAACTAGTGCTGGGACAAGATTGAGCTTAAGTGAAATAGAAGATAGAAATGTGTTGACACACTACTGTTGCATTAAAAATTACAGAAAAATGTGTATGAAAAGAAGTGATTGGAGAAGTAGATGAATGGAAATTGGAAGATGCCAAGAGAGCACATACATAAAGGAAAAGAACAGATGCTAGAGCAAAATATTTAAAAAATTTTATAAATAATAAAAATCAGGTAATTTAGTTGTTTAGATCTGCCTATCTGTTTAATAGGGTTGTGTAATAGTTCTCTAGTCCAACGGCCTAAAAATGGTCTAGATTAAAGTGTTTTTAAAATATGTTTACTTGCTTTGCACCACAGCAAGCAAAGTCATGGATTTCAACATGGCATGGCAGAACTGTTCCTTCTTCAGAATTTAGAGTGAAATAAAATGATGGGACAAGTATAAAACCCAAGAAATGTTTCTCTGCTATCTTAGTGCTGAACCAAGAGATGACTCAGTTAAGAAAACCAGAATCTGCTATTTTCTTACCTTCCATCCCTGATGGGTACTCCCTGCCAAGGGAAAAGACAATCATACACTTTTTTCAAGCTAAATATCCTGGAATTGAGGCAGATACTGCTGGTGGAACTGTTCCATTCAGCAATTACATTGTCATATTGACATTGTCATATATTTGTTACCAGAAGCACCATGACACTGCAGGTCAGGCTGTTTGGGAAAGGCAGCCTGGCAGGAATTTCTCATCCAACTTTGGTGATAATTCCAACCACAAAGCTCTTCAACTTCACCTCTTTGCTGATAAAGATTTGTGTTTCATACACACTAGAGCAAATATGTCTAAATGTTTTAAAGGATCCCAAATGCTCTAAAGCATGATTTTTAGGTACATGATTGGAAGATAAATGTTGAAATGCTGGGCATTCGGGATACAGAAGTGGGCACACATTCTTCATCCCCTCAGGAAACTGTACACCTGAGTATCTGTGAGTACTCCCAACATCCCATACTCCCATCTGAGAACACAGAATAGCCTCGTGCATGAATTCAGAGTTTCTCCACCAACTAGTCATATAAAAAACTATATTGTAAAGATTTCAGGCAATTTGAAACGCTAAAATTCAGGGAATTTATTGTTTTGCAAGAAAAAATATAAGATTTATTAGGTACCTTCACCTTTCATCATCAGAAACATATCATGAAGGGATTTTGCAAGAGAAGAAATCTGAGTGGTAGAGGAGCATTCAGTTTGAGATTACCTCAAAACTCAACTTTCAGAATAGGTTGCTCTCTTGGGAAGAAAGTGAAATTAGATTTTCTTATTCATGTTGGCAGAGAAGAGTCCTTCATTACAAAACAGTATCAGGTGAATGCACCTTGCTGCTAAGGACAGGGAAATGCAGAGTCAAGGACTTTAGAATGTTAAAATAAAAAGGCCTTTCTGGAAGACTGTTTAGAATGAAGCATTTATTCAATAAGGATCACAGTTCTTATTTATATTTTCCAATGTTTTTTTCATTCATTTGTGGAAATGGAAACAATTTACAGATTTATTTATTATGTTTCTAGGGTTAGCTTAAAGTTATTTACCATATGCAATAACAATATAAAAACAACGGTGATATTTTTCATCTCTTTAGTAAAAGGTGGGCTGATTCAATCTTTTTTAAGCACAAATATTGGTTATTTTACATAGAAAGCTGAGTTTTGAGCTGTGAGGAGCTGTTTCCCCAGAAGTAATTACTCTTATGAGTGTGGATTTTCTCCATGCTCTTTCCACCCTGTGAACACACACTTGTCCATTCTCCTCTACAAAATACTGACCCAAAGGAGGACGAGGTGAAGGAGCAGAGATTGTGGAGTTGCTGGTGTGTGTCTTTAGTAGATCAATAATACTCCTGTTCACACTATGAGTACAGGGGAAAGCTGCATTAAATTTCTAGAAAAAATTTCTTCTAGTGATTCACATGGCTTAAACACCTTTCTTACTTCTTAATTATAATTCTATTTTTTCTCAAATTTAATTTTATCATGTTATGAAGCAAGTTCCTGGGAAGCCTATGGAGTCTGCTATATAAGGGACTACCAAACTTACCTCTATTTTACTAGAAAAGGAGATTCCTACCGGGCAATTCAGTGTTTTTCTTCACCTTAACCCTTTCTATTTTATCAGAGTAGAAAAGAGCTTTGGTCTGGGATCCATCATAATTTAGCCAGAAGTTCTAGTGCACTTGATGTCCTATAGCTTTACAGCAAGGTAGATCTGATTCCACACACTACTCATATCTTATTCCATGCTTTCTTTTGGGAGTGTTCTTACTTGCTTAAATAATTGTGTATTTTATTTTTACAGATGAGGACTCTATTCAGTAATTGCTGGAGATTCACAGTTTTTGACTCTGATGTTTCTGCACCAGCACACCTAAACAACATTTATTCTAGCAAAGTGTTGGTACCATCACTGTCTTGTTGTGGATAAACAGTGTGGTGTGGTAACAGTGTATGGATAAAAATGATGGGTTGTGACATCAGTAGACTAGGTTTCTTGCTAATTTAATTTGGTTCTCCTACAGATTCCAGTGCACACAGAGCTGTTTCTACTCTCTACCACAGCTGATCTACTACATGTCCTTTAACAGGATATTTTAAAGCTGGGTCAGATGTATCTGCACAGTAGTGACTACAATACATATATTGCTAAGGATTTAAACTTCCAAAAGAAAATAAAAAGTGTGTCATGCAGATCCTTGATCCTGAAGGCTACAGAAAGGGTAGACAGTTTCTCTGCCTTGAGTATTGTTAACACTTCCAACCTTAGGAATATCAGTAAGTGTGTGAGCAATTTCTAACTTTGTCACTTAACTTGAAGTTTCTGAGTTTAGATTGACAGCCAATTTTAGCACTTCTTGATGACTACTTCTCTGATGTTCCTTTCACTGAAATGCCTCTTTATTTTTGTTTCTATTTGCTACATTCAATGTAATATTGATTATCAGAAATTTCATACATCCTTTCCCAATAAATATGATAAATATACAGCTGACAACAGGCTATAAAGCAATACCAAAATGATATATTGTTCCTGAGTCAAACCTAGGGACTATTGTGAAACATATTGCAAAGCCTGAACCCTCTGATGGATAGTATCATTAAACCATTTGAACAGAAATCTGTGCCTTAAGGAAGACTGGAAGAATTGTAGAATCAGCATAAAAATTAATTTTGTACACCTCTCACCTTGAAAATAAACTGTTTTAGGCCAGTTTCACACATTTTAAAAGCTGGTTTGGAGGGAGAATTACTCCCTCTGCCTCACATCACCTCCTCACTGCGGTCAGTGCAGGGAGTGCTGACACTGAAACCCAGAGGTGTGGCTGTCACCCTGCAGCTGTGCCCTGGGTACTCCAGGCTGGTACCTGTGCAGCTGCTGGCAGTACAGAGTTCAACATGCAGCATGCCAAACCTGCCAGTGACACTGAGCTGGCATTTAGGGCAGGTAGAGATGGAAATGTTGAGACTCACTGATCTCCTCTGGCTGTAAGAATCAAGCTTTGAACTGAAAGCTGGCTGTATTAGTCATGCATGGGACATTAGCAGAGGACTGATGCTGCACTAATTACAGGGCTTCTCAGGAGAGTTTAGGGTTCAGGTACAGTACAGAGCATCAATGCCATTGTTAAATGTCAAAGGTGACCAGTGCCCACCTGGTCAGGAGAGCAAGAGAGGGAGAACCATCCTGCAGCCTGGCCGCTGGCACCCACAGAGGATCTCTGCACGATGACCAGGGGATATGCAGGCTTGTTGCAGTCACATATCTCACTGCAGCATGGACACATATTTTACACATAAATACTGTGTCTGACTGCTGACTTAGAGGAAACATACTGTTTGGAGCTCCAGAATCTGCTATAGGGGAGAAATCTGTGTCAGTTAGATATGCCAAGCAAATGCAAGAAATGTGGTTGTTGAAATAACCCCTCCAGATTCTAACAAGCCTCTACAAACGTGCTGATATCTAGAATTAATTACTGGGCCCTTGTGTTGCAGCATCAGCTGGGGGCTGTGGCAAGGATTGCTGATTTACTGTGGAAGAAGTGTGCTAAATACCTGAGCCTCTGCTGCTGAAGAGGGTACAAATTCAAGAAATGTTTGAAAGAAATGACATTTTTTCTGTGCTGACATAGCCTTCAGAGTGAAGCATGTGCAGCCCCCCTTCCATGTAGATAGCAGTCACAGTTTCTTGTGTTAGTTTTTCTTATTCTGGCTCCAGTGTATCTGAGTTTTAACCTGCAGGACAATGTTAAAGCTCACCTTGAAAAAATGAAAATCTGCCTGAAATTAGCAATGACACAGAAATTAGAAAAATTAAATGAAATTATGAGGCAGAAAAAATTGAAAAGGAAAATAGAGGGAAGGAAGGAAGTGTCGGAAGGAAGTGTCGGAAGGAAGTGTCGAAGGAAGGAAAGGAAGGAAGGAAGGAAGGAAGGAAGGAAGGAAGGAAGGAAGGAAGGAAGGAAGGAAGGAAGGAAGGAAGGAAGGAAGGAAGGAAGGAAGGAAGGAAGGAAGGAAGGAAGGAAGGAAGGAAGGAAGGAAGGAAGGAAGGAAGGAAGGAAGGAAGGAAGGAAGGAAGGAAGGAAATGAAAGGGAAAAGAAAGAGAAAAGAAAGAGAAAAGAAAGCGAGAGAAAAAGAGAAGATTGAGGTCAAAGGCCAGAAGAATGGAATAGAGAAAAAAAAATGGCACCTGGCATCTTTGGAGCCATGGGGTACCTTCAGGGATGCTTTTTTTGGGAACTTGGCATGACATGAAAGCAAAAATAGACTTCACAATTCTCAGGACTTCCTTTCCCTTCCCATTAGAGCCATGTACATAGAAGGATTGCAAATTGTGTTTTTAAGATTTAGTGGGTATGACCTTGTTCCTCCTACAGTACAGAGGTTGCTTGTGGGGAAGAATTGAATAAGCAAGGTGAGATAACAAGTGTATTTGTGCCAAATATATATTTTTTTCTTATGAATTTTTTCATTCACATAAATGAATGCACACATTTGACCTCAATAAGATTGGAAAAATAGCATTAATCATTTTGATAAAATAATTTAAAATACCTCTCCCATTGCTAATGAGCTTGTGCTGTTCTAGTTATAAGTATCCATAAAAATGTGTGTAATGTTGTGTTAGGCAATAATTGAATATCTGTGAATTATTATTATTGTTTTCACTCTACTGCATTCTGCCTAGGTAGTACTTGCAATGTATTAAGCTCTCCTCAGGCTACATAAAAATGCAGGCATTTCCCACAATATGTGCTAATCAGTACAACCAAAATGTTCATGGCAAATGTCAATCTGTGAACCCAACTCAATTTAAAAAAAAAGTTTTTCTGTATGCACGAGCATCATGTGCAAACTACACTTTCCAGATGTTTTTCTTTGTTTTTGGAAAATGAAGTTGATAAAAAATGGCTGTCAGATGCAGACCTCTAAGCAAATGAAATTAAACTGTCAGAAAAATCATCTTAATCTTATGCCCTCAAGTCAAGTCCTTTGCTCACTATTGCTTTAAAAACCTGCCTAACCCAGAATTTAAATCCTACTGAAGTCAAGATTTTTTATCTAAATAGTTAAGAGTGCTCCTGAACTGGTATATATGTTGACAGCAAAATCCACACCTTTTAATAAATTTTAAATATATATATATATATATATATTCAATATGTCTGTATTCAATAGATCTACAAAATCCTTTCCATTAGTCTGAAACAAAGTAAACTTCTGTGATACATGTAAGAGATAAGCTTTCCCCTCCTCTTTCAGGATAGATTTTTGAGATGAATCCCATCCATTTCCTCAGTTAAATCATCCATAGTTCTGCTGTAAAGATACTCAAACCCTTCCACTGTCACATGAAATGGTGTAATATCAGTCAGTACTCCAGCCAACCAATGTCTACCTGTTAACCATATGATACACAGCACAATGAAAATATGTTTAGAAGTAACTGATCTAAATGGATCCCAAGTACAAAGCCTGACCATTAGTCTGAATTATTTTCTGTACTAAGAAAGGAATGTTTTTTTTTAAACGTGTCTTGCAAAGCTCACCAGATATTTAAAATATCAAATAAGTTGTCTAGCTTTCACCATGCTAAGCATTTTATGCACTTTCATAATAGATCAAAATGCATTAGTGCAATTATTATAGAGATTAAGATTAGAAACACTCTGAAATGTATGTTATGTTTCTTTAAAAGTAACCTTTCTTTCCTCATTAAAATGGTTATTGGTAAAACCATTTTCCTCCCCCTGGAACTCACAGAATAAAGCTAGTAAAAGAAACTAAGTACCATTCATTATTGCCAGCATCTGTAATTGTTTGTATAATACTTCATGGAAAAAATATATAAAAAGCCACATCTGAACTCCAGACTATTAAAAGTGTCAGTGCTATTATATCATTTCTGAAGACCAATTTGCCTTTTTTTCAAGAGGTTGTAATGAGCTAAGTTCATTTTGCTTTCTACCATTTATCTTTTCAGCAGTAATGGAAAATTTCCCCCTCAGGCACAGCAAGCTATTCTTATCTTAGACAATTAGCCAGAAATGAAAGGGATCATAAAGGTGAGATTTCTTCGCAAACAATGTGATGTACTTTACACCATTTAACACTGAGGAATATCTGAAAAATAAATTCAGAGTGGTATATGAGTGCAGGTTGGCTAATAGCCAGCTCTGAATTATGTTTCAACTTCTTAACACATGAGAAAGAGGGCAGGCAACCAGGGTCACTTAAAGATATGCTTAGTCTCTAGTTCTGCTGTTGACAATGTTTCATTTTTAACTGAGCTTGGAAAACTTCCACTGACTTTGAAAATAAACCGAAACAAACCTGTGCAAAGCAATTAATTCATTACAAGATAAGAGGAAAAACACTCATTTGGATGGCTTCGTATACCTGTAAGCCTTCCTTGGGAGGTTTGCAGACGTCAAGGTTTTGGCAAACTATTTGCATTGTGCCCAAGAAGAAGTGAGGTGTAGTGCCTGTAAGTAGATTCCTTTGATGGATGCTTTTGGTGCCTGCTTGTCCCTGTGTTGTTGCTGGTGACTGGGAATGCCACAAAACTCTTTCAGGTCACCTTTATAGAAATCTTCTTCCAGTGTGTTTGAACTACAAACTAGTTCTACTTCTGGCAGTTATTTGACTAATTGGGTTAATTTATGGATTTTTTGGTGCTGATGTTCTGGAGCTTGATGCTCTCTGTCCCATCCTCTAAAGGATCACTGAAGTGTTTTAAGGCTGGAGACATATTTTATGACCAGCATTCAGTTCAGGATAGAATATTAATCCATAGTTTATTTTAATCTTTGTGAAGTGACATTACCATGTGATGTTACCAGGTGACACTGGTGTAGTTGAGTGTAGCTAATTCCAAATAATTTAGGTTTATACATCTACTATAATTATCTTACCTCCTCAAATGCAGAGAATGACAATGATGAGTCCAAGAAAGAGTTCACAGAGAAGCAGTGTGCAATAGCTGCTTGGTGATTCCTGAGAACAGTGTCATTCCTCAGGAAGCACAAAAGTTTGAGAGAAGGAGAAAACCCCTATTTTCTGTGTACACCACAGGATTAACATGGTATACATATAATAAATAATAATTTAAATTACTTACCCTTTTCCTTCTTTCTTTTTGGACAGTAGCATCTTTAATTTAAATGTGGCTTATAAATCTAACAAAGCTATTTATTTCTCTGTTATGAGAGCAGTTACTCCTGGAATTTCTGCACTGCAGTGCAAAAAGTGGCAGGTAAAGCACTGCAAAGCATGTTACATAGCACAAAGTTACAGTACATCCATATTGCAAAAATAGAGTAACACAATAGCACAGTTTTCTAGATACTACATATGCAAATTGTAGAGTGCAGAGCAGGTGTTTAAGGCATGTTGATACTGCTATACCAAAGAGAAGACTCAAATAAAGAGTAAGAAGTGGCAAAGCTTCAATAGGAACTGAACTGTGCCCTAGTCCATTTTATCATTGCAGGAAAATTCTAAGTCTTCTCAGAGGAAGGAAAATTTTTGGCACTGTACTAAGAGCAAATAGCTGCAATTAAATTAATTACTTATAGAAAATTTCTTCTCCTTTCATAGAGAAAATTCTAATTTTGAAATGTTCTAGCTGAAAGAATAGAATTAGAAAAAATTATATTCCTCAGTATTTACTAATACTCCTTACTGCCCTTCAGATTTTCTGGGAAACTGCTTAGGTAATCACTCTGTAAGTTAGTTCCTTCAAACCAAACTTAGATAGCTCAGATTGATATTTGATAATCTGTCTCACATAGACGGAAAAAGAGCAGAAAGTGCCTGTCTCAACAGTGAACTTGGAGAACCCCAGGGGCAGCAGTGCCCTTTGCACTGCCCAGCAATGTCAGGAAAGGTTACAGATAAGGGACCAGCTCTGATGACAAGGTGATTTTTCAGCCCTAGGAGCTGCAGCCATGTGGTGATGAGTGTTTTCCTCTGTGTTCCACCCAGTTCCACATGTTCCATCCAGTTTTCCTTCTGGCTCTGTGGTCTCCCCAGTCACGTTCATTCTTACTAGTGAGAATGCACCTTGTCTTGGAGCTGATGGTGTGTGATGAAATCATCTCAGAGACTGTGACTCTTCTAGACTGGCTCATGCAGCACAATTCATGTTACAGCACAGTCATCATGTAAATGCATTTATGTACCACTCTAGGCAATCTCCTGGACATTGCTTCGTAGCAGTTTGCTAATTAGAAAATTACTGTTTGATGATAAGCTCTGTTCCATGTATAGAGACATCTTTTTTTTTTTTTCTTTCTGAGAGTTGCTGAACTGGGAGATGGTGTTAGTTTTACTCTAGACTCAATATTTTCTGAGTTATAAATTTTTTATGTTGGTATATTCCTCACTTTTGTCAAGAGTACCAATTAAGAAATGGGAACTCATGACTCAGGTTTCTTGAAATAGAAATTCTTCCACTCTTAGATGAATCACAAGTCTACATGTACATTATTTGACATACCTAATTTACAGGATTATTGCTGTTGCCAGTTTGACATTTTACACTTCAAATAAATTCACCCATAGGCACAAAGCCACTTTATACAGATTTTTTATTGAAACAAAATGTCACCATGAGAAAGAGACAGGCTTAGTAAAAAATACCGCTATCCTGTAACAAAAGGGTGCTGAAATTTGTAATATAAAGAGTAAGTTTTGACAGGAATAATACTGACTGTCATCTGTAGAAGTATATTTAGGAAAACTTATAGAGGAACAAACTTAAGTAGAATAAAATATGTCCTCAAATTTTTCTGCATGAATCTGACATCCATAATATTGCAATGAATTAATAGTAAAAAGTGAAGTAGGGAAAAAAAGGAAAGAAAAAATGTAATAAGAAACTTCTTAATTGGGCTGAAGACTTTTTTTGTAATGAATGTGTTCCCCGTTCCTTCTATAATTAAAAGAATAAGCATATAATAGGTTTCTACTAACATATCTGCTACAATTTTTGTAGCTTTATACACATGGTCCACAGCTGTTTGATCACAGGATTATGATGATTCTTAGGAAGCAGAGGATAATCAGAGAGCAGGAAAGGTGTGGAAGTGTGCAGAGAAGGAAAAACAAACACGATGTGATCTAGGGCAGGTAATGAGCCCCTGTGTGGGAGATTCAGATGATCAAAGTGATTCAATGGAGACAGGGTTTTGGTACAGAGAGAAATGGGATTGCAACCAGAGAATTGTATCTGCTTAGCACCTGCTTCAGGTCCCACTCTGCAATGGTCCAGAAGCTATTCTCTGGACTGCTCTCTGCTAATTATGTGACAGGAAAATGCAAGAATGTTTAGAAAATATTCTTGGGGTTCTTTAAGAATTCCTAACCAGTGATCTTTGCATGTTTTCAGAAAAAATAAAGATCATCAGATATGCTGACATCACACTACATAATGACTGAAAAGCAATTGTGAAGAGAAATATTATCTGAGGTCACACACAGAAATATTTCTTCATATGTAGTTTCTTCAAAACTGCATCACAAAACACCCAGCAAGTAACCCTTCTAAAAATGTTTTTCTTTTATTCCTGTAATTATTCAATGCCTATCAGAAGAAAGAAGGTGACTTACAAAACTTCTATAACCATGAAAACCAATGTTATCCTTGATCTCTCTCTAAAAAAAACAAGCTATCATCAGTCAAGATAACCAAACTGATAAAACACCTTGGAAATAAAGCGAACCTTGCCTCATGTTGTGATCTTTCTGATGTTCTTATTGAAGTTCCTGATAGATATCAATACTTTATGGCCAGACATCAATAGGACTTTCAGAGACTTTGCATCACACAAGATTATCCTCTACATCAGTGAACAGTTTAAAATGTGTTAAGACCTGATATTGTGTTTACTGTTCATATAGAAGATGCCTTAGAGACACTTCCAGGACACACCACACTCCAGGCAGAGATCTTAAAATTATAGGAAAGATATTCATAATATATCAAGTTACTACTAGCAGTTGGTAGCAAACTCTTTTTACTAATTAACTTTTGCACCTAAGAACTTTAAATCACCAGAAATTATATAAATCCTCGAACAGTTAGGGAAAGCACTTTGGAAAAAATCTCTTCAACAGTGGAAAAGGACAAGGACATTTCCAAACAGGAAAAAAGAGTATCTTAGTCATACTGGTACACAGACTTCTGCTGTGTATGCAATTATTTGGGGCATTGCAGCATTCATAAGCTTGGAAATCTTGAGAATTTTCCACTTCATTTGGCAAATATGAGAATTTCTAGTCTGCTAAATCTAAACAACATGCTCAAATATCACTGAATCTCTAAATAGTACAGAGGCCATTTTTTTTTAAAGGATAAAGAAGGTTCTGTACATGTGCAAGATATACCTTACAGTATTATCTGAAATATTTACAGAAAATTAAAAATGTATGTCTCTACAACTGCATTATCAGTGTCGTGTTGCTGGTCATGCAACCATTATTGAAATTTGTAGTAATGGTCTCAGTTTTTTAAAATGCAACCAGTGTAGAGCTATTCCTCCAGCAGGGCTCATCTGGAAAGAGATTCCATCTCCTCTTGATGCAACAGCTGTAGTAGCCAACAGAAATTGTTGTCTGTAAACCCACAACCCTTTGCTCTATCAGAAAAATATTAATAGAAAAAAGTTAACCAAGACATACAGACAGGTAAAGCACTTGCCAGCTGGGATGCAGAAGGAGAGGACTAGAGACTGCAGGTGACAGAAGTGTGCCATTGTAGAAGTAAACAGCTTAGCTGATGAATGTGGAGGTTGAATATCAATAGGAAAAAATGCACACACATAAATATGGGAATGGAACAACCCAATGTCATAAAATTCATTTGTATGCAGTAATTATTCCTTAAATGTGCACTTTAGCTGAAGACCTTGTGGTATACCTTACAAGATTTAAAGTAAAATCCATATCAACTGATGCATAAAACTGCACACGGAAAGAAAGTTTTGAGAGCAAGCATTAAAAGTTTGTGGTGGTGATAAAGAGTTGTAGCAGATATTGATTTTTCACATTGCTTTTCCAGTTAATGTGACAGTCATTTGAGTCAAGCCAGATGTAAACAAGATACTGCAGAGACTGTACAAAGTCCACTAAGAATAAAATTATATAAATTCTCAGCAACAAAGAAGCTCCAAGACTGATGTCCTTGCAACCCTCTGAATCATTTAAATTAGCCCCACATCTCAAATCAATCAGGACATGAATGTCTATGACAACTTTTGTGCTTCTCACAGCAGTGTCACAGCTTTGGCATATATTAACTTAAACACTGGAACCGAACTAAAACAAACCTTTCCATAGCCAAACACAGATCAGAGCTACTCTGAAGTTATTCTTGGTTGTTCCAAAGGACCCAGTGTGCCCTAGTTGCTTTTTACCTTTAGAAAGCACATGCAAGGGAGAGTTTAACAGAATCAGGAAGCTAACCTGTGATCCTATGCTATCTTTATTTGTTTTCTTTTAGGCAAAGCAGTGCCCCCATTTTGTTTTTCTCTTTCTTTCCTTCACAAATGTGGTGGTGAAATATGTCCTAAAGCATAATTTTCTTCATAGGGCCAAAACTTCTTAAGGACAACTCACTATAATTAAACAACTTACTATAATTAAAATGTTAATAGCTAACTGACCATGTAGTTAAAATGAATCAAAAAACCAAATAGAATTATTAAATAGAAGTCAGTCTTCAATCAGCAGATGCAGAACTGTGGTGCAGGGTAACTAGGACAGTCTTTCCAGGGGCAGAAAATTGTTATGGACTGTGGAAGTCTTCTGATCTTTTCTTACTAGTCATCAACTTTCCATATTGATCTTTTCCAGAGCCAGAGGGGCAACCACTCAAGTCAGAGGCAGGGTCACTTGGTTGAAATTAAAACATCAGAAAGACTGGTCCAGGAACGATCAGTAATTACTACTCTGCTTTCTCTGTTGCTTTGTGTTCTTTGATTTTATGTGTTTGACCTATTCAAATTATAAATTCATTCATGGCAGCAGTTATTTCTTAATAAAATGCACAGTTTCACTAAAGGATCTGCACTGAATTACTAGCAATATATTTCTTTAATAAATATTATTGCAGAAATACTGTAGCTAAAGAGAAATAGTCATGTGTACCTGTAGTGAGATAGATCTGAACATTTCTTTCTTATAGTGTTATTGCTTCTTATTTTTAAGACTGCTATTTAGCAAGTGTTTAAACAACTCAAGATGACCTTAATGCTTTGACACAAAATCATAGGAAAGAGCTTCTAGTGTCAAAATATTAATAAGAAATGTCAAGAAGTCCATGGATATGTAATTGGAAAATAGAGCCGTCAGCTCCTGTTAGAGAAACATCAGTTTTACATTTACTTCAACAAGTAGTAAACAGTCCTGACAAGTGAAATGTTTCTTGTGTTTCATCCCTTGGAGGATTTAGAGGAAGACAAATGCCGCTGTTTCTGAGGTTCAAACGCAGGTCATGGTGCCACCAGGAGGGCAGGGCTGTTCAGCAGCAGGGAGCACACTGACCGCCCTGCTGTGCCTCCCACTCTGGGCAGCTCTCCAGGGCTCTGCTCCGACGAGCTGATCCTGGTCCCCTTCCTCGCCCACAGGCAGCCCTGGGGACAGGTGGCCCTCAAATAAATGCCTCAAACTGAAGAGGGTGCAGAGCTGCAGGCAGCTGCCCTCGCTACCCACAAGCAGCATGCCTTGGCTTGCTTGAGGTTTGCCATCAGAGCACCTTTGTGTTCTATAGGATAAATGGTTTGTGACTCCTCAGAGACTGTTTTCCCACAGAACTGCAAACAGAATTTTGTACATGACGCAAATATAAGAATCTTCCCTACTCATAGGAGGGTTTTGTTTGTTTGTTTCTACATAGAAGTTCCAGTAATGCGTTTTTTAAGCTAATTTGTTTAAACAAAATCAGATTTCAAGAGGCCGTGAAATCCTTGGAATAAAAGAAATACTTAGATAAAATATACATGAAAAATACAATAAATAAATTTAATCTTAACTATTAAAGGCTACCATTAGGTTGGTTGGACCTACTTAGGTCAGCAGGAAGGTTAAACTAAAGGCTATTCATAGCTTAGTTTAGTACTTTGGTCAGTGAAACAGTGCCCTGCTAAACAGTGTTGAGGATGAGGTCACAGTTTACAACTCATATTGTAGTGAGTTATTTTGAAATTTAGAGTAGTAATGGTCCCAGGTTTTAAAAATCTGTTTTACCTCTTGATGGCATGGTTCTAATTATACTGAGTTATTCTCTAGAAGATATCCTGTTATTCTTAGTTTAACTTCATAACTAAATGAAGCTATATTCACAGCTAAATCATTCTAAATGTGTCTGGCTGAACACATTTGCACCTCTCTTGAAGGCAGCAGCCTAAGCCTGACATTGCCAGTGATGTCTAAGCAGCACAGAGAGTGTGCAGGAAGCCAGAAACAGGATCCTTACAAGTGTTCAGTCTACTAGAACTCTCCCACCTCTTTGAACTGCTTCTTACTTTGGGCCAAGCCTAATTAATTCCTTTTGATTTTTATTTCCCTAAGCCTGTATTAACTATTTTTGTTTTCGTGGTTTTTTTTTTCACATTAACACATGCTCTTTTTATTGTAACTTCCATTTCTCTACTGTAAATCCAACATTTATAATTCAGGATTATGAAGTACACAAGTCTAAATTGCATATAAACATGAACTAATCTTTCTGGTCAGACTTTATGCTCAGGGGTGGTAAAAGAAGCACTAGAAATTTCTGACAGTCAAAATATGTTTGTGTAGGCTGGATGGCATCAACTGAAGTTATCTTTAATTTTTTCTTGTCAAATACAGTCCCCTTAGGTCAGTCTTGACACTATCAAGAATCTTAATACTATATAGAATTGTGGCATCCATAATAGCATTCTTTATAAAGAAAATTACTGTGTGTTCAGCTTTCTAGGTACTTTCTTTTCTTAGTGAATAACATTAGAGGAACAGAGATATCAGATATTCTGAGCTTTCTCTGCAAAAGCCCAGGAATACATATTGGTTTTTCCTTCTTTGTTTACAAAATGCCTGCAGAAATGTAGCAAAATGTTCAGATTTGCATATATGTACAGAGCTTTTTTCTCCTTGTAGTCATGAAGTTTTCAAGGAGTTTTTTGAGTTTAACTGTAACTCATGCAATACTCTATTTAGTGAATTTTAACTGGTGCATATTTACAGACAAATCCCTAGAAGGTACTTTCATGTTTCTTGGAAACACAACTGCATGAAGCTACAGAGATTTATATTATTCTATCTAAAAATCGAACTTGAAAAACATTCTTAGAGAGAGCAAACCAATTTTGCTGAAAGTTTTTTCAGAAACTAGTCCAATTTTTCAAGTAAAAATTTGAAAAAAGTAACAGCTCCATGCCTCAGATGACAGGTTTCAAACAAGTAAGGCATTTCACATTGATAGAGATCATGAAGTCATGTAAGAGACAAGAATACAGATGGGTAATTACACAGTTTGCTCATTGACATGGCTCTCTGTATAAGACCTCTTTAAAGCATCACATAATGCCAAGGGAAAACTTAAGAGATATCAAATATGCTAGTGACAAATGAACCAAGTTTAAATCTTGATTTCTGGTAAAAATGTCAGTGACAAGTCCAATCATAACATTGTCACTGAAATTCATAAGAGGAAAACAGTGTTTCTGCTACAGGAATAAGTGGCCATTCTAGTTTTCACTAATGTCCTTTGGCTGTACTTCATTATCTGAGACTGCTTTAGAAAACATTTAACAAACTTTTTATTTTTAAGCTTGTACACTTGATGCTGCCTCTAGTTTGTAGTTTTTTCAGTTGCACACAACCCTGAGCATGTTGATTAGCAGAGATGGTTGCAGGTGTTCCTTGCAGTTTTATTTGCTTCTCTCAACACTCTGCTATCAAGTTGTTGAAAAGAAAATCACTTTAATTTCAGATGCATGGAAAATGAGTCTTCTTTCTACACAGCTGCCTGTTGTCAACACAGTCCTGGCACTGTGAACTCAAATTATTTCTATTTACTTACTCAGGAGACCTGATTAATTTGGAACTCAGTCATGGGACAGTTAGGTTTTTTATATGTTGTTCTAAGAGCTTAAGCTCTTAAAGCCAGCCATGGAGCAGCATCAGAGAGCAGCTGAGGAGGGAGGGGCAGCTCTGGGAATCCTGTGCTCCAGTCCTTGGCTAAAAAACAAGATCAGCAAGAGCTGGTTGCTCAAAGATATTTCCAGTCATATTTTGAATATCTCCATGACATCTCAGCACAACCTGTTCAACCATTCTTACAAGAAAAATAAAAAAGTGCTTTGTTATCTTTAAACAGAATTTCTTGTGTTTCAATTTGTGCCCATTGCTTCTTGTCACTGGACAGCATTCAGAACCACTCCTCTCCCTCTTATTTACTCTCCCTTTCAGTTGTTTTTATGCGTGGACAAGGTCCCCCTGACTCGTCTCTGTGCTGAACAGGATCAGCTCTCTGAGGCTCTCCTTGTATGAACGGTGTTTCACTCCTTTAACCATCTTTGTGGCCGTCCACTGGCCTCACTCCAGCAAGTCCATTTCCTTTGACAAAGCTCCACAGACCAGGTGTGGCCTCATCAGTGTGGAAAGAGGACAGTTGTCACCTCCTTGGACCTGCTGGCAGCTCTGCTGCTAACACAGCCCAAGATGCAGCTGGCCGCCTTTGCTGCAAAGGCACATTGCTGGCTCACAGTCATCCTTGTGCTCACCAGAACATCCAAGTCCTTCTCTGCCAGCATTCCTGCCCCCTGAAGGCTGGTGCCCTGCTGAGCTCCCTGAGGCTCCTCTCTGCCATCCCTGCAGCTCATCAAGGTGCCTGTGGATGGCAGCCCAGCCCAGAGGCGTTTCAGCCCCTGCTCCTGTTTTGGACCATCAGCAAACCTGTTGGTGCAGCCCTCTGTCCCAGAGTCCATGCCTTTTCTGAGGATGCCAAACAGGATCAGCAGCAGTTCTGTCCCCTGGAGCCCAGTCCTGGGGACTGACCCCAGCTGGAACTCACATTGCTGGTCACAAACCACTGGGCTGGCTCTTCAGTCAGTTTTAAATCCACCTCACAATCCATTTAACTACTTTGTACCTCATTTATCTGGTATTTACTTCATCAGCTTTTCAATGAAGTTATGATGTGGGAAAGTGTCCAAAGTCTTCCTTTTTATTTCATTTTTCACTTGTCTTGCTGAGGAGTCCCTTACACACATCCATGGACTTTTTAATCCCTTTTGCTTACTGAGTACTTTTTCAAAGAGAAAAATTTTGAGAAGTTTTCGGAATATCTTCCTTATTTTAAGGAAACATATGACATTTTAAAGTTTGACATTTAGAGAAATATGGTGTGCTTAGATCAGCATGCTCTTTAATTTCAATGTTTCAGCTAGATTGTCAGCAATAAGAATTCTGAATTAGTGTTTAAAAAAATATTCTGGCAGGCCTAGGGTTTTGGGGTTTTTTGAAATATTTTATTCATGAGAATTTTTAAGATTTTTTACTCTCTTGATTTGTACTATATTTTTCTAAAAATCAAGAAAATTGCAGAGACGGAAGAAGAATGTGTTCAGCTCCTGTCTATGACAGCCTTTGTCTGCCCAGAAATCCAGATACAACCTATCATGTGTATGATTATATAAAAGATTACCATTCTCCATTCATTCTTCTCATCTTCCTTGGAAGTTGTTCTGTGTACTCAGTTTATACAATCCAATTAAAATGCCTTCATACTTTAAAGTAGAAGTACTCCTAATATTTAAAAGAGTAGTTCATTATTGAAAAATTGTGTTACAATATTTCTAAGTTAGCTGTAGATTCTTACTACAGTTGAGGAATTTTAATACAAAAGAATATAAGTCAGCAATCATTGCATATTGTTGTGGTTCAATATAATTGATGAAATCCTGGACCCACTGAAGTTTGAGAAGTTTTCATTGACTTGAGCAGAACCAGGATATTGTCCAATACATCTGATACTGACTTTCACATGCATTCTAAAGAGTCAATTATGTCCTTGGTTCATATTAGCATTTTGGTAGTGTCAGGAAGCCTCAGTGAAAAGTACATTCTGATAGATGTTACTCTTTCATGTGTCTTATTAGTCTTACAGATGTCACTCCACAGGCTGCAAGAGGATCACAATTGCCTTGTGGGGTTATATATTTAGGACAGAATCAATGCCTTTCTCCTATTTTGATTCTGAAATTGAGTTAAAGGCTCAAACTGTAAAGTAAACCCCTTTTAAAAAATGACATGCTGGCTTCCTTCCTGCATCAGGTTCAAAAGCTTCTTTCAGGAGATGTTCTAGCTTTTTTCTGAGGCTGCCAGTTTTCACAATGTATTTTGCTTCTGAATTGAGGACAGGTACACACATCCACCCATACAGGTGAGAGATGTGCCAGGGAACATGGGAAAGCAAATTTTTTTGCTTTAGAGTTCTTAATCACCATGAGCCCTTGACATTTTCAAATTTGAGGGTTTAATATAAACTACAGTTTCTAAATAGCTTTAAAAATTACTTTGACTGGATTTCTACATAGAAACTCCTTTCTCTCTCTAAAGAACCTTGAAAAAAAATCCAACCCAGGGGTCCTCTTTCAATGCCTGAAGATGTAAGATAAAGACATGCAAAACTGAAGAATGGCTTCTGCTTCTGTATATGAGGAGCACAGAGCTGCCAGGTGAGTGACAGAAGCCACAGCCTGTTCCCAAGACCAATGCCACTGCAGCTGTTGGGGTGTGTACCCATGAGCCTAGAACCAAAAACCATGCAATCAGACATCTGCAAGCACTGTGAAATTCTTGATCTGGAGATAGGCAATCTCACTCTAAAATCTAACCTTGCTTTTACTAGACAGTTACATTGCTGTATGCAGCCAAAGAGAAATTGGTGATTTCACACTGTGATAACAAAAAGAAGTCTCCCAAACCAGCATTGTGATTAACGTCACTTTTCTCAGCAAAATATCTTCTTGCAAGCTTCTGAGTAAAACTCAGAATAAGCTGTTCTGTTCTTTCAGGTTCTTGTTTTTGTTCACTGAATGATCCCATTCAAATCAAATAATAACAGCCTTTACTTGTTATTCTTTAAATAAGAGCACATCAATACCTGACATTTAAGCATGGTGAAATGGAAATTTAATATGGATTCAATATTACTGGATAATCCTGTGCTCTGACATGTTTTTGTCACAAGAATGAACTTCATGTTTTCTCAGGCTTTTACTTCCTTCTTAAACAATGTGGTTGCAAAGTTTGTGACCATTGGCCTGGAGTTTGTTGTTGAATGTTAGCTAATATCCCACTCCTTATAAACCCTGTGTTAAATGTGAGCAGGTAAGAACACTAAATCACTGTTAGCTTTCCCAGCTGGAACCTAAGTGTGTACTATTCTATATGAAGGTACTGATGTTCTCTCTTTGCCTCAGCTCTGTGCTCTTTGCAGACAGCATTTCCAGCCCTCTGCATCATGGGCATTGTAAAGATGATACATACCAGCAACAGAGAACACAACATTTCTGTTCTGAATTCTCCTTGGACTCACCCAAATTAAAGACTCTTTTTAAGCAAATAAAATATAGCATTAGAGCACAGAAATTTTAGTTGTAATACATGAAGTCAGTATTCATGTAATTTGTGTCCATAACACAGAGCAGGCCTATCACAGCTGTGTCACTATCATAGAATCTCAGAGTGGTTTGGCTGAGAAGGGACTTTAAAGATCATCAGGTTTCAAACCCCCAGCCATGGTTAGGAACCACTTCCACCAGATCAGGTTGATGAAAGCTCCACTCAGCTTTAAACACTTCCAGGGACGGACATCCACAGCTTACCTGGGCAACATATTCCTATGTCTTACCACATCCACAATAAAGAATTTCTTCCTAATATCTAACCTAAATCTTTCATTTCTCATTTTAAACCCACTTTCCCTCCTCCTATCACTGTTAATACAGGGCACACAGTCAGCATGCTGTAAGGTTTTACCACCTGAGAGCTGGCTGTACCACTTTGGCCAGTGAGTGATGAGAAAGTGAAACACAACACTCAGGTGATCAGACCAGGGTATCTCTCTGGTGCACTTCCAGAATCATCTGAAGACCATGCTACCCTGTGGGCATGGAAGCAAAATGGAAAAGTTAGCATATTATTCAAAACACTTTGAGGTTATGCAAATTTACTCTACAAGTTCATTTCTATTGATAGATACTTGAAGGGAGTTAAGGGAGTTGCTTGACACTTTTTTTCCATCTTAGATTTCGAGTCAGTCAGAGTGGGTGTGCAGAAACAGAAGATGAGTCCCCCAAGCACCAAAAATTCTTGCTCCAGTACATTAATAGTACAAAGTCACTGCCACAGCAGAGCTCCAGCAAATCCACTCATTTACCTTAGACTGCATATTTAGTCTGCTAAATGTTAAATCATCTTCAGGCAGTCTGAAAGTAAATTGTGGTGTTATTCTTTAGGTTGCAACTCACCTTGCTTGGCTTTGGTGTATAAAACAGAATAAACGAGATAAGACTTTAAATGCTTCTGAGTGCTTTACACAAGTTTGATAGACTCTTATGGACCTTTCTTCACTTTCCATCATGGTCCTTGTCAAAACTGACAGAAACTACTTAGCCAAGTTTTTTCCATACATCTCTAAATTACTCACTGTGCCAAAGGTTTTTATTAAATTAATTAAAATTGCATAAAGGTCAAGATTTTCTTCTGACAGCATTGATTTGTGAAGCAGTGAAAAGTACTTGAAGTCTTTCAAAGCTTGCTTTGAACCCACAATTGTGATCCATATGAACTATGAAATACAACAGTCATTTGAGGAAAATCTGCAGAAAGATTTTGCCCAACATGATCAGCATAAGTATGTTCTTTGAGTTGGTGTCTAGTGAAGTCTGTAACTACTTAATAAAAATAAAGGGTTACAAATGAAACCAGAGTGAGATATAAATCATAAGGCACATTATTTCATTAAACAGCAGAGCCTAGAAGGTTATCTTTTTTTTTTTTAGACCAACCTTTTCTCATTTGCAGAGATTTATATTTTAAATTCAGGAGTTTTTTGCATAACCAGGGACTGCTGTCTAGTAGGTATACCATGGGCTACATTTTAGAGATTCGAGTAGTAGCCTTTGCTTAGCTTTTCCTAACTGCACCAATTTTCAGAAATAATGTGAATTGCTCACTCTTTTCATCTTCTTTGCGAGAGTCCAGAAGGTTTAGGTAGGTTTGAAGGAAAGCAAAACTTCTTAAAAACTTGCCTTCAGCTGATTTGTCATGCACATATAACCTAGGGAATACTATTAAAAAAATTGAGCATATGTAATATCTCAATTCCAAACTTTACAAATAATTTTATTTTTCATTTATTATATATATATGTGTATATATATATTTTAGAGGAAAAGAATACAAGGAGTCCAATAACAGTTTCTTATACAAAGGTGTGGAGAACTTCAGATTAAGGACAGTTGTATAAATTGGTCTATTAATGAAGTAATCAGATAAATTGCCTGGTTGTCTTTAAGCATACACATAATTCTGTTGTGTTGAAGGGTATCTGAGATATCTGTGAAAGATGCAAGATTAACTTGTACACAGAGAAGTAGGGAGAGTGGAGTTACAGCCTCTTTAGAGGTAGAGTACCTGTCCTGTGAGGAATGGCTAAGAGAATTGGGATTGCTCAGCCTGGAGAAGAGAAGGCTTCAGGGAGACCTAATTGTGGCTTTCCAGTGCCTAAAGAGGGCTACAAGAAAGATGGAGAGAGACTTTTTACAAGGGTATGCAGTGATAGTACAAGGGGGAATGGCTTCAGACTGAAAGGGCCATGTTAAGTATAGATATTAGGAAGAAATTCTTAATTGTGAGGGTGGTGAGGCGCTGGCACAGGTTGCCCAGAGAAATTATCCCTGGAAGTGTTTAAGGCCATGTTGGATGGAGCTTTGGATGGAGCTGGTCTAGTGGAAGGTGTTGCTGCCCACAGCAGGGATCTTGGAACCAGATGGTCTTTATGGTCCCTTCCAACCCAAAATTGTAATATTTTGATTTTATTATGTTTCTATGGAAGTAGGGACTGAATTCTACTCTGTGCTACCAGTGAGATATAACTCAATGGACTGACCTGAAACTTGAGTGATAGCTTGTCTTTGCAATTTCTGTTCTTAGTGGTTTGCATGGAGTGACTTAATCAGCTCAGGCCCAGCAGATGACAGCAAATGGTGTTTCATTTCCATCTGATCACGTGCTGTGTAATATACATAAAAAGGGCTGAAGCCTCAAACCATACTTATTGGCCTGAGCCTCACAGACCCCTCAGGGGGCCTTTAGAGATGCGATGCCCTCAGCCACTTTTCTTGAGTGTTTGAAGCGCTATCCTTTTATAGCTAGGGGACTTGGTATGTGAAATTGCTCTATAAGGTATTATGGGCAGTCTTGTATGAACTAAATTTGCAATCTGTTCTTTTAAACCATCAAATTCATTTTGATGCAGTTGAAAAATTATGTGGTATTTCAGTCATGAAGGATTTTATTTCAATAAAAGTAATAAGGGAGCTTCAAGGGTTGTGATCATTACTGGATAACCACATCCTTAGGGAATTAGAACCATTTAGATACTTTTTCTGTACAATTAAAATATGACACCATGGGATTAAATGTTAGGACATACACCACAAGTAATGACTTCATGCCTTATTAGGTGCAAATAAATGTTAACAGGACAAGAAAGCTAACAGGCCAAATTAACTCTTGGGGCACAAGGGACAAGGATCTGTTGAATTCTGCACACTTTCTGTGCCTGGTATGCCATGACAGGATTCACCAAGTATGCTTTTATGGCTGTGGTATTTATGGTGCATACTGATTATGTTCTAGATGTATATTACACCATAATTCAAGAGAATTCAGCTCACAGACAGAAGATTCATCTGGTGCTGACAACATTATCTTGCTTGGCCTTATTTCCACAGGAGTCAGCTGAGCAGCACAGTCAGGGCTAATAGTCTCTTTACTGTGGGTATGAGGCTCAGCATCAGATGTACCTGTCTCTCAAAAGCCCAGCAGCAGCAGGTTAAATCCACTGTGATTAGAACTGCAGCATTTCATTTCAGCCACCTTTCCTTCTAGCAGCAATCAATCTTGTGACTCCTTCTAAGGAAAGGGGAGAACTAAAACTGCATCAAGTATCAAAACACCTAATTACCTGGTTGTAAAGGCTAAGAAGACACTCTGATCCTGCTGAGGCAGTTCAGCTCCAAAGTCTGGGCTGAGCTGGGGAGACACAATGAGCCATCAGCAGTCAGAAACTTGCCCTTGAAATCTGTGGTTGCCTGAACCTCACAATGATGGCAGGGGCTGCAGGGCTGCACTGTTCTCCTCCTCTGCTTTAAACAATGCACACAATATCCCTGTATGGCAAGGGTAACAGGGATTGTCCTTTTCTCTCAGAAAGATTTGAACTCACTAAGGGCCCAAATATTTCTTGGTCTATTCTGTGAATGAGTATATTTCGACACCTTTAGTTGACAGTTCTGTTGTACATGGAAATGAAAAACAATTTGCCCTCATCTACAGGGCTCCAGCTGATTAAATTACTCCCTGCAAACTACAAAACAACAGAAAATGCAGAAGAGAAGCTATCACTAAAATTTCAACTTAGTCCTTTGAGTTACACAGGCAAGGAAGCAGATCAGGACTCATTTTCTGAATTGGCTGGTAAGAGGAAAACACAGCCAAATGTACAGAGCTAAATCCTCTGCTCTCTAACCTGTATATGCTCAGACTGGGAGTCCCTGCTGACTTGTGCTGCCTCCTTGACCCAGCCATGAGCCAGAGCATGCCAGTGCCTGAGCCATTCTGCTTGCTGGGGTTCCCTTCCCTCAGACCATGTGTGAGAAGGAACAGGGAGTTTTCTTGTCGCTAGAAATGAAGTCAGCTCTAGTTTGAAGCCCACTTGCAAAACAAGCAAGAAAAACAAAACTTTTAAAAGTGAAGTCTGGCTGATATAATTGAAATGATGGAAATTATTTAAGTAGATGGAAAATAATGGACTTCTTTAGAATATTTGAGGACATCAACGGTAACTCATAATGGTCTCCTTGAGTTAAAAAGGAAACACCAGGAGACCTTTTAAGACCCCAGTGTTCCTGCTTTTCTGTTTCAGTGAAGATGCTATGAGAGCATGCTGCAAATGCAGCCCCAGAAGCAGCAAGCCTCCCTTCCCCTCTGCCCACCCCTCACCTCCTGGCAGGCACATTGCCCCTGGGTGCTAATTGCAGTGTACCAACTCCTGACAGCCTTTTTACAGGCAAGGCAGGAGGGAAGGAGACATTTTGTTACAGGTCTTTACAAAGTACAAAAAGGCAAATTCGAAATTCTCATTATGCTGGAGTAGTTCCACTCTACTTAAATGCTGGCTCCAGGTTTACTTCATTATCCTCTTACCAGTAATTAAGCTACCTAGAGACAATCAGCAAATAATAAAATTCTGCGGTGGAGGAAATTGGTTCAGACTACAAAGAACTGAATGAAATTATTATACAAAATAGAGGTAAGCAATGGTGTAAAAAAGATATTTAGCTATGTCTAGATAAACACATTCTGAGGGCCATAATATTTCCTCTATATTAAATATAAAAACTGAGGATTTGGAGAAGTTCCTACTCATTACTCCTCAATGAAGTTTATTGGACAAATATGGCTTTTCATTCTCCTAATGTCTGATCCATAGACCAGTGATTTTCCTAGATTTTCAGCTGTTCAAATCCAAATGCTAAAGTCAATGCTTAAATGAAGTCTTCTGCCCCTGTCTTCCATCCCATTGCCTGAAGAATGCAAAGACATAAATGCATGGAAGAAGCAGGTTTCTCCTACCCTGAGCTGTAAACAAGTGTTGAAATCAAGTCCTCTTGGAACTGAGGCCAAGAGTTTAGCTGGGCAATGTCTTCACTCTCTATTTTCCATTTCCTGATCTCACTTTAGCTCATGTAGGCTTTTCTTTTTCATATCCTTGAGAAACTTCCCTCACCCTGAGCTCAAGTCAGAGCAGGGAAGGACATGTTAACAGAAGAACTGAAATGGTTTCATTTCTACTCATTTTATAACAAACAAAGAAACAAACAAAAAAAGACAAAAAGAAAAAAGAAAAGAAAAAAATTAGTCAGATATGACGAATTGAGAGAAGAAAAAGCAAAAATGGAGGAGAGATTTTACTTCAAGCAGCCTCAGTAAATCCTAGTTAAATGATCTCAGTTAATTGTCTGAACTAGATTAGAAGACAAGTGATACACAAGGGACATAAAACCTAGCACTTGACTGCTCCTTCTCCTCCAGCCCACAAACACTGATGTGAACTCTGTAGGAGCTAATTAATTCCTACAGATGTGAGAGAAAAATCTGCCATGAGAAAGCAGGTAAATTTTCAGAGGTAAAAGCCTTAGACAGTATGGAGATACATTAAAGGAACAGCAACTTATTTCCTTTTAAAACTTTATAAGTGACAAAGCACAAAAGAAACTGAGTACCTTCATGGTGCACTTTAAAGAAAATGGATCTTAAATGCTGTCAGGTATTTTCATCAAGTCCTTAGTTACAGAAAGTGGCTCTGCAGCAGTGGTGTTTGTAGACATGCTGGACACCTTGACATCACAGGAGAGAAAGACAGACTCTCTTTTCTCTGTGACTCTGGAGCACTTAATATGTTAACACAATGGGTTTTTTTCACAGAACACACCTCCCCCTCAGAAAGCTGCATTTGTTCAATTTCACACTGCAATGGGCAAATTGAAGACAGCTGGCTTTGTTACTCATCTGTGATTTTTTGGTTTTGGTTTTGATGGATTAGTTGCTTTGTTGCAGGTATTAGTGGAAGGAGACACAAATAATTCACATTGCAAACAGCATAATTGAGATTTTGTTATTGTGACAGTACAATGTAACCTTAAATTTTAAGGACACAACTGAAGTGAGTGTTGGGGAAAATAAATATATCCGTGGCAGGGGATGAAGATCCACCTGAGCCTAGTGGCTCTCTGATCTGATACATTAGAGCTTTAAAATAGAAAAGAGCAACATAGGAAGTCTGATCACTCCTGGTATTTATATCCCTATTTATGTTCTTGCTGTCCTGATAGCATTGCCATCAATCCAATTACAGTGCAAAGTAAAGGTATTTGGTGTATTCCAAAAATCCAAAGCCCCTGAAGTCATGTGGTTATAACTCACTTCCCTTTTTGTGGCTGTAGTAAGTTCTCTGTCCTCAGAGGTATGATGAAACTTTGACTTCTAAAAGGTCAAAATCCGAAAGGCAAATGCAAAATCTGAAAATGTGTGTGGGTCTTTGAAATATATTTTTAGTCCTTCTTTATGATACTCACAGGGTCTGGCTCTAAATTTTTGAGTATGCACAGTAGGTAAGGCTGAATATTTAAGTTCCATTCACAGCCACAGGAAAAAGAAAATATGTCTATGGCAGATACATATTCCCTTTGAAAAAGGTTTGTGTCCTATGAACACCATCAGTGGGCTTCATTGTAAACAAACTTTTCACAGGCTGTTTCTAGAAAATAAACAGCTTCTTGCAAATTATAGAGAGACTGACTTCAACACTACTTATTTCATTAGGAGGACTTAAGAATAATGACAGCCCATTTTATCAGAGCTTTGTATGTATAATCTATTCAGTTTCGTTCATGTTTTGGGCTTTTTTTTTTTTGGTTTTGATTACTGACATTCTGAAAGTAATAGATTTTCATGATTTAAAGAAACAAAAGAAGTATAGGCTGAGTTTTGTTTTTTTAATAAGAGAAAACAAAGATATTTTTAAATATTTAATATAAAACATTCTGAGGTACATATAATGCATGATAAAAATTTTGGAATAGAAAAAGTAACATTAAATGTGATGTATGAATTGCTAAATAAGTTTTAGTAATGCTGCCGTTATTTTTCTCCACTATTGTAAGTGGAAATTTACTAAAAGTTGTAAATACACTTTCTAAACTGATCTCTCATAAAACTACTAGTATGTTACAAGCAGAATTCTTGTGGTTATTAACCAAATCCTTGCATTATACAACTTGAAAGGCTGTTTCAGGTAATGATGTAATAGTTAATATTTTCTCTGAGAAAGCAGTTAACAAATATGTTTTAAAGCAGAGGAGTTTTAAATTATCCCAAGAAATGAAGTCTACTATAAAAACTTACTTCTTAGGAGCCATTTTACAACTGACAATATAAACAAGACTTTTCCTGGGAATGGATATAAATAAAGTTTGAAATATATTATTTTGTTAAGCTTGGGGTAGCTTTTTCTGGGATAAAATAATAATATTGCTTTGTCCAATTAATACATCATAAATTATGATTCTATCAAAGTCTTTTAGGTGGCTTACTGAAAGACTGCTGTTCATAGCAAGCAAAGTCACTTCTTTTTCAGGAAGAACATAATTTCTCCACTAAAGAGTTTTTATTTTTTCTTCCAGTGCCCTCTATGTGAAATTCTTTTATATTGAGTTCTCTTTCTAAATTTTTCATGTAAACAGAATATGAAAAGTACAGGGATAATCAAGCTCTATTATAGCACTATATTTAGTTTAGAAATAATCAAAAAGATAAATAATGAATAGGCAGCAAAGTCTTATCATTCTCCCCAGCCTGCTTCATGTGGTGTTTTGTTCCAATGTTATTGGCCATTTCTATGAAATTTATTATTCTATTTAGTAAATTAAAACTTTACTGTGATTCAACAGCAAGATTTATCCTACATGTAGAACTTGTGGGAACTTGAATACTTCATGTTATAAATGGAACTCCGCAACAAGTTCAGTTGCCCAATTGGAATTTATTAATTATAGCAAGCATAGGTAATAAGCAAAGCAGCGCTGGGCGACAGGGGAGTCCAACTCCACCAACTGCTGCGCCCAGTATCTCACAAGTCCCCTTTTTATACTAGTCCATTTCCGTAGACGTGTTCTTCCCTTGGTGCATGCTCCAATTGTTGCTAGGGGGTCTTCTTCTACCCTCTGGTGGTCGCTGGATGAAGGCTCAAAGTCTTCCTCAGGCCTGCACCCTTGACCTTGGAGCTCTCGCCTTCCTTATATGGAGTGGTGTTCGGCTGGTTTCTGTTTCTCGGCTAGCTCTTCTTAGTTCCTAAAACTTTAGCCTTTTGCATGGTTAGTATTTACGCAATACGTGATTGAATTTATAGCAAGCAATAGTAGCTGATATATATTTTTTTTTAGGTTATGTGGTTATGTATTTCTTAATCATATGGTTGACCATGTATTTCTCAATCACAATCATATGGTTGACCATGTATTTCTCAATCACATGGTTGTCTATATCGGGGTTTAGTGAACAGGGATATTCGTTACACTTCATTAATTTTACAAAGTCACGTTTCTTTACAAGGCTTCCCATTCATAAATACAAGGCACAGGTCTGTGGCTGCCATGTCAGGCCCTGCAGCGCTGCCAGGCCGCAGCTGTGGTTTGACAGCAGTGGGAATGGATTGCCCTGGAGCAGAGCAGAGCGGAGCAGAGCAGAACAGAGCAGAGTGGCAGCCCTGCAGCCCGAGGCTCTCCGAGGACACTGCTGGGTGTTACTGAGGCATGGAACCATCACACCAGGGCTCGAGCCCTGGGCCTTGGCTTTGGTCACTTGTACAGCTCAAACACACAGTGGCACCATGGAAATGCTTGTGTTAGTGTTAGGCAGAAGGAGTAAGGCTAGTCCAAACTGCTGGGTCTCACACAGATCAGAAAACAGGACAGACATGGCTGACATGGTTGGAAATAAGGAAACTCTGTGCCATCTACCTTTTCTCCACCTAGGCTTGCATCAGCACTGCACAGCGATGGTGCCTCATGGAGATCAGGTAATGCTGCCTGCCCTGAGCTAGGGAAAGCCCAAGGAAAGCACACAGCTCCCCCACATGCTAAATGTGAAGTTTGTCAAATGCCTGTTTGTGAGGAGTCAGCTATTGCATTGCCTCTGCAGAAGAGCCTGGGCACAGCTGTCATGTCCCTTACTTTCCCACCAGGCCCTCCAGAATAAAGCAAATGACAGCCTGGTATTTATTTCTTATTTTTGAAATTTTGCACTATTGCTAGTTGTGCTCTGAAGACTCTTGGTCCCTCCTCTTGGCAACATTTTAAAGGAATTTTGAAAGGTCTCATTTTGGCAACTTCATCAAGCATATGGTTTATAAAAAGGAGCAGTTCCTCTGGTTTAACTATGTGTGTAGATGTGTGTCTGCACAGTGGTTCTCTTGCCTAGTTACTACTTAGGATGTTGAAATCTGATTTTAGGTGCATTTGACATCTTTAAAAACCTTGTTTATTTCCTGCTTAAACTTGAAGATGCCCAATGGCTTTTTGTATCTGCATTTTTGCTCCAGGGCGCATGTGAAGCAGCGGAAGAATTTGCAACAAGTTATATCTTGCATATACTTATGAATATGGACAGATACTCTTGATATCCCCAGGGATTCATTCAGTAAGTATTCTCCAGACTCATTTGTGCCACACATAAGGAAAGGTCACATTTGGGCTCATGATTTTTATTCTTCTCAAAGAACTCACCTGAATGTGTAATACCCAGTTTCAAATCTCTTTCTAATTTCTCTCTTCACTGCTGGGATTAATAAGCATCAATATATTCCTTGTCTGGAATTTTCTCTCCAGGTTGAGCTACTGCCCATGCCTGTGCATAAACACAGACTTCAGTGCTGGTGCCAGGAGAAGAGCAGCAGCTGGAGTGATGCTGCTGGAGTGATGCTCCTGCTCCTGAGCTCAGCACTTCTGCTGATCACACCATAGGGGCAGAGCTCCTGCTGTCCCTGCAGAGAACAGCCTCAGCTTGTTTCTGGCACTTCTCTGGCACACATCTCAGCACAGGGGCTGAAGTGGGGATCCTTGGGGGTTTTTACAGCTGACCCTCACACCCTCGTGGGACACAGAAAGGTTAACGCCACAAAGCAAAATGCACTCTGTGGCATTCACATACCCTCTATGTATATCTAGGTTAATTAACATCTATGTTCATAACAGTGCCTTCCCAAAAGTGCCTTCATGCTTACAGCTAGCAAATGAAGGTGTATCTGGAAAAGTCTTAGGAGCAAGATATCTGTACATTCATTTTTGAGGTAGACACTTGAGAAAAGCTTTTACCTACAGGTGAAAGATCTCCATTCTAACCAAATATAATATATACAAAAAATAATATAATATATATTAATATATATAATACATATTAATATATTTTATATAAGTAATATATATTAATATAAGTAATATTTATCAGTAACATATATAAGTATATATAATAATATATATAAGTATATATAATAATATATATAAGTAATATATAATATATATATTACTCTATATATAACCTCTCTATAAGTTCTTTCTTCCAACAAAGTTGATGGATTATATATAAGTAATTATTTGATTAAATAAGTCTCATTTCAGAGAAAAAATGAATTTTGTCTCTGACTTAAAAGCAAAACTAATGCTTCCAATAAATAAATCTTGCAATAACTCACATTTTTCATGAGCTGCAGTTGTCTTATACTCATGGGATGGGATAAGGAAAAGACTGAATAAAAATATTTAGAAACCAAAAGTAACATTTTTTTTCCCTGAAGAATAAAGATCCTTCTAGATATTGTCTATTTATTTCTTATTTTGAAATTTTATACGTTTTTTGTTGTCAACAATCTGACTCATGACAGTGTTCAGCAGCCTTCTCCACTAAATTTTACTTCTCTCTTACACATATAGTTAATAATGCTATTGGAATTGTTGATATTTCTGGTAGATGAAAGTCATTCAAGGTGGAGGAACTTCTTTGGCTGAGTTTTGTGAGGAACTCCAGCAGTGAGGATAATTAAATGGGAGCTTCATTGGGTTGCTTCTTACTTGCCTCAGAGATCTCTTCCTTCAGTGCCTGCTTCCTCAGGGATGTCATAGAATCATTATTTATGTACAATGTATATGTGTAATGTTATGTATAAACAACCACATATTTCCATGTTAGGAATTAAAAGTTGAAGGAACAGGAGGTAGTACCTTCTGTTCTGAACACAGGAAGCTTCTGTATTTCAAAGCTTTTCTCTGTCTTTGGTGAAAATGCCACTATTTATTTGTTTCTTAAATTCAACTTCACCTCCATGAAAAAAAGATCCTTGCATTTGTCACAGAGGTTCTGCAGCCCAAGAAGAGGGAATTGATTGTATTTTAAATCTTCCTGTAGTGAGTATTACAAAGCAAAAGTGATCTCATAAATTACAGTGCATGAGTTCGTTCAGTACAGTGCAGAAGCTATGGTGGTTCTCTGCTGTGTAGCTTGAGAGTAGTTTCATTATGTATTATTGAAGCTTGATGGAATTCTTCATCTGCTTTAGAGTCTACCCTCAGTGCCTGAGATTTCATCTGAAATTGAAACACTGCCAATTTCAAACAAATATTGGAGTTGTGTGTGCAATGGAAGACCTTTTAGCACAGCTCCATGAATCACAAGCCACATCGTTATCAAGCACACACTGCAGCTCTTTTTTAGCAAAAATGACAGAGGTCCCCAATTGCACAGGTAGATTTGTCTTGCTGACAACATCAGCTGGGGATTCTCCTCCTCTTTTTAAATTCATAATGCTGCAGAAGGTTTGTTGTTGCAGATTTAACTATTTGTGGGAGCAATGAAGAATAAAAATATATGTACCTTCACTCTACCTAGATCTCCTTAAGTCCTTGATCACTTTTATTACTTTTTTTCTTGCTGATAAAGAGCAGTTATAGCTATTGGATGCCACAGCAAGGGCACTGCTGTGATGAAGCTGGAGCCTGCAAGCAGGCGACAGGAGAGACTGCATAGAGTCAAGGATCCCCCCAGGACTGCTAGGATGCAATATGAGGGCAAAGAGATGGCAGAGGGCTGGTGTTGGATTCCATGGTAACTACTATTCTATTTCTATATCATGGATATTCTAAAAATTTACTCTAAAAATTTACTATCACTAAGCCTTCTCTTTAGGGTACCAAAATCTTGAGTCCTCCTGGGACCTTCTGAAGCCCTCTGGCCTTTTAGTCGGCTAGCAATGATTTTTCAATGCATCTATGTAGCCTCCAGCCCAGCCTGAAGCCACAGTAGACAATTCCTTAGACATTGTTTCTTGACAGGTTAAATTTTTCTGTCTGTGTTTTTAAAGGGAGTTCTCAATTCTGGTATATCCTATTCTGGATAATACAGGATATGGGAGGCTGCTCCTTGATGCCCTGTTAGCCAGCTAATGAACTGAAAAATGGTTGTGTATGGAGACAAGTTTTTTGCACAAAAAAGTCTTCTTTTATCTTTCCTATGAAATTATATTTAAGAAACTGAGAAGATTAAGATTTCTGTTTCCATCAGAGTAGAAAAGCTTTTCACAATCAGAATGCCCTACTTCCAGCCAGGACAATATTAGTCTCTAAAAAAACCTTATAATTTTCTACTATATTCTAGGAATGTTTCAGGAGAGTATTCACACAGTCTAGAATGCCTTTCCACACTGAACATGTAATATCACAAATATTCTTCTGCCATGTGAGAAAAGATTGCCTGTTCCCAAGGTACATTTCAGACTAGGAATAGTGGTGATCTTGGTGATACTTCCCCTAACTCCCTGTCAGATGGTGTGACTGACTAAAAAGGTCTTCTGCTCACCAAACAAGCAGTGGCATAAAGCTGCTGCATTATAAATAACTGGAAACATTTACTTTTAGGAAAACTCTGCAGTGTTATTGGACTGGGTTTGCATGAGCTCTTCGTGTGCAGACTTCCCAGCGCAGCCCAAAGACCATGGCCAAAGCTTTGTGGTGTCCTGTAGATTCATCCTTAATTCTCTCATGAAAGTAAAGGTGGTGCACACACACAATCCTCTCGTTCTTGACCTCCATGAGCTGCTGCACCACAGGCACCTCCCTTGCACTGTGTGGTGGGAGCTGTACTGGGTGAATTAACAGGAGCTATGCATTGGTGCTGCACTGGCTTTTACAGAGGTCAAAGGTCTGGGACCCAATCAAAATCTTTTTAGAGCTTGAGAAGACCTTGGTTACCCAGCCACAGACTTTGGATCAGGCCCCACATTACAGTGTGTTTCTCTAACCATGAGCACTAGTTAATGCTGTTTTCAAGGGCAAGCTTGAAACAGGTCATTAATGCAGTGACTGATGGAAGTGAATTTCAATGAAAACACAGGACTGAGATAATTATGGCAGGTCACAGAAAGATCAAGAAGCAGAGTTTCCAGTAAGAATCTCCTTACTGGAAAGAGAAAAGAGACAGGAGAAAATAAACATTACCTGGTAATATTTAAGAGTTATTTATTTTGACAGAAAAATGTGGTACATATCTGAAGGAATTTTAAAAATTGTATGATAAAATAGTAGAAAGGTATAGAAATTTCTATCAGTTACTTCTTTGTCTTCCATGTAATTTACTAAGATGCATGGCTATTCTGAAGAAGTCCTGATAGTCTGCAGGTATTGGGTAAGGTAATATCCATTATGCAGTAATACTTTTATGCAAATGTTCAAGGAAAAAATGCATTTGAGTCATTTCCTCCAGAGGAAACTTTAATGATACAATATTTTGTTTTATGCAAATTTCCTACCACAGGAGATAGGGCCCTTAAAAATGGTTTGTGTGGGGTTTTTTTGCCTAGAACAGGTGAGTGAATGACAGATTTCATTTTTGGTTTAGTGATAGTCCTGAAGTGTTGTCATTTATAGCACATGACATTTGCTGAAAAGAAAAAGTATATGATTCAAATATTCCTGATTGGGCTGAAGCTATTCTTTATATTATAATATTCCTGCAATCTGGAAGATGCACAAAGGCTTAGCTGATACTAGCAGTAATTTCAAGTGAATTCAAATTAGATATGCTTATTGCAGATCAAAGACACTGCTTAATAGCATCACACTGTTATGGTTGAGAAAACAGAACTGTTTAAGAGAGCTCAAAGATTTTTGTTTTCAGCCCTATGAATTTCAGTGACTTTCCCAGCCAGGGTCCTTCATTTCCAAAGTCAAATATGCAAGGAAAACTTGAATAAATTGAACTCCAAAGTGTTTTCAGTCAGCTGCCTACGATTCTCTTATGCAGCAAATAACACATTTTAGAGATAATCCCTAGCCTGTACATGGAACCAAAACAGATTATTTAATTTATAATATGTTCCTGAAATGGGCCAATCAAACTTAGTTTTCTTACAAAACTTATTGCCAGGAATTTCAAACTGTAAGTATGTTTTTTAAATCTGTTTATAAAGGAGTTAAAAAGAGAACAACAATTGGTTATAAGACATTGCTAGTGAACAGTAGAAGTCAGCAAAGCAGAATATGAAGGGCAAATAAACCCAGGGCTCTTTCCTGATGATGAGTTTTTTGGCATCCATTAAAAAGTAAACTTTTTCCTTTTTGTAAAATAAATCTAATATGTAGTGATTGTATTCAAGCAATACATTTCCTATTTGAAAATACTTTTATAAAAATCATAATTGAAACCATGAACTAACTCCAAAATTAAATCTATGCTTTATTCCCCATTTCATCTTGTAGGCACCCTTTTAGTTGCTGCTCACAATTTAATTATCAGGTACTACATATTACCTTTGAGTCAATGAGAATTGTTTTCAGCAGTGCCATTGATTTCATATACTTCAAACCAAAATAATTAAATATTGAAAAGTGTAGTTAAAATATGCTGAAGTTTAGTTACGTTCCTTACAAACAATAATGCACTGTGGAAGCATTAAAGAAATTTCATGGCTGTTAACACTAGGTTGTTTTGGATGAAATTCATTTGACTAACATGTTTTTGCTAAGCCTGAAACTGGAAAGCTTCCAGTCAGCCAAGCACTAAGACAGAAAAGAATAAGCCAGGGGCAGCATCCCTTGTATTAGCTCTGTTCCTGGACATAGAAAAGATTTGAGCCCTTCAACTGCATGACCACCAGTGAGTGAGTAGAAATGCTTCCAGTGAAACAACTGCAACATTCTTGTTTTGAAAAAGAATTCTGCTTTGAAAACTTTCATGAGGTTTTATTCTTTTTTTTAAGCCTGAACTTTTTTCAAATGCCAGACAAATCCTGCATCCATTCTTGCTGGCACATCCTTGGCCAGGGTCAATCCATATAAGTTACCTATGGACCCTAGGTTTTATTTTGGGGTATTTGTGAACAGTTAACTCGAACAAGAACACTCTGTATGGGGAATGAATTAGTTCTCCGTCACACAGCTCTGCACCTTGTACATGGGCACATACTGAAATGAGGAACCCTCACACCAGACATCTCAACTCACTTCAGCTTTTGTGAAAACATTTTTAGAGTACTGCCCTTTGGTCCAGCACAAAGTAAGAAAACAGACCTTAAATACCTGATGTTGCTGCCTAGATCTGCTGTGCAATTTTTCATTGTGGATGTTATGACTGCCTGGAAGTGTTTGGGAAAATCACAAATGAACAGCGCACTTGGCTTCTTATAGATTCACTTATCCAAAGTGCTGGTGGCAGAACTCTCCCCAGCCAGCTCCCTCATAAACCAGCTCTACTGGCATGAGCTGAATGTGGAATCACTCACGGGCAGAAATGTCCTTACAGGCCTGTCTGACATGCAGAGGCCACTTGGATCTCCACCACTTCTAACACTTCTGAGGAAACAGGCTCTCTTCCCTGCTATCCTGTGGGCATCATGAGTCGTGGCACAGTTAAACTATTCATTCATCCAGGCAATACCTCAATAAAAAGTCATTTATTAATAGTGCAGATATTTGTAAGAATGTCTTTGCATCCCTCTGTATCTTTGCTTAAGGACCCTTGTGATTATTAAGTATAGAAAAGTCACTCGTGTTTTTCTGAAAAAGACAATCCATTTAGTTTTGGGAAGATTTTTCCTTGCTCCAGTTGCTAAGCATTTCTAAAAATAGTAATTCTGATTTCACTAAAACTACTCACTGAATTATGAATGTCTCAGCTCAACCACATGTTTTACAAGAAAGTGCTTAAAGACCAGGAGGTTCCTAAGATGATTAATGTGGTGTAGGGTTTTCTTTTTTCCTACTGGAGTTCTAACACAAAATCTGGTACACAGAAAATTTGACTTGTGTTTTTATGGCAGTGAGTCAAACACAAGTACTCCCAGTTTTGAGCATCCTTCTGCTTAATTGATGAGCTTTATTTGTAAAGGACAGGATGGGAGCAGACAGAGGATCTAGTTGTGAAAGAGTTATACAGTATCTGCTCAGCTTTTTCCCATTTTACATTTTTCCTGCTTTTTTATGATATTGTTTGGTGTGATTTCTGTTTTTTTAATATTGCTCCCCAGAGATCAGCTGCAAGATAAAAAGGGCTGCAGCATGCCCAGCTACCGTGCAGCCAACAAAAGCTGCAAGAAGCTTAGCATCTTCCAAGATGCAACCTTGCCAAAGACTGGCCCTTTAAACTAGCCCATTTTGCATGTGTGTAGCATTCTTATTTTACACTGAATAAACTGTAGGAGAAAAGTAATTAGTCTTTCCCCTTTCCAATCCTCTCTCTCCCTATCACCCATCCCATTTTGGCTCCCACAAGCAATTTTAATGTCATCTGCAGGAGGCTTTCCTTCCTCAATGGAATAGTTCATCTTACTGTTTCCCAGATATTAGTGTTTCCTGCTCAGACTAATTACTTTTGGTTTACTTTTCAAGGTCTATTTTTTCAAAGAGATGTGTGTGGTTTGTACTTTTCTTCTATTCTTAAGCTAGGAAACATAGCGAATAAGAAATTCTTTTATAATCCAAGCCTGGCATTCCTTCAGCTCTTTCACAGCTCCCAAACATACTGCTCACCTTCTGTTCACCATTTACTTTCTTCGTATTTTACCATTGTTTGCATATCTTAATCCAAAAATATTTTAATGTAAATAAGCTGTGAGTCTTTACAGCTTTCTGTGGCACAGCTCAGAGCTGAACTCTCATGTGCCTGTGTTGAGAGCTCTTTCCCTGACAGCATGCAAGTGGCAGCCTTGCAACCAAATGCAAGGCACTGGGCTCACTTCACAGGTATGGAAGATCACATGTTTTGTTCATAATGAGATTGTAATCAAGGTTTGAAATTCCCAAGCTCAGCATTTCTGGCGGTTCACACTTTCAGAGGTGATTACAGTTCCTACCAGTGAAGGACTTTCTAACATTATTTCTGCAGATCTTGATAGATTTAGCTCTGAAATGAGGAATGCTACTGCTCTAATGTTATGCTTTTTGAATAGACTGTGTATGTGTTCTGCAGACAGCTCACTGCATCTCAGAAGCATTATAACCTCCTGCTACAGAAAGCACCTAAAACTGTACCAAGCAAATATCTTCTAAAGGTTTCAAGTTTAGTGTGGGGCTAAAATACATGTTGGAACAGGACTGAGATGACAAGTCCTGTTTCAATTTCAATTCTATGTGAAATTTTCCAGAAGGGATGTGTCAATGTCTGTGCTCCAGGCAACTTGTGGAAAGAAAGCTAAACTTGTAGAGGTCCTGATTATTACATGAACACCTGCAGTGCACATACAGCAGTGGAAATGGCACACACACACACACACACACACAAACCCTATAAAAACTTGGGTGGAAAAAGAAAGAAAGGAGCACAGCTCTTGATTCCTTTCACTGAAGTGTTTGTTTGACATAGAAATTCAGTATTTAAGTGAGAACTACATGTGGCCAGCAGCAGTAAGATGGCCAGCAATGAATTAGAACAGCGCCCTAGTCCCTGTTCTACTGGGTCTTTGCTTATCACAGGACATACATCCCTTACATAAAATCTGTAAATAGTGGGACAGAAGTCCGTGCTTGAATTTTTTTCCACAGGAGGCTTTGCCAAGAGTGGCTTAACTGATTGTTTCAGGAGAGGTCACCAGTCAGGTGGAGATGGCAAAGTGATATGGATGAAAACTCACATCAAAAGGGGCAAAGTACGCCAAACCAGGGACTGAAGGGTATTGAAGTGCTCAGGTGAACATGCTGTGGTTTCTCAAATACATAATATAGATCTAACATGCCATTTTAGAAGGAACAGATTAAAGAAAAAGCCTATGGATTTTGCCAAGGTAAAAGTAAAGAATTATTTGTTATAATTTTTTTTTTAAGTAATCAAGATTAATTTTCAAGTCGTTTCTACTGACCTGAGCACTGTCCCTTGACTGAATCATGATAAAATAGAAAAAGAAAAGCTTGCATTGGCCTTACTGTAATACAATGACTCTTGTGTGAGCTGTCACATATCATGACACAATAAGCAAAATATGGCCACAGCTGAATACAGAATTCATTAGTCACAAAGGGATTAAAACCTTTTTGTTAAAAGACACATCTGCTGTATGTCAGGCAAGGACTTGCTGCTGCCATGCAAATCAAATTCCAACCTAAACCCAAAATTACTTTGTTAGCCCTGATTGGACCTGGAACCATGGTAGCCATCAATAACTGGTATTTGACCAGAGTTTAACTCTTCCCTCTCTTGGATGTCATGGTCACAGGAAACATCAGGCCAGGATAAATTCTCATACCAGTAAGTGTTCATTCATCGCAGGAATTTCTCTGAGCAATTTTCTTCTTGTGACTATTTAGATTGTCCCCATATTTGACACATACTCCATATCATAGAGGGACAGAAATGATAATTTCAGTGGACATGAGACATACAGATATAAGCAAAGGGACCATCTAGTTCTATGTCTGAGAAAATGAAGCAATTAATTGATAAACAGTTCAGAAAACAACTGATGCTATCTAATAATGCTGATGATGGAAGCAGTGTGGCCAATTTCTTTCATGAATGAAACTCACAGTGTGGTTTCATGCTCTTTTGGCTGTAAATTAATTGGATCTGACCTACAAGAATGTTTGTTACAGTTTGTCTCCACAGAATTATAGTCAATCTTATTTTTTCCTAGTTAAAACCCTAATTAATGTTAAATTTTGTCAAACTACTCAGACAAATGTTGTTATTACAAAATTTATTGCTATCAAACAAATTAGATTTCAGCTTTTTATAATTTCAAGTAGTTTTCAAAATTACATAATATAGAAAAAATAGGTAATTACTTTGAGAATAATTCTCATATTATTATTGTAAATACTTGAATTATTCATCTAAGAGTATATTTTATCCTTTGAGTACTTCTACCTATCATCTGACACCACAAATTTTCCCATAGGAAATGCAATACATTTTAACTTTTATTTTTCATAGACTTTGTAAGACTTTTTAATGTATTCCCTTGGCAAAAAGTTTTTCTCTTCAATATGCCTTAAAGCTTGCATTGGTTACTTAAAAAACCCTCAGAAGACACCAAAGGATGAACTTAAACCACACAAAAATGTGTTGGACATTGTAGTTACTGTAATTGTGAAAATAAGGAAAGGGTACGTTGGATAAAACCAAGGGAAAGTGAGTTTCAATATATTAATATTCCACATAATATGTGTTAGCTTAATTATGTTATTTGCTTTGTGAAACCAGGAAAAGAAGAAACCAATGCTTTTTCATTTTATCTGAACCATTCCAATCCATTTTTGGTGCAGAGCACACTTTACACTTTTAGATGTTATTCAATTTATTTCTCTCTTCTCCAGTCAAGTAAACCTCAGAGAAGCAAATGTGAAAGCAAGAAGTTTGTAAGTAAATATGTTCTTTAGAAAAAAATGAAAAAGGAAGGGGAAGGGGAAGGGGAAGGGGAAGGGCAAGGCAAGGCAAGGCAAGGCAAGGACCACCCTCTGAAAATGTTGAAATAAAGCATTTTAACAGTTTTCTATTTTTTTCCCCTGAATAATATTAGTCGTCCAAAATGCCAGGTTTTGGTACATTATCTCCTCATCAAAATATATTTAGTCAGCCTTGCTGAAAATAGAAAACACAGTAAAAACACATAAAATATGCGAGCTTAATAATGTGGGGCAAATCTGAATAAAACATCCTTTCAGTCCTCAAGGCAGCTTCTTCCATTGGAGGCAGTGGAGAGCACAGGAGAGGCAAAGAGCAAAAAATCTCCGCTTTTCCCTTTTCCCGCTCCCTCCGCGGAAGGGAAGGAGCCGGGAGCGGCGGGACCGCTCCGTGCGGGCTCAGCGCCACCTAGCCCCGAGCCCGGGCACTGCACCGCGGCACCGAGCTCGGCCCGGGGGGCGCAAACCCGGACTGCGGCCCTGAACCCGGACTGCGGCCCTGAACCGGGACTGCTGCCCTGAACCCGGACTGCTGCCCTGAACCGGGACTGCGGCCCTGAACCCGGACTGCTGCCCTGAACCCTGACTGCGGCCCTGAACCCGGACTGCGGCCCTGAACCGGGACTGCTGCCCTGAACCCGGACTGCGGCCCTGAACCCAGACTGCGGCCCTGAACCGGGACTGCTGCCCTGAACCCGGACTGCTGCCCTGAACCCGGACTGCGGCCCTGAACCGAGACTGCTGCCCTGAACCCGGACTGCTGCCCTGAACCGGGACTGCTGCCCTGAACCCGGACTGCTGCCCTGAACCCTGACTGCGGCCCTAAACCGGGACTGCTGCCCTAAACCCCGACTGCTGCCCTGAACCCTGACTGCAGCCCTGAACCCTGACTGCAGCCCTAAACCTGGACTGCAGCCCTAAACCTGGACTGCTGCCCTGAACCTGGACTGCTGCCCTAAACCCAGACTGCGGCCCTGAACCCGGACAGCTGCCCTAAACCCAAACTGTGGCCCTAAACCCAAACTGCTGCCCTAAACCCGGACTGCTACTCTAAACCCTGACTGCTGCCCCCAGCCTGGACTGAGGGCCTAAACCTGGACTGCGGCCCTAAACCCAGACTGCGGCCCTAAACCCGGACTGCTGCCCTGAACCCGGACTGCTGCCTTAAGCCCGGACTGCGGCCCCAAACCCTGACTGCTGCCTTAAACCCGGACTGAGACTCTAAACCCGACCTGCTGCCCCAAACCCGACCTGCTGCCCTAAACCCGACCTGCTGCCCTAAACCTGGACTGCTGCCCCAAACCCGACCTGCTGCCCTAAACCTGGACTGTTACCCTAAACCCGAACTGATGCTCTTAGCTCACTCAAAGGCAGCTGGCAATGTTGCCAAACTCCAGGATGTTATAATGCCAGGAGTTCTCGGCTAAACCAAGGAAGGATTTCCTAAGCTCGTGTTGCTCGTGAACTGAACCATGGGGTGCCTGGCACTGCTGACCTTCTGCAGTGATCTGTGGTACCAAAGCCCTTAGTGGTGATCAAAGCAAGTGGTTTGGACCCTTCCAAAGACCACACTCTTTAGCTGGTGGTAAGGATTATTCTGAACAAAACCATCAACAACAAATGCAAAAACAAGCAAACGAAAACCAACAAAAAAAAAGTATCAAAAAACAATCAACCAATCAATCCCTTCAAAAAAAACTAACCCCCAAAGAGACAAAAAATGAAGCAGCCTTGGTTTGATTAAATTTTCATTGGGAAAACCTATTTTCGTTCCCAGGTGGATTTCCTCCATAAATGTCTAAAACAGAGCTTAAATGAAGCCACATTCCTCCAGGAAAGAACTATAATGTCTAAGTTACCTCTGAGAAGTGATAGTTCAAATTACACCAGGTAATCTGCATTCCAGTGCATTGCTTTGATTGGGATGTTTGGTTGTTTGTTTCTGTTTGACTGTTTTTGGATTAGATTGGGTTTGTTATTGATTGTTTGGTTGGGTTTTTTTGTTTGGTTTGGAGTTTTTTAGAAATCTTCTCCTTATTTCCAAACAGAACCTTGTTTTATGTAATATGATCCCATTATTTCTTGTCTAGCTGCCCTGGACTTAGATAGGTAGCTCTCTCCAGGGATGTCTTTATACTTAACAAACTTGCTACTTTGTCACTTCAATCTTCTTTTCTTTAGGCTACATATTCCAATTCCTTCAATCTTTGCTCATAGGTTTTCAGACCCCTGATCACTCCTGACGGTGCTCTTGTCACCTGGGGCCTGGGGCATTCATGGAGAGCATGAGCCTTTGCTTTGCCAAAATCAGATGGAATGAAAGCAAAAGCTTTACCTGACAGCATTGCAAAGCAGTACCTCTGACCTAGGTTTTATAGGAAGTCTCGTCAGTGAATGACTTTGAAAGTACACAGTGATGTTGGCCTAGTTTGAGCATAGAAGTTCAAACCTTTTAAGAGTTTTATTTTACATCACTTTATGTTCTGATAGGAAGCCATGAAATATGCATAATATTTTGATGTCTCTTACTTGCCTTCTTTTAGCAATGCTTGCAGGCTACCAAAAAATTTTCAGTCTGCGTTTGTTTAAAAAACAAATGCAATTAAGTCAGGGTTTTTAATGCATCCTGTTTGTAAATAAAACAAACAAGAAATCCATTTCTCCTAAGATCTATGGTCTCCATATCACCTTAAATAATTAACAGCTCTTACCATGGCAGCAATTATTGGGAGACATTTCCTGGAGATGGCCTCTTGCCCTCAACAAACACATTGACTAATTTTGACAAATATCATTGGTCGCAGAAAAATGCTTATTCCTGGTAGCACATTTAATGATCTGCAAAGCATGTTCCCTTCTAATACTTAGCAGTTATAGAAAAATACCTCCTACACCCTGCAATTAAAACAGTCTGAAAAATAATTAGTCACAGGGAAAGAATGTCAGACACGAATAAGGGTTCCTAAGATCACAGACATTTTAGTAATAATTTTTGAACAAATTAGAGAACTACTCAGAAAGCTGCTGAAAGACATAATTTTAATGCTAACATTATTTTTAGGGAGAGTTTATAGAAAATATTCAAAATTAGTGGATTTCATAAAAATAAAATATGCTGTTTGGATATTTATCACAATAAAAAAAACAACTAAACAAATATTGCTAAATTAGGGTTCCAGACCTTTTCCAGAGTATCTCAGAATACTGTGAAAATTAGTTAGCTAATAAGAGTCTCATTAATATAGTTTAGCTTCACAGGCTATTTCAGCAAAAACATTCCTACGTTCCTCCCAGGAGAAAATAAAGAGGAAGTATTTAGGAGAAAATAAACATCAATGGAGCAGTAATGTATTTTATCAGGAGAATAAATGATGTTATCAGATGCTGTCTCGGATTCTGGACGCAAATTCAAGCCCTGAACCAAGCCCATGCCAAAGGCAGAGTCTGTTCAGTGCCCCTGAGATGGGTGCCTGCTCATCAGGGCTGCCCAGGGTGCTGTCTCATCCCTTCTTGCACATCACTGGCCATGGGCACCACCCAAACCGTGTCAGCCCCGGGGCCTGGGGACAGGGACAGAAGTTTGGCTGCACTCTTATCAGCAGTCAAGATTTCTTCTTCCTGAGTCTTCAGCAGGTAATGTTGAACACTGTCTGACACTATAGTCCACAGTTAGTTTCAGTGAGCTTTTGCATGAAGGAAATTCTGCATGAAGGAGCAGCATAGTTGTTTCCAATAAAAAGAGTATAACATATTCCATTTACAATGGAAATCAACCTTGTATCAAGTCTATCTTTCCTTACAGACAGGTTCATTTAACATGGGGATCTTTGTTTGATGTAACAGGTTTTTCAGTGTCTTTTCAGTGGCTGATGTTTAAAATGGCATTGGACTTGTCTACACTAGCTTTTGGCTTCTAGTTCACAGATGATCATTGTTATCATAATCCTATTTTACTTTGACTAAGAGGGATTTCCAGGGATTTCCATTTTCAGAAGTATTTCATCTAATGGAAGGCAAGCAGCAGATGTTTCATACACATCCTCATTAGTCTCTCTGAAAGATTACTGTGTAGGTAGAAACATCCTCTGTTTTCAAAGTAATCGTCATATAGCAACTTCATCTGGTGCACACAGTATTCCAGGTTTTATATAATTGCCTTAGATAAGACTCAGGAAGAGAAACAGTGAGGTCTACAGGAACGTTTTTGACCTTGGGTATGTCACTTTTACTTAATTTTTACTCACTGTTTCCCTCCTAGTTTATGGCACAAGTTCTTTGACACAGAGATTACCTTTCACACATGGTCTTACAACAGGTGCCTTTGTGCAGTCAGGGCTTCTCTGCTCAGTGTAATAAAAATAAACAACAGTGACAAGAAATTAAATACTGTAGGCCTTTATTCTGCCGTGGTAATAATGTGAGCAAAAGAGAGTATAAGGGTGTCATCCAGGAGTATGTGAGCATCAAGCTATGACTCATGAGTGGAGGGATCAAATGCAAGGCATGAAGTCAGAGAAATTCCCACTGTAGTCACCACATACAGGTAAGGAGGCTTTGACTTTATCCACTTCTGTTCATCGTATAGAAAACTGAAGCAGAAGAGAAATGGGGAACTTATGGCTATAGTAGCATGGAACAAATTAACTATTCACAATTATGAAATTTTCTGGCTTATTTAGGTAGTTTATGCCAGTCTGAGATGCAGACTCCAAGCCACTTTTGAATAATTCTCAGTCTGAAAATTAAAGAAAGACAGAAAGGTGAAGATTTGCACTGTGGAATATATTGATACACTGCACCAGTTACAGTAAGTACAACTTTATGTTTCTGTGTTCTTAGTGGGCAACCTGTGTAAAAAAGGTTAAATTAGAACCATAAATTAGAAACAGTTCTTTCTAATTGACTGCTCAGAAATGTTCTACATATTGGGCTGTAAAATTTCCTGTTCTGAGTATGGATACAATGTTGAACACTTCAGTATTCATAGAAAGAGGATCACAACTGACCAAATAAAATACATTTTCTCCCACTACTACTTCAGCTCCAATTATGAACTTGACTGTACAATCACAGCCATAATGAGATTGTGGCTGTAAAGGCTGGCCTGGTGCAACCATACCTGTACAATCACACTTAGTTCAGCAACACTCCTCATTTGCCATGTTTAAGCACTGCTTTTCCTGCCATTGTTACTGCCATTTACCCATTGTCTGTGTAAAAAAATCTTCTCTTTCCAGCAGAACTCTTCTCTGTGACTCCTGGGGTTAGTTTAGAGTAGTTCTAATAAATATCAAATTGATTCTGAGTTGTAATACATGCATAATGTGGGTTTCCAGTAATATTTTCAGTATGTCAGGAAAACAGAATGTTATTTCTGACTTATTCTAATTTACTTTCTTTTAGAAAGAAATCTGAATACATTTAGGCTGCAGAGTCAAAAGCAGAAAAAATATAATAATTTGCAGAAATTATCTTCATAAACTTGAATGTAAACAAGAACCAAAACCCCTTATCTGTGATGGGTGAAGGGAGGTAGGCAGCTACCATCACCTGGTGTGCAGGCTGCTGGCATGGGTAGAACGTGTTCACAAGAGGGACTGGGCAGGCACACAACCACACTGCTGGCTGTGTGGGCTGCTAGTGCCTCTGCATTTATCATTTACTAAAAAAACTTGTATAGAAAGAGAAAAGGACGGAAAAATATGAAGATGTCCACATTTAATTACATATTATTTCTAAACAGCTCTTTATGACCTGTCAATGTTATTTTTCATAGGTGTGTTTATGGGCTATTATGGGTATGAGGATATTCCTTCTACACATTTTTTTACTAACACTGCCTAATGGCTGGCCAAATATTTTCTAGTGAGTTGTGTGGATGGGAGTGAAAAATGTCTTTTAAAACAGTCCAGAATTTTACAATGAAAATAAAAAATCACTGTGTAGTAGTATGAAAGAGTTAAAACTTTTCAAGGGATAATGTTGATTTCAGTGTAAATTTTAATGAAAACCTTCCATCCAAATGACTATCCCAGGTCTGGGACTCAGTATTTTTATTCTGCTTACTACTCATTTAGAAATATCAGATCTTGATTTCTGACATGCTGAGATGGGATTTCATTTAGTCATCTTTCTTTTAGTCTTTCTCCACCAAAGAGCCACACGATTACTTCTCTCACCCTGGGCCAAACACAACCAGCTGGCCGTGTCTTGATGACAGACTTTTCTTCCCTTGGGAAGGCTTTCACATGGCACAGGAGAACTGGTCACCATTATGCCAGGGGTTTTATCCTGTAACAGGAAAGCTTCCAGCAGCTTGAGTGGAAAGGTTAGTGCTAGGGTATTGTGTTAAATCCAAGAAATTTTATTTTTGGTCAAAATATCTAAAGATAACATTGTTTCTGCTCTGACCTCCTTGTTCTTAGCCTATGAGTCTTTAGCACAGAAATTTGGTATGAATTATTCTCCCTTGCCTGTATATTTTTTTTAGTGGGTTTTTTTTGTTTGTTTGTTTGGGTGGGGTTTTTTTTGCAACTGAAGTTTACTAGAAGGGTATGATTTAAGGAGCAAAAGAGCACAATGTTAAGTCTGCATACTAGAAATTCAGTTTGATCCTATCCAATGCAGTGGAACAGTCTGTTACTCCTTTCTGAGCCATGCAAAATCTATTCACTTGTGCATTTTCAGCAGTAACATGTTTTGAAGGAAAGCTGCTATTTTTTGGTGCCTAATAACAGACCTTAACTCTTTTGTATTTGTTCCACACTGGACACTTCCAGGTATTAGTTGCAGTGGTGGTTCACCTAAACTTTCTCAGCAACATCTGCAACGTATATTCAGAAAAAACTTCTAAATTAATAAGGCTCAGAAGTTCAAAGTCATCAAGGCTGGTGAAAAATATTTGTTAGAGAGCTACATTAATGTAAAATAAATTTAAAAACTCCCTTCCACTAAAACAAAACAAACCCAACCCAAACCAAAAAACAACCCCCCCCAGAAAACCACCAGTCATTCAGTAGTTTTAGTTTTAGTTTTCAACACAATTAAGAAATAACTGTGAGGAGAAGAACAGTCTAGGAATTAACGTGCAGATAAGATATGGAGCTTTCTGCATTGTCTGATTGTATCCACAGTCATTACAAAGAGAAATAACCCTTTAAATTAAAATAGTCTAGGCCAGTGTGGACAGCCTCATAATTGATGCACTCGGATAACAATTTAAAATAAAATAACTTGTGTAAGGATCAATTCTGGGCATATTAAGGCTTTCTGATTGACAAGACAGATAGCCAAAAATGTCTAACAGGAGATATTCAGGACTATCTTTAGACTTTGCAAAGCATAAAATATAGACAACAGTTTCAGACAGAAACCCTTTATTACACACCAAATTTGACTTCCTACAATATTGTCCAGGACTCTGATCCAAACACTTAAATTTTGTAGGAAATCAAACCCCACCCTTCTAAAAAAAAATAAAATGGAGAATTTTAAACTACTACTTCATTATTTTCATGAAATGATTTCACATTTCAGAGTAGGATTAAAGGTGACAAAATTCATGTAGAATTTGAGAAAAATTGAGAAAATAATTGTAATCCAAATGAGAAGGCTGGTGTATTCCACTGCTGCATCTCAAAGCAGCTCATCAGCTCTGAGGCACTGTAATGTAATGACAAACAAACTGAAGCTCTTCAGTGTGCTCACTCTCTAGGAAAAGAAGGGAGCTTATTTTCTCTCCTAGCACATCAAATATTTAATCAGCCACTGGAACACGAGGCGCTGTGGATTATATTGTACCTCAGTCTGCTGTTCTGCCATGAGGGGCCATGGCTCTGGGTGACAGCAGGGACTCACAGCAAACATCTGTGTTCCACCCCATCCTCTAACCCTTCTATTCCTCCTTTGGATTAAAATCACAGACTCATTTTAGGTAACACCAAAGCTCGTCATGAATGCAGTTGAGCCATTGTTTTAATGTTCTGAAAAAAAAATCAAATTACACTTTTGATTTTTCTGAGGGAGAATACCTCATTAATATCATGGTGGTAGAGTACACAATCAGCATATTTAGACGTTCTTCACTCATAGCAGCATTTCAGATATCCAATATTTGAACTCCTTTGGATAAACAAATATGTGGAAAAATAGAATACTTATATAATGAAATGTCATTCATCATTCAGTGTTACAGATGATATTAGACAAAATGCCAAGTACAGAAATCTGTATAGTGAAACCAACATTCATCTTCAAAAAAATCAATGTGCTAAGTAATAATAGCTAACCTGAAAGAAAATATATTTGCAGAAGCTCAGTTACGCATGAAGAAAATGGATGTGAGTAAAGAACAAATGCTCAACAAGAAATAATACAGCAATTTTTTATCTGCTTAAGATTTATCTGCAGAAAATTTTAGCATATTTTTTTCCAAGTCATGTAAGTTATGCAAAATTCACACAAGATATGTTTTACATCCCAGAGGATCTTCATTTTAGAAGCTGCAAACTAAACTTTTCTGTTAAAAGACTATAACCTCCCATGAGGTTATAAACAAAAAGAATCCCTCAAATTAGATAGTACACCAAAAAAAAAAAAAAAAGCAATGGTTAAAGGAGTCACATAGTCCATCTGCTGGGGTAGGCTAATTTAAATAAGACCTTGTCCAACAGTATCTTGTTATTCAGCATTCAGATTTTAACAGGGAATAAAAAAATATGAAGCAAACCCTTCACACTTTTAACTGTAACAAACACTTCCTTCACATTTGTATCTAAAGTGAAACAGAATATGGTAGGATATTTTAATTAACGTGAGTTAGGGTATTTAGACCAACAAACCAAGAAGAACTCTGTTGCTCAAGGCAGTGCTCTGAACTAATGCTTGTGTGCAAAGGATGACTGAATGGCTTGTAGTGTTCACACAGCTATCAAAATCCCAGCAAATGAAAAGAAAAACAACTCTTCACTCAGGGAAAAGTCCAGAAGTAGATAACCCACTACTGTGGGTGAGGTTGGTTCAAGGAAACTCCCATAATTAAGGTGATTACAATACCAAAGCACTGAGCCAAAAGAATTATCCCAGACCCCCTTGTATTGTTTTGCAGTATTCATAAATGGACTCCTACTGTAAGGACCTGGCACCTAGCAGTGTTTTTCCATGGGGAAGACTGCACCACACATCAGAGGTGTCACACGTGTAGAGACCTCAACTCACTGCAGAGAAATACCTGGAATGAACTTGAATTCATGCAGGTCTATATCTACCAGACTTGAAACAATAGGCTTAATTTGGTCATAACAGAGGGGAAGTAAAATACCCAGCAGAGTGTGCATTTTTCTGTATGCTGAAATTCCAGTCTGACTTTATGGTTTGACTGTTAAAAATCTGGGGAAACAGTTGTTACCAAAATATGGACCAGTGCAAAATCCTCAACACAATAAGCATAATGATTTTGTCAGTATCTCAGACATTTATAGTGATGAAAATACAACCAAAAAACCAAAACTGTGTTTGAGCCAAAACCAATATGAGGCATTATACCACAGTGGTATTTTGCAATATCTGGCATCTGTTTAGAGCTCAGTGCAGCATGTATAAGTGCCTGGTGCACTATTGAGACTCTTTGCAGTAAAACATCTTACCTCAAAAAACACACAGAAGCCTCGTTATAGAGGAGCTTTGAGATGAATTATAGCTGAATCTAATAAGAGATATAAACTTTTATTATAATGTCTTTCCAGTTTGTTTATTGAATAACTGAATATCTTTGCTTCTGGATTAGGAGCCATGAGCTATGGATCTCAAGGGCTGCCACTCTTATTTAAATGGTTTATAAAATGGAATACTTTTTTTGCTGTCTTAAATTATTTACATTTAACAAGCTCAGGAAAAAGTCCTTTCCCACATAGAACAAACCTTCAAATTCACTGAAATGTATAGACAATGCCTCTCTGATAAAAAGTTTGCATTCCACAGTTATATAAATGACAGCTCTGCTCCTAAATTGTTTTAATTACACATTCAGTCAAGAATGACTCTCATTCTCTTCCAATTTCATTCAGATTACAGAAAGTTAGAACAAAAAAAATATTTTCTTTATCTCTCAAGACGTTTTCAAAAGCAAGGTGTTCCTTTTTACTTCATTCAAATCATTGTTTTGCTCTTTCCATAGGACCATGCATAAATCACTTAAATAAAGGGGTTTTTTTTTCTGTTAATATCCAAGATATAAGCTGCTTTCTAGTTTCATTTTATGACAAATTATCTTTTCATCCCCAGCATGGGTTCTTAGTGTCTCTCCACATATATGACCATAACTTCTCTATGCAAAGTCATAAACAAATATGGACACACAGCATTGGTATCTAAATGAGGTCCACTGAGAATTACCAGATCTTAAGAGAAATCAACAATCAACCATCTTCAGAAATGCAGCCTCAGCACCATGTCAGTGATGATTCTCTCTATGAAAATAACACTATTTGTAACACTTGCTGTAAGCAAGCTTGAAATTGGAGGCAGTCTTGAAAGAATAAATTCACAGTGCTGTATATAGAAGTACTTCATTCTAGGAAATGGACTTTAATTAGAACATCACTGGTGTCAAATTTCTAATAAAATGTTTAAAGACAAATGGAGATAGCAGAACCTTGGGAGCTCTGCTAATGTAGAAACAGCTGTTAATTGCTGGGGATTTACATTTTTATATTAGCACAAATTCTGAGGCACAGAACTGATAAAGAGACACAAAGGCTTTGTATTCATCTAAGCTCTTTTCAGATTTGCCAATAAATGGTGTGTTCAGCCACTGTGCAGCAGCCAGAAGCTCACAGAGCCCTCAGCATCACCTCCTCTGCTGATGCAGCCTGTGGGGATTAACTCCCACCTATGCTCCCAGCCATGTTCTGTTACTCCCTGCAGATTGCCCTGGACTGGCTCCATCTGCATTTACAATGAAACTAGTTGCACTCAGTCTTTCTTAAGGAGGCTGGAAGACACAGAAGGATTGCCATTTTGATAGCTTTGCTGCCTGCTTCCCTGCATCTCTCCTGCCACCACTGGAGCATGATATTATCCTCTGAAGCAAAATATTCTGCTGAGCCCTGCATGGATTTTCAGTAAGAAATTTGAGAAGAGATTATTGCATGTCTTCAGTGAACGATGTGAATTTCTCTCTGGGGCCTCCAAGGACCAAACCATTAAAAAGGTGGTAAATTGAAAGCTATAGGTAGGAAGGCATGGAAAGACTTGGGGAAAATGGATCCAAATTACTTTTGTCTCTCCTGAAGCTGTCAGGTACAGCTGGCCAATGAAAGCAATATGGAAAATTCAGCTACTAATCTGGACAAAAATGCAACAATCTAACACCCAAAGAATTCTGCCTTCAGAGAAAAACAAAACAAACAAACCAACAAAAACGAACAAACAAAAAACCCAACAAAAAACCACAAAAACCCCAAAAACCAACCAACCAAACAAAAATAGACTAAACAAAGAAAAACCCCAAAAAACCCCACAAGCCAAAAACTCCCCAGAAATCCCAAACATATGTTGATCTTTACTACTCAAAATCAAAGAGTGATCTTCACAAGGATGTATTTGTATAAATTGCATCATTTAAAGCATGTATATTTCAAAATTACTCTATGTACTTTCAAAGTTATTAAACAAAATCACTCAGAAACAGTCATTTGGGAGGTGCAGAGTGGAAAGAATCTGATAAGAGAAAGAGGCAGACATGACATGCACAAATGAAATCTATTGTGCACAGCCTTGCACCTCAATTGCAGGAAATGGCTGTGAAAAAAGCCAGAGGGCAGCAGTGATATATATGTGGATATATATTTGTGCAAATATATTTCAACAGATAATCATTCAATTATAGAATATCCTGAGTTGGAAGGAGCCCATAAGAATCATCAAAGTCCAGCTCCTGGCCCTGCACAGCACCACCCCCAAGAGGTTTTTTACACCATGTGCCTGAGAGTGTTGTCCAAACGCTTCTTGAACTCTCAGGCTTAGTGCTTTGGCCAGTTCCCTGGGGATCCTGCTCCAGTGCTCAGACACATGCTGGGTGAAGAACCTTTGTCTACTCTCCTGAAAAACTTTTATGCCATTCCTTTGAGTCCTGCCACTGGTCACCAGAAAGAAGAGATTGGCATCAGCTCCTCCACCTTATAAGGAAGATGTAGGTCGTGATGACGTCTTCCCTCAGTCTGATCTTCCTCAGGTTGAACAAGTCAGGAAACCTCATCGGCTCTTTATGTGGCTCCAACATTTTGTGGTCCTTCTTTGTATCCTCTCTAAGAGTTTTATGTTCTTTGTGACACCCAAGACTGTGCACAGTATGTGTATAGGTACATAAAGGTCCCTCATTTCTGGGTAGGATACCAGGGCATTGGGGCAACAGTGTCAAGGGAAATGAGCTCCATGCTAATGGAGAAACCAGCCCAGTTCAGAGACATAAGGTGGTGAACTCAGAGAAGGGGATGTGGAGGCTGTTCCTGAGCACCTCTGTCCTTGTCAGATGGCACTCTGCAGATACAGCTTCACACCAGAGGCAGGCTCTCTTCACTAGCTTGTACACCAGCCACCTCTCGCCCATTTCGCCCTGATCCAGCAATGCCCAGGCTCCAGCTGTCACTTTGTCAGGGAAATGCAGGGGATGTCTGTGAGAAATAGAAACACAGAGTCTAAGAAACAGACTTGCAGTGCTGTCACTGGTCTTAGGTTGGCTCTGTTCAGAAGAGATGCTTAGAGATATCGAGGACTTGAATGGACAAGGTTCTGAGCAACTGAAGTCTGTCTGTCCCTGCTTGGGGTTGGGTTGAAACCAGTGGCTGAAGTCTTGGACTGTGTCTCAGTGGTACTGCAGGGAGGTTTATCACTCACCACCCTAGACCTCCTCACCTGCTCAGGACAGTAATAACACCAGAGGTCTCAGCACTGGCTTTGCACCTGCTAAAAGACAAACAACCAATAGAATAAACAAAACCCCCTAACAATTCCTGGTTTTCATACAGTTGTTGAAATTAATTGTTTTACACAACATTCAGGATGTTTACATTTGCCAAAAAGAAAACTGAAATGCTGCTAGAGGAGGGATGACTGTAATCCACATTTTTCTTTTGCCAGAACTGCATGAGGAGAACATTTTTATATAAGGCACATACATTGATGCTGGAGGTTTTCTCATCTGCTGCTGTGATTTTTCATTTCTGTTGGCTTGGGAAAATTGTCTGTACTGAATAGCAAAGTATTCACTTCTGTATTCAAACACCTGTAAGGGGCAAATAGTTGTAAAGCATCTTCAGTTCATCCTGTAAAGGACTATAGTACCAAGCTAAATGTGCCTGAGAGGTCCAGACACCGTGTTCTGTTCTAAAAAAACAATCAAACATTTTTAACAAGTTCTGCTAATTCAGAATGAAATAATTAAAATTTACACATTAAAATGCAAGAAACACTTCTGAGATGAAGTACATTTTATTAAGCTATTTTAATTAAAGTTTATTACAACATAGAGCCTGTGCTCCTTGAGTTGAATTTCTGGCACTAAAACCTTGGTAATTTGAGTATCTAAATGATCTGGAAGGGAATAAGTGGAGTTATATACATTTCTAAATGAAAGCAATCAGTTATATGACACAGCTATAGACTGGGTTGTGGCATTATCTCAGGCCTAGCATAAAGAGACTCATTTAGGGATTCTGCCCCATATGAGGCCAGGACTGAACTGGGGTTCATTAACTCATACTTCCATTTCTGACAGTGCTTGTTGCAGGGACACAAGGAATGGGGACATCTTTAGCCTTGATGCACAGTTCCTGAGTTATTCCTGCCCGATATCTGTGCCCACAGGAATCCTTTCCCACCATCTGTCCCATGTAAGTGCTTGGCTGCCTTTGCTCCAGGAACATAACTTTTTATGTAGATGGCCTAACCAGGGAAGTAAAATCTTTGCAGTTTGTTACAAGATTCAGCATGGGTAGAGGAGTTATTTTAATCCTTAAAATCATTAAAAATAAATTAGAATCACTTTTCAATTCACATGTAAACACAGACCATGTCCTTTTTATCAGGCATTATCTGCAATGTCAATAGCTGAGTAAAACTGCAAGTACATATTGTCATGCATCTTTTGATTAAGTAAATGAGAAAGAGCTGTCTTGTTCTGAGGATTCTTTGCTGAATGTATTATTAGGTATTACATAAATACTGAGATTAACCCCTCTGTACTTTGTTTATCCATTACTAAAACCTACTGCATTGAGAGATATGGTGATCGTGCTGTAATGAACTGGAAAGATAAAAGCCAATTCAACTATATTTGCTATGCAAGAGCAGTCAACAGTCAAGTTAATAACATTTTTGGCAATTAACTTTTTTAGGTGTGAACTAAAAGTAGATAGAGCAGGATGGTCTTTCTTTTCTATGCAGCTTATCATTTGATAAGAAAGCATTTACAGATTTAATGGTTACTGAGAAAGAAGTAATCTAAGTAGCAAAATCAGGGGTTCTAAAAGAGCTCAATCTTTTAAGAGAGCTTTTCTGCATTAAGGACAGCAGGATTTGGTTCTGTGCTTTTAAAAAAACAAACTAATAAACAGTTTTGAAGATGCAAAGTCAAAAAAGTAGTAAATAAAGGTCTTTGATGGATTAACTGTAGAAAAGATTCAATTAATCATTGCTTATGAAGGGGTGACCTTCAACATAAATAGAGCTATTTTGTCAAACCAAAGTTGATTTGGTGGAAACAGAACTAACAGGGAATAAAATCACAAATTGTCTGCAGTCAAAATGCTTTGTGCAAGGTTATAAAAACATTCAGTACATCTATCAGTGGTAGGGCACTCACATATTTTAGGTCTATGATTGTGACAAATGTGATATAATAGACTCATAAAGGCTGAGGCTGGAAGGACCTTTAGATCATTTATCTGACCAACATCAAAAGACTTCACATCTCCCCTATGCACCAGTGCACTGAACCCATCAGTTCTTCAGGGCTAGACCATGGCTTGATATAAATGCCAGGAAATGCATATTCTTCCATGTCCTGCAATACAATTCCAAAAAAGTGGAATAAGGTTATGATGAAGCCATCTTCATTCCCACATGGTTTGTGGGGCACTGCAAGGCAGTGGTTTGACTCTTCCCTGTACTGAGGAGGCAGGATGAGAAGAAGACAACTGACACAGTGACAACCCCAAACCTACAACCTGTTGATGCATTATATCATGCAAAGTACCAGTTATTTTTACTCCACAAATTACAGTAAGTATTAGAGGTGACAGGATATAGGAAAAGACAAAGAAATTTTAATGGTTTTCACTGGAGATAAGAAAGAAATGGAACAAGTTATTATCACAGAATCACAGAATCACAGAATTTCAAGACTGGAAGAGACCTATAAGATCATCTAGTCCAGCCGATGTTCTAACTGTTCAACTAGATCATGGCAGCAAGTGCCACATCCAGTCTTTTTTTAAATTCTTCAAGGGATGATGCCTCCACCACCTCACTGGGTAAATGATTCCAGTTTCTGACCACTCTTTCTGTGAAGTATTTTCTTCTTACTTCTAACTTACATCTACCTTGACGCAACTTGAGACTGTGTCCTCTTGTTCTGTCCGTTGTCGCCCGGAGAAAGAGGCCGACCCCCAGCTCACTACAGCCACCCTTCAGGAAGTTGTAGAGAGTGATGAGGTCACCCCTTAGTCTCCTTTTCTCCAGGCTGAACAACCCCAGCTCCCTCAGTCGCTCTTCATATGGCTTGTGTTCCAAGCCCTTTATTAGTTTCGTTGCTCTCCTCTGGACACGCTCAAGTAACTCGACGTCCCTCCTGAAGTGAGGGGCCCAGAACTGGATGCAATACTCTAAGTGAGGCCTCACCAGTGCCGAGTACAGGGGAAGAATGACCTCCCTGCTCCTGCTGGCCACTCCATTTCTGATACTGGCCAGGATGGCATTGGCCCTCTTGGCTACCTGGGCACACTGCTGGCTCATATTCAATCGACTGTCAACCAGCACCCCCAGGTCCCTTTCCACCTGGGCACTATCCAGCCACTCCATCCCCAGCTTGTATCGGTACAGGGGATTATTATGGCCGAAGTGCAATACTCGGCACTTGGACTTATTGAAGCTCATCCCGTTTGATTCTGTCCATATGTCCAGCCTTTCCAAGTCTCTCTGAAGAATCCTACACCCCTCTAATTGATCTACACTCATTCCCAATTTGGTATCGTCAGCAAAACTACTAATAAAAGACTCTAAGCCCTCATCCATATCATCAGTAAAAATATTGAACAAAACTGGTCCCAACACAGATCCCTGAGGGACACCACTGGTGACTGGTCGCCAGCTGGATGTGACACCATTCACCAGCACTCTCTGGGCCCGGCCATCCAGCCAGTTCTGAACCCAGCAAAGGGTATTCCTATCCAGACCACGGCCAGCTAGCTTGTGTAGGAGTATGCTATGGGATACAGTGTCGAAGGCCTTGCTGAAATCCAGAAAAACAACATCTACAGCCTTCCCTGCATCCACTAGCCGGGTTACCTGGTCATAAAAAGTGATCAGGTTAGTTAGACATGATTTACCCCTCCTAAATCCGTGCTGGCTGGGTCTGATACCCTGGCCATCCTGCAAATTTTGCATGATGGCACGTAATATGAACTGTTCCATTATTTTGCCAGGTATAGATGTTAGACTGACTGGTCTATAATTGCCAGGATCATCCTTTGCACCCTTTTTGTGAATGGGTATCACATTGGCCAGCTTCCAGTCATCCGGAACCTCACCAGTAATCCACGACTGTTGGTAAATGATAGAGAGTGGCTTTGCAATCTCATATGCCAACTCTCTCATCACCCTGGGGTGGATCCCGTCTGGTCCCATAGATTTGTGAGTGTCCAAACATTTCAATAGTTCTATAACTGCCTCTTCTTGGATAATGTGGGGACCATTCTGTTCCCTAAAACCATCTACCAGTCCAGACGGACGGGAGTCTTGAGGGCAAGTCATCTTCTCTTTAAAAACCGAGGTAAAATAGGCATTGAACACTTCTGCCTTCTCCTCATCTGTAAATACTAAATTCCCACCTGTGTCCATTAAGGAACAAAGGCTGGTCCTACCTTTTTTCCTACTATTAATATATTTATAAAAACATTTTTTGTTATCCTTAACAGCGGTCGCTATCCTGAGTTCAAACTGGGCTTTGGCCTCCCTAATTTTTTTCCTGCATACTCTAGCAGCCCTCTTGAATACATCCTTGGAGACCTGACCCTTTTTCCAACTCTGATACGTCCTCTTTTTATTCCTAAGCTCTTCCAAGATCTCCTTACCCAGCCAGGCTGGACGTTTGGCCCGTTGACTGATCTTTCGGGATACAGGAATGGTTTGTTCCTGCGCCTTCAAGATCTCTGCCTTGAAGTAAGCCCACCCTTCCTGAACTCCTTTATTTTTAAGGGCGGCTTCCCAAGGGACACTCTGAATTAATCTCTTAAACAGGCCAAAGTCCGCCCTCCGGAAATCCAATGTACGAGTTTTACTCGTGCTCCTCCTAACATCGCCAAGTATTGAAAACTCTATTATTTCATGATCGCTCTGCCCTAAACGACCTCCAACCATCACGTCCCCCACCAGCCCATCCCTGTTTGTAAATAACAAATCTAATGTAGTCCCTTCCCTGGTGGGTTCATCTACCAGTTGTAACAAAAAATTATCTTCCATAGTTTCTAAGAATTTTCTTGATTGCCTCTTGACTGCTGTGTTAAATTATGGAGATAACAGTTCTCTAGGATAAATAAAGATCTTTTAGGTCAAAATATGAAATATGGTCTTTCTTTACAGCTTTTAGCAGCTCATATTCAAGTCTGTCAGTATGGTGAGTATTGCTGAAATAATTTCTACCTTCAAAAGAGTACATTATCAAATTTCTGAATTCATTCAGAAGTTCTTTTTTAAATACATTCTCCCACTTATCTCTGTTATCTCTTGTTCCCTCTTGTTCCATCCAGAAATAAAACTTTCCTGAATTTTTTTTTTCTTTCCAGGCAACTCCATGTTTATAACTTAGAATTGGTTATTCAATCCAAATATTACTTATTGATCTGAAAGAGATAAAAATGCAATTCATGCAGCTGCTTATGCTCTCTGAGAGACTTTACATACCAAGCAAGTGCATATCATAGCCAAATTGTGGAGTGAGTGGACATCTTGTAAATGGGAGCTTGTAAGGCTTTTCATTTAATTTTCCTTTGACATTTCAAAGGAAATGGGGCAGATCTCCTCAAATTAACGGAAGGGCATAGAAACCTTTACAAAGAATATTGTTAGGCCTATGAACGATAAGTGTTACTTTTCATACCTGGTGAGCAGGAAATTTTTATGTCTCAAAAAGCAGAAAAAAAGAAGCAGTAATTAGACTCTCTAATGGTGAAATACAAGTATATGAAATGTCGGAGAGAACTGTATGTCCACAAGGTCAGTTCAACATTCCTACCAATTTAGACCTGAAATTGTTTTCGTTATGCACATCTAATACTGCCTTTCCAGACTCTCCTCAGTTGTAAATAAAGTGAGAGACTTTTATGTCAGTAATTGGGTGGTATTGAGTTATTGAGAAGTGGGCTCAAGGGGCATGATAAAGTTAATGAAAGCTCTTGCACAATACACGTACTTGAAAGAAGTACAAAGGTATAACTTGTCTAGGATGGCCTATTTCAGTAGTCAGTAGGAAGATTAATATGATGGTGTCAAACAGAGATAATTGATACCAATTTTATGTATTTAAGTTTCTATCAAGGAAGTGCACTGAAATCCATCATTCCATTTACAGTGACAAGCTGGTGTAATAGCAGCAGAATTTTTAGGTTTAATTCTTTCATAACTTGTGATAAGCTGTTATTCTGAATTATCAAGATTATGAACTGGCAGATTTAAAGATCACACATGGGGCCCAGTAATGCATTCCATATGAAAAAGGCATTAAAAAATATGAGAAAACATTTTCTAAGAACTGAGCTGTGAGGAGACGCTGAAACTGTATAAAAAGCTTTTCAGGTGTAAGGCTACCACGTATCTCCCTTCTTTCTGTTAGGTCCCACTGTCCAAATAGTCATCCAGCATCTCTTTGTAATTTTTTGTGCACATTCTGCAGCAGTATCTAAACTTTCATCAGTATTCTGCTATACCCAGTAAATCCTCACTCTCCCCAGTGTGTCACCAAGGACTTGGGGCATTTGGCTAAACGAGCACTGTGTGGTGAATTGCTGCATCAACAACCAGCAGTCAGCTTGGAGTTATCAGTTATCAGTTAATCACATGAATAGCACATTCTTCACATGCACAGAGAACCCATGTCTTCCAAGGGACATCATCTTCTTGGGAAAGCCAGAGGTCCATTGAAGGACTCTAAAAAGGCTTGTGGGCAGACAGCAACCATGGAAAGAGAAAACCAGCTAGAAAGGGCTTGATCATACGCAGAAGCACCAATTATGGGATCACCAATGCATGTGGGTGTAGCCCCACATTTCTCTTCACAGAGAAAAGCAAAGCACAATTCTTCCCAAGAATATTTCTGGGATTCACATTCTCTGAACCTCGGAGAATGTAAACACAATTCCTATCATTTACTGTGCCTGTGTTTGTACAAAAGTAGAATGCAATATGGAGATAGTTTACCCAAAGCCATGGTGTTTTGTTTCCTTGGCCTATCAGGGCCAAGAGTGTGTGTGTGTGTCGAGACTGCTGGGTGACAGTCACGAGATTCAGTGCAGTGTGTGCAGTTGTGTACAGAGCTGAGTGCTTAACGGTTTCAGTTTTAAATATATAAAATAATTTAGTATAATAAAATAATTAATTAGCCTTCTGAGATCAATGGAGTCCTCCTCATCATTCCTCCTTCATCGGAGCCCTCGCAGCGTTGCTATGCATGGGATCACCAATGCATGTGGGATCACCAGTGCTTCCTTATAGTCAGTCCTGGTGCCATGCACCCATAACCTCTTGTCCTGAGGGTTACTGATGCAGAACTCTTACTGCTTGCTAAGGACTGCTTTTAGTCCATCTCACCAATATAAATGTATACATTTTTCAGTAGTTGATTTATTAGGTAGGCAATAAAGTTCCAACACAGTTTCTTCTTCATTCAGAGGTGTTTAAAAAAAACCATTTAATTTCCACTGAAATTGAGTGAAAGCACTGCATTATCAAGTTACAGCTTTCTTACAGTTCATTTAGCCACAATCAGCTTTGTACACACAGGAAAATTTTAAAAATAAATAAAATTTTAATATAAACATGAAAGACCCTGCTGTTCTGTAGACAGATGTTTAAATAAATACTTTGGCAGTTTTTTAGTTTTCAGCATTTTTGTTTTCCATTCTGCTACACCCAAAAAGGTATATAAATACATCACAAATCTCCATATAATTTCAATATTTAATTGACTGGAAATATATTAAAAGATTTTACAAAAACATTTTCTAAATTAAAGCATATACATGCCACTGTTGCAAATTTAATGTTTTGTTTGCTTATAAATGAAACTCAGTATGCTACATGGCAATTTCAACTTTGCAATGATTTGTGTTGGTTTTGTCTTAATTTTTCAAAGCTGACAATGCATTTACAGGGCCTATGTGATAGAAGTGAATTTTTATTTACTCTCTGAGGTTCTGACATGCAAAGGCACGTGTTTTATTACCCAAACAGATGAGGAATAACCCAGTATGTTTCCACATTCTTTTATTTAAAGAACATAGAACTTACACTTGTGTTCCGTTGGGATAGAGGACCCTTATTTTCTTGTTGTTGATGATGTTACATCCCTGGTAGTTTAAAGAAGAGATATTTAACACTAATAATCTTTCTCACTTACTTCAAGTGGACATGAGGCTTTTGACAATTACTCATCCAAAAGTTTCACATGCAGAAACACTCCAAGTAAGAGCCTTTTCATAACACAGCCCATATTTGTCAAGATGCCTTACAGATGCCCAGTGTAACATAAATTCTCCTCCTTCTTCTGTTCTCTGTGTTTTCCACTACTCATTACAAAATGAAAGACCAAAACTACAGACTCATTCCCTCCCAGCAAGCCCGCACCACCCCAAATGTTCTGATCCATTAGGAACACTTTGCAATTTGTCATTTGACCTGATTTTCAGAGGAAGTCTGAAATGTTTTAAGTGGCTTCATGCAACAGTTTCTATTTATCACAGAAAAGTGTGTGATGGTAAGGAGCTGGTAAAAAAAAATAAATCTCCAGATAAAATGTTTACTTAGAATATGAAAATATTTCAATTCTGATCAGCTACTGCTGTTTATCACTGGAGTTGTATTTTGACTGTGTTTGATCTCTGTTCCCTGTGGGCCTATCGCCTTGTTTGAATTTTTATTAACTGAAAAATATTTTTTATGAAAAAAAAAGTCTGATTTTCTAACCAGTAAACAGATTTATATTTGCCTGCTCTGTGCAGAGAATATATGCATATTGATTATTTCACAATAATACTAAAATTTTAATAATAATATAATAATGCTCAAATTTAGATAAGTGATTTCAGACTATAACATAGATAACACATGTATGTTTATTTTTATGTTTATAATATAACAACTGTAATATGTAACATGTGCAATAATGTATTATTTTTATATTACTGGAATTAATATGCATATTATATATTTATACAGCTTAACCTGCAAGCCCTAGGGTGACTTTGTGATGCTGAATTGTATCCCCATCCATCTGTTCAGCCCTGAAATAATTTGGCCTTCTTCTGAGAGAACTGGAGACCATTAGTCTTTCATAAACTGGGATATAATTTTCAGAAAATTCATGACAGCAAAGAGAGATTTCTTTTTACCATCTTCTTTCTCTAGATGTCTATTAGCTATCCAAAAAAACCCACAAACATACAAAAAAATTCATCAACCAATTTCAATATTTGATATTATAAGCCATAAAAATTATAACAATTTAAAAACCACTTATTTGTTAAAAATCCCCAAAGACAAACAAATTGCTTGTTGATATTTGCTTAGTTTCAAAGTTATTTGCAATGCATGAACACAGTTCTCTTGTATAAAACAGAGCAAAACCAGACTGGCATGGTCCTCCAGGGTTGACAGCTTTTGCTGGGCTGATTTTGTAGGAAAGCTCACACGACCTTCATGGACGAACAGGCCATTGTCAACGTCATTTTTCAGTTTCCCTTCCTTCTGTCCCAAGAAACAGACCTGGAAGAGGGACTGGTGCTTCGGGCTGCAGTGCCATCCTCACTGGAAGCCACTCTGGAATCCAAGCTCCCCCCAAACCCATCCTCTGGCTAGTGAGCTGAGACTATGTGAAGTTCACCTGGTGGTCAAGGTCCCTGGGCTCTTTTTGAGCACATGTTTAAAATTCCTTCTGCAAACACACAGCAAACCTATGCAGGAACTTCCTTTGAGCCTCTGTAAGAAGGTGTGTTTCTCCCTGTGCAATTCAAAACTTCTGTCAGAAGTTGTCTTGGTCCATTCTTTGAACTTTTCAGAGGATATTCTTTTGAAGGTGCATTTGCCATGGCAATCCCACAGGTGCTAAACCAGTGCTGCTGCAGCAGGGCTGTGTTTAGCCAAATCTATTGCCTCAGCTGCCTGACTGGGTGCCTGCAGCAGCACTGCTGCCAGAACCAGCTCACCTCAAATGAGGCTGGGCTATGGCAGCCCTCATTTAGATCAGTAGTGCTGATCTGTTAATCATCAACCATCTTGAACAAGGTTTTAATTTTTATTATGCCAGATGTCATTCACCAGTTACAATGAAGTGTAAGCAGCTCTGTATATTGGTTTTGTTGTGTTTATTTTTTCCTGGTTATACTTATGCTAAGGCTGAAATTCAAAACTAGGGAATCTTAGAATATGTTAGCATATTCATTATCACTCTAAAGCTAGTTAAAAATAAGCCCCAACTGGATAACTGCATTTCTAGTCTCAGATTCTTATGCAATAAATATAAAAATGGCAAAAAAACAGTGCTTGAAATAACATGGAATTAATTTGTCACTTTGTAAAACAAACCAAAGCATGATTAGATATAGTTAGGTAAAGAACAAGACTGAAAGGACTTTCATTTTGTTTTTTTTTTAATGAATATGTTTCCCTTTCCTGCCCAGATACAGGCTGTATTTGTACTTCAGGCTGTTTGTTTCACTTTTTTTTAGCAAGTGCTTATCTACACCCTCATTTCTTTGCCACCATATATCTGGGCGTTTTTCCCCTTTTATCTACTACAAAAATACAAGCAAGTATGAAGATACTTCACCTACACTGGGATAGAATATTTACATTTACTGAGAAAAGAATGCACAGTAAAGATATGAAGCTGAAAAGCTGCAGCAAGTTCAAAGCTTAAACATCTGAGCTATAAATTTCAACCAAATGTTGCCAAGCCCTGCTTTGCTTCACAGTCCTGCTGCTTAGGTCAGGGCCAATGGACAATGGGGAATCAATGTTGACTGGGTTCCTACAGGATCCAGTGATGTACTTGCTTTGGGGAATTGTAAAGCAAAACAGAATGACCCACATCATGCTACCTGGAATATACATCAGTTAGATGACATTAATAGGAGAGATAGAATCTCTGGGATCTTCAATACACCTGATCCTTTTTTCTTCTGCCACTAAATTCCAAAAAAAGTACCTTTCAAGTCTTTCACAAACATTAAATATTCAAGTTCCCAAATTTGCACAAGAAAGGAAGTTGCTGATTAATAGGAACAGTTTTTCCTATTCATACAAAGAGGCTGAGGCTAAAATCCTGCCTGTCAAAGACTATGGATGTCCTAAGCTTCAGATTAGAAAAGAGCCCTACCTAATGTGTCCTAGCTTCTATCGAGTATTCATTTCAAAATTTTTTGTTATAAGACAAACCTGTCCACTTGCAAACTATTGAGATTTAGATCCAAACTATCTTATTATTCTTAGAATGTAATCATAAACACAAATTGATGGTTTATACTTGTCCGTCCTGGACATTAGCAAGGGTTGAAATTACAGTCTTTTAAAATAAAACAAAATAAAACAGAACTAAACCAAGACCTACAGCCTTACTTTTTTTTTTAGCATGATGTGATATTTACAGTCACTGTTATCTTCCTGCCAGATGACCCTCTTTGCCTTGCACTTTGAAAATATGTGTGTGTGTGCTTAAATTACTAAAATCTTTGCTGAAATAGTGAGGGAATGAAACACTAGTGATATCAGCTGCCCTAATTAATGCAAAAGCCAGATACTGCCCTCAGAGGGATGGTCTTTGCATTGCACTTATGTTTGTACCAGAGACAGAATTAGACCAGAAATCTTAGTGTAATCAGGCTTAAAGAGATGGCATTTAGAACAGGGAGGCAAAAGGATAAGTGCTCTAACATTACCTATGGCATATAAATAAGGGACTTGAAGACAGAAATGGATCAATTCTGATCCAATTCCTTGCAAGTGAAACACCACATCAGCATAGGCCCTTGGCTTTAGTGAGACTGTGAAGACGTATATGCCAGTCTGTGTATCTTGGATTTTAAAATAAAAGAAGGAAATAGCTGAAGGTGAATCCTATCTGGCTATGAAATACCATTTGAATTTGAAAAGAAGGAAAACATTTAAGTTCTCCATGGGGGTGAGCATCAGTAAAGCTTTCAGACTCTTGACAGCTACAGGGATCTTCAAATGTTTAAGTTGAAAGTACTTACAGAAATCCTGAATAATCAGGAAAGCAACTTTAATGAGGATAACCACAGGGAGCACAAGGAGTTTTTTCTTCCTTTACTGGCTGGGTATTCTCCTTTGGGAGGACAATTGTAACTGTTAGGGTAATAAATTGAGATGATTTTTTGCCACTTTTCTTCCTTCAGTTATATCCAGAGGTGAGTTAATATGGAAAATATTCAAAAGTTGCCACCAAATTTTGCTCCTGCTTTTGTTATTCAAAGCCAGTCAGGAACTTGGCCGTACCAATTAAAAGATTTGCTAAAAAAAGTGAACTATACATGCTACAAAAACTGTATTTGTAATGGCTAAACTCTTTTTTTTTTTCTTTTTGTGGATGTATGCACATTTGAAGAAAAATCTAAGAAGGAGAGAATATTTTCAGATGGGAAGAAGGTCATTGTGCTCATATTTTAATCAGAATAGAAGAAATGTGCAAAATGTTGATAAACTGTCAAAAATACTTGTAAAGCTACCACAGTGTTTGACAATGTGAGCAAAACTGGTTAGATAATGCAAGCTTCTTACTTTGTTAAGTAAGGTGAAGGGAATTAACTCTTTTCACCAAATCACTGAATCATTTAGATTGCAAAAGACCTTCATGATCATTGAGTCCAACCTTAGACCAATCACCATCCTGCTGAGAGATCTGAGAACTGTGGAACATTGCTTCTTTATGCAGCACTACGCAATTAGCTGAACAGGTGATTTAGGACAGTGGGCAGCAGTGGCTCCTTCCTTCATTATTACAAAGGAGCAGCTCCAAAGGGTAATTTGAACCCTAGATAGGATGAATCCCTCCCCTCTCTTTGCTGAGATTTAAAAGGGTGTAAACCATTGTAAGTGGGATCTTGTGAGCCTATCAGTACCCACATTGCAAAGAACTGTGCACATTAGTCAGAAGCAGCCACAACACCCTTTGGAATAGTCCAGCCAAACAGTTGGTGCAGAAAGATGCTGAGAAAGTATGATGATGGTCATTAAAGAAAAAATTCCTGCCTTGATTGGTTATTTTGCTCTTGCAAATCTACCATTGTCGTATTTCTATAGACAACACACTGCAATAAAGTAATAAACCAAAGTACAATTCCCCTCTCTAAAAAAACAGAGCTGAAAGAAGACCTGATCCGAATCCAACCACTGTTTTTCTACTGATTTCAGTGGACATTAGATTATGCCCATAAAATCAACTCAAAATTCTCATCTAACCAGCAATGCAGCACAGCAAAGCCATGACTGATTTTACTGCACACATAAATGTGAGCAGGAACTCTTCTCCCTCAGAATTTGACTTGTTTACCTGATCAGTGTTTAATATCAGACCTTGCTCCTGTGCTTTTTAAAGCCATAAAAATCATGACTGACACTTTTCTGCAAGAGAGGTGTTAGGTCTGGTATCTCAGCTGGCTCCAAATTTGGGTAATTACCTTCTGCCCCTGCAGTTTGAACAAGATACACCATTTGTCTTCATTACCTGCCCTAAAATTGCTGTTCCAATTTGCTGTGCTTTACTGCAATAGCTGCTGCATTTCACTGCACTGCTTTAAGTGGTAGGTGAGCTGATTTCAGAAAGATATATAGTTTGTATAAAATATTTTGTGATTCTTTGAAGTGAGCAGTGCTCAGAATTATTTTTGATTTTTACAGTCCTCATGAGTATGCCAGGATAGTCACATTAAATATGGTACTTGGCAGCTTTTGTTTTTAAAGACTACCATATGGTATATGTTCACCACCCAAGCTATTTCCTAGAACAATTCCATATGAGTGTTTGATGTTAACTTTATTTGGGACTGTACTGAGATCATCATGCCAGGTTAATTAAAAGATGGCAAAGAATTCTCACAATGCACTGATGCTAAAACAGAAGGAAGTGTCAGTTGACAGTGAATAAAATAGCAATGCTAGAAGGTAATTATTTCCTGTTGTTAGTAGAAAGAAAATATAAGAATATTGCAGAACTCTGGCTTAAAACAAACAAACAAACAAAAAAAACCCAAAACCAACCAACAAAACAACCAAAACCAAACCAAACCAAACCAAAAAACAGGAAAAAAAAAAAAAGAAAAAGAAAAAAAAAAGACAAGCCCATCAACAAGAGGCTGTCCAAAACTTGTAGTAAAGATTAACAACTTGAGTGAATTTATTCCTTACTGGCAGTACAGAATGTAATATTCAGAACATTGTCATATAACATGGCATAAGGAACAGAGTACATGAGTCAATAGGACGGAAGTATATTTCAGTTTGAGTCTTTAATTTTTGAGTATTGCCGCTGATATCTTGAAATGTAAAGTGCTTTATCCTCTTTGGGTGTGACACACTCGATTCAAGTAAGGCACTTATTTGATGAAACCTATCTTTCCTTTAAATGCGTTTCTGACAGTATTCCTGAACAAATGTCCCTTCCAGAGTCCTGGATTTGGCCTTCAGTGCAATTCAGTGGGTTTAATTAATCACTAGAATTATTCAGTTTTATACCTGCTCAATTCCATAAATTTGAGTTCAGGTGCTTCCATGCTAGCAGTAGTTATGCAGTGTTGAATAAAATGTCATGCCAGATCATCAAAGCTGCAGGACTACAGGGAACACTTTTTGGTTGCCTCATATTTTCCTTAAAGTGAAATACACTTTGTTGTGAATCAAAGATAAACTTAATATCTTAAAATGTAAAAACCAAAATATTTTCTGGGAAAGCAAAATCTTTTAAAATCAAGAAGTAAGCAAAATTAGAGAAAGCAACTATGAATCAGTATATTGGAATTTCTTATTTAGAAGAAGACTGATCTTCTACAGGTACTGACAACTGTGTCATGCTTCCTCCCAGAGTGATGTGCTGCTGCTTGGTTGCATTTGTTACAAATGAAAAGCACAACATTCTAGAAAACTGAAACCCACATCTCTTAGGAGAGCAGGGCTAACTGCAAACGCAGTGCAATTAATCTGCACTGTGACATTTCATGTTGCTTGTGGAAGAGCCAACCTGCCCTGCAGGAGAAGGTGGAACTCACCTTCTACAGCTCCCCTACACTGGAGACACCAGTTCCTAACCTTGAGAGTGCCACTAGAGCAGCAAAATTGGAAAGCAATTGGCTCTTATATAGTATCCTTTTCCTATTCCCCTTTGATTAACAATATTAGTGATTTGGACCATGGATTTCACATCTCACATTGATCTACACCATAAAGCAATAAAACAATATCACCCCTCTGCAATACTTGTAGCCTGGGTGGTCCTCTGTCTTCCATACCATGTCAAAAGTTTCAAGGCACAGGCAGAAGCAGTGCTATCACATCTGGAGACCCCACAGAGCAGGCCAAGCCTGCCAAGAGGCCTCTCCTGCCTGAAATCCTTGTTGGCATCCAGGGCATCAGGACAGGGCTGCAGACATCAGGAAAGTGTGAATTTTATGGTTTTGGTGGCAGCTTGAAGCCCCATGATCAACAATATTCCAGAAAAGACAATATTTTCCATGAGGAAAATATCTTCATCCTTAAGCTTCCAAACAACAAAGAATACTGCTACATACTTCTATATCTTGATTCCAGGCAGCCCAGGAGACCCAGGTAAAAAGTGGTTAGTCTTACATGGCCATGTGAAGGCACACATTCAGCAAAAAGAAAATACTTTCTTTTTTCTCTAAACCCTAGTTCCTTTATGATTCATGATAGATTTAAAAAAAATAGATATTACAGCAAGACAGTGATATTTTGTAGTATTGCTTTCCAAAACCCATTTCTTTTCAGGTGGCTGGAAAATGTTTCTGTTGCTTTTCTTATCAATCCATATGATCTTGCTAAAAGTATGTATGGGGCACAAGCACTCTTATGAAACTCAGATGAGGTTTTGGAATCTAAAAATTCGATCTTAAATTTTTTAAGTTAATAAAGATATTTTATAGTAATAAAAGAGAGAGGCAGCTGATGCTTTTTGAGGCTAAGCCTGACCTTTTCTGTAATGGAAAACAATCACCTTTAGTGTGTACAATGTTCATTTTTGACCTTAAAATATTAGTATAATTGTATTTAACTTTTTTCTCTCAAGAGGAAAGACAACATTTTCAATTTAGTTTAACATTGTCTTTACTGTTACCTAAAGGTTTCAATGTGCTACACACAACATAACTGTGAATGATTTTCCTGGGAAGTTTTCTAATCTCACATTATGTCTGTTCTCTCAAATGCTTATAGAAATTATTGTCAAGTCATCAGACTTCTTTCCACTTTTTAATTTGTCGTTTTAGCTCCTTTCAAAATTACATCTAGATATTCACTCTGTAACAGCACTCCCATGAAAAATTTGCCAACCAAAGAGAAATGACCTTCTCTCTCATAACACAGTCACAAATCTCAGCTGAACAGTGTCAGTCACAGCCTGGGTGGAGGTCTGCTTAATAGTTTCTGCAGTGATTGAGACCTGCGTGTGCTGCAAGCCTGGGGCTCACTTTGGAAATGTACATTCAGTGTCAGATGGCATGTTTATTTTGGGCACATATTGAGGTACATTACTCTGTGCTCACTTGGCACCCGACTTGGCAGGCATTGTTTGCAGACGTCTAACACTGTTCCCACTGTCTTCTCTTAGGCATGCTATGTGCTACTGGTCAAAGTTCCTGGGTTGAACGTACAATACACAGTATATAACTCAGCCAGCCACAAATATCCCATCTAAATATTTGTCTTTACATTACTGGGGTGCCACACATCAAATCAAAGAGATGCATCAATATATCATTGCATCAAAAAAAAGGTAATACATCAACCAATCACACCAATGGCACAAAATGTAATCAGACCAAATTCCAGATTCGGTATCTGGAATGGACAGAGTAACACCAGGCACAGTAATAAAAGGGGAGAGGAGCAGCTGGAGAGCTGCCCTGCAGGAAGGGTCTGGGGGTGCTGCTGGCCAACAGCATCTCAGTGGGAGCCAGCAGTGGCCCTGGGGCAAACCCCACCCTGGGGTGCATCAAACACAGCACAACAGCCAGGAAAAACAGGTCACTGTCCTGCTGGGTGACACACAGGTCACTGTCCTGCTGGGTGACACAACAGGTCACTGTCCTGCTGGGTGACACACAGGTCACTGTCCTGCTGGGTGACACAGGTCACTGTCCTGCTGGGTGACACAACAGGTCACTGTCCTGCTGGGTGACACAGGTCACTGTCCTGCTGTGCTCAGCCCTGGGGTGGCCTCACCTGAGCACTGTGTGCTGTGCTGGGCCCCACAAGTCAAGAAGGATGTTCAGGTGTCTGAATGCATCCAGAGGAGGGTAACAAAGCTGGTGACAGGGCTGGAAGGAATGTCCTGAGAGGAGTGGCTGAGGACTCTTTCTCTAGTTTGGAGAAAAGGAGGCTGAGGGGCTACCTCATTTCTCTCTGCAGCTTTCTGAGGAGGGGAGATGGGGAAGAGAGATGCCAGTCTCTTCTCCCTGGGATCCAGTGATTCCCATATGGGAATGGCTCAAAGCTGGGCCAGAGGATGTTTAGGCTGGACATTTCTTTACTGGGAGGGTGGTAAAATTCAGGGACAGGCTTCCTCTAGAGGTGATCAATGCCTGAAGTTTTCAGAGTTAAGGTGGCATTTGGACAATGTCCTTGATTACAGGCTTTAACTTTTGCTCAGCCTTGAAGTGGTTGGGCAGTTGGACTAGAAGATTCTTCCATCTGAAATATTCTAGTCTAGCTTAGTTTAGTCTATGCAAAAGCAGATGAAAGAGATGAGGTGAAGCTTCATGGTACTATGGTAACTCCAGTGCCAAAAGCTAAGCACCTTACTGAGCTATCTCTTGTATGCCATTAGTATATTTTGAAAGCAGAGTATGTTATCTCACTCAAGGATTCTTCTAATTATCACCAAATGTATACTGTGTTGTTTAGCACAGAATACTTCATGTGCCCAACTGTAAATTCTACATGCCTTTGAAAAACCATCTACATGCACACCTGACTTTCTGGAATATCTTGAAAAATGACAGAAGATAATGTAATACAAATATCATATACATACACTATTCTTCATACTCTTACTTGCTTTTTTTCAGTGGTAGGTATCCAGTCACTGATTGGCTCATAGCTTCTCTGCCACTAAGAGAACAAGGAGAACAGAATGAATTATACTTTTTTTTCCTATCTTCCAAAGAGTTCTAAACTGTTAAAAACCAGCTATTATATATTTTCATGATTGTTTTTTCAATCACTAATTTTATTACAGTAAACTCTGTATAATAATTGAGGCTGTATAAGGAGTATAAACTTGCTTGGTCAGAAAAACAGGCATGAATGAACAGTGCCAGAGCTGGCTGAATATATCTCCTGTGTCTTGGGAACTGGCTGTCATTCATATCTACTATTCAACTAGGACAAAGAATTTTAATTGAGAGACTGACTAAAAATCTTGCTCAATAAAAGCCTTTTCCTTGAAAAAATTAGTGTCAAATGTCATTGCTCTTCACTGATATATCCTCATTACTACAGCTTCAATCTAACAACAGACTTCTCTCAGCAACCAGTTTTTCTCCAACTCCTCACTTTTTAAATGCATTTTGCTGTGGCTCTATATATGACACGATAATTCACATGAAAATATTTATAGATCAGTTTTACACACTGAGGACTGTAGAATAAAGACTTTTGAAGCACCTGTATATAAAACCACCAGAAGTTAGCATTTAGTTATTTGATAACTCTTTATTTTAAGATGAAATTACAAAACATAAGAAAAAAATCCCACTGTAAGACAATGGCAGATAATCACCCTCAGTGTTGACAAAATGGAAAACAAGGTCTATTTCCTTAAAGAAAGCTTCCATTGAAGCTCAGCTGGTAGTTACTGAAGCAGGAAAATCCCATCTTACAAACCAGAAATTGTTTTGATGGTAATACTTTGCAATTTCCCCACCTTTTTTATAACATCTTTTATACACACATCAGCAAAAGTTCTGTTTTCTCTTAGCATCAGCAAGTTTGCCAAAAGTCTTTGTTAGACTGCAACTAGGTTTTGTTTCTTTTGAAAATCCTAGTTCAAATAAGCTAATTTGGATAACATTCATCAGACAGCTTCAGGCACAAACCACTCCTGACACATTTCATTTCGAAGAATTGATACTTTATACCTCAAAGCAGTTAAAGTTTTTGGAGAGTTTAGCTATTTTTATCTCGAAGGAGTAAAATCAGCCTAAAGTAAATTAAAATAATATATTAAATAAATTGCATTCAGTCAGAAAATGAAGGAAATAATTTGACTTCCAATTTTTTTTTTTCTAGTTTGGTTCGTTGTTGAAAATGCTTCAGCTACATACATACTTGTGCTTGTGAATCATCAAATTTTCCACATATTTATGTATACATTTACTGACTGTGTTGCTGCCAAGGCTGTCTAAGTGCATAAATGAAGCTATATTTGCAGGGAACTGCAATAATCTTTATTAGACCGACTGATACAGCTGGTAGGAAACAAACAAGCTTGCAGGTTTACAAAGCTTGCTCCAGATCTGGAACAGATGCAACCACCTCAGGCTAAATACTCACTGCAGACAACTGCTCTGACTTTCTCTTGATTATGTTAAATTTCAGGCAATATGAGACAATTGAAAAAAAAAAGTGATGGGCATGAGAAGAGCAGAAGGACAGGTTAGCAAAAGGGGAGATGATAGTGTTGCTTATCCCCACGGGACAGGCAGAAATTGAGAGAGAATAATTATCAGCTTGAACTCTGAGATACAAGTGCCAGTTTTTGCTTCAGTTGAATAATGAGGAAATTAAATATTATTTAGTTTTGTGGTAGCTAAAACAATGGAATGCATTTCTAAAGGCAGCAATCAGCATGGAAAACCTAGTGTGGATCTGAGGAATAAGTTGATATATATTCTTTGGGGAAAATTTTCTCATAATCAGTTTCTGATTTCCTTTGTCTTGAGACCCAAATCCCAGTGCCTCACTTGTGCCAACGCTATCTGCAGGGATTTCATGGAATCACTGGAATATATTAGGGTTGTTCAGCAGGCTGGTTTCCTTTTGTCCTGATCCAATTTATTGATCCCTTTCATGGTACTTTCCCCTGCCACCATAAGCAGTCTTACTGCACCACCACAGGTACAGCACATCTAGTGACATGTGTAACAGTGATAACTTAAATGAAATAATGAAATGAAATAATATTTAATTTAAAATTTCTTAGGACTTAAAGAGATTTTATTTGTAATATAGCTATATTACATAAAAAGAATGGCCTTTTTTTTGGACTGGAAGCACTCTGAGATATTTCAGCATTAGAATCTAGAGATGATTTTCATCCTCTGAAGGACAATGCGCAAACATGTTCAATAATTTTGTTATTATCCGCTGCATCAAGCAGCAGATGTATTTGCTTTAGAAAATGTAGTCACCAGTAATTCACTCACTCTTGGCTTGGTAAAAAACACTAGACAGAGAATGAAATGAGAATAATGCTTCTCAAATAATACAGAAAGAACAGTTTAGACATGATTTTGAAACACTATCCCAGGGAAATATTTCTTTGTTCCAGCATACTTAAGTTAAAATATTTAATACTAAATGGCTATGAAGCTGGAATGGGATAAGGAAATACATTGTGTTCCATAAAGTGCCTTCTTTCAGGTTGTGCACATAAAAAGTAACACTTAAGGGAGTGTGTGCAGCAATTGAAAGGGCAGTGCCTGTGTCCTGCCATGCAGCCTGCAGGAGGTTGCAAGGAAATGCCTGTGGAAATGGAGATGAGGAAGAGACACAGGATGAAAAGAGTTGACTCAGTTCCCCCCTTTGTTAAAGACTTTGTGTGTGGGCTCGCTTAGGACTCATTCATAAAACTCACAGTAACACTCACATTTTAGATACAATTCTGCTCATTTCAGGAGTAATTGCAGTCCATGCCTCCCTATACCGTGGCAAGCAAGAATTATTCACCTAAAATATTGGGATTCAATTTGATGCAAGAATGGTAGGCAGAGCCTAAAAATATGCACAGCCATGTCCTGTACCCATAAGGCTGATATAGCAAAGTGTGGTCAATGACTATATGAAGTCTAAAGGTGTAGGAAAAGCTAAGATAAATCATCAATAAGCTCAATCTTAATTATTCTTGTTCCTCTCACTTCTGCTGAGTGGAAGGTGTAAAAGTGTCAGAGCATAAAGAGAACACAGCATCAGTCAGGTGACTGACATTCCTCTGCCCCCCTGTGAAATAGATATTGGACAATACACACATATATGCACTGATACATATACATGTATATATGTGTGCAGATAGATTTCATCAGCAAGCCAGAAAAGATTTGTTTTATATCTAGATTTAACTTATCATTTCAGTAAACTTTTTCAGACAATTTTCATACTGTAGTTAATGTGTGTACAGATGATAACAGTTGCATTGGTTACTTTACTGATGAGTGATAATAAAAGGAAGAAAACTAATTGCAATGGCTTCTCAAGGAATGAGATTTTTTTTCTGTATTATAAAGGGAAAGGCAGAATGATATAAGCTGTAGCAATAAAGAGGAAAATTAATTCCAAGCTTTTACAGATGACTGCAGCTGTATTGCTTAGTATGCATGTCAGCTGCAGGAGAATGTTTAAGAAAGGAGATTTAGCTCTACAGTAACAAACCACAAAGCTTCTTAAATGGACCAAATTCAGCACTAGAGTAAAACACTGAAGTCAGAGGAATTACAAACCAGGTAAATTTAGCACCCTGTGTTCTGCATCTTTTAATAATTAAAACAAAATTAGAGGGGAAATACCTGGTTGCTGTTACAGACAGGTTACCAATACCATATTAAAGAGAGCACTAAAACAAGATAAAGTGATTTCCTTTCATTTTTAATGTATTTCTCTAGGTAGAACGGTATTGTACAACCTTTCATACTAGAATTAATAGACTTTGTTAGTGATATTCACTACAATATTTCTTTATTTCCCTCTATAGGGAATGCAGATTATGGTATTAGATTGAGGACAAGTTTAAAAATAGAGGCACAATCTTTATTAAAACAGAATTCACCATTAGAGCCTTCACCTCACCAAAAAATCCACTGCTGAAAAGCCACACTGTACTCCAATGGATAAAGACAGAGCTAAATGAGCATTACCCTGCTTTGAGTATAGGTACCATAAAAAGAACCCTGTAAGCTAGAGTAACAATTAACCTCCAGTTTTATAATAGTTACAATATTTCTGAAAGTATATTCTGTCATATCTGATACAGCATATTTCTGATTCTCTTTGCCAATAAATAAGTTTAAATGCTTTAAAGGCATAAGAAATGAATACATTTTTCTTATTTTAGAAAATTGATTGCTATTATGTTTCACATTGATTTTTTTTTACTTATTCAAATTCTAAATGCAGAAGAGTATTCAAAACCTTACTGACAAAATTACAAGGGAGTTTTATTTTGAAAATTTCCCTTTACAAGAAAAACAGAAGGACAGAGGAGTGGTTTACTATCATTTTCCTAAATCTATGATGACATTTTTGGAAACTTCTAGGTGATTTGGTCTTTAAAGTCCTCTTCTCTAAGAAGAGTTTTGCAATTCCAAAAAGGCACTTTACAGAGCGTATGTTCCAAGAGTTGCATCTGTACTGCAAGATAACTGCTCTCTGTGGAACTGAGAATCTCAGCAATGAGAATCTTTGATCACCAAGCCCAGGGTGCTAGTGGATGATCTGTGTGGACCCCTGCCGTGTTTCCATCAAAGAAAAACAGCCTGCAGGAAGGTTAGTGACAAAGCAGGTTTCATCCTCAAATTACTGTCATGAGGAAGGCATATCATAACAGAATAAGGAGTGAATGCAGATGGCATTTCATTTGCCAGAAATTTTATTTTAGTTTGAATTTTCATCAGCCTCACTGGGACAGTCAATATATTGAAGTTAAGCCTGTCACTCAGTTTTTGAGGATTTGAACCTAAAAGATAATGAAAGAGGAACTGTAGTGCAGTTCTGAAGTTAGAGTGGTCTCCTCCCAAACGACCCTTATTCTGGAGGGTGCCTCCTGATTTAGGGGACGCTGGTCCAGCTGGTCTCCTCTCCTGTTCAAGATAGAGGAGTTTCCTCATTACCAATACCCAAGTGCAACTGCTTGGGTGCTTCCTGGATAGTCTGTGGCCTTGACAACTGCATGCAGTTCCAGCTCTCCCATGAGCTCTTCCAGCACTTACACAATCATCTCAGTAAATGCTGGAATGCTGCCACCTCACTACAGAATCACAGAACCAATGAGGTTGGAAAAGACCTCTGGAATCATGGAGTCTTGCCTGTCACTGAACACCACCCTGTCAACGAGGCCATGGCACTGAGAGCCATCTTCAGGCTTCCCTTAACAGCTCCAGGGGTGGTGACTCTTCCACCACCCTGGGAAGCTCCTTCTAATGTCTAATCACCATTTCTGTGGAGAAATTCTTCAAATATCCAACACAGCCTCCCCTGGATGGTGGTGTCCCAGTTCTAGCTCCCTAGAGGCTGACTGCCACCTGGCTACAACCTCCTCTCCTTTCATGTGGTTGTAAAGAACAACAGGGTCTCGTTCCAGCCTCCTTCTCTCCAGGCTAAACACCCCTAGCTTTTTCAGGCACTGCACATGAAACTTGTGCTCCAGACCCTTCACCAGCTCCATTGCCCTTCTTTGGACTTGCTCCAGCATCTCATTGTCTTTCTTACAGTGAGGGGCCAAAAACTGGGCACAGTAGTCAAGGTGTGGTGTCAGCAGTGCCCAGTACAGGGGGACAATCACTGCCCTGGTCCTGCTGAGCACATTATTGATGACACAGGCCAGGTGACACTGGCCTTCTTGGCCAACTGGCACGTGCTGGCTCATGTTCTGCTACTGTCCACCAGCACCTCAAGGTCTTTTTCCACCAGGCAGGTTTCCAGCCACTCTATCCTCAGCCTGTAGTGCTGCATGGGGTCATCATGTCCCAAATGCAGGAGCCAGCACCTGGCCTGGTTGAACCTCGAACAGTTCAACAGACCTGGCACCAGAAGGGAGTCCTAGGGGCACCTCTGTCGGCCAGCTGGAGGTAGCACCACTCATCACCACCCTCTGGACCTGGCCATCTGCCACTTTATGACCCAGAGATGAGCATGCCCACCTAAGCCATGAACAGCCAGTTGTAGTTTACAGCATAACAAACTCCTAGAAAACATAGTCATGCTGACCTTTCCAACTCTGCTGTGGAAGGGAATCAGCAGAAAGAGAGAACAAGAATGAATAAAAAAGGAATATTTCGTCACTTCTATTTATTGTTTCCACCTCTTCAGCAGAACTGCACAGTTCAAAACACTGGGCTGTCAGTGCAGGACATGTGTAGATTTTAATAATTAAGCACTGCTGGATTGCTGACACTATTAGTCAGGGGTCAGTAGACATTTTCATTACAGTTGCCATTTTCTAAGACTTCATAAATGTCATTTTGATTCACGCTGGGTTGAGACTTAGAGTGTGGGTTATCAACTTCCTGGCACTTTTGCCTCACCATAATAATCTATTTTTAAAGTTTTCAAACCACAGCAATTAAGATTTTTTTTCAGTCTGTTTCCTGTAGCACTCTGTAAGCTGTGGGAACTGAAAAAGCAGCAATTTTGAAACCTCATTTCTTCTCACACTCTAACAAACAACACTGAAGCCTTTGGAGATGGAGTAGCAGAGAACAGTATAAATCAGTGGAGGACTGCTGGAGCTGTGGAGACAGGGTTGTTAAGGTCTTGTGAGAGAAGTCTGAGATATGGATAACTTTTATATGAATGTAGTACCACCCTCTAAGACACAGGTGCTGGGAAAGGAAATGTAGAGCTCATTTAGAGCTCATCAAGTAGATGGAGAACATCTGATAGCTGAGCCAATACAAGGCATGAGGTTGTTGGAAAACCCTCACTGCTGCCTCATTATTCCCTCTTCTCCTGTCCTGACATACAGCAAATTATGCTATTTACTGAGCTCTGTTTCACTGTCAGGTAATGGATGTTCTATGTGCATCTATGCTATAAGAAATTATATTAACAGTTTCTCAGCTAGACCTCCCTGCACAGTAATCCCAAATTTAACACAGCTTTCCCTCAGGAAGAATGTTAAGTGTATTTTTTGTGACAGAAAAAGGATGCAGTCCTTGCCACTATATATGGATGTCCTTGCAACACATAATAGTTCTATTTTGACGACCCAGATGAATTTGTCTGTTTGGACTTCAGCTACTTGTTTTGCTTTGTGATATTTAAAAAACCTGCAGCAGTTTGCTTTTTATAGTGACTTTTTACTTTTTTTTTTTTTTTGCCTTTCTTATCCAGCTATGCATTGGGAGGGCAGAACGTCTCAGGAACAGTAGAAAACCCTACCATATAGGCTCAAGTCTTAGGAAAAGATAACGTGGGCTGCAACACAGTGCTCAGGTCATGGACACACCTTCTCTGCTCACCCAGATGTGGCACTTGAAGTGGAGGGCCAGGTCAGAGAAAGTCTTATGCTCTGTAGTGTGTGTTCTTGTTTTTCCAGTCCTTATCAATCAAAAGTGCCAAACAACTTCAGCAGAGCAAGCTTCAAAGAAACTTGCTGTTCTGTTTTAGGTGTTACATGAGCTAAACACCGAATAAATAAGAAGCAAATCTCTTGCTATTCTCTCTATCAAGTCCAATGAACAGTATTTGAAATGGATCCCACTATTCCATATTTCTCCTATTTATTAGTAATTTTTATGATTAAAAGGATAGTAGGGTAAGATGAGGAGCTTTGGTTTAGTGGCTATTGGGGATCTCTTGATGGTCTTAAATTGTGTTAGGCTGAAACACATAACTGCATGCTTTTGCTCACCTGAAGAATTTCAATTACTTGGAAAATAATTTCCACCCATTCCCAAAAAGAAGCTTCAGTGTTCAGACTAGAGCCTAAATTCTGAGATGAACAGGTAAAATATTTTTCATGTCTATTAATTGCTTAAAAAACACTACCCTGAGCAAATAATTGATAGACACCATAAAATTAAATGAATTTATTTCAAATGCATGGCCTGAAAGCATAAGTACTGGAGAAATTCTACACTTGGTTGAATTTTGATTAATTTGAAAATGTATTGAATTTTCATGACACACACACAAAAATATTTTTAATGTTGTCATTTACCTTAGTTACTGCTCTTCAAGTTTAGTTGTACACTGCTATTATCAAGCAAGGGAACATCAAAATTAGGTGAATTTAAATATGAACATAAATATTTCTTTATTGTATGTGAACCAGTAAATAACTATCAATTTCATTCTCTGAGTTTCAGATTTAAACAAAATTTCATCAAAGCAGTAAAGATGTACAATTTCTTGTATATAGGAAATAAAAGACAAAGTCAGAATATTCAAATCCACAAAATTAATTTTTTATGTTTTAAATATGCAATAAACCAAGCTATAAGAATTCAATTTTGGTCATATTTCTTAGTACTCTTTGTGGTATTGGAAAAAAAAGCAAAATAAAGAAAAATTTTCATAGTTTTCATTTGATTTAAACTGTTTTGGTTTACCTTGAAAAGATCAGAAGTAAATATATTTTTATATTTTATATATTTAATATCTGTATTAAAGACACAGGCATACATATATATGCAAACTACAGCTTCCAAATACCTATTTATCTTTGGTTGTAAGTGTTACTGTTTTGCAGAATTCTCTATAGAGGCTTTGAAACCGCTCTGAAAAATCATGTTTGACGAGAAAAAAACATCCATCTACAGTTATTACAACCACAAAGGAGCTATAGGTGAGAAGCAGTTCATAACTATATTACCCACTCTATAATTGTAAGTGTGGCAATTAACTGAAAGCCAGAGTCAGCATTCCAGTTCATGACTCACAGCAAAGCTACCTGTAAAATTTTACAGAAATTCATTGAAAAAGCTCATATCAATTGTTAGGGGGAAAAATCTAATAAAAAAATTGATATCCAGAATTTTCTGTGAAATTACCCTTATGAGATAAAAATATACATAGGTTTATCAGGAGAGCAAATGAAAAAAGAGCCAAACACAAAACCCCACACCAAAAGAGTACCCATGTTGACTATGAAAGAAAATTTGAAATCTTGAAAAAGTTAATTAAAAATTCAAGACATAACATTCAGCCAAGTATTCAAAACAAATTGTCTTCTTTCATTTTTTAAGTCTAAACATGGTTTTACATTTTTCAGCTGCATGTTCAATTATAGATTTCAAAAGGGTAGTAATTTCAGCCAAAGATCGAAGCCTTGTTTTATCTCATCTCTTTGCTCTCTTGGGCACACCAACAAGCTCTAATTGCCCTGATCAGCTGTGACCATCATGATCTGTAATGAGCTTTTTCAAGATGTCTCCTCACCAAAACTTTATCTGCTGGTGCTGGAGGTCAGCTCTGCCCCATGTGTGACCATGGATCAGGCTGCTGCGAAGGACTGTGAGACGGCTCCTCCCGGTCTCCACTTTGGAAAGTGGGAAGAGAGAGCCCAAATTGGGCCTGAGTGCAAGCTCAGGACCTGCACCTTGCTGTAGGGAAGGGTTGTAAGGACTTGCCTTGCACCAGCCTCCCACCGACCTTGACCCTGTTTTTACATCTCTTTCTTGTCCTTGGTCCTGAACCGCCATGGAAGCACAGAATGGTTTGGGCTGTAAAGGACATTAAAGATCCTCTTGTTCCAACCCTCTGCCATTGGCAGGGACACATTCCATTAGACCAGCTTGTTCAGGGCTCCATCCAGCTTGGTCCTGAACACTTCCAGAGATATAGTAGAAACAGGTGATCCCCCAGCCAGGGAATAACGTGCTCTGACTCCATGATTCAGGAGGCAGAAAAAATGCTTTATTAAGCTATACTATATTACACTAATTCTATACTAAAGAATACTAAAGTGATACTAAAGAAAAACCCACGACTGTCTGGAAACAGCCAGGACACAGTTTTGAGTCAACAGGTCAAGGAATCAAAACAACCTTCACTGGTGTTCAATAAACAATTCACTTTGGGTAAACAATCTCCATAACATTCCACATATGCCAAACAACAGGAGCAGTGAATAGAGATAAGAATTGTTTTCTCTTCTTCTCTGAGCTTCTCACTGCCTTCCCCAGGAAAAGTCCTGGGAAAGAGTTGTGCCTGCCGCTCTCTGTGAACAGAGCAGTGGCCACACAGAGATAGGCCATCCATAGCTTCTTGGAGCAGCCTGTTCCAGTACCTCACTGCCCTCACAGTAAATAATTCCTTTCTAACAGCAAACTAAACTCTATTCTTTTAGTCATCACCTGTATTGCTGGTGCCTGGTTATCCCTGTCCTGCTGGATGGCCCTGGTTTCCATCACTGGATCTTCTCTGCTGAGGCATGGTGTGACTGCATCCATGCCTATGAGGATCCTGACTGGCCCCCATCTGTGACTCTCCATTCCTGGCTCCCACAGCCCCATGGGATCATCTCGTGTTTGCAATGTCCTGGCAATAATGAGTGAAAGTGGATCATGCCAGCAATTTTGAAATGTGGAGGTATGAAAAAAAGAAACAGGAACTTCTCATGATGGACACTTCTATCTCCTATCAGATAACATCTTCTCATTAAAAAAAGATACTGGAGGAGAAAATAAAATCCTAAATCCCAAACTCTTTCTGTGTTGCTTTGCATTTGCCCTACTTGACTGTTTACATGTGGTACCTGAGAGGAATTGTGAGAAGAACTTGATTGATGTTTCTAAAACACAAAGATGTGAAACCTCTGCTAAAGGCCTTCCCATAAAAAACTGCAAGTAATTTAGTCATCGTGCATGTTAAACATTCTCCAAAAAGACCATGAATTTAGCATATTCTCTTTAATTGCTTTCTGTCTCATGTTTTAATTATTCTAAATCAAGCATGAATATCTGAACAACTGATTAATTTCCGTCATTAAGAAATATTTTGATGGTCTGCACATTTTAGAGTGCGACATTTGGTTAAACTAAATGTAAACTTTACAATTTAACTTTCTATGAGAAATTACATTAGACCAGTGTTACAGTTTGAGCATTGAGGTATCATCTATTTCATCTTGTTCCATTCAATAAACTTTTTTTCCTGGATACTGGCACTGATTAACTATATGTAATTACAAGTGATAATGGGACTATAGAGGTAGGTAAACAGTAACATGAGATTTGCTTAATGATCGGTTCTTACTTCCCCCTTAATTTCAAGGTAGTAAACAATGGTAGCAGCAGGTTCATTAAGAGAATCAGTACTTTTATGGACAGTTAAATACTAATTGTAAAGGTTGCTGCATTCAAGTGAATTGTATCTCCTTTTTTTTCCTTCTTTTTTAATTAGAAGAAAAGCTAAGGATGTCAAGAGGAACCACATCCTTCAGACAGGAACATCAATTTTAGAGGAACCACAAAGTTTTATATAATCAGAAGATTAAGACCCAGAATACTTGTCTTACTGGCACTGTTTACTGCAAAAAAAAAAAAAAACAAACAAAAAAAAACCAAAAAAAAACCAACCAAACAAAAAAAAAACAAAACCAAACCAAAACAAACAAAAAACCCCAAAAAAACCTTAATTTTCTTTTATGGTTTTGCTTTGTTTTTCAGTTTCAGTTTCTAGCTGTGGTCTTCCTCTTTATGTTTTGGATGTAAAGTGTAATTTTAATTGTGTGTCTGTAAGAAAAAGAAAGAAACGAGGCTCCTGATTTTTCATGGAGAAGCTGTATATTCAAAAAGGAAAAAAATAAGTGTCTGTTGTGGGTGAATTACTGCTTGTCACTATCCTCACCCCTCTTCTAAATCTCAAAATCAAGAAAGAGACCCTTTTTCACTTTCTTTTTTGAATTTTTTACTCATTATCTCTAACTTTCTATCCATACAAATAAGCTTATGGCAAAGAACTTGAGAAATAATAGTGCTGAGCAGAAAAAAATCAAGTGAATCACATAAACAATATTTTTTGGTTACTAAAGGTGAATACAAATTATTATTTCAACCCCATCACACATTCCACTATTTCTTCATTTTGTCACAGAAATAAATAGCAAATATATTCAGATTTTCTCAGAAGGGAAAATTTTTGAATTCATCCTTTCAATTGCTAAAATTCATCTGATTAGGAGAAAAAAGTGTCAAAAGTTTCCACAGGGGCTAAAGTCCATCAAAAGTTTGGTCCTTCTTTTCCAAACACCAAAATATTTTTTCTTCAGTGTGCTTACTCCAATACAAATATAACGTGGTACAGGCAATAAAATAAAATAACTAACTAGTAACAAAGTCAGAACAAAGCTCTGCATGTACAGTTCTTTGCCTAAGGAGAGCATGACAGAGAGAATGGATAAGACATGACTAAAATTACTTAGAGTGTTTAATGCATTTCTGGAATCTGCTCTCACATGATATCAGTGGGGGCACTGTAAGAAACTATAAAGTAAAGCATTTTTGCTTTTTATTCTTGCATGAAATTGGAACATGATGTTTGTTTTTTATTTGTTACATAGATTTCCCTGTGGCTATGTCCGTATAAGCAAATGGCATGATGCAGAAAGAAGAGACCAGTACATCAAATAAGTTGGTACTCAGGATCTCATACCCACACTGCATGTGGCTGGGGAGTTTTACTGAATTTCAACAGGTCCCACACATCCTAAATGTCTCCAGCACACATTTTGTTAAGAAAACTGGCAGTGCACATCTCTCACACCTGGCCTCTGGAAGGAATTGACCTTGTGTGCACTGCAACGTTCTCTCACCCAAACCAAGGAGTGGATACAACAGGGAGATTAACTTCACAACTTCTGTTCTGTTCTCCACCAAAATTTCACTTTAAACACAGCATGTGTCAGGTGAAGCTGCCTTCAAATCATTAACTGGAGTACATGTCCTCATGATCTCACTTTCAGCAATGCACCACAAGCCTAAGAGTTGTGCACAACAGCATTTTCGGAGGGGAGGCCCACAGTGAGTCATGGGTGACACATCCCAATCTGGAGAGCACAGCTAGATAACACAGTGGCTGTCTGATCACATGGGAACCACTAAGCTTCAGCAAATTGTAATGTTTCAGATGGCATCTATAATGAAATGCTTTATTTCTTTATGGGAAATTAAAGACCTCAAAATTTAACATTTTTCTTCTTTTTCCTAAAAGTTTTAGGAGAACTAGTAAGCACAAGTTCTAAAATTGTTGCCTTTAAATTAGCTATTAATATTTTTGAAAACATCTTGGAACTTGGTAGCACTAAGATAAGCAGGATGGTAGAGGAAAAACAGATGTTTATCTTGCATCAGATACTAACATTTTTAGTGGCCAAAGTGTACTATGATTAATGCTATTGTGATAAAATGCACAAAATTAAAATCCAGAAGTCTGCTCAGCTATTAAATAGACCTGCAGTACTTAAAGAGGTGCTGGTTTCCACCAGAAAGTTTTCCATGCTTGTATTTACTGTACTAAGTTATGGTCATGAGCCATATGGAACTACTGGAAAGCACATCAAGCTTACAGAGATGGTGGAGGTCTAGAGTGGAAGCCGTATGAGGAGCAGCTCAGGTTTCTTGGACTTTTCAGCCTGGAGGAGAGCGGGTTGTGGGGAGATCCCATCGCACTCTGCAGCTGCCTCATGAGGGGAAGCAGAGGAGCAGACACTGATCCCTTCTCTCTGTGACCAGTGACAGGACCTCAGCAAATGTCACAAAACTGTGTCCAGACATTAGGAACACTGGAAGACACTCCCCAGGGAAGTGGCCATAGCTCCAGGCCTGACAGAGCTCAAGAAGTGTTTGCACAAAGCTCTGTAGCACACAGTGCCATTCCTGGGGCTGTCCTGTGCAGGACCAGGCGTTGGACTTGGATGATCCTTGTATATCCCTTCCATTTCTAGATATTCAATGCTATGATTATTTCTTAAAACATAAAGAAAGAAGAATTACACTAATAGTACTAAGTGTACAGCTACCAGATGATTAGGGCAGTCACCTGTGAAACAGAGACCCAAAATGTATTCCCAGCTATCTCAGAAGGGTTTCCACTGCCCATATGTTCCCAGAAGGACAGTTTAACCCAGGAAATAGCTATCCTACATTAAGTCTGTGAAAGTCACAGCAAAGAATGAAGCGCAGAGAAGAAACCACACATCCAAAATATAAGGAAAAGGTAGTGTTTTGCTTAGTGATACAAAGACATTCAGCTGGAAAAGTGGGAATCAGGATTGCTTGTGCTATATGAAACAAGTACTGGGAAAATTTAACAAGAAATAAGTAGAAATAGCAAAAGATTCCTACTCAATTCTTTGAAAAAATAGTCAGAAAATGAAAACTAAGACCCAGATTCAGAGTGGACAGAGTTGCTGTTGCCATGAGCAGCATATATCTTATCTGAGGGACAGGGACTGGATTTCATTTATATCCTTATGTGTCCTGGTAACTAAGCCACTCTCCCAACGGAGAGAAAAGACTGCTGGACAGAGATTCACTTGACCACATATAGTCACCTATAATCTTCCCAAAAGAGATTAGATCAGTTTCATCCCACCACAATCTTGACTATAGATGGACACTAGATCAGATAAAGGTATCTCAAATAAGATGAGAGAAGTTACTTTGGTAACTACGTGTTGCCAGGAAATTGTGATGGCAGTAGGGGCCTAAATCTGGGACTTCAAATTGTCATTTGGGTACTTAGAAAAGATACTCTACTACATTAGGCACCTCAGCCTTTTATTATATAAAGGTCTTATTGATGATACAGGCAAGAGATAAATCCAATTTCTTGTTACAATTTTCTTCCTTGGTTAGCAATAACGCAGCCTACAAGGGACACTTGTAGCACTCAGAAGCACAACAAAGGAAATAAAACAGTTTAATTGCAGGGACATTTTAAAATATTGACACAGCGCTGTGAGTTGCACAATTATTAGAATTTAGCCACTTAATAAGTAGCATTTCTGATTATGTGCATCAGCTACCTTTGTGTATTGTAAATCTGGAAATAGGTTAGAAATGACTATTTTAAAGATGTTTCTATTTAAGTTAATGGTATGGAGAAATCTAAAAAATTTGTTTTACCAAAAGAATCATCTTAGCTTAATAGATACAAGAATTTTTTGGAAAAAGTTTTGAAAATATCCCTTACAGTCTTAGATATACTTATGCCTGTAGCAGCTGATTCATAAGTAGAAAACAGAATATTGTAAAGTTTTATTCACCCTACACTTTCAAATTTACTAAATAGAGATAAACAGAATGGGAATGCTAAGATTTTTTTCTGATTAATTTTATGGTAATTCCAAGTGTTTCAGTTTTAAATTAATTGTTTGAATTCTAAATTATGCAGCTTTATGATCCAGGAGATAAGCAGAGCTCTAAAGATGCCTCTGAGACTTGGAAGAGACAGCATTAGAAGCTCATTATTGCCGGCACATTTAACATGGTTAAAGTAGGGGAAAATAGCCATTAAGTTAATGTAATAGTTAAACTGCATTAATTTGAAAAACTGCCCAGTGAAATGCTTACAGTGATGGTGTTGGGGTTTTGTTTGGCTTTTTGGTTGGTTTGTAGTTTTTTTTATTCTGTAGCATCTTCAAATATGCAAGAGTCAAAACCATTTGAAGAGTAGTTATTTCCAAGCAACTTAACATAATGTTTACACTTGAAGAAATATTCAGTTTATCACTCAAATATCAGTCAGAGTATCAACATTTTGTAAAGAGAGAAGAGCAGATGTTAATATGCATAGAAGATGAATGAATTCAGGACTATTGGGTGATAACAAACAAACAAAATAAGCTCTAACTCTCCTTAGTATTAGTCCCTTCATCCTCTGGGTCCTTTCTTCCAAACTTTGAAAAATAATGGAACTTAATGAGAGTAAAAGTACCTGTCTCCTAATTGCTTAGGATTCCAAAGTACACATTATAAATTGTTGAAAATGAGAGCAAAAAGGTAAAACCTAAGTCCTAGAAAAGTTCACATTGAAGAAACGTAACAATTGATATAATAGGATTAGATTTAATACACTTTATGTCTCCTAAAATGAAGTAATCAACCCTGCAAAAGTAAAATGCAGAGTAATCCCCAAGAATTATATATGTTTACCACTTGCTTCAGAGTGGTCACAGAGTGTGGTGCTATGTCTAATGTCTCCTCAATTTTTTTTTTCATATTAATTATACAAAATTCATTTTTTTTTTATTGCTGTTGCAGTTTTACCACTTTATTGTTATCTTGGCACATTTTTTGGTCTCAATAATTTCTTTGGTAACAGAACCCACTATTCAACCACTTTGGAAAAAAAAAAAAGAGTTACTCCCTAGGTTTTCACTTCAAATTACTTCTTGTGTTTTAGACTTGAGACAATGATCTACTGAGGTTCCACGACTCAAACTTCGTAAGGTTCATTGTAGACCCCAAGGGTTCTGGCCACAGGTGGTGGCATTAGGTAGAAGTGAGGCAATACCTTTGAGGCCATCAAGCTGAGGAATGCAATGTGGAGTAAAACTGTCTCAAGAGACAGCATGCAGGAAGAGTAGCATTCCCAGAATTTCACTGTCAGGGCATATCCTTAAATGGGAGCATTAACTGGGTAACAATGTTTGGAGCTACTTCCCATACACTGATGTATCACACCTGACTTCACATCTGATAAAACCTGGACAGTTGATATCACTCTGTTTTGGTGGACAGGAGGTGTAGGACAGATGGGCTGGGACCGAGCAAACAAGAACTGAAATAAGACACTTGGGCATTTCAAGAAGTCATCATCACGGATACTACCTCAAAGGACAACTTCCCAAATCTCCTACCAAAGCAAGGAGTAAACAGATCTGGGACAGGTGGAAAAAAAAAGTTGGGGAAATTTGAAATTTGGCACCTGCTTTGTACCCCATCTTACATTGCGTGTGCTGCTTCTGCCCAAGTGACTCTCAAGAGGCTTTTGGTGGCACAAGAGGACAAGAGAAGAGAAGGATTGCTCTCTGTTCTTAATCTCAGACATGCAATCAGCCTAAATTGTAGGCCAGAACTGTGCTTGTGGGGACAGAGAGCTGATACAGATCTAGAAGAGAGCAGCAGAGCCAATATCACTCGTTATGTCGCTGCTGGAAGATTTCAGGCAGTCCACACATACCTAATTTACTCACTGTAGCTAGGAAGAATGTGACTGTTAACAAGATCTCCTACTTTGTGGCTCCACACCATGGTGTTTGAGGAAGGAGAAATTCAGTCAAACTACTCTTCATTCTTCTTTAGTTGCTTTTCCTTCCCATTAGCCCTGACTACAGGATTACAGAACTCATTGTTCCACTACCCTCCCCATAGGCAATGGTGGAAGGCTCAAGAGCTGCAAATATTACTTTTATTGAAAAACCAGTTAGAAGTCTGGTCTGTATGAGGATCAAGCATCTACCTGAGGAAGACCTTACATGCCTGTGCTGTCCATGTTATTAACCAGGCTTTGGCAGCACTGGAAATGGGTGCCAAAACCCAGCTACTTCAAATTTGATGTGGAGAGGAAGAAGTAAAAGATGGAGAAAGACATCAGGAGCATTTTACACCTCTACTTTTTAAAGTAAAATAAGCCTTAGACTTCCTGAATCCCAGATTGATTATGTTATGATTTAGCTCCAAACCCACACCTGGCAAAATAAACTCAATGGGAATTTTTTCTAAAGCCAGTGTAGTTACCTCAATTATAGCTTGTCAGAGATCACAAGTCTAAAGCCAGTGTAGTTACCTCAATTATAACTTGTCAGAGATCACAAGTGAGTACAAAATAAAGTGAAATTAAGAACTCAATAACTTTAGATTCAATTTGAAGAATAACTTTTCTACTACTAAATCAACTGGAAATCAATTGAGGCAAGAGCATCCTATAATTTACTACTCCCAATACCTGCACTGTAAATTGCCTTTTTTCTTTTCTTGGCTACCTTAAACTCCACTGAATTTTCCTGATTTACTAAGGCTTTCTTAAAAAAAATTAGAGAAGAAACAAATAAGAAAAGTTTTCAATTATTTTGTATCTTCCACTGATACTTCAATATGATCAAATATTTGCTTAACTTTTTTTATATGAGTTATGATTCCTTGCTTCCTTTTAAGAAATGTCCAGGCTACACCAAAAGCACTTTAGGTGAAGATATATCTTTGGAATAGGTTTTTTGAGACCAATTTAGCAATTTTTCAAAATGAAGGAAGTGTTACTTACCAGTACATGTCAGTGAAGTGAATGTATGAACAAGTGAAAATATCCTCTTCCTCCCACTGTATTTCTTCCTCTCTCCTGAATTTCCTACACTGATTATACAATTATGACCTTAATTGACATGAAATTAAAAAGAAAGCAGAATAAGAAAGAGATTTTGTTGGCAAAATCACTCTGTAATCTCCAAAAGAAATTTTAAATAGCTGGCTCTCTGAGAGTCTTTACAATGAAATCTTATAAAAGTTTATGCCCTTCAAACAGGAGCAGAGCACTCTTCCTGTGTAAAATGTGTGCTCCAAAACCATTATAGTTACACACAACATAAGAGTTTCATGTTTATATACAAGTAGCAAATGGGTGTGCCTTGAAAGAACTTGTTTGTTCAGTCCAGCCTTGAGTATTTGGATGCAAAGAGGGCCCAAACAGGCATCTTCTTTGAGGTTTAATTCCCTTTAGACACAGATACATGAGAGATGCCTTTTGGTATTTTGTGCCACTATAATAATACTGTGTAGACCTACTGCAACTGCAAACTCTTCTGGCATATTCCACTGGTAATGACTTGTATTTGAATTAGCTTGCCTGTGTTTTCTCTGACAATTTTTATTCCCTATTCTGTCCATTGTCTGGAATATTGCTTGAAGAATGCCTACCATGCAACTTACCTTAGAGCAAAATAGCTGCAAAACCAGGCATTAGAACCATTATGATCACCAGGCCTCCCATGAGTTTATTCCATAAGCAACCTTCCATTTAATACAAAAATACAGCTTCGATTTCTGTTACAACCTCAAGGGATCTTAGACTGGAATTTTGGGTTGTGAAATTCAGATTATTGGACTCCATACATCTTTGTTGCATACTTCCATACAGCTTCCATATTAATTTATTCTCCACAGACTGTAGAGTAACCACGAGTTGCATGTGGTTGGGTTGCTCCATGCTCTCAGCTTCACAAGAGTAAAAAGTCACCAAGATTTCCCTATTTTCTTTTGTTTGCTCTACAAGAGTCCATTTTGTTAACTTCCTCTTTGCCCAAAGTGATGGCCTAACCAGTCTCTTTATCAATGGCTAGCAAAGTGAAATGATGTAATTATGTGAAAGCACATTCCATATCTTCAAATCTCACAGCACACATAGATCAGCTTGCAAGATGATGTTACACAGATCAGATGACACACTATCAAAGAAGACAGCTGATCTTTTGAAGGAATCTCATAAGTAAAAATTGCAATTAAGGATGAGAATTAAAAATCCATTACATAATTTAAGCATACTGATGATTGCTTCTTGCCTTACAAAAGGTTATAGTCTTCTCTCTTCCATTAATGCAATTTTTATAAGCAGAGAACATAAGGCTCCCAAAGAGTCGGACAGAGCAAAATGAATGTGGATCTTTTTAAACTTAAGTACCTGCAAAATGCCATTAACTGATGTAAATTTGACACTCAATTAGCCTCTCTGATGTTATAAGTGCTTTTAATATTGGGAAGAAAAAACATCTCTGCCACTAATTTTGAATTGAAAATAGGCTTAGATTAGTTGATTCTAAACTTTTTTTGCAAGAATAGAAAGTTTCTTATTATGAACAATAGGGATTCTGAGAACAGCTACCATGAGTCAGACTGGGACTATGTGACATTTTCTTAAGCATGCTTAACACTCTCTATTTATAAAAAAATGAAGTTTTCATTTCATATAATTTTGCCAAATTTCAACAACTTCTCACGAATAATTTTACTCTAGGTGTAAATCAATGGCTCATTATTTTCTTATCCCTGAAAAAGTCAGTTAAGGAGTTCAATATATGGCTTTACAATGTTAAAAATGCAGTTGAGAGCATAGAATTATGGAGCATTTCATGTTCCCACAGAACAGCTTTCATTGACTTCACTTACAGCTGTGTGTACCCTGCACCTGTGCAAACCAGACTCCAGAGTGTGCCCAGAAAATTGAGGAAAACATGCAATTCAACCACCTGTGAAAAATTTAACAGCTTGATCCCCAAATAAAAGTAAAAAATACATAGCATTTTCTATGCTTTCTTGTTGAAGTATCACTATTAATGTAAATGAGAAGTGAGAGATGGGCATGTGTATACTCCTAATTACTTGAGTGCTGTTCTGGGGTGAACTATAGGTTCTGTGGCTGGAGCAAGAAAGGGGTTAATTCTCCATTTACACTGAGTTTGAAGGTGACTTATTTCCTATGTGATACACCTAAATTTCCACCATAACTATCTTGGAAGAACACTGCACTGGGATACTGCAGATATATACTATGTTACATGGGTTACATGAAATGATGAGCTTTTACAGCTGAAGGTTTGATGCAGAAAAGACAAATCAGTCTGCCACCACTAAACCCCACTGCCAAAAGGAGTTCTACTTGCCATAAGTGCTTTTTTCTGAGACTCTACAGGCATTGCTGCTGGGGATCTGACTCATTATGAACAAAAAAAGTTGTGCCAACAGAACTTTATAACAGAGACAAAGCTTTTGAAAGACTTGGTCTCACTCGTGCAGTCATTTAAACAAGCCTTGTTTTCTTCAAGGCTGCAAGCTTTTCCTTTTGTGATATGCAATTTCAAGGGATCAATGAAGTGTTTGCTTTATGAAGAGAAGCACCTCCTTTCTTTCTGATAGTTTAGTTTAAACTATTTCATCCCCTGCTGTGATTACTCCTTATAAGGCAGCAGAACAAAACAGATTTTTACTTGTCTTGTAAACGACTTTCAGTTCTCATCACTATTTTGTCACAAGAATGCATTCATTTGGTGCAATTTTCCACTTTTCTTAAATTTATTATTGTGACCCAGAGAGTAACAAGGACACATGATTACCTATTGAAATTGCAAGACATTGATGAGAATGCACATAGTTTTCATAGAACTCCCAATAATGTATTTTCGAAACAGTAGCCCTCAACTTCTGTTTCTGGGGGACTTTTTTTTGCCAAGACACCCAGTGCTACAATACTTCACCAACTGTACCATAGAGGCCTGTACCATATACAGGCAAAACGCTTCATTGCCTCACAGAAAGATATTTTTCTATTTGTTCATAAAGCAGGCTTTGTTCCTTGGTGGAAAATGCATTGCTAATGTGCCAGTTCAACAGGATAATGCATATATTCTAGCTCAGTGGGACAGTATCATATGTTACTCAATCTTTTGTTTCCATTTTGGTTTTTTTACAGAACATAGTTAAACTTGGCCAATACCCACATGAAGTAATCTGTGATGACCCCAGAGACAATGAAACTCTTAAGAGCAAAGCTCTTTTTAGTTGATTCTTAAGTTAAAAAATTCAAACTTGCCAAATTCAGTAACCCCAGAGTGGCAGAGCTGCTGTCCTGGTGTGTCCCCATGTGCAGCCACAGCAAGGCTGAGCATGTAGATGTGCACACATGGGCACCCTTGCACGGACACACATGCATGTGCACACAGCCAGCCACACAGGACAGCATGGAGAGAAAAATCTGCACTCAGGCAAATGCCAACAGCACCAGAATATAGAGTTCCTCACCCAATAAAATAGTTAGAAATGGAATTTGATGAGAACACAGGACAGACTGCAGTGATTAGGCACAGGGCACAGTCAGACAAGTGTCAGATAACATGCCACTGGCCCCTGTTATTCCTAACCCTCTCTTTCCATGCTTGCTCCTTTATAGACCATGCTGATTTCTCCATTCTATGCCTTTAGTTCCTCCCCTAAACCTCTCATAATGAGGTCTTGTATAATACCAAGATGCTCTTCCACAACATCCCACAACGACTCCCAAACTTGGTAGGCAGTAACCAGTTACCATCTTATTGCCAAAGTTCCATACCTTCTTGATGATATCTCACATGCAGCTCCTCACAGCACAGCCAACAAACTCCAGCTCTCTCCTCACCCAGCTAACCCACCCTTTTGTAGCACTCATCCTCACTGGACACAGCTGTGGCCTGTTAAGGGCCGGCCTGTTCCTGATCTTTGGTGATTGGCACAGCTGCAACTCCTCAGGGGTGAGATTACCTCCTGCACTATCTTTATTTATTCTTGCATTCTATCCCCCCACAGTAAATCCTCACCTCACCTCCTCACTGGAACCTGTGAAGTGATCCAGAAAGCTCTCCCAGTGACCAATGGTGATGAGTGCCATCCCCAAAGCACTGATGGCTGTCCTCTGACAGCCTTGGCAGGAGCCAGGGCAGGGGCTCATTTTTTCCAAGTTTGTTGTGATTCCCTCACTTCACAGTGTGACTCTCTGCATCTTAGTGTTTGTGGATATGATCTTCTAGTAATATAACCTAACACACACTGGTACATGCTTCAGAAAAAATGGATGACTTCTGGGCAGTGATCTGTTTGGAATTTCAAAGCGGCTTAAATGCAATTTTGACAATAATGACCTGTTATACTGCATTTATGTTAAGTCACCTCTTTGATGACTGGATGTATTTCAGTAATGCTTATAAATTCCTAAAACTGAATAGGAATTTATCCTCCTCAGACAGGATATATAGCAATATCTGAATATTTTCAGTTTACAATGTACCACATTAAAATACAATTTTGTTCTGCTTGATATAGTGGTGTCTGAGCTCAATATAAGAGAACGTATTTATGTCTCCATTCCTTGCCCATGCCAAAAGGGCACAAAACCTTGGGGGGAAGAAGACCAGACATTTGAAGGCATTAAACATTTTACCCCTCCCAGTTTGATTTGCCATGAAGTAGGATTCAACATACTTAAATCTGTAATAGATTCCTCTGCAAGTGTGTGTGTGTGTGTGTGTACATATATAATATTATTTCTTATAATTCTATTGTCTTCCCTTACTTGAACTAAACCAAATGAGCTGTGCAAACAGCATTGCTGTGTCATTAGAGAAAGAATCTGTGTCAAGTGGGAAGAGCTTTCAGCCTGGCATTAGGACTTCAGAGGAGACCAGCAGAAGGTGATGGTGATGCTTAGCATGTCCCAGCCACTGGATCATCAAGGCTGTTGTCTCTTTTCTCAGTGTTCTTCATAATGTGTCAGGTTCAGCTTCTTTCCTCACTGTCCTGGCCATGCTTGACATCTGTCAGAAAGATGAATTCCTGAGGCTGACCCCTCTGATTGGTAAGCCTGGGACTGAGCTTAAGGGGCAAATGCCAAATCTTCAGGGTCAATCCTCATCACCATACACAGAAGGAGAATGCAGCCTCTCTGAAATTACTCAACAAAACTTAAAAAATAAAATTAAAAAAACCCTCAGAATTCTTTAACGGGTACTTTACTATACTTGGAAAGAGGTACAGATAAACCAAACAAAAATGTGTCATGATGTAAAATCATCATCCTAGGATCTTCTGGTTAGTGACAGTCATATTAAATTATCTTCTGCCATGCTTTCTCTAAGTGGAGCCCAGTCACTGACATATCCTGTCCTTGGCTTTCCCTCTCTGAAGTAAATACAGGCTGAAATGACTGTATTGATTTTACATTTTGTTTCTTAGTTAGAATTACTTCAGTAAGTGCATGCTCTCTCCCAAAGTTTTCTACAATCTGCAGTCCTAATGCCTGATTTAATTAGGCAAACTGCTCATTTCTTACCTACAGAAATATAGTTTTGTTTCACAGAAATTGCTTTTTTTCATTCCATTTAAAGATGCCTTTGAAATTCTCCATTCTACCAGTGAAACTTCACACACACAGAAATGTGTTTTTGATTGTAAATCTGCCTAGTTATAGATGCAGTGCAGCATATCCTGGCAGATAAATGGGTCTTTCCAGATTGCATTTTCTCATCACAGATTTAAGCACCTAAGTTTTTCAGAAAGCTGCGTGTTTATCATGCAAATCCATAAATGAGGACAAAGAATACGTCTCTTTACCAGGCCTTGCCAGAATGTAGATATGAAGTTATAGTAAAAGAAATCATTTGGGATTTTTGACTTAGATGACCCTTTGAGACAGCCTGCTGAGATTTGGAGAAATGCTGGTAACAGTCTGAGTTATCCTGCAATGTAAAAACAAGTTCTGCTACTAGAACCTATCTGTAAAAATGTTGGGCTGTTCATTGCTGGATCCTTGCTGACTTTAGGAATGTACTGCAGGCACAAGAGACTTGCAGAAGAAATCAGGCACACAGATGAAGCCTGGTTAGACAGCTTACTTCTTTAATCCTTGATAAGATTAGAAATTTCTCCATTACAATTTTAGAATACTGTGCATTCTTTTAAAAAGCAGGTCTGTGTGTCAGGGCCAAAGTAATTTAAAAAAGGAATTAAAGTAAAAGTCTTTATACAAGGTCAGGTATTTCAATTATGGAGAAGGATGTCCCAGAGGGAATACAGTAGTATCTACCAGCAAAAAGCTTTTTGCTACCTTATTCCACAACTGGTTTGTGATTCCACAATCCTGCAGGGGATCCCTGTTGCACTGGTCAGTACCAGAGACAGTGTGGGTCAGTAATGGTCCCCTAAAGCAACATTCTGATGTTCCAGTGTGGGTGAGAACGATGCAAATTTGCCCCTGCAGCGGAAACAAGGAAGAAGTGTGGAAGAATAAATGTTTCTGTACTGCTTCTGTCAGGTCACTTCTGCTGTGTTTTGTTGGCACAGCCAGCAGTAAGCTTGTGCAATGGTTTCTGTTTGGTTTGAAGTGGAGATCCCTGTCTAATCAGTACCAAAATGAAAGCATCAGTTCCTTCCACACAGAATGCTGCACTACCTTCAGGGATGGCCTGGGAGAGTCAAGGATGCACTTTGTAATCATTTGCCTCTAGTCTAGCATTATGTATTATTATAGTAATATCTCAATTGCCTTGTCAAAGGAAAAAGGTGCTTTGCACACAATTCTTACTATCTTTTTCTGTGGAGAGAAGTGTCTCCTTTTCAACTAATATCAGAAAATATGATCTATCCATCTATCAAATTTTCAGACACTACCTACATGGCAGATTAACAGATTTTGTTCAAATGAATTTTAGGGAAGATGAATAAATCCTTTTAAAAAAAGATAGTGACACCTGCCCACAGCACCATTTGGTCCAATTCCAAATCTGATGGAGCTATTTGAAGTTCTTCCTAGATTTTCTGGAGCAATATGGAGAGTTGAATTTGGCCCTATCTATAGAAAATGACTTGCTACTTTACTGTGACAATTTGGGGATAGTGCATATTGATCCTCCTACTGTAAGTGATACAGGCTCCATTTTAATTAATTAGATTATTCTGGTAGCAGTACACCAAATATTACAGTTTCTATAATAAATTCATGTGTAAATTATTAATTACTGCATTATTACCTTAATAAATGCTGAAGGTAATATAAAATTGTGATTAAAGGTGCATTATGAGAAGAAAATCATAGCATCTTTTAAGTTCTGTTGTTTACTGCTAGGCAATGATATTACTGTGCTATGACACACTTACAGCATTTCCAGCCATCAGCATTAAGCTACCATTTAGCCAGTTACCAGTTTATTTTGAGATCATCCTCTGTTGTTAAGCAGAAAACAGAATCAATGTGCAGAATGTAGTGTTTTGGAGGTGGGGAAGCTTTGGGCTTAAGCTCCTCAAATTTCATAACAAATCTCAACTATCAGCTATGTTTATTGGAGCTGATGTAATAGCCAAAACAATGAGCAAAAGGAATGACTCTTCCACAGGTGAAGACACATATCTGATGTCAGAGGATTCTGCCCCAGGATGAAGTGTTGAGGTGATGGACAGCATTGGCTAAAGTATTCCTATTTTAACAGCTGCACTATTGAAGAAATACACAAGCTCCACTTACCTAGAGTTCCCCACTATAAGAAGAGACAACAAAACATTTTTCATGTTGTTGCCTAATATGTTTTCATCTCATACATTCCTGATTAAAGTGAAAAGTTCTATTGGAACACAATTATGAGTCTGATTACCAGTGTAACTTGAGCTGGTGTAGTTTTGGTATTTAAATTTGCATCACCATCTAAATTTTTTAGCAAACTTTCTTTTTAGAGAAGAAAAAAAAGAAAAAAGAGAGACCTTCTTTACCCACACAAAACCAAAGAAAGCTTTCAATTTATTCTTCATTAATATTCTATCTTACTGTATCGGCTCTGATGCTTATCTGATTCCTGGCAATTCTGTTAAGCAGTGCTAAAAGAGATTTAAACATCACGTTTGCTGCTTGTGGAAAGTTCATAATTTTAAGGAAAAAGAATTATTACAGTTCCAGTATTAGTTTTTATGAACAGGATATTCACATCTGACCCAAGAGTGCAGAACACAGTGTACTGCACGGAGGCTTTTGCAAGCTCTCAGCAAGATAAAACATCCCTGTGAAGTGAGCAGTCCAACTCAGTTACCTTAGAGCTCTAAACACCAATTAACCCTGGGGTTTAGCTCGTATTTCTTCCTTCTCTGTTGTCATTTATATTGCAGTTACAAACTTAATTAGATAATCTATCTGGATGTTTCATGTTTCTATTTAAAATGACAGATTCTCGTGGATAAGGTGATAAAAAAGTCACATGTGTGGGAGCTGTAGTGACAACGATGTGGAATTTCTTTTAGCTTTGAGTGATGGTGAGAATTTATCTTCTAAGAGACAGATATAATTTTCTAGCCACAGTTTGTTTTCTGTGTTGCACATCAATGTTTGCAGCTGTCCTGTATTTCTCTTCACCATATGCCAAGTATAAGGTCCTTTTGCATCAACATGTCACTCTTGCTTAGTATCTTTAAAATTAGTTGAGAATTAATGAGCTTGATGTATATTGCCACATTTTGTCTTTTCTGCTTCTAATATTTCTCAAATGCATAAAGTAGGCAGGTTTGATGGGAGTTGGGAAGTTACTCTAGGTTGAACTAATGCTTACATACATATGATACCATAGAATAGAATCATATAACACCCTGAGATGGAAGGGACCCACGAGGATCATTGAATCCAACTTTGGCTCTGCTCAGGGCAGCCCAGAAATAACACCATGTGCCTGAGATTAGTGTCCAAACCCTTCCTGAGCTATGAGTTAACTGTAAAATGTTACACACATGCCTCAGTTACATACTCTTCACAAAAAGTATGCTGTAAGCCAGGAACAACACCATGTATTTTCATTTCTTGACACCTGGTCTACAAATATGCACTTAGTCAGATTTCCTTTAGACAGAGCAGTCCTTGAACATAAGCATTTAGGCAACTATGAAATTTTAATGGTTATAATCTCCAATGAATAAATTATCTGAATATATGAAATTTCATATTGATACCAAATTAGCAAAGCAGTGCTGAATAACCTTTCTTTTTCCCCTTCCCTTCCCAACTGTCCTAAACCAAGTTTCTTTTCATAGCCCAGGATATGGGTGAGGATAATAAAAGGTCAATTGCTGCATGAGGTATAAAATTTTTTGCTTGTTACACATAAATTGCAGGTGCACATAAATATATAGAGGGAGAAATTGCCCAAATACATATATATTTTTTTGCTGACTTTAGCCAAATTTGCCTGAGTGTGAGCCTGTTACTGAGTTGCTCAATGCTCCCAGCTTCTGAAGAGTAAAAAGTCACCAAGATTTCTCTATTTTCTTACATTCTCCCACAGTCCAGCTGAACTATCAAGACCTTCCTAACAAAATGAAAATACACCAATATATTAATTAGAGCCAAAATAATAGCCTATAACTGCAGTTAGGACAATAGTATAAGCAAGGCAACAAAGGCTTATTCTGCCTTCTCTAGAGAAATGCCAGATCAAAATATAAGGAATTAAACACAACAGATGGCTTCTATGACTAAGGCCAGCTCTCTAAGCAACATGGGTTATAAATACACTTATTAAACAGAATTACTCGCATTTTTGAGTCAAAACCAGAGACTTTGGTATATTTCTCTTCCTGTGTAAGTGTCTCAAAGGTTTTATTTTTGTTCCAGAACAGAACAAAAATACAATTTTAAAGTTCTTTTGATACAAAATTTTCATCCTCCTCAGTCTAGTGCCAGATACTTCCTGAGAATATGTGGTTTTAATCTCTCTACATCAGTCGAATTAACTTTGACACATAACAATCTGTGGCTTTCAGAAATAACACCTAAAGAATAAATCTTTTACACTGGTCCAAATGTTTAGGAGTTTAGAAGGAAGTAATTGCCTAGGCTATTTCACTAAGCAACCAAAGAGACTGAAGTGCAGAAATTTTCTCTTTACATCCTCAGAAAACAGTCAAGGTATGCAGAATGTGAAGAAACACCTCTTCTGTTCTCACTGCTGCATAAATGAAGATGCAATTGAATGAGGTAATTTTAGTAAATCCTGAAAGATTAAATGAAGGCAATCATAGAATGAGTGGTGCTCTTTTGTATATAAAACACTAAGAACAATCTGCTGTCAAAGATGTAAAGTTTTCTTATGAACATACTTCATTGTGCCCAGGAGCTGAATAGTTTATTACAAGCCTGCAGATCAACATCTCTGTAGTCCACCAACAGCTGTATCATTGAAATACATCTATAAAAGGGATCAGATGTAAATAACGAAACAGGACTTACCCATGACCTTCCACAGCTATTGAAAAGCGTAAGGAAATATTACTTTAAGCCATAAATGTACAGTAGAGATAATGCCAAGAGAATTAAACAACCATCTGGTGTAATTATTCATGTTCTCTAAAAATAGTTTGCATGTGAATGTGGAACCATATTTCCCTATATAATTTAGAGGTTTGAATCTAAAGGAAAATTACAGAAAATCACAGGAAATAAAGACTACACTCTCTCTCTCGCTATTTTTTTTTTTTTTTTTTTTATGCAGATTAACACATTCTCTTCTAAATAACAAGGCACAGGGAAAAATGCAGAGAGTGGGGGTGACTGGAGAGAGAGAAGTGTAGCATTGGTATTTCTAAAGCAGACCTACATGTGACAACCATCTGAATTCATAATAATTTTTCTTTTATGTGCTGGTGTTTTCATGATACTTTGTAATAAAGATATTTTTGGATTGTACAGTATTCAGGTGAGGAATTGCATGAAGATTTTGGGGGCTGCTATTCTAAATATATGATGTAAAAATGGGTTTGAAGTAATACAAATGTTAATAAGAGAGATTTTTGTCATAGAAATAAATCATTCATCTCTGAGGAGGGCCAATTTGTGCATAAAAGACCATTCCTTGTCCCTGCTACAAGAACTTACCAAGATTTCTCGGAGCATCAGGGAGTTATAGAGAGCTTCAGCAGTCTCTAAACACTGGCCAAAATTCTTTAGCAAGCCACAGACTGAACTGTGTTTGAATACTGCGTTCCAACAACTCAAAACCAAATTAAATTAGTAGCAACCAGTCCAAGGACAAACTGCAGAAATTGTTCTCCCCACTCTTAATTACACATTTGTGTTCTGTTACAACAGGAAAAAGAAATCTATTTATAATACAGGCAGTGTTATGAAATTGTAAATTCTGTTGGACAACTTGAGAAAAATTCAGCAGAAGTATTTTTCAGTGAAAATATGTGACTAATGCACATCAGTAATGAATTTACAAAGAATGTGAAATTACTGCTCTTCACTAAGATAAGATGACCAGAATCACCACAAACGAGGATATGAACACGTGTGGAGAGAATGAATGGATGTTGATTGCAAAATAAATACCTGCAGTAGGTGTTGTTTGATGTGTCATTTCCCAAGACTGCGTGTGTGCAGGAGATCATACACTGTGTACTCTGGGAGCCAACTTTCCTATAAAAATATGGGCAACAGAGATGTGAGCTTAGCTATAACTCTCCCATATCAGATGGAGTTGGACCTCTGTTTGTAAAAAACTCAGTAAAATATTATCTCAGACAAAAAAAATTTGGAGTTAAAACTACCACTGGAGGCAACAGTAGATAGGAAAATCACAAGCAGACATTCTCTTGCTGAATTTTATTGTATGAAAGCACCACTTACTTCAGTCAGGCTTCAGGAGACACAATTGCACTTGATGTCAATTCTCAATTCCTTCTTCTAACTTTCAGTGATCGTCTAAAGTTTAGCGGTTTGGTTTCAATACTCTCAGAATCCTATTAAATAGAGAAATAGTGAATTCCTTCCTAAATCAACTAAGAAGAAATGAAGAACAAGTAGGCAGCAGGATAGCAGAGTTAGGAGAAGGGAGAGCTTAGCTTGTCAAAGTCATGTTCCTAGGAATTTGTTTAGTTGTCAGTACAGACTCTACATACTACTAGAATGAGAAGGAGAATAAAGATTGACACTAAAATGGACAGAACAGTACTTTTATGATTTATTCTCACAAAGTCAAGTAGACCAAAATAAAATTTTTCTATCACGATGGTCTCTTGGTTTTCTCAGCTTTTTTTTAAACTGAGGAATTAATTCAAAAGAATTGAAGAAATTCCATGATGTTTTTGTTTTCTGTCAAGTGCTCAAATAAAACCAGTGCTCAGAAGATAACCTTTCTGTGGGTTAATACAAAGGCTATACACACATGTAAAATCAGTAAAGGTCAGTAATTCCTATCTTGTCTTCACTTCTTACAATGTTCTGTATTATTTTCTTATAAATATATTCATTAGCTACTAAGAGCTGCCTTTTTAACATATGTAGTATATATAGTAGAAATGTCTAGATAAAAAGTAGAAGACTACTACAGTAGTCTTGTATATATTTCACTAACGTTTAAAACAGCTTCTTTTGCCAACAGTATTCCTTCCTTTAGTACCAAACATTTGCTTTTAAAACATGATTGCTTCCTCAGAAAAAAAATTGTTTGAAAGCAATGTTTTTCTCACAAAGACAGGGTACAGTATCAAAAGTAATGTCAGGGCATTCTGTCTGATGAACAAATGGATTTATTATAAGAACAGGAAAATAAAACAGTAATAAAAGTAATAAAAGTAAATATCATCCTGTCCACATTCTTCTTTTCAAGGTAAAATCTCCACATACTCTTATGTTAATCTTACAAAAAATAAATTGGATATTAAACATCTATATATACTAGAGATATGGAGGAAATCAGGAAGGGTGGGAAAATATTTTCCATCCATAAGCTAGTGCTTGCTTTCATCTAACTCCTGTTTCAATTCAACACATTAATCATGTCTTTCTCTTGAAATGCTTAAGATGACAAATCCCTTTTCAGAACCATGCTTGCCAATACTCCTTATATTATTAATCAGGAAATAACAACTTCCAGATAACCATATTGGATGACTAATAAAATGTTTCATGTATCCAAAAAATCAAACAACTTCAGTGAGCTCTTTACTAGGAACAAAAGCCATTTGAGCATATGCTATTTATGTTAATTGGGGAAGTTGTTATCTGACTATACTTACACCGTGTCTGTGCCAAATTCAGAAAGACAAAAGTTGTCTCTCCAAGAGCTATTAATACGTTACTGTGCCTTTTGGGATGGCTGTTTAAATTTAAAGACACTTAAAAAAAAATGTTTTGCTTAGAGAGGCTGTTTTGAAAACAGAGAAGCTTCATAATAAGTGGGATTTAAATCAGAACAGAAATTCTTGTTGCTTTCTGAAACCAAAGAAATATGCCTTAAGGTAGGTCAAGCAGAGGACAATTTAAAACTCAGATGTCGACAACTTTTTACCTCAAAAGCAGTGTAATGACCAAGTTGACAAAAATTACAGCCCTGAATGTGTACTACCAGGCCCCTTTCATGATGTGAAACTGCTAACAAGAGAGAGGTGAAATGATGAAGGAATAGCAGCAGCTAATTTTGAATCCAGCCGAGCCTGAAGGAAGCATATTTTCCATTTTCCATGAAACTCTTGAAATGGTGGGGTGCTGTAAATCTCTGCAGTGCACAGGCAGTAACAGATGCCACTCCCTTCCTGGAGTGAAGAGCTTCAGGGCTGCTCACAACAGAAAAGCCACCCACAAACACAACATGCAGAGGAATAAAATTCAGCTTGGAAGCAAATGCCCATGTCACACAGTATCTGCACTACGGTGACTTCATGGAGATGATTTTAATATGGATTAAATAAGGCAAAGTTATTAATTATTACAGAAGTTGAAATTATTCTTTCTCTTGAACTAATTGAAGTAGACATTAAAATAGCATCAAAATTTGAGACAATGAAAAGTTCTCCTGTAAAAAAAATTGAATACTTAATGCTTCCAGTCTTGAATAAGTATTGGAAGTAACAGCTGTAAAGAGAAGGGACAAAAATGAAATAAAAGAATTCTCTATATGCATAGATTTTTCTATTATTAAAATATTACCCTTGAACTATTTTCCTGAGAGGGGATAGGTCACATCAATTACTTAGGAAACCATTCTTCTCAATATCTGGCACATAAACTAAAAAGGACCTTATCATTGGTATGGAGGTTCATTGCACTCTATGGAGTGTAACACAGACAAAATGGTATCTAAAAAACACAGTATGCTAATAAATGCTTCATTATGCCCAGATTAAAGGGCAAGTCTCCTCAAATGCACAACATGCAAGAGATATGGTACTATTGGTATTCTATGAGATCACAGTAAATCACAATTTGGTTGCATTCAAAGGATCTTCTGTTAAATTATGCCTTATCAGTTTATGTCAAAAGCCCATTGAGTGTTTTCTTACATAACATCTGTGTCAGATTACAGATGCAGTCTTTCAAACCATCAATACTGCCGATTATATTACCTAAACAGCTGAAAATATATTATGGAGAAAATCCACGGATGTCCATAAAAGCCCAAAGAACTGTCATCATGTTTTAAATACTGTAATCTTTGTGTGCAAATAAATTAGACAACTCAACTACCTGTCACCAAGCTAGTAACTGAGACATTGCTATCAACTTCTTGGTGGATAGAAGTTAATAGTGATTAACTGCTAATCTAATTAATTGAAAATTCACTTGGGCCTGGATTCATCCAGTGGAACTTTAGCTACTTTAATGAGATATTCAAATTAGAAAATTTGATATAAGAAGTAATCTCCACAGTTTTTGGAAAGATCACAGCCATTCTGAGCTTTTTATGTGGTTATTTCACCATTAAGAGGTGTCAATCTTCTTCTGTCACCTCTTACAGAGAAGAAACTCAGGTGACTAAACTGAAGATGTGGAGACAATGTGGAATTGAAACACCTCTGCCACTGTGAGTGATGACTAAAAACCCTACTAAATCTGCTGGGCAGTTATTAAACTTAATGTTCAGATGTTGATCCCATCGAGAGACATCTCTGTATCAACTGAAATTAAATCATCATATGCTTAAACAATTTGAGTGGAAAAATCTGAGAGTTCAAGCATTTAAGATGTTTGATAGCTACATCAAACATTTGCTGCAGCTACACTAAGCTCAGCAATATCATAGTTGAAAATAAAGCATCTGAGGTGGTTTGTACACTGAGTGTAGTGTCCTTGTTATTAACTGCAATGATTATTCTGATCTCACTTTGCCGACCAAGCAGTGATGTGGTACCAATAATGCAATCTGTAGACAGATTTTAGGGCTAGTTAGCAAGAGAAGACTGCTGTTCCTGGGCTGTTCCTGTTACAACTTTGTTATCTTGAGGTATGGACAGTCTATTTCTGATTAGTCACTGCCTCAGTAGTCTCTGTGATGAATACCTAGCACTGGAAAGCAAGATATTGCCCTCTGGTGTTGTAAACTGCTGGTCCAGGAGACATAGTGGTCACATAGTCCATACACACAATGAGGAAATTCTCAAGGATTATGCCAACCTCTGAATAGAAATTTATCCAAGAAGAAGTTGGATTATTAAGACAACTTTATGCTACTTTTAAATCTTTACTTTTAACTATTTGACTTAGCACTAGAAACATATTGCTCAACAAGATTTTGTTATAGCAGCAATTCCTTGGGCTCTGAAAAGCTTTGAAGATACAAGTAATGCTTGAGTCATGCAGAAGCCAGAGTATGGCTCAGTATGTACTGATGGGAAGAAGTAAATTAGCCCATGAGCACATGGTCTTGGTCTCCTATCTCTTGTTTGGCTCACGGTGTACTCAGATCATCATTGGCTTCAGCACAAGAGTGCCATGCAGACCTAACAGCTGTAGAAAGAGCACAGGGCTCAGGAGCACAGAAACAGTAAGCAAAGGGAGCACAGAGAGGTTCAGAGGATCTGATCCCTCCCCCAGACTCTGCTCCCTGCCCCAAGGTTTGTTTACGCATTTTGGCATTGAAGAATCCACAAATAAAATACAGGAGCAATATCTGAGCTGGCCTCTTCCTGGACCAGGCTCTGTGTTATGAGGCTGTAAGTTACATTCCCAGTTGTTTACTCTCTTCTCCTTTCTGGCCCTCTCAGTCTTGTTTTTTTCTTTGTGCACAGTGGTACAACTTTGACAGAAGAACAGTGAATAAACTTCTATAATTCTTGTCTTAAATCAGGAAATGAAAGCACAGCTTCTGGGATATGCAAGATAATTTGAACTGCCTCTGAAGGTCCTCTGTTAAAGTAAAGGTGGACAGAAACTGACACCTTCCTTTTCAGCTGAATTTTCAAAGAGAACTAGAAGACAGCATCCAAACAAGAGCAGCAGCTAAGGCACTGAAGCCCTCCAGGCTGTAAATACCAGTCTTTCACAAGTACCAGCTTTAAAAGTTTTCTGAACTGCTGAAAGCTGGAACAGAAGTACAAATTTCTCTCTACCTCCAGCATTTCCTTCTAGCTCTCTAGCTGAGGCATCCTCAGTTCAGATGAAATTTCACAAGGCCAGCTCATAATCGTAAATCTCAGCCAACAGTCTAACTCTTTCCACTTGTGATGCCCAGAACAGGCAGTTTCTGGAATATGTGAAATATAGTCATAGCTGACTAAGGCCTCAGTGCAGAGTTGTCTGCTCTCCCTTTTCTCCATAATTCGGTTATTTCTGCACCAGCATGACAGAATCACAGCTCTAGTCCACTGTGTCAGTGCAGGTTTAGGGGTTTCTGTAGCTCCTCATCAGTGGTTTAAACTAACACACTGCGATATGAACTGGAGCAATGAGGTGCAAATGCAAGCTCTGTCCTACTGCCTCTGCTCTCGAGGGCAGTAGGACAGACAGAGGACAGCCACTTGCAGAAAGAAGTATTTTAATTTCCTACTTGTGCACAGTCTCTTCTGCCATCACAATCAAAAATTCAGTATGCTACAGTGAATCTATAGCTTAGAGGACTTCCCTTTAGCTGACTTTTAAGTAAAAGAAACATTTTTCATCCACTGCCGAATGTCGGGCTCTAGGTGGCCAAGTTTGTTATCATAGAGAAAAAAATTTTGTTTCTCTGATGGTATAGCGAGCACATTCAATGAGTGTCACCAGAAGTGATCATTCTGTGCCATTTTCACAGCTTTTGGCCTCAGCTGCTGCTACCACACAGGGAAGGAAAATTCCATAATATGAGATAAAGCAGAGCTCAGAGAATAAAAAAAATAACATCTTTGATGCTTTTATTGTGGATAAATTGTAGAGCTGGCACACCCTGCTGCTTTCCACAGAATCAGATCAAAAGAGAGATCATCTGGCAAAAATGTACTAGACTGGCAACTCTTGAGTAGATGGTGTTGATTTAATGCTGTTAAAGTCACTTGAGAATAGAAACTTCAGATAAAACAGAGAGAGTGACAAGTGCTTGTAATGAGTTGCTACTTCATTTCTGAGTGGTTTAGAGCTTAGAAGTCACAAAACAGTAAACTTCCAAGTGCTTCAAAGACAACTTTTTTCCCCAGAATTCAGCATAAATTGAGCAAGGAGAGCAGTTCTCAGTGATACATACGGGAAGACAATAAATGGATTATCCTGAACTTGTATACATAAGTACTATTAAAACTATGGCAGACTTCTCTGAAAAGAAAAAGCATATCCTTCTTATTTACAATATACAACCTCTCCACTGGTCTTGTTATCTCATTCTTCCCAATGCAATTCTGCTTTATATGGGTTATTCAGGAAATAACGGCACTGAAAAAAGAAAGTGATTTGTTGGTCTTTGAGTCACAGAAAATGTAATTTTGGCTTTGACATCTGAAGCTTTTAGGCACTTTAAAAACCTCTGAAGCTTTATTGTGGCATTAGATCTGGCACAGCAACCTGAACAAGGACTTTCTGTGATACTATTTCTCTAAACAGGCTAAAGATTTTGTGAGTGATTAAGGCAATATTAATAATGACTTATGTCTTCAGTGGAATTTAGGTGTCAAATCTCCATTAAATAAGATTTGAGTAAAAGACCTAAGTACCTTTAAAGATCTGAGATCATATTTTTTATACAGTGAACCCCAACTTACATTATCTGCTTCTGCTCAAATTTTGAACCATAGCTCAATGTTCTTCTCTGCATGAGCCTGAATTTCACAATCAGTTTGATCTGCTTAGCATGACATTGCCATTTCATTTATTTATTTGTGTGCTTGCAGGGTTTTTTTATCCATGCCAAATACCAGAGCTGCTGTAGATGTGTTGGTCAGAAAGAGAAAGCCATGAAAGCCCAGAAGGTCCATGGTTCCCAGTTTGGCATGTCCCTTAGCCAGGGATGGAGTTCCCTTTGCATTTTCTGTTTCCTGGGCTGGGCTGGTCCTGCAGTGCCTCTCTGTGCCTGCAGGACCCCAGGCAGTGCAGGGTGACTTCTCCCTCAGTCCTAATCCCCATTCCAGGGAAAACTGCCCTGAGGAAAATTGGGAATGCATTGTATTTGTGAGTGCACTGCACCATTGAAACAAGGATTAAACTACTGGTTTTAATTCAATAATGCGCTGCTTTTGTCACTAATAGGGATAATTTTAATTAATTGTAATATTTTAATCCTTTGATATTAATACAGATTTAGGAAACCATGTGGGAACAGGGCAGACAGAATACAGAAAATGGAAGAAAGGAAAACCACAGTGTTGCATAAAACTTACAGAAGAAGAAGAATAATGCTCTGAAGCTGATTGAGTAGGTATTTTGACTTCAGAATGAGTTTTGGGAGGCAAATAGGGCACATAATCTTGAAACAATATTTCCTGTTGCATTAAAGGTTGCTTCATGCCATTAGAGAAAGGGAACTTGCAAAACTGAGAATGGAAAGAGGTGAACATGGGGAAACTGAACATGGCCTGGAAAGCAGAAATTTTACTTGTAAGTTATACAAAGCCATGGGACCTCTTCCTGCAGGTGTAGGCTATAAATCCTTGCTTACTCAGGAAACATCTCATCCTGCTTGGTATATTCACCCAGAAACTCATTAAATATTATTTCCCTTTCTAAGTCTTTGGCATAGCCAACAAACATAATCACCAGCTCTTTTCATCCTTATCTCAGATCATTAACAATAGCTGTTCAACAATAAAATGCTACTGGGAATGGCAACAGAAAATAATACTCAAAACCATGTTCAGTTAAATATTAACTTTAAACTACATGATGGTTTTTTTCATCATTTAGTTACAGATGTGAATACCTCTGATAGTAAAAGTTTTTCTTCTCTGTGATGCAATACAATTTTTTTTCATATGTACAAAATTTCAGTTGTCATTTTTTGGCAGTATTATATCTACTCCCTTTACTATTTTTGTTTGAATTCCCATGTAATTAATTATATATTTTTTGCAAAAAAAACAGTGGGAAAATATGCACTCTTGTCAATAAGAACCGTTTATAAAAATTGTCAGTAAAAATTCTGAGAACATACAAAATATCATGTTGGAAATTTCCACTATAACTTATGAAAATTGAAAGTATTGGCAATTTTAAAGTGCTTTGGGTTGTTGTAAAAGCTAGGTTTTTAATGAATGAATAAGTGCACAATGTCTGGCCATCTTCATAGCATTTCTAATGATACAGCTGTATGTTGATCTGATATTCTTAAAGAAATGTTTTGTGTGGCACAAGCACTTGCAGGTAACTTATCCCCAAATGAAACAAAACACCTGTTGGCACAGCAACAGTGACATGGAATGAGCTCGGTAAGTCTGCAAGTTTCTTAATTAACACAAAAATAGCATTATGTCTGTATAGAACAGCTTTAAATTAAAGTTTTGTAGAGAGCTATAATACCATTTATTCAACTAATTGAGAACAAATGGCAATGGCTTCAAGTCTGCGTAAGAACTAGGAAAATCCTTAGTTAAGTATAATCCTGAAGAATGTCTGTGTGTGTCTTTTTTCTCTAAAAATATATCCATTTCCCAAACCTCAGTCAAAGCTTCTTAAACTCTCTCATGCAGCATCACACTTGTAGAAAAATAAAAGCATTACTGCTGAAAATCCTGTACTATAATAACACAAAAACCGAGAGGACATACAATTTTGACATAAATGAGAATAGAGTGGTGTTATTTGTAAGGAAAAAACCCAAAACAAGCAAACAAAAACCCCAAAACAACAAACAACACCATAGGAGCAGTTTCATAAGGGAGTCATAAAGGATTAAGTCTGTAAACCTTGAAAAACAAACCCTGAAAACCATGGTTGAAACCATAGCTGAACTTTTCTAAGCAGCAGAAGCAGTGAAATCACAAAGCTTAGAAAGGGGAAACCTGGTAGACCTGAATGTATTTGTGGAGCTGGTGTCGATCATGGTGGAGAAGAGCATGAAGTCAAATGACAGAGTAGAAAGAAAATATCACAGAATCCACAGGAGCAAGTGTGAAGCTGAGTTTGCAGAAAGCCAGGTGAAGATACAACTTAGGAAGGCATTTTATTCATGGAAACGGGTGAGAATTATCATACATTTATGCACTAAGTGCAGTAAGTGATAGATATTTGCATTGAACTGAATGACATCTATTCCAATGCCACACACTCTTCTAAACAGAGTCCTATTTAAACAAATGCTAAGGAGCAGCTAAGGCTTTGCTTGTCACTGCTGGTGGATGCACTTCTGTCCTTAGGCATAACTACACCAGATGACTTCTGTTCCCAGCTCACACCCAGTGTCACCCAACCTGAGGCAGTCAAAAGTACCTTGGTGGTGGCTCAACTCCAGCAGCTCAACAGCACAGGCAGAAAGAGGGCTCACAGTGCAGGTGGGACTCTCAGGCAGAAGAATGAGAGAAGAGCACTGTGGTGGAGGAATGAGGAGGGAGACACATTATTCAGTGGCCAGAAGAAACACCAAGATCATGAAATGCAAAAAAATAGTTAACTGTACTTTGCTGCAGTAACTATATAACAACCAGACTTGTTCTGCAAAGACTGAATTTTTATGGACATAGGGATGGTGAGGGAGGGGAAAAAGGGAAGATCTAGGAGACACTGGGCAGTGGAGGATGCTGTAAGATTCCTTGTGTGTGTGCTTGTGTAAGGGTTTTACCCAGGTGATGTTTAACAACATTGAGTTAGTCACAGCCCCCCCGCCTCTGTAAGGCCCTGCCTCAATGCCATGCTGTTTGTGGACATGTACTGCAGCCATTGGCTTCTGGTGTTCTGTGTATTTGATTTATTTGATATTTATTTTACTTATTTGATATTCATTAGTATTTGGTTTAATATTCCTTTACATCTCTTGGCTTCAAATTTGGAAAAAAAAAAAATGAGCTCCTTTCACCAAATTCTCTAATTATTTATGGAATGAACACAACAGTACACTTCTTTTCCAGTGTTAAAAGGAGAACAAATAACATGAAAAAGAACAACCTAAACTCTCTGTTCTTTAAGAGATACAAAAAGCAATGAGAACAGGACCCAAATCAAACTATCATCTGGAGGAGAATAATAAATATATTCATAAAGTCTCCACACTAAGTGACTGAACACACAGCTCAGTCTTAACAACAGATTTACAAAACACAATAAAAGTAAAACGTATCCTCATAACACATCAAAGGAGAAGACAAAAGAGACAGAACAAGCATACACTTTTTCATTATTAGATGTTGAGTACCTAGAGAAACATATTTGGAGAAAAAGATTTGAATAGGGAAACATTTCTCACAGCAATGAAAAACATTAAAATTTGAATTCAATAACAGCAAACAAAACAACCCAGCAGTCCAGGCAGAATTTGAAATGTGAACTGTGTAACTGTTAGAAGTATATTATTTCTTTGATGTTTTACTCCTGAATAGTTTGGAAACCAAGAAACTCATCATGACTGTTTTCCAGGGCAATGAGACCACTTGCATGCATAATATTGTCTTTATCAGAACAAATAGAAGTGTTTTCATTTGCCTGTCCATTTTTTCAGCAGTGCTTATGATATACAAAGAAACAAAACTGTTAAGTTACTGTGTCCTAGACAACCTTTAACCTGCTGCATACAGGCTCAGATGTTCACAGGTGAATTTTTCAAAAACAGAGCATTTGAAAGCAGATAGTTCATAAAATTGCTAATAAAAAATAGATTACATAATCAGAAACATTAAAGCACATTACTAAATAATGAAAGTTAAAAAACCCCCACCAAACCAAACAAAACAATTTTGTTCATATTCCATTTAATCATATAATAATTGCAACTATCATTGCTAGGCAGATTGTTGCTGTCTATTTTTCACCTGGGGAATTCAGCTAGCTCTTTAAATAAGCCAACACCACATTTCACAGCTCTTTATTCTCTCCTCCTCTCCAGTCTACTACTTTATTTTTCTTAGAATTTTCTATCCTTTGTACACATACTTGTCTTTTTAGTTCCAATGATGGAAACACTTATTGATTCTTCAAATGCTCAAAATAAAACAAAACTGTTCACTAGACAATATCTTCATTCTTTAGGAACACCCTCTACGATCACAGGGATGGATATGATACTGTATGAAAAACAATGTCTGGTTAAAGTATTATGAATTTCCTTCCATAAATTCTGTGCAGATTTGTACAAAATATTGTCATTCTGTCATATAACACAGCCCAGTATTTCTTCACTCATCAAATAGATACAGTTACATTATGCTTTCACTAAATCCTTACATTATAAATTATGTGAATGACATTGAGGCAGATTTAGCTATTAATTCCCTGAAATCTGCCCCCATTTCTTTCCATCAAGCCTTTGTAACATTCTACAGTGGCACCTGAATTTTTGTATGTTTTCAGTTTCTTAAAAATGGAAAAAAATATTTTTCAAAGCATTTATTGATCTTTACTGGGACTTATCGACCTTCAGAGGGTCTTAGTGACTCAGGAGGGAAAATGACAATAAATAAAAATAAAGCTAAAATCAAATGTCCCCAAATGAAACAGAGGAAAAAGTGGATAACCTCAGTGATTACAGATGTTGACAATAAATATATCCACTCCTTAGCACTTGGGATTGGCTCCTCCTTCTCACTGATTAAAGAGGCAGAAGACCCTTGATTTTAGATAAATCAGTTTTATCATCCACCTAAAAACAAGAAATAAAAATAATAGCAGAAAAAATTTAAAGCAAGAGAACAAAAACAAAACAGTGGTTCCAGTACTGCAGCATGACTTTTTTTTTTTCCAGAGGAAAAGTGTTCATGTAAACATTCCTCTTATCTTTGCCTTTGCACATTGCAAACCTCTGGGGCAAGTGGGCACAAAGAGCCAGGGAAAGCAGCAGGGAGTCATATACAGGAGCCTGCTTAAGTCAGCACAGATCACCCCCTCATCTGTTCTTCCTCCTCAGCCTGAGACATGAGGAAAGGTGCTGCACTTGCCTTCTGGCACCTCTTTAGAGAGATGATCGAAACAAATGGACACAGATGTATCTGAGAGAGAAAAATAAATACAATTCTCCCTCTTGTAAGGTGTTTTTACAGGAAAAAAAAATCTAAAGTACAAGGCAGACAAATTCAGCCCTTAACACAGAAAGTCAAATTTACTCAACCATGTCAATGAGAAGACTTGAAAATAAAAGCCAGTTGTAGCAATGCACTGAGTGAATGCTGGATTTCTCTTGTTTGTAAAATTCTTACATATTTTGATTTTCCTTGCCATTGTATAACAGTGGATGGACCACTAGCTCCATTACCACAAAAACTGGAAAACAAAGGAAGAAACAAAACTGCAGGTTACGCAGCTAATACCCTTCTGAGCATCTACAAAACTTGATGGATTAGAGAGATGGGCAGTCACCACCCATATAAAGTTCAACAAGTGCCAGATTCTGAACCTGGGATGGGGCAAACCCTGGTTGTGTATAAAGACTGGGGAAGAATGGCTGGAGAGCAGCACTGCAGAAAGGGACCTGGGGGTCCTGGTTGATGACAAACTGAACATGAGCCAGCCCTGTCCTGGGGGCATCAGGCACAGCATGGCCAGCTGGGCAAGGGAGGGGATTGTCCTGCTCTGCTCTGGGCTGGGACAGCCTCACCTCAAGCACTGGGGGCACTTTTGGGTGCCACAATACCAAAACCCCATTAAACTATTAGAGAGCATCCAAAGGAGGGCCATGAGGATGGTGAAGGGTCTGGAGGGGAAGGCATATGAGGAGTGACTGAGGGCACTTGACCAGTACCCTGGAGGAGACTGAAGGGAAGGCCTCATCACAGGCCTTGAGGAAACTTCCTCATGATGGGGAAAAGAAGGGGCAGGCACTGCTCTCTGATCTCTAGGGACAAGTGAGAGCACACAAGGGAATGTCCTGAAGTTGTTTCAGGGGAGGGTTCAGGTTGGATATTAGAAAAAGGTTCCTCACTCAGAGGGTGGTTGGGCACTGGAACAGTCTCCCCAGTGTTGCAGACATTTTTCACAGAAATCCTTTCTTTCAGATTTCTGTAGCTTCTGGGAAGCAAGGGCCCCCAGAAGAAGAATGTAAACAATGATTATCAGCTGCTGTGAAATGCAATAGGATGCACCTGTGATTGGTTCATGTTCCCATGTTTACAATTAAGGGCCAATCACAGGAGCAAGCTGGGGACAGAGTCCCTGGACACAACTTTGTTATAGATTCTTTCTTTCTATTCTTAGCTTAGCAAGCCTCTGCAACTTCTCTCTTTATTCTTGTTTAGTATAGTTATAATGTATTATATATCATATATCAATAAATCCAGCCTTCTGATCAAGAAACAAGATTCTCATCTTTCTCTCACCATGGAGACCTTCAACAGGTCGCTGTAATACCCCGGTGGAGTGGTCACAGCACCAAGCCTGACAGAGCTTAAGAAGTGTTCTGACAAAGTTCTCAGACACGTGGTGTGACTCATGGGGATGGTGCTTTGCAGGGCCAGGAGTTGGACTTGAATGATCCTTGTGGCTCCCTTCCAACTCAGTATATTCTATGATTTTATGATTCTGTGATTACAATTGCTAGCAATTGTTCTCAGTCTGTTACCCTGAATAAATTTTTTTATGCCAGAGGTTTTTTTTCCATAACCTTACATCATGTTGCAAACACCACCCTTCCCATACAGCAAACTACAAAAGATGAGAACTGAGTCACAAGCCTTTTCGCTAGCCAGCAAAACTTCCATTACCAATGTGGAGATCATGTGACTTATCAATAAATTACATTTTGCAAGCTTCAACGCTCAGATTTTAAATGACCATTAGAGCTCAGTAAATCTTATATTAGAAAAAATTGTTCCTCCTGAATTTGGCCTCTATTTCACACAATCCTCAATTGCTTGCTCATTTTATCCTGTAGAAGGAATATTTTTAGTCCCATGGAACTGAGGAAAAAAAGTGACATAATTATAAAATAATCACAAAATGCAAAGGCAAATGAAAGATTGCCATCTTGAATAAGAGGCACTCAAATATGACTTACACATCACCTCAAGACACTGTTCATTGCCAGGGGAGATAATCAGATTCTTTAGCCTTTAATACTAAGATATACACTCTCTTTTGATTTAGAGTTGAATAAGGACATGAGAATGTAAAACAAGATTTAGGAGGACACTAGGAATTCTAAATCCAAAATTATGACCTAAAAAGGTTTGTTTACACTCAACTAGATGGGGATGGTGATGGGCTGTCCTCAGAAGGGCAGGGACAGGAGGCTGAGGGACAGCAGTGCAAACTGAGAGCAGAGCTTTCTGCATGCCCAGAGTCTTACAGAAACAAAAAAGAGAAATTTGTGCTCACCAGGTACAGAACTCCTGGCCTAAGCTCTCTCTGCCTCTGGCCTGGGTGAAAGTTTACTACACGCTCAGATCACAGCGTTGCAGCCAAAGAAACTGCTTGCCTAAAGAGCTGCTCAGCCTGATTCCTCCTGCCCTGTCCCTGGAGAGGGTACCAGAGAAGCCTGGAGAGGCAGTAGTGCTGTGGACATGCTCTATGGAATTCTTCTGAGGAATCATCTCCAGGCCCAGAATCCTCAAAACCACTTATTATTTGGCACAAAACCTATAAAACAGGTGTTGTTGCTGAATCTATCTATGACAAAATGTCAAGTTAGAGAAGAGTAAACTAGAAATCAGGGCTGCCTGCCTTTATCTGGAGCCCAGAGGAGCTGTTCAAACCCACAGTTCTCATCTCTGAGTAGTAGCAAAATTCTTCTCTTCGAAAACATTTCTCCATATTCATAAAACAAGATCCAAGAGGTGAAGAAGCAGGAGCACAGTGATTAAAGTATACTTGTAGATGCCAAATCCTGAGATTCCTACCTTCAGCACTGAAGCAGCTTTGCCTTAGAAATAAATCTTAGAAATTTACAGTAAAGGTGCTTTGGAGATCATGTAACATCAATCAATACCATCTCAATTTTCAGTTGTTTCTTTTTTGAAACTCTGTAAGATCAGTCTGAAAGAGGTTACAAATATGGAAGTGTGTCTCTGCATCAGGATCTTACTTCAAGTACTTACGGGTATGACTAAACACAGGAAAATGCGCAGTTTTAATGAAGTCAGGATCACACTGCAGTTCTTTTTAATTAGACACTCATTTCACATACCTGATGCATTTGCCAGGTATGAGAGTGAGATCACCTAAAAACATGCATTAAACATAGTGCCATAGTACTTATTATCACTATCTATAGTAATATTTCTTTTGTTTCACTGATTTCTCATCAATTGTGTTCACAGTAGTTCCTGACATTTTCTGACACTTTTCCTGTGTTGTACACTGACAGAGGTCAGCAGATTTTCTTGTAATCCTCATGAAACTTCAGCCAAAGCCTGGGGTTTCTGGTGCACTTTGGACATACAAACAGCTTCAGAACTGGAAGACTTCAGAAACTACACAACGCAAAGGTCGATTTCTATCGGCAACAACAGTAGAATATTTTCACTTATTTCCCTCTTTGGTATACAAAGGCAGGTCCTTCAGTTCAACAAATGCTGGGAAAGTTATTAATATCACACAGCAAAACCATCATAATTTAGTGGTGATATGAGACCACAAATTCCAAGTTGTCAAGGTGTAACAATGAAATTTAAGATGCAAAAACAATATACCAAGAGATAATACAGTGATAAGAAAACAATATCCTGGGATCTTGAGAGCTGGCTAAACATATTAAAAGAATTTTTTAAAAGCCATGAAAAACCCATCAGTTCTTAATCTGCATCACTGCCATCAGATTAATTTATAAATTTGAACTATATTTTTTGATGAGTCTACATCTATTCTAATAGAAAGAACGGATTAGTTTTCTGGGTTTTTAATACTGGCTTCTTTTGATGAATAAAGATTCCATTTCTTTACTGAAATCCAGCTTTTCTTCATTATCCTCTTGGAACAGGAGCTGAAACCAGCCATAAGGGCCCAGCAGAGATCAGTCCCTTGCTCTAAGAGCTGTTGGTTGAGTCTTGGAGCTCACCCCTTGAGTCTCGTTCTTTTAAGTTCCTTTGGAGAACAAGCTAGAGATTTATAAGAGCCAAGAATATTAATGACATCTCTCTGAGACAAAATTTAGGATGACTGAAGCACAGAGTGCCTTCTCTATTTCTTGTAGCTTCGGCTCTGTGACTCTGGGACTGTGTCAGCTGGGACTAAGGTGGCAATTCCATCAATGGGTGCGATGGAATCGTCCAAAAAGTAAAAGGGTTTAATGACAAAAACAACAAATGGGAGAAGCCAAGCAACAGACTAATTCCAAAAACAGGATAGGTACATATAACATATATTATATGTGTGGTCAGTTGAGAGGGGGAGAGTGGAGTTGAGGGTAAGGGTCCAACCTGAAACAATGATTAGGAATATGTAAAACTCTACATCAAATGACAACCAATCAGGGGGGAAGAACTGGGGAACCTTTTAGAATCACAACCTTATATGAACAGTTCTATTACCATATTCTTTCCCAGGAGTCAAAGCTGCTGGAATGATGCTCACCCTAAGATGAGTATCAGTTAGGTTAACTACAGACCACATTCCCCCAGTTTCAACTTGATGCTTTCAGGCAGCTCAACTTCCACAGCTGTCCTTGTTGTGGATTAGAGCTAGCACACAAAGAAGTCAGTAATCAAAGCCTACTTGCATCCTAGGGGACTACAGGCTGACTACTAAAATTTTGAAGTCAAACCCACATATTTTTCCCCACACCGATGCAGGAGAACCACAGCTCCCATCACGGGCTATACCTCCTCTTTCTGTCTGGAGGATGTCTATGTTTGGTACCAGAATCTTTGATCTGTACTGTGGAGATTTGAAGACGGCCCTCTTTAATCTGCTTACTAGCTCCTAGCTCGATGGGCCCATGATGCCTCAGGTCATCAGGGTGGAGATGCCACCTGTAAGTGGGCACAAGACCAAGGGATGGTTACATGGACAGTATTTCTCAGGTTATCCATGACTGTGGGACACATGCTGCCATCAAACAGGCCAAGGGAGTAAAGCCCCTGTGGGATGGTGGGCAGGGGTACAAATATAAGTTTAAAGAAGCCTGACAAATTGATTGCATCACACTGCCCCAGACACACCAAGGCAAGCACTATGTGCTCACAATGATAGAAGCCACCACAAAATGGTTAGAAACCTACCCTGTGCCTCATGCTATGGCCTATAACACCATCCTGGCCCTTGAAAGACAAGTCCTTGGGTGTTATCTTATATATCAAGAGTTCTCTTATCATTATAGTGCAAGGATTCCATATCACCAGAGCTTCATACCTCCTCAGTGTTTCTCATAGGCAACTCCTCTAAGCACTGCCTGTTCCTGGTCCTTGCAGTAATCACCTGACTCCAGCTCCCACCAACCCACTCTTTTATACCACTGTACTTATTAGCTACAGGTGTGGCCTGTTAAGATCAGGCCTGCTCCTAATCTTTAGTAATTGGTTCAGCTGCAACTTGTTGAGGGATAAGATTTACATTCTATACCACCTTCATTTACCCATACTGTATCCCTCTACACTTTGGAGACATGTACCCCTGAGAATATTGAGTCAGACAATGAGAGTCATTTCAAGAAAAGCCTTATCAACACCTGGGCTAGGGAACATGTCATGGAGTGGGTGTACCATACCTCCTACCATGCACCAGCTGCAGGAAAAGGGGAGAGGTACAATAGACTGTTAAAAACCACCTTGAAAGCATTGGGCGGGAGATCTTTCAAAAATTAAGAGCAACATCTAGCAAAGGCCGCCTAGTTAGTCAACACCCAAAGTTCCACCAACCAAGCAGGCCCTACCCAATCTGAGCCCCTGCATACAATAGACAAAGTCCCAATGGTTCATTACAAAGATTTGTTAAAATCTATTTGGATCAATTCTACTTCAAGTACAGACATGAGGTTGTTTTTGCTCAAAGACCAAGCTGCACGTGGTGGATAATGCAGAAAGATGGAACAACAAGATGTGTACCTCAGAAAAATCTTGATTGTTGAGTAAAACCCATGTATAAATGTCACTGTTTGCTGAATGACACTAGCAATATCTGTATATAGCTATATATGAGATATATACATATATGTGTGTGTGTATATGTATGTTTAAAATTAGAAAATATATTAGTTTTGGTAGTAAGCTGATGATATGGGGGTAATGGGTGGAATGTCCTAGGGTGATTTTATGAGGTTTGTATCCCCAGTTGTCTGTTCTGTTTATGCTGGATATTGAGTTCTGCACCTTTAAGACTGGTTCCAAGAGTGAAGGGGGGAGAAGAAGCACACAGTTTATTGCAGAAACTGCACTTGCTCCCACACATTCCTGCTCCTGGAATTCCTGCTGCTGCAGCATGGGTAGAGGGGGAGAAATCTCTCCTTTGCTTTTAGCTGTTTTTTTTTGTTTGTTTTTTTTTTTTTAGTTAGCTGAGGCCAGAAGTTTTTTGGAACTGCTCAGCTGTTGTTCAGCCCAGGAACACCAGGACTGTCATCCAGGGGCTCCCCATCTGCACTGCAGCCAGGACGCTGGACCCGAGCCCTGGAGAGAGACACCCAAGCCCCAGAGAGACTGAGAGAAAGCTGAAGACACACCCATGAAAAAATCTCTGACCTACAAAAAACCTCTAAATTTGCATTCTCTTCAGAACAATGAAAAGTTCTATTGTTTAATATTATTCATATTTTCATGTTTGTGAGTACTTTGCTTGTTAAATAAAAATTTTTTTCCACTTTTCTCTAAAAAAATCTTTCTGGAACGTATATTAAAAGAAAGACTGCTTGAATTTGCTTTCTTAAAAGACCCCATTTGAAAGTTTCCTCCCAAATTTGCCCTAAACCAAGACAACATGGATCAATAAGGAACAATAAACTCGATGGCACCATGTGCTCCCAGTAGCAGCCGAGCTTGCTGAGAACAATGCAAAGGACAGGAGAGGTCTGGGGCCTTTTATAAATGTTCAGTTTTATGTTCACATCCTCTTAATAACCCAGAGTCACTCTGAAGGACTTTCCATGTTGAAACTGAGTAAAAGTTTCAAATATTCTAGTTTCACTCCCATAAATACCAATATCATCTGGATTTCAAGCTGTAAAATCTCAATCTTTTCAGTATCTAGGGTGAAATGAAGACTTTTTCTGGTCCTTCAGAGTGTCTTGTTACCCCATGCTTACCATATGAATGCCTGAATTTTCAGATTCTTAGAAAAAATTACAACTAAAAGTCCATAAGCTGTCTAAAATTAAAAAAAAAAAATTAAAAACCCAAAACAAAACACCTGATTATTCCACCCAAACTGAAACATTTCAGCTTCAATAACTTCTAAAGAAAAATCTATAAACTTTTGAGATGTATATTTTGTTTTAGAATGATTGATTCAAAACAAAAAAAATCAAAATACCTAGTTTATAAACTGTCAAAATGAACTATTTCCCATTAGAAAATAGTATTTATGGTGGGGTGGAGCTATTTGCCAAACTTGGCATGCATAACATCACAAATTGCTGCAGTCAATCAAAACGTGGTTTTGCATAAATGAGGTATTTGGGTTTTTATAAAAAATTACCCACTGATGTTGTCTACTGATTGCTTAAACCTAAGGTTTTTATATTTTTTCATTTGTTTTTTTGTGATATAGTTCCAGTGCTTCTTGCTTTGAAGCCTAATGATCTGCACTGTGAGCAAATTTGGCTTTAGCTTTGTACCCTGTTTGTACTTCAGAACACAACAATAAAGGCATGTCTAAATAGTGGATTTTTTTCCCAAATAATTTTTCTTTTTAAGTTTAAACACATAGATTAATAGCTTTAGGTATGATTTTATACACTATATTTATTCTCACAGAGCACTTTCCCCATCCTATATGAATTACCTCTTCCTCATTCAGCCAGGCTTTTGCTCCCCTCAGGGTTACAGACCCAGTATCCTGAATGGTTGCTGCCCACAAGCAACATGTATTATAATTACTGCAGATGGGATGAACCCAAATAACCCCCTCTTTAAGCAGATCAACTATTAATGACTTCCTGGAGATTCCAAACTCACTTCCATTAAATATTAATTGTAAAACAACCTATTACCCTACTGAAAGCAAGAATAATATCTCCTTTGTGACCTCGTGCATTCTGATGATAGCTAATTCAAGACTGATGGGAAACAGTGAAGCTCAGTGGAGAACAGAGGTGCACAGTGAGATTTTATGATGCCAGTGGCACCACACAGGAACCTGCATGGCTGCAGTTTACTTTGCTGGTAGCCACTGATATCGATCTTCACCTCAATATGTAAAGTCACTTGGATGCAAAGCAAGCTTTTATATATAAAGTCAACCACCCAAATATCTCTAAAGGACTGAATACAGAACTTCTGCATACTCAGTCAGTTATTAAGTATTAAATTATCTCCTCTTCCTCGGTTACCCAACTTTTACCAGGTGTTTAATTTTTCATATAAAGGACACAAATACAACCTCAGGCAGTTCATAAAGTACAGCTGGATTTTGCTATGAAATTTACTTCTTTATGGAGGTAGAAAAAGAATAAACTGCCCACAAAAGAGCAGTCTAAAATCATAGCCTGCTCCCTCCCTGTCCTGGAGGAAACGTCTGTGTGGCCTCAGGCACAGCCTCACACAGCAGCCCATCATCCCCAGGTGGGGATGCAGCCCTGAGCCCCTGTGCAGGGCCAGCCAGCCCTTCATCCTATCACATCTGCTGCTTTTCTTCCTGGAGCTCCAGTCAAGCCTCCCACAGCATCAGTGAGTTTGCTGTTGCAAGAATCTCAGACTGTGATTGACATCTAGATGCCCCACTGCTTTTGTTTGATGCAGTGTTGATGCCTCTGGTATGTGTGTCCTAGAGAGAGCAGAGGCTTCTGTAAGGTTATGTTTGCCATGCTGAGGAAAAGCTTCCATCCAAGTGGGGGACCGGGGTGCCGTGATGTCTGCTTGGCAAAAACCAGACAGAGAGGAAATAAAAAATAGAGGAGAGGTGATAAGTAAGCTTTAGGACTGAAACCATTGTAATTGAAAGAAAATACAAAGCACAGCATCAAATAAACATAGGGATAGTCCTGCATTTTCTTTATACCTTCACTGAATATATGAAGGTTGAAGGTAAGGGTTTGAGGAAGGTGAAAATCAGCCAACAACAGAAAATTGGTCTGGTATGACCAAAAAACCTCTTCTCAAAACTAGCCGAATTAACCTCATAATAAATCCACTGTGATGAGCTTAAGGGCTGCAGCACTACAGCTGAGAAACAGTGCTCTTGGATATTTTAAGCTGATAAGATTTTGTGGCACCTGGAGGTCGACTCCTCAGCAGTGATGCCAAAAGCCAAAGCACTTAACAGTGGGTGCTTCCGACCCACTGGCACCAAGAGTTTATGGTTAAAAATTTTATTGTGTGTTTTCCAAGCCTGCGATTTGATTAATGCACTGGCCTTGCAGTATTGAATGAAGCTTTAAGTGAATTTAAGATCCACTATCTCAAAGGCCAATAGAGTCAAGTTATTTCAAAGCTATTTCATATAAATAAATAAAGAAATGAAAGCAAACACATTTCCTCATGTTTGAAAGTCTCAGGACCAAGTTTTCCTTATAGATTCTGAACAGAGCTAGTTCTGTTTTTTCAATCTGTCACTCTAGTTGGACCTAGAATTAGAAATTTCCCAAATATTGGCTGTAAGACCTAGATACCACGTTTACATAAAGCACAAGGAATGTAGGATTGACCACTAGAATATGTATTTAGAAGACTTTTAAAAAGCCAGTCTTAAAGCACTGCCAAGTTAATTGGCTGATAAACCAAGTGGGATGTGTTAAACAAGAAATTTATAATGGTTTTGTTGCATAATCAATAGAAGTTAATTAAATCAAATTAAAAATTTGTGCTTTACAAAAAGACATTCAGACTACATCTGGACAGGATCAGGTTTATCACAGGTTCACCAAGATGCACCATTTCCTCTTCTGGTATAACATACATCCCAATATATGGGATATATATCATCCCATATATTGGGATATATCAACCTGCAATGGTTTTTGCAGGTAATTATACCCAAACAAAGAAAACTAATCTAGCCCTAGTGTTTTAAAAAAGCATATAGAAGCAGTAATATAATATCATCTATGTTTAAAGCTCATGTAAGGAGCAAACTAGATAACGAGGATTAAAGAAGTAACAAATTACAAAACCTCAGTTAGGAAATGTAGAGGAATAGCAATGGTTGGTAAATTTTCATACCAACAAGAAAGGAAAATCTATTCCTTACTCAGCTGTGAAGGGCACAAAACATTTAACTCCATTTGCAATGAAAAATATTGAAAGATTTGCCAACCAAACAGTAGGAGAGAATAAACAAAATCCAATTGTCTTAGAGGAAGCTTCTGAGAAACTTTCTGAGCATATCTATTACTTTTGATAATTAACAGACACTTGAAACAATAGAAATTTCAAAAGGACTGGAGGAGAGCCACGATTAAAAACTGAATAAAAGCAGGGGCTGTGGGAATTCAAGTGCACTTAGCAATTCCTGGAAACAAATATGGAACAAATTTGAGACTGCCAATTAAATTTAGAGACTATGAAACTGTTCACAATCAGTCAGCGTGAGTTTGTGGAGAGTAGGTCTTTTCAAATCAACTATTCCTTTCTTGTGTCAGGATTTTAGGTCTAAGGGATATAATCAAGTTATGTTTTTATATATTTGTGATTGTCTTAGAATTATGACAATTCTGTTTCTGATTTTTAATCTCAAGACCTTGGAACTAAAACACAGCAAAATTATTCAAAACATTTGAGATCCCTGATGGATCTCAAAATACAAATCATACTGACAATGTAGTCAGGAATGGAGCTTTAAACATAAGTCCAAAAGGAATTTTTTCTGGTCCCCTATTTTTATCCATGCTAAAGCCACAAAAATTTTGCTAACATGATAACTAATAGGAACAAAGAGTATACTTAATAGTGCTGTTACTCTTACAGGGAGATCTGAATCACTTGGTAGATGATCACAACTGTATATTTGACTATACATTTTCTATAGTCAAATATAGCACAAGCTAGCTAGGAACCCAGAGTGCAAGTTGTACACATTTCTGTCTTGGAAATAAATAATTCAGAAAGGGGCTTGGAGGTCATCATAGGTAATTGTCTCAACATGAGTTCACAGCACAAAGCTGTGGCAAGAAGTTCTTGTACATTTAAAAAAACTAACTTCAAGGGGATGACAGAAAGGTGGTTTTCATCAGCAGAAACCAACACTTGAACCTTCCCAAGAAAGGTGAGAAGAGGCCAGCTGTGCTAATACACACAATACTTCTCTTATCAAGGGCAGAAAAAGCTCCTGTATACACTGTTCCCTGTGATGGGAACACATGGACCTTCAGAGTGTTTGCATCTCAGAGCTTTTCTGTGGCATATTATCCTCCCAGAGAAGCCAAATCCAAACTGCATAAGGGTTGGATGCAGTAAAAGGGTTACAGATTTAGTCAGATGCATCTTGTCAGCTTTAAACTCTAGAATTTCATTATATATATTGTGCCAGTATTTATTTAATAAAATGATCATTCTGCCAGAGACAGAAGACATTAGGCTGACAGCTCTACACTCAGCTTTAAAAAAAATGCATGGATTTTTATACTTGACTGTAAGTTGAACTATGTGGGCAAACTCTTTAGATGAGGTTCCTTCTTTATGGTAACCCAGATTTTTTTTCATATTAACAATTAAGTCTTAGATTATTGTTCATGTCCCTAGGAGCTTTCATTCAGAATCTGGTGTTTCACATATTCAAAAGGCATAGAAATAGCATTTTCAGAACAATGCTTTATTTAGGTATCTCTTTTTGCAAGTATTTGAAAGATGTGTTTATAGAACAAAAGACAGACTCATAGTTTTGTGACCAAATTTGGATTCAATTAATGACTACCAGCTCTTTCTGGGAGAGGATTTCATCTGTTTTCTCACAGCATCTCACTACTGCTCTGCATTTCCAATGACTAAGAACCCATCCTACCCCTTCCTGGAGACTCCATTTAGCCTCATTCTAAAACTTGGGAAGAGGAAACTTCCAGTTTGATGGAGATAGAGAATACTTCCCCACAGGGAGACTTCCTGTCTTTCTAGGCTTGTGTCTATTCCCTACCCCTTTGGTTTATCCTTCAGCAGTTTATTTTGATATAGCTCCTAAAATCAGGTAGTATAAAAGGGATTATAAAAGCATGTAATTAAAAAAAATAATTTCTGCAGTTCTTTCATTCTTTCACTTTCCCTTAAAGGATTGCATAAAGAATTTAATACTTTATGTTTGTAGAAAGATCACAAGGTCACTTTTTTCTTTTAATAAATCAGAAATTCAGAGAACACAGGGAGGTAAGAGAGATAACTTGGTTAAATCATTAGCACAGTCCTCTGAAAATGTGGTTCAATGTATAATCAATCATTTTTGTCTGATTTTTATTACTCTCCTAGGGTCTGAGTAAAGTAGAGATGATTAAACACCTGGAGTATTATTAGGAGGAATTAATTGATCTTCATGAAGGTCCTTTGCACTACAGATATGATGTTCTTAAAAGTCATGCCAGATGGACATTTCTTGAGTTGATGCAAAAGAATCACAGTCATGATTCTTCCCCATTCCACAGAAAAGGGGATTGTTTTCTTCTTACAGATTACATAGACTAATTTTGCTAGAGGAAAGAACCATTCAGGAAATCTGGAGTATTCAGGGATTCAGTGCTAGTGCCAGGAGGCTGTGAAGAGAAGAATCTGGCTTTGCTTCAATCCATGGAAAATATTTCCCAGATAATATTCTTCAGGTTATTTTGAAAACAAAACAAAACACTTGTTCTTTCAAAAATTTCTCTTCCTGGATGTTAGCTCTTGACTAGTTGAGTTTCAAGGCATAAATATTTATGTTTATTGAATGTGAAATGCTCAGTTCAGTTCTTTTGCAGCAAGATCAATGCCTCTCTTGTAAAGACTCTGAAGCAGGAATCACTATGGATTTAGGAGGATGTTGCCCACTTTAGGAAAAATACATTGGGAGAAATAACCCAGTGTCTGATCAAGTCTCCTGCAGATCCCTCTTCACTGTGTGAAGCCCTTGCTTCTGTCCATGGGTAATTTGGTAAAGATCCATAGACTTCACCTGAACAGACTTCACCATATCAAGCATCACAGATAAACATCAACAAGAACTGATGTTTATTTAATATTCCATAGGTAAAATTACCATCCACTTAAGTCAGTCTAGTCCAGAAACTAAGTGTAGTGGTTTGACCTGGTCTGGAAGCCAGGTGATCTCCAAAGCCTCTCTGTCATTCCCTTTCTCAGCTGCACAGGGCAGAGAAAATACAGCAAAAGATTCATGAGTTAAAGGCAGGGAGAGGTTACTCACTGATTACTATCATCTAAAACTGACTCCACTTGAGAAAATTAGTTAAATTTATTACCTAGGAAAATCAAAGTAAGATAATTAGAAATAAAATAGATCTTAAAGCCAACTTCCCCTTACCCTTCCCTCCTTCATGGGCTTAGCTTTATTCCTGACTGGCTGCCTCTGCCCACTCAGTGGCACAGAGAGATGAGGAATAGGGGTTGCAGTGGGTTCATCACACATTCCTGTCACTGCTTCTGTCTCAGGGGGAATTCCTCACACCACTCACCTGCTCCACTGTGTGGTACCTCCCATGAGAGACAATCCTCCCCAAACTTATCCAGTGTGGGTCCTTCCCACAGGTCCCTGAAGTTCTTCATGGCCTGCTCCAGTGTGGGTCCCTCTGATAGAATGCAGTCCTTCAGGAACAGGCTGCTCTAGTATGGGTTCCCATGAAGTCACAAATCCTGCCAGCAAACATGCCCCATCAGGGGCTCCCCTCTCCAGGGATTCACAGCTCCTGTCAGGAGGCTGCTCCAGTGTGGGCTTTCCACAGGTCACAGCCTCCTTCAGGCCTGAGCTCTGCTGTGGGTGTTCCATGCACTGCAGATGGTTCTGTGCTCCACCACGGAGACCTCCATGGACTGCAGGGGGACAGACTTCACCACGAGCTGCAGGGCTGTCTCTGATCAGCACCTGGAGCACCTCCTGCCTTGCACTCTTCACTGATTTTGGGGCCTGCAGGGATGTTCCTCTCTCATATTCTTCTTCCTCTCTTCTCTGGCTACAATTATTTTTGCACAATTTTTTTTTCCACCTTAACTGTCTTATCCCTGAGGCACTGCCACTGCTGCTGATGAGCTCAGCCTTGGCCAGTGGTGGGTCCATCTTAGAGTTGGCTGGAATTAGCTCTGCTGGACACAGGGAAGCTTCTGACAGCCTCTCAGAGGTGCCAGTCCTGTATTCCTCCCACTACCAAAACCTTGCCAGACAAGCCCAATACACCAAGCAATCTATTTCTCATCCACAGAATAGTTTTAAGGAATGCTTGTGACTCTTCTCCCATTTCATTTCTTCTCCATTTGTAGTTCAGCTCTGCAATGCCTTTTGGGAAACACTGTTAGTCACAACCAAGAAAGCATCTCTGTTTAGTCTGTGAAGACTTAAAATTAAGCAATATTAAGGTTCACAGGACTTCTTAACCAGGGCTACTTCAGAAACTATGACAATTTTGAAGACTAAAGGTTATGGATAAATTAGCAAGATGACTCAGAATGAGCAATAAATAGATATTAATTGAAATCATGCTGACCGTAAGTTTGAAGACAGAAGAATTCATAGAAGTTTAGAAAATTATAATATTCTATAATATATACAACCTGAAAGAAAGCAATTATACTCTGTGATTTTATTAAATTGCACAATAATTTAAAAATACAATTACATTTTAAATGAACAATTGAAAAGAATAATTACATTTCATTATGTCAGCTGGGTTGCTCAGATGAATACTGTGTAGTGCTGGATCAGTGCAGTGATCAGAATTTCAAGATTTCAAGAAAATCATGATTAGCAGCCCCATATGCTGGAAGATAATTTATTATTGCTGCTGGCAACTGACATATTTAAAACTCATTAGTTGGAAATGGGATAGAAATTGGGGAGAAAAATAGATCAAAAGGTAACACTCATACCTTAAAACACCCTTTTCCAACTTCAATCCACCAAGAAACTTATGGAACTATTTTGTATTTGATAACATAGCTAAAGACAAATAGAGCTGCTTTAGAATACCATGATTTGTTAAAGCACCCATTCTGCAGCCCTTTGATCATCTCTGTGGCCCTCTGGATTCTCTTCCATCTCTCTGCATCTTCCTCAAATTGTGGAGACATAGTTAGAATCATGGAATCACAGAATATCCTGAGTTGGCAAGGACCCACAAGGATCATCAAGGTCCAACTCCTGGCCCTGCACAACACCATCCCCAGGAGTCTCACCATGTGCCTGAGAGCATTGTCTGAAGGGTGCTTAGACTCTGCCAGGCTTAGTGCTGTGACCACTGCCTTGGGGAGCCTGCTCCAGTGCTCAAAAAGCATCTGGCTGAAGAATCTTTCTCTAATATCCAGCCTAAACTTCCCCTGATATAACTCCATACCATTCCTTTGGGTCCTGTCACTGGTCACCACAAAGACCTCCCCTGTTCTTGTCCCTCCCCTGTTCCTGTCCCTCCACTTCCCCTTATGAGGATGTTGTAGACAATCATGAGGTCTCCTCTCAGCCTGACAAGGGCTGAATAGAGTAGGATGATAATTTCTCTAGGTCTGACAGTAATGGCCCTGTGGATGAAGCCCAGGATCTGATTTGCTTTCCTTGTAACATTGGTCATTTCTGACTCATGTGGCCTGTTGTCATCAGGACCCCCATGTCCCTTTCAGTCTCACAAACCCTGATCTGTCCTTATCTTTGGTTATGCAGGTGCAGGACATTGAATTTTGCTTTATTAAACTTCATCTGTACTTTCATCTCTGTACCTGAGAGTGTGAGCACAGTCCTCCTGTCACAGACATCTTTTCATTAAAATCCTTTCGTTAGGATTTTTCCTGCTGAAGCTGAGAAGTTTCAGCAACAAAGGGTAAACGATGGTTATCTGCTGCTGTGGAATGCAACAGGTGGATCCGTGATTGGTCTCCTGTGGATGTTTGGATTTACTGACCACTCACAGCAGAGCTGGGTCTCGCTCTCTGCTGAGACACAGACCTTTGTTATTCATTCTTTTCTTAGCTTAGCTAGCTTCTGAGAACTTTTCCTTCTATTCTTTTTAGTATAGTATAGATATATATATAATGTAATATATATCATAAAATAATAAATCAAGCCTTCTGAACATGAGGTCAACATTCTCGTCTCTCTCTCACCCTGAAGACTCTTGTGACCACTGTCACATCCTCCAGCCTGTCCCAGGCTCTCAGTTCTCTGTAAGATGTCTCTTCTGACTTGTTTGCCTCACCACTAATTTTGAGTCATCAGCAAACTCCACCTTTTTATGAAAATTCTATATTCTTCTATTTGGTGTAATACTAAAGGAAAGACCTTCAAATGTGTTCTATAGAGGTGACCCAGTTATTAGAAAACAATAAATTTTATATTACCTCCTTTGGACACTTTAAAAATATCTCAAGAAAGAGGAATTGAGCAAATAGGTCAGAAATTCATGTAGTAATATTTCAGATAGGCTCAAATTTAGCCTCTAAATCACCATTTGTAGAATCATTCACATTCCCAAAAATAAACACCTTGTTGCAAACAGACTGTGCGATGAAAGAAGAAAATTTCACTCCCAAACATGCAATTAGAGCTAATGTCAACCTGCAGGTACTTGAATCTCATTAATGGACAGAAAGTGCATAAGTTGTGTTTTAGCTTCTTAACTGCATTGATTGAACTTAGAGAAAAATCTTCTGGTTGTGTAAATATCTGCATTTTCCACATGTGGCAAAAAGTGGGTGATCTAGCTGCACCTTACAAGTCTGAACAAGACCCATCTGTCTCCTTCTGACCCATCTCCTCACGGTCTCTTCTGCCTGATTGATTTGTTTTTCAGCCTCATAGTGATATTTTTTTTTTTTTTCTGGGGGAAATGGTGTTGCCCAAGACAAAGTTTAAGCACAATATTTCTGATAAATAACATTCACTTTTATGGGAATGCTGGTAGTCATGAAAAGTTTTGCATAAATTTTAAGATTTCTGAGAGGTCTTTAAAGTAAATACTGCTTATTCACCATCCTAAAAGTTTCTAAAACAGAAAGAAACTTTTCCTGGAGACATCTTTAGAACCTGAAGTGTTGGGCCCAGATCTGTTCTCAGTAATCCAAGGAAAAATCCCTGAGGCTAATGTACTTCAAGTTTGCACCATTAGAAAACACATTTGTTTGATATAAAGAAATTTGTCATCCATTCTATGATGATACATTCAATGCAATGCAGAACATACTTGATCAATAGAGCTTCAGACCAATTGTGTGTGTCATGATAAAACCAGAATCCACTGAAATAAACTCATTCTTTGTGGCATTTAACTTATGCCATCTGATGTCAGTTCAGAATTCTCTCTCACAGAGAGTACATTTTCAAGTTTTTTGTTTCTAGTAGCTCTAGGAAGATACTGTTCCCAATCTCAGTATATTTTTTTGTTCAGAATTTCACTTAGGCTGAATTTTCCTTTTAATCTATTGTTATTCCTTGCATGTCATTTTAACATTGTGTATAATTCTTCATACTCCTTGATATTAATGCATTTGTAGTAGAATTCTACTTCTTCAATGTTATTTAAAAACTCATGGACATCAATCTCAAGCAAAAAAAATTGGGCATACTTCTTGTCCCAGGTCAGATTTTTTCTTACAGTAGACAGTAGCTGGTGCTTGTGGGAGAAAAAAGTACATATGGTTATGACCCTTTTCTTGACAGATGACAGTAATCAGCAATTTCAAGACTCCTCAAGCTGGAGGTTACCTCTGGGCCACTGTATTTCATACCGTTATTATTCATGAATTTGCCTAATATCTTTTTGAACCAATTTATAATTTTGACCTCCTTGCAAATTAAGAGTCATCATTTAAATTACATATAGAGGGGAAAAAGTGCTTCATGTCTTTTAAGTGCTGCATTTATTTTTTCACTAAGTCTTCTTGTTTCTGACTGTGGCACAAAACAACCACTTCTTTGCACTATTAATGTGTTACTGACCTTTATCACATACAGTGACTTTTTTTTTTTTTCAAATTAGAAAGTTCCTTACAACTGTAGGGAAGCTTTTCATACTTTGATACTTTTCTTCATCTGAATCTTTTTAAGATGGAAGGACCAGAATGCATACAGTAAGTAGATCAATTCTGTTTTCCAAACTCTTTCCAAGTTCTAATAAATGTGTTTTTCAGGGCTTCAGTCCTGGCTGTAACGATGCATTAGCTGTTACACATCTCAGAATTAAAATGCATCATGCAAGTGACAGACAAGGAAACTTCAAGCTGGAGAAAGCACAGGAAAGTTGTCAAAACACTGTAAGCCTCTCTGTGCCAGGGACAGGAAAGTGACAACAGCATGAAAATTACAATTATTCAGGGCCAGAGTTCCCCTCAGCATTAATGCTGCTGAGGATGTGTTGCAGTCGTGAAGAGATAGAGATATTGTTTCTCAAGAATGGAGAGACAGAGGAAAGGAATAAATAAAGAGTTTTCACTCTTAGCTGTAATCATTGAAAGTAAACATTGCAAGTAAACATTGAAAATCATCATGGATCATGTGATCTTACAAAAATTACTAAGATCCTAAATCTGCAAGGCTAAGGAAACTCATTGACAGCAAACTGCCTCATCACTTCCAACAGCCCTGCTCACAGTATGATGTCTACCCATAAACACAAATTTTTGCAGTTTCAGCACACAATTTCTAGATTACTGGCCAATTTTCAGCAGTAAAATAAAACCAACATTTATCCCATTGCTGCAAGGTGCTGTACCAACACTTGAGACTGAACAGCACCAGAAGGGATCTTGATTTTACCCCATACTGAGTAACCTATACGATAAAAATTTATATATTCAGTTCAATGAATGGGCCAGGGCGTATATGTATGATGACATCTCATTTTACTAATGTGAAATATACTTATGTGAGGTTATGGCTTGTGATTTATGCCTTGTGCTTGACTGCAGAATGTGCACCTTTGCTCAGCAATCCACTGAGAGGAGCCCAAAAGGGTGCCCTGCCTCACCTCCTTCCCCAGCCCCCATCAGGGGAAAGGTGGAGATCTGTGGGAATCCTATTTGTACACAAGCTGTCTTGAGAAAGAAAACACTGGGGGAAAAAAGTAGAAAAAACTAGAATCGGATGAAAAGGTGAATGTGAAGTCATCCACTCCCTCAACCACAGAAGCTTGTTATTCTGCACCACTGACCATAAGAAAATAATGTCTCATAAAGATATCTTCTTATTATGATATTTTAAAGGAAAAAATCCCCAACATAAATAATCTTAAATTAATATAATTAGACCACAATATCATTATTCTCAATGCTGTTAGAATAGCATCCTACATTTTTTAAAAATAATCTCAGAAAAATCTCTAGAAATCCTAATTTTTGTTGTATAGGAAAGAAAATAAATTCCTTTTTTTCTGAGCCTGCCTGTCCAAAACACTTTTAAATCTGATCCCTACATTTGCAAGGCACAGGAGGGTCAGGCAGCAAGAGAAATAAAAGGAAACCAGCACATATTTCTTTATGTGATATTTTTAAGCCCCCTTCATTCCAATTCTTTTTTCTCCATATTCCTTGTCTTGTGACATTTGGCAAGGCAAAGCCTGAAAACTCTATTATTAGTTAGTGAGAAAATGCAGCAAATGGCTTAGATGGCTTAGCTTCCACATTCCCCTTCTCTTACACAGTGTTATCCTGCAGCTCACCTCACTTGAAAGGTGGGAGAAGAAATTCTATGTTTTGAAACCACTGGTGAGATTGCAGTCAGAGAGGTAGGGAAGGAGTGCATGTCCATGTGAGGAAGGACAGAAAAAATAGAGCAATGTAAATGGTGCTCTGGAAGAAGCCTAATTTACTTGCAATTGGTTGGACTGAGAGTTTGCAAGCATCACAAGGAGATTTCTGAGCAATAGCAGCTAATATATGCTTAGAGACCGCCTACTAAAATTGCATTTCTAGTGCTAATTTTATCTCTGATTCACTCCTGAAAGGGCAATTTCATTTTCTCTGACATGCCACTGCCAGTGAGTCCTTCAGGGCTCACAAACTGACAGGTAGAGGAAAGATAAAGGCAGAAATACCTCTTTCTCAACAGTATTTCAGTAATCCTTATTCGTCTATTTCTCATCGGGCCCTTTCTTTTTTTTTGTTCTCTTTCATATTTGGTGACATAGGTTTTAGAGGTTAAAAAGGAAGCTGTGGCAGGAAATCCACCCTGCTAAAGAAAATGCAGTGTAACGTAAAGTACTGTTTGAAGCAAATATCACTACATAGAAGAAAAACATTTCTATAAGTAGTGTAAAAAAGAGAAAATATTTGTACAACAGTAGCCAAGTAATAGGATATTTTCATTGACAACAACTGGTTTATTGGAGAGACACATAAACATCTCCAAAAAAAAGCCCCAAAACAATCAACACCCAGAAAATGGATTCTTTTTAGCTGTTAGCATAAAACATATCAGGAAATTCCTGTGGCAAAGATCTGTCTCTTCTGAAATAAATGAAGAAGTTGCTGTTGTCCCAGCGGAATTTATTTTTTCACATTTATGATTTTCTGTGAATGCTGGGAAAACCTAGGTGTTATTGTTTTACTCCACAGAACTGAGATGTGTGAGAAGATCTTGCTCTGTGCCATTCCCCCACTTTGTGCAGGTGAGCACAACCTTTCCTACACGAGGTTGCCCAGGGTTGTGGATGACACACCTCTGGAAGTGTTTGAGGCCAGCTTAGATATGGGGTGTAGCAATCTGGTCTAGTGGGACATGTCCCTGCCCATAGCAGGGGGGTGGAACTAGAGAGGCATTAAGGTCCCTTTCCAAGCCAGACTATTACAAGATTTTATGATTTAATATTATTCACCTAAACAGGGCACCTTCTTGCCTACCGGGTGAGCACTGATATCAATGTTTTATAGTTTTGAGGACATTTTCACAACAGTGTTGACTTTGGAAAATATCTTTCATTGTTGTTAACACATTTGTATCAGTGTAATATTAGATGAAAATTCTATCCATTCACATAGCATTTTCATACAGTTTGTTAATGAGAAATTTCACTTCAGAATTATAAATTAGCCATTTCTTTGTGCAAAGACTTTGGTTTTCTTGCTACTGAAATACAATGTCCACTTACATAATTGACTTACATTTTTTCCTTTAAAAGAAGTCTGAATTATTGGAGCTTCTCTCTGCATTAAATCTCTACTGAATATCTACAAGTTTAGCCCCTTACTGATAAGTGTCTTAAGGAATGTTCTGTTTATCATTATTCCAGAAGAGGAAGACAGGTATTTGTAGGTGACATACCTGTCACAGGAATGATATTTAAGCTACAGGGCTTTCTTCTACAGGAAATCACTGTTATGATTACTGCCACTTTCAGATTTAAATGTGTCACTCTTGACTTTCCTTTAGTTCATCAGAGATAAAGGCAAGCAAATAAAATCCCATAAACTTCTTTGCCTCAAATTGGGAAACAAGAGCCCCATTATTTCTATCCTAAGAAGTTAAAGTACATTAATGTCCTATATACCTGAGATCTTATTACTCAAATTCATTTGTGGGAGGTAGAATAAAAGGATGTCTTTTACAGAAACATGAGTGAAACTTTAACAGGTCCTTTTGGTCCTTTTTGAATCCAAGTATTGGTTTTAAAACCAAACACAAAAATAACCCAGAAGAGGCAAATACTTTTCTGTTTGTCTGGGCATAAGCTAACATGAGGATTTATGATTTTTCTGTTATTTTCCAGCAGCCTTTTTTGTCATAGTTTCCTGTCCTTCCTTCTTTGCTTGGCAAAAGCTATTAACAGTTTGTAACATTTCCAAAACACTCTAAAATGTTGCTCAGGAATATGACTTTTTCCAGGTCCTTGCTCATTGCCAGCGATTATTTATCCCAAAAGAAAAACCTTTTGAAAAATATTTTCCTTTGAAAATTTTTTTGCCAGACTGAAGACTATATGAAACAACACCTCCCTCTCCTTTCTCTGAATTTTCCAGATTTAGACCTGTTAATGTTCAGGAGTAATGACTTAAATTATTATTTCTCATCACTGCTTCATTAGTAGAGTAAGGAATGATATGCATGACATTGCTGTTTTTTCAATCTCTGCATTTTTAAATTTTGAATTCCAAAAGCACAACAAAAGAAGTAAAATTTCAGTGCCAGTTTAAGGCTGAGTGTCTTGAAACTGTTCCTGTAGAACCAAATAGGCATTACCACAGATAAAAGAATCATCCTAAAGACAAGATTGCAGAAGGTAATAAAAAGGAAACAGGACATGATATTATCTTTGAATTACCCATGATTCACTAAAGTTTTACCACAGTGGATATCCTTACAAACTTAATTTTCCTTCATACTACTTCAACAGCAACTGCTGTGCATACACTGTTCATAAATCACAGTGAAAATGCACTGTAAGAGCAAGCAAGACTCTGCATTGTAAAGATAATTCTGCAATAAGATTCTCTATTCAGACTAGTTTCCTTTTATTTTCGTAAATACTTCTACATTTTCAAGTGGTTACTACAGAGCATGCACACATAAGTAAGCTGCAAATTATTGAAAAAGCATCAACATTAGGGTAAAAGAAAACAAAAGATAATGAAGTCAAGATATTGAATGCACTTTAGAATTAACTTTCTTCAGAAGAAAAGAAGCCTTAACTGAATTCTCAGTAAAAAAATAGTTTCAATAGAATATGGAGGAGTATTTTCATATTGTAAATGCTAGCTTTCTCCACTTAATTGATATATTGACATTTCTGTGTTTTGTTCTTGATTCAGAAGAAAGAAACATATACATAATTTCTCCTAAAATGTAAAATTTAAATATCTCCTTTTGAAAATGTGTGTATGCTAAATATGTTATGAGAACTTTTCTTTGGAAAACTTATTCTCCAAATGGGAAAAATCCCATGTAGAAATGTCATGAACATCTTAGCCAAGATCCAAAGAATTGTTAATTTTGTCAAAACAGCATTTTCTGTACTAAATGGCACCTTCTGCACTTGCATAGTTTTTATTTTTGTTACAGTATGTCTTAGGACCTTCATTTACTCCAGGTCAATGCAGGACACACACATGCAAGTGTCCTTCATAGAGAGTGTTTATAAACTGAAGAATGCTTTAGAGGAAATTGTCTCATCCCAGTTTTACAGTTAAAAACAAAGACTAAGTTTTCAAAGATAATACAGGAAGTCTGAGGCAGGATCAGGACTGAAACACACATTTCCTAAGTGTCAATGCAGCTCTTTTTGTCACAAGGATAAATTTTTGCCCCACAGACATACAGTCAGAGATTCTTATCTCGATGCACAAGCTTGTTTTTAAATTCAACCATTTTTTAATATAAAATTAGGTTTGGAATATAGAACTATTGATTACTGCCTACTGTCTCAAATTAAAGCTCATCACAGGCCTGTATTTCATTTAATACCAAGTTAGATTTTACTTTCAAGAAAAAAAGCTTCCCATAAGGATGGCACTGTGTTTGTACCTAAATGACCTTTCTCTAGGAATGTGAAGATTCATACCACACTTCAGCACCTGCATGCTATTCCATCTTTAACTCTCCTTCATGCCCAACACAGAAAGTACCGAGTTTTTTCTTGTCTGTGATATGCTGACATTTCCAACCCAATGAAACTGTAGGTGTTGTTTTCACACTGCGTTCTTCCAAACTTTCAAATTTCACTACAGGCAAACCTGCTTCAAGATGTTGCCTGCAGCACTATGTGAACTTGCTGTCAGATCGATTTATTTATGGATGATTGCTGACTTTTATTCTCTTGAGGTCAATATTTGCTTCATGTACACGTATGGATAAGGAGCTGACATATTACCAACATTTTTCAGAACTCTTATACTTCTGACAATTATTTTCTTCAGAATTATAAAGCAAACAAGTTACTGACATTTAAAAAAACACTTGAAAATGAGGAGAAAGAGTAGCAATGAAATCAGAGAATAATAGAATAGCTGAGAATATCTGGAAAGTGCTCAGAAGCATCATTGAGTCTAACTCTTGCACAGAAAAAAAAATCCCAAAATCACATTGTGTGTCTTAGATTATTGTACAAATGCTTCTTGAACTCTGTGAGGCTTGATTCTGTGACCACTTCCCGGGAGAACCTGTTCCAGTGCCCAGCCACCCTCTGGGTGAGGAACCTCTTCCTAATATCCAACCTAAACCTCCCTTGACAGAACTTCAGGCCATTCACTTGGATCCTCTCATTGGTCACCAGATAGAAGAGATCAGTGCCTGACCCTTTGCTTCTCCTCACGAGGAAGCTGTAGATTGTGATGAGGCCTCCCAGCCTCCTCTCTTCTCCAGACTGAACAAGCCAAGTGACCTCAGACTCTCCTTATACAAATTCCTCTCCAGACCCTTCACGGTCTTAGTATCCCTCCTCTGGACATTCCCTAATAGCTTTATGGCCTTAGCTTGTGGCACACAGAACTGCCCACAGGACCTGACGTGAAGCAACCCCAGAGCAGAGCAGAGCAGAGCAGAGCAGAGCAGAGCAGAGCAGAGCAGAGCAGAGCAGAGGGGACAATCTGCTCCCTCAGCTGTCTGGCCAAGCTGTGCCTGATGCTCCCCAGGACACAGAGACCCCTGATGCACCCGAGCCCTCCTGACTGCCAGGGCACTCTTCACTCATATTCAACTTGCCAGCAACCAGCAACTCCCAGGTCACTTTCTGCAGCACTGCTTTCTAGCCTCTGATTCCCCAGACGGTCTGTACATCCAGGCTTGCCCCATCCCAGGTGCAGAATCTGGCCCCTGCAGCACTGTCCTCTGATCTGTTGAGGTGTCTCAAGTGGGCCTTTCTGCCTTCGTGGGAGTCACCAGCTCCGGTTTTCTACCATCAGCAAACTTCCTCAATACAGATTCAAGTCCTGTGTCCAACTCAATTATGGAGTGTTGAAGAGCACAAGGCTGGAGATGGAGCCCTGTGGAACCCTACAAGTGACAGATCTCCAGCCTGATGCCACCCTGAAACCCTTTGTGCCTTACCCATGAGCCAGCTGCTCACCCATCACATCATGTGTTTATCCAGGTGTGAGCTGGACATTTTCTCCAGAACGATCCTGTGAGAGACAGTGTCAAAAAACTTGACATCCTTAAAGATTGTATCAGTTGGCTTCAATTGATCGAGGAGGTGGATAATGAGGCCATAAAAGGCATATAATTTTGTGATAAGTAGGAATTTCCCCTCACAAACTCATGCTGGCTGTGGCCAATGACATTGACTGACAGGCCTGTATTTACCTACAGGTACAGAACATCCTTCTATCCCTTATTGAAAACTGGGAAAACACTTGCCACCCTAAATAATCACTTGGCAAAACAGCTGCACAGCCCTTACAGGGGCTTTACAAGAACATCCCAGTTTCACAGGGCTGTGTAATAAGTGCCCAGAGGGCACATGATAGAGCACTAAATGGCATCACTTTACAGTCAGCAGCGTTCTGACCTCCAGTGTGAGTCACAGCAATTTGGGCAGCTTGCTGTGCTAAAGGAAGAAGCTATGGAAGCAATAATGGTGCAGACACAGCCACAGCCTAAGTGGTAGTGCCCTGCCACACCTTTCTCTCTGGCCATGGTGCTACCTGTCAGACTGTTCCACGTGCTTGCATCTTCCTGTACCAGTCTGCAAGGTTTGGTCATTTGCTTTGCTCTTCTTTGCTATGCTAATTTTGTTTAGCTCTGGGTTTCATCTTCAGTTGAGGTTTAGTCACAAACTGTGTTACTGGGAGGGTATTTACAGTCGTACAGTGAGTCACCATAGTTATTTTAGTGACAACTTCTTCACTGCAAAACCTGAACTAGGGGCTGACCCCCCACCATGGGAAGTAATACCAAATTCAGAAGATCATGTTTATTCACATTCAATACATAAAACATATCTAAGTCTCAGCTATATGACAATAGTCCATGTACAGACCCTTATGCACAGCCAGTGTGTGTTCTGACTTTGACTTCATGGGATCAGCACACTCACAATTATACATTATCTGCTCAGAAGGATTACAATGCAATCACCATTTCTGGGAGAAGTCGAAGATCCTGACCAGAGAATACTTAACAAAAAATTATCAAGAAGATGCTGAGATCTTATGGTGTGTTGCACATTCTCTGTAGACATCAGAGCTGAAATTTTTTTTCATGTAACCAGCATGTCAATTTGAAATACTGAATTAATTCATCTACTGTAGTCTTCACAGCAGTTTGCATCCCTTCAGACTTGTATTTAATACCATGTCTAAGCCTGGAACAAAGCAACAGTCCTATTGAATGCCATGATGCCTTAAATTTTTCACTGCTTAGGCTTCAAAAATTAAGCATCTACGAACTAAATCCTGGTAGGATTAGTGGATATGGGGCAAAGTTCCCTTAAATTTGAAAGCCATGACAAGTTTGAATTTTTAGTACTTGCAGATAAATCAACAAAGTACAATTCAAAGAAAAGCTGCAATTTATTTAAACACTACATTTGAACACTACTAATGACAGAAAATTCTGCATATGTTATAGTAGTAGTCTTTTACTCTACGAATCTGCAGTCTGGTAAAGAACTCATAAATTTTGCCAAATAGATTAATCAATAAGGAAATGTGAAGCTAAGCCTTTGTATAATATCACATAGACTTATGTAAGAGCCTGTTTCTATATTCTTCAATCATTAGGGCTAAACAGATCCCAGGAACTCCATTTTTGTATTCCATGGGACTACAGACTAGTTACAATTACATTAGGTCATCTTACCACATATAGAAATGTTTCAATGTTTCAAAAAAATTTTGACTTTTTCTTTTTAAGCCTTTAGGATGAAACCAAAAGTTTTTAGACTTAGAAAATACTCCTGACAAAAAAACAAAAAAAAAAAAAAAAAACAAAAAACAAAAACAAAAAAAAAACAAACAAAAAAAAAAAAAAACCAAAAAAAAATCAAAACAACCACAACAAAAGCCCTGCCCACAAACCAACCAAAACCAAACTAAAGAAATTAATAAAAGAGAAACATAATAAAAAATGACCCAACTCAGAGCCTTGAGTGTTGCTGTCTCATGAATCTAATTGCACCGACGCCAACATGGACCTCAGTAAAGATCATTTCCTGTTTTCCAGAGAAAGAGATATTTCATGATAACCTCCTAGGCAATTATGGTAAAATATTTATACATTTCTCTGACACAAAACAAAAACACTTGGATTGCTGTGCATTGCTTGGGTTTTGTTTTGCTTAAATGAGGCCCTTGCTGTGCCCTAAATTAGCTTCACAGAAACTTTATACAGGACAAAGCTTTCTGCTGATCAGGACTCACTGTGACAGAGCAAATAGCCATGAAGGAAACCAACTGGGGAAAATCATTGTTCTGAGGGATGTTTGTCTTGGTTTTTCTTTGTGTGTTCTGCCTTGGACTGCAGAACAGGGTTCAAGGAAAAGTAGGTCAAGAGGTTTTTACACTGAGAGATTTGAGAATTCCCAAATACAGAGGGAGGCAAGACAAAGGCACCTATTCTCAATTTATCTGCATTATAATGTGCTCCTTACTTGAAATTTGAACTTGTTGGAGAGGCATAAACTTATAAGCAGTTTGTGCAGAAATCCTTACAGTGAATAAACAGAGAAATGTATGCATAGAATAAAATCCTGTAATTCTTGTTAGCATTGATTTTATTGAGCACAGAATCATGCAAAGGGATCTGATGCTCCAGTGAACTCCACTCAGTAAGGAGAGGGAATTTAGTGGTAATGTTATGTGTAACCTTAGCCTCTACAGAAGCATGTGAAAAACTGATTTATGCAATGGCAGCAGAGAGGGCATGGAGCAGGAGGATACCTGATGCAAGGAAACAAGACATCAGTAGGCAACCTGGGGAGGGCTGTCAGAGAGAAGAGAAGAGAACATTTGGGTGCAGGAGAGGAGAATGAGGGTTTAAGGGGTAAAAAAGATGATACTCATGGAGAAAGAGAGGTAAAGGAGAAGAATAAACAGCACAGTCTGTACTATTTGACCAAAAGTCCATCTAGTCTAGTGTCCTGCTTCCAAAATTTGCTAAAAAACATGTCTTGGATATTCTTCTAGACCAGGGAGGGGAACAGAGATAGCTGCCCAGACACCCACACTTTTGGCTGAGGGAGCTGAGGTACCTGCAGGTAAGACAGATTCTCTTATTTGAACTGCTGTCTTTGGGAAAGGATCCTTGTTTAAGGTTCCAGAATTTCCCCATACCTCTGCTTACAGCCACCATCTCCCCATCTTCCTTGTCTGTGCCTAAATCTGTTCCTTTTTCTTTATCAGTTTGCTGAGTAACTGGATTTATGTGTTGATGTGGCCAAACACTGCTAAGGAAACCTAGCTCTGTCCTTTCTTTGCTAGTCATATGAAAATCTAATCCCTTGCTTTGGTTGACATGAACTGCTTAAGAAACATAAACATCAAAAAAATATCAAAAGACCAAGAATCTCAGGATATTGGAGAGACCAACTGTCAGAGATTCAGCCATGCAACTCCCCAGCTCCCATGAGGCACTGACAGGTTATCAGGGCTGAGCTGAAGAAGCTGGGTCTTCATTTCAGCCAGAAGTCAGAAAATTCTGCCAAAAGAAAGTTAGGTTTCAAACATGCAATTTTCCATACAGGCAACCATCTTGTGATGACCTCTACATAAGCCTTGCAATGCACTGCTATTGCAAACATTATCTGTTTTAGAAGATTTCATATCTCTGTCTCTTTTCTTGGAATTCTGGACAGCTTCTGAAAAATTATACTTAAAAGGAATTTTTGTCAATACAACTGTTATAGCTTTCTTCCTAATAGATAAGAGTAATGATTTTATGAAACGGCTCAGTAAGTGATATTATCTCAAGTTTTAACTGGTTTATTGATGTTACTTTCAATGGGAAAAGTTTCTCTTTATTCAATATTCTTTGAAGTTCTTTAGTAGCAAAACAATTTAATAGCTAAAATCTCCCATGAAATGACAGCTTTACCCCTATTCTTATTCTCTTTTTTTTTTTTTCTTTTTTAAACCATGACTTCTGAGTCTCATCTCTTCTATGAAGGTCTTTTCTCTTGTAGTCCAGTAACACTCCTCTAAATTCTAAAAGGGTGTTTAGGAACTTCAAAGACCTTGGGTTTGTTTTGTTCACCTAGAACCAGTCACTGCATTTTCACTTGTCCCTGATTTGCCATGGGAGGTTCAAATAAAAGAACAATTTAATAAATGCCCCTCTGAAAAAGAACATGTGTACAGTCCCAGAAAAATAAGTCCTATCACCTTGTCACAGTCTTTTGTCCTCTTGCTGCTTCTCTCCATGTCAGCACAACCCCACAGGATTTCACCTACTTTGTCCTTCCTCTCTTGCACAAATGTGCAGTGAGCAAGTACAGAGTGGCACGAGACCAGTATTGTACTGGCCACAAAATGAAAAGGTTATGTCAAACAGGAATTGATAGCAGAACTGTGAAAAATGTCACCTGCAGAGACTGAGATTAATTTCTTGAACCCTAATCACCTCTTCCCCACTAACAAAATAAGCATGTTGTGAGCAAACTTCAAGTCTTGTTTTGTAGTTTGTAGTTCACATAAAAACCAATGAAAAAGTTTCTATCTTAAAATGACCTCCAAGTCATCAACCCCAAAGAACCTCCTTCTAATAATAGTGCCATTGCAATTATCATTATATACACACCATGCAGAATCAATTTAATTGTAGCAAAAACCTTTGGAAACACTTTGACCATTGATAGCTCTCTACTGCTGAATGCATTTACAGCAAAGCAATTGGTTATATGACAAAATATATAGTTTCATAAAAGCCAATTGCTACATTACAGAACAAATAAGTATTGCTCAAAATCTTTATAAAAGTCCTTGGGATACTCTTTATGTTACTGGTTGCAAAATTTACTTTTGTATGAGATAAGTTGGACAAAAAAATATTAAAGCAGTGCTTACAAAATTCCTAGAGGAATTTTGCAAAAAGGGATAAAGTAGTACAATGTCTTCAAGAAAAATCAAGGACCTTTAGTGGGTTTTTTTAAGTCAACTTCTTACAGACATTGTTAAATTCCAATGATGGCAAATAACAGAAATATTTTAGTCTTATTTCTAGTCTTTCTGTATAATTATGACCAGTACAAAGCATTTTGTATCATAACAATCTTTCAGTTCTCAGTGATGAATAGAGCCATGCAATATAATTCCTTTCTTGAAGAACAGAATGGAAATTATTTCAGCAAAAACTAATGGTGCTATTAAATTCATCATGTATACAGACGCACTGAAAATTAGCGGTTCAGGTCCCTCCTCCATCTTTGATTTACTTTGTGCCTTTGGAAAAAAAATGCTTGGGGCTACATTCAATAAGGACTTGAAAGCACAGGATTTTGGCCACAAGGCAGAGCAGGTGAAGTCCTGAATCCACAGTAAGAAGCAGAGGCTTCTAATTGCCTGTTTGCACCCACGAGCCTCAGATTCCTGATGTTGTATTGAATATACTGCCTACAGCAGTCAGTGGGAAATGCCAGGCTTAGGACCAAAAATGCAAATGTCTCTTACTATTTCCTAAATATCATGCACACTCTAGACTGATTTTAAAAATATGGCATGCTGGGAAAGTAGAACTAATAAATACTGAGAACAGAATACATAGCCTGAATTACTGTGTCTTTCCAGAGGATGACCACTGGCATCCATCTAAACAAAAGGTCAGAATCTGCCTTTTAAGACAATAACAGCTACTTTTTTAAAGTTATTAAGGTAGCTTTCCTTTTCCCCCCTCTTTTAAAGTGCAGGTTGCACTTACTAATAAATACACTTCTTTACGTCCTACCATGAACATTTTTTTTTAAATTGTCCAGTAGTTGGTGTGCTCATCCAGGATGTATGAAAGCCCTAGCTCTAATCCACATCAGCAAAAGTCTGAAGAGTGGAACTATTCAGAGAACAGATTTTAAAACATTAAATCTAAATATCCAGAAAAGACATATCAATACTTTGAAAAATTCTGATAAATATTAAAATGTTGCATTTCCTGCATTAATACATTCAGGCACATTACAGAAATAAATGCATATTTTAATATTAGTTTTAATTTCTAGCCATTGATGATGGCTATCCATCTGTAAATGCAGTTCCTGTTTTTGGATGACAAGTTTGTACTGGGATAAGGAACACATATCTTTGATTAGCTGGGCAATAAAGAAGTTTAGGAATGCACAGGAAAAGTAAGCCAAGCAGACAGATTGCAATGATTCTGTCTGCCCTAATACTTTCTGATTTAATATCTGCATCTTCATATGAAAATCAACACTTTGACCTTCATCTACTTCAAGCTGTATAATCACCTGTTCAAAATTTCCTGTTTTCTGCAGTCCTCCAAATGTTAAGGAAAAGCTGGGATGTTGTAATAGCTTTGATGGTGGCAGCACTTCTGGCTTTTTGCATGATATTTAGTTAATCCAGAGTCAATCTTCCTGTAATAGGCAAGATGAACTTGTACTCCCAGTACTGCAGCACAGCAGGTCCATAATAGGAATGTTTTAATGATAAATATGATTCTTAGTCCATGTGCTTTCTCATGCATCACTCACTTTTATTCCTTTCATTCTGAGGCAAAGTTATCTTTCCAAACCATTTCACAGTCCCTTCCCTTTTGTCTGGAACTGAGGCTCTCTGGGAGCTGGCTAGAACTGCGGAGGAAAATAAAAGGAGTTTTTTCAAATATCTTAATGGCAATAGGTAAAAATAACATTAGCACATTACAGGAAAAGGATGGTCACCTCCCAAGCAGGGACAATGACAATGCAGAGGTGTTTAACACATTCTTTGCCTCTGACTTCAGTATGGATCTTGGCACCCTGAGCTAGAGGACCATGACTGCAAGAAAAATCAACCCCCAGCTGACCCTGAAATTGTGTGGGATTCAGTTGCATCCCTACAAATCTATGGGCCTTGATAGGATTCATCCAAAAATCTTCAGAATTCTGGCTGATGTTATTGCAAAAGCTCTCTCGATTTTTGAGCAGTCTTGGGAATCCAGAGCAGTCCCAGCTGAGGGAACCTGACAAACGCTGTCCTGGTTTTCAAGAAGGGCTCTTGCCAGGAGGGGGCTGTAAACTACAGGCCTGTCAGTCTCACTTCAGTGCCTGGGGAGGTTTGGAGAAGATTATTCTGGGAGGTATTGAAAAACACCTGAAAGACAGCTCAGTCATTGGACTTTTCAACAGCATTACTCCAACTTAGACATATTTTCCTAAAATGTAAACAAATAAATAATACTTCTTCTTAAAGCCATATCGCTGTCCAATTTTCAAATACCTCAATCTTGAGATGAATGGTTGGGGTGAAGTGAGTCAGGAATTCATAAGAAAAACAAAGCCTACACATCACTCTGATTGTAAATACAGCTTTGCCTTAGTGCTGAAAAAGAAAACAAAAGAAGGAAGATCACACACTGGAGACCAGAGCTGAGTTTTCTGAGGAGAAGGGTAAAATGCACTAAGATTTTATGATTACAAGATAGTACAAAGTCTGGCAACTAGATGTAATAAAAGATGACAAGCCAGGAGATCTAGAAGAATAATATCCCATCATTATGAAGTAAGTAGCAGGGGAAGCAGGAAAGCCTATGGCAAATCTTGCAAATACCTCATTGCAGACAGAGGAAGCACAAGAGGAACAGTGGATGCCTAATACTGTTCAAAAGTTTAAGAAGGATCAAAAGTATAAGTGTGATTTCCAACTATCAGATGGTTGCAGGAAGCACTTATGTGAGGTGCATACCAGATAAAATTTACAAATGTATTATTTGGCAAAAGATGGTTTGTGATTCTGACTTAGAGCGTATCATCTTGTACTGACCTCTCCCAAGCTGAACCAAAATAGCAAAATAGTGAAGGGTGAGGCAAAGAAGACAGGGTTCTTTTCTGAACAAAAGAAAGAAATGGCTTACACTGCAGTGCTTATTGTGTTCAGCTCTACAGTTTTTCAATTGGTTTCAGCGAAATATTACATGTATACTTTTGAAATATTTTTTTAATGGCAAAAAATTGAAGAAATTTATAAAAGCCACTGCAAGAGAAGACAGATTAAAACTGACCAAAGATTCAGAATTCAGAAGGAAAGAGACATTTTTGTTATTCAGAGAAAACCAGATAGAATTTAATGGAACTTCTGATAACTTTGCAGTTTTAAATATCCTGTAAAGCTGAACACAATGGAAAACACATTGAAAAAGTTCTGAGGGTGAAACACAAAGGAATCCCAGACATGACTCAAAATTTTTCATTTTACTGGACACAAAGCAACATAAGGAGAAAAATCATCCTTTTCCTACTTTTCAATACACCTAACGGTAGTGCTCAATCTGATATTGTCATACACATAAAATTACTCAAATGCAATCAAAATGTAGGTGTGCAAGAGAAAAATACAAGAAGGCATTCATTCAGGCATATATGTTCTTCTAATGTTCTCATAACAAACTATGTAAAGCAGAAACCTAAATCAAATCTCTGGGGTATCTGAAGGAACAGAATTTCAAAAGCATTAATACATCGCCATTAATAGTGCTAGAAAATCTAAATATTGGCTACCAGCATATATGTTCACTGCAGTCATGAGGGATGACAGCAAAGTCTACACTAAACATCTCTGACCACTCAGAAAAATGCACCACATTTAAATTCTTTGAGCCATGAACTGCCATTCCCTGTGTCCTAACTGGCTCCAGTACCATTTCTTTCATGTTGTATTTCCTCATATAAAAATGGAGCCATTCATTAAATTTGATACCACAATTTAGGTCTCTAGACTTTATTGTGTTATCACTTTTCTTTTGAAACTCTCTAAAATTTTAAACTCACTTTTCCATACAACTCATCACTGAAAGCTGGAGCTTCAGGTTAATAATATTTTTTGTTTGTTTATTTTTGTTTGTTTGTTTGGTTGGTTGGTTGGCTGGCTGGGTTTTTTTTGGTTTGGGTTTTTTGTGGTTTTGTACATGTATTGTCAGCTCCACACAGGATTCTATTGTACATAACCTCCTAGCACAAAGAAATCTCTAAGATTCTTTACAAAACTTCCTTCACACCATGGTCCTGTAGTCTGATGACATCCAATGATCTTCCCTCCACAGCCTTTACAACTCACCTAACTTTCTCATATCTGTCTTGAAACAAAGCCAAAACAGGCTTCTACTTCTGTCTCATGCCAGAGCACTGCACTAGGGTACAAGAAATTACATCTCTTTCTCACTTGCAATCATATGTGTCTCTTAATCATCTCAATCACCTAAGGTTTATCTCTTTCAAAATACTCAATTCTTTCTTATCATGCCTAAAGCAATTCAAAATTGAAAAATGCAAAATTTTCCCCATTCACCACTCTAATCTTGATATTCCCATTAAATAGGACGACATTTTCTATATATATGCAATCACCTTAAGAGTTCTGATGTGCTGCAGGTACAAGCTCTGTATTTGTAAAATGGGAAAACATTTTGAGTGTATGCACAGAATTATGGCTTGAGAAATACTGCCTTACTTCTCACTCTCTGCTGCTTCTGCAAACACAGGAGCCTGGAGTAATCATCTGGATGTGGTTCTGAATGCTGATCAGCCCTCACTTAAGGAAAATATTTTCTTTAGTGATAAGACTTATCATAACTTAAGTCTTCAGTAGGTTGAGGCCTGTCTTCAAAGTAGCCATATATGGGGTGGGTTTTACCTTGTAAATTTAAAATTATAAAAATGATCTGCTTGTTTCAAGCCAAATGAAACCTGAGTGCTTAGGCAATCACTCAGATCTGCAAGGAGAACTTTCCTGTGCTGAATGTGCCATTTTGCTTTTGGGTGGCCTTTGTAGCAGTAGAGAAAGTTTTGCATATAATGTGCCTAAATAGGAGATGAAAACTTAACACAAAACAAAACTGGAAAACTTCATAACCCAAATGGTAAGCCTTAAACTTGCTCTCTCATGCTGTGTAAAGTTAAGATTCACCAATGGCATCAGGCTTTGCTCTACTGTACTGGAGTGAATGTTAGTAGAAATACAGTAGTAGTTGCAAAAGCTCTCTGGATACATCAGATAAAATCTCATGTAATTCTTTTCATTTCTGATGCCCCTGACAGTTTGGGCCACCAGAGAACACAACTCTTGCTACTGCAGTTGGATTGGATTCTACATTCCAAACTTTCTCCAGTCTTGCTCATCACACCCAATGTCATAGCACTTGAAAGTGCTGAATATCTGTCCAAATATCTCCCAGCACATCCAATTCTTCATCTGGACATTTTCAAATCATTCAATATGCAGATGGCAGAAATTGTTCCAGTGGTAGGTCAAATATTTTTTTAAAGGCTTTTAGCAATGGTAAAGTAACAAATTGGAATGGAATCTTAATTAAAAAAAGAAGAAAATACATGTATATGGTAATGACAATCAAACCTGTAAACAGCCTGTGGCCAAAATCTCTGTGATAGAAACATAAGACAAAAAAAAGCGTGCTCCAAAGAAAGAAAAAAGAAAACATTTGTTGTGGCTCTGGAAAAGCTTATATCATTCTAGGCTGCAGTTGATCCAGCACAGGAAGCCAGAAACACTTCAGTCTATTGTCTCACACTTTTTAAGCTTACTTTGAGACAAAAATGAGGTGGTGTGGTTAGAAGAGAAGCTGCAAATTGAGATTAGAGGGGCCCATGCTCCAATTCTGGCATCGTTTCTGCATCATTTAATTGGCTTAGCTCACATCTCTGTGCCTTCAGTAAAATACAGATATTGAGTACCTTTGAAGTCTGCTGATTAAAAGGTCATTTTTAAAACAACAGAATTATTCTGCTAAGTGAAACCTCTGCCTTGCATTTATCTTACAGCTTCCCTTGACTGACAGCTTCTTTGCTCTCAGCTGCCAGGAAATTTTGACCCTTCTCATTGCAGCACACCCATTCTCTTGAGGACACTCCAAGTGCCTGCCAGCCTCCTTCCCTTGCAGCTCAGAAGAGTGAAGATTCTCAAACATTCAATATTGCATGAAAACAAGTGCACAAGTCATGATGCAGCCTATTCCACATGGGGGAAAAAGGCACATTTTGGGAGGGGCCCTTCCAGCAATAGCATTCAGAGGTTGTTAGTAATATGCCTTGGGTTGAAAACACAAGATTCCTTAAATTATTAAAGAAACCAGATACTTCTAAGCAGAAAAGCAGTATGGACTGCAGAAAAGCAGTATGGACTACAACTTACTGATACCTGTTTGGAAATAGCATCTCTACTCCACTGGAATTTAGATTTTTCTTATAATTATTTTCCTGATAGTCATTCATGAGTATGCTGGCAAATGACATTGGAAGTTTAACATCTCACTTTCCATTGGTCTGTATTGCAAAGGGGCACAGATTAGAAAAACAGGAAGGTCTTTGACTCCTCTCTCTTTCATTCAAAGGCAAGTAGCAATGCATTTAAAAAAGGGTTGATAGTGCAAATGTCATAACCCTTATCACAAAGAGGACAAATGAAAGAGAGCAGAAACTTAGCTTACCAGCTCCAGAAAAAATAAAACCCACTCCTTTTCAAGTGCAACCATTCCAGAAAAGTCTTGCCACAAATCTACTTGCCAGGCTCTATTAAGTTGTCTGGGCATAATGACTATGATATTATCCCACCCTTATTCCTAGAGTTCAAAAATAAAAGTAATTGGAAATAATCTAAGACTGAAAGGCTCCAGTCTGTAGAAAATGCACAATGTTTTAATTAACATTTTTGAATTCTGATCACATTCCCTTTTCAAGGAAGAAAAATCCCCATTTTATTAATTTTGGTGACTTTATTTCAAAATGAACAGTGGACTTCAAATGCAGAGCCAGATACCCAGCTTTCACTGGCTTTTACATGCTATTTCAGTAGCCTTTCTGGATGTGATATGTGCACTTCTGAAATATTTATTCTTTAGAGTAACCCTTAACCCTTACCCCAAGGCATTAATTTAATGAAACCAAACATCTGACCAGGACCATAGCCTAGCCAACTAGGCAGAATTAAGTCTAAGCAAAGTTTGTTACCCAGCTGATAAGGCCTGACTTCCTTCTGTGTTGAGAAGCTGAATTGTTCTTAACTCAGAAACTGACTTAAATTTAGATAAAACATGCTGGCAATCTATTGGCTGAATCAGATACTTTCCTGTTTCCTGTTTCAATCTCATATACATCTCTTCTTCTATAACAGAACCCTGCCAAATCCCTTCAACCATATGTTCCTTGAGCATTTCTTTACTTTAGGAAGTAACAGATGCCTGCCCTGGAGGGAAAAATCAATTTATTTCTGTAACTTGGTTCCAGTAATGTAACAGAGTTATTTTGTTTAAGGAAAGGGCAACCAACCCTGAAAGGATGCTTCTTTTACCTTTAAGAAATATTACATAAATGGTTTGTACTGAATAATTTATGAGTTTATACAGAAGAGTTATTCAAAATAGCTCAAACTGTACATTCATCATAACCTTTTTCTTCAGCTTTCCACTAATTAATGCCTCTGAAAATTCCTAATTTTAAGTTTCAGGAAATAAGCATGTTTGGAAAAGTATCTCATTTTATGTTCGCAATGAAATATACATGAACCATTTTATGAATTTTAATGAATCTTTATTAACTTTGGTCAGTTAACATTTTTCATTAACAATTCATAAACACTTCAACCTACCCCTATTATGCAGCATTATGAACTCTTATGAGAGCGTTTGATACAAAACAGTCGTGATAACAATTTTGAAATAGAGGGGGAAAAAAACCAAAAAGCTTCTTCATATGCCAACAACGTACTTTTCTCAAATTAAAATTTCAACAGGTTCATAGATACTATTCAAGTGGGTCTGCAAGGATCTAGTCATGCCTGACTTCAGATCCCAGACTACTATGTCAACCTGGGACATATCCCATCTAGAAGTTACTGAACTCACCTAAACTAGGCCCACTGTAAAATGCAACATGAGGTTATGGTTCAATTGTGTTCATTTGTTCATACTAGGAAAAGTAATTTTCTGCATATCACTAAATGGCGTTGGATTTTTCTGGGTAAGAGTGTTGGGATTTGGCTTTTAAAAGTATTTACAAAAGGAGTAAAGCTTAAAAAAGGGGAAATAATTATTCTTTTATATTAGGTGTGCCTGAATTTTGCAGTCATCCAATTTGTCTTTTGGAAGCTCTTTGTATGGTTTTCTGGAGAACTGGCTGCATCCATGCCCTTTTTGTGTTTTTGCTATAGTCACCACCCCAACGCTTGCAGAAGTGAAACATGACTAGTGTTTCTCTAGAGAAGAGCAAAGCTCCTTAAGGGTACTCATAAAACAGGTACACATGCTGTGCATATGAACCAAATTTTCCTACAGCTAAATGTTACAGACCTGAGCTGCTAGACTGCCATTTCCCAGAGAGGAAAGGGCCAGCCTGACGCAGACATGTGCTGGGAATTTATCCTGAGCAGCAGCAGCAGCAAACGCTGCTCGGTGGGTGGGAGCTGAGCCTCAGCCTCCAAGGGCTCTCATTATGCTCCAGCTAACTTTGCTCTTCTCTCAGTGACTGGAATTTCCTGAGCACCATTACTGAGTGTCCAATTAACATCAGGTGTTTCAGGGACAGGACTTTCACTGCTCCCCTCTGTCAGGCCCTTGAACACAAAACACTGACCTTGATGGGTTTCTACCTGTACATTAGTCACCCAATTAGAAGGATGAATCTGCTGCAGATGGATTTGTAGCCAAATGCCCAGCTGCCCAAATTCTCCCTGTGATCCTTCTCTAGGCCAGAAAACATGTACCAAACAGGAGCAGCTGAGCTGTGCACTGCCTGTGAAATCTTCCACAGCAAGGAATTTCACCAAACCATTTTTATTGTCAGAGGTGAAAGAAATTGGGAGAAAGTGGCATTGTGCTGATAAGTGCACATGAAGTATACAAGAAAATACAATTTGTTGAGGTTGCAGGTAGATGAAAAATATCCCCATTGAGAGAATGAGTTCTGTGGGCACTTTTTACTTTTTGTCAGGCCTCTTAATCTGATTGATCAATAATGTGCATGTTTTAAACTACTCCAATCCATTCCATACTCAACATTTTAAAATCAATTCTTCGGTGTTTTCCTTAGACAACACGCCACAATTCACTCTCCTGTGCCTAATCCATCCACAAAATGCATTTTGTCAAACTATTCGATTCTCTCCCTTGAATGAAGCACATTCCATCAAACCAAGCCGTCTGTTCTTACAACAGAATGAATTCTGTCTAATGTAATAAGCAGTATATGAAGAGAGGCATTTAATCTAACATATATGTTTAACAAAAGAAATCATTCCTTGTTTGGCAAGACATATTTTAAATTCTCTATAAATTTTAAATATTGCACCACTGTAAATCGACAAATGAATACTATACAGCTTTTGAACAGAGCAACTGTTGTATACAAAATCTTTCTAAAACCTTCTCTCTTTAGAAAATTTGGAAACAGGAATGGTGGATATTATCTAGCTTCATGCTTTGTAAACTTGAATGAAACTACTGAAAAAGTGATCTGGTTTTGACTCTTAAAAGGTTTATAGTGATTAACTGTTACAGAGGGAACTGAGTAGAGGCAGCTACAGCAGCTGTGATACTATACTGAGAATTCCTTTAAGTACGCTTCTCACATTCACACTGGTTATTATTGGGTAATGAAAATCTCTTTATTCCCTCCTAAAATCCCAGAAACCAAACCCAGTTCTTTTCAAAAGAATGAAAATGAAATACGACCTTAAAGACACACATTAACATTCCTGACATCTGGTCCACTTGTGTGATTTTGCTTTATGCCAGGGATGTTCCAGGGACTGCAATGAACATTGAAATTGCAACTGACATGTCATTTGTACTCTTCCCCTTTCTGCCATGTGAATAATTCTTACCAGAGCTTTTCTGTGTGAAAATCTGGACAGGAAATATATGTACATGTACTGCTGGGTTAAAGGTTTTAGTAGGTAAAGCTTCATCTGACTGCATCACTTCATCATTACCATCTCAGGTTATTGTAAAAAAGGATACAGAAAATGTTTAGCCTAACACTCTATATTACTTACTTCATGATATATGTCACATTTTACATTACCATAACTATTTCAAGTATTTTAATTTAGGCTGTACTTCTATTTCTTGTAATGTTTTTCTGAAACATTATTCTTGGGCTATTGTTTGGACTTACACTTGCCCAAAATAAAAAAAAAAAGAAAAAAATAACCAGACTCCCTTATAGGACCTAAAAGATTGAAGGCTTATAACCTTTACCATAACAAGGTTTCATATGTGGTGTTGGAGGTGACTCACTAAAAGCACTGATTGGTGATAAAAACCTAACACCTCGGAAAGAAAACAAGTGCAATGCTGAGGGGGAAGCATCAGAAAATCATCTGATTGAGCACAGGAAAATGACCTTGAGAAAAACTGTGGGGGAATTCCAGAGATGAGCAGTATCTGAAAAGGAGGTGGCAACTATAAAAAAATAAACTTTCCTGTGAGAAATCTGATTAGGAAAACAGATTTCTCTGGTCTTGATAAAAATGAATATTTCTTTTCTCCTCTTATTCAACTATATGGCCCTGAATTTTTGCTAAAATCCTCAACATGAAAATGTGATGGAATTTTATAGATCCATTTTTCTTGAGAATAAACCAAGAAATATTCTCCCACATACCACCTGCAAACCCAGCTGATTTAATTACTCTGACTAACTACACATCTGGCAAAACCCAGCATGCTTTCCCCAGTAAAAGCCAAGAGATTTTTCTAAAATATGATACTGGATGATATTCACAGCAAACAGCAAATCAGACCACATATGCATATTTATGTATATACATGTATGTATTTGCAGGGGAAAATACTTGATATGATAACATTATTCATGTCTTAAAACAAACTTAATGAAATCTTGCCTACATTTTAAGGTGAGAGAAAAACAGTCAAAGAGCAAGGAAGGCACATGAAGTGTGTGAGGCACAAAGGGAGCAGCACAGCATTCTTGTGAGCAGGTGCAGGCACTGATGCTGGCATTTGGAAATGCAGGAGATGATGTGCAATGCTGTGACTGCAGTCACTGCCTTCAGAAATCCTGCCTGTCTGCAGGACCCAGGGCTCACCAAGCTCCATGGATCCCACACGGCACTGTTCACCCCTCTGCAGGATCAGCTCCCTTTTATGCACATTTCACACAGAAGTGCTGAAATAAAATGGTCAGTTCACCTACCTGCTACTTAACTAACTCAAAAGATGGTCAGAAAGTTTAATTCAGGAGTACTTTGGCAGCCCAGGATGAAAGATGTGCTCTCTGGTGAGTACAATGAACTACCCTCCCTCTACCCTTTACCAGAAAGCATAGTTGAAAAGCTCTTCACTGCACAAATGAATTTGAATTACTGACAAATGCATGAAAATTAGTGCTTCATCAATTGTATTTGCCATATTTTCAGCTTGCAGAATTTTGCATGCCAAAGTATCTTCAACATAAACACAGAAAGGGAACTGAAGATCACAAAAAATGGGATTTCTCTGATTTTCCTCAATAGAATTTTACAAAGAAATACTTAAAAAAAAAAGGGAATATAAGGATATGCTCACCCTAGTCAAAAAGATGTTTTCCTTCAAAAGAGTTTTAAAGAAAGAGTAATTCCCAATTATTGTATCTGTTATGCTGAGAAATTGAAGGCTCATGATTTAGGCTGTATGTGCCCAATAGAGTGGATTAGGACTATACAATATAACCAGGATTCACAGAAATTTACAATATAGCCCTGGTTGGTAGGATTTTATGAGCAATATCTTTTTTAATCTCAACTGCAGCACAATCTCCTCTCCAGTTCATAAATACATAATCACTCTTGACATATGTGTCCATTTACTCAAAGATATTGTACAAATGTACTGGATCTATAATGCCATTACTGGTTTGCAGTGCAATTTTTGAGACAAAGTTTAGCTGGAAGCCAGGAAGTGAACCCACGTGCCTAACCAGTCTTCAGTGAGCTATTGTTTAAGATATTCTGAGTCAAAGCTTTCTGGTTTTGTTAAAGCAAAAGAAGAATTGCACAGGAAGAGCCCCAAACAAGGACTGTGCCTCAGATCTGACAGAGCCTTACGGGAGGGAATGTAACCTGTGCTCTGATACGCCCTTGACTCTGGTCAAAGGCAGAATTCCCTCTGGCTTCAGGCTGTAAAATCTTGCTCTTTCCTGTCAGCAATAGAGTTTGTTAAAAGAGGCACCTCCACCACGCCAAAGCAAGGTTTATCCATGTGTAAAAGCAGTCTGGTGCTGTCCATAGAAAAAGCTGCTGCTACTTTTTGGCCTTTTTATTTGTTGAACTCAAGGCAGACATTGTTACAGCCGTGAAGGAAAGCTGGGTATACACTCTCAATAAATTTGGGCAGAAAGTTATGAAATTAGGATGTCATTTGAGCAGAATCTTCTAGCATGGAAGCCTTGCATGAAAATTTAACAATGGAGTATTTGAGCCGTTAGTGTCGCTTATTTTCAATAGATTACTTTGGACTTCAGAATTTGACTGAAGCAGAAATTGAGTCTCATTACTCCAATGGGGATATTTTGAATCTTTTTACCACATACTTAGGATTCTTGTCCAGTAAAACCTTTCTTCTTTTTTAGTCAAAATTTTAGTCAATGGTCGCAAAAATTCCAACTAGCGCAAAATTTTTACATGTCATTTAGCATAAAATGTTAGGATACCAGATCTGGAAGTGTATACTCAGTTTAATTGTTTCCTTTCTGCATTTTGGGAATTTATGAACTTGTTAGGTAGTTCTCACTCACTGAATAAAAAAAAAAGAATCCCTATTTTCTTCACTTCAAAAACATTTTGTTTTGCAAAAGAATTGGTTCAGAAATTCCAGGGGTCATCTGTTTTACCTTGGAGGGACATGAAAGACTTATTTTTGAGGATTGTCCTGCAGAAATGTGGTAACACCTGTTTTTCATTTTTCCTTGCTTAGGGAGTCACAGGATAGTGGTCAAATAATTATGCTAGACACACTTTGAGGTAAGCACTGCAGTGTCAAAAATATTTAAATATTTCATTATGATTTTAAACCAAATTTTCACACCCTTTCTCTGAATGGCCAGACTCTTGACTGGTCATATTTATGTACTTTATCTCAAGAAGAGCTTCATTTACATCAGCTGAGGATCTGAAGGTGGTCAGCTCATAAAGCTTTACAATAACAGTTTTCTGAGAAGTGAACTCAGATCTTGTATCTGTACTAGAAAAAGAGTAGATTTTAACTTAGATCTGTAGCTTCCTGTTGAATGTTCACCAGACTATGAAAAAACAAAATCACATTAAAACAAAAGTATAGATGATAATTCAGCCCATATTTGCAAATACATCCAAATCTTCTATCCCTGGCACATAAAACGCACACAAAATATTCAAAAAGATATTTTGCAGATATTTATGTATGCCAATACTCGACAACACAGTTCTCAAACAAAGGCATTGGTGGGATTTTTTGCAGCTTCTGAGGGCTTGAGTATTTTTTTCTGCTGCAATTTCTTTTCTCTTTCTCTCTTATATAAATATAATTCAAATTTCTCTTGAATTATATTTATAATTAGATCTGAAAAATAACGTAAGGGATGGATTTAAAATATTACAAATATTAGATAATGGTCTCTTTCCTTTCAGAGACAATGTCTGTAAATACAACAGTGCACAGAATGTTTTCATGATATAACCATTGTTCAGTTTCTGTGTGGATGCAATTAATAAACAAGTACAGAAGTCCTTTCTCCCACCAAGATCTCTACTAGCCTTGATTTCCTAAATAGTGCTTAGCTGAAATTATTACAGAGTGCAGTGGACAGTAGACACAATGTGCAGACACAGAGGAGGCCATGACCCTTTTCCACAGGTGCCTGAGGCACAATAAAGGGTTTGCTTTAAACACTGAGCGCGCCAGGATCAGCAGCAGCACTGAGCTGGGTGCCCCAGCCGCACACCAAGCACAGCAAGAGCCCAAAATGCCCAACCTGTGCAGAGCTGCTCCAGTGACAGCTGATGAATAAGCAGATAAGATGACTACACACAGCCTTTCAGGCTGACTAATGTGTTATCTGAACATATAGAAGGAAGAGGAAAATTGAGATGTTCTTACAAAAGGGCTTCAGTAAGTCTTATTTTTGACAAAAAAAAAGAGTCACCTCTCCAGAACTTCACACTAAAATTCAGTAGTTCTGTGTTGAGGTGGCCTTTTACCTCTCATCATAAACATAAAGAACAACAAATTCAAAGTCATAAGTATCACTAAGTCAAGGTGAGCCCATATAAAGGTTTGATTTTCTTAAAAAGAAGAAGAAAAAGAATATCAAATGTTAATAATACTTATGAACTAGCAGAAGAGATACAAAAAGTAAAATTTAGCTGTAAAATTGCTACTTCAGGGTTGTAGTACTTACATTGTGCAAAATATAAAGGACAATTATGAAGCCTTCCTGGAAAAAAGAAGTGGGAATAACTCTTTAAGATGGAAGGGTAAGTACATAACAGGCAATTATGGGAAGATGGTTAGAATGAAATAGCTTTGTGATACAAGATTCAGCTAGATTTTATTTCTGAATTTATCCACAGAAAATTGTGCGTAATTTTTCCCTTCTTTAGTACATTTTTAATACCTTTTATAAAAAGCAATTCTGAAAAGCTCTCGTCTCAATTCAATCATTTTATAATGTTGAAATATAGAATTTATTGCACAATATCAAAGCTATCAAATTTATTTCTTCTTATTTTCTAATAAGGTTATGGATGATACAGTTTACATAAAAATTTATGCTTTTAAATTTGTTCATCTGCCTCATTTGTACATACAAGGAATTTTCCAAATGTGAAGATTACTGCATTATATTTCACTGTGTATATTGCAAAACTACTTACTAGACTTCCTTCTAAAGTAAGTCCAAACAATTCATGTTCAAACATAACACACAATAAATGATGCTCCCCTGCAGGAATTTCATACACAGAAAGATGTTGGATGGAGGAAATCTCTTACTCCTGTTTAAGAGAGCATTAACACAGCAAAAAAAACTTACATTCGTTATATATCAATTACTGCTTATATTTGTAGATTAGATGTATGTAAAAATGGTTCCTTAACACAAAAAAATTACTTCAGCCCTATTTTGTAAGGCATTAACTTTTCTTCTAAATTCCTCCATGCGCATTCTTCAAGATTAATCTGGGTCAAATCACATCAAAAGTATTGTCACCTTTTCCCAAGCTACCAAAAGTGTGAAAAAAAAAAGGCTAACACTATGTCGCTCAAAACCATTCCAAAAGGATACTGGGATAAAATCAACATTTGTATAACCTGTAACAACCAGGTTCAAGTTAATCAATTTTAATTCCATTGACTTGAAATAGGATATTCCAGAACCAGATTTGAACCTTCATTTCCTTCTATCTTGAATATTTGATTGTTAATTTGGTCCTCACAAGTACACTGCTATCTACTGACTCCTCGTGCTTACTGACTCCTTTGTGCTTGATACCATAAAGATATTAACAATCACTACAAATATCAATCCCTCCCTTATTTCCAGCCTACAGGAGACACAGTTTGTTTATATTATGTAGGTTTTTTCAATTGTTTCTCTGTGTGTAGAAGAGAAAATTGTGTGTGAAACGTTATTACTGAGGAAATTAAGTGGAAGACACGCTACATAATTAGCTCTCGAATTTTTAAGCCAGTAGTTAATAATTCACTTTGTGGGGGTCAGAAAGGTCCATTGACTAATGCAGATTCTAGTGAAACCATAAAACCGATGTTTCTCATTACAATCTGGCAGCAACCTTTCCTAAAAACTTCATCAGAAAACAAAAATAAACCTATGACATAATTTATAGCTTTTCTCAGGAACTGCTTACAAGTCAACACAAAATATTTTTCAGAACACTCTGAAACATTGGGCAAAACTTTCTCAAGAAGTTGACAACCTTTATAGGAATTGGTGAAAACTGTCTTCAGGAACTGGTGCCTAGCAAAGATTCCCTCTTAAATAAATCAAAGATTAAGTTAGGGATTTGTATTATTGATCTTATGAAAATTAAATTCCCTTATTTTTATTTCTTATCTCTTATATTACGTCATCCAGCATGTTTAGGCAAAGCAGATACTGTGATAACGTCTCTACACAGTGGAAAGGAAGTGAATAATTACAATTCATCAGATAGAATATAAGCATTCAAGTGTCAGCTGTCATAAAGGGAGATTAAAATTTCATATGATTAAGAGCAAATTGGATTAAAAATGTTTTAAAAAGAGACACATTTTCTTTTCCAACTGGAGGTTTATAGCTTGTATATTAATATACATGCACCTACATAGAAAAGGAAAGCTAGAATAGCTCACAGAAGAAATAACTTTGGGAAGACATGGGAGAAGAGTCCAGACACAGATGGTTGCAGTCTGTATTTATTCTCAAGAAAATATCACAAGGCAGCCCATATGATGCTGAGGAAATAAATAGTGTATTTGGACGCTAGCATACACTGTGTTTAAAAAGATCATCCATCCTGCCAGAAACAGAAATTTTATATAGAGGAATTTTGGAGGCTGCAATTTGTGTGCAACCTCTGCTCCCTCCCTTTTGCTGAAATGCCAGGCAAAGACAACAGCTGCCGTGTTGGCTGTGCATAGATAGATGCAACCAGGACTGCTAATGCTAAAGAGGATAAAATTCCTCTTTGTGCAGTTCCAGCTACATAATCTTCTTCCTGGCCCTGCCATTGGCATCTCTTTGCCTTTGTACCAGGTTCAGTCACTGTGTCCCTGCTGCCAGGCTGATGCCCCCACAGCCACGTGTAACACACCTGCACAGGTTTCTGTCGGAGCTGCCCCAGCTCCAAGGGGCACTGCACCCTCCCAGGGCCCCCACACCCAGCAGGGAGGGCAGATCCCTTCCTGCTTTATAATCTCCTTTTGTTTCCAAACTGAGGCTTCCCCTGCTGAATAATTGCCCTTACTTTTGTTTTTAACTGGCATAGTGCATGTATTCCTGTTAAAAACTGGAAAGCAGCTACAGAAATCTTGAAGAATATTAGACCTCTTTAATCTTTAGAAGTCTTCTTTTTCTACAATAAAAAAAAAAAGTATTTAATATTTTCCTGGTCTTTTTAATTAAATAATATCACTTTTTTTACTTTTATTCCTGTGTTTTAAAAAGATTGAAATAATTATTCTAAGTTAAGATTCAGAAACAGTTTATATGCAGAAATCCACTATTAACAGCTATGTAGCATGTGATTGGTATCATAATGGATTTTCTCCATTATATTTATTTTGTACACTTTTAGGGATGAGGAGATTGGTTTTTTGTTCCTGAAAAAAAGGATAAAACCCCAAACAAACAAACAAACCCACAAAAAACAACCACACCAAAGAAACAAACAAAAATAAAACTCACCAAAAAAAGTCAAAACACAAAACTCCAAAACCAACCCAAAAATCTCAGCCAAAAGGAATGAGTAGTGTTTACTCCTGATCAGTTATCTAAGGTGCAGCAGAACATTATTTCAATATAATAATGAAAGGTACAGTTAAAATTATTACTTCCTTCCTCGTCCTGTTTGTAAAATCAACTTAGAAGTTATTTATTTCAAGGTTTCAGGACATATGATAGTTAAAGAACCTCATCACAGCTGCAAAGTACATAACACTAACAATGTTCCAGGGAAATATTAGGCTTTTTGAACACTTAACATATGATAATAAGGATATATTATGGAACATGCATTTTGTATTTTAACAATTATTTCCTCAGCTGTGTAGATTGTTTAAACTCCTCAGTGCTCTATCATAACAGTTAGCAAAGTGAAGCAGTCTATTTTTTCCACCAAAAAAAAGTGAAAGAATGCAGAAAATTTCTTGGGAAACTGCACATAAAAAGTCTTTAAGTGGTTTTGTGTTGAAGAAAACCAACACTCTGAGACACTAAACACACATTCAGAGGTCATCCTGGAGTATTCGTCTAAGAAAGCTCTTTGGGTCTGGTCCAAAACATTTTTGCAAGTGAGAGTGTACGTAGGAATTCAAGTTTTATGGATCTTAGAATGAAGAATAAGCTTGAACTCTTTAAGTGTCATACACTTCCCTTCCAAAATGATAGACAGGTTGTATTTAGAGGTTGATGTCTCTGTTAACAGTATGGCAATGAAAAGCATGCCTTTTCACTTAGGAGGAGAGGGCTTTGCATTACCAACTATAAATCTTAAGTTCAATTCCAGTGCTGTCACAATATCACTCAAATTCTATATATATGCTTTTTTATACACATCATCTACCTTCCTAAATGTGTAATGGATGGCTAGTTCATGATAAAGAGTATGTCCTACTAGTTGCACAATTTCATAAGTCTACCCTCATTCTAGCTGGAAAAATAGAAGGTACCTGACCTCATAATGGCCATGTTGAAAAATTTCAACCCTCTTCAGACTTTTCAGTCAGTTCACTATTTGTGCATTTAAAGACCATCACACACTAAGTTCTCAGTGCCAGGAAGCACCAAAAACCCTGCTGCACTATGAGATCACTTGCAGCAGACCCACTGCTCCTCCCTGACTGCACTGCAAGTCCTTGCAACCAGAGTTGTTTGTGATGGTTACAGCCACATCTCTCTCTCTGTCTTTGTTTATTCTGTTAATCAAGTTTATTTAGCTTACGAAGTTGTAAAAGCGATTCTCAAATAACTGAAGCTTGTTGATCTCTTTCCAGACATGAAACTATGAATTTTGCATTTTCTTCTTTTGATTGTGAGGATAAATTTAATATTTTATATCAATAATTTAGGACTATCTGCAAACTAGGTGCCTAATCCAAACTCTGCTTAATTTTTCTAAGAAGGGTCTACCTTTTTGTTTTAATAGGAACAAGATCATTGTGTTCAAAGCTGTAATAATGAAAGGCATAATAGCTTGGTTTATTCAGCTTTATAATCCTCTAAGGCAGTGCTGACTGAAGGTTGAATAAACATTGGGTTTATGGTATTGGTAAACTCTTAGGAGATAAAAAATTGGGGATAAAGTCTTCCCAAAACTAATAAGATATTAATACGCAATAAAATTAGGCAAATATTTTTTAATCCTTCAAAATCAAATTAGATTGCTGACTTATATCATTAACCTGTTAAATACAGAAAAATAGAGAAATTACCAAATGGGCACTCCTGTTTCCAAAATAGAGAAATTACTAAATGGGCACTCCAAATGAGCTTTTTCTAGAGAGTCATTAATAATTTCAAGATAGTCTTGATAGTCACACAGCCTTCAGACAGGACTGTACTACATTGTTATGGTGTATCTCTCTGCCAGATGCCAACTTTTATAGCACCTTGAAAATTGCTTATCCATAGTGATTATGCAAAGGATATTGCCATATAAATTATTGGGTTCAACCATCTTAACTAAAGCATAGCTTTAAGTAATTGTTTTATACAGAGCTGTGTGATACCAGCTGAGCCTAACCGCCTTCAGTCACCACTTTTAACATTAGCAGTTAAGCCATCTTAAAGAAGCTTAGACATTCAGAAAATAAACTCTATCTGAACCCTCTGTTGCTCCCAGGAAAATGCCATTTGAATTTTAATGCTCTCATTCACAGACTGTCTAGATCCACCCAGTTTTATTTCACAGTTCTGTGGTCTGTGTCAGACCTTTCTAGCAACCACTATTTACTGCAAAAATAGAGCTTCAAAGCATGATTCATGTACCTTAATCAAATCATCGATAAGTGAAAAGAAATAATCAGTTTTTCACAATTTCAAAAACTAGAAAAACTTTCTGCCATGCCTTTTTTTATTGAGACACATATTTCTTTTGTTATTCAGAGATGTGGCCAATACATTGGCACAGGGCATTTTTATCAAAGCAGCTTCAGCCTCCTTGCATTTTTCCATGCTTGAATACATCAAGCAATCCTGTGTTTATCCTTGCTTCTGAAAAAGACTGAATTGGAGCTCGGCTTAAAACCACTTTTGTCCCAGAATTTAGCATCTTGGATGTAAATACTGAAATTTTCCTTGCAGCTCTTTCAATACAAAACCATCAACATGTAATCTTTCTTTTTTGGACTTAATAAGTTAGCTTGAACCTTGGAAAATAATTCCATTATCCTCACCACCCAGAAGTACAAATCTGACACATTTGTTTTACATTATTCATAGATAATGAGTTTACATCAGCTTGATGCCTTTGTCATGTTTTTCATAGTTCAAGCTGCCATGAACAAAGGTAACTCCAAAACATTTGAAAAGTGCTTGTGCATAGACACTTATCCTTGACATGTTGAAAGTCAACTGATTTTATTTTGAAATTAAAACTAGATATTAAAATTAAAATCTAGATATTTCAAAATTGTTGAACTATGGCAGAAATATGTTTACAGCTCAAGTTTGACTTATAATGAATGTGTTAAGCATCTGCAAGGTATAAAATTAAGAATCTTTCTGAGAATGTAACCCAAATATATCTGATTCTAGAGTTTCCAATCAACACCAGTTCAGCAATGAAAAGATTAAAGAAGAAAATAGACCCTGTAAGCAGCCATGGAATGGAGGAACTATGATTTCTCAGGGCCCCAGCTTGCAATAGGACTATCTCAGGAAAAAAGTCCCCTCCACATATTCAGATTTCTGAGAGCGCTGGGAAAGCTTGGTACCTGGATATCTAATTCTTTTAGAGCACCTTGAATGATTCAGCCTCCATCTTTAATGGTTTTCTCTCATTTCTTGTAATGAAATTCACCCTCAAAAGACTAAAAACTCTCCTAAAGACCTACCTTGGCTTTGAACACACTGTCCTCTTTCTAATGTATCTGGAATTGTGTCAGTTTGCTTTGCCCCTGTAGGCTGAGCAGTGGGTCAGCCATAGATGGCCTTTCCCCTGTGCTAGAACAGCACCATCTCTTCTTCCACAGACAATGCAAATTATGCATTCTGTTCTTGAGGGATTTTTGACAATACCAAAATACTGAGATGAATCACGAATCCCAATCTGCTATGCCAAATGTCACAGCACTTCACAAATCCAGGCATTACCAGAGACATTAAGATACCTGTTATGGCCCAAATGTGACCCAGAGATCCTTATTACACCAATTACTAATAAAATGCAAAACTTCGCTTTTGTTTTTGCACTGTTTTCATTTTGTGCACCTTATTTTTGAATGCTAAATAATTGTCTTGGAGCACAGTTATTGTGCTTCTGGTCTTGTTTCTATTCCTTGACACTAGTGGTTAACCCAGAGAGAGGTGAAAATTTTTTTGAGAGAGTAGACTTAATAAAATGTAGCACCAAATAATACTGTTTCTCCATGCTTTCCCTTTTTTACCTGTTCAGGAATAAGTATTCTAATAAGATTCAACCTAGAGGTTGCTGAAGTCAACAGGCACCTTTCCATTAATTTTAGAAGGTTACAGGTGAAGTTTAGAAAGACTAAGAGAAGTCAGATTGTACTGATTAGTTTTCTTTTAGTCTGTAGTAATTAGTGCCAGAAAAAATGTCAAAAATGTTACGGGGTAACCTGATACTTGCTTGGACTGTTATGGAAAGCCAATTACAGAGCAATATTTCTAGATTCTTTATATGAAATGTATAAATACTAAATGCCCATAAAAGCATATTTTTTTCTATCTCTGATGTTTTTCTTCCTATGGCTGGTGAATGCCATGGATCAAAAACCACACAAAATTTTAAGGCTTTTGTATATATACAAAGGAGATTTTTGAAAAATATTCAGTTAATGATACTGGAGTAGGTATGAAAGAAATCCTTTTAAAACTTAATTTTGCATTACTTTCTAGAAACAGGCATGAAATCAATCAATGATTTTTTAAGCTGATATAGTATTTTTGTTACTTGAAAAAAGATAAAAGACAAAAAGCTTTTTCACATATGTGATTAGAGTGGCATGTGACTAAAAGCTAAAAGCATGATTTTCATCATAGGATCCCTCTTTTTAAAATAAACATAACAGGTAAATCAAGGAGAGTTTGCAAATGTGAAACCAAAGATTTTCAATTTCTTTTTCTATTAAAAGTTTCAGTCATCTATACTTAACCCTCTTTGGTCTCCCAGAATGTTTTTAAAAAGAAAATTGAGTGTCCAGGGGCATAAATATTGTCTTTGTCTGAGAAATAGTCTGCAGATCCATTGTGCCAGTGGTACTAAGATGCTATTTGAAGTATCCCTCATCACAAACAGGTGAGGTGGCACCTATCAGAAGAGTTCGGGAGATTTTTGTGAGAACAGATTATTTATCTGTGTCCATACATACAGCAAGAGTAAGGAAACAGGATTTGATCTGGATTTCAGTGTTTATTGTGAATCTTCTGTTGACATTAATGTGCTCTGGAAGAAGTCCATGATAGCTGTTACAGCACATTAACAGATCAGCTTTCAGTGCAAAGGATATCCAGGCATACTGCAAACTGTAAGTGTACATACACTTCAAATGTATTCTGAAAGTGTATGGCACTTCACAGGAACTGTACAAAATGGATTACCTGCTTGAAAATGTGAAGGGAAACAAGGTAGAATGGATACCCAAAGTGGAGCTGTCCAGTGGAGTTAATGCAGTTTCAATCTTCTATTTAAATGTCAAAACTTAAAAGAATTTCAGTGTCTGGTATTGTCCTCATTTGTTGGGTCAGTGGGAGCAGCGGCAGCAGTGGGGGCAGCATTGGTGACTGAGGCAAGCCCAAGGGTGAGGCTTGGACTGAGCTGCACAGGGCACTCCTGAGCTCAGGACACCTGAGCAGCAGCTCTGAGACCCATCTCTGGAGGCCCTGGGCAGCCAAGCAGGCATGAAGGGGCATTTCCAGGAGCAGATGGGAAATTCAAATGGATCTAGGGAGCATGAATGATCCAGGGTGGGACAAGCAGGAGTGTGGCATGGCAGTGAAGGCGTGGCAAGGTGTTTGCATGGCAGCTCAGGCAGATGAGGCAAGCAGGAAGGGCACCTCTACAACCACCCAGGAGGAGCCAACAGGCAGATAAACAGACTTGGTATGTGGTGAAGAAGAGCACAAAAAGACCCCTTCAGCCTTATTAGTGTTCCAGTGAAAACTTCTTCAGTTGCACTGACACACTGTAGAGCTCCTGCCCCTCAGCTCTGGAGTCACAGAGGCAGCTGTGCCAGAGGCTGCCAGCCAGCCAGACCTGCTGACAGCAGCTGGACCTGCCCAGGACACAGGCTCCAGGGGTGGCTGAAGCCTCTCCTTGAGGCTGGGGCTGACAGAGTTCTATTGCAGGTGTGCTGTGGTGGAGAACTGTGCCACCTGGGGAAGGAGCTACAGGAGAAAGTGAATAAGTCACATTGTATTTGAGTGAACGAGCAAGAGATTGACTGGCTATTTTCAGAGAAGCTACAGGCTCAAGACACTTAGGAGTCTCAAACCTTCACTGTAGTGGAGAAGCAGGTAGACTCAGAATCCTGTGGGTAATTAGTCAAGGGTCTGCTGAAGATGAAGGCTGGAAGCAGCTCACTTCACATATCAGGAGGAAGGATTCTCTTAATTCTTAAAATTTAACAGATAGTACTGGCAATTTCTACAACATGTATGAGGCCCAGGAACTAGAAGAACAGACGTGATGAGATGGGCAAAGGTCCACACTGGCATAAGTGAAACCTGTTGAGAGAAGTCCTCTGACTGGAGTTTTAAGAAACAGCCCTGTAGGGTGGTTACAGGCTCTTCAGGAGGAACAGGCAGGGCAGGAGAGGCTGGGGGTGGCACTGTGTGCAATAGAAGGGTTAGGACATATGGAGCCCACAGCTGGCAATGGCACAGTTGAGAGCCTCTGGATAGGAATCAAGGGATGTCACTGTGGGAGTCAATCACCGACCTCCCAGCCTGGACAATGACACCAGTGAATTATTCTTTGTGGAACTAAAGGAGGCTTCCAAGTCAAGTGCCCTTGTCCTTCTGGGCAGATTCAACTTCACAGAAATAACTGGAAACATCACAGAGATGTTGCAACCTGGGCCAGAAGACTCTCAAAAAACCTGTTCCAACTTTATGGAACAGGTCCTAAGGGAGACAACTGAGAAAAAAACTCTTCTTGATCTACTGCTTGTCACAAGAGAGGACCTCGTGAGTGGAGATTGGTGGCCACAGCAGCCACAATGACCACAAAGTGATTGAGTTTAAAATTTGTTGACAGGAGGAAAAGTGATAGGAAAACCTCAGCTCTCCTCAGGTCATGAGGAGAGCTGACTTTAGGCTGCTCGGGGAATTAGTAAATAAGGACCACGGGGAAAATGTTTTTTGCTGGGGTACATCACTGCTGAGGTCCACCCCAATCATTACCTCCTCAGGACACAGGAACAGGCAAGTCCCAAATGTTGCAAGTCAAGGAGGCAAGGCAGAAGGCTGGCTTGGCTGAATAGGGAAATTTCTCTTGGAAATCAAGAAATAAAAGAAAGGTGGAAGTATGGTCAAGTGACATGAGAAGAATAGAGAAATGTTGCTTATCACTGTAGGAAAAAAATTCAGGTGCCTAAAGCTCAACAGGAGTTAAAGCTGGAAAGAACCATGGAGGGAAATAAAAAGAGGGCTTTTATCCCCAAAATATTAATGGCAACAGGCTGGAGAGCAGCACCATGGAAAGGGACCTGGAAAGTTGAACATCAGCCAGCAGTGCCCTGGCAGCCAGGAGGACCAGCTCTGTCCTGGGGTGCATCAGCACAGAATCACCAGCCAGACAAGGGAGGGGATGGTCCTGCTCTGCTCCACACTGGTGCGGCCTCACCTTGAATCCTGTGTGCAGTTTGGGGTTTCACAGTATAAAAAAGACACAAAGCTGTTAGAGATTGTCCAGAGGAGGGCCATGGAGATGGTGAAGGGTCTGGAGGGGAGGCTGTATCAGGCATGGCTGAGGTCACTCAGTCTGCTCAGTCTGGAGAAGAGGAGCCTGAGGGGAGGCCTCATGGTGGTCTACAACTTCCTTGTGGGGGGAAGGTAGTGATCTCTTCACTCTCATCATCAGTGACAGGACTTGAAGAAATGGCATGAAGCTGAGTCAGGGCAGGTTTAGGTTGGATATCAGGAAAAGGTTTCTCACCTAGCAGAGTTGAAGAAGCTTTTGGACAACACACTCAGGCCCATAGTGTGAATTGGGGATGTTCCTGTGCAGGGCCAGGAGTTGAACTCCATGATATTGATGGGTGGGTCCCTTCCAACTCAGTATATTCTTTGATTTCTGTGATCTTTTGTGAACAGCAAGTAGTGTCAGAGTAGATTTTTAAGAAACAGGGTGGAACAATTTTAACTCCCAGTCGCAAATCTTTTTCAGAAATGATAAGATATGTAAGAAGGAAAATAATCTGTATGAGATTTGGGTTTTTCTTTTCCTGTAAGTTGATAAAAAAATTCTATATGTTTCATGAATGTTCCAATAAAAAAAAAAAACCAAACCAGAATTTAGTAGAAACTTCCAATGTACTTGGATGAGAATTCCAGCACAACAGATGACAGTTTTCATACTCACTGCATAGTATTCTCCCCTAAGAGGTACGATGCCTGGGCAGAAAAAACTGAGTGCAAACTACATTTAGTCTTACACATTTCTTGCCTGCTCTACTGCACACAGCCTGTTTTATTCCAAGCTGTGCGTGGGGAAATTTCATCCTGCAGTTTTCAAAAGACAGGAGACATGAACCTGCTGGTGAGTCCTACTGACAGAAATTAGGGGCTTGAAAGTAATGGGAAAGGATGTTAGAAGCTAATGAATTCCCTCAGGCATTTCCCACTCTCCCTCTGAGGGTGTCTGTACCTGGCATTGTTATCCACATACTGACTCATAATCACTGTATTTCCATGGGCTCCCATTGGTGCTGTCAATTAAATACTGATGTAGCTAAGAGGACTACACCATATGGTGGCATTGCTGTGTTGGGTACAGTTAAATACAGAAGTGATGTGAGTTGCATGTATGAAGCTGTATTTTTAGTATTCAGAATGACAGCACAGGCCAGATTTTTCTGAAACTCTTGCTCTCATCAACGTATCAAAACAGGGGCCAGATTTTCAAGTTTTCAACTTGCAGCTCCTAGTACTGGGACACGAATTGTTAGATTTTTCAGAAGAGTTTTCAACCAAAAGTACTATGATCTTTTGATTATGTTAATCTGCTATGACAATGAGCGCTGAGATGATCCAGTTTCTCTGTGGAGTGAAGATTTTTATTCCATGTAAATGTAAATCTAGCCATTCATAGAGTCAGCTGGGCTTCTTGTGCCTCTGCTCACTTACAAATGTGTAACTCCATGGGCATAACTCCTGCATACACAGATCTAAGAGGACAATCATTTGCATATTCAGAAAAACTTCTAGAGGGAGCAGAAAGACCAGTATGATCCTTTTTGTGAATGTCATTACAAATTCCTGGCTTCCGGCTCTGGTTACTCCTTTAACTGAGTTGTAATTTTTTCAGGAAGCATTGTTAGAAGTGGAATTTTGTTTTTCTATACATGTGATAACAGGAAATGATGAAAAAGATAAGAAGAGGAGAGTCAGGGGTGATCTTATTGCTGTCTCTAAAACTTCCTGCAAGAAGATTGTAGCCAGGGGGGATGTGGCCTGTTTTCCCAGGCAACCAGTGGCAGGACCAGAGGACAGAGAGTTAAGCTGTACCAGGGGAGGGTTAGGTGATTAGATATTGGAATGGGCTGCCCAGAGCAGTGGTGGAGTCACCATCCCTGAAGGTTTTTAAGGAAAGACTTGGACCTGGCCCTCAGTGCCATGGTCTGGTTGACGAGGTCCTGCTCAGTCACTGGTTGGACTCAATGATCTCAGAGGTCTTTTCCAACCTAATGCATCCTGTGGTTACTACATGTTATTCTATCTAAACAAGAGAAAAAAGATAAACATGAAATAAAATATTTGCCTAGCTGGTACTGTGAAAGTATGTGATTGTTCTTAACAAATCTACATGTAAATTTTAGTCCTCATTCAATTATCAAAATAAGAATGTGACCAGTGCAGCTATTATATTATTTAGGATAAATTTATGATCCTTAGTTAGAAAGTTAAGTTCAGAATTTGACACTATTTTTCAGATCTATTTGATTTCTTTTCTCATAAAATCAGTAACAGGTTATACTGCCCACAGTATTTGACTATAGTATGACTGATGCTCGTGTCAAACAATCTTACTGGCTTGTGTTGAAAACTTTCTAACAAACAGGAATATTTTAATGTGATTTTCTGTGATATTTTACACTATTTCTCCAGTAATTTTTTCTCATGCTGACTGCTGTGACTGCTGTGACTTCTGCTTCTCTTGTGCCCTCACCATTTTTAAATGAATAGTGATATTCTGGAATATCACAGAATAGTACAGAATGGTTTGGGTTGAAAGGGACCTATAAATACCTACAGTTCCAAACCCCCAGCTGTGAGCAGGAACATCTTCCACCAGATTGAGTTATTCAAAGCTCCACCCAACCTGATTTTAAACACTATTCTCCTTCTTGACCCTGTCACTGATACTTGCTTGCATTATGCCAGAATTCTTATCTTAATTGAGTTCTTCCATCTTCAAGTGCCATTTGCTTTGTCTCCTCTTCTGTCAAACACTGAGCTGGGCAATAATACCCATTTTGCATCCACATCTTGGGTTTCCCTAAAGACAAATGTGATTTCTTTATATAGATATACTTCATTTTGCATTCACTTTTGTGGTATTTCAATTAGGAGATATCCAGAAATGTAGCCCAGAATGGCAGCCATCTTGTGTGATAGTAATTGAAAAAGACAATAAATTCTTTTTTATCTATAGATGTCTCTCATTTTAATTACAAGTTATCTGAGTCATACTTAAATATGTTTAAATCCCCCCTTTTTCCCCCTAATTTATATATTCTCACAAGACAATACTTCTGAAAAATAGAAGTCACATTTATATATTCTCTCAAGACAGTACTTCTGAAAAATAGAAATCACATTTTCAAAATGTGATTGAGGAAAGTGTAACACTGAGGTAATGTTATACAAAACAAAAGAGTTTATCAGCTATTCACAACAATCAGCACTGAAAGAAAAGTGTATATATCAAAAGCATGAGGTTGAATTCTTGAGCATATGTAAATATCAGTGACTTCAACAGCACTTTTAAGACTCAGCATCTGTTAGTCCTGTCTGTAGATTGTACCTACCAAATGTCAATATTTGCAATCAGTATTTAAAGGATATTTATATCAAAAATCAAGTGTAACTCCAACTTCTCCCTTACAGGATGTGAAGACAAAAACTGTAATTCTCCTCACGCTTTAGGTGTTTCACAGTGGTGACAGCCCTTTAATGTCCAAGCATCACAAAATAAAGAAAAACACACCCTGGAATTTTTATTTTTATCATTTGAATGAAAATTTATGCAGATATTAAGCAATTTAATTTCTTCCAATGATTTCTGAAAGCATTTTTCACAAACACTAGATACTGATTTTTCTTCCAGAATCCACTAATAGGAGCAAACACTATTCATTTTAATTTGTCCTGGGAACTTCGGGTTTCACAGAAATGGTGCTTACTCACCATGGAATAATAAGGTACACTTCCGGACAACATTCTTCCCTTTAATCTGCAGATTGTGTGATTAAAGGCAAAAAAGGTAGTAAATAATTCCCTAGGGAGATTTTATGCATGTATAAACATGTCTGGAGGAGTGGAATGGGGTTGCTCTAAGAAATAAGACTTTCTTTGTTTAAATCCTGTTCTGGGGTTTGGTGCCAGTAGAAGAATAAGTAAAAGTCATGATTGTTTTCCATTAAGTCATGAGTTACTTCATTGGCATCCCTGTGAAATCAGTGAGGTGAAGAGAAAGTTGCAACATTTCATTTGTTAATATATTTGTGAGAGGAGGTAATTGTTCCTGTGCTGCTGAAGGTCATACCAGTCTGCCCTATTTCAAAACTTATTTCCTGCTTTTTTGCCTACAGATGATTCAAAATCACTAATAAGATGTAAAAATGTGCACAGAAGCAGTATAAAACATGGGAACTGAGCATATGTGTGCATATAAGGAAAAAAAAAATACAGCTGAGAGCTTAAAGGTTTGCATATGTTATTATGCACAGGCTGTGAGGAGTCTGTGCAGGTTTGCATTAAAGCATGAAGTATTAGCATGTTATCCTCTGAAAAGGGCTAACTAGAAATTCAGGCTGTGCAGCCCCTGTTGCTTCTGCTGTTCTGCAGGTCTATGGATAGGTTATTAACAGAGCTAATCATATTTAAAAACTCAAATATGGAAGCAATTCCTCCTGGGACACTTTTTACTCCTTTGGGGTGCATGTAGAAGCCACTTTTGCTACCACATCCCTAGGGTTTTGACATCTTCATAGCTCCACTTCGTGGAGCAATGAGAAGCTTCATTTTCCTTAAAAATGAAGTGTCCAATGCTGCAAGGATTGTGGAAAAGTGTAAAGACCTAACTTGACTGGATTCAACACCCCCAATATAAAAACATAAGAACAATTGTATTTGCTTCCACTAAAAATCTCACAAGTTTTTTAACTGTCTCATTAGTTTTGAAATAATTTTTAAGCCTATCTCAAAATATACTTGGACTTGCTAGTGGAGAGTTTACTTGCATTTTTGATTTTTCTATTATTAATCTGGCAACTGAATGAGGAAATGCCAAAACCTGCCTACACTGGCCAAACACAAAGACACAGGCTGTCATAATGTGTAGAGAAATGGAAATGTGTGTTGGATGGAAACCTGTTAGCAGGAAGAGAGGACAGTTATTAAGTAGAGGTAGTCTTGGTACCATTTTACTGAGCCTTTTGAAAATACTGTTAAACAGCACAATATTTACAGCACGATCAAATAAGAGCAAAACTTGGCTAAATCTTCCAAAATAAGTAGGAAGATCCTTCCTTCCTTCCTTCCTTCCTTCCTTCCTTCCTTCCTTCCTTCCTTCCTTCCTTCCTTCCTTCCTTCCTTCCTTCCTTCCTTCCTTCCTTCCTTCCTTCCTTCCTTCCTTCCTTCCTTCCTTCCTTCCTTCCTTCCTTCCTTCCTTCCTTCCTTCCTTCCTTCCTTCCTTCCTTCCTTCCTTCCTTCCTTCCTTCCTCTAAATTCCAGCTCTTATTTGATATATTATTTATTATGTGGAAATAGATCTCTATTCTTGGTTCAGGTTCTGTTAGTGAAGTTTGAATCAGTTATTGAAAATAAGGGAAAGAAAGAATTTAAAGATCAAGAATATTTTTTTGAAAGAAACTTCATATCAAACTGTGGTACATTTACAAAAAAGAAATGCCATACTGACACAGAACACTAGCCAATTAAGGACAATAATCTATCTCTAACAGAAGTAATAGGAGATGCTATTTTTGAGACTAATTGTGAGTAGCAGTAGTCCCTTCCTTTTGGTGACACAAAGCATCCAAAATCTCTGTGTGAGATTTAGATAGCATGTCCCTGACTATTTTCTTTGGTATCTGTTTCTCCCACACTGGATTTCCACAACTTTTCCTGTGATTCTTTATGATTCTGCTTATATTATTTTTCTTCCTAACTTCTTGTTCTAAACTTTGAAGAAGCCCTGTATCCACTGTGTAAAAAAATCCTATTAATTGTCTGGTTCAAACTTACCTTCTGTTGACTTCACTTTCTGCTCAATCAGCTGGTAGAGAGGGATTAGTGAATAACAGTTCATTATACCTTATTCATCATCTTGTAGATATTGCAAACCTTTATCAAACTCTGTTGTCTTCTCTTGAAACTGAAGAGTCACAGACTCCTCAGTGTCTCCTAATGCAATGGCTTTACACCCTTACTCCTTTTAGTTGCTCTTGTCTGTACTTTCTCAAACTCCAGTGACTTTTCTGAGATGCAGAAACCTCACATGCACACAATAGTCAAGATATGGACATATCCATGTTTCAAATAATAAAAGAATACTTTTTTTTTGTTACAATACTGGTTTGTTTTTTCTCAGTACTGTTCCTGATGATGCCACTTCTTTTCATACAGATAATTTCACTCAACTGGTGACAATAAATTAAATCACTCCTCTGAGTTTTACCTCTCATTTCTGAGCACAGCATCATATAAACATGATTTGGATTATTTTTTTTCTACCTTAAAGTTATCTACTCTCAAGCTAATCTGTTGATTTTTTTTCCTATTTACTTGCTGTGGTTCTATTGAAGATCCTGACCAGCAGCATGGTATTTGATTTCCCAAAATAACTTACAATCATCTCTGAAATTGGAAATTTCACAATTCACTCCCTTTTCCAGATGGCTCAAGATTCCATCATCTTTCTGATGAAGATATTGAACCAAACCTGTCTGAATACAGATTCACTTTTGACCCCTGTACCAACTCTTGACCTCTTCAAAAGTGAGTATTAAACCCTTCCAGTTTCCTATCTAACCATCTTTCAATCCACAAAAGGACTTTTTATTCAACTTTAAAGAAGTTTTATTCCCTCAGGAGTCTTTGGTTAAAAAAACTGTCAAAAAGTTTTAGAAAGTAAGTGCATTCAGACCGCTTTAGCCCCTTTTTTCCCACAGATTTACTGACACACCAGAATGATGAAACAGTGAAGCAGGAATAACCCTTACTTGAACCATCCCAAAAAATCACCTTCTTAGTATGCTCAGGGACTTTTTACTCATCACAGACTCAGCGGCATTGTTATGGGGGGAGAGCAGATTGACCAGATTGTAGGCCCCAGGACCTGCCTATCCACACCTCTCTTTAAAGATGGCATTGCTTAAACACCACTTCTCGGGTACAACAGACTACAATTTTTTTTATGATACTCGTCAAATTCTCTTATTCCTCTTAATCTTTTTTATGTATCATGTGTTATGGACTTTTCTTTCTTCTCCTTTGTGCACGACTGCCATATTTTAACTGCCATTTTTTTCCCTAAGATGATAACTTCTTCCATTTCCCATAATTCTCTATGATAGATTTTCCCCTGAGCCTGGAAGAGATTGCATTTGATGACTTCATTTTCTCCTGGAACTGCAGTGCACAGTTTAACTGGGCTTGGCAATGCATACTCCGGGCTCCTGCTTGTAGAACTATTCCTTACAGGACATTTTTGTTGGCTGGTTGAATTGTTCATTTTTGGTTTATTTTTTAATGTCTTTTTTTATTTAGGGCTCTTTTTTGAAATTGAGTATCTGCAGGATTTGTTCTTTTCTCTCATGATACAAAATTAACTTCAACTATATCAGTTACAGAGTGGGTCACCCACTAGTAACTCTTGAGTGAGATCCTGTGCCCTCACTGCAATGTCTGGGTTCCTTTTTTTTCCTCTGGTTCTGAAACAGGCTAATGTAGGAAGGAACTTTATATTGCATGATAAAACATTTTTCATCACATCCTTATGAGGCACTGAACTATATCTAGACAGTTAAAATCAACTATTATTTAGTACTATATTGCTATCTATCTTAACTGCAGCTTCCTCAGTTTTGCTGAAGAAAATGCTATATTTTTGCTATCAAAGTGCTGGATTTCACCAACAGATTCCTCAGTTCTCTTCTTTTCCCACAATATTATACTTGAACTTCCCACAATATTATATTTGAACTTAGCATTATACCGCCTGTATTGTGCCTCTCTCACACCCTCTTATCCCCTCTTTACATTTTATGAAATTGATGTCCTAGCACCATAATAATCTTGTTTACCTCCCTTCAACAGGCTCTGTGATGTGTTTTCTGCCAGGTTTGCTACTGGTGCCAACCATTCTATTTTTTTTCTATCATTTTTAGATTTCTATTTCTGCAGAAGCATTTGTAATTTTTTGTCTTGCTCAGTGTTGCAAATGCTACTGAACTGGCACTCTAAGCAGACTGATTACCATTGTTCTTTCATCACAGCTCTCTGTTTACCTCCCTCCTGACCTTTCTGGAGGTGCTTTGGACATTAGCCACACTCTCTTTGCATAGGACTGAACTAAATGTTCCTCAATGCCTGTCAGTTTTCTCTTGCTTCTAGTGCAGAAAACACTCCATGTTTATTTTATCTCCAGTGCCACTAGCTCAGGTTAAAGTAAAGCCTATTTTTCTAGTATACAACATTACCCAAATATTTATCAGTTGTTAATACAAGCAAACCCCTCTGTTCTATACCTTTGAATCAGCCCTGCCCTGAGGCTCTAGACCTTCCCACCCCATGTGCCTTACACTGGAATTGGCTGTATTTCAGAGCAAGGAGGTCACAGAGGCCAGTGTCCTTGCATTTGCCATAAGAGTGGGTCATGGCTATGACAATTTTCTTTGTTAAAGGACCATGGCAGTCTATACCACACATGACTAGAGAAAAATGGTTCTCCTGTACTTCCACAGGTAAGTAGCAACATGGACCAAGATCAGCAGCTCTTTCTCTGCTCCTTGAACCAAATTAATCAAAGTAAACTAAGACCTTCTGAGGTCTGCTGCCTTTGCACCCCAATGCAAAATTCTCTGTGATCCTCTCTGGTGCCACAACCTCAGCTATCCATATGCCCATGAAACAAGGATATGCTTCATAGCTGCTTCTTCCAGCCCTATTCCCACCACCTGCTTCTCCCAGCCCTGAAGAGCCCTCAGCACAGACACCCTGGCACCAACTGGGAGCTAGATCTTATTCAAGAGCCCTCTTACTCTGAGACTTGCACACTCCTCAGTCACAAGGCTTTGGGGGAAGCAGGGGTGTGTCCCTGGACTTCCCTTGTGAACCTCTCTGACTCTCCTAGCTGCTCCCATTCTTCTTCTCTCAGCTAGGGAGAGCAATCCTGACTTCCTGGGCTAGGGCAGAGCATCCTATCCATTTGTACACCTGGCTCCTTGGGAAGGCACACCTACCAGCTGTACCCTGAACAATGAGTAAGGAACTTCAGAGCCTATTGCTGCACTTCCACTTGCACCTTGAGCTTGAAACATGGCTTTGAAAGCATACAGCTATTTATCTTCCCTTCAGTAAATAAAGATTCTATTATCCTCTTAATCTATTTTACCCTTTTAAAGCTAGTTAGCAATAAAGTCAAATCTGGCCTGAGATCTGCCGTGCTGACTTCCCTTCACGGAGCCATCCTGACAAGCCGTCAGAATTCCTGAAGGCACTGCCATTGTTCTCTTCACTTCACTGTCACTTATGGAGGCAAGATTGATGCAAAAGGCTTTCTCATCTTGATGTGAAAAGATTTTATTTCCATATATACATGTGGGTGTCTACAATTGCACAACATGTAAAGAATTACTGAATTAGACCTAGGGCATTCGCATCCTGTTTTTTCTGTTTTTGCTCTAATCTTATTTCCTGCATTAATTTATTTTCAAAGAAGAGAGAATCTAATTGTGTTTTAATATATGCTAAGAGTTCGGATCAGAAAAATATTGTTTGTTTTCACTCAATTTAATTAATGTCATTTCATATTATGTGATTTCTATGAATTTGCATTTATCTACCTTGACTGTAACAGATTATTTTTTAAAGCTCTATGAATGGTTTATTTTTATTTTTTATGGCTGTATCCTCAACTGCAACAAACTGATATCTTGTCATTACATGATTGCTGCTTGGTGAGAATTTGGCTCTGTAATTTCAGATGAAAGGTCACTTCACCAATGATAGCAAGTCACTTTAAGACATATATATAAACCAGCTGCTGGTGAAGTATTTTACCAGCCAAGAGAACACAGCTTGAGGCCTTCACTTTCAGTTACACGCAATGGCTCAGATATCTAAAGCTAGCTGCCAAGATAAAAGCAGGAATCTAATCTTATTTCATAGTAATGGTGAGAAATAGCCAGGAAATGTTGTGTTTAGATGCTTATCCCAGGAAGGAAAGGCAAAGGAAACTGGCAGTGTCTCCAGACCTGCTGGAGTAATATAAGAAGTGAACTAACAGCAACATGCTAGAGATGATATCTGTAAATAGAGAGTACTGCTGTGTTGAATTCAGAGAGTGAAAAATAATAAGAAAGGACAGGCAACTAAAGAAAAGTTTCAGATCATCAGGTCATGGCTATAACAATTTTCTTTGTTAAAGGATCATGACAGTCTATATCAAACATGACTAAAGAAAAAATAAAGGGCAAAAAAGGGAGAAGATGCGGGAGAGAACACACACAAGGAAATTATAGAATTTTGTAATTATATTGCACATTTATAAATTTTCAAGGACCACCCCCTGGGTGATGGCTGTTCTGCATAAGTGCAACCTGAGGCACAACCTATCAAGTTCCTAACTCAGGTCAACAGCTTGAGCAAAATAATGATTATATCTACTGTTCTTCAGCAAGCTGTGGCTTTGGCTCTGCAAATTCTCTTTAAAAACTCTTCAGAAACAGGAGCCACAATTACAAATCAGTTGCTGATGCACTTTTTTAGTAGCTTTATTATCGTTCTCTGATGCTTCACATTTCTGACTTAAAAGCTCAACACACTCAGGAACAAATTGGAAATATATTTCAAGACAACACTGTCTGACTTTGAGAAGATGCAATTTCAGGCATGCAAGCATGGAAACAAAGCAGCACCGTTTTTCATGACTAGCTGTTAGTAACTTAAAGCAGCTCCATAGGGATGAAAGACTGTAATGAAGACAGAGTCACTGGGGATGGCCAGCCCTCTGGAGATGGCACTATCCTCACCCTGCATTAGCCCATGTCAGCACATTGCAGACCAGCAAAGCTTTGAGAGCTGGGAACAATAAATTTAGGAACCGTGCACAGAAACTGAGGGAAGAAAACTGACATGAGGGAGAAAAGAGAAAATGAGAAGAACATGGCTAAATATCTCCAGAGAACAAATTCATCCTCTGAGACAGACCAGAATGGCCCTTGGCATTTGTAGAACTCTGCCTGCATTCTGCTGACATTTCTTTCTCATTATGTGCAGTTTCCTTCAAGAAAAACTTGATAACGGGTTTAGAAACTTCCATGTTCCTGAGATGCAGCATTACTTGATCTTGGATATAGTCATTGCACGGAGATCAATGAGGGAGAGAATAGTCATTAAAAGAGGATACTTAAGTGTGCCTTTCTCATTAGGAACAGAAAATAAATATTTCTATATTCACTAAAGCCACAGTGTGGATTTGTTTCTGTTGCAATGTAAAAATGCATGATTTCATGAGAATACATTCTCAAATATATATATTTTAACTCCATGCTTTTGCATTTTAAAGCACTATAAAGACATCTTAGGTTAACATTAAAAATGCTGCAGAGATTTCCAGAATGAGGTTAAGAAGCTGGGCAAAGTACTCAGTAAATATAATCAAAACAGAGTGGAAATCAAAATAAACTCACATCTGAGCATTCCAGGTAAATGTAAAGAAAACCAATTTAACATTCCTTCCACTATAAAGTAGACATTAATATAACGTTCCTGAAAATTATAGAAAAAATCCTTGAAGTCCTCAGGTAAAGATTCAGTTAAGGACTAATGTAGGGTTGTCAGGGAAGGAGCTCTCCTGCTCAGTTACAAACTCTCTCCCATTGACACTTCTTGCACTACCAGAGAACAGGGGAGGAAACCTTGTCCTTCTACCTCACCTTTCTCCCTGAGAACATCAAACACAGAGAGGGACAGCATGAGCCTCACCGCATGGCAGGCATTGACCATCTGAAAAACATTCACTCAGCACCACAGCAAGACTGGAAGAAGCAGGAGCAAAGTGCAAATCCTGCACCCCAAGCTCACAAACGTGGGAACTGCCCTTTACACAGAGCAAGAGCAGTGTCACAGTTTTGCCTGGGAGGAGTGCATAAATCTCCAGTTTTAAAAGGGCTGTAGAATAAGCACAATTGTACTGCTTTGGGAGAAAAGAGTTGGGGAAAAAATTTAAAAAAGGGAAAAAAAAAGAAAAAGAAAGCTGTCTTACAATTGCTTTGGAAACCACAACCCCTTTATTTTTTCTTTGAATAATAAATCTCATACACACACAACTGAGACAAGGGTCTGCATTTTGACCAAACTCAGAACACTTGGTCCAGTGGGGTAGAGCAAGGAGCTGGGAGAGAGAAACCCCTTTTGCTCAGTCAAAAGTTAAGTTCTGTCTATATCTCCAATACACTTGGGATTAGTTTCCATAACACATTACTCTTCTTAAAAAAGCAATTACAAGCCAGAAAGGAATAGTATTCTCTGTAGAAAAGAGGCTTTTCCCTTCATTTCTCTTCAAATAAGGTGAGTAAATGGATTTACATTTTAAAGTAATATTGGGGGAATAGAATAAGTATTTTCTTCTAGGATAAAAATCATATCACTGAAAGTTCACCATGCAGAAGCAGAAAAATGGCAGGGAATGAGGGGTGGAGTTGAGGAATGGGAATGAGTTTTTTATCTGAACTTTCAACCAAAATGGGCAGAATCTGGCATCCATCCCCACACTGAATGCTTCCCTAAAGGAATAGTCCTATACTGAATAAGGGGAAACCAGGCAGCCTCAGCTACTGAAATAGAGATTGCACAATGAAATTTGCTTAATTCTTAAGAAAACTTCTTGTTGTGAGGAGAGGGAATGGAGTGTTTCTAGAATTCCTAGAATTATCTTTTTTTTTATAACAAATGAAAAAACTTAAAAGAGACATTTTTGATTTTAGAAAACTTTGCACATAATGCAAGTATTTATGTGACTCATACATTATAGGAGAAAAGAAAGGTGTTTTTTTCCTAGTTTAAGTTTTAGTGAAAAAATCTTACCTGAATCACCCAGTAATTTTTTTTTAATTCCATACAGCTTTCTGGTGATCTCTAATGGGGAAATTACAAGAACAGTGAGCCTGAAATGATGTATAATGAGATAAAGTCATTTATTATATTTTACATTACTCTGACATTACTTTGCTTTGTTAATAGAATGGGATTCTTTGGTCTGTTATGCTAAAACAAATAAAAAGATAATCAGGTAAAGTTGTGAGAACAAATAGAAAATTTTTGGTTAAGTATATTAAGTAATTTTAGTCATACATGAAGTTGCATCTAAGACTATTTAGACAGCTAAAGAAAACTGAAAACAAAAACTGAGGCTAAGCCACTTATATGCTAAGACAGATGGAGAGCAAAACTTCTCTGTGCAAATTCATTAATTCAAATCAGGATGAACTGGTACCTTTTGATGGATAATGATCAGAGGAGAAGACTGCAAGAACAGAACAAAAGGAAATAAGTAAAAATATCAATCTTTGAAATCTTAAAATTACAGACACAAGACAAACATACTAGTGAACCCAGAAAGTACTGATCTGGTGGAAAATAAAACCAAAATTATAGGGAGATATCTCCTAGGATATCTGGTTTTGCTTTGAAGAAGATTTTGTCTGAATAGGAGTGGAAAAACTTTGTAGGCAGGAGATAAAACATGCTAGTGATCAGAAGTTAAACTAGATTGTGAAATAAAATGGATTAGAATTTGTGGCAAAAGTAGTAATCAGCCTGGGAAACTGCAGTAAAAATGCTTAGACCTATATCCTTCTGAAAAAGCATTCTTAACTCTGAATTTTGTTTCCATCTCACATGAAGCAGGTCCCCTGAATTCCAAGAACCTAATTTTCCTTAGGAGCACTGTCATTTTGATTTATGCTTCAAGCACCTTGGAATAAAAAAACCTCTGCCTTCTTACCACCAAAATTGTAAATGGATCTGGCTTGTGGTTCTCATCCAAGTTTATCTGCATTCTTTTCCCAACATAAATCACTGAATTTGCATTTGGATTGTGGAATGGAGAATAGTGTATTCATTCATAACATTAAATTTCCACTTCTGATTATGTGGAAATTTACTTCTAAAAAGCAGCTGTTCTCAACTATTTTTCTATATAATTTTTCTTGGTCAGATTTGTTTTTTAAACGATCCTCTCTTATTGATTTAATTAAATTGGAATAAAGTCGAAAGCAAGAGTTCTTCCATCAGTGGCATAGCCCTCCTTGGCCTTATTAAACTAAATCTAGTAGACTGGTAAATCTGTGAAGATATTTACACAGGAGTGAATAAATATTTTTAATTAAAACAAGACTTTATAACATCTAGCCCTAACAACAAATCACTATCTATTTAAATGTTTAGCAAAAAAGAAAAACGGCATTTTACCATGTGAAAAGAGGTGCTGGTAACTAATTTTTAAATGTTTTGAAGGATTTAGGAGAAAATCAATCCAACAAAAATGAAAAATTACCTTTAATGTACACTAAGATGTCCATGTTATACCCTCACCCATTAATCACTTGGTGATATTTTGAGCTTTACAAGTACTGCTGCCAAGATTTTGGTCCCATATTCAGACCAATTCAGGAGCAGTTCAGTGTACAGATGCACAATTTCTTAGTGGTCCCAGAAAAAGAATGTTCCAGATCTGTAGCTGAATATAAAGACACTCTCCTCAAAACCTCTGGTCTCCAGCTCTGCCTACTGTGTTCTCTCGAGGAATACCAGAGGTTTGGTGCATCATCTGCCACACAAGTGTTTCCCACATGAACAACTCTCCTGCTTTCATACCTGAAATTTAAGGCAGAAAAAATCCAATCCAGCCTGCCTCCTGAGTTATTTTTTCCTTGTTTATGATTACAAGCAGAAAACTTGGATAGAGTTGAGTGTAGCCACTGAGTGCAGTCCTGAGTCATGCTCATTTGCAAATATATTTGTATATGCATTTACTCTGTCTGTACATGTATTCTGAGCACAGTTAAGAAAACACACTGCAACCAGGTTCACACATTCAGACCACATTATATATAAATTGTTAGTGGTAATTTGTTTTAAATGTATATGATATTCTGATAATGACTTTGTAAATTCAAACAATAAAATATAAAAAAACCCCACAGAAAATAATCCAAGTATTCCTGCATTTTAGGTCAGAATTCTAGGGTGCTTTATTCTGTAAATTCATGAGAGGGAGGAATTCAGTGACAGGCCAAAGTCTTCAGGCCTTAATTAATGTCATGGTGATGATAGATCTGCATTGCACTCATTGCATTTCATACAAATGACTACACAAGCCACCTTTGTTATCTACTAACTGTTCTGTGTGAAGAAAAAAAGGCACCAACATGAAATTATAATCAAAAAGAAATGGTCTTAGACCATCATTTTCAAAGACACTTAAAGTGATAAATTTAAAGTGTTTAGGATTTCAATATTCTTTACATCTTGAAGTTGTAATGAAAACTTCAGCTGCAATACTTGCTTTCTTCTAGGCTACACCCTATCAGTTTATGAAATACCAGGTAATATTAATGGTGTGAAATTCCACTCCTATTTCTAATGGTTCTATTAAAATCACATTGGTATTTATTTTAAGAAATAGCAGGTAATACAGGATCCTTTGCTGGCTTCAGCTGGCAGATCTCTTACTCTTTCCAGCACACATCTGAACACTTAGCTGACAAACCACATCTCATTTTAGCTTTCATGCTTGTAAATTATCTTTACTGGCAACACTTATTTACAAAGAGATAAGTAATTTTTTTTTTCTGTGATTAGTGTTCCATGGAGCATAACCGGTGTTTTCAACAGATTAATATAAATTTTAAGAGCATGTGAAAGTCATGTGATTTCAGTACAGGCTGATTATAAACTCAAGCTTATCTTGAGACCAAAGGTGTTATACCAGACCTCCACAGAACTGCATCTAGGAGTCTTTAATAATCTGAAATAATGTATTATGTCCTGATTTGGATGGGAAAAAAAACCTCAAATACAAACAAACACACAAAAACCAAATAAAAAAAACCTAAACCAAGGGATATCCCATTTTTCCAACTGGGTAACATGTTTCAGGTATTTGTTGAATTTGCTGTCTAAATCTGAACGCAGACTTTAAAAGGAAGCAGAGGTACCTTCCTCCCTGCAGAGCTGGCGCAGTGGAGCAAGGAGCAGTCCTGGCACAGTGTGTCAAGGAAGCACAGCTGGATCAGGGCTGAGGGAACCCAGCCATGTACATGCTTCAGGAGAGAAGCTGAACAGGGGATCAGGAGCAGCTGAACTGCCTTGGATGCATTCTGGGTGCAAAGTGTGGTGGTTCAGGAGCTGCTTGCCAGCTCCACTCATCAGTGGTGCTGTGGGAGCAGCTCCCTCCAGGAAAAGGGCAGGGATGCAGCTGGTGCTGGCTGTGCCACCTCTCCTGCCAACAGGACAGCACAGAGGGACCCACACCCTCACCTGTGACAACAGACACTCATGTTTGTCAGGAGCTTCAGAAAATAAACTGTGCCACCTCTTTAGACAGCAACAATGTAATCTGCTGTTGAATTACAGAGGTCTTTTGTTTAATTCTTCAATCAATATCTTCATCCACAACTATATCTGACTCAAAACATAAGTAACTGATCATACTTCTCATGGAAATGTATTTCACATATGCAATATGTTCAATGTCAGTGATAAGCATTTAAAATTATCTGTTTTCACTTTGAAAACAGAACACTTTGGAATAGAAAAATTGGAAGGAAAATTCATATCACGTATTAGACCAAATCTCTCTGGATGGTAGTCAAAGAGGCAAGGTAGTGATTACAGCATCAGCCAGGAGTTTCAGAGGCTCAGAATCAGTAATTCCTCATGCTTTGCATTGGTCAAGGGGTCTGAGCATTAGCAGACCACTCCATAACCCTTTGTTATCTTGATTTTTCTATATGTGAATCTTAGTGGAGAAGGAGATTTTTTGCAATGTTTAGGATCTAAATCTAAGTTGGAAATCTCAAAAGTTTGCTATTACAATACAAACATATAGTAATGGTGTTAAAATGAGTATCACAAATGTTTCCTTCCTTTGTGTACATGCCACAGGGGAAGAAAATATTACATCATCAAGTATGCAATGGAAGACCTGCCAGAAGGCTGTAAATTATACTGAAGTATAGAGCCACAGTTTTATCCTGCACACAAGTGCAGGAAGGAAATTCACACTTTCCATCAAACACACTACCTGATCAACTTCACCAGCATATTTTTATGCCCTATGTCTCTTAAAAAAAAAAAACCCAACCACTCAATCTCCTGTCCCAGCATTCACAGACTGCCATAAAATCTGGGCTAGAATAAGTAAGGTCATTCCTGTATTTATTTCTTAAATAATCGTAATCTAGTGTAGGCCCAGTTCTGCAACATTTCTTCTGAGCTCTTTTTCACCCTGCACAAAAACAGAACAGTGTGTTCTGCCCATAGGGGCTGACAGTCATAAGCAAATAAAGCAGATAAGATGGGGCTGGATGACCAGGTCCCAGGAAGAATCAAGATAATGGTGTTAAATTGATAAGCAGCCCATGCTTAGCCAATTGCTCACAAGCTTTTAAGCATCACAGTTTTTCCTTGATGAACACAGAGTGCTGAAGGAGTGATCTGAGAGATGATAAGGAGGCATTTTTGTCAGTGCTCAAGAAGGGGAGAAGGTTGTTCTAGAATATATTAATGCTTGAAAAAATAACAAGTGAAAATATAAAGGAAAATGGCACCAGAGGTGGATTGCAATCTGGGAGGGGGCAGCTTGACATGACCTGAGAACATGAGGAAAGGAAGAAAGGAGGGAAATGAAAACCAGCCTCTTCTGTGCAATGCAGTAGAGGAGAGTACCCTGCACAGGGGCTGAGAACTTCTGCTATTATGGTACTTAAGGAAGGTGGAACTGAAAAACTGAGGAGGATGAGATAGATTATAGAATGATGGCCTGACACCAACTGTTGTTCCAAGATGACAGCAGGTGTCTATTTGTAACCACAAACCCAGGGCTTTATAACACAGGAGTGTGACAATATATTTCCCAGTCTCTTAAATCTTCAAAATCTGATGTTTCCAATAGTTGAAGCAGCAGGGTTGCTGCTGCCTCTTTAGTTTATGCAAGTCCCTTTATTGGAGAGGAGTTTATTTCTAAAGCAAGACAAAACCTCTTCAGGATGTGACACTCAGCATGGAAAGTTGCTCAGCAAACAAGCCTTGAAAGCCACAATTGCAGATTTGGTTTTTGCAGAGCATCTCAGAGCCATGACTGACTATGGCTGTAACACTCTCACCTTGGTACCTGCAGCCAGTAACTCTGGCTGTAACACTAATGGAATTACCAGACTTCAAGCAGGTGTCAAGGGAGGTCTAAAATAGATTTTTGTGACTTTTCCCCTTGGGTGGAACTAAGGTATTGAATACAAGAGACACAGAAATGAGCTAGACTTGATCTGAAAACTTTTAAAGACCTACAGCTTTACTATTGACTTCAACAAAAGTTGCCACCACCTTAGAGTGATGAATGTGTAGGCGACTAAAGCTGTCTGCAGCCCACACAGTCTCTTCACACCCAGGTTGTCACAGCCACCCAGAGCTGCTCTGAGAAGGGCTAAAATGCCCCAAAAGCACTCACTGCCAGACACAGCCAACACAAGGCTGAAGGAGTGAGAGGTGGGTCTCTTATCGTGCATGATTTCTTACTGCTGGAAAGTTACAGTCCTGTGTTCAGAGCTCTGTGCACTCAGAGGCTTTCCAAATCTATTTAGCCTCTGCTACCAGGTTACAAACTTCTGAACAGAGGCCAGAGTATTCCCAGGATGCTTTCAGATCCAGTAAAACAGTAGGAGAGTGAGAAAATCAGTGCTCTATTGTTTGACTTGGCAGCAATATTTGATCAGCTGCTAGTCACAAGAAGCTCAAAACAGACTTTGATCAAAATACTGATTTTTTGCATGTAAATTCTGCTTCAGAAAAAAATACCTCAAAATCCAGAAAAAAGGATATCTAGAATGTCAGGCAAGAAAAATGTACCTAATTCTCCAAGATATATTGCAGACAGAATAGACTCACATGAAACTTCTGATATGTCCTAACCAGAAATATTTTCTTTTGAGGCAATTGCTATTTTAGAGAATAGAAAAAGAAATAATATAGATATTCTAAAACTTATATAAATACTTTAAAAATAGGGAAAGGTTCTGAAGTGGGAAAAGAACTTTCATATGCACAGAGAGATAAGTGTATGTGTGTTTGTGTCAGTGTGTGCATGTACAGATGTGATCAGAAAATTTTAGCCATCTCTGCCTGCCCAGGAAAAGCAGATGCAGTTATGTAACTCAAGTTCATCGCTCGTTGAACCCTGGTTCACATCACTTGTTCTCCAGCTGAACCAAGTGTCAAACATAATAGGGAACACACTGCTATAACAAGTTAATCTAGCAGCAGTAAAAAATCACTGTCTCAAATACAGCTGATTTGTTTTACTTCTGTTTACTTCTATTCAGTTCCACAGTTATCTGCTTTCTGACTGTAGCTCTCTGAAATTGTGCCAAATGTGTTCCAGATTTTTATCATAGTGTATCACGATAGGATCTTTCCAGCCCATGAGAACATACAGACAACAAAGCTCTTTTCTCTTCATTTCCTGAGCTACTGGCAAAAGCAATTTCATTTTCAGGATGTTAACATTATTATTTCTGGCTAAGAAAATAATAACCCATCATTAAAATGCTGATAAGGTATCAGCAAAGAATATTTTGATTGTGGTTTCCATCTACAAATACACATTTATATGTAAGTTTTTGAAAATAAAGGCACACTTTCAAGGTGAATAATAATAAACCAGTTGCCGAGAAAGACTGTTAATAATGACACAAAATACAATTAATACTAACAAAAAAAGCTATATTTGATGTAAACACATCCCATAACATGAAGAGGTCTCAATTTTTACACCTAATTGTTGGATTTGGATTACGTGCTGGAGTTTCCTTATATGAAAATGTTATATAAAAGTTGATGGGCTCTCAGTTCTGTGGGGCACTGAGGAATTTTTTGGTGTTCTACTAGAAAGAGTATCTGTATGGAGAACCACCTTCCCCAGAGTCCTGCTCTTTTTATACTTCAGGTCAGGCACCTGTTGGAGGATACACGTGAAGCAGACACCTGACTTTCCTTCCACAGAAACCACAAAACAAAAAGTTTGCAGAAGGGCTTGTGCAGGTCTCCATCTCATCATCACCTGGAGGGAAGATACGAGTGAACATCACTCCAGGGCTAAGGGATTCAGCGTTTTTACCATTCCAGAATAACTTGAAAAGGCTTTTAAACTCTCAAACACAGCACTCCTGGGAAAACCTCAAAACCTGTGAAAAGCAAGGAAAGTAAATCAAGATATTTTCCAAGCAACAGTATTTGTTTTTCCTTTTCTTTTTTTTTTTTTTTGAGTAATCACAATAATCACAATTACAATTATTATGCAGCATCTCTGATTACATTGGAAAAAATCACTAGACATTTTTTAAATTAAATTAAATTAAATTAAATTAACTATTTGATAGAGTGGGCATAAACTGATTTTTTTCATATTATTTTTAAATGCCTCAAATAGGTGTTGCTTTTGCATTAATTAACACCTCCTATTTCTCTTAAATGTTAAAAAAGCCTTTCCAATATAACAGTCCTCTCAGTTCTGCTAGGTAACTTCCTAAAAAATATTAGTAAGTTTTAATTACAGCAAAAAAAGTTGTGAAGCATTTGAAAGCTTATATATTATGTGGGCAGAGAGTTAAAAAATTGTGGTTTTTCTTTAGCAGCTTATCAAACATTCACTTTCCATTCCTTTGTCTTATGGTGCTGTGCATTTTTTTCCATTCATTGTAGAATTCAAAACACAACTGATTTAATGGATTTCCTATTTCTAAACCACTTCATATTACATAAAAAAGGAATGTATTTGTATTCTAGTGTGTTCTTGGTTTGTTTTCACCTGAGGCAAACAAAGAAAGATCTTTCTTAACCTAAATCGAATATTATACAACCCTTCCATTGAATGACAAACTTAAACTTAATGCTTTGAAGTTTCTCACTGCAAACTTTCTCTTCTCCTGTTCCATACCATCTTCCCTTTTTTTATTTTTTTTGACCCCAGCACTTAGGTAACTTTGTTCATTCCTGACTCTTTTAGTGAATGCTCAAAAATCACTGATAGTTCCTACAATTATGGCAGCAACAAATCAGTAAGGAACTGACAAGATTTTCACATTGAATAACACCAACCTAAAGCATCTTCAGTTAAAACAAGTATTAGAGGAGATCCAACAAAACACTTCTGCACCTAAAAGGTTTATATTTTTAGCACCAAGAGGCAGACAGTGAACAGAAGTCACACCCTCACATGAACTGGACATCTCAGAAAGGGGCACAAAAGTCACCATCCCTGTTACTGAAATGGGCAGTGATAGCACAAACTGCACCAATGCTTGGAACTGGCCAGCTAAGCATCTGTGTCTAAACAGACTCCTTTTAAATTTCTCTCCTCTTTGACCTTTGATTCAGAGGCTTCTCCCCTTACCTGAGTGGAGCATCTACTAATAAAAGGCACATATATATTTTTTTCAAAAAACAGAGCTGTACTTGACAAAATATGTTAAAGCACAAAATAATGAATTCAGATGTCCTTTTGCTGCTAGTGTAGTGCAGTTATAGCCATGTTAGACTATGGAAGATCATTTTAGTTCTTCACCAGATAAATTATTCCATAGGGCTGAAAGCTCAATTCAAGTTAATAAGTTTTACTCCCTCAAAGACTGCACAAAACACCAAGACAGTTCCTTTCAGATAAAATGCAACAATGCAGAAAAACATCTAAAGCTATTTTGTAATTCCTCCTCATACCAAGTTGTGAAGCACTTTGAAAGTTTCAATCAGTGCTTCCAAGCCTTCAACAAACCAGAGTGAATTATTTTTGTTTCTCTTTTGGAAAAGAGAAAAAAGACTAACAGTAAGTATGATCCTATTACAAAGGCCAACTTCAAAGGGTGACAGAAATAGCAAGCTGAACCATAGGAACAGTGCCTGACTGGACACATTTAATTCTTAGACAACTTTCAGATTTATCAAAATGAATCGAATATGAGCAAATAAATGCATAAAATCGATTAAAAGAATAAATGTAACAACTCTTCTCAAGGACCCTTTGCTTTTGCTTCTATTCAAATACAAATTTATGCTTCTGTACAAATGTTCTTAGACCACTGTTTATATCAATACTTATGCATATACATGTAGAAATTTATGTTTCAAGGAAGGCGATATTGACTCAAAAGTTGTGAGTATTTTTGGATGAAAGCAAGAAGTGTGGATGGCCAGAGATGGGGAACTCCACTAGAAACAATTACTGGGCGTTTATTTTAAGTTTGGACTAATATTATTGTAGATTTTTTTATATAAAAAAGTAAAATAAAAAGAGAGATCTCTAGTTACAGATATTTTTTACATCCAATTTATGAAAATGAAGTAATAGGACCCAACTGTTTGCATTACTATTTAAAGTTTTACTGTAAATATTAGGATAAAAAATAACTTTATTGGAAGTAAAACACCTTAGTATTGCTCAAACTATCTCTCCAAGAGATGTAAAAATACTAAGACACAAATACTTAGACACAGTTGTTCTAATAGTTTGGGAAATGTTATAAAACCTGGAAACTTGACAATGTTTAACATGCCATAATAGTATGAGCTGATGAGGTCAGCAGAAAGGATATACTGAGATATGAATATATGAAAGTGGAAGAACAAAAATCCCCAAACACAGCCAGTAAGGTCAGGAAGACAAAATAAATCCAAAGGTTCAGTGACATTGCAGCCTTGCAGACCGAAGCCAACCTAGGAAAAGCACTTAAAGCAGAAGCTGGGTAACATACTGGGTAAATAGCAGCCAAGCTAATGAAACAGCAAGCCAACAAAAGATAGAATAATTTAGTCTAAGTTTAATTAAGGCATTAGAGTTTTAGATATAAACAATTAAAAATTCAGATGAGAGAAACTCGTTTAACTCTCCTCGATCAATTTCCAGGTACGAGAGCTAAAAACTCAAGTATTGCACAGCTTCCACTGACAGTGGGTGATGTGATCCATGTCTGCTGGTACAAAGCCAACTCACAACCAAAGCAGGCAGAAAACCAAAGTCAGGACATTGTTGTAACCTGTTGTAGGTGTCACGCTTGCCCTACTTGAAAAGCAAGAGTGTCCAGTGAAGGAACTGCAAACTAAGCCAAAATCAAAATATACAGCAGAAGTGGGTGTCTCAAAGGCAACAGCCATGACCAGAAAGCATTAGCAGAGGCCACTTAAAAGGAAAAGAACAAGAAGGTGAAACACAATCTAATTCATCAGCTTTAACACAGTGTGGGAGGTATGACAGTGCAGTGAACCATGACAAGTAAAAATGCAACAGACAAAAATGAAAAATCTAAGAAAATGCACAGTTATGTCAAAAGCTGGTATCTGAGGGAGGACAAAAAATTATTGTGAGAAAGAGGTCTAAGTTTGTCATTATAAAAAGCTGCTTAAATCCAAAATTTTAGCTGTTGTAAAACAGCCCACATTCAGAGAACTCTTCATTTACTTGGACCAGATGAGGAAAAAACAAGTAAAACCAAGATGAGGATGATGTGGGATTTTGGGGGGGGTTTAACCTTCTATTTCAACTCTGTGATGTAGCATTTACATTTTTCTGTAAAATTCACAGTATAGAGGCTGAACCTAAGGCACTGGTGGTTAAGTCAAAGAATAGTAAAATGCTTTTACAGAGAGGAAATTTCACAAGAACTCTTGCAATCAAGCCAGTCTTGCTATTTAAATCCTCAGAAGGATCTCAGTAATCTGTTGACCTCACATTGTCCTAAGGGACACCTATAGAGTCCTTGGTGATGCTAGGCATCACTGTATGTTCCAAAATCCTGTGAGATCCTTATCCCCAGCTGTCCAGATTAGGAGCTGACTGGGAGTGAATCATGGTCCTTTCTGGCATATACATACAGATTTCCTTTCTAGGGAAACAGATCCACCACACATCCCTGCTTCTGGCTGGAATGAGATCAGAAGGTATGTGCATGCCCTAACCAGCCCTTCAGAAACACTCTCGAGCCAAACGCTTTAAATAGTGACCAAGTTATTGCAGATTTTCACTAATCTAAGAGAAATCAGAATTTTTACTGTGTTCAGCACCTTTTTCCATAATTAGCACAAATTCTAAATTGACTGTCTGCAAGAGAAGAGAATACAGCCACCCTATGGCCAGCTCTGCATCATTACCTGCTCAGTCTGTACAGCCTCATTTTACTGAGAGCCTCATTTTACTTTCAGCTCTGCCTTCACACAGCACCTAGAACAGTGGATCCCATCTCTTTGCAAGACTTTCTGTAAGAGAAAGTGTGATATTTTATATCTGCAGCCCTCCATGTGGTTGAAAGGCATATTTGCATCTTTCCAGTGTAACTGCCAGCACTGCCTGCCCAGCACAGCCATTTCCTTGTGCCAAGTGTCAACATCTGATTGCCACGTGATTTTTAGCTGGCCACGTTCCTGAAGTACTGGCATGACTCCAGTAATCTGACGATCTAACAAAAGTTTCAGCAGATTTTGACCCTGAAAAGTGATTCTCAATCCTTTCCAAATGTGGCTATTAATATTTATTTTTCCAATCACTCATCCATCTTGCCAGTAAAGTGCTTTGGAAATTTCTCTACTTTTTCCTAAGGCATAACTTCCCTCTTCGCCTGAATTCTTTAAGCATGATTAAAGCCACAATTATTACTTATTTACCTGGCTTTATTCACAGAGAGCAATAGATTTAGTATTATCCACTTTTAGCTCAGACTCAGGGAAACACATTCCAAGTATGTGTAACTCTCCCCCTTCAATGAAATTAATAGAAGAAAGAGAATTTATTCTGTACAAATTTTGCTGATGTGCAAATCTGAACCCATCAGAACAATGCATCATAAGAAGAACTATGAGTGTAAACATGCTTTTCAATATTATTAAAAGTGCAGCATATGTATTTGTTAAATTTCCTGCTTGCATTTTTTTACTCTGGTGGAACAGAGAAAATAACAAAGAATTCTGGTAGGTGATTAATTTTGCCTATTCCAGTGAATTATAACGTGGAACAGCTCAAGTCTCAAATTAGTGACTCTCATATAACTCATCCAGAGGCTCACAGGCCACAACAATCTTTCCTACAGAGATAATAACACTTGTTTGTAAAGATGACCACTACGGTCAGAGGGAGACAGAAGACAAAGATGCAGACCAGTTGCACGTGTCACTTCATGACTTTTAACTTTCATCTTTAACTGATTAAACAGAAATCTGAAGCCAAACAACTTCAATTCAGAGAAGTATGGGTCATGGGGGTTTTTCCTCCTAAAAAAATGCATTTATAGCTTCTCAAATACACTGTTACAATTATTTTATCTGCATACTAATTTCAAAAGCATGGCCTGTACTTAATCATCCTATTTACAGTGCTCTGTAAATTAACTGTTGGAGCAATTTACATCTAAGTCCATCCATGCCAGTGAGTCCCTCAGGCACTGCTATGGCATTATTGCAGCTCTGCTTTTCATTTATTATGGTTTGGCCTGGATGCTGTACTAATTCTACACGTTAAAATATGCCTACTTTTCTGTAGCAGTTAGCATAGATCAATTATATGTCATATGGTATATTACTTATGTGCATACAGATCTGTATACAAAGGCTGTATTATGAAGGCTCCACAAAGCCTGAATTTGAAAAGTCTTATGACAGATTTTGGGTTGTTCTTGTGGCAGATGTGTTTTTTTTCTTACCTCTGTTACTGGGGAGAAAAAAGTATGTAAAATTATAAAATATGCAGACCCATAGCATTTCTGTATATTGAATTTCCTACAGCAAGCGTGAGAGACAGAGGCAGCATCTGATTCAGGCACAAGACTGAAGTCTATGGATACAAAAAATAAATGAGACTATCACAGGACAATGGAAGAAGACTGAAAGATTTCAATTCAATGCTGCCCCATTCACACTTGGCCTCAAAGATATGGGTCTTTTTGCACATTTTCCTAGAAAGACAAGGAGCCTGCCTTGTCCTGAGTGTGTCATTCAGGCTGCAGTCGATGCTTTTTTCAACGTGGAGCAACCCCATTAAATGAGTGGAAGAGTTTGAAGTGCCTGTGGAAACAAGTCAACATTTGGCACTCTAGGGATCAAATCATAAAATTTCAGTCTTCTCACCAAGTTCTGAAACACCAAAATTGCTTTCATTTACAGTAATATAAGCACTTGCAGAGCTGTGCAGAGGTGTCTTCTCACCCACCATCATCCAATTTTCAGAGGTTTTATTTCAACTTTTAGCTGCAAAGTACTTGTGCAGTGTTTATCAACATAAATAACCTGAAGATTTATCCATTCTTATCTCTGAGAAAGTTTCTTTCTTCTTATGTAACAAAATTATTTTTTTTCTCTATCATAAAGCCTTTCAGATTTACAGAGAAAACTTAATTCTGGGAAACTGATAAAGATCTAAATATAAAGGAAGCACATATAGATGTGTTATCAGAAAAAAAACATTTATTCTTTGATTTGCCTGAGAAATGATGACTCATGCAAATTGTGGCACGTAATATTTCAATGTATCAAAAAGTAGAACATTGTGCTGTTTACATTACACTCATACAGAAACAATGGTAAAAGAAAAATCACTGCTGTAAGGCTGTAAAAGTACGGCTGTACAGTTAAGCAATGAAACAAAAGGCAATTTGATAATTTTGCTATCTTATTCACACACTTTAAGATACAGTGTTGAGTGACATGATCAAAAACTGATCTTCTAAAAGATCTGCTTCACACAAAAAGCACAGGAATGCTGGGGCTTCCTCACATGGGCTGTGCTTGTTTGACAGCAATGGTTCAAACTCTGCCCTTCTCTTTTGGTGTTCATCATTGGGTCGCTGAGTACTGCTGATCCTAAATGCACTGAATGACAATGATTATTTTCCTCTACAGACTGTGTTGTTTTCACAGGATTTTAGAGCTGTTTTTGAGATATAACAATAAAAAAAAAAAATCTGCTTTGCTCTAGGGATGCCACACATCCTATCCAGTCACCATGCAGGAGTTATGTGAGCTTAAAGTGTGCTCAGTCCAAGGGGAGTATTCAAAATAGCCCATTGTGCTCTTGTTGTCCTGTACTCCTCTTGGCATGTTAGAAACCAAACTCTTCAGAATCTTGGAAACCAGCAAAACCAAGATGATTTTTTCAAAAATTGTAGACACATCTGTCTACTACCACAACAAAATATCCTGAATAGTTAAAATGATTGACAGCATTCAAACTTCTGAAGAAAGTCCAGAGACCTTTTTGTCAGATGCAAAGAAGAAACACCAATATTTTTCCTTAAGTTCATTTTTAGAAACAGCCAAACCATTAAAAAAATGATTTCCCAAGTCAGACATTCAACATGACAAATGTGTGCCCAAACACATTAAATTTAGCAAAGTTATACACTGCTATAAACATGGCCTTGCAGCATAAATGCATTTATTTTGATAAATATGTTTACACTGCAGGATATAAAAAGCCAAGATATGAATTGGATTTGGAATTATCTGCAAACTAGTAAACAGCACTGAAATGAAATATTTTTACGTATGTTTATTATATAATACTTAATCTCTTCCTGTAATTTTATTTAGGGAAAATGGCCTAATTTATGTCTATTATATGAATAGATATACCTGTGCAGTTTAAAGACTGACTTGTCTATGGGAGGGTACCCAATACACCTAGTCCCTATGCCACATCCTGCAGCCCCCATCACCTCTGTTATCCATGACCAGAAAAAGAAAGGGACAAAATTTTAGTATTTGTCCTCAGGTGGTGATGCTTCCATCTGCTGTGGCAGGTAAACACTGTCTAGCTCTTTCAAGCGAGAATGCCTTCTGATGGCCTGTGATGGAGCAGCAGGACTGAGGAGCTGTTCCACAAAAAGGAAGGGATGCGTAAAAGCAGAGCAGATGCTAGCATTGGGCAGCCATTTCTTTCACTTAAAACTTTCCTTTTCTTAAGGCAATATATCAAAATATCTATTCAGGACAAATCTCTTATTAGTTATTAAAGATTCAACATGTAGTACTAATTTTGGAATTTATGAATTTGTAGATAAATGTCACCTCTCCACATTCCCTGAAAATATATTGGTTTTTAATTATTTTGCTGTTTTATAATTCGCCATGGATTTTTTTTTCTCACTCATACATTAGTTAGTTTTAAACTTTAAAAAAATTGCTTACAGTAGAAAAGAAGTTGAACTCCTGTAATTGCTTGATGGTACCACCCTGTCCTTTTGAGGTTAAAGCACAACAGTATGGAATTATTTTCCTTACCCTCTTTCAACAGATGAGCCAGGAGCAGACAGTCAGTTGAAACAGTGATGATTACAAATGACAACTTGTAGCATGTGTTATCACAGACACAGTATAAGTAATGCTGCTTACAATGTACTTTGCTAACCATATGGATTCAGGGAAAATTGTTTTTTCTGTAGGAGATCAGATGAATTATCACAGTATGTCTTTCCCAGGATCTGTATGGGACAGGCACGCTTGTCCCAGCACTGCATGGGACAAATGCAATGTTAGTTTAAAAGGTCTTTGGCAGACATTGGGTGAAAACCAGGCCCCTTTAAAGCTACTGACTAAACATGCACAGACATTAGCATGGCTGAGATTGTTCTAATTACTCAAATAATAGTTGGACTGTCAAATATTTTAGGTTCAATTCAGCCTGTTCACAATGTAAGAGAAACCTCTTCTCTCAATGGTTTTCTCTCTCGGTTAGGTTAATCAAATAAATCCCATCACAGGCTCACAGTCAGGCAGGGATGTGGCAGGTTCTTGAAGGTGTCAGATGTGACCCTTGCTGAGCTCGAAGTTTTCCTGAGATAACTGTGAATTTCAAATTCATCCCTTGAAGGACACAGTTCCCATGTATAGAATTTCACACCTCATTACAGAACAGCTGCACCTGATGGACACATAGGAAGTAAGAGATAAAATGGAATTATCCAGTTTAAAGTATGCCTGGACAAAAGATTTAGATATGTCTGGAAGAAGGCACGGCACAACCCCAGAAATGGAAATGTAAGGGATTGTAATTGGGTAAAATCAACATTTCCATAGAGAAAGCTAAAGGAGTAGGAAATGTGAACTATGGGACACCCATTGGTATTCCTCAATGGCAGCTTTCTCCCAAGGGTGACAGATGGCAGAGCAGGGACCCTCCCTCAGCCTCCAGCAGCAGCAGCAGAGCGGTGCCAAGTCACTGTTCTGCACCCACTCTGAACCCTTAATGACAATTTCAGCCAAATTACCATCCAGCCAAAACAGCCTGGGTTCACAGGTTAACTCTGCTGGTGTCATTAAGCTAAGTACAAAAAAAAAAAATGATCCATCTCCATAAATGACAAAGACTGAGTAGGGAACACCGTTTGAAAACCAGAAAACAGAAACACAGTGGAAAAAAAACAAAAAGGGGAGTTATTTATGCTACTGTGAAAGCTGAGGACATAGTTCAGATGGAAAAGTATACATTTATAGTGTGCAGATTTTAACAATATTTTTTAACATAATCTTTTTAATTAGGGGAGCATTTTAAAAGCTTTGGCTCATTTTCTTCAGGGTCACTGATGAAAATCATTTTGAGGCAGTTTAATCCTCCATTTTTTATTATTATTTTGTTCTGTGGTTATTTGAAAACTGTTCAATTTTCCCAGTACGGTAGGAACCTCTCAACCCTACAGAAGTAATGCAAGAGGCCAAACACACCAAAATCTTCAAAGGCACTACTTTTTCACCTCCAGTTTCTATTTTTGGTAAATATTCTCTAGTTTACCAGACTATGTGATATCAGCTCTACTGGAGACTTCACATAAGACAGTAACAGCAGCCCCCTCAAGCCTCAGTTTGTGAAAAAAAAACAACTTTCAGCAAGTGATAGAAGAAAAAAAAACTTTATTGATCCAATAACCAGAAGAATGTTTATCTTAATGCACTTAAGACCATAGATACATTTTGGTGGGATGTCCATTCCTGTGAACAGAATGCAAGGAAGTGACAAATGAAATCTGCTGCTTTGGATAACCATGCTAACTGCAAATATTTCTATATAAAACTTACTGCAATGAAATGTTCTAATACAATCAATCAGCAATCCCAATTATATAACTTATAGAAGAAAATTCACTTCTTTCATCAGCCTGCAGACCAGGGACTGTGTTTGAGCTGTCAGGATAATAGGAACCACCAGGGAGCCCAGAGACTTGCTGGCTCAGGCTCCTGCATGTACAGAGTTGTGAGGTCATGAGAAGAAAAATCATAACTCTTTGTAACTTCACATATTCCTACTGCCCAGACACTTCTCTCAGACTATTTCTAATGATTTGTCTGGGTAAATGGTATTTTCCAGTATCATTCATTGAGACAGAGAGAGCATAAAATATCTTGGGAACTGTCATTTATACTTTCCAATTCATAAGCGGTTTTCCTTGCAAATATTTCAAACAATCTCTGAAAATAGTGTTATGGAAACACCATGAATCCAGTTCTCCATCATGCAACACTTGTCAGCTGTGAAACTGTGGTCTGTTTGCCACTGGCTGCTCCATCATCCCTCCTAAAATAGGGATATTAAAAGAAATCTAAAGCCAGAAATGTCAGAAATGGAGCCTCTGTTACGTTGTCCTTGGGGGGGGTCACACACCAGGGAAGTCAGGGCATGAATGATAACCTTAAAAATTTGGAATGATAGCACTTCACATCCCCTTGAAAACGTGTCACTGACTGTGCAAGGCTGCAAGAGGAGAGGATAATCAGGTCTAAAATTGGACATTCTCTTCCTCACATTCAATTTTTTCCCTGATTCCCACAGGAAGGCCACTCTCATTTCCCTTAAATCCAAGAAGGCATTTCTTATTTTTAACCTATCCATTGTCATCTAGGTCATTATATGGTGATGATTATTCAAAAATTTCCTCCTTCTTCAGTAACTTGAAAGGAAATTTGCTTGCTGTGCTGCACACAAACTCAGAGTAGTGCACCCAGTGACAGGACATTTTCAAACAACTTTCAGTTGTATGATTCATTTCCCTACGGCTGTTTCACATGAGTACTAATACTTAGAACTTCCCTGCCAACAAGGATTGGCCTCTTGACTTACTTGTTTGGTGAGGGCAGCTTCCCTTAGGCATTTACCTCATAACATCTAATTAGCAATTACCATTGTACCATCAGAGTTCATGCTTAACTGTGACTTGCCAAGTGATGTGCTCTCTCTCTCCTTTACAGATATTAATGGCTTTTTCTGGCACAGCATCAGAAATTTGGTTCTTGTATCAGGATTATATGTACAGGCTTGGTGTATGTACAGCAATACAAAAAATACTTCATAAATACTCATCATGTGAGCACCGCAGAGAAACTCTAGATTTCACAGCGATGTGTCTAAAATCAGCTTAGTTCTGAAGCCAAAAATTTAAATGGCTGTAATAGTCCTCCTGGTAATAGAAAGAAGACAATTCAAGAAACAACAAAGTGAGTAAATACTCCCCATTTACTGTGCAAAGTGACAAGCATATACACAGGAATGCAGGTCCTCAGGGAGAAGAGAGCAGGCCCTGACTGGAGAGATTTTGTTTGCATTTGTGACTTAGCAGTTATCCTGCTCTTTGCAACTCCTGAGACTGAAAGAGTTACACCACTATTGGAGTTGGGAAATGAGTAGCAACGTCCATATGTGCTTCAGCAGAGCTGGGAAATGACTTTACAGGTCAGCTGTTTTCCTCTGAACAGGTGGATACAAGTAAGAGCAAGATGATACCATCAGAAAGCATCTGCTATATGTCACTTATTAACACTGACCATAACTTGCCAGAAATAATTAGTACTGTGGAATGAGTCATTTTACCTTGATGTAGTCAAAAGATAAAGAAACCACACGTTATCTAAAGGTACTTACATCAGGTCTAAATGAGTTAGTTTAAGCTGCAGAGCAAAGGTAGCCATGTTAGCACAGTGTGACTCTTGCTTCTAGACAGAGCTAATTAATCTGTACAGAGTGCAGCAGAAATGTGCCTATATTGTTTCTGGCAGCAGCCCAGAATGGGCCTTCCCACAGCTCTGTTGCTCTTTCTGTCAGGGACGTCAGTTCCACATCAGCCAACACTTCCTCTGCTCAACTAGAACTAAGATTTAAAGCAGCGGCACACTCTACTAACAGTTGGGACATATAGTAGCTTTTTGAAATCTGAAATGCAGGAATATGTCACTCAAGCACACTTCTCAGATAACACTCCTTCAAAAAACTCCTTTTCAGAGTCTCAGGCCAAGTATTGGAGGTCAAAGTGACGGGTAAAGAGGAGACATTTATAGAAATACATATTAGACTAAAGGTTGTTTAGTGTCATCCATGGCAGGGTTAAAAGAAGACCCTTTGCAGCCTATATATCTTCTCCTGAACATTGAGACATTGATCTGATATCCATGGTGACATTTAAGTGGATTTCCATGGAAATACTTAATTTTACATCAATCAAGTTTTCTTTGCATGGGCAAAATATGTGTAAATTTTAACAGTAAAATATCTGGCATGTTTTAGAACCTACTGCTTGATAATCTCAGTACTGCTTATTCTGATTTCATCAGTTTATTTGCTAGATGACAGTCCTCAATCAAGATTTTGTTTCTGTTATCAGCTTTCTGTTATGCCTATTATGGTCTTCAAATTGCTGTTTCTACTTCTAAAAGATTTCTGTGAATTCTGTTTGATCAGAAGAACTAACTCTGAATGGATTCCTGTAAGAAGTTTCAGTTCTCTACAATAATTATTAATTAACTTAGAATAAAAACAAAAGGCCCACGCACAACTTCACATCAGGGTACATGCACAATTGCCTACACACATATATACACTTTTTTTTTTTTTTTAACAAAGGTATTGAGGTATTAAAATATTTTACAAGCGTTTAAAATCTCATTTTCCATCCATCCTTTGAGCGTAGGCTAAGGGCAGACCTTGTTGTGCAATCAGCCTGTTGTGCTTCAGGCCTGAAGATACAGGAAGTCTCCCTTCAGCTGTCACAGTGTTGGATGGAGACTTCGGAAATGAGAGCCAGAAGTTCAGACAGCTGAAGACTCTTTTGTGGCACACTGCCAACCTCTGTCCCCTCCCTTTTCCTATGGCTTGTCCATATGCAGTCAATTCATCTTAAGTTTTGACGCAACATTTGCAAATGTTCTTTGATAAAAAGCCATCCACGAATTCCATCATCATCATTATTTGCATTTATCCTGCTACTGAGCACTGTAATAGAATTTCCTGTCATACACCATCAGCAACCTATGAATCACAGCCACCTAACTCAGCGGGGTAGGAACTAGTTGTGGAAAATTTAACTTCTACATAATTTCTTTTTCCTCAGAAGTATTTGGATAGAATCCACCTTTCAGCTGAGAAGGAACACCAGCTCTATGGAAATTCTTGATGAACTGGGTCCTTTAACACCTTATTACTTTCACAACACGATAATACTCACAAGTGTAAAAAAAATGTTTACAGCCTGTCCCAAACACTTGTGAGACACAGTGAGAATAGCATGGAAAAGGTCATTATGAAAAACTTAACAGTGGGTGGCTTCGCAGGTCTCAGATACTGCAATATTATCAGAAAATGCCTTATGGAAGAAAAACTAATAGCAATTTTCTGCCTCTTCTTCAGTGTCGAGTGTGCTTATAGATACTTGCAGCAGCCTCTACTGATATAAAGTTATACATATTCAGTAGATTAAATGTAGCCATGAAAACACATACCAGCTGAAGCTCTGATTTTTAGTCGAACATTTGGCATTGTGACCATGGATCACTTTATACAGGCTATTTTCTGTAATCAGGTGTTTGAAATAGATGAGGAGGGGTATAACTATTTTGCTTAATCATTTCTACAATTATACAGACCTGCAGAGCCCCTGTGCTATAGAAGGGTTTTGTGTCCAGATGAAAAAAACATGTGAGTAGTACTGGAATATTCATATGAGAGCTGCCCCATACACACCTTGTCTCTTAATTCCTTCATTCCTGAAAAAAGTTGCAAAATGTTTTCAATTTACATGAAAAGGTAAGGTATTGAGTGCACTGCAATTGCACATGTGTCGTAATAAATCACAAGAGCAATATGATTTCTCAGCCATACCTTTAAGTCCAGCTGTAATTGGGTCTAGACTATTGCAACTAGGTAACAAAGCTAATTCATCCATACAAGAAAGGACACATAAACTAAGTTGCTTTAAAAAAAAACACAAAAAAACCCCAAAAACCAGCTTCAAGTGTCCACAAAGGAAATCTAGGAAATGATGTCTTTTCATGGTCTCCCACGCTGACTGGACATGCATTAATAAGGCATTAGATGTGGAAAAGATGCCACACATACATTTCTTTTGGGAGGCCTGACACACTGCTTTCTAGCCATGGCATTCAGAAAGTATTTTCTACTGGATTTAAAAATAAAAATCAGAAAATTGATTAATGCTCTGTTTCTTCTTCACAGTGAGAGTTCTTCAGCTGACTGACTTTCTTGCTTCTTTCCAATGCCACTGACACTTGAAATACACTAACAATTACACTAACAGAGGCAGTGCAGTCTCCTGCCATTTAAATATACTTTTATGACAGCAAAGGAATTAACCCAACTCCAGGAACTCATAGCCCTCGTGTAATAATACCGCTATCACTGTCAATAAAATTAGATTTAACCATATTTTGAGCAAAGGTTTATTGCTTTTATTAGTTAACGTCTGAAAATGTTTCTGTGTTCATATTTTCTTAGAGAATTAATTGTTCACCTCAATACTTTTCACTTATTCTCCACTTTGAAGTCTCCTATAATTATTTTTAGAAGACTTAAACCTTCAGAAACACAGGAAAAGGAAAAGCAGCTCCAGAACCAAAGTCTTCACTTAGTTAGAATTTTGATGCAGTTTTTCTTGAAAATGCAGTAAAAAGAAACAGAGCAGATACTCACATAGCCACTGGAGAATTGAGGCTATAAACCTGGGTCATACCTGCCATCTTTTCTGTGTCCATTTTTTTAAAGATTGAGAGCAAAAAAATATTGTGATGGCATGTACACCTAATTTAAGATTAATATTGTGACAGAAAAAAGCAGTATAGCCTGCCACCTAGAAGATAGATTTCAAACATTGATTCCTTGGGTAGTCTCGAGTGTAGATCACAGCCCTGAGAATTATTTCCACTGAGAAAACTAATAGGCTGATCATTTTCATAAGAATGGATTTTTTTCAATTACGTGTTTAATAAGACGAAGTTGAAAAAAACTATCTCAGCTTTCCCAAATCACACCAGAAATGGGAAGCAATTTTATTTTAACAATGTTAAAAACATTTCATGCTGTTTTCATTCTTAATTTACATTAGGCTGCGTTCTATTATATTAAAAGTCAGAGATAAGCAAAGGAAATGTAGAATTGAAATATTTTTACTATATTGAAATAATAATAAATAAAAACTTCTTGAAATTAAAGTAGGGGATAAACAAAAATTAAATCCTTCAGGTGTCCTAAATGATAGTCCTAAATTTTTTTTAATGTAGAATTTCACTGAAAGACACTATGCTATCATATCCTCTCTCTCCCACAAACAAAAATCCAGTTTCTGACTTGCTTTACTCTATTAACTGCTTGTAAAGATTATTTTATTACCTCCCTATGAGGTAAATTGTTCCTGTTTGGCACAGACTACTGGAAAAATCAATGCAGACCCATGGAAGGAGTAACAGGAAACACTGGGGTTTCTCAGAACTCCCTGACTGTCCTGGGAGATGTGTCAATTTAAGGCATCCTTTTAGCGAGGTACAGCATATTCACCACTTATTAATCTCACTGTGCTGGTAACAATAAAGCTCAATAGCTTCTTTCATGGCTGATTATTTTTAGAGTTGCAATGGAGGAAGAAATGAGAATGAAAATACAGAGGAAGACACAAGACTTACTGTAAGAAAGACCAACAAGATGTCTGTAGGAATCTCATTACACACACATGCACAAAGAAAAAAGAACCTGCAGTAAGAGTAGCTATGTGAGTACTTTGAGAGGGAAAAACAAATTTGACACAAATTCAGTCTGTGTGTTATTTTGCACAGTATGTGAGCCCACAGAATGGCATACAGTGTGAGCTGCCTTTGTGAGCAAGTAAAGAACAGACCAGACACATAAAAGCAGAGGGAAGAAGGCAGGTAAAGAATACTCATGCCTCAATTGACTGGAGTACAGAAGCCTCACACATCTCAGGTGTACACAACTCTAGCGTCTCATGAATCATCACTATGAAGCAAACAGGATTCATCTTTACAATAGCAATTGACGTGTAATCTGCAGTTTACTCTTTCCTTCTCACACACGGCTCAAAAATGTAGGTTGTCATATTCACTTGATGTTACTGTTAGGCGTTAGATTTCATTATTTCACAAGCAGCTGAAACTACGTCTTTTATAAAGCAAACAGATTGCTCTTTGTTCATGTGATGGTTATTCATTCTGTCGTTAGGTGAGATACCAGAAAATAAATACTGATGGTTTGGTTTTGAATGCTGTATTGCTCAAACTCTGTAAAGTACCTCTTGGGAGAAGGATGACGGAATGCTGTTTTCCCTGTGATTAATCATTCTCTATTATTGCACCCTTTTCATGAGGAGGATGATATAACACATATGGCTGCATAAAAACATTCATACTTCTCAATTCAAAAAATTAAGCTATCTAATCTCCCTATGCTCATGTCCTACCTTGGCCTTTTGCCAACATTTTTATGAACTCCATGGAAGAAAAATTAAATAAGCAACCGATAAAATTTGTGCTTAAAAAGGTCTCAAAGCTAAACATGTATTTCTCTAATATAGTGTAATTTGCAGCACTTATTTGTCAACAGCACTGACAGACACATTTTGGACCAAGCGGTTGCCAGATGACCCTGATTGCCTTGCAAGCTGCTGCAGCTAAACTGCTTTACATTGTCATGGAATGAAGAAGAGGAGCTGAAGTTCTAAAGCTGATTTAGTAAGAAATAGACAGTTTTAATGACAGAGACTATTATCCAGATAGTGAATGAAAATGGTGGAGACATGATATCTGTTGTTGTCCTATGAATGTGAAAGCACTATTTTCATGAAACAGGTCCTCATAGTCCATCTGACTCCAGTATTGATCTAAATATTATAGAAAAGATGCCAGAATATTTAGTGCCTTCCATTTACTCTTCTGCTTAGAGTATCAAATGTTGTTGGGTAATGATTCAAAAAGGCAAGGCTGAGCATAAAGTTCACCTTTAACTCCTGAGTGGAGGGAAACCAAAGATTCTGCACTGGGACGTTTTCTTCCTGTTCTCCATGCCTTCATGATCTGTAAACGATGTTACTTTGCAGAGCTCACAGTGGGAGTCACAGTTTTAGCAATGTTGTACATTTAATTTCGAGAAAGTACAAAACTCTGGTTTTGTCAAAGGAGAGAATCAATAGAACTCAGTTTGGCAACTCTTCATATTTTTTCCCCTCCCCCAAAACATTGATTAAAATATAAATATTAACATTACTTTCCTTTTTGCATTCTAGACTAGCTCAATACTGTAGACCTAAGTTTTTCCGGGAGTACAGACTTAAACATTTTTTACATGGTAACAAACAAAAGCACAAAAGTAAAATTAAAGAATGAAATCCTGAAGTTACTCATGTATGATAAATTTTTTCCCATGCAATGACAGTGAACTGCATACACTGGATACACATACAAATCCCAGTTGTTTCTCCCTGCAAAGCTAGATTTTATTCTTTGAGTGCATTGCTATAATGCAAGAAGACAAAAAAAGATATCATGGCAATTCCATTAAAATGTGAAAATTAGTGATGGACTACACTGAAAAAGCCAAATTGTTCTGCAGTGTGAGCCTGGCAATGTCCGTGGAATTAAACCAGAAATTAATTTGGAAATACACAGATACACCACTGGATTAATTCATTGAGCAATTTCTTTTCATTATGCAAGAAAACCAGTTTGAAATCTAGTGAAACTGTATAGGCTAATCTGATTCAATGCAAGCTGGAATGTTTGCTGTATGATCAACACTCCTTAGCAGTATTGCATTATCTTTGCTTAAGGTGTACAGGAAATGATAAATGCCCTGACAGGCACTGGATCTGGAAGCTTACGTGAATGACAAGTCGAACAAATCTCTTCCTGGGATATGTGTGCACTACCAGTGAAAAGTTTAATGTAATTTAAGACGTGAAGGTGAGGCCACAGAGGCTCAAATTCACTCATAAACCCTCCATCAGCCACCTTATTTATTAGATACTTGATTGTTGCATAATGTTGGCTGGGGAAAAAATGCAGAAAACATAGAACAGGAATGAGCAAGTTGTGCTGTGGTAGGCTGAGTAATAGCAGGTGACATCACAGAGCACTTGAACAGAAGAAATTCTACTTTTTACATACACTGATTATTTTACTTCTAAAAATGTTAGAAATTTGGTGCTAAACTTTTAAAGTGAACCAAAACAACATTTGAATACTTCATAATTAGATTATTTTGGGACTGCAGTTTAAATGTGTTTGTGACACTGTATTCCATAAAGAAACAGATCTGCACAATGGTTTTCAGCACACACTATTAATAGCTAAGAATATGTCTACAGAAGACCAGGAATTTCAAATTTGGTGCAGTTCTGTAACAGACTTTTGTCATGTATCAGAGTTCTTCAGAGACCATAGCAAATTTCAAATTTCATACAGTGTGAGGCTGCAATATCAAATTTTATGCAAAACAAACGATAAGCAACACAGTTGAGGTTGAGACATCTATAAGTGATTCGAAGTCCAATCATGACTGAGGGATCTCAGCTTAGGAACCTCTGAACTACCCATTTGGTATGATGTGTTGGTAGTTATCTTCCTAACTTACAATCTCCCTCTCCCTTTCTCCTGGCATCCTGTCTTGGTCACGCATGAGGAAAAAGCAAGTTTCTGAGCCAAACCCTCACCCTTGCTCTATTCTGACTCACACAGGAATGCAAACAAACATTTTCAAACAGATTAACGAATCTGAAGTTTGCAGCCACTACTAGAACAGGAACTGGTAGTTATCACGAGATGATTTTTATCACAACTTTGCCATACATTCTGCCCCTAGCAATATTTAAGCAGTATTTTAACAACATGAATGATTGGCTGCACAGAGGGCACATTATTTTATCTCTAGTTTACAATCAGGTCAGAGCTCAAGCAGGATGCCAAAGTGTTCTTGGATCACACTAAAAGACATTGGCAGGATGGCATTACAGCTGGCAGGCTAGACTGCAGCACAACTACACAGGGTAGGGTTTAAGTGTTGCCCAAAATAGCAGTCCTGCTTTAGATGGACAAACATTTTTTCCTTCTAAGACGGCTCGTTAAATGGAAGCTGTGACATGCAGAAAAGTGACAAAGCTGTGCCTGGCTCGTGTCTGCATCTCTGCAAGGAGTCATGCAACCATGTGTCCTCCCTGAAGAACTCTCTTTGCACTATGTGATGAGCCATGCAATCCTGCTTGATGATTTCTCAAGAAAAATGAAGCCTTATTTTTACCTAGGTTTCATCTTCATTAAAAATACCTTTACAGCCTGCTTCAAATACTGATGTGGAAGGTGCCCTTTCACTTGCTTTTGCTTCTAAATGAATAAGTTAATAAGTTTCCACAACTAGTGCAAACTGCTTTACCCTTGCCCTTCACTTCTCTGTTGTTAGGTGAGAAAAGCTCTAGAGCATTTTGCCTTCTCATTTACTTTGATTATTTACAGCCCCACTCTTACCTCCACTGCTATAATTGCTTATGAGTTACACAAAATCAGTCAGTTGCCTTTATTCATACTGAATAGCCCCACAGACTACAGTGAAAGCATGCTGAGTGCAGCATACTTCAGTTTATGACACCCATGAATCTCACCAGGCTGAAGAACTTTACCAGGGGAAGTAATTCAGAGAGTAACTTCCACAGTCTGCAAAACAGGACACAGCTTCTATCTCACTCTTCCCAAGACTCTCTGTCTCTAAAGTTAACACAAGATCTGAGTCCATCCCCTAGTTCTACTTCTGGCATAGCTATAAAACTGTGCAATAAAATTGAATGTGCAAGTAAAATTCAAAAAACAAATTTAAATTTGAAAACAAACAATGCCCCACAGACAATAAAACCAGTGAAAATTATGGCATGAAACCGTAGTTACCTTAGAGCAGCCAAAAAAAGACCTCGCCAGATTCTAAACTTTTCTTAGAAGATCTTGCAAAATATCTACATGCAAAAATTATCTTGTGAAAGCTGTTAGATATGGAAGTAGCCAAATAACCATAATTCAGTGTGGTCATGACAGAGAAGGAAGGTTCCTCCTGGACTCCTGATACCCTGATCTACTATCTCAAGTATCAAGCCAGAAGGAAAGGTCACACAGCAGTGACAGCACCAGCACTTATAGAAGCATAGCCTGCCAAAGCACTGTTCAGGAAAAGGCACAAACCAACCATTCCTGCACCCATACTAGCTTGGATTGTATCTTGATGTACAATTTGCTCTTATTTTCAGCTCTGCTGCACAGCCAAAAGAAAAAGGCATATTGCATGTGTTATTAACAAGACTGAAAACAAGCCCTGAAGCTTAGAAAAATGTATTAATTCTTTGGATGAGCACTTATTTACACCCTAATGTGTTGGCTGTCTCCTCTATTTCAGCAGCTTTATTATCAGGGAGTCACCTCATTCTCTCAGAAGAGAAAGAAATCTAGGTGTGGGTTAAATTGTTCCTTAACATACTATGGACAAATTATGCTTCTGGTTTTGCTGCCCAAGGGATTTCTCCCCATAAACACAAGCACTTGGAATTTTCCCCATTACTCATTTAATCTTTGCTCAGCTGCCACCATGGCATTTGGGACTGCTCAATACAGTTTTCAAAGCCCTGCATCTGATATTTATGAACCTATAAACTGCTGCTGTTTGTTTGAAGCAGCTCAGGCTGTTGACAGGGTTTGTTTCTGGGTCTGATGGTAAGCAAGTTTTGACTGCATTCAGGTTCATCTAGAGTGAAACCTTGAAATATCCAGTGAGAGACACCAAATAACTCCATGTCTATATTCTTATCAGCCTTAGTTGTCTAAAACACCTTCTGAGGATGGGACAGATCAGAACTTGCCTTACTGTCCTTTTATTACTAGTATCCCTTTCTTTCAGCATTGTTAACAAATAGCCACCATGGTTTCAGATTATTTTCCCCAAGAAAACTCTATTTCCCTATCCTACATTTCCTGATATATGCATTTGCTGTGAAAGAACAAAGACTGTAAGGTATATATTTCACATTAGCTCAGCTGTGTCTGTGGAATGCAGACGAGAAAAGTTCAATAATGGCTTGGCAGCTATATATTGTTTCAGCAACATCACTGCAACGACTGTGCAATGGCTGTAGTCCAGTTCTTGCTCACTACAAGGATTTTCTAAGCTAAAGAGAGGCAGGAGCCTGGAAAACCCTAAAATTTTCTACCTGATTTCCTACTGTTTTTTCTTTCTCCATCATTCATGCATCATTATCCTGAAGTGGTGGAAGAAGTAACGCTGCACATCTTTCTGTTTATTTTTCCACTTTTCACAGTGTACAGTGGGAAAGCTCCCAGACTGTGGAGCATTACAAACTATACTTAATGACTCCTGGTGTCACAGAAAAGACTGAACAAAGTTTCATCAATATCTCATCATTTACATGATGCCCCTCAGAGTTTTATTTTCAAATAAGAAGTTCCCATAGTTCTACTTGCCAATGTGAGTATAAACAAGTTCCTCTTTTTTGGAACTTATATGTCTTCTATGACCACCAGCAACTGTTTGAATAAAACACCACCAGATGTGCTGGTTTTGGCTGGGGTAGAGTTAATTTTCTTCACAGTAGCTAGTATATGGCTGTTCTTTGGATTTGTGTTAGAAAGTGTTGATAAAACAGAGATGTTTTAGTTATTGCTGGGCAGTGTTACACAGAGTCGAAGTCTTTTCTGCTTTCCACCCACTTCACCAGTGAGGAGGGTGGGGTAGAACAAGGAGCTGGGAGAGAACACAGGTGACCTCACCTGACCACAGTGATATCCCACACCATTTGGCATCATGCTCAGTATGTAAAACTGAGGGATGAAGAGGAAGGGGAGAACATGGTGTTTGTCTTCCCAAGTCACTGTTAAATATGATGGGACCCTGCTTTCCTGGTGATGGCCGAACACCTGCCTGCCCGTGGAAAGTGGTGAACTGATTCATTGATTCTCTTTGTTTGTGTGTATAGATTGTGCTTTTCCTATTAAACTGCTTTTATCTCAGCTCACGAGTTTTCACACTTTTTTTCTTCCAATTCTCTCTCCCAATTCTCTCTCCTATCCCACTCGGGTGAGTGAGCAGCTCTGTAGGTCTGAGTTGCTATTTGGGGCTAATCCACTTCACCAGAGAATGTTCCTGACATGAAAAATGTCATTTTCCATCCCATTTGAGTCATCTCTAGTGTGGTTCTGTCCAGGTCCAACTACAGTCTCTCAAGGAATTCTCAGCAAAGGTTGGGGAACACAAGCCAAGGACAGTCCATTTGCCACTCTTTTCAAGAGGGAAATAGTTTAACCTTAAGTTCATGACTAGACCAGACCACTTGACAAGAACACTAATAATAATCCCTGACATTGTTTAATTTTCTAGCAGATATGCAATAACAGTGTCTAGGCAACTCTCAACACTTAATCTACTGAGCTTCAGTTTAAGGTGGGAGGCACAAGGACAATAATGCTTGCTTTCCCAATAGTATTTTGGTAAGTAATTCTCATTACTTCAAAGATCAAGGTAGGTCTAACTTTATTCACCAAGGACATCCATGGGCAGAAAGGGATTTGAACTCACCATAGCTCAGAATCCAAGCAAATGGAACAAACTTTTTTCCTGTGGACAAAGCCTGTAGCTAGGATTAATGCCAAAACTGATAAATGCCTATGGTTGTGCCAGCACTAGCCCACAGCAAATGGGATACTTAAGCAACTCCAGATAGGACTAACCCCATGCTAAGACAGGTCTCTAAAGTACATAAAGTTCTCCTTTAGTTTAAGTTTTCTCTACTAATTATGAAGACAGCCTTGATTACTATTTTGGTATATATACTTTAATTTTAGGAAGTTAAAATTAGAGAAGAATCCCACATCAAATCCATCTGTGAAACAAAAAACAAAACTTAATAAAGACTTTAAAGGGAGCAGTAAAACTTAGGAAAGTTAGATTTAGATATTTGGCTTAATAAATTATAAGAAATTTTAGCAAGAACTTCTATAATTCAAAATGTAAGATGCAATCATTTCACTAACAGTTTTGCACAGTTTCTAACCTTTTTTCCTCCTAATGGTAAATTTTAGGGGCTTTTTTTTTCATTATCATAGACTCAGTGACCTCCAGATAAATTACACTCATTTTATAAAATTCTTTTCAGTTTCTTTTATTTCTCACAATCAAATGTATGTGTGCAACTGTAGTTAAAGGTTAAGAAGTCAGAAGTATTTATCATTGAAATGACACAGATAAAATCTGCTAAGGAACATCTGCTCTAAGAAATTTATTATCGCAATACTTTCTAAGCACTCTCTTGATTATCTTGCAAAGATCTGCATACTAACAAATCTGCAGAATATCAATTTGCAGTGCATATATACTTACTTCTTAACATATCAGAAAAGCATAAAAGGATGAAAATTTCAGGCACTGTCTATCATGGGGCAAACTCGATTCTAGAAGATTTATCTTACAGTGCCACATGCTTTTTCATATTCTCCATCCCAATTCTATATTTCCTGTTCTCAATCTTGAAGCAAACAGTGTGGGAGATTGTTTGCTCAGATATATCTTGGATCCCCAAACAAATGAGAATGAATGTCTTGTTTTCCTTTGGTGAAAACTGCCATTTCTTGCAATAGAGGGATATAAATAAATACACATCAAATTATACAACATGTCACACAGCAGACAGTCACAAGATGAATTTGTCTTTTTTAAAGGCATAGCTGAGTATAGATGCTGAGAAAATGAAAACAGTACCTCTGTTATAATGTACAGCATGACTCCTTTGACCTGGAGATAAAGGAAGAAAAAGCAACAAAGCCATGTCATATCTAAAAGATATAAAACCAGAGAAACCAGTGTACCCTGGTTTTGGGTACAAGCTTTCTCAAAAGAAAAAAAAATATTTCCTTTACATTCCATTCTCTTTATCAATACAGCTTTATTCCCAGAAACCAGTACTATAGGTCACTTAGAGAGAAATCACTCATTGCTAATGGAGAAACAAATCAACAATATATTTACTCAGCTAATGCACTTCCCTAGGTCACATTATACAGGAAAGCTTTTAAAAATCTTTTGTTTGACTGATCATATTATAACCTGAACTATTAGCTACTCTGAGTAGGAGGCCTTGTTTTAATGCAAAGGCTTTAAGGGTACAGTTCAGATGTGCTCACTGCTGGAAGTAAGGAACCACTGTGCTGCAAAACAGCTGTATTTCTGGCAGATGAAAGGTGCCTCAGGAAAATATGAACACTCTCAATACCAACTCCCAGAATTTCTGCTGCAAACTCGGCTCGTGACCCTGGTGTAAGGGACAGTCCCAGCCAGTGGGCAGAGCTCCTACTGGGCATTTTGGGATGGTGTGACAGAAAGCTGAGGTTTTTCTTGGTCCTTTGAATTAACTTAAATAATCACCATTTTGTGGAAAAGTGAAGGGGGCATTTCATGGTGTGCAGTCTGTTCAGGCTCAATTTACCACTGGGAAAAAAGCCACAGAACGTCTGAACACAAGAAAGAACATCCTGACACTGAGGGAGGCCAAAGACTCCCACAGGCCGTGCCTAAAGTTTGGGGAGACTGCAACCTTGTACCTGACTGCACTGCACTTGTGCAGCACATTCCTGCATTTGCTACACCTTCAGTGCATATGCAGTGATGGTTTACTGAGGAAGAATTGCCAACTTTCCTTACAAAAAGCCTTACAGATCCTCACTCAAAATCAAAGATGCAAACTGAAATCTCATTAGAGGAAACCTATCCTGGCATAAACCATCTGCAACTAATGTGAGTCCATCTAAGTGCAATATTATTTGTATTTCTCTATATATTTAGATGTTACCTGGGGTTTAGCAGTTTTTTATTTCTGGTTTTAATCTAAATGCTAGTTTCTATGTCAGAGAATCATAGAACAGGCCGAGTTGGAAGAGACCCATCAGGACAATCAATTCTAACTCCTGATCCTGCACAGGACAACACCAGGAGTCACATCATGTGCCTTAGAGCATTGTCCAAAGGTTCCTTGAACTCTGCCAGGCTTGATGCTGTGAGAACTTCCCTGGGGAGCCTCTGCCAGTGCCCAGCCATCCTCTGTGTGAAAAGCTATATTCTGATATCCAAACTAAACCTCTCCCAACTCAGCTTCATGCCACTTCCTTGAGTGCTGTCACAAGTCATGAGAGTGAAAAGTACCTGCCCCTCTTCTTCCCCACAGGAGGATGTTGAAGACTGTTGAAGACAATGAGGCCTTCCCTCAGTCTCCTCCAGGCTGAACAGACCAAGTGATCTGAGCTGCTCCTCACATGGCTCCCCCTCAAGGCCCTTCACAATCCCCATGGTGCTCCATTGGACACTCTCGAACTGCTTTCCCCAAAGCTCCTAAAACAGAAACGACTTCTCAAGGAAGCTGGAGCCAGTATGCACAAAAAAAACAAAGTTTATCATAGAATGTTTTGAACTGGAAGAAACCTCAAAGGTCATCCAGTTCCAACTCCCCTGCTCTGAAAAGACCTTCCAACCTTCCACTAGACCAGGCTGCTCAGAGCTCCACCCAGTCTGGCCTTGAACATTTCCAGGGATGAGGCATCCACAGCTTCCCTGGGCAACCTTACCACCCTCACAGTAAAGAATAGTCAATAATAACCAATCTGAACTGACTCGTATAGTTTAAAGCCATTCCCCCTTGCGCTATCACTACATGCCTTTGTAAAATCTTCCTCACCAGCTCTCTTGTGGCCCCTTTGAGATACTGGAAGGTGCTATAAGGTCTCCACAAAACTTTCTCTTTTCAGGCTGAACAGCTTCAACTCTCTCAGCCTGTCAAGACACTTCTATGGTTTCTACTAGACAAATATTTCCCTCTACAACATTTTCTACTTCTGAAACTGAATTTTCATTAACAACTCGTTACCAAGAGCTGACTAAAAGAGATAATTCATTATTTGTGAGGAATGTAAAACACAAAAGAAAGGTCTTCAATGCAAAAAAAAAAAAAAAAAAGATGGGCATGACAAAGGGCTTTATATTACCCAAAGGAATTATGTGTTGTCCAGCCTATTGTTGTATTCTTTCTCTGTCAGTCCAGTTCACATTCACCATTTTAGTCTCGGGGATTTTTTCAAGGAATGCTATTATTATAACTATTTTACATCAATCAAAGGAAATATTAAAAAGGGGAGTGTAAGAGTAAGTAATTTATGTCATCAAATAAAATCTTTTCTGTCTCAAACGTGAAACAAACCCTTTTTGACTGCAAGTGTCAAGGTCAGAATTACATTTTATTTAGCTATTTATTTTTGTACTTTACACTAACAAGTACAAAAAACAACCTTCTGAAGCAAAATGAATGCAACACTATTTATGTTCCAAAACAAAATGGAAGATAACAATTCTTTCTGCCAGAATTTCTCTGATTTGAAAAAACATATCCTAAATCTGTATTAATTTACAAGCTCTAGTGCAATTTTTGTTAATGCTAAAATATTTTAAAACCTATTCTGAGGGGCTGATAAATTGTCATCCATGTAAATTTACCATAATTATTGCTGGTCCACTTCCTGGAAATACTCTAGAATTTTTGTTTTGGAAAGACTTCAAGAGGGGAGGTATATCACCATTTGCTTGTCCCATTCATTTTTCTAGCATGCTAAATTGGCCACCAGCGTACATGCACAGCAGTCCAAACAGACCTTTAGTTTGACTCATTACAGATGTTCTAATGTTCTCAGTATTTAAGATAATTGCTTTAGAGAAGAGAGGATATGGCTTTCCTAATAAGTTTGTGTTTTGTTTCAAAACAGCAGTGGCAGTGCCATTCTCTTTTTTAATCTGTTTTGCATTGCTTAGCACAATATTTTGCACTTTGAATGTAAACAGATTGCCCTTTGATGTCAGGACTAATTCCTTGCATGTTGATGGAGCAGAATATCAGAGATGAAATCAATCATATGGCTCTGAGACAAGAATCCATCTGTACCATCATGTTAATTTGAGAACATATTTGGAGCCAAGATAAAACATAACACTGCATGGAGCTAAACATCAAGCTGATCAGCAGAGACACAACAAAATGCCACTGAAGTCCAAAGAAAATAAAATCAGTGAGAAAATTTAATCAAGTTGTCCAGCAGTATTTCTTTATAGCACTACAAACGTGTGTTGCATGCATAAGTTCATATATTAGAAAAATAATAAACTGCAAAAAATTTGCAGACATATCACAGTTGAGTTTCAGTGCAAGTATTAAAGGGCATTAGATTTTGGCACAGTTTCTTTGGATCTGACATGGAAGCAACTCAACAAACTCAGCACAAAATAATTCAATCCTAAAAAGTTGCTCCTTCTGTCTATTGGAGTAGGGTACTTTGTTGACAAGAACTGTTGGCATATGAACTTTAGTTAGCCCTATAGCATAACGGAGTAACTTAGTCCTAGAAATAGATGAGTACATTGAGTGTAAAATACATGTCAAGTATTGTGAATGTGTCTTTGTGGAAAGCCTTTGAGATGGGCTGATTGTGAGCACCAGCACCAGAGACTTGCTGGGTGCTGAGGAAGGTTGACCACAACTTTCTCTACCCACTGAGAGGACTCCCTCAGTCCCCTACTTGGATTAGGGTGAGCCTGGATTAGGCAGAAAAGATGTGAGAAAAATCACAGCATGGTAAAGCTCAACAGAAACTAACTTCTAATGAATTGTTCAAATCCATAAAAATGATGTCCTCCATCTGTTTTAAAAAACACGTAATATTCTTCATGTCACTTAACTCGTTCCAAACACTGTGTGGGAGAACACAGAAGAAATATTAAACTAAACTAGGAGTATTTCATAACATTTTGTGGCATCTCCTCTCAGTAAACTGTACTGCCTACTGTAGTTCTTCACATAGTTGCATTTTATGCTGCATTCCTAAAAAGCCACATGACACTTGCCTTTGGGTCAAATTCATAATCACTCAACAGTAGCACGCATTCATTCAGCTACTAGCAGAAATGACAGAATGTTTTTCCAGTAGTATTCTAGTGGAAGTAATCTACAGAACTGGAGAAATAGGCATGGAGAGCTCTAAGTCAAATACAGACAGCTGAAAAAGACAGACCTATATATCTTCACTGAAGATTCATCAGTTCAGAAAGACAAACATAAATGTCAGCTGGTCATCATGATTCCTTGATTGTAACTAAGGAGCTACAGATAAAGAATCAGATCATTGAGAAGTGTTTCATATTTCACAGCAGTTTTGTTCTGCTTTGGGCACTAGAGCTGAACTATTCCTTTTCCTCTCGCACCACGTGTCCAAAGCTGTATTGCCTGGATCTTGTAGGCAGCTGAGAATACCACTTTGGGTACAGGTAAAACCCACTTTGCAATTTTTTGCATGGCCTGCCTAAAGCCACAAGTGGGTGGAGCACTCTTCATCCTCTGGCATGCAATCCGCTCAACTTGTCCAACATAAGAAATCATAAGAGTGGAAAAAAAGTGACTTCTTCTGTTACGATCCAGTCTATCTAACCACAATTCCTGAAGGTATTCTAACAAAGTATGTGAAATTGTTTTATTTCATATAGTCATGAACTTGTATAATTGCATGGAAGCCTGGAGTTGAAGGAAAATCACACAAATGTGAAGATCACTGATTAGGTCTCTGCAGTGTGGGTGTAATATGGAAAATTGGGCACATTGGCAGGTATTTGAAGAAGAAAGGGATTCCATTATTCTACTGTGTCATTCTTCCATTTTTCAGAAAGTAATAAGAAAATGCTCCCTTTGCTTTTCCTTAGATGTGGGATGACTCAACAAAACCTGAAATTCTGCTATCTTCAGCATTGTTCAAAGATGTGATACAGGAGCAACATGTCAGCATGAGGAAGACAATAGATGCAGAACATAAACAGAACACAAAATAGCTGCAAATATTTTTCTATGCCTCTTTCCAAAAGTAACCAAGGAAGTGTTTACAAGGTCCCTATTATGGGGTGCCAGCAGGTCAAAGTATTATACCTAAAGGGAGGGTGAAAAGAAGACAGAACCAGGTTCTTTCCAGTGGTGCCCAATGACAGGATAAATTAAGATACAGGAGATTCCCTCTGAACATGAGGAAACACTTTTTTTACTCTAAGGGTGACTAAGCACTGAACAGATTGCCCAAATAGTTTGTGGAGTCCCCAGCCTGGCAGATACTCAAAAGATATCTGGATATGGTCCTGGGCAGATGACCTCCAGGGGTTCCTTCCAAATTTAAGCATTCTATGATTCTGTGACAAACAGGAAAGAAATCTATTTCGTAAACCTACATTTGAAAATCTTGGCTTGGTGGAGCAATTTTGAAATAATTTCCATACAGTTAATGAACTACATGGGAAAAAAGATCAGAACTGTATGTTGTTGTTCCATTGTATTAGACTGGTAGCCAAGTTAAAAAAAAGAATTGTAAAGCAATTGCTTGAATAAATGATCAATGCTATTTGCAAGAAATTTGCATGTTTTAAAGTCTACAGTTATCACTAATGCATTAAATTGGTTTCTTCCTCTAGTATTAATGGCAGTGTTGAAAGATGTGTTCTGGGAGACTACTCACCCCACTAAGAAAAATACAGAACTTTCCCTGGTGCTCTTTATCTCTTGTTATTCTTCTCTGGGGCTGTTTATGTCCTATGTTATTTCATAACAAAGGCACTCATTTCTATCCCAAGGAGCTGAATTCCACTAGAACTAGAAATGGCACACACCTGAGCTAACACATCAACATTTCTGCACAGCAGCTGTGTAGTCACCACAGATTACTTCTTCACCACTCCAGGACTGATTGAGCAATGCAGCCCAGAGACCAGCCCAGACATCCCAAGAGGACAGGTAGGGTATTTAACCTATGCACTGAGACAAGGATTCAGTCCCAAATGCTGATTTTATTTTCTTGACTTTTAATTAGGCTTGTCTGACCTTCTGTGTCTAAAGAATTTGAATAAACATCTTTTCTGTAGGAGCTCTATACCCCCTGCACATCTGACAGCACAGTTTTACTGCAAATGTTTCCATCTCCTTTTAAAAGCAGGTCATTTGTCTAGTTGAATCAGACTTATATAAGACACAGCTTACCAGGGTAGCAAACGTGCATTAGCACTCTTTTATTAATGAGTTCTACACAGTGGGACTCAACCATTCTTTCTGCTGTACTCCCAGAAAACTGAAAACAGGCAATGGATTTAAAGCAACTTTGTAACCAAGTTGCACCTCATTGATAGATGCAACTTAATAGGTGCAATTAATAGGTATTTTAAGCTTTTGTAGTGAGACTGCTTAAAACTAAACTTTAATTAACTCCAGGTAATTTCTGCTTACTCTTCTCTTAATTTGATTTAGAAAATAGATCATGCGAGCTGATGCTCACAAATCAGGAAGTTTATTTTCTTACAACTTTTTAAACAAATATACAAACAAACAAAAATATATTTTATATTTAAAAAAACCCCATATCTTTCTAATAATATTTTCATTATGCAGGAATTTACATAAAATATAAATATTTATATACACACAATTATTTACATATGGATATATTAGCCAGACACACTTTAGTAATGAAATATGCTACAGTACACACCAGGACCCATGGACAGAAAAAGCAACCTAGAAAATGTAAATACTAGAAAATATTCTTAGCGGAAATCAGAAATATGTAATTGGATCAATTTTTTAAAAACATCTCAGACTTTGATGAGAAATTAAAATAGGTTTTAGCTCTGTGGGTAAAAAAGCAGCCTTAATAATGACTATTTTAAGTATAGAATATTTTTTCTGCTGAAAAAGAAAATCTAAGCAGGGGTTTAAGAAAGAAATATGGCAGACTAATGTGACAGAAATGGTTCCTATAATAAAAGAAGATAGAAAGGGAGGATCCTATAGTAAAGCAATAGGGCAAGCTGAGAACTGACTGCACCTGAAAAAATTTCAATGGAAAAGGAAATCACTGAAATCAGGGAGGTGATAGACTGACAAATAAGTTAGACATAGCATAGTCTGCCCAAGAGATTTGCACTGAATAAATAGCTTGTATGCAAACAAGAATTAGTAGAAATATGTGGCAGTTGACCAGTCTCTGGCTTTGGGCAGGCTGCACTAGATTACACAAGAATCCTCTCAACCTGAACTGCTACTGATCTAGATGGGAACTCATGTTAATGATGGTGCTCCAAACCCACAGCATTTGTAGAAAGATGACTTGTAAATAAAGTTTTAATTGTTTTTATTACATAGTTTCATCAATCTATTTGGTGATTAGCAGGATGAATTATGAAGAGGTGGAACCTTGTATTCTCAAAAGTACAATTTGGATCACAGTAAGATTTGGACAACTCAAGGCCTATCTCTGTTAAAAGTATTGGTCCCTCAGCACCCCTGATGCCCACAATCTTCTTGTGCTTTCTCTTTCCAGTATCTCTGAGCTGTGCTGTCTCCTGCTCATTCCAAATCTCTGAAATTCAGCCCCTACTCTTAAGAGGAAATTATATCAGAAGCAGCAATTCCCAATATTTGGGTGTGTTTACCTCATCTGCCACCCTTCCTTTACTACGGCTCTGCTGAGACGTAATGACAAAATTAGTTTCTTTGAATGGCAAAACTGGAGTAAAAGACATATGAAACAATTATCCTAGCACAGAATTTTTCAAACAGTAGGTCTATAAATGTGCTAAGAGATGTAAAATTTATATTAGTTAGACATAGACACCTTTATTTGCTGGAAGCTGCTGAGGAAGGCTCATGATGGGTCTGTGCCACTGGTCATTTCTTTCCCTGAACTATGCGAGTGGAGATGCTTCTATCTTGTCTGTATTGAAGAACAGCAGGCAGAATGAGAGGTTTCAGGTGTTTACACAAAGACACAAGAGCCTAAAAAGGCAGCTGAATTTTAAAACTGCCATATCTTATCAAATACTGCCTTGGAGCAAACTGGTTACTATTCATATACAAACAGCTATTTGAAAAGCCTATCTTACAATCAGTGCAATATATCTTACCCCTCTTCCACTGAGGGAGAAAAGCTGGAAGGAAGAAAATACAGAAGGAGATAAAAAACAATCTATTTTTTCTTTGGAATTTTTTTTGTCCAAAAAAAACCAGTGAATTACTTGAATTAAAATGTATTTTCCCTCTTTTTCTATAGTGATCATTAAATTGAGACATATGCAACAAAGAAGCAAGAACAACAATGGCAGGGGAGGAAAAGACTTTTCAGGAAAAAGCTGCAGGTTATATGTATATACATATACACACACACATATATATAAATATATATGTATATCTATATATTTTCTATTCAATCATGTTAGATTTTGCTTTTAATTATGAAGTTGGGATCAACCCTCTTTTCTGTCACTGAAAGAACTGAACCGGCTCATACAATAAGGCTTCTCTAGGAATGTGGGGGCATCCCCAATGAGGATCCCAGGAACAGCTTTCTTATATAGCCAGTGCACAACCCAAGGGCTCTACCACCTCTACAACCTTTACCATATTGAAATTGGTCCCAATCACAATCAGATCAATAGCTGAATTGGGCCAGAAAAACCAAGAGTTACCCAAAGCAACTGAGCATGAAGCAGTTGTGGGTTTGGGTTCCTTTCCCACACCATAAAAGAAGTCTGAATAGCACTAACCCTGAGCATATAATAAAGGCTCTTTCACCCATCCAGTGGGACTGCCTTTCTGTCAGGACAGCCCCATGAAAGGCACACTGCTACAGGCTTAGAAAGATAAGGGTCACTCCATCTTTGTAATGATTTTGATACTTCCATAAAAAGCTTCTACCAACTACCATTCAATATTTAACCATTCCAAGGGCTGGATTCCTGCCTAATAAAGACTCTTGCAACCAGGGAGCCAGGATAATTTAGGGACCCCACCAGTGCAGCCAGCCCCCAGGATGCTGAGGACCTGGGGAAAGAATCAATCCAAGAAACCAGGAAGGTCTAGGCAGAATTTCACAAATAACTGTTTCCTTCAATCTCCAGCAAAACCAGTTGAAATACTCTAATTTGACTACATGATTTGGGGCAGTACTTCTTCTGAATCTATCTAAAAAGTTTTCATCTGTACTTCTAAAAAGGCCCATAAAGAATTGGTGTCAGCCCTATCACTCAGCGTCTAGATAACCTGGATCCATCTCTGGAGAAGTCAAAGAACCAGACTCAGAAAGGTAGTGACTTTCATCAAAGCTGTATTTTTTAGTAAACAGATAAAAGATTTGCTTTTCATTGTTTCTAACAAGTGAAATAGGGAATAAATGTTCTTCCCCCGTAGCTACAGAAATTTGAAACAAGTCCAAACAGCTTCTCTATTGAATTTACAAAAGCAGCAGCTCCAAGCTCATAAAAATATATCACTGTGAAGCCTACAAATATGGCTTCATTTTATTACTCTTACAACGATAATTTGGAGCAATAAATATTTTACACTGAACTTGTATTCTGTCTGCAGCATGGGTCATCCAATTTCCTCGGACTTCGCTCTGCATTTCAGGTTTCACAACCCAGCTGGTCTGTGCCTGGAAATCCTGATGGTGTTACTGGCAGTTACAGCCAACAAAGGCGAACACAGCCCACGTTACATGGGTGGCCTTTGACGAAAGCCTGGGTCATGCTTTCTTTTTCTCTATTAAATGTACTTTGCTCTGTAAGGTCAGTTGATTTCCACTGAATCACTTGCAAACGTAGGCAGCACTTTGAATCATAGCGCCACAGCTGAGTGTTCAGGTTTAGAGTCCACCACAGGAAAAAAAACAAAAATCCAACAAATTCTTTTAAAAGCAACAGTGGCCTTCAAGGAACACAGTCCTACTGGATACCATCTGCAGGTGAAAGCATTCAACCTTGAGCTCTGTCTAATAAAGGCTACAAAGCATCCGTGTGTCTGGGTATGTTCTTTTCATCTAAGGTAATCATATCCCTGTTGGAGCTATCACAAGCAACTTGAACATCTTTTTGGTGTTAAGAGCAATGACAGCGTTTTTTAGGCTTCTAGTCCATTTAGTGATGTTACATTCTATTTGAAATAAGAAAAAGAGCCTGCAGTCAAAAGGCATTTTTCCTGTAGCATAAACCAAGGGGACAAAACAACCACACAGTGGGTCCCAGTCTTGCCCCCGAGCAGGTAAACACTGCACACTGTCCGTGGGAAGGATGGCTTCAAAGTGTCCCATCACTTCCTACTGCTCCTGAAAACACATGGTATGATTCACCTCCTGCTGGTTGTATGAAAGAAAAGTGGGCCATGGCCTTGCCTCTCTTGAATCTCTTTAAAGCCAGCAGGCATCCCAGAGAGCTGCAGGGCTATCAGGCTCTGTCTAGGAGTGAGCTGTGTACAGCACACACTCTGATTCCTGATTCCCTGCCCATGTCACACACTAAAGGCTGAGTAAAGGCTAACCCTCAACAATACACTGCAGTACTAGAAGAAATACGTTTGTGTTTACTACCATGCAGGTTTTCATTTGAGCTGCAGAGTATAAGTTCAACACAAAGTTGTTTCTTCACCTAAGCAAGAATGTCAGTAGAGTACAATTCAAATAGAGCATGCAGCTCAGTTCTGACCTATTACTAAAAAGTTCTCACAAACCATGTAACTTTGGCTCAACAGGGATTTGCTTCTAAAGAAAGTAATAGATATATACACACACACAAAGTATCAAACCCAATACAAACCAAACAAAAAAACCCAATTAAACAAATAAAACCAAAAAATCCATCTGGTACAATATATTCCATCAGGTAGCAGGCACAGAAAAACAAAGAGGGGTAGAACAAATGCAGAACGGTTCTTTCCATCACAGCAATGCCCTTTAAAAACTGAGAGGGAAACTGTCATTCTGAAGATCATAAATACCTTTCATTAATATCTTTCTCTTAAAATAACCTGAGGCCAATCATTCCTAATTTAGAGTAGCCTGAAGACTAAGCAATGGACTAACTTTTCTTACAGAGACCTTCTGGCAATTTCTTTACATTTGTGCAAGGCTGTGAGTAGAAAAAAAAAATACAGCTCTCAGGCTGAAGGCATAATAAACCCAAATAATATGAGAGGCTTTTTGACATTGAGAGATGTCTGAAATTGCAAGTCTGGAAGCATAGCAATGCTTAAATGGGAAGACAACCTGTTGTTTACACTGCTTCCTTCCACCATCTTTAGCATTTTTTCTGGATTTGAATCTGCACAGCAGGACACAGATGCATGGATTGCTGTCACCTGCTCTGAGCAAAAGGGTCTGTGTGCTGCCAGAAATTTCCAATAGATATAACAGCATTTGACATTTCCCTTCTGATATCAAGTGGCTAAGTACCACTGAAAATATGGATCCTAACTTTTTCTCACCAAAAGGGAGTCTTCTCGGGGTAGTTTGCACAAAACCATCAAGAAAAGATTCTCTTTGCTGTTGGTTTTCTCCTGCTTTAGCAAGCTCAGCTGCCTAACTGAGTCCAGCAGCACCAAGGTGAAGATGAGGAAAGTCATGTACCTGCTTTTTCAGCACCTGCAAGCTGTGCTGCCTTTGCAAGGCTCTGCTAGACTTAGGATGTCACCCCGAACAGAAAGGTGGGAAATCCTGTGCAGCTGCAACTATGCAGGACTCACACAGCTGTTTGGGACGATGACATTGCAAAAAATTATAGTTTTTTACCTATTCACTTCTCTTTATTTAGCAACACCTTGAAAGGGGTACCCTACATTCTCAAGGAAAGAGTCTTAATTGCTTGCAAAGCTATGACAAGTCTGACATGGAACTGGGATTTAAATCTTATCCATTTTCAAGTTACCACTAATCTTTTTCTTCCTTTACTTTGTTATAACCAGCATTCTTCAGATCATGTAAAAGCCATGATTCAGAGTCTTGAGTCACCAAATGATAATCTGTTTCTTATTGTGAACAACACTACAGTTACGGAAAGGAAAAGTCTTAAAAGTTTATGCTGAACTACAGGATTTTGACAGGCCTCTTTCTTACAGCAGTATAAAGCTCCATGCTCAATATTCAACTCCTGGAGCTTAAAGTACCAACCTGAGAATGTTTGACTAAAGAAAATGAATTAGAAGGCAATGGCACCACTGCATGTTTCACAGAGTCATTTTAAATAAAAATCTAAACTGAGCTATGAGGCATAGCTGTGAGGGATCTTCAGACTAGGCCTTTATTTATTTCTCTAGAAATGTTCAATATTAACACTTAATTATCATTTGTCCTCTCTTTTCACTGTAAGGTTCCTCTCTGCATGCTTCACTTCCACCATAAGCTCATCTATACTGCAAGCTCTCACTCATTCTCTGTAGTTAAATCATCCCTGAAAATATTTTTAGGAGATTAGGCTTTTAAGATTTTCCTTACACCTCCTTCAGTATTGTACCTAGACTAGTCTGGTCCTTCTCACACAGTTCCTTTCCATCTGCTACATTTTCATTCTTTTCTCTGCATTTTATTGCTTAATCTAAGGTGTGAACTTAATTTTAAAATATACTGGACCATGGTAGTGGTGGCTCCCAGCCTGGACCACAATATTACATCTCCTCAATATTACTATTTCTAAATGCACCATCACTACTTCTGGGAAGTAGAACTGGCTATTGACAGCACTGGACACTTGACAAGCAAACTCAGCTGTCAAAAAGTTTACAGATTAGCCTTTTGCATTTTTGTTCAAAGCTGCTACGCATTCAGAATTAGTCTCATTCCCATAGTTTGTTTCTCTATTTCAGTTGTGCCTTCTACTGTCAGCAACTAACCTGCTTTTTCCACCTCATGGACAGCTCTTCTCCTCAGAGGTACTTCACCTGTGCAAAGGCTGGCTTATAGCATAACACTCCCAACCCCAAACCTCTTTCCATACTTCCCTACCCTTTTCACTTTGCTTTTCTAGTCAAAATGGTGCCTTACTCATGTCCTTACACTCTTGCCCTAAGTTAGACACATTTTCTGTAAATTTTGGACCTGAAGTAACACACCTTTTATTTCCTGAATTTAAAATAACATTACAATGTATACCTATTTAATTGTATTTTAAAATTCTACACCCGAATTCCATTAGCTGACTGGATAACATTACTAATTCCTCCCTGATTTCCCTGGAGCATTCCCTGGTGACAAAATAGAAACCTGTGAGTCTGAACTCTTAAGTCACATCTGCATTATTTCAACCTGACAAATGTGAATTTTGTTGCGTAACAGGTAGCTGCAACATGGACCATACACAGAAAGCTCTAACTACTTCTTCTATCAAAAAATTTTCATGTCTTTGCTCCTTCAGCTACTTTCCACCTCTGCATCTCCGATACACCTATTGTGAGCAGCACAGTGTTTGAAATAAAGTTTTCAGATCCCTCTGATGCTTATGATAGCACGAATCCAATGCTCCCCAGGCTGCACTGGGAGCTGCTTCAGCCAGCTCAGGGCTGAGCCAGCAGTAAAGCCACCTCCAGGGCTGGCTGAGAGGCACTGGGGTCTGTCCTGGGAGGAACATTGCTTCCAGTGAGTCACCACCTTCTCCTTCCCTGCTGTGCAGCCATCCCACCTCTGCTGCCCTCCTGTCTCCAACAGGGCTCCTGTCCCCAGCTCAATCCCCAAATTAGTCAATCTTGGCTCTGAATCATTTGCTATCTCCTCCAGCATAGTTTTTTCCTCTAAGCAGGCTCTCACATTTAATTTAATCTTTGGGCAGAACAGCCTTCCTTTTGCCTGTATGGCACATGTCAGTCATTCAGGATGTGCTAGAACTTTGGTAACCCCATTTCTCACATCTTCATTTTTGGATTATTGAGGGAAGCATAAGTAAGTATTGGCAATGTTGTTTTCATTTCCTTTCTCATTCTTTTGGCTTTAAGAAGTCTCATTTCCTTTTTCTAAATTACTCATTAATCAATTAGCAAAATAAAAATATGGCACTGTTGACTCAATGTCACTCTCTCTTACCACTTTACCCACAGTTGAAGAGAAACTACCACCATCATGTCAAATAAATCTCCTTTGAGGAAATTACAAATTTGCTTGATAAAGAGAAGTGTGAAGGCAAAATACTCTCATAAGGCACCAGATTTAGTGGCTTGGAACATCTGAATTTAAAAAGTAAGGATTACATAACAATGAAATGTACTTGAAATACCTTAAGAACTGCACAACCAGTAAATCTTGAAACCTTATTGGCAATTGGGATTCATTATCAAAGCATTGTGAAAATGCTTCCATTGTCAATATTTAGCATCAGTATTGTACTCACTGATGAGATCTTGTGAAAAGTGAAGAAAATCTAAACTTTCTTGAGCCTATCTGTGAGACGCTGCAAGAGATCACTTTGTTTAGCTTATTAAAAAGGAAAAAGAATGCTGAGAAATGACCTAATTAGAATAAGAAAGTATGTTTTTGGGCAAAACATATCTTTAATCTACCTGGGAAGGTGATAATATAAAACAGTGGCTTGAAGTTACCCTTAGATACCTTCAGATAAAAGGGTACACAGATGCTTTCTGTTATTATTTTGACACCAAAGATAGTTCATGATTGGAACAATAAAGAAATGATGATTTTTTTCATCTTTTGATTCTTTTATATCAAGACTGGGTATTAAAAATGAAATGAGTATTATGATATCTGATCTATAGATCACATGGAAGAAACAGTGATCCCTTATGACAGAACTATGCAGGTCTATATCTGAACAACATTTAAGTTTTTTGTTTTAACCTGTTTCCAAGACAATCAAAACCCACATTCATGACATGAATATCAGTGTTAAACAGCAAGGCTAATCACAAATTAATGTATTTCTCTACTAGACTCTCAGATTTACAGTAAAACATATGGAAATGTATAAAAATACAAAGTAAAAAGACAGTATTATTGTTTTGGGTTTTTTTCAGTAAACGCTCTTGTGAAATGCTCTATTTTGAAACATTAAAAGTAAAGTATTTGTACATATCTCTTGGTGCTAAAGCAACCACACTGCAATGATATAGTACACTTAAATACAGAAAGCATCTTAAATGTTAAATATGCAAAACCATAAAATAAAATACATTTATAGTTATACCATCCTATTTTTCCTTAAGTACTTACATTTGTTTCTTGAAAACCTTTAACAAAATTCTACTTGGCAATACTCTTTTAAAAACATAATTGAGTACTTTTCACTCCTCAGATGTTCTGTTACATATTTCAAGGCTGGAGGTAAATGGTTGTAAACAAAATAACTCCACAAACACAGCTACTTCCTCTAAACCACTTGAAATTGCTGGTGATACTTTTATAAACACATCATCTTTGTTCTGCTTCCCCCAACAGAAGTCATGCTTAGAAAGCAGAGTTCCATAATTGGCAGCTTTGCCTCCTATTATGTGATCAGTGCAGGCCAAGGCTGAAGGTAAGGATATAAGAAAACTTACAACATGAATATTTATGCATAACACTAATGCACTAAATTGAGTTTTGGTGGGGTGAGTAAGTGAGACCCAACATTCCCACAGCCCAGCACTCCAGGGAGTAAATGAGGTGTGAGCAGGTCATAGCCCGTGGTTAAAGAAGATACATCCCTGCTGAGAGGGTCAGGAAGGTGTAACCACCTGATAAACAACACTGCTCCATGGATGAGGAGATTGAAAAAAACACTTTTTTGCCTCAGCTTCAATGGCAACCTTTTCCCACTCTTCTGTCATGGATGGACAGCAGGATGGGGACTGGGGGAACAAAGTACCTCCCACTGTAAGTACAGATCACATTTGTCACCACCACACAGCTTTGTGGAACTTGATGAGATACATCCCAGAGTCCTGACAGAATTGTCTTCACTTCATCACTTCAGGCAAAAAAAACCTAAGACCTGTGTACAACCAGTGCTAATAGACTTTGTTTGGGAATACCCTACCTGTGTCAGATTTGCTAAACTACAAGGAATTTATCAAAATAAACTGAGAACTTAATTTTATTTTTAAAATTTATTTGGGTCTGTATTTTGCTCACAGTAAATTTCAAGAGTTTGGCACTTGAAATAATGGAAGCAGTATATTAATGCCAGTTTAAACTCATTTTGTCTTAAAAAAAAAAAAAAAACACAGTTCAGTTTATGGTAAATAAAGATCTATTTCAATAAATTAATCTTAGGACTTAAATCCCCAGAAGTTCTTTTCCCCACGGCCCTTAAGGAACAGTATTTCAGTCATTTCAGACATCCATACTGCTTCAAATTCATCTGGCTAAACAGAAAGCATTTCAGGAAGAAAAAAAAAATCAGAGCCATTTTGTAAAGTCCCAAGAAAGTAAACAAGAAGTAGAAGAAGTAAATACAAGTGCTATAAGTCTGTTATTCATGCAGCCTCGCATGGGTGGTATTTTTATAAGTACAGGAAGGAGGCAATCGAAGGACTTGGAACTCCTTGATCCTTGTGCGTCCCTTCTGGACTGATCCTTGTGCGTCCCTTCCAATTTAAGATATTCCAGGATTTTATGGCGGCGGGGCAGGTGCGTTTGCTGCGCACAGCCGTTCCTTTCCCCGGACCTGTGGCATTATCTGGGCGAACTCCCCGTTAGCACACAGTCCTGTGTCGCGGGCCCGCACACCCGGGCTCGGGGCCGCCGCCTCGCAGCCCGCACCCGGCGCGGCGCTCGCAGCCCGCGGGCCGGGCGGGGCCTGCCCGTGACGCGGCCCGGGCGGGGCCCTACAAACGAGCCGGCGCCAGGCTCGGGCTGCGGCGCTGCCGGCCGGGCGAGGCGGGCGACAGCGGGCGCTCGCAGCCCCCCGCAGCCCCCGCACGCCGCCGCCGGGCGCGCTGCCCCGGACGCCGCCGCTGCCGCCCGCGGGCGCCCATGGAAGAGCGGGGCGAGCGCTGCCCCCCGGCCCCGCGCCCCGGCGGTGAGTGAGGCGGGTGCCGCGGAGGGGAGCGGCGCGCCGGGCCGGGCGCTGCCGTGCCCGTGTGGGAAGTTCGGGGTGGGCGAGGGTGCCGGCGGCCGTGGGTGGGCTCTGCCGGCCCCGGGGAGCGCTGGCGCTGCCGCCCGGCGCCGCCGCCTGCCCGGCACCTGCTGCCGGCAGGTGGGAGCCCCGCGGCCGCGGCAGGAGAGCGCCGCTGTGGGGCTGCGGAGCGTCTGCCCGGCCCGGCGGTACCGGAGAGCTTGCCCAGCCTCGGCAGGGACGCGCCGAGCTGCCTCAGCCCTCCGGACTCACGGAGCCAGGCTCTGGGAGGCAGCGCTGCCCGTGGGGGTAGGAGAGAAAGCGGCGGGGAGAAGCGAAGAGCTCGGCAGCACCTGGCCAGGTGCGGCTTCTGGGCACTTTCTTCATCTTCTTTCTCCTGTGGCAAAATGACAAGCGCAAGTAAGGGCAGAGTGGTGGGGCTCTGGAAGCGGGGCGCCTGCCTGACGGGAGAACACTCGCAAAAGCTCTGCTGAGCATCTTCGATCCGCTCGCTCCTCACATAATGCTGGAGCCGGCGGGATGCAGCGTGCTGAGCTGGAACCTGCGAGCGGCATAGGGCTGGGGGCACAGTGGTCCTTGGGGCTTGGCAGGAGGGCACAAAGCCTTGAATCTAGCTAGTTTCTGTTCTGAAGGACTGGCACCTTAAAGTACTACAGCAAAGGCTTGATTACTGCAGTTCTCGGTGTGCTTTGCTAGGATAAAGGTGTGTGCAGTTCGAGTCTTATGGGGGTAAAAAGATGCTGAGAGGCACGGGTAGTAGCCTTCAGAAGGAAGAGTTTGTATTTGGTCTCATCTTCCAACCAGAAATTCAAAAGATCAGGAGGGGGCACACAGCTGAGTACAGGCAGTTCAATCACCTCAGCTGGCTGGGAATTAAAGTACATTATTCTCCTTCCTTTCTCTGTCAGTGTAGTGAGTTAAGGGCTTTCCCAGTTTCAAGACTGTTCCTCTTTGGATTTTGGTGTGGAAAGAAAAAATACCTGTGAAGTTCCAGGAATATCATGCTTGAATGGCACGGGCATAGAATGTCTGCAGGGAGCATCTTTCTGGCGTGAGAGATCCATGCAGTGCCCACTCCCACTGAGAGAGAGCCTCTGCAGTATGTATGGCAAATGGAACATAGTAGAACACATTCAGTTTGGTGAATATATATATTCTCTGGCTATCAACCCTAATTTGTAAGTATAAATATAATAACTGCTGCAATTTACATCTGCCAGCATTTGTTGCACTCTTGAATAAGTGAATTTCTCACAATGCTCAGAAACAAGCACCTCTCAGTAAGAGCACAGTCACTGGCATCAACTTCAGCTCTCTCTTGCACATCCACCCTTTCCGGACCCACCCTCTTTTTTTCTCCTCTTTCAAAAACGCAGCGGGTTTTGATACTACATAACCAAAATTACCTCTGGTAGGTCAGCAGGAAGGTTATGCATCTGAAGCAAGGCCAGCTGTTTGTTGCAGTGGAGAGACCCTAATTTGACAGAGCAAATTCCAGCCTGAGGATTGCCAGGTTCCCATCTGTGCCCCTTTCCTTGTCAGGATACTACCTTGGTTGCTCTGAACTAGCCATATGCTTGCCCAGGCATTACAGAAAACCAGAATGTGTGGAAAACACTTTCTAATACATGCATGTAGGTACAATAAATACAACTCTTCTGCTTTTTATTAGAGGAAATAAAAAAATGTTTTATTAGTCTTACTAACCTGGGATCTCTCCCTTCCCTCATCCAGAAATGCCACTCACAGCGCATAAGATATCAGAGCCCAAAAACATGTCAGAGCTGATGGATTTCCATGAAAACTTTTGATAATGAGAAAAAAAAAACTGCAGTATGCTAAGGCAGACCAAGATGGGAGATCCTGCTGGTCATCTCATTTGTCACTCCAGAACAGGAGGGTTCCCTCCAGGTCACTGTGTAGAGCTTTGCTCAGTAAATTGATTGGTTTAGCTGAGTCTAATACAGTGATGACCTCACCAGTATTCACCCTGCTCCAATGTTATTCTGAAGCCAGGAGAGTGGAAGACACAGAAATCTACTCGGAATATGAACTAAATTAATATTTTGAGGTGTGGAGATTTTTGTTGTTGTTATTATTTTTGCTGTAAATTACTGGTATTTGAAACAGGGCTTACATCCCTGTGTAAGAGGCAAGAAATTGCCTGGCAGAGGAAATGAAAATGGGATTGATTAGTCTCATGTGTTCCCTATTTTAATACATCTAGTTAAGGTGAGCCTTTGTCCTGAGAGGGGGCAAGACAGGACAGAGCCATCTTTTCACACATGCTGTTTTCTTGGGGACAGCTTTGATGAATTAGGAAGCAACTCTATTAACTGTGCAATAGATTTCTGCTTCCTAATTAGAATGTGACCCATTTTGCTTGGAAAGTGGGGTGGGGAGCAATTTCTGGATTTTGAATTGAGCATTTGGATTTATGGAGGGGGTAGAGGAGGCAGTGGTACAGTGTACTCTCTTTACAAAACTGAATCCTGACAGGTATTTTAAAAAATTGGTAAAAGGGGTTAAGGGGATTCCATAGTACTGTTCAGTACAAAAAAAAAAAATTCTGTGCATCCTGAGCTTTTCAAGTTATTTTTATTCTGGTGTAATGTCCCATTTTTTTTTTAACCTGCATGAGGTTCTCTGAAATCTAGGGTATTTTCTCTTCTAACACTTTTTATGATCTCTTGCCATGAAAGATTAGAATGGTCCCTTCTGGCCTTAAGAAAGAGAGCATGTCATATATAACCGTAGTCTATTGTAAATTTGCTACCTTACTGCTCACACTGGAGCTGAACTCCTGTGGAAGTCATGAACTGGTGGCCTATCTAATTTGCATAAACTCTATTTATCACAGCAGGTGCAGAAATGCAGCAGATTTCAGCCAAAAATACTTCCTACCAAGTCAGCCTTTCTCATTTTGTGAATTTCCCCTTCCCAAAATTTAACAGCCTTTTAAAGTGTATTTCTGAAGTTTTAGTGCTGATAGACAGTATCTCATCTTAACAGCACTGAAATTATTATTAGATTTCTTAACATCTGACTATAAAATTTAAAGCCATGATTTAATCTTTGCTGGTTGTACAGCAGTTTTTATGTCATTTGGGAAATGTACATATCATCTAGGCGCTGTAGGACAGGTTTATACAGTTGCATGTAGTTTCATGTCTCAATGTGCAAATGACTTTTTTGATATTTCATGATGTGATCAATAGTTTATGGTTTTGGAGACCTTCAGTAGTATGTAGTTCTATTTCCTTTACTTACCTCTTTCCTTCCACCTATCTCCATAGCACTCACTAATGTAGGAAAGTATTTTATTTGTAGTTAATTACTGGAAACTAGAATTCAAGCATTTCATTGGCAAATGTTGTTTAAAACTTTTGTTTAAATGGGTTTAAAAACCACAAGTGTATGCAGTTGGAAGTATAGGAAGAATTTCTTCATGGAGAGGGCATTGTGATACAGTTTAATAGATAAAAGTGAAAAAAAAAATGCAGAATATATTTTTAAGAAAAAACATTTTGTAATTTGAATTAAATTTAAAAAACCCAAAACCCTGCTCCCTATCTTTTCCTGCTCTTGGCTGAGCTTTAAGTGATAGCTGTACTGGGAATTTTTATGTTACCAGGGTACAAAGTGGCACTTGAACTAATATAAACAACTAAGCAATACATCTTGTGGTGGACAGAGTCTACTATTAGAGGATAGGAATATACTGTTCATATCAATGAGTTCTTGAAGGATTTCAAGTACACTGCAATTGCTCTAGTTGGGTTTTTTTAAAGCACATCACTGAATACAAATGTTCAGAACACTGAGTCTTTATCAGTTTAGGAAGTTGGTTATCTCAGTTAGGGGAATTTTTTTTACCAAGAGAAGAAGCCAGCATAGCAGATGTGTGGGCTGTACTGCACAGCTTGGTTTAACCAGCGATGTTAGTCTTATATTTTGCAGTACTCTGTACCCAAATATGTGCAAGGGAAAATATAGTCCACAAATTGTCCTCAGGTTCTATCACATCAGCAAAACTAAGTATTCTTTATGGGAACAGACTGTCTTGCTTAGATTTTCAGCTCTAATCTCCCTCTACAGACAAACTTCAGCAAGTGAAGTATAGTTCTCATTCTGTCCAGACTGTATTTTTAGATGGCTGTGCAGAGATCTCTCCAGTGAAGGGATTCAGTTCTGCAAGGAAATAAAGTGAGGCCATCTGAAATTTAAACTGTTTGTCCACAGTCCCTAAAGAGCCAGGAAAACACAACTTCTCTTTAATGAAGGTGAAGTCATTTGCATGCTTATGGAAAGATGATGTCTTACCTCTCCTAGTGACTGTCCTGCTGGTACCTGGGTCCCGTTAGCTCTGCTGAACCTCTCAGTGTGTTCTCTGGGCTTTTTTTTGTGAGGTATGACTCTGCCTGATGCTTACTGACTGCCCTACAGACACTCCTTATGCCTCTTCCTACCATGTGGGCACCTGACTGAGAGGCTCTTGTGAAAGTTCAGAGCTAAATCTAACCCTATCCAATTCCCAGCAAAAATGAAGTTACCACTCTAGGAAAAAACTACCTTATTTTGTTAATGCATATTAAACTAAGAAGTCTGTATAATCTAGATGGTTTAGGCAGTGTCACTGGTGACAGACATATAGAGGCATTGAAATACCTTTGTAGAATAATAAGAAATATCAGAAATTACAAAATAGTGATACATGTTTCAAAGAGTACTGAAACAGGTTTAAAAGTCAATGACATATGACAGCCTCTGGCCGTCATTCTGCATTTACTGATTAAATTTTCTATTTATTTCCAAGTTACTATTACTGTTGAATAGGCTTTAATAATAAAGTCCACATTGAATCTGGTTAAATAAACAGGATGGCACATTTCACTAATTAATTGGAGAAAGCTGAAGAAAAGATTAAGCAAAAGCAATCAGAGTTTTTGAAAAGTCTTGGTATAATCTTCAAAGCACCATTTAACATAAACTGTGTTTCTTTTACAACTTGCTCATTTACTTGTAGCAAATACAAAAGTAATGGCTGTCAGTTAAAGTTTTTGAACTAATCTGGAACACAGAGTCATGAAGTGAAGTCATATATGCTCTGCATGACTTGTGGATGCAGTGAAGAGAATTCTTAAAGCAGAAAAGTAGCTTGGCAAAGTGCCTGCTTTAAACTCCTCAGTGCATGCTTCTTATTGTTGAAAGAGTTTTTCAGACCCACAAATTATAAAGCTATGGAATACACAATTGCATCATTTTATATAAACCACTGTAATTCTAGACAGCAAACTACAGATTGACCTAAAGCATTAAAGAGAATGTAGGACATAAGAGCTGAATGACAACCCATTTACGTGCTGCTTTATTCCTGAAGACCACTCTTCTCACACATTGTGTATTTTATGCTGAATTTAGAGGCACAGTCATGTCCTTTGTGTTGCATTAATCTAACAAAACAAAATAATTGATCTAGATATGAGGCCTATACAGTTTGTGAGAAACAAAATAGAATGGAAAGAAAAGGCAGACAAAGCTCTATTACTTGAAAACAAAACAACAATAGTGTATAGGTACTCTGAATGGCATAGTTACTGATGTGGTTTTTTGGAAGTGCATAAAATAAATGCTATCAGTACAGTAGAGGTGTTCTGCAGTGGAGGATGTGCACCTGAAGAAATAGCTGAGGAGGAACAATGAAGTTCTGTATGTCTGAAACAAAAGATGTTTTATGTTACAATGAGATTTCATATTGCAACAGGAAACAGTTGCTTTTGTGTATTTAGAAAAAGCTGTGCCCTACAGAAGTCTTTAACAATGGGAAGACAATTGAGGCAGAGCTCCACTGAGGCTCAAAAGCCTGCCTGAGGTGGGGCCCCTGGTACCACACCTGTAATATCCCACGTATTCTGATTTCAAAGACGCTGGCTAAGACAGGAGTAGAGCTAGAATGAAGAGACACCTTCCTATGTCTTTTTCTCAAAAGTTCCTATGCTATAGTCAGCTGCAGGAAGGCTTGAATAAAAAAGTTGGTGACTGACTCGTATGCAAACTATGAGTTACAAATTAAGAATCCCAATTAATTAATATATAGCACTAATTTTCTTTTTCAAAGAGAAAACAAAACACCCTAAAAATCCCCCAACAACAGCAGGAAAAAAAAAAAAAACACCCCCCCCTTTCCAATCCAGTGGTATGCTGTCACTGAGACCAGCAGCTAAAATTTAATTTTTCCAGAGATAGTCTGTTAGAGAACTTGGCTGCTAGCATAGCATATTTCAACCTGACTATTAAGAAATAAGTGTTCCTACCAGAAGGCTTTAAATTAACTTCTTTCCACACAGTTCAACCTGTTCCTTGCTAGAATCCTATTATGCTTTTCCAATAAGGTGTTAAGACAACTGCTCCGGCTTACTATTTATGGAGCCAGTGACTTAAAATATACTGTGAAGTAAGTGGCTATTCCTTTTAATCTGTGACCTTAAAATTCAGCATAGTTGATGTTTTGTTGTTCTTGTGTACTGAGCTGCCCATCAGTCGCTGATCCAATCTGGCTGGTGCTGTATCCTGTGCTCCCATTGCTGCTGAATATTGTGGCAGCAAAGCTCAGGGAATTTACCTACATCGAATTTTCTGTCACCCAGTGTCTTCCTCCATCAACAGCCACACTGTGGGGCTGTTAATACTATTTCTTGTTAAAAGTGATATAGATTAAGCTGAGAATGATTAGGAGGAATGGTGGGGACAGGGAAAGAGATCAGAAGACTAATGATGACAGATGAAATGGAACTCTTCCAGACAGAGAAAAGTTAACAGTGGCCAAAAATGGAAAAAAACCAAATTCCTCTGCAGAATTGCCTCACATCAGACATTGCAGAATAGCCTGAGACAAGGTATGCCCACAAGCTCAAAGCCTGTGGGCATACAAGGAGGCCCTCTCTTAACTTCACATCATGACACTTTGCTTCTCTTTCTTCGCAGCCTTAGTTTCTGCTTCCGAACAATATTGCTGCCTGGTAGCCCGTTAAAAATGGAAAAAGGGAAAGCAAATAAGTGATAATCAGTAGAAAACATCAGGAAGCAGACCTGTTCCGTTCAGGATGGAGTCATGACCTCTGTAAATGCAAAGCTATCAAACAGAACTTTAGATTACTTAGAAACACATCATTAGTCCTTGTTGCAGTGGGACTTAGGTTATTGTGGAAAAGTCATTAGTTCCTTTTCACATTCTCTGGAGAATTTCCAAAACCTAGCCCTTGCATTTCCTCAGGTTGTTCATATGTAATTTCATATTTCAGCCCTTGTTAACTGGCACAGTATGTGCTGTTCCAGGCTTAAGTTCATAATTACAGTAGCCTGCTAAGGCAAAGCAGTCAGGTACTCAGCTGTCATGGCCTCTACTTCTAAGTGGAGTTAGACAATACTGAAATCCACACCAGCCCTTCACTGAGGGTATAAAGTCTTTGGAAGACGTTGTAATTCAGGGAGCTTGTGTACACAGCCTGCTCATACTGCAACAATCTAATAGCTCTACTATGTGTGAAACCATTACAATTTCACTTCAAACATTGTGTGAAAAATACCCTGACCTTTAAAGGGTGTTCAGTGGTGGTATTTAGTAGTCTTTTGATAAAGCCTAAACTTAGTTCTTTACATCACAGCAGCTTGCTGGCTAACTCTTGAAATGACCTTCAGAAGTACCCATTGTGCATTTTCTTTCCTGAGTATGGAGTTGGGAACCACAGGTATTCTAGTGGTTTTTTGATTCAGTCATACTATAGTCTATGGTTTTATTATCTCACTTCTTTGCAGGGCCAGTGTGCAAGCCACCTATTTTATCCTTAGAAACAAGTAAGCACAAAGCAAAAGTTAACTTCACTTAAAAATGACACAAAATTCAACTTTTCCTTGGTGTGCTATTTATCTAGAGCTCTTCCTAATTCCTGCCCAGGATGATGTTGCCTTCTCATGTTGGACAGTTCTATCTACATTGCATGAGCCTTTTTCCCAGGAGGTTTGATTTCTAAGGTTGCTGTTACATGATTCTTTGAGAGGCTGTAATTCCCAGACATCCTACAAGACCCTCAGCTTTTAGGCATGCTCTTTTGGTCCCCTTCACACCTTTTCCTTTTTATGTTTTGTTTCTTAGACAAATCTGTTCTTGTAGACTAAAAAAACAATTCTTTTATGATTGTGGTTCAACTCGAAGGAAATCAGATTTTTAAAAAATACTAACTAATAACACCCTGTGTGCAAATGAAAGATTCATAATATTCATGTCTCCTGATGTCAGGAAATAATTTTCTTATGGCATCGTTGCACATGCCTGTCTTTTAAAACATTTAATTGCACTAAATTATCTATGAGCCTGGAGTTGGGAAAGCTAAAGTTTGTTCAGCTTTGAACAGAAAAATATAATTTGCAGTGTGCCTGGATATAAAATAACGTGCATTTTCTTTTCCCTCTTTCAGCAAAGTTTTTGCTTGAGAAAAACACATTTGCTCAGCAAAACAAAAACCACTTTTAAGGGTTGTTCTTGGTGGAAATTGCTCTATGCCCTATCACCTACTTGAGTGAAACCAGACTAAGAACTTCTGTCATGGCAGCTTTTCTGCTGGGAGCTGTGTTGCTTATTGTTCAACCTCAGATAGTGCCTTCCAGACCAGCTATAAATTCAAATGCTGAGACTTCTTCTCAGTCTGTTCAGAGAGAGCTTTTAAAGAAAACATCTCAGAAAAATGACTTCAAGGAAAACATTCATTCTAATGGATCATGTCAGCAGCTGCCACAGACTATTATTATTGGAGTGAGAAAAGGTGGAACAAGAGCTTTGTTAGAGATGTTGAGTCTCCATCCAGATATTGCAGCCGCAGAAAGTGAAGTTCACTTCTTTGACTGGGAAGACCATTACAGGAATGGATTGCAGTGGTATATTAATCAAATGCCATTCTCGTATCCCCATCAGATCACCGTGGAAAAAACTCCAGCGTATTTCACATCACCTAAAGTGCCTGAAAGAGTTTATAACATGAACCAATCCATGAGACTACTCCTTATTTTAAGAGACCCAAGCGAGAGAGTGCTGTCAGATTATACCCAAGTGTTCTACAACCACATGCAGAAGCACAAGCCGTACCCATCCATTGAGCAATTCCTGATAAAAAATGGTGAACTCAATGTGGACTACAAGGCAATAAACAGAAGCTTATACTACATTCACATGCAGAACTGGCTGAAGTATTTTCCTCTCGATCATATCCACATTGTAGATGGGGACAGACTAATCAAAGATCCCTTTCCAGAAATAGAAAAGGTAGAGAGATTTCTGAAGTTATCACCACAGATAAATGCTTCAAACTTTTATTTCAATAAAACTAAGGGGTTCTACTGCCTGAGGGACGGTGGTAGAGAGCGCTGTTTGCACGAGTCCAAAGGACGAGCACACCCGCAAGTGGACACCCGGTTACTGGAGAAACTGCAGGAATATTTCCATGAACCCAACAAGAAGTTTTTTGAGCTTGTGGGCAGAACATTTGACTGGCACACATTTGTGGCAAGTTAGTGGTAAGCTTCAGAACCTATGTTCCAGTGTACAGCTAGAAGATTTAAAAAGGGCATTTAAGCTATTATTTATTTGTAAAATCCATAAATACTTCTGTACAGTATTAGATTCACAATTGCCATATATACTAGTTATATTTTTCTACTTGTTAAATTTGAAAGCATTTTGTATTGTTTTTCATGGTTGTTAACATTGTGTATGATGTGTCTATATGAAGAAACTAAATTATTTCATTGCAGAAGGTGCTCTCTTGAGAATGTGTTGTCTTTTTAATAAATAAAAAATTCATTTCGACAGAACATTTCTGAATTATTTGAATACTTTGGCCTTCCTGGACTATTTTCTCTAATTGCTAATGAATATGCTAAGTTTTACCTTTCCATTTTTCTTAAAGTGTGGATTAATAATTTCTTTTCCTTTTGCAAATACTGTTGTAGCTAACAAATTGTTCAATCCTGCTTTATGAAATTATTTCCTGTCAAAGTGTTGGTACTTACACATGTTGGGAAATGCACACCCAAAGGACAATGTATGTCTCTGTGTAATTTGATATATTAACTGCTGTACTTAACATTCATATTCACTGTTATAACAAGTGCTCCTCAATTCTTTGGCAGTACAGTGCAGGTTTCATGGCAGAATTTTAAAGATTATTTGGGGACCAGCTCATAAAATACAGTTAGCTGTAGAAATATGGTCAACCTGAAAACTTCCAGTCTCTGAATGTATGTATACTTCATAAAGAGGTATGGTTGAGAGAATTTAAGCAATATAGAGACTTTTTCAAGGCTGCTTTTGACTGTTCCTACATTTCATAGCGCATTTATGCTTTACCATCGCTGAAAATGAACACACCAGAAAAATTAGTTGGTCTACATTCCAGTAAGCAGGAACTTCTTTCATATAAATATTTCTACATTTATCCCCTACTTAAGGCTGCTTTCTATGAGTTTTCAGTTGCTTCATGCAACTGCAAATTCCCTATGGACTACTATTTGTTTAATCTCCTTCCAAGAACAACGATGCCAGGTCTTGATGAGATGTGTGTTGTGGGATTAACCCAAATTCCAGGAATTTGCCTTGTTTTCCATCTGCTAAAAATGGAAAATAGATGTTAGTACATTGGTAAAAACTGCAGTTGTCCTTATCTACAGTGGTTATGATGTGTTGTTCGCCATCAGTTTCTGGAGTTAGAGTTAATCCAGTTTCCACACAAGGCTTCTCACAGTACTTTGAATCCAAGATACTGATTTTTGTTTCATGACCTTGAGTTTAGTTGTTGAATGTGCAATGGCAACACCCAGTAAATTTGAACTTGCTACAATCCTTTATAAAATTTAAATGTGAATTCATTCATTTTTTTTCTGGTGAGCTAGTGCAGACTTGGGCACTATAACAAGGTATCATCTGGATGCAAATATCCCATATTATGCCTTTTGCATGAAAATTTGCAGATGCTGTCCCTCTCTCCCACTCCTTGTGCACCTGCCCAAGCTGTATTCAACCTCAGAGAGGTTGGCAGTGTTTTATAAAGCCTACAATGAAATGGTATTGTACTCAATAAAATATTTTCTGAATTGCATTTTTCCTTGTTTTTTTTCTTCAGTTTCTAGTTTGGAAGACCAGAATTTAGGATTCAACTCCAGTTTAGATTTCAGCTAAATGTTACTTAAGAGCTTAGCTATTGATTGAATAGTGTGTTGCTATTGATATGAAAGCAGTTGTTTGCTGCTGGGTTGTGTCTGAATGATTCACTGCTGACCCAGGATATACAACAAGGAGGCAAAGTTTCTGGTGGCAATAATGTCAAATCTTACATGAGGCAGATACCAAAAATAACAGAATCATAGTACCATCATGTTTCTCTTAAAGTTTTAGAAGAGAGAAATTCAGGGAATTTTGTGTAAGGTGGGGCAGTATTTTTTCCTACATTTACCCCATTACCTTGGTAATGTTATCTCTGCAGGAGCCAGCTGGACCAAAGTGATTTCGGCCCAGACAAAAGGCTTCCATTAGTGCCTTCCTGCAGTCTCAGATTAAGCTCACCACATTTACCAATGCTTTGCTGAGAAAGGAAAAATACTAGCAGGCATGTGACGAGGAATTGGAGGAGTACATGGAGGCAGGGCTGCAACAAGTCCACCTGCAGCAGGTTGAACAGGGTATCAGTGTTGAATTGGAAATGCCTGTGCAATACTGCTGATGGTGGTACTGAGGATACTCCTAGTGCCTAGTGCTGCTTGATGCCAGTAGTTTGCCTGTCTCTAAGCAGGTCACATGCACACATTTCCCCACACACAACATGGCTTGTCTCTATAGAAAGAGAAGTGCAGCATGAAGCATTAGGTCACTATTACGTTTGCAGTGCTAGGACCTCATAGAGCATTGTCTGCAGGATCCAGAGGTGAAGTGACCACTTCAGGGGACATTCTGAAGCACAATATCACAGGAGTCACATCCTCAACACCAAGTTCAGAGGGTCTCACAGAAGGTATATCATACCCAATGCTTACACTTTGTGCAGGGATGGCCTGACTGTACAATACCTTATCCTGGAGGTAGCTTTCTGTTAGCTGTGATGGTGATGAACAATAAATCACACCCACACCAATAATAGTAGCAATGTTTACCTGCCATAGGTTCAAGAGTTCAAGAGTTCCAATTCTGAAAACTATTCTGTGTGAATGTTCTGTTTAATCAGAGCAACATTCATTTTCCACACTAGTTACTGTACCTAAATATATTGACTAGGCTGTTTCTAAAGAGGTGTTAGACAATAACAAAAGCCATCAGAAAGTGAAGAGAGAATGAAAGAAGAAGACAAAAGCACATTCCGTTTGGGACTCGAGAAAAATTAATAAGGACCTTTGAAGGCATGTCATATCTGCTCATAAAAGAAAAAAGTCCCTGAAATACCTTTCCAGTGTTATGCAACACAGGTATTTATTTCTGTAAAGCTCTACTAGCTCAGGTTTAAAGAACAACCACCTGGGTGTTGCTCCAGAGACCTGTTTTCTCAGGGCACCTAGCCAAGCCTGTGATCACTCTTGAAAACTAAAATAAATACAAGACTTTATGAGAATTAAAAGCCGGGCACTCCCCTTGAGTACAAAAAGAAATGCCAACCAAATAATTATTCAGGGTGGCACTGCAGGACTGTCTTGCCCTTTGCGTCACAACACAGATTAGTGTGAAAGCCAGATATTGTACCTGCAGAGGACAAAGATTAGACTGTAATGATTATTCCAGGAACAATGCTGGAAGTTTATGGAAAGGGAAAAGAACACCAAAGCTATTATTTCATCAAGAGTATTTCTACATGTACTGCTGATGCTGCATGATCTTGTTACATGTGCTTGGCTCTTCCTTGTATATTTTTCCTGCAGTTACAGGTGAAAAAACATCTACTGTGCTTGAACAAATCAACATTTCTTTGGAACATATCATAAAAAAATCTATCCATTTTTAAATCTTGCTGCATTCATTGATAAGTGTGTGAAACTTAACACTATAGAATATTTTAGATGAAAACTTTTTTAGTTTGGTTCTCAAAGCTGATGATTTTGTTTTTCCTTGTCTACTGCCATGTTCAGAGTCTGCAGAAAGCCAGGATTTCATTCCCTGTTATCATTCAAACAGATTTCAAATGCCAAGGAGAAATATGGGTTATGGAATATGGCATATGGCATATTTCCATGTATCTTCTGTTTTATCTAGCATGGCTGACCATGTATTAAAAATATCACAGATGTACTCTATGAGTAAAAGACTGTACATCAAAACTATTTCTCATAGGAATATTCCTTCTCCATTCTTTTTTCTGAAGTCTGTGACTTGAAAGTCCTAATTATGACCACCTTGTGAATGAAATTTTTCAGAAGTATGTTATTATATGTTTTCGAATACAGTAACAAAGTAATAAAACTAAAATAAGGCCAAAGCATTAAATTAAACTAAAATAAGTCAACAAAATGTGTTGAACTTGGTACTAGGTATATACCTGCTGAAATAGTTGCAAGGATGTGCCTCTACAGCTGTAAAAATATTTTCTCATTCTTATGCCAGCAACTTTTATTTATATAACTCTGTCTAATGCCCAGTTATGCTCAAAATATTGTATTTTCGATATTAATTCCTTCATTTTTCAATTGATTGGAGAGGCCAGTTATGGGTGGAAGCCATGCAAATATCATGTGAATAGAAAAAAAATCATTAATAATTTCCTTACAAAAATTAAATGAGATTGTCTATGTCTCCTAGAATTTTAGCAGCGCACAGTACTCTTTTCCTGCAACAATAACCCATCCACAGTAAATTTTCTACTTAAATACCACACAACAGTTGATACAGTTTTTAAGTTAATAGTGCAATAAACTCAACAGTGATGCTGCAGATTTTAGATGCCTTCTGGGAAGTATAAAATATGCAAGTCAGGGTGGGGAGCAGCTGGATGCATAGGAACATCTGATCTCATTGGTTTGAGAAAGCTTTTTTTTTTTTTTTAGTGGTAAGGAACATGAAATTTTTGGCTTGGAGATAACTTTATGTTGTCTATGAAAGCAATGTCTTCCTTTAACTTCCAAGTCAATAATCCTATCATAATTACATCACCTTTATACTCAGTATTTATATTATTCTCTGCCAAAATGTATTTTAAGAGCCAAACCCCCGATAGCAGGTGCATCCCTTAGTATAAGAAAAATACATTGTAATACAACTCTGACACATGGCTTCGATTACAAAGGCACATTGCCTTGCACAAAGGAGTATTCTGAAACTGATGGCAAAAGTCTTCTTTTCTTAATTTGGATGAAGATTACAGAAACAGGAACATGTGTACATTCACAAAAAACAGAACAACTAACATGCCCTCCCCTCCTTGGTTTCCAATCGATCAGTCAGCAGTATTTCATCAATAAAGATCAGACCAGCTTTTAGGATCCAGCACAGTTCAGTCCAGATAACTCTCAAAATAAAGAGTTCTTGCAGATATTCTTAACCAAACACTTTTCAGGGTGTCTCCTATTTTTGTAATTTGTGTAATTCTTCTTTCGTCCCCTGTATGCTACTGTCCTGTCACATCTGTGCTATTAACTATTATATTAGCACCCTATCAGAAATAGATCCATTATCTGATGGTGTTTTAATAGAATACTATTCAAATGAATGTGAAATCACAGCATTATGGAGCTCAAAAATACTTTATATGTGTTTGCTCTGATATGTTTTAAACTTTATTTGAATAAAATTCAGCTTATTTGGTCTGTGTCATTGCATTTCAGGAGGAGCTATTGTCACACCATTATCACATCTATGTAGTTATCTAATGGCAAATGATATGTTATAAATAGAAATGTATAATCCAAGTAACAAAACTTTCTTGTTGCTACAGTAGCAACTATGTTATTTGACATATTATGAGACTTTCCCCCATAATACAAATGGTATCACTGTTTCTTTGGAAGTGACAAAAGCATTTTGAGAACCATCTCTTAATACATGCAGGAATAGGGTCTGTCTCTGTTCCCTGTGTGACCTTATGTAAAATACAAAGTGCAGGAATGCCAATTATGTTCTATAATCAATTTACAACAGTTGGTGAAGTTTTGCTAAACCTAAGGTATCAAAAGTGTGCATGTTCTGAAAGAAAAGGAATTGGATACCATACCAGTTGTTTTTTGTTTTAATGTCCTATAATTTTCTTGCCAAAATATATGTGTTCCTCTGCAAAGGGAATAATAGAGGGAAAAAAAGGACACATGCTACAGAAATAGAGCACCTACTCTATTTTACAGTGACACTGGCTGGATCTGCAGCTAGGCAGCTGTGTGAATAAAGGATACTGGAAGTGGATAGAAAGGGAACACTGGATACAGGTGAACATCTTGTCATAACCTCATTACTTCTGTTCACATCCTTACATATGATGAACAAGCACTCTCAACTCTCAATTCTCAAAACAACTTCTTTTCCAATTCTTGTCTGTGCCAGAGAAAAGGCATCCAAATCCATCTGGGTGTCCATTGATTCCCATGCCTTGAGGCATTTTTTACAAGTTAGCACACTATAATGCAATTAGAGTCATTCACCTCAGTTTCTAATCTTCCCCTTTTTTGTTTTTAAATTTGTACTGAGTTTTCCGTCTGCTACAAATAAAAAGGTTTGATGAATAAATTATTTACAGCCTGCAGGAGGAGAAGAGTTCATATGAAACGTTTTGCCGAAAAGAGACTTGCAAAAGAGGATATTTTCTCATAGAAAAAAGAGCATCTGTGGACCAGTTGGTTTCTTGCTGACTAAGCCAACTGGATATGATACTATTTTGGCAGCTTCCTTATTCTTGTGTGGGCTTCAGCTGTATGAATTCCATAAGATATTTAATATTGAATGTAACTATATGTTGAATATCGTGCATATGACTGTGTATGATGTTGGCATTCATTTCCTAACTTAATTATTTAACATCAAATGATATTAAAATCCTAGTGCCATTTTTTGACAATAAACTTGCATTTTTAATTCTCAGACATTCATAAACTGGAAAAAAAAGTAAAAGTTGAACTGCCTCTGATGCTCCTTTTTTGACTCACAGAAAAACCATTTTTCTACAGCCTTATGCAAGAAAGTTAAATTTCAAGCATGGTAAGTAAAGGAAAGGATTTACTCTCCTTTAAAAAGATGGCAGTGCATGAAAAATGGATTTTAGCAAGCAAATTAACTGTTCATGTCATTGTACAGAGATTGACAGCTCGTGAAAATGAAAAGGAAATCCTTTCTTGTTCTCAGAGCAAGGGTAAAATGGTGTCAGAGCCTCTGTGGGGCCTTGCAGAGTTCTGGTGTGTTTCCTCCACCTTAGCACAAGCATGAGAGTTTTGCTGCCTCTCATCTGTCACCTCAAAAAGATTCCTTTTCTTCCATTGTGCTCCAGATTACCAGCCTTAAATTGGTCTGTTTAGCTGTGAGTATACTGGAAATAACAGTGTAAACAGAAAGGAGAAAGTGGCTTAGGAGAAGCAGCTCTCTACTCCACCCACATAACTGCTTGCCTTATAAACAGTTAGCTGAACCAGCTGGGAGGACAATGTGCCCAGTGCAGACAGAAGGAATACATTTCACTGGTATTGCTGCTAAACTCTTCATTGCCTTATTCAGGAGATAGCTTTGTTGTTCCTACTAAGTGAAGGAGCTCAGCCTTTAAAATTGCATCCATTTCTTTGGCACACAGGCCATTATGCCGTGTGTTTGATTGTCTAGTAATAAATACTTGCTGGGAATGATGCCCCTGAATTTCCTATTCCCCCAACCAGTAATTCAGAATGTGATTTCAGCAGATACAAGCCATGGTTGAACACTCAGAGATATTGCTTATTCTGGCCAAAGCTGTTCAGAGCTGTGCCAGAACAGGAGTGAATTCAGCTGAAAAAGAACCCAAACAAAACTTGTTTTTTCAGCTGCATCAGGTCCCTCATTCAGGTTATCGCAGTTCTGCAAACAGAAGCATCCCTGAATGTCAGACAGCCTTTCATTCCAACACTGCCACCAAAAACTAGCTCATTAAACTACAAAAGTCTTCAACTATTGCAGTACCTTGAGATATTCCTGCCCTCTATTTTTACTGTCTTAGGTACAACTTTGTGGGCAGTTATCCTTTGAATTGGATCAGGGAACTGATGTGTCTTTTTATAAATTTGCTTTAAAGCACAGGTCATGCAAAGAGGACTAGAGAAGTGGCATGCAGTGGCCATTGTGGAGGTTGCTATGAATTGCTCCATGGAACACTTTGTGGCGTGACACCACAGCCTTTGTATGTACCTTTCAGCATGACCTATCTGCACCCACTGACTCCTCCAGTTCAGACCAATCCATGAACTGACAAACGCTTTTGATAAAAACATTTTAAACTGAATGAATGCCCAGGGCTCATTTTTTCCACTTTACTGATGTTAGACCTAACAGTGTTCAAACGCTCTGGGTGAAGAGGAGGTGGTGGTAAATGGCCCCCAAACCCGTCTGTGAGGACACTGCAACTGTGGAAGTGCACAATTCCCCACGTCTTAAAATGTTCATCTTTCAATGGGTTGTGTTTTCCATTCAATTTTTGCCTTTCCATTCAATCCTTAACGTTTTGTCCATCTGACAACAAAGACTAGACAATCTAAGATAATTCCTGTTTTTGAAGGAGACACTTTTAGTACCACCCTTAGCCAATTTCACAAGGGAATTGTGCCACAATTTTGTATATTTATAACTGAATATTTGATGGCTGCAACAAACCAGAAAAATAATGACAAGAAAAAGTCTTTCCTTTTCTAAAAGAATATAAAATTATTGATCAATTTTAAACAAAATATCAGTAATTGGGAAAACGTTTATTCTAATCAGCAGGATTGTTATCTTGCTTGGCTCTCAGATGCACTGATTAAATGTGCCGTCCTCCATATAATCATCTGTGGAAAGGGAGACAATTCTTTAGATCCATAGACATAAACTATATTTTATTCAGAAAATGCAGAAAGGTAACCTTTGGCATTTTGAAAAGCAACTTCCAAAAGTACTGGATTCTTTTATGGTGGCTCTGATTGCCTCCTGAAGGCTGTATGAATATTGTCTCAGGGAAATAGCCTCCACTTTAAAAAAACCCCACCAAGCCAAAACCACACACACACAAAGAGCCAAAACCCAATTCAAGGAGTCCACAACTGAAGAAAAAACCACTACATTTTAAATATCTACAAACTGAAGCAATGAAAATAAAATCTCATCTTTAAAAACATTGAAAAGCATATCAGTTAGTTAGTTTCATTTTTCTGTTTATGCTGTCTCCAGTGATAAACCCCCCTTAGCCTAGCTAAACTTTTCTGAAGTTTTGCTTTCTCCATAGGCGAAAGTTGAAAAGAACCAACCAGAAGGCAAGGGAGACCTACCTCAGCTCTATTTTCTGTGGAACAGTTGTAAATATCTCACAGGAATTTAGCATTATAGCAAGTTAAATAATGGAAGAAACCCAAATAATCAAATAAAATACCCAAACATTGGAAATGCACTAGAATTTTACAGATGGTAAGCCAAACTTTAATATTGTTTAAATTAACATAGGTTCATTAAACACTACACAATTTGATGTCGTAAGATTTTTACCATTGGAAAAGATGTTAAGAAAACAGATGTTAAACAAAATTATCTGTAGTGATTCCATAGTGCCTCTTCATTTCTGAAATGGTGTAAAGGACTTTATTAAAATGAAACTAAATTTCTCCCTCTCTGGCCCCAGAAAAGAATACCAAGGTTATATAGCTAAAACCTTAAACTAGCCAAACAGCATGAGGGAAAAAAGGCATCTTTTAAATTACAAGCAGAGTTGTATAGAGCCAGATATCTTTCAAAGAACAAGAAATCATGTAGAAATTATCTATAATCAAAGTGTTCATGGAAACAACCCTTGTCTAATAAAATCCCCTCCACCCAAGTAAGTTCATTTTTGAGTTACTGCCTATCAGCCCAGTGCTTGCTATGTACAGACATATGCTTGCTTGTCTTGTACAGACAGACTTGTTCACTGTTTTACAGACTTAATTTAAAAACATGCCTGCTCTACATATTTTCCAGTAGGACAGTCAATAAGCTGCTAACTTGAAATGTTGCTTTACAATTTATCTTAAAACAGACAATTAAGTTAAATGCAGCAGAAGGATGCAGACAGTCCCAGCAGTTATGGTTCACTGGTAGTGTATTCTGCAGCTCAAACTGAAGTCTTATGGTGGATCAAGCTATTTTTCTTTTATATCCCTAGAAAATTCTACTAAATTACCCGTATTTTGACACCTGTAATTCAAGTATAAGGGAGAGAATAAAAACAGATTTTTCTTCTGGCTTTCTTGAAGCTTGTAGAGCAGTAAAGAAGTTACCAGGCTTTTTTGCCTTTTCTAGCATATTCAGTGAATGCCTCAGGAAAAGGAAATGCCAATTTCCTTCTCTCCATTTAATACTTCAAAATAAAACAAAAAGACTATGCAAAGTGGTTACCAAGGCAGATTCCAACTTGCTCATGCAGGCAAGATAAGCAGACAAGATAAAGCAGGCAAGTGCAGATTGGTTTATGGGATGTGAATTACAAAGACAGTCATCTTTCCCTTGAAATCGTTAATCATTATTCATCTCCTAACAATTTATTATCCTCCACAGACAATCAGGAAAAAGCTATACCTTGCAATCTGAGCTTGCAGGCTAAAATGCTAGTCTGAAAAGCAGAAGAAGCCACCACCAACTGCCACAACCACAAACATTTTCATTCATTTCATTGCATGAAATGTCTGCAGGATGGTGCTGATCTGGTAAGAGAGGTCTCTCACACAATGTCCATGGTGAACAAAGACTTTCATAAACTGCAAAGCAAGGTCATAACTGTGCTCAGATGTCAACTGTAATTTACATAAGAGGTCGTAGAAATGTAAAAGTTGCTAAGCATTTTTCTTCCTTTTTTTTAAATTATAGAATTCATGTACATGTTCACAGAAGAAAGACAACCAGCTCTGCCTACAACGCACCCAGAGGAATACTGCAGCATCTTTAACTATTTTCTCTCAATTTGGTCTAGATCAAGAGGTGGCCTCAAAAGAGCACATGATGTTACCATCAAATGGAGGTTAGCTTGGAGGGAAAAGGTGAAAGCACGGGCTTCAGAATTGGTCATTAGTAGCTCTCCCACAACAAACTGACATTTTAATTAACTCCTTTCTTGAGATAAGTTTATGGACTGTGTACCTCAAAAGATGTTTTGCCTCAAAATCATTAGAATACAGACTTATTGAGAAATAGTGGTGCCATTTGTGCTGAGTGTTTGCTAAGGTCTCTTGTCTTGATTGTCATCTGGGAAAAAAACAAGATTTATGAAAGAAAGTGTAGGTTTAGGTGAACTATGATGTCACTGGAAAAGGGCTATATTGCCCTACTTCTGTAGAAATTATGAAAAGGAGAAGAAAAGAGCAGCCAGGAAGAAAAAGATGCTGCAGCAATGAGGCCAATGACTACTGGATTTATAGGCTTACCTAAGTTAAACTAAATTTAGGACTACATTCTTTTCTAATAAACACAACAAAGAAAGCAAAAAATACATAAAACATAACAAATTTTAAAATGTTTGTTAAAAAAAAATAAACTGCCAATAGAATCAAGCTTTTCAATATTTTTGAAGTGCCCATATAGATATTTCACTTGCAGGAGGCAACAAGGTTTCTTTAAATCATTGACAGTAATTGGACATATCTGGCTGTAGACTGCTGTTCTTCAGAGTAACACAGGAAATATAAATTGCCATTGTTTAGTTAATAGTCCTATAAAATAAGCAAAGCCTTTTTCTGATTGACTTTTGTAGGTGAATATCAGAATGGAAGTTAATTTTTCACCTAAATAAACTGGTAGTAAATTGCTTCAATATTTATACACCTGGTAGTAAGATGTACCTCGTGTCTTCTTTTAAAAAGTATGCAATGCAATGTGTTATACCATTTACAATGCTGTTTGCAAAAATTATGTTCTATTGTTGTTCTGCCTGATTGGCTGTAAAAATCATGAACAGGATTTAAACAACATCTGAATGTTTGTGACAACATTACCTCAAATATCCAGATGATGTACAACAAAGACCTTTACAGCTTTACTTGCAAAATCAGTCACATAAAGCTGATCTTTTTTTTTCTGCTAAGTGTAATTTAGAACATTCTTGCATGAATGTTGTCAGGCAAAATTCCAAAACAGAATTTAAAAACCTACAAGTACCTCACCATCATCCTTCAAAACTGTTTGAGTATGAAAAAAGATTGTGATTCTGGAAAGAGAACAATAGAATTTCCCCTAAGGACTCCTGTGGTGATATTTTTGGAAACAAACAGCTTTTCTTCAGATCTTGTAAATTATACCCCTTAAATAACATAATTCTAATCTTTATCATTACTGCAATTTGCCCCTGACTCCCAGTGCCTTTTAAATCACTGATACTTGAAGGGATGTAACTGAAGTTAAAGACTTCAGATGAGCTACTTGCTAGAGGTATAACAGACTCCACTTGAATGCTAAAACTTGTATTTAATGATTTATTTATTCAGAATTCCTCAAATGTTATACAGTTTTCATATAATCCCTATATTTTCAAGGACACTAAAATAGTTTTGAAGAAAAGAGATCAGGCTAGCATGTTTTAAGCAAAACCAATATTGTCTTGTCAGAATTAATATAATGGAATCCTAGAATCACAGCATATACTGAGTTGGAAGGAATCCATCAAGACTGTTGAGTCCAACTCCTGGACCTGCACAGGACACCCCAAAAATCACACCGTGGGCCTGAGAGCATTGTCCAAATGCTTCTGGAACTCAGACAGGCTGGTGCTGTCACCACTTCCCTGAGGAGCCTGTTCCAGTGCCCAAACACCCTCTGGTGAAAAACCTTTTTCTGTTATCCGACCCTAAAGGTCTCCTGACACAACTTCATGCATTTCCTTGAGTCCTGTCCCTGGTCACAAAATTGCAGAGATCTGTAGCTGCCTCTCCTCACAAGGAAGCTGCAACTGCAGTGAGGTCTCCCCTCAGTCTCCTCTTCCCCAGGCTGACCAGAACAAGTGACCTCAGCTGCTCCTCATAAAGCTTTCCTTCCAGACCCTTCTACTGTGACTATGCTTCCCTGAATGTAGCAACCTGGTTCAACACTTATTGCCCCTTTAAATCATCTTCAACTAAAAACTACAGGAATAGAAAAAAAAAAAAATCCACAAGAAAATACCAAAAGGCATTTGCACCTGCTAGAAGCTGATCAGCAATATATACAATGAAATTCTATTAACACAATACAAAAAGAGTTAAAAGTTAATCCCTTATGCATCTGTGAATATAAAGCAGTGACTGATGCTGAATAGTTTTGTAAGAAACACTTAGTAGAGAATGGATAAAAAAATAAAATTAACAGAGAGTAGATGACAAAGCTTAAATGATTTAATGTTTTCATTTTCTGTGTTACCAACACAGATAACTTCCGTACAAGGTCACTCTGGACAAAACAGACACAATCCTACTAGTCTGTGATAATCTTGAGTGTCCTCAGTCTGCCTTTTTTGAGGGGAAGAATCATATTTATACAATTCTTTTAATGTAATGTTGGAGAAACAATTATGAACATCACTATGACAGGTAATGGATATATGAGAATCTCTTTCTTTTGGACCTTCAAGAAAGTAAATCAGAGATGCTAGACCTTTATTCTGTCCCTCTCCAGTGGGATTTGCAGCTTAACACCTCCCAGAATTTTTGTGAGTAACAATAAAACATTGGACAGAACTGTTTCTTAAACATATGTACAGAGTCACAGCTATATTATTGCACCTGGGAAACAAGAACTGAGACATGAATTCTGAAACTTACACAGAACTGTGTGAAACTTTTATTTTCTCATGAGCTGAACTAACCTCATTTCCAGAAGTAAGACAAAACGAAACAAAGCAAAATACCCCAACATCCCACTCAGCTCACCACACTTGATATTTTCCCATGTCTCTTGCAACCTGACTGTCAGCTTTCCATTGATTCATCCCTCATAGCCTTTCCTAATCTATTAATGCCCCCTCCCCTTTCCTAAAGTCTTTGAAGTTTCAGATCTCTGCTGAACCCAGACATAGCCCTAGGAAGAGTGCCCCACTGCAGCCTACACGGAGCCAGTTTGTATCCCAACAGCCCAGAAGCCACTCATATCTAAAATTCTTTGAAGTTATGTACCTTAGGCTGCCTTATCTGTGTCATTGTTCTACCTTCTAAGGCACTCCTTTAACAACCTTGTTGCCATTTCCCAGGATTTAACTCTTTTCATTCAGACTGGCAACCAAACAAAATTGAGCCCTGAAAGAGTAATAAATAGTCAAAATTAAATTTATAACAAATTCTGAAAGTATATACTCCAAGCTTTATAGCTTGAAGAGAAGAAAATTAATTCCTTAAATGCCATTTTTTTAAAATTCTAAGTTGTTACTTAAACTGTAATGAAATTAAAAAGAGGAAATTTATTTTAAGTACAAGATGTTTAATGACTCAGCTTTACTGACACTTTTATCCCTTACAATATTTTCTGGAAGTTGTGAAAAACCAGGCCTCCTTGGGATGAAAAATGCTTTACTTCATGGAACTCACACCAGAATTTTGTCCTTCACCTTCCCTATCCTGGTGCACAATGAGATTTATCCCACAGAAGGGCTGCCCTGCACTGCTAATAGAAAGTTGCTCTGAGTACCCACCAGAAAACACTGCATTTATGGGGTGCTTGCTTCTATTACTCTGGGGATGCTCCTTGCAGCTCTCCTGGGGTCCAGCACCTCTTCCCAAGGACAAGAGAATGTCTTTCACACAGCTGAGAAGGACTTGTTTTCTTTTAGAAAACAGCTGTGCTGTGTCAGGATTCCTATGAATACAAAGGGGCAGCATTCTTTTCGTGCAGCTTCAAATGGCTGGGTCTGTTCCTTTCCAGTTCACAGAAAGAAGAAAACATGGAGTTTTCTTCGGAAGAGAGGAAAACATTGGAAGGCTGGCTGACCTGACATTCTGTAGACATTTATTGTTATTCTATTCATCACATCCTGAAGGTGCTGCTTAGGGAGTTGAGGCAGTTTCCACCCCAAAACCAAGCACCCCTCACCTCCTCCCAGTAACCTGAACACTTCATGAGGACCCTCTCTAGACTAAGTGGGCTCAGCACCATGCATTGCTTCTCCAGATGGACAACTCATCAGAAGTTGTAAAAGCCTGATTAACTATAAAATCACAGTCTTTACATCCTTCAGGGCATTTTTTCTAGTATGTCCCTTCAGACCAATGTTCTACATTAATTCACACAAAAGAGTCACATGAAAATAGTGGGGCTTCATGTGAATCAATCAAATGATTAAACAAATATTTTCACCTCTTTGTTATATTAGTATTTTTATTATAGGATTTCTATATGAGGTAAAAGTTACCTGTAATAACCTTGGTAAAACTGGAATTTGGAACATATTTTCAACAAACTTATCAAAGAGCAAGCATCGGGGAAATTCGGGTCATGAAGTAAGTTTTGGCAGGAAGATATTCAGAAGTTTACTGCATGATTTCAATACAGCAAAATATGCTACTAAGATTCTAAGATTTATTTGCTATTTAGCCTAACCAGATTTGGTGACCAAAAAAAGCCTCAATATACATTAAATCCAGTTTCTGATCATTGGAGGAAAAAAGAAAAAAACAAACCAAAAACCAGTCAGGAATTGCCAAAGATGTTATCTGGTATAATTGGTTTCAATTTAATTTTGATCCAAAATGAAAAAAAAACTACACAGAATTTGTTTATATTGGCCACACTTCACAAATAAATGAGGCTGGTGAAAATCTTGTGCCTGCCAAGAAAGAACCCCCCTTTGATTATTGGCATTTCAATGCAATTACAGAATTCAGGTTTAAAAATTAGACTGACTGATAAAAAGCACATTCTTCATAAATATTTAACCTTCTTCAGTATGACAGTAATTATAGTGTGGAGCTCAGTAGCTGCATATTCCATTTAAAAGATCTGTCATGCCTTCCATTCGAAATGCTTCTTTTCAAAGGTTTGCAATGCCAAGATAAAAAGAAAACTCCCCCAAGGTGGAATCTTGGACTAAAATCTCATCTTCTTAAAATTATTATTATTAATGGTAGATTCTAAGGATGAGAGGCTGTTTGAAAAATAGAGAGTTTTTTACAACGACTGCTTTATTTTCCTGAGCAAAATATTTGATAACATTGGGTAGTCATTCAAATTTTACACACTAAAAATATCTGGAAAAAAACTGCAAAACAATTTCAACATGAAATCACTGATTTTCATGTTTTTGTATTGCAACATCCTTTGATCCTGCTGATACCATTTCCTCATTTTAAAAATACTTGAAATAAAGATAAAGTATTTTCTGTTCAATACAGTTGTTTTGTACTAAATGAAATGTTTATTTTCCATGGCCTCTAGATAACCTAAGAAAACTGCTACACATCTTTAGATAGGTATAAATACATTTTGATGAATAAAAACATATTTCCTGTTATGGAAAGCTAGAGAATATCTTTGAAGACGATTTTGATAATGCTTAAATCAAAATTGTGAGGTTTTTAACTTGGGGAAGCTAATTCGGCCATCTGAAGTCTGACAGTCTGGGTGTGGGGTAAAGAGGGAAGAGAAAGCGCTAAACCTCAGCTATATTCATTAGTTAAGTAAAGAGAACAGGTCTTGTCAGGAGAGGCTGATATTTGTGGCTGTGCTGGCACCCATGCATTTGACCCAGGTTTTCACTTGTGGCAGGGGTGGGATGTGTAATTCTGCTGCCAGGGCAGAGCCTTGGTTTGCTACCGAGCAGCTGCAGTCAGAGCACCTTAGGAACAACCTAGACTTCCCTCTTTCCTGCAAGGAGAGAGCAGGAGCATCTCCCAGGAGCTATTTTCCCATCCTCTGCCCACATGGTGTGGATAAGAAACTAGGCTAGTTTGTGTGTAGGTGGTTACAGGGAGGAGATAAATAAAGACACATATGTTTATATGGCACTTCATCTCTGCTGGAAGTCAGGGAATTTGGAGTCCAGCTTCTGCTTATGCAGCTTTGAAAAGCTCCTTTCTGTCCTTAGAGTTGAACTCTTATTAAAGAGAAAATTTCTCTCCACCTTTACGAATGTATAGGTGAAGAGTAACTGGATTAGCCAAAAAAATGCAGTCAAAATTTGAGTTTCACTGGAGATACTCTTTAGCACTGAAAGTTTTAATGAGACATCTGTGCTTCGCTTCATCCCTCTTCTAGGCTTTTTTTAAAATATGAAGAACTTTTCTCTTTCTTTTCATTCATAATAATAGTTTTAGCCATAGTTACCTAGATACTAGCAGTGACTATTATTATTCATTTACATTGCTTTGTATCTATGACAGTTAATGTACCACTGCATTTTTGCCACTACAGCATTTAGTTAGCATGAGAATTTCTATAACTTTTGACAGCCACCCTAAATATTTCTGGTTTAAATATGATATCATAAAAATAATGTACAAACCCTCTTATTTATCTATTAATACTTCTTACAGATTTTTAAAAATTATGCAACATAGCACTTGGATCTCAGTTCTGTCTTCTATAGTCACAACCAAGTATATACTCTACCTTCTATTTCATACCTTTTAAACAGTTGCTAACCTATAAAGGGACTTTTCTTTATTTCCTGTGGCAGCTTCATTTCTCCAGCAATATTAGTTTTATCATCCCTATTGATATGCTGTTGACTTCAGAAGACCCCTGCAGATGTGTGGATCAGGAGTTCCCCCTATGGAGCAACTCTTCCCTCAGATAACCTCTCACCACTTCTCCATTAACTCCAGTACACAGGACACTCATCACTCACTATCAGGTGTGTTTGCCTGGTCAAGTGATGATTTCATATCTCTACATTTTCTCTGAGACAATCCTTAACATATATTTAAAATGCAAAAGGATATTGTCATTTAGATGGTTATTAAGATAATTAGACAAAAAGGCTGCATGAATCTACACATCTGGCTAGAAAAACAAAAAGAAAAAAAGGCAACAGGCTAATTGACCCTTTGTTACTTCAGATCCTTTTTGTTTCTTCAGAAGGTTTACTATTACATTGGTCACCTTCTGTTACTTCTGTATTAAACAATATATGCCATACCATTGTCATTGACCAAATTCACTTCCTTAGAACCTATTTCTCTTACTGCTTTTCTAAATTTACAGAATTTCAGACAGGAAAATAACAGCAAAAACAAAGAGTGAACAATAAAAATAGTAAAGAAAGGAAAAAAGAAGTTTAGCCACCACTTAGACACAAAAAGACACATGAAATTTAAAATAAAAAAAAAGTGGAGGATTTAAATGAAGCAGAAGTATAAATTTTCAAAAAAAAAATTACTTTTTCTACTACTGAAGACAATTCTCAACATTGTGCAGCAGATAGAACTCACTTTTTAGAAACTCACTGCTCTACTTGCCAGCCCATCTCCTTTCTAGGATTACAAAATGGGAGATATTCACCTCTCCTCCAGTTGGGGAACCAGGACCTATTCTATTGATGTGCAGCTTTCCTGGATCAAAACGTACGAACAAATAAAAACTGGAAAAATAATTAATCTCCATTCACTGTTAAAGATAATTTTCCCTCTAAAATTAGAATATAAGCAACAAGGTAATGCTTGAAGCAGGAATCTGGGTGAAAACTACATGGAAATAAACAAGCAGGTCATAGATTCATAAATTTGAAAATATGAGGTCATGCTTTCCTCAGTAAGAGATGTTTATCTGCGGATGAGGCTGTCATTACTGGGACTGGGCTACCTCTCCTCCATGCACTGCTATTTCTTCACTAGGATCTGTCACATTTTGACCTCTTCATGTAACTATGGTTGTCAAGTACCAAAGACGATTTCCACATTTGCCTCCAAAAGTATGTTTGCATTCCCCTGCATGCTTTCCAAATTCTTTGTACAGCTTAAGAGGCGACACGCAAATAAAAAGATTATGGACTAGAATTTTCTTTGAAAATAGCCCAGTTATTAGGAACAGATAATTTTTATGGTTTGATTTCTAGGCAGTGATAATTTTTGATGTTTAGTTCATCTGGGTCAGCTGTTATTTAAACATTGTTAAAATGCAAGAAGCTACAATAAATGAAATTTATTTCACTGATGTTGCTCAAGTTTATGTGATCATAATCATGTAAGCATCAGCATATACAAGTCCATAACTTAAATTTTCTTGCAGTTTTATAGTCTGAACTCCTCCATAACTCTTGCAGTGAACTGTATCTCTGAGTGTCCATTATGGGAAGGTATTGGAAGACCATAAGCACTTGGTTGTCTTTGTCCTCATTCAGTAGAGAACACATCATCAAAGGTGGATATTACACAACAGCTGTGGCTTCAGCACCAAACAGAGCTGGAAAGCTGTCAGTGAATGCTGGCCCCCACTGCTGCCATGCAGTCTGGGTAAGCATGATGGTGTCCCAAGCTACCCAGAGTGCTGAAGCACACCAAGCACCACATGCTCTACAGGGTACAGACATGCTGGGGGGAGATTTACGTGTTCAAGATGCGTTTATTTTCTGAAAATAATGTGAACTTAAGGAATTTCCATGCCTATGCTGCCCTGTGCCACTTCAGCCTCTTGTCCCTACTTCTGCACTGAAGTTTACTGTCCCCTCAGGGACATTCTCCTTTATCCTAACATAGTATGTTATGCCAATAAGTATGTTGCAGGCCATTTCTATTAATTACAACACTAAAATTATTTAAATTTTTTATATCCCCTTGGAAATATTTTTTCAGTATTTTTTCTATTTCTATCAGTTATCTGGGTATTTTAAACCCAGAATATTTTCATGAAGCAAGTGTCCCTGACAAGACTGCCCTAACCAAACTCCTACAGAAATCCTGCTTCAGAAAACTGCTTGTATTAAGGACATTATTATAATTAGACAATTATTAATCTTCAAAGAAGATTCCAAGAACTTACAAGAATTTGGCAGACAAAATTCAATTTCAAATAAACCTCGGTTTTAAAGGCAGAAAAAATCCACATGTAAATGCCAAACAGAATAATACATCCTTCATTAATTTATTGCCATATAATAAGTGAAAAGTATAACTTCAATAATCAGTTATCAGTGAAATTCTTGACATATATAAAGCAAATAACTGAGTGTGTAAAAGTACAAGAAAAATTCAGTTCTTGTCAACAAATATTTCTTAATCTTTATGACAAAGGTGGACAGAGAGAGGGTAGAAGGGAAGGCACATAAATGGAAATATTTTAAATTACTAGATGCAATTCCAGATGATAGATATTTTCAGAAAATTCACATAGAAAGATAATAACTAGAAATAAAATGTAATCATTGAGCAGCAAAGCAGAGAATGTGGTTGCTGTTAGGAGTCTAGAAACAGAATCAAAGAAGAAAATAAAGAAGATGGAAAATTCAAATAGGCATGTGAAGGATGGGGACAAAAGTTGAGGGAAAGAGATGCCCTCTCCTTTCTAAAACACTTGTTGATTTTTTTTCAAAAAAACTGTGTTAGGATATGAGAGAAATAGGAGGTTATGCTTTGCATTGAAAGCCACAGAAAAGGATACAAGATAAGATCTAGTGTTAGCATACAAAGCATCTCAGCCCAGGTCTATAAAGCTTCACAAATGAGATTTCCACTCAGCAAAACCAATGCTTGTGTGTCAAAAGAAAAATGAAAGGTTGAATCCTCTGTTATCAGGAAATAATTCAGTGTCATTGACTTCAAATAGAGATGGAGCAATTAACATCGGCACTGAACCTGGCCTGACCCATTAGTTCCCATACTAACAAGGGGTTACAAAATTCTCTGCTAATTTGTGACAAGCTTAAAATAGCTCTGACTGTTGCAGCTCAAAAAGTGTAAGATGAAACAAGAGCAGTTGAAGAAAGTTCCTTTTTGTGAGAAACAGCTCTTCATTCTTGCAAAAGCAACGGCAGTGTTAATAATCTCCCCAGAGTTTTCACATGTGTACAGTGAGTATAAATACACTTAAAGAACCACTCCTGTCTGCAAATCTGAGGAACACAAACATATTCAGGAAGGACAAAATTTTCTTTAAGATCTTAACACAACTAGTACATAAACTTCTCCAGTCTCTAACTCCCACTGGCTGAACTCATTGTGACTGATGCTGTGTGTCCTGGTACCTTGAAACTCCAGGTGTGAGAGGTTTAAACAGAGTTTAGACCTGAAAGGGGATGGATGGCCCTTCTGTCCAGAAGATTTACTTCTTTGCTTCTGGTTTGGCCAAAAGTGAGGGACCCTGACTTAGTGTATATCCCTGCAAATTGCTGGAAGAGTGAGCTGGGCTGAAGCACTGACAAAAGAGCTTTTAGTGATCTTCCTATTCCTGGCAGGGTTAGGAAGCTGGTCACTGGACTGTTACATCAGTGCAGAAGTGTTCTAGAAGAACAGGGTGTGGACAGAAGCAGGCAGGTTCCCTACAGAGGAGAGCACATTTGCTGGCAGGTCACCCAGTTTCTCAGCAGTGTGTCAGAAAAGCTAAACATAGCCACAATTCTGGCAAATGAAGAGTAACAACTAAAGAAGCCTCAAGCATCAGCTCTTTACAGCTCCCTGCAATGGAGTTGGAAATGTTTTGGTCATGGGAACTGAGTGAAGCCAAGATGGATGTGCTGGCTGGATGTGCCCAGGGATTTGTACACCACCACCACTACTTTGCTGTCCTGAGAGCTTATGGAGGTTCATCAATATTTTGCTTTTGAGAAATCTATATATGATTCTTTGTGGTTTTATTCCATCAGAAAGACCAGAGTTCAATACATTACTTTCTAGGAGAAATGAGTTTCATTCATTCAAATGCAGAAAGATTTTTAAAATCTTCTGTCTCCTACTGAAGGTAATTACGTATTGCAATGGGCCACAGTGCGTGGGCACCCAACCATAACATTAAATATCCTGAGAATCTGTGAAGCTTCAATGACTTTGCTGGTTTGGGCCTGGAAATGACTTCAGAAAATTAACCTTTTATTGGAGAAAGGTTTAGTAGAAAACATGGAAAGTGCAAGCAGGCAAATTATTAACCTGCAGAATTTAATACATATTTTCAACTGGACATTTTGTACAACAAAGTTCTAGGACTGGATCAAGGTGTTGGGACTGCACGTGAGGCAGATTATCAACCTCTCTTATTAACATCTGTGTGTCTTGCAGTCTGTAGTTAGCTAGGAACAGCAAGCCCTGGAAAAAAAATCTAGAAAAAAAGGAGAGAAACCCCAAACCTCAGAATACAATAAACTTATGAAATTGAACAAGATTTTTTAGTATTGCTCAGACCATTAAAGCCAAGAACAGAAAAAAAATATTTCATTCCAAATACATGATCTGCTTATTCCTCCTGTCATACATGGAACTTCCGTCTCCTTCCAGGTCTCTGGGAACTGGAATTTCAAGAGGTGCTATTTCTTTTGCTTCCATGTGAAGATCTTCCACTTTATAAAAATAATTAAATATTTATCGTACATTGGACTAAATAAATCAGCATGTAGGTCACACACCTGAGAGTACAGAAGAGAACATACGTGACTTTTTAATACATAATTTTATCTTGGAGAATAAAAATATTTTTGGGAAATGGAGAGGGAGAAGGAAGGAAGCTGCTGAAGACTGTACACTTCCTTCAAGAACTGGAGTTCTTTCAAGTAAATTGTCATTTTTCTAGAGAAAAAGCTTGCTGCAGATGTTCAAGTCATTCCACTACTGAAAACTCCATCTCACATCATTCCAGCCAGCTCAGGAATTTGCACTGCTGTACTGTCACTTCCCCATTCCTTTGGCAGCCCACCAAAAAAACAGAGCTCTCCTTAAGTATTGTTTTACCCTTAGCTGTGCTGCCAGGCTTCCCTGCTCTGCTTCCCGTGGCTCCAGTGGGAGCTGCCTGCACACGGCGGCCGTGCCACGGAGAAGCACACCATGAGGCTGACAGGGAGGGCTCATAAATGTTTTAGGAGCTCCACGGGGGAGTTTCCTAAGGTGCAGTATTTCAAATACTTCCACTGTACAGGAAATCTTATAGTTCTTATTTTCTGCTCAAGTTAGGAAGAACATTAAAAAAGAGAAAGTTCCTGGGGAGTAGGCACACAGTCTCCTTCACTGATTTTCTTTTAAACTTCATTTTCAACTCTGAGACAGATACAACTACCCAGCCCAACAAACACATACTCAAGCTCTGCCATTACCTAAATTGGCCAAAAAAATTGATTCACTAATGTTTTCCATTATATAAAAATAAATACATATTTAGAAGGTGCTTATGCCTCACAGCTTACTTTCTGCTATAGAATTCCCCTGGGGGCCTAGTTGCTGCAAATCTAAAATAACAATTCCTAGAGTGTGTTTGGCGAATGCATCAGTGACATTTTAAAAGAAATTTTACCTCATTTGTTGTCTTCTGTCAACAATTAAAAAAAAAAAAAAGAGAGAGAAAAAGGCATGCTGCAGATCATAGGCTTTTGGAATCCAGAAACTCTGTCTAAGGAGAAATTACTAAATAAACTCCATAAACTCCATGACAGTAACAGACACTGAGCATAGAAAAAGTACCAACAACTAGGCAAGCTGAGACAACCCAAAACCAACAAACAAGATGAAATATTGTAAGTAAGACAATGAAATGAGATTTAACATCCATGTGGAAGAGCATGCATGGATTGCCTCTGATAATGATGTTGCGTGGAGGATTTGCATTTGGTTGGAAGTTTGAAGGCATAAACCCATTTCTCTTTACATTTTGACAATTCCAAGTACTAAAACAATAAAAGTTTTCATTCAGATTATGAAGAATTTATAAATAATTGCTCAGGAACTCAGAAGTCATGAGACATCCTTCACCATAAAAGGAATACAATCTTCAGTACTGATAGAAGTTTTCTAAAACAGATGAAGAAAAAAGTTCAGTAAAACAAGTGTCTTTTCCTGGTTAATTAAATAAAAGCATTCAGAAGTCTTCTAGATCCAATGCTCTGTATGCTGCCATGCTGCCATATTTCCAGTATTATTATCTTGATTATCATAATTCATAATCTGGATTATCATGATTCATAATATGAATTATAATAAATCAATATTATCTCTGTGCATGGTGTAAACACAACATGCACATAATTCTGATAAAAGGGGCACTATATTCAGCAGCATCACTGGATTCCCTTATACCAGCAAAATTTGAATTAGAAGGTGTCCAAAAAAACCACAGCATTCTCACCTGTGCAATGATTCTAAATTCAATGTGCACATTACTCAGTGCCTTTGTAACATGCTCTCAATTTCATCACTATATTCCCTGCTTGTCTCTTTTGAGCATATACATCTGCCTGGAAAATAATCTCACTGGGGAAAAATCCATGAGCAAGGAAGAAACTGGGCATATGTAAAAGATTTAACATCCTTAGCATAAAAAAAAAATACTTACTGTAGCAAAAGATGTCCCTTTAACAAAGGAAAAATGGAGAAGAGGTGTTTGCAACTTCTCCTTCCCCACAATTTCAGAGGAATATTCTGCATACTTTGCTGTGCATCATATAATCTTTCTAAACATCTGCTCTAATCTGGTGTGGTGCTTCAGGTAACTGCTGATCCTAGCTGATCCTCAACTAGGGTTCAGTAACCATAACAAAATAAATATCACAGGAATAACAACAGCAAGGCAGGTTTGGCTTACTTACTCAACACCTTGATGCAATCTTTGCTTACTCCGTCTGACTGATGATGAAAAGTCCCTTCTATTCCTACCATTTCCACAGCTTTAAATGAAACCATCCTTTGCCAATACAAGGGATCAGACATAATACTTGTAATGAGATATTAACTGTAGTATAATGGAAAAAGAACTTCTGAACTTTATAAAACTGCCCAAAATTTTTAATGATCGTACATCAAAGAATATCAGGATAGGGAGTGCAAATAATTGAATAAATACCTGAAAAAATGACATAAGAATAAAGAAATAAAGATAAAAAGACAAAAACATTGATAGAATTGTTAGGACATTAGTAGAAAAATAGCACTTGCAATTTGTCAAGTGATTAGGCTCAGATAATATTCACTAGGGCTACTCCAGCATTCTGAACAATAACATATGCATTGGCAACAAGTTAAAGTGTATTTCCCATGAAGAGTTAGCATCAAGAATGAAGTTGTATTGTTTAAGGTTCAGTAAATAAAATCCAAACTTCAGCACCTGTGTAACTGAACATGGATTGTCCCTTTTAGTGTCAATGAAAATGTTTAAGATTTTAAAATTTAGCACATACATAGTGAGGTTTTGACAAGCTGTTCAAGTTTTATACTAAAATAATGATATCAGAAATCATGCTTTATGTACAGTTGTGAATTTATTGTTCATCCAGTTATATTTTAGTGTGTAATCAAAATACTGCATTCAATTACACATATACAGGATAATACTACTGGAAATTAGAAACTGTCCCTGGTACCTACTCTTTTTCTCTAATGTTACTTGCACTTTTATAATGCTCCTCTAGGTCCTAAGGCCAACAGTTTGAGGCTTCTCTAAGAAGTGGGGCAATATGAGAGCCTTATTCAAAGGAGCTTAAAATAAATTTTATTTCTTTTTACCAATTAATAGAAAAGGGTGGTGTTTGTTACCAAATACATCTACACACTTCTAAAACAAGCTAAAATCAGATCAGGCTAAGACAAGCCCAGACAAGTTATAAGGTGCCACATTCCCAGACTTTTTACTACTAATGAAAAAAAAATATTTTTACTGGGCTGCATCTGTGATAAAGACATGTAGATACTTGTGTACAGCACAGGAGAAGGGTAGGTACACAGACATTGTTCCTTGCAGACAGTGGACAACCAATTGACTGTCACTGGGGGTATATGAACCCTAAATGTAACAGAATTAAGTGATACACACAAACCTACTGCCAGAGATCTTTTGAAAATCTGTAACCACATCAGCGTGCCAAAGCATAAGTATAATCACATTTCTCTTACTTCTGACATGTGGCTGATGTCTAGAATAACAGAACTGTGTCTGTTACTTCGGTGTTGTATAAATTTTTTAAATCATGTTTCTGAGTATTAAAGATGTAGAATAAGATAGCTTCTCCTGAAGTCAGATGGCTCTGCTAGTGGAAACTCGTGTCTTTCTTAATTATTTAGAACTTTGAAGAATTATCAGTTGAAAGTACAAAAAGGAATGGAAACAATCTACTTGAATATTTTAAAAGCTTAGGAGAAGATACACAGAAAATTAAATCCCAAGGGATTTTAATGACAAATTATATGCAGAAAGGGTTAGTTTTTAGCACAGTAAGGGTTAACAATTTGGGAAAGATTCAATGATGCAGTTTATTTCAAAATAGTGTTAAAAAGAATAAATAACAAAGCTTGCTGAAGACAAAAATTTTCATTAATTGGATTTAGACAAGTTATAACTGAAGAAAATTTTGATGCAGAAAAAGACAATAGGGATTTAGAGTCAAATTACCTCAAAATTTGATGGCATTTATATAATCTACGATACTGTAAAAACTTTCCCTTAGCTACCTTCCCAGATTTAGGATTGAAATTTGACCAGAAAAATATCCTATATAATTTATTTTTACATCTCTCAGTGCAATATGTAGTCAAGCAGAGAAAATATACTTGATGAAATGGACTTCTGGCCTGGTTTTATGAATACATTCCAGTGTATACTGTGCTAATATAAGAAATATGAAAACATTTAGGAAAAATTTGAAGTTTCTTACTCAAATGAATTTCATAACATTTTGGGGTTTGTTGTGTTTGAACGGTTAGGTTTTGGTAGCAGGAGGGACTTTGTGCCTGTGCCTGACAGAGCCAGCTGGCTCTAGGATGGACCCAGAGTGGCCAAGGCTGAGCCCATGGGAGATGTTGGCAGCTCCCCTGGGATAGCATAGTTAAGAAGGGAGAAAAGCTGCACAATGAAACTCTAGAGAGGAGTGAGAATATGTGAGAGGAACAGCCCTGCCGAGATCTGGGGAATTTGCAGGCAATGCCAACAAGGGAAGAGATGAGAATCTTGACTCCATGTTTCAGAAGGCTGATTTATTATTTTATGATATATATTATGTTAAAAGAAAATTATATACTAAAACTATACTAAAGAAAGAGAAAGGAGACATCAGAAGGCGAGCAAAGAAAGGAATGATGATAAAATCTTGTGACTGACCAGAGTCCCGACACAGGTGGACCTGTGATTGGTCATCAAGTAGAAACAATTCACATGCTGGGTAAAAAATTCTCCAAATCACATTCCAAAGCAGCAAAACATGGAGAAGCTGAAGCTTCCCAGCTTCTCAGGAGAAAAGATCCTGGCAAAAGGATTTTTCAGAAAATATGTCTGTGACAGAGATCTTGGTCAGTGAAGAGGGAGGGGCAGGAGGTGCTCTGAAGGCTGGGGGCACTACATTTGGAAAATCAGATACCAAATAAGAACCGCCTTGGTCTAATGTTAATAACCACCTGCACCACTGAGGGGATGAGGCAGAGAATTCAGGAGCACAGCCGAGCCCAGGAAAGAAGGGAGGAATTAGAATTATTCCATTCTGCTTTGATTAGAAAAAGATTAAATCTTTTTTTTCCCCAAGTCAAGCCTATTTTGCCCATGACAGCACCCAGTGAGTGAAAACTCTCTTTTTCTTGACCCAAGAGGTTTTGTGTTGCATTTTCTCTCCTCTGTCCTGTTGATGAAGGTAGTGATAGAAGGGAGCTTTGGTAAACAATTGAAGCCAGCCAAGAACAGCCTAACACATTGTTATTGGGAAAATGAATGGGACGTTGCCAAACAGGAACAGGGGAAATTATAGAGTTGTACTGTCTCTTGCACAAATTTTAAATAATAAGCAAAAAGAGGGCAAGAATATAGTCAGAGAGATATTAAAGAGTAAACTAAAGTTGTTATGTGAATCAGGCCTCTGTGATAGAAAAGCTTGTGAGTTATGCTAAATATTACTTGTACTGGAAGTTGAGCAATAAATTCTAAGGTCATTAAAGTATGGAATTTAAATATATTAAGTACAGTTCAGCATTCTGTAAGTTAAATTTATTGCTGGTTACCAAATTTCTTGAGTTATGTCAAGACCAACTCTCAACTTCAGGCTTGACTTAAAAATTGACATTTTCATGCCATAAATGCTTGAGCAGTTCTGTAAAATCCAGGGCTAAAAATATTTGTGTGGGGTTGCTGCATCTCAGGTTTTCTGTTTCAGTTTGCATCTTAGGATTGAACTTGTTAGTGCTGTGGTCAGGAATAGAATAACATGTTGGACTGACTAACCCAGAGACTGATTCAGTTATTCTTGAGTAGCTGACATGAACAAACAGATGACATTTTATCTTGAGATTACCGATACATGAATCGTGAAACACAACCTCTCAGTTACTTCAAATTTCATCTGTTGTTTTCAAAACACAGCATCTACTTCCCATTCACCTCAAAAGGTCTGCAAATAGCAAGATAACACATAATCCCTATACAGTAGCCACCCTGCCGTCTAGAGCTTATCAAAGATTATTGTGTAGGGTTTGTTTTTTTGTCATGGAGTTGGTTTTGTTGGTTTTATTTTAATGCTGAAATAAATCTGCAATTCATGTGAGCTTGGCTCATTAAACTCTAGTTCTGTAATAAACAACATGAACACCAAAATGGAACAAAAACTTGCCCTTGCAGAGAAGATGCTCAGTTACCAGATTGTGTTATCAAGAGTGTGGACAACAGGTCCTGGGAATCAACAATTCTTGTTGAGCTGACACTTGTGAGACTGCATCTGTAGTACTGCAATCGAGTTTTGGGTTATTTGAGATAAGAAAGATGTTGTTTGCTGCAACTAGTACAGGAGATAAGGCACTAAAATAGACAGGGAGTTGGAACATGTGATTTATGAGAAGCTGAGAGAGCTGTGTTTGTTCAGCATTAGAGAGAGAAAGCTTAGGGGACATCTCCTTGCTATGCACAGCTACTGCCTAATGCAAGGATTTAGAGAAGGTGGAGACACAATCCCTTTGCAAAGGTATGCAAAGAGTCAAGAAACACTTTCTACCTCAGTGAGAATCTTGTATTCTCAGACTGTTGCAGCAGGGCCAAAAAAAGATCTCTAAAATTCTGAATTGTTTTTTAATACAAAAATAAGTATTATGAACTAGCTTAGTTTACTAGCATTGTTAATATATTCTTCTAGAATTCTCATTTTCATGCTGAGAGATGTACATCAGGCTTTATCATGAAAAAATATTTATGTAGAGATGAGAAGTTTTATGTTACAAGTTATTAATGATTGTTGAAGTGCATTAATTTTCAAATATCAACTGGACCAACAAAGACATAAGATCCAAAAGTGGAGAAGTTGCAAAGCCTCAGTTTGAAGCAATATGCCTGTCCTAGGAGGGAAGAATTTCCCTGCTGAAAGCTACTCAAAATGAGATTTGAAAAATCAAAAAACCAAATATGAACAGCCTTGATCTAATGTTAATAACCAATTTACATTGCTGGGATCTTGGGGAGGATGAAACCCCCCAATCCTTTAAAAGTACCTTCTTACTGAGTGAGTATTTTACCATCTTGGGCTTGATTTAAAAAAAACCAAAAAAACAAAAACAACAACAAAACAAAAAAAAAACAAAACAAAAAAAAAAACCACCCATTTTAAAATGCAGGCAGAGATTCAATAAAAATAAATAAAAATACTAAGTTTCATGCATAGCTTGCTTTCTTGCATGGGTCCAGAGTACTTTAAGTACTGTACAAGATAAATAGTGTTATTTCCCTCTTTGAAACAAAAGAAACTGAGCCAATGGTGCTAAATGACTGTACAAGACACCAATTTATCTTGGACTTAGACCTGAATTCTCTGAATATCAGTCCACTGGCCAAGCCACTAATCAACACTGATTCCTGGCAGTATGTTCCAAGCATGCCAGTTCCAATCTTCATAGATTTTGTATGTAAAGTAATGAGCCGTATGGGTTTTTCCACCTGGGGTAAAAAACCCCAGAAAGTGTGGTCTGTTTGTGTTCTAAGGGGCAGGTAAATTGGCTGATCATGACTCTATTTGATGTCCACTGGTGTTTATATAATCCTTTTCCATTTATATAAGCAGGCACTGCATTTCAGTTTGTCCTGTCAGCTTCCTTCAGTCCTGCTACATATCTTGGCAAGAGCTGCTGTATCCCTAAAGGAATCAGTGATTACTTGTTCAAATGGAGCTGCTGCTATATTGGAGAGAGTCTTCACAACAATGGGCTACTTTTCCTGTAGTTGGACTTCTTTGTTCCCCTTTATAATTAATTTGAAACTAGAACATTTCACAAAACTGTAAATGCAGAGTATTTCAGTTTCAATGGGAAGGCATCTGCAGTAAGTGTACTCCATATGGAATTAGTTTCTCTATTCAGAATGTGAATGCAGTACATGATGCCATTCAAGTAGGATTCAGATTCAGTATCATCTGCAAAAAGAAAATACATTGTATTAGCACTCAGTTTTGAAATCTTTCTTTGAAAAATATAATATCTTGTTATCACAGTTAAAATAATTAGATGTAGTTTAAAGGGACACTATCATATGAAAGAAGTTTTGTGATTCAGCTCACTAGTGTTTTATGTCTTGCTGTTTGCTGATGACATCAACACTGACTGAAGTTACCAGAAGAATAAAGTGCAAAACAGAGGAGACTGGCAGGTGTTACATTTTACTTCTCTTTGTAGAATTGTGCTTCAAGTCCAGATCTATTAAAAAGAAAACTTAATTAATAAGGTGCCTTGCATGGCTGGAATCACTATAATACCAGAATATGCTCAATTTGGTAGATTTTTGTGAGAATCAAAATATCTGAGACACATCTTCAAATTTATTTTCTACAGGAAGAGAGAGACAAGATGCAGAAGATATAAAACTAGTATCTACCTACTGTAGATAGCATTATTATTAGCAACAATAATGAAGCAACATACAGTAGATCAAATAGCATCCCCTGTATGCACCCTAAAAGGATTAAATTCACCTTGCTGTAGAGGATAAGAACAAAGTTAATGTACTGTATAATCCCCACATAAGTCCAGAAAGCTGTGTCATTTCAGTTGCTTTTCAACAGGAAGGCAAAAGCAAGGACACTGCTTTTGGAAAAAATAATTTATCTCTTTGAATTGATTTAGCATGCCTGCTTAGAGTCAGGGTGAGCAGACAGCACTCATGAGGCATCCAAGACCCCTTAAAGGGTCAACTTCTTCCACTGACAGTGTTTGTTAAGTCTAAATAAAGAAAAAACATTTATCCAGCTATGTAAATACTTTGCATGGTAAAAAATGTGCTTGTTTAAATCTTGTCTGTTTAAAATCATTCATGAGTAAGCTTTTGCCATCAATACTGTATAATTTTGCCAGTTAGTTATGCTTTACTCTGTGGTCATACACACATTGATCTTTTTCAGTAACTGGCTGAGAGAAATCCAAATAAATTCTTTCATTTTCTTTTTCCTTTTATTATTTTTAAATATAGTGAGAAAAGATGTGATAAACTGTTATCTGGTATGTTTACTTCAGACTATATATTGATTGAATAAATGACCCAAGATAATTGCAAAATTGGTGTTGATAGAGGTGCCATCTTTTAAATAAAAATTAGAAATGGGGACTAAAACACATTAGTTGCTAAATTTTCATAAATATAAGTGCAGCAGAGGTGAAGAGAACTATAAGGCAGGTGCATACACACAAAGAGATGCACAATTGCACAGTTAGTCTATGCAAGCCATTATTATGATTGCAGATGCAAATGGTAAGTCAGCTGTTTAACTGTTCATTTACTCATGTAAGTACTGTTTTCCTAAGCAATGACATTGTATATATGTAAATTGAGAAGCAATCTGATTTGTTAGTGTTGTACTCACTTTGCACAGGGGTAAATAGCTACCAAAGATGAAAGAAAATAGAAAATCATGGCTGTGAAGTTGAATGGCATTAATTATTGGTGGCACTGCAGCTCATTCTATTGCAAAACCTCTTCCTGGTTAGATGTGCATTCAATAGGAGAGATGATTATAAAGGAAAAAATGAGGGGAAAAAAAAGACAACTGCAACAAGAAATATTTCAAAGCTGCTGCAAAGATAAAAAATGTCTATTGCCATGCTCTAGAATTTCTCAGACAGAAAGACCTCTTCTGGGACATAAACTACTTCCATTACATTGACTATTTTTCTTTCAGGAGCATAGGTATTGATATACACCCTGTTTGCTTCATTATGAGACTCCTAGTGAGACAGGAATATCTGCCAGTCAAAAACAACTTAAGCAGGAATGCCTCTCAATTTAAGATACATTTTCCAGTCAAAAAATATTATGCAGGTTCAGTTATACAAAAGGTCTTACTAAACCCAAAAAGCAAGCTCAAATGCCTGGGGTACAAATAACTATAAAGACTTCAATACAACTTCAATCTCCATATTTTTTATACCGTTTCTGACTCCCTCCATGTGCTTATACCCTGGAAGTTCCTTCACAGTCATTTGATGTTGCTGTGGGCATTCCTTCTCTCCAATGCCAATCCTAATCCAAACCCTAACTTTAGCATGAATCCTAAACCTAAACCTAGTGCAGGGGCTGAGGCTTGGCCTTAGCTCCAGGCACAATGCATGGCAAGAAGAAAAGGTTCTCAGGAGAGCCCTGAAATCCAGTACTTGCTTTGGCAGTCACTTCCCAGCCCCATTGAAGTTACAGCTCTAGGCTTTTTCCTTCACCCAGCAATAAATACTCAAGTTAGATTAACTTCATCTCAGGAGGTGCAATAGAGACAGAACCCAGAGGTGCAGCTGGAATTATACAGTGATTTGTGACATGGGCTCAAAATTAGACAGCGTCCTAGGTACAGTGTTAATGTGTAGGGCTAAAGTTGGGAAAGGGAAAAGGAGAACAACTGCAGCTGGAGCAGGGAAAAACTGAGAGAATCAGTGGACTATAAAAACAGTTCTTAACTGAGAATTTCTTCCTTTGTGTGGCTGAAAACCTTAGTCTCAGGGTTCTCGTGGCACTAGGGTAAGGATTAGGGTCAATGTAAGGGTTGGGAGAAACTCACAGCATAAAGCAGCAGTTGGCATGGGGCTGGTAAGTGTCTCTGAGAGGAAAGAGCAGGCTCCAAAACACCTCTTTCCTGAAAATTGTACATATCAGACATTGGGCTGGCCTTTTGGAAAGGCTCTGCTCTTTTACCCATTGGTAAGTGCTTTTGAACCCTCTTGGTGTTGTGTTAAGTAGACTTTGGGGGAGGCAGAATAGCATTATTATAATTTTTAATGACACAATCACCATTTTCAGTGTAGTTTAGGAAAGCATTTCAATATGAAAAGTATGTAATGAGGATGAACAGGAATTATTTAGCATAATAACACAGGAAATATGTAAAGTGATGGGCTTTGGGACATGAAAAGAGAGGAAACAGTAAAAAGAAAGTTTAGCTCAAGTCTCAAGGAAAACTCTCTCCCTTTAAGATTCATTAATAAACTACATAGGTGATAATGTTCCTATTTATGATATTGAGTAAAGGATGAGATGCTAAGGATTAGGCATTTGACAAGATATATTAGACATGGTTTAATAACTCTTTCCAAAAATTATATCCCTTTAAAAAATAAAGTTTTCACACTCCATTTAACATTCTAAAACAGTACCTTTGAATGCTTAGACTAAAAACACAGATACCATTTTGTATGGAATAAAATTCTTTGTTTTCCAGTGTTTTCCACTGCTTCTAATAGGTGATGTAAAGTACTTTCCCTGTTTAATAATTCAATAATATATTTTTCTCTGATTCCCTATCCACATTTTTGAGGGTTTTACAATAGTAAGGATTTTATTTCCCACTAGTTGAACAAATTTAAAGCTTAAAACATCAGGGACCAAAACATTCTAATCAAATTTGGTTCTGTGAAGAGAAGGGATCAGTCTCAAGGGAAATTTAAGTAGAAGGTTAATGTCATCAGGACTGTTGAAAGCATTACTTTCACAATTAACTTATAAAGAAAATTAATAGCTCCTGACTAATTTATCACTATTTTGGGTACATTTAAGGGTGCCTTTCTTTGCACTCATGTGGCTTAATGCTTGCATGTACCTTGTCCGCCCACTGCTTATTCAGGCTCATGTGGAAAGGTTTCAGTACTATTTCTGCAAAAGAGAATGCATCGCATGCATGGAATAAGTTAAACAAGGCCAAAAGACCCTGATTACTTTAGATACTCCTAAATGGCAGCTTTGCCTATGTTCCAGTGACTCTTTGAGACAAATTTTCTACTACAGAACCTTGCAGGTGTCTGGAGTCAGGGCAGCCAGCAAGCTGCACATTAACTGAAGCCTTGGATTCCCTGGCCTGGATCAAATCTGAGATTCACCTCTTCTCCCTCACACTTTTCCTACCATTTTGTTATAGCTTTTGGTTCACATTCCACTGCCTGCACAGCCCTGGGCTATTAAGCAGGGTGCAGCAGGCACCCCTGTTGGAGCAGGCACTGCTGGAAGGGAGTCTGTGTCTTCAATGACAGCTACATAATCACTATGGGGAAAGCACTGTGGAGGGCCCCTGATGCACTGTGAAAGACCCCGAAGAGGATGCATGTCTAGGAACAGCTCTCTTTCCTTCTTTGTCTCATTCTAGATGGCCTAGGAATGGATGGGAAGTTTTATTGCCTCTCATTCCTCTTTTATTTTGTTTTGGGTTCTTTGTTTTCTTTCACCATTTCAGTTAATGCTACGGATTCTGTGAACAAATCCTTATGCAAGTCAATCTATTTCAACATCCTTTGTGCAAAAGATTATTTTCTTGGCTAGGGCCAAGCACAAGATTTATGAGTCCAAACATGCCAAGAACAATGCTATATGTAGGTGGCTCAGTATGGTATTAAGTGTACCTTTCTTAAGTGTACTCCACTTCCTCAGCACCTTAGAGCTGAACTTCTCCTGACCGTCCTCTCCACCCTCAACAAAGCTTTCTGCTTGGAAGATTGCTTGGAGTGCCAGTTCAGGCACCCTGAATTTGAGGCAATTCACAAAACAGAGTTATTCAAAAGACTCACTTTGTTCCTTTTGAACTCCTAATGTTCTTAGGAACTGATGGACACAGGCTAGGATCCATCCTCCCTATAGATCCAAAGCTTCTTAGATGCTGCATAGGCACTCTGATACTTCACTCAGCCAAGACACTGTGAAACTGCAGACATCATCAGATGTTTAAATGCCTGCAGTGGGTTATGTACAGGGAAGGAAGGGGTTTTAGACAATTTTTTTTAAACTGTTCAACAGAACTTGTGCCTCATACTCCTGCAAATAAATAGGGACATTCTTTTTCCTTCATTCAAAATTTATTTATTTTAGATTTTGCTAGAAGGTTTTTTCCTTCACTGCAGTGACTTATTGAGTGGTATCCTACTGGAGGACAGAGCAAGGGTCTTCTAAAAGCTATTGTACTAGGAATAGCAACAATAATTCACATGACCACCTAGTTCTTAAGGCTCCTCATCTTCATGTACAGGAATGCATTTGTGTGCTATTGATTCTGAAAAGGCTCAGTTTCAAAACTAGAAATTTGGCTCTGTGGATTCCACTGTTAAAAAATACATTTAAAGACACTGTAGATCCCACAAACTCAGTTATTCAGTAATTCAGGAATTGCATTTTCTAGGTTAGACTGCTCTGATTTTTCTTCTCTTCCATCACCTTGGCAGAATTATATCACTGAAAGTACACAAGAGTAGAAGTTATTTCTTTTGTTGCTTTGAAACAATGAATGAGAAAGGGAGCTGAAAATTGAAGCAGCTCCTGCCAAAGTTGTGCATAACTCTGCAGAGAATCCTTCTGCCAATTACTTTTTTGTCCTATCTATATGACTCAATTTCCCAAAGTGTCCTGTTGCAGACTGTATCCTCCATTAGAGAGTCAGTAACATGACAGGGACTGGCAAACATCACAAAAATATTTACATTTTCATCTCTTTTGGGAAAATAATTTCTTTTCACTTTTTGTCTGGTTTACTTTCCAGTTGCAATTTATGCAAATTCTGTATGGAGACTAAGTTGAAGAAGGCTCTTGGATGTGTGAGGACAGAAAATATCCTGTTAAGCCAAAAAGGTACCATATTTGTACCAGAAATAGCTGGAATTTTTCAGTTACAGGACAAAAAAATATCATCTGCATGAACATGACTAATCCAAATAAAGGCCCCTGATTTATAAGGCAGAATTGGAGGTTACACTTGTCATTGGACTCTAAGGGATGTGTAAGCTCCACATTTTGTTTGTAACTCAGGTAGGTCAGCTTCATAATTCAGTCCTATACTGACAGCCCTGTCGCTATGTTAGGTTAATTTCCACCACCAAATATTTCCCAGGGCTCCAAATATGCCACCTATGCTGTCACCACAGAACAGAGCTGGTTGTTCCACTTCTGACACATCCATACAAGCTGCTGTCATGTTCTCCAGCACAGCAAAACCTTTAAACATATTTTGAATATTATCAATGCTTGAAATTAGGTATGTTCATTTACATGAGGAAAAATGAAGCAAAGTCAGTAATTAACTTATGTAGTATCACAGACAGACCACAGTAGAAAAAGGTTTTAAAGCTGTAGTCTCATAAACTGAATTGTTTCATGCCACTAAAATGGCATGAGTTAGTGAGGGCAGTAACTTCTACAATGCTGATGAAGAATAAGAAGAATCATGAACCAAATAGCCCAGCAGCTATGCTGTTTCTTTTGATATTATGTAAGGCACATCATATAAATGAACTAATGCTTTTCAGAAAATCCTTTTAGAACTTACAGCTTTTGTTGTTTTCTCTTGATGCAGCTTTTTGCTCTGAGTGCTGGCAGCAAAGTGAAATTTACTCACATCCCGATGGCCATGTGGAGCTGGTGCTTCAGTGAGCAGAATTTGAGTAAAGCCTTCTTTGCTGCCAGCAGTCAAAGCAGAACATACAGTATTTCCAGGGAGAATGCCACTTTTGGGAATGCAAGAAAATACAGATGGCCAAAGGCAACTTAAAAGCTGGGTTATGCAGAGGAAGAAACGAAGCAAGAAGAAAATTGGAGCCTAAAGAAAGAACGGAGAGGCAAAATCAGACAGGACACAGAAGTGAAGTGAACTTCAGTCACTGTAAATAGGCACAGTTCTGCATGTTGCAGTCCAGTTACATTTTCTGTCAACTCTAGATGAACAAATAACTTCCAAACACAAAATGGAAAATATATTTATCTTTATAAGTGAATAATCAATTTTCATTTTGATGCCTCAGGTGATCACTGCATCTTATTTCCATTCTGTTTCTCTGCGTAAATCTAGTTGTTGCTTTTTCTCAAGCTGACAATCTCTGAAAAACACACAGCAGAAGAGAGGCCCCTCCTTTAAAGTGAATTCTTGAAGTCTCCTTGGAATATCCATGTAGAAAAGGTACATTTAACTAAACACCTACATAGTAGAGCTGCTAAAACATTTTCGGAATATGGAAAGCTGACAAATCTGTTTCAACAAAGTTGTGAGCTGTAAGTTTCTGTGATTCAAGTTCTGAGGGAACAAGAAAAAACCTGACCTGCCTTACTCTAAAAAAAGCATTAAATGCCATTTTAAGTGCCATTTCCTTCTCAAAAACAAATGAAAAAGAGAAGCTTTTTAATTCTAACATGGAATAAGAACAAATTTTGAAATCCAAGAAACCTCTATAAAACAGCACTGCTATTACCCAGCTGCTTCTCAAATTCATTGTACTAGCTGAGAAACCATTTTCACTTTAGCAGGTTCACTGTATAATTTTTGCCCCAGTATATTGGGAGGGTAGACCCTTTCTTATTTCTTCAGTACAGACAGGCTATCAGTTATAAAATTAATTGATTGCTTGCCAACATGCATCTAAATCCAAATATTTTTTGCAATTCAACATAAATTCACCACTGCATCTAGCTGTGTGTCACTGAGCTCTGTAGTCCCATTTTAATGGAATACTTGATGAAGATGATGTGCATATTTTCATCTCACACATACAAAATCATCATGAGAATGATTGCCTTCAGCAAACAAAATAACACATGCGACATTACAAAAATAGATATACCTTTCTGAAAATATAGAAAGAACAAAATGAAAGACATAATGGCCAGTGAAAAATCTGCCTGAAATTCAAGGTTCTGAAAAGGTATCTGTGTCAGAAGGAGAATGGAGAGTGAAGCAGGAAAAAAAAATCATTATTAGAATTATAGAAAGAACAACTCAATCTGACAATCTGAAAGCAAAAAACCTAAACCTTATGGCAATTATGAAATTATAGTTTTTTGATGCTTGGAGAACTAAGGAGGGGGGTCAGCAGCTGACCCACTTAGTGGATGAGGGAAAGGGTGTGAATGGGTTTGCCTGGAAAGTCTTTGACTCAGTTTTCTTCAACATTCTTGTGAAGTAACACTCTAGTCATGATTTGGACAGCCACACTGTTTACTGGGTACTAAATTGGCTGGATGGCCAAACTCAGAGAACGGTGGTGGATGGAGTTACATCCAGCTGGTGGCTGCTCACCAGAGGTGCTCCCCAGGGCACCTCAAGTATTGAGGCCAGGACCGTTCAATATTGACAACCTGGACAAGCAGATTGAGTGCACCCTCTGTCAATCTGCAGATGACACTAAGTTGGGAAGCAGTGTTGATCTGCTGAAGAGTGGAGAGACTCTGCAAGTCTGCAGGCTGGATTGATGGGCCAAGGCTGAGTTTATGAGGTTCAAACAGTCCAAATGCTGAGTTTATGAGGTTCAAACAGTCCAAATGCCAGGCCCTGCCCTTGGGTCACAACAACCCCAGGCAGTGCTACAGACTGGGGCAGAGTGGCTGGAAAGCTGCCCGGGGGAAAAGGACCTGGGGGTGCTGGTGACAGCGACTGAATGTGAGCCAGAGTGTGTCCAGGTGGCCAAGAAGGCCAATGGCACCTGGTTTATATCAGGAATAGTGTGTCCAGCAGGACCAGGGCAGTGATTGTCGCCCTGTACTGGGCTTGGTGAGGCCACACCTTGAATCCTGTGTCCAGTTCTGGGCCACTCAGTTCAAGAACAATATTGAAGTGCTGGAGCATGTCCAGAGGAGGGAATGGAGCTGGTGAAGGGTCTGGAGCACAAGTCCTGAGAGGAGCAGCTGAGGGAGCTGGGGTACTCAGCCTGGAAAAATGTAGGCTCAGGGGAGACTTTGTTCCTACCTGAAACCTGCAGTGGGGTGGGGGTCAACCTCTTCTCCCAGGCAGCAACTAACTGGATGAGAGAATATAGAAGGGGAGGTTTAGATTGGATATTGGGAAAAATGTCTTCACAGAAAGGGTTGCAAACATTGGAATAGGCTGCACAGAGAAGTGGTGAGATCACCATCCCTGTAAGTGTTCAAAAAGTATTTAGATGTGATGCTTTGGTACATGGTTTAATGGTGGGCTTGACAGGGCTGGGTTAATCACTAGACTTAATGGTCTTAAAGGTCCCTTTCAACCTAAATAAGACTATGATTCTACAAGCCATTTGAAAAGTCAAATCTAATTGGCAAGCCATTCCCTTTTCAAGTTGATTGAGGATCTTTATTGTTTTTCAATAAACTTTCACTAACTAAATATATTCCCATGTGTTGCTGCAAGTTTCAGGCAATAGTGTCCTGGATGAACATTATTCTAGAAAGACTACTGCTACTTTGTGGTCTTTCTCTTATTGATTTTAATTTATTCCCTGGATGTTTCATTAAGAGGCTGCAAGTTCTGAAAATATTAATAGAGGTTTAAATAAGACTAGTTTCCTTCCATTGGTCTCTCATATCTCAGCCATTCAATCTTTTCACCTAATTTGATACACAGCTGTAAATATTTTTCATGCATGTTGCTTTTCCAAATGTTTTTTCTAGTGAGACTGCACATCACAGAAGTAAACACACACAAATAAAAAGGACAATTCCTCATCTATGGTAAGTCAGCAAAACTTACTTAAGGTGACAGATTTCCAACATCTAGTAATTTTGTATACACCAAAACATTATTTGTGATGCAAGAAGACAAGACTGATTCTGTTCTGTGTTTCACCTCTGTCTTAATACTCTCCCTCCCTGCCAGCTTTCAGGGCTAAGCTGTAGTATACAATGATACCATTTGGGATAAGAAGCCATGCTTTTCCTTTGACTTTTATCCTAGAAAGTGAGTGAACATGCAAAGAGCTCCAGTTTGGTACTCAGCACAGGCTACACAGCACAGCAGAGGAGCAAGCCCAGCCTCCTGAGCCAGCAAAGCAGCAGAAATTCTGCCCAGTTCCCAACCCAGAGCTCTCAGCTGTGATGTGAGCAGGCCCAACAAAAAAGTCCTGTCACAGCAAACAGACATTCTAGGAACAGTGCTGGATTTGGGGACAGGGAGTGGGGTAAGGGGGACATCTTCCTTCATTTTGACATATTTCCAGTGCATTTGTGGATGTGCAAGAACATCTGTCAAGAACAGATCCAGTCTTAATAGGACATAAATTATGGAGAAAATTAAGCTGCTCAGTGATTTATTTAAAAAAACTCACATCATGTTCATAGTTTGAATTTATCTCACTTCAGAGTCCAATAACTTGCTTTGTCTGATAAATTAAAAAAAGCATCTGCTTCAGACTTCTTCTTTATATATATATTTTATAGCAAAACTTCTCTTGAACCCCTTGTTCCCAAGTCAGACTGAGTTTAAATCTGGTGTGATAAGCAGAATACTTCAGACTTTGACTAATTTGTGTAGCTTTTTCCTGAACTTTTTCAGGTATGATAACCTCCATTTAAAGGTGCAAATATTAACTTTGAAGACAGTGTTTCATTAATTAGTGGTAGCTGGCAATGTTCTGAATCAATGGTTTTCCTTTGGAGAATGCTAATTTGCAGAAACCAAGCAAATGTAGTAATGCATCTGGTGTGTCAAATCTTTCAAAAAATCGTATTTTCCCTGTGAGGTTGTTTGCTGGCTGCTGCAGAATCAGACCCTATGGGCCTCTAATACCACCACCTCAAACATTCATATTTTTCAGAGGCAAAATGAACTGTAGCCTCAAATTCATTCAAAACTTCCTGCTCAGTGATAACAAATGAGACAGCTCAGTCTTATTTCCTCTAAGGAAATGAGGCTTTTCATTTTTTCAGGCTATTAGTTTCCAAAAAAAATAAGTGCCAGTAGTCTTTTGGGATGTGTACCTTCTTTTATTTACCTGCAAAATCAGGTTTGCTATCTCTCTTACACTGGTTATGGGTGATTTCTGAAAGATACTTCATTCTTTTCTAGTATCTGTGATGCCAGCTTTTATAACTGCACGTATAATTTCTTATGCATCCCCATTTCTCCTGAGGACAAACTGGACCAATCTGCTGAGGAGATGAGAAGTTTGTTCAGCAGTTGAAATACCTTTTATTGATCTGAATCTATCTAATCAGAGGCTACACTTATCTCAGACTTAAACAGGAGATAATTTTTAATGTCCCCCTTTGAAGAAGGACTGCATCAACCCTTTGGATGGGAATAGTGATATATCCAGTACTTCACCAGCTGGTAAATCCTCCTGATGATTTTGAGGACAAAAGGCAGAGTTCCACAGCAGTTTATCCTGATAACATCTGTTCCACAGCAGAGCATTACTCCTTCCTCCTTGCATGACTGCACCATGAGCCACCAGAAGAAACTCATGCCACAAGCTGAGTTACAGTTCTTCTCTGTTAAAAAAAACATTAGAACCAAGCAAGAGCTGCTTCAGATTGCTTTAAACTTCCATTGAACCACATTTTCAGGCTGTAATTCAACCCGATTTTTTTTCTGTAACAGTATCTCTGCTTCAATAGCTTCACCTTTTCCCCTGCTGATGACATGCTCATACCTTATCTCAGCACTGCCCACTCAGTCGTACCAGTATCTGTGCAGCTGAGCAGTGAGTCAGAGAATGGCCGGGTTAAGAATAACTGAGGAAAAAGGTTATAACTGATCACCATCTGATACAGTTCATTCCAGCTGCAGAAATTGTGCCAGGTACAAAAGTAGGACGAGAAGGAAGAGTGCCAGGCATAATTAACCTGAAGAAGGAAAGTGGACTGTGACACCACTGAATGAAGTGCTGTGAGCCTACAGCATCTGAGAACAACTTTGTGGGACACTCCTCCAGCCACTGAACTCTGTTTGATTTATTCCTGTAATCAATATATATCACTAATTTAAATTACTATTTTTGACATGTATACCAACCAGAATATTTTGTATGGGTTTTCTGTGGTTCAGCTTTGTGCTAGTTTCAGCTGGGGTAGAATTGTCTTCACAGTGGCTGGTATGGGGCTGTGTGTGGATCTGTGCTGAGCACAGGGCTGATAGCACAGAGGTGTTTTTGTTATTGCTGAGCAGGTTTTAAACAGAACCAAGGCCTTCCCTGCTTTCTGCACCTCCACACTGGAGAGGAGGCTGGGGGTGCATGGGAGGGTGGGAGGAGACACAGCCAGGACAGGTGACACAAACTGACCAAAGGGGTGTTCCAGAGCACGTGGCATCATGGTCAGTGTATAAAGTGGGAGGAATAAAAAGGAAGCGGGGGGGGGATGTTTGGAGTGGTGGCCTTTGTTTTCCTTTGTCTTCTCAAGTCATTGTTATGTGTGACGTGGCCCTGCTCTCCTGGAGATGACTGAACACCTGCCTGCCCATGGGAAGCAGTAACATAATTCCTTGTTTTGCTTTGCTTGTGTGTGGCTTTTGCTTTTGCTATTAAACTCTCTTCAGCTCACCTCATGCCTTTTCTAGCTCTTACCCTTCCAATTTTCTCCCCAGTCCTACTGGTGGGGGAGTGAGCAAGTGGCTGTATGGGGCTTGGCTGCTGACTGGGGTTAAATCACAGCACGGTTGTAAATGGCTCCAAGTCAAAACGTCACTGGATATTTGAAGGAAAATTCTCCCTGGGTAGGTTGAGTTTTCTCTTCTGTCAACAAGACTGTATGTGGCAAAAAACCCTAGTTCTCAGTTGCGTCAGTATCTGTCTAAAGACCTGGCAAGTACAGAAAATCTAGATTTACACATGGTAATCAGGTGGTGCCTACCCATGATATATATATTTTATATAGCTCTATTATCTCTACTAACCTTAACCTGCCCCAGCTTGGTGATTCATGCAGAAGTAAATGCCCATCAGTAATTTTTCCCATAATCAATCTAAACATTCTCCATTTACCACAGCTAGAACTGCTTTTAGGAAAATCTTAGTTGGAGAGTTTGTTACTTCATTACACTTAGTGTTATTTTAGACACTCTGAAAGTAGAGGAAGACAATTTCATGAATTAAATGCCCACTGAATTGAGATGTCCAGAAAAGGGCCATAAAAATATCAGAGAGCTGGAACACATGTCCTGTGAAGAAAGGCTGAGAAAGTTGGGGTTTTTCAACCTGCAGAAGAGAAGGCTCAGGGATGACCTTTTAGCAGACATTTAGAGGGGGCTTTTGACAAAGATGGGGACAAACTTTCTTGCAAGGCCTGTTGTGGTAGGACAAGAAGTAGTAAACTAAAATTGGGTAGATTTAGGCTAGATATAAGAAAGAAAATTTTATCCTGAGGGTGGCAAAGCACTGGAACAGGCTGCCCAACAAGGTGGTGGATGCCCCATCCCTTGAAACATTTAAGGCCCGGCTGGCCAGGGCCCTGAGAAACTTGATCTAGTTGAAGATGTCCCTGCTCATTGCAGGGGATTGGACTAGATAAACTTTAAATGTCCTTTCCAACCCAAACCATTCTATGATGCTGTGATTCTATGAACTTGCAGAGTTCTCTCACCTCCTATCAAAATCAACAAGAGTTAAGAGCACTTAGCACTTGCAGACAGCTCATAAAATCAGCTCCCAAGTGATATGTCATTTCCCTTTGTTATACTATTTGTGTGAACTTGGCTGCAGCTAATAATTATGATAATCACAGAATCATTCAGGTGCAAGGGACCTCAGAAGGTTTCCACTTCAACCTCTTATTCCAAGCAGGGTAAGCTATCAGATCAGATCATAATGCTGGGTACCAAAGCAGCTCTCATATGTGGTTGATATTTTCCCGTTTCTCATAGTATTTCCAGGATTCTTTCTTTATTAATAGAATGTGAAGTGGTTCCATAAGCAGTGCCTGGGTTTTAAAATGTTCCATTACACATACTCTCAATATTTAAGTATTATCTGAATGTAGAGAAAAATATCAATTAAATCAGGCATAGATTGTTCTTCTCCTGTGCATTTTGAGAATCAAGGTTATTCTGCCTGACATGCATGATTTTTCATAAAGTTTTGTTGAAATACAAAAACAACATAACCTAGTGGCCAATGAATCAATTGCAAGGAAATAAAGTTTGAGGTGAAAGCTGTATATCTCCTGAAACATGAATTCTCTTAAAGGTTCAGCTGTTCCTATCTTTCATTTGCTTGCATCCTGCTCAGCTTGAAAGAGTTTTCTGGTGAAAAAAAAAATGGACATTAAAAGAATGCTAAAGAAAGATTTATGTGCTTTTCTTCAAGGCATGCTTTTCTGGTATTACCCAATTCAAATTCAATTTCACTCAGCTCCCACATGCTCCAGTTCACTACCCTCTTTCAATGCCTTTTCAGCAGAGATGTCTTACACTGGACTGAAGCTACCTTCAATTGCTGTAGCAGTGTCAAGTCTAGAATTACAGCTCCATCCACAAATTATTTCTGTGTGGCACCATTCACTAGCCCTGTGGCCAGCTGGCATAGAAGAGCCCATGTTCCTGTTAAACATTATTCCAAGATGTGCCATGATGTCTTGACTAGATATTGGTAATGGTTCCTGACCCAGGCTAATTTCTGAACGGTTGGCTCATGGCAAATATTTGAGAGCATAAAGGCTGATCTGGGCCCAAAGCTTTCTAGGGAATGTTCTAGCAATACAACAGTACATACATTTCAGTTGTGGTTCTGGGGACTGACCTCGGGCATGTCTGTATAATTAACTTAAACAGTGATAAGGAAATGTCATAACAGCAAAGAAAAGAGTGGAGGAATAGACTGCTGTTCATGTCCCTGTTTACTTCTTTTGAGCTTTGGCTGGACATTAACTCTGCTACACTTAGGAAAAGTTGAACTCAGGCCAAACCTGCCAGTTTGGTCTGTAGTGCGCTCGATCTTTGTCACACCTTATCTGTCCAAACTTCCTGAACCTGGACAAAGACCTGCAATAATTATGAGGCAAGGCCAAGAGAACTGGGTTTGTTCAGCCCTGAGAAAGATAAAGGGACCTCTTAACCCCCAATAAATATTGAATAAAGGGATACAGAAAGGACAGGCAAAATCTTTTTGAAGTACCCAGTGATAAAAAAAGACACAAAGGAAACAGGCTGGAAATTCTATTTACATGTAAGGAAAAACTCTTGCAGCAGAAATGTGGTCAAATACTAGACCAGGTTGTCCCTAAAGGATTCATAATTTCCATCCTTGAAGATACTACTCAGAAAATGCATGGACAAGCTTAGAGAAGTCTGACCTAGATTAACCTGTTTCCAAAAAAGCTAGGTGATGGCCAGGGATCCTTTCTAGCCTGAATTACCAATTATGTTACAGTTCTAAGAAAAGAAACAAAACTTTCTAGGTCCACTCTTAAGGAAGACCTGGAGCTTTGGAGAGGTATGAAACAGGTATGAAACAGGAATGAACAGGTATGAAACAACTTACCTGTTCTTGTATTTTGAACCCTCAAGCGTTCAAAATACAAGAACAGGTATGTTGTTTGGAGAGTGAGCAAGCACAGTCCTGTAACTTAAATGGATTGGCTGGTAGGCCATTTTAGGGGGTTTAGTGTGGTCTTTTTCCTCCTTGAAAACAGAGTGAAGACAACAGCAAGTTAAACTGCAAAACTACTCACTAGCTGTGATACAGCCTACACACAAAAAAAAAAAAAATTTCATCTCTAGTTCTCTTGTTCAATAAGATTGCACTAATGTGTACACAAACTTACTCTTCTCCATTGTTTGGACTTAGAACTGTCCAGTATCTCTTTTGGAATTAGAGCTCTATTGTGTATATCACATTTCTAAGATAAACTTCACATCTTTCCATCCCACCAGCTCTCCAGCTATTTCTAAATTTACTTAGAATCCTACACCTTTTCTTCTTTAAATCTTCATTTTTCTCCCTGATGACATGTACATTTATTTGGGATACAGGTTTTTGGTTGCTTATTTTTTCCCATGATAGCTTTCAGCATAAATTGTGGATCCTGTGGTTCCTGAAATTGTCACAGTGATAGTCCAGTAGGGCCCTTTCTCCTAAACCAAAGATCTACAGAGTGAACAACACGGAATACAACCCAATACCCACCCTTCCTCCAGATCTCCCACAAAAATTCCTGATTTAGAACTCATTACTTTTAGTAATTTTTTACTCGTTAAATTCCTTAGTCCCACTGCCATGAAAGTGGCATCAAATTTGAAAGTAGTCTTTCAGACAGCAAGACATATGAACACCAACTCTGGACTCTTTTTTTTTTCATGGGCATTCATTAAAAACATTTTTAGGATGCCAGTACTGCAATTACTCTCCACTTGCAGATGCTGCAGTGATGAAGCAGCACTCTGGTGTGAGTACACACAGGAGAGGCCCTCCCCCAGGTCTGTGTTTTGTGCCAGTTACCCATGCATTTTTCATTATCCTTTATTTTTATTACCAACCCTATCCTTAACTGCCAGTCAGTCAGCCTGCATGCAGACAGTGTGATACTCCCACGGACAAGAAAGTCAGAAGAATTTTAAATAAGAACTTTTTAAAGTGTTTGCCATCTAAACCAAATTCCCAGTGCCACTGTGGATGGATAGCTAAAGTGCATCAACCTACCCAATTTTGCACCCAGGAGGGAATTTCCATCAGGACAAGTGTCTCTCCATAGACCATAAACAGCCTTGCCATGTGTTTCCATGCATGTTTATTCATTCATATGTGTTTATTGATCCAGGTCCAGACAACTGATTTTTTGTTTCCAGTTGTGAATGTGGCTTGGCTGAAAAAGCTTAGTTCACACAAATCTCTAAACATCTGTTCAAGTTTTTCTTATTCCCAACCCTCATCTATTACAAATTCTAGGTACACCCTATGGAAAATTTACTGCATCTTTATCAAACAGGAAAGAGAAAAAACCACAAATAATCAAACAAAAAAAACAACAAAAGGAATCCCACAACTAAACAAAAAAATCCCACCAGCTTTCTTCGCATCAAAAAAATTCAGCTCCATATAAAAGAATCAACTTCAGTCACCAGCAATTGAATCAAATATTATTTAAGTCTGGAAAGTCAGTATTTAAGATTAATACAGGTGTTGTTCAGGCCTCAGTGCAAAAGTGAACATCATTCATTATGAAAATTTGTCTTGAATCATTATGAAGTTTGTGTATTAGTAGGCAGATCTAGGTCAAATGTTCCCAAGAGCTGGGCTGCTAATGAAACAGGTTGAAATCTAGTTGCATTTTCATTATAATTTCCATACATTTTTTATGAAAGCTTCATGACCAGTAGAAAACCCACCTTTTTAATAGAACCCAGTCTTTTTAATAGAAGTACTCATCAAAATGAGATTAAAATATAGGATTAATTTTGTTTTAGTTTACTATATCGATGAACTTTTTGGGGTTGTTTATTTTTGCCCCATTAAAATAAAGCTTACAGCATGAGAACACATTGCATTATGTCCATTACATCTTTATTGAAGTCAGCTCTCTGTTCCACCACAACGTTCAGGTGCTTCAGAGACAAATGTCCATCTGTTTCACCTGGAGCGTCTTCTGCTGCAGGATATTCCATCTCAAGGCATTGCAGAACTGTACTCCAAGAAACTAAAAAGATTACAGCCTCTTGTTTTGCCTAGGGAAGGAAAAAAAACCCAAACCAAAACCAACAAACCAGCCAGCCAGCCACTTTTTTTTTCATAAAGTACTGTTTGAGTGTCTCATGGTATCTAATGTATTTATACAACAGATCACTAGGAGGGTCAGGTGTGCTACTGCTATCCAAGCTGGGAGCTGAAGTACAGACTTGTTTTTTGGTAATGAGAAACTTATCAGAAGAAAAAAAGAAATTAGTCAAAAAGAATTGTTTTGCCACAGAATTCTACTACAACTCCCCTGAAATTGTCAACATCATAATGATGTTTTATGTAGTACCTCATGTAACAGGAACCATCAGGTCTCAATACATTTATGATAGCTGAAGTGTTCTGAAAAGTACAAAAATATCTTCATCCTAAAAGGATGCAACACATCCTAGTTGCCCCATAATTTTCACTTTGCTCCTACTACCTTAGGTAATAAAAAAGAGAGAAAAGTTCTTAAACTGTCAACGTGCTGCATGGAACAATGGCAACAGGGTGAAAGAGGCTCCCACTCTAAGGACACCTGTGCATCTGGCATAAACTGCTAGATACTTAAATATTGGGAGAAAAACTGAGCCAAGAGAAACTGCTGAACTTGCTCTTGGCATCTCACCAAGGGCCTCCCACTATGACATCTGATTTCACAGTGGAGCTTGGATAGAAGTCAGGAGCTGTTACCATGTTCTTCCCTCACTTTTCCAAAGTGTATAGTATCCATTTTATGGTTTTAACAAAATAATGATTTTGGTATCCATCTGTTGCTGCTGTTTCAATTATCACTGCTCCTATTTATGTATGGGAAAGAGTTTTTATAACCTGACTGCTTTAAAAGAGAACGAAGTATCAACGGCAAAGTGACAGCCCACAATGCAGCAGCAAAACCTGCTGGTGCAAGAAATCCATTAAACAGCCCCCTGCAAAAAGCATCCACAATGTGACATGTCAGAAGAAGGGGAAGTGTAGTAAGTACAGTTAGTCTATATAAGAAATCTGGTAGGATACCCTAGTACAGGACAAGAACAGCTGCTGAAAACAGGTCACTAAGGTGAGATTCACAAAAGCAAAGAAGTGAAGATGCATTCTGCTACTGCCCCCTAATACTCATTTACTAAGTCTGGCCGCTGAAGATCTCTTTCATATTCCATGAAAGTTTTCCCACATGCAGGGAGAAAAAAAAAATTGAGAGGCAATTCATTCTTTATGACATCTGACACTTCTTTAAAATCATGGAGCTCTCTCATGGATGGAGTTAACACCAACTTCAAAGTCACCTCACCACACAAAAAAATTAAATAATAGAATCCAGTCTTACAGAATGCTGTTCATTGAGTATGGTGTGCTTGCTTCATATGTAGCAAGGAATCAAGTGAAAGAATGTGAATACTCAAGAGGAAAGCTGCTAACATATTTTCAGTGTGCCAATTTTTTTTTTTTCTGATCCCATAAAACATAAAAAGTTCTAGACTACTTTCAGGGGTATGAGAAAAAGTCATCAAACACAGAAACAAAGTCACCAGAAAACCCCTACAGAATAATAACTCAAATGTCATTTCTTTATTATTTTATTGACTGTAATTTTTCTAGCTTTTTTATTTTTTTCACGCATTAAACACGTTAGAAGACTGGACTGCCAATCTCTCCTTTTCTTTTAAGAAGACACAATAGCTTTTGATCATACAGCTTTGACCTTATCCAATTTTTTACCGCCTATTTGCTATTTCTAAAGTATTATTCATTGCCCTTTATTACACTAATAAACTTTATTATCTTTTATAAAGCCACCAATGGTTACATGCTTGAATGGCCCTCACAAAAGAAAGCTATAATAACATAACAAGGTAAACCTAATAAAACATTCTTTGTTCTCAAAGCGTATTTGTGATAATGGACCATTACCTTTTATTTATTATTCACATAAATGTATGATGGGATTTGAACCCTCTCCAGTATTAACTGTCTCAACTTGCAGAAACAATCCAAAAATTTTGTTGTTGAATATTTGGTCTCTAGTAAGAAGACAAAGAAATATTCAGAAAAAAAAATAAAATATTTCCAATATTATAATTTTTATAGTCTCAGCAACTGCATATAAATACAGTCATCTAAGTGCTAAAGTCACTTTTCCTAGTTTCATACTGAGCTAATGCTACCAACTTAACTCACTTAAATATGTAATAAACAAGCAAAAAATTTTAGAAGGTGAAAAATGATATTGTTTGGACCCTTGAAATTCTGTTGAATCACAGTGGAATATCACTATGCCTGTAGATTTTTATCAGAAACCATTATTAGACTCTGTATGCATGCAACACAGGCAAAACAAAGAGTATAACTAAGAAATTTATAGCAATCATCCATGGTGTATGTAGGTCTCATTTCATTATGTGGAGTGCTGTCTTGACACATGCTATATACAACTTAGTAACTTCATATGGATGTTTTTCCTATAACCTCTTTCTTTTTCATATAATTTCTTGAATTTGTTTATTTTAATTAAGTTCAAAATCCTTTTCCACTTAGGTCTGTTAAATATCTCTGTACTAGAAAGATTTTAATCTAAGGTGCCTCAGTTGTGTCAAACAGATATGAAATACTTCACTGAAGGTCCATCCAAACCACAAGATCTTCTGTTATTCAAGACCAAAACCAAATTTAAAAACCCAGAACAGTACCACAACAAAACCAACAAAGCCAAGCATACTGCTCAAAATACACTATTTCACAAAAGCCTCTTTCTCTGTGGTACCAAAAATCAGAAATTTAGATTTTTAACCAGAATTGTAGGTCAAACCTGTAAAAAACACCTGGGAAAAAGGTCAGATTTAGCAGACTAAACCTGCACCTCTGCTCACCATGATACTCCATGACTTTAACACAGGAAGGACAGACATTTCACCAGACACCAGGAATCTTCCAAAATGCAATAAAACTGAGCTCCAAGGTGTACATAATCACACTCCTGACCTCCTTTTGTCCTACACATTGTCATGCTTTCTCTGTCAAAATGGTGGTGCGGGATGAGCTTGTAAACAAGAAAGTAATGGCTCAGAACAACTCTGTGTTAAGGACAATTTTCCATTGAGCTCACCATAACCAGTTTCCCTTTTCTGACATGAGTGCCAGCATAACATTTCTATCAGTGTCCTACTGAGAACCAGTGCTAAACAGGGATAAGACACATCCCAACTCGAGCCAACACTTTTCAGCACTTTGTGTACAACATAGGCCCAGTGCTTAAGACCTCTAATGTAAATTTAAGTGGAACACTCATGAAATGCACGACAACCATTTCCTGCAATCTGATATACTGATACAGCAGGAGAAGGCTCAGATCATAGTTCCATATAATATGCATCAGTCAGGCAAGTAACACATTGTAAATTATTCTTGGCCTAAGCTTATAAAGGTCTTCCTAATGTTCAGGCTGTCTTCCTTTTGAAAAGCACATGGTACTTCTCTGGCTAGCATCCACTAGCATGATAGAACTTGGTGGGAATTTTGATATTCCTGTAATATTTTCTTATTCATGTTAACTCAGTGTGTGCTGGTTCTCCCTTTAGATTTAGGGAAATACCTCACTATACAATTAATTTCTATTGAACATTGTAGTAGTAGATTTATTTTTCATAAGTATTTTGATGCACAATATAAAGGATAAAAAGAAATAGGTTGTCTGTCTGATCAGACAGCATGACATCCTGCAAAATCTCAGTCATTCTCTACTTTGACCATTTTTAATGCATTCTACAGTACAACATTTTCCTGAATAGCTTATTATTTTGTAAGTCTTGGGATAAGAGACAATCATTCTTCACACTTATGTAAATTGTTCTATTAGGTAAGTACCCTAGTTATCAAAAGTTCAGCCACCAGACACACACATCAGAGTCAAATTCCCTCCTGAGTGGGTAGAGAACTTAAATTAAATAAACACTTTATCTGTCACTATTATTTTTCTTTTAGATTCACATCAGTGTTCCTCCTAATTATTATAAATTATTCTTCTATAGGCTAAGTGGCTTCTAATAGGATCTGAGAAGCAAATATCTATGCTTATTATTATAGAAAAGTAGCATTATTTTTAAATTATTCAGGTTAATAAATACACAAAGAACTTTCCACTCTTCTGATCCAGGGAGAAGAACATAGCTATGAATGTTATCAAATTAATATTCTTTGAAATTTCTGCTACTCAATTCCAGTCACAGGTAGACAGCAGGGAACTGATAGCTGCTCTGCCATTTATGTCAGCAACTGTTTACCCAAATGATGGCAGAGTGTCATAATCTGCACGTGAATTATTTAGTTTTCTATTATTAAGCTCATTCTTAAAATATTCAGAAAAGGCTGCCAACTGGCAGTATTCTGAGAGATGCTGTGTCTTTGTCATAGGCCAAAAACCTAACATTTATTAACAGAAATAACAATTTAAAGACACATATTTGTCCCCATGTTAAAATTATGTAAAATTAACTTCCTAGTCATCATAGCCAATCCCAACACCAACACCATATTTAAAAAATCAAGTGAGTCACTTACCAAAGCTATAAGTTCAGTGTTGGACTAGGGCTGCCTGTGTCCCCAGCTCCTTAGGAAATCTTTTAGGAAATCACACTGAGCATCAGTTTCTCAGGCTGAAGGTCTCATTCTGAATCATCCTGAGAAGCAACTGCAAAGAACTCTGTGAGATAAACTGCTCATGGCACTGCTGATTTCCCTTTACAGGGTTATAATCAACATCCTTTGGGTAAAATACCATTGGAATCCCAGAATCATTCAGGCTGCAGAGATGGGATGCCCTGTTCAAAGCAAGGTAATAATTAAATTCAGAACATACTTGGGGCTTTGTCTAGTCTGGTTCTGAAAGGCAATTGAGCCCTCAAGCTTATGAACTGCTCCTTCTGTTTTGGTGTCATCTGCAAATTTGATGGGGCTCCATTCTGTTTCCAACCAATTTATAAATATATTAAACAAGATCCCAGAATAGACCCTGGGGGACTTCACCTCTAACCAGCCTTCAGGCAGAGTAGAAACTATTGACTATACTAACTTTTGATCCTGGACTTTTTTTAACTTACTAATTCTTTGTAGCCATTTTGCAGACCAAGGTCAAATTTAACATTATTTAGCTCAAGAGAACTGCGGGGCTATCAATGGAGAGTTTATTTCCTCCAAGTGACCATATGCTGTGAAACTGTTCTCATTTACAATGCAGACTGAACTGATGCCTGCTGCTCTGAGGGCTGAATAAGTATGAAAATGGCCCTAAGAAGAACTAAATTCATTCAATTAAATGTTTAGGAAAATGAAGAGTTTTGATCTTTCAGCAGCTTAATAGTTCAGGATATTTTTCTAGTGTGTTCTGGTGGTCTACCCAGTAGGACCACTGTCCATAAGACCAGGAGGGAGCTTAGAGCAGAAACTGACTCAGATTCTAATAGCTGGGTGGAGCTGGTGCTCAGTGAGCAAAACGGAGTAAATTCTTTACTGCCAACACCCAGAGCAGAGCACAGTGATCATCCACAGAGACATTTGGTAAAGCAAGAAAATACTGTTGGCTGACAGTAAGTTAGAAGATAGCTTATGAGATGAAAGAAGGCAAGTGGGAAGAAAATCAAAGAATTAGAATACAGAGAAAGAAGGGAGAGATAGAAGAATCATATAATATGCTGAGTTAGATCCTGGGCAGGATCATCGAGTCTAGCTCCTGGGCCTGCACAGGATACCCCAAAAATCCCATGATGGGCCTGAGAGCATTGTCCAAATGCTTCTAGAACTCTGTCAGGCTTGTTGCTATGACCACTTCCCTGAGGAGCCTGTTCCAGGGTCCAACCACCCTCTCATGAAAAACCTTTTCCTGATATACAGCCAAAACCTCCTCTAACTCAGCTTCCTTTCCTTCTGTCCTGTCACTGTCACCAGAGGGGAGATCAGTGTCTGCCCCTCCAGTTCCCCTCACTAGAAAGTGGTAGTGACCTCCCTTTTCCCCAGGCTGAACTGACCAAGTGCCCTCAGCTGCTCCTCATACACCTTCCCCTCCAGACCCTTCACCATCCTCATGGCCCTCCTTTGGACATTCTCTAATAGTTTAATGGGGTTTTTATATGGTGGCACCCAGAACTGCCCCCAGCACTCGAGGTGAGGCTGCCCCAGCCCCAGAGCAGAGCAGGGCAATCCCTTCCTTGCCCAGCTGACCATGCTGTGCCTGGTGCCCCCCAGGACAGGGTTGGCACTCCCAGCAGCCAGGGCACTGCTGGCTCACATTCAATTTTCTCTTGATCGGGACTCCCAGGTGCCTTTCCACAGTGCTGCTTTCCAGCCTCTCATTCCCCAGTCTGCAAACCCAACCAGGGCTGCCCCATCCCACATGCAGAACCCAGCACTTGATTTTAAACTTTATACTGTTGGTTAAGACAGGCACAAAGATTCAGGAAGGGCAAAGTGTGGTGAATTTTAGGCTCTTTCACAGACTTTTTCATCTGTCTGTAAGTGTATTGGACAATTTTTCATAGTTTCTTGCTATAGAAATACCTTTATTTTAGCTTTTATTGCCAGTTTGTAATTTCCAGTTTCTCTTGAGAATCAACACAGATCCCAGTGATGGGTTGAACCAAGGTTACAGTCGACAAAGATTCCTTTGCAGGGCCAAAACATGCTCTGTTATTTGCAGTATTTCACTCTTCATTTTCCTGGAGGGTAGAACCAAGACTACTTTTCCATCAACTTTATGCCCAGCACTTCCACTCAGCAAAGTAATCAAGCTTTTGGAATAACAGTAGAGAAATTCTTTTCTGCCCAGATTAGCAGAGCTGTTTGGTTTCTTTATCTAGGTTGACATGCTAAATGCCCAGCAGATTCATTGAATTAACATTTGCTTTTACCTCCTATCAATACAGGCAGAATAATCAAAAATAACAGTGAGGGATTAAAGGCCCTAAACATATCTCCACTCTTGGAGACTACGAAACATTCCATCTCACATTTAACAGATGAGATGAAAGGAAGAAAGAAAAGGAAGAAAAAGCTTTCCAATAGCTCATCAGCAAATCCAATAAATCCTACCTCAAATCTGAGAAATACCAGAAACTCCACATACTACTTAGGAATTCACTTTGTGGAAAGCAATCCCAAAGCCTTGGAAAGAATTGGCAAAAGAACAGTTTTCAGAGGGGCATCCAAGTGTACTCTTGCCCTCACTTGCCCCAGTAGTGTGGTGTTATCAAGCCTGTTTGAGTGGTGCAGAGCTTTTTGGTTCTTTACCAAACAGCTTTACCAAAGCACAGTTTGGAATCATTGGCAAGGGGTCTACTGGCCAGAGATGACTGCAAGAAAGCTGAAGAGAGATGTGAAAAAAAATCTCTATTTTTTATTAACACTCTACAACCAAAATCCACTGTGTTCCACATTCACCCAAACATGCATCTTCCCTGGTACCAGCCAGAACTTCAGCATAACTTTATTCAAGGCAGGACAGGGATGAGCTTCTCTGTTTCTGTGCAAGCCCAAGGACCTGCTTCCGGATAAAAATTCTAAGTTCCAGAGACAGTATAAATCTTGACACACACATGCACACATGCAGAATATTTGCCTTCTGTTTAACAGAGAATATGTAATATTAGCTTATCACTAAAGCAGAGAGACGGCAGGAATCTTGTCCATCTTCTACATGGGTTGCAGCATAAAGTACAGCCAAGTAGGGAACTTGTGCTTTAGGCTTTCTTTTCTCTGCAGTTCTTGTCACAGCAGGACCATACCTGCTCCTACACACCACATCTGGAGCAGTGGAGCAGCAACAGTGAAACAGCATAGAAATGCATACAGTTCTTTCAGTGTCCTCCAAAACCAGAAGAAACTACACAAATCCTTACCTAGAGGAAAATGCTCATCTTTCTGTCAATACTAACAAATCAACAATTCTCCAGCTTTCTATTAAAATAAGGAAAAGTAATATTCAGTTTTTATTTATCCTTTATTCATGTTATCCTACCATAAAGTGTCTTGAAGGAACATGTACTATTCCATATGCACAGTATGTCTCCTCATTTTCTTTTAGTGCATTTATTATGGAAGAAAATGGGTTTTATTATTCCTTTTATTTTTCTACGCTACATGAAATGAAGAGGACACAGAAGTCAGCTTCTAAATATTTATGCAAACTTCTGAGTAAACTCAAGAGCAAGAACTCAGTTAACTGACAAAGGGTAACCTTTCCCAAACAAGTAGATATAAAACTAATGGTGGTCAAGGGAACAATATAAATTAAGAATTTATATGTCTCCAAAATCTTTACCTTTCTGAAACATTCATTGTGTTTTTCAGGTAATATTGAAGAAATATATAACTTGCTGGAAATGGAGGGTGAGTACCCCTTATGCCCTAAGTAACATGACACCACATCCTCTCTCAGCTACCCACTCTTCCTACAGGTTCAGTCATCTGAGGGATGATTCTTAGCTCTATGCAATCTCCTTGGGCCTTCCTTAGTTCTCTGTGAGTTCCATCCCTCTCCTATCACCATATTTCATTCAGCATAACCACTTAAAGCATTTAAGCAGCATAAAGCAGCCAACAAAAGAGAGCTTTCAGATAGACAATGTCTTTGAAAGTCAGTTCAGAGAGAAGCATCTGTCAGACAAGCATCTAAGCTTACTCTTTTCTGCTTTCCATGGGACTTGTTTGACCTTAGGAAGGTTTCCAGCGCTTTGGTAGACATCACAAGCACACAACACAGCAGCACAAAACACATCAGCTAGGCAGGCTCAGCAGCTGCACATATTCCAGCACATATTTCACACACAGCCAAGTGGACAGGTCTTCTCCTCTGAGAAGTATTTTTCACTTGGCTACAAGGGAATTCTGTCTTAAAGTCCAGCCAAGTGAGACAACTGGTTTAATAATGTAGCGCACATTGATGCTTGTGTCAGCAAGACATAAAAGAGCAAGATGAATTATTTCTGCAACATGAAAATTGCACATGACAAACGCCTTGTAATGCCAGGATGCAAGAAGAGAGGTGAGGAGATTGGAGTTTTTTACTACTTTCTTTTTTTATGATACAGAAAAATAAACAGAAAATGCAATGGACATTTTCTGAGTCTAGCTGGTTCTTGTTGTTTGCCTAGAGTGATAGTATTAAACAGCTATTCACAGCTGCTTCACATTCACACTGTGCTGTCATTTAGCACTGTTACTGGGCTTCTGGGAACTCTTGGAGATAATGGCACATGCTTTCATTTTAGGTAGTATTATCTGCATGTTCTTAAAATCCACTAGAGAGTGCATCAATTAACATATCCCAGATATTAATCCATAAAGCTTCCTTGTATTTTTGGTGGTTGTGATTTATTGCTTTTAAGGAGTCCTATTCTTTCTGCTTTTGTTAAATTGTTGTTTATTTAGTCACAGATCAGCTGGTTAATCTAAAATTTAAAAAATAATTTAAAAACCCAAACAAACAGGGAGAAATTTCAAAAGTCCTGAGGACCTGAGGAATTTTTATTGGGCAGAGACAGGAAAGTGAAAAGTGAGAAGATTTTTGTAGCTTCTATTTAAATATATCATAAAGCGTAGAGCTGCGACAAATTTCTTTCTTTAATCACCTGATACTAAATACTTTGATATTAAATTTGTCAGATATTAACGTGTTGGGTTGGCATGGGTTGGATTCTGTGACAAGCTGTCAGGAAATTCCCCCATGTCTGAGAGAGCCGGTGGCAGCCAGCTCTGGGACAGACTGCCATGGCCAAGGCTGAGCCCAGCAGAGATGGGCAGTGGTGGCACCTGTGGGGTAAGGGCAGGGTGGAGGGCAATATCATCTACAACTGCAGCTGAAGGGAGTGCAGAGAATATGTGAGAGAAACATCTGAGCAGACATTGATGAAGGAGAGGTGCTCCGGAGACAGCTCTGCCCCTGCAGCCCATGGAGGTCCAGGGTGGGGCTCTGTATGATTAAGGGTAAAAAATTTTCCACAGTTAAGAGAAAATCTTTTTGACTGTTTAACAGATATTGAATACTATAGAATTTTAGCATATAAGTTTTAATCTTTTTTTTTTTCCTCCAAGATCAATATGATATTGTAAGTGTAATGACTGGCTTTAAAAATGCACAGCAAGCATTTTAAAAACAAAATTGTGATAGTTCAATTATGTCTTAAGATTGCATAAAAATCTCTTGCAGGAAGTCTGTGGAATTTATGTACATTACCCACTTAGAAATAATTTAAGGAAAAAACAACAATAATAAATAACCAACAAAAGTCTTTCTGCATTTCCTGGCAGCTGTTTGTCAGGTGTCTTGTCTTCAGCACAATTAAAAGGGCTTTAAAAAGAAAGGATTGTTCACACAACGGCAGGTTGTCAGCATGTGAAGTCTTGATTTTTATTCAGGGTCATTGAAATGCAAGGTTCACTCAGATGAAACATCTGAATAAAAATGTTCAAAATATCTCCATTCCACTCTTCTTTGTAACCGTGTAAAGACTCTAGCTGAACATTCATAGAAGTTCTGTGAAATGTAGTAGATAATCACAAGATAAGGGCCAAGCAATCTCAGGACATTATTTTCCAATAGCTGTGTGTTCAATGCCTTTTTTGGTAGGATTTTAGTCTGATTCTGCAGTGCCTGTGAGCCAAAGCAATGCAAATGCTGCAGGCAGAGGTCTTCCAGTTTGAATGCCTCTGAGAAGACTTAATGGAAAAACGAGCAGCAGTAAGGGTGTTTCTTGGCCTGCCAAAAACATCCTCCACCATCTGGGTAAGCACAAATAGTCCTTCTATAAGGAATGCTTTTACATATACAGTTAGTTATTGTAATTTTGACACAGAAAAGCATTTTTATCTTAAATAATCCTAGTGTCTGAATGAATGTGCAAAATGAGTATATACGAGCAATAGTCATGTAAAGTGTAATAATACTGATATGATGAATGTTTCTGGGGAATAAATCAAAGAAGAAACTTGCCTAAATCATAATTACAGCAAATTGTGGTGAAGGGAGGAGAATTTTGATCTTCAAAGTCATAGGCTTTATGATTCTCCTACCAGAAAGATTTCTCTCATGGAAGTAAGAACACCCAAAATAAAGAAAAAGCAGAGGAAAGCCCATGGATTGAAAATGCTAATCAGAAGTTAATCTAAAAATATACAAAATTTAATAAAAGGCAATAATTATGCCATTATTTTTGAAACTGTGACATAGAATTATACTCAAGATATTAAAGGCTCTTAAAATTTAAATTCTTACCCCTACCCAAAACAGTAGGTGTGCTCTGGAAAGCACAGCAAGGACAGCAGCACAGCACTGGCTTTTGAGAGACTTTGTTGAACTAGACCTGTGGGTCACATTCTTACAACATTTACATGTGTTCACATTAAAAAAATACCATGATATGGAAAGAGCTCTAAAGCTCAACTTGTACTGCATTTTTTTACCTTATTATTATATAGTAGGTCAGTATGCATAAAATGGGCTATATACCTTAAATAACTAATTTAATCATTCTGGATTTATTGTGACAACCACCCGTGAGACAGAGGTGTCCAGATACGGCACCTAGGCCAACCATAGCATTGCTTGAAATCAGAGGCAATAAGGCAATAATTTGTAATTCAACCAACCATATCAAGCAGTGAAATGGATTTATGATGGTGTTCCATGAGAGAAATGAAGGTCAGTTTTCAGCAGTGAAGGTGCTGTTGACTGCAGAAGTATGTGATGAAATTATATATAAGTTTCTGTCATCCTTAAGAAAGAGAAAAGGAGCTGAATGAGCTTCCATTCTGTGGTTTAAAAGATTCTCTGTCCTTTCCCACAAAACAAAATGGAAGATCATAGCAAAAGAATGATACTTTGTAATTTATCTTCAACAGCTGAAAAGGAAGATAGCATTATGTTTGCCTGAATCTAATGTTAGGAAGATATTTCATAACTTAGATTTTTTTATTATTTCACCAATAAAATTGATAATAAGCATTAAAAAAACCAAAACCAATATTGCCATTGATATCTTCTGCACAGAGGGACAGAATCTTTCCAATGGCTGTTTTTTCAGACTACTGCAAAAATTGGGATGTTTGGGAACTAAATGCTATGAAAGTTCTGTGGGAAAGAGGAGATCCTGCTGTCTAATATCTGACAAACTTTAATTTTCTACATTATTTATTACTGTGTTGAATGTGCAACTGTGATACCAGCATCTCACTACCTTGTTTCACCTTGCAGGTGCCTGCTAGGATCTTTTCTACAGATGCTCACTTGTGTAAATATCTCTAAAACTGTAATATTGGCAAATATACAACAGATGCACCGGGGCACCTTGGGAAGGGTTGGGAAGGAATCTTCATGCACTTTCAACCAACAATTCTCCCTTTCCCACCATATTTTTTTCTTTTTGATCTTGAGGTGCACATCTGGGCCAGTACTTCACCTTTATACAAAGGTTCTTATCTTACGTGATCCCTGCATTGTAGTCCTAACTACAAAATTCTTTTGTACATGTTTAAAGTGTGCTTCTTTTTAAAATGTAAGTGAAAAAAATCCAAATTTACATGAAATTGTAAGAGGAGGGGGGAAGCAAAAATGTGTATCTATGAGTCAGTCAGCCATATTAGCATGAAACACCTTTTTTTTTTAATTCTTGTGACTGGGATGATAAGTAAAAACTGAAATTCTCACCAATGCAGAAAAAAATTACAATTCCATAGAAACTCTTCTGGCAACTGAGTGTTTGATATAGCAAGACTTGAGAATTATTACAATGACACTGAAGTTTGCCAAGACGATATCCAAACACTAATTGTGAATTTAATCTGTTGTCCTACCCACACAGCTTTTAAAGCACAAGCTGTAATGAAGGCTAAGACCCAAAGCCTTTAAAGACTCAAGGATCAATTGTTATGAGAACAAGAGAAGGTGCTTAGCAATTTGGAGGATTGTCAGAAAGAAGTATGATGTGTGTTCATTTGATTATGGTGCACAAAGTATGCAGGATGAACCAAATGAATAGTGACTTTGTATTTAGTCCTTGATTGACTACATTCCAGATATGCTGAAAGCATAAATTAATCAAAACTAGATCTACAATGGAAAGGAAGAAGGTCTAATCCTTTTGCTAATCCCCAACAAAGGAATAGAGTACTGCATGATGCAGTAACTATTTTAATGTCTGCTTGGATAATAGTGCTGCATTCTACAACAAACATCATGCATTATATACCCTCTCTCCTTATTCTCTTTGGACAGATGTCTGTAGTTCAGGAGAATATTTTGCAAGACAGACATTGGAATACCAAATTGTGTTTTATAAAAATAAATGAGGAAGGAATTGATTAAAATGTTGATTAAAATCTTTGATTAAAATCTTTCCAAACCTTAGAGACCTGGATAGCCCACTAGTATAAATTTTTTCTGGGCATGCTTCTCCCAAAGAGGCTACAGGAGTGGCTTCAGTGAGCAGCTGCCAGAAGCTTCCCCTGTGTCCAATTGAGCCAGTGCAGTTGGCTCCTGGACCTGCCACTGGCCCAGGCTGAACTCATCAGTGACGGTGGCAGTGCCTTTCTCCTTTTTATATATGCCTAGATATTATATTAGGCATATATAAAAAGGAAAAAAAGATATTATTCAGGAGACATTGGAGCCAGAGAAAGAAGGAGGGAGAATATGAGAGAGGAACAACCCTACAGACACCAAGGTCAGTGCAGAAGGAAGGGCAGGAGCTGTTCCAGGAGCCAAAGGTGAGATTCCCCTGCAGCCTGTGTTGAAGACTGTGGTGAGGCAGCTGTGCTACCCATGAAATTCCATGGTGGAAGGGAGACCCTTCTACAGCCCATGGAGGACTCTATGCCAGAGCAGATGCATGCCCAAAGCAGGCTGTGATGCTGAGAAGACCATGCTAGAACAGATTGCTGGCAGAACCTGTGGCCTCATGGACTTGTGACCCCATGGGGAACACATGTTCTGGCTGTTTGCTCCTGAAGGACTGCACCCTCTGGGAATAGACCCATGCTGGAGGAGTTTGTAAAGAACTGCAGCCTGTGGAAGTACTCAGTTGGAGAAATTGTCTCATGTGGGAGGGACTCCCTCACTGGAGCAGGGGGAGGGTGTGAGGAGTGCAGACCCCTGAGGAGGAAGGAGTGGAAGAGACAACATGTGATAAACTGACTGCAGACCCCACTCCCTGCACTCCTGCACCATTGAGGGGAAGAGAGCAGAGAATTCAGGAGTAAAGATGAGCCCAGGAAGAAGGGAGAGTTGGGGACCTAAGATTTGGGTTTATTTCTCATTATCCTACCCTGATTTCAGGATTGTCTGATGCTTGCAAAGTTCTCATTGCACCTGTGGGTCAGCAGTTGCCAGCAAAGAATTCTCATCCTCTCTGCCATGGTGCAACAGATTCCTTGTGGGAAGCTCTTTGCTGATAGGCAGCTAAAAGGATCATTACCTAGCGCCACTGTTTCTCTCCTCCTGGGAGAGAAACAGCTTCTCCTTGCCCAAGGTATAAAAATAGATACCAATAAAAGCAGGGATACAATCCTGACTACTTCAGATTCATAATGCACTTGTGTAGTTATGGATAGAAATGTGTAAATTGGAGCCTTGACTATAGTCCCAGTGAGATGCATTGCTGGTTTACATCATTTGTTTGAAGAAATATGCATTAAAATAACTAAGTTATTGTGGTAGAAGAACTAATTACTGAAACCTTTTCCCAGTCTCTAGTACTGAAAGAAGAAAGGTGCAGGGGTGAGGATATTGGGCTACAGGGTGCTGAGGAAGCCACCCATCTGTTTTCTTTTCCTTCTGATCAAACTAGAGTGGCAGTGGTTTCAGGGAAAATGCACAAAAATCTTTTCATTTCTTAATGTAATTTTGAAAATTCCTTCACGTGAGAGTATGCAGAATATTGTTAGGAAAGAACAGAGGACTCTGTGTAAGTAGACTAATTATGCTAACCTTGATAAATTGATTAAACAATACATCATTATGATCCACAGTAATCTTCTGTTTAGTTCAAAACAGAGTTTGAGAAAAACTCAGAAAAATGTGCAAAATGCCAAAGAAGGAGTGAGATCTGAGCATGACTGAAATTACTTTTAAGCCTATATTCTTCCTTTGATGCAGGCTTATAAATCAAATTAACATCAATGAGAAATGTGTTGTGTCCATATTCAAACCATGAGCTGAGATTCCCTACTGCCCCTCCAAGATTCTTTTGTATAATTCAAATATTGAACTGTTACATTTAAAGCATATTTTGACTTGAAAATTTTCAAAGTTTAATGTTTATTCTGCCATAATAAAACTTAAGAGCAACCAAGTATAATTGCTTCAGTACTGTTTTACAAAAACATCAAAGTCTTTTATGTTTCTGCAGTTTGGAAAGAAACCTCAAAAGTAATGTTGATGTATTTTGCACAAATCATATAGTCTACAATGCATAAATCACAAAGTTTGACAGTTCTGTAAATATTGCATTTTAAGGTGTTCAAGTCAGATTTCTAAACAGACAAATAATAAATCAAATAGGAGGAGACACGATCCCTGACTTGAAGGAAAAATAATTAATCAGAGGTTAGAAATGCAAAAAAAAACCTATTCTTGGTTTCAAGACAACATTCTTCAAAGGAAAAAAGAGATTCTTTAAAATAGAATGAAAGACTTAAATTGTTCCCTGAAACAGATTTTAAAATGAGGAAAGTAAGGCATCTGCATTATTAATTAGAAAAATACATCCTATGAATTTTAACACTGTATTTGTTATTTTCTACTGAACACAGTGTTCCTCATAACCTGACAAGGTGATGATCTCAAAAGCAAAACAGATGGTCTTTAAAAGATGTACAGATCCTCCCTTTTAATGAATCTCAAGATTCCTGTAGGATTTATAATAAAGCTACTAATAAGAAGAAATGTGCTTCTTCAGTAGCTTGCTTAACAATACTTCTATGAAATCAATTACCTATGTCTGGTGGATTTTATGGCTGAGAGACATCTCCTTGCTGTTCCACAGCTGGTGCTGTAATGCTATTTTCTAATTATTATTCTGCCCTTCTGGATTGGGGTGTGTGCCTATGATTTTTCTTATTCCCAATGTTGTTCTCCCAGCTACTTCAAACTCAGTCAATTTTCCCATTCTACCCTCTTGGCGTGGAAAAAGACCAGCATCAACTTCCCAAGCTGGGTCCTTTCACAATCCCTGTCGTGTGTCAACAGTTCACCTGTTTTGTATTAGACAGCTGCTGACCTGTGTCTTCTGCATTTCTGCCAACATCTCCATCTTTCAAAATGATCTCCTCATCACAAACTGCTTCATATTTTTTCTACCTTTTACACACTGGAAACAAATTATATCCTATTCCTTGGAAAGAGAAGTTTGTGGGTTTTTTATATGGTTGTATAATGTATCCTTGAGTGTCTCTCCTTCTGTCAGCCAGAGCAGTACAAGTTATGATGCAGTTACTACTTCAGTGGAAAAGAAAGAGCTGCGTAGATCATGTGTCTGGACTCAGTGTCCCACCACATCCTTCTCTCTAAATTGGAAGAGTATGGATTTGATGGGTGGACCATTCAGTGGACAGGAAATCTGTTGCACAATTACATCCAGAGATTAGTGGTCAACGTCTCAATGTCCCGATGAAGATCAATGATGAGTGGTCACCCCCAGGAGCCCATAGCGGGATCAGCACTGTTTGATATCCTGATCAAAGACATAGACAGTAGAAATGAGTGCACCCTCAGTAAATTTCAGATTACACCAAGCTGAGTGGTGGGGTTGACACACATGAGGGATGGGACGCCATCCAGAGGGATCTGGATAAGCTTGAGAAGTGGAACCATGTGAACTTCATGAGAGACAACAAAGCCAGGTTCAAGGTCCTGAACCTGGGTCAGGGCAGCCCCCAGTATCAATATAAGCTGGGGGCTGAAGGGATGAGAGTAGACCTGCTGAGAAAGACTTGAGGCTGCTGGTGGATGAAAAGCTGGACATGAGCTGGCAGTGTGTGTCTGCAGCCCAGAAAGACAAAAACATCCCGGGCTACACTCAAAGTGGTGTGACCAGCAGGGCAAGGGAGGGGATTCTGCCCCTCTGCTCTGCTCTGCTCTGCTCTGGCAAGACTCCACCTGCAGAGCTGCTCCCAGCAAGGGAAGGACATGGACCTGTTAGAGAAGGTCCAGAGGAGGGACAAGGTGATGGATGGAGGGATGAGGGATGGAGCATCTGTGCTATGAAGAGAGGTTGGGAGAACTGGGGTTGTTAATCCTGAAGAAGAGAAGTCTCCAAGGAAACCTTGTTTTTGCCTTTCAGTAATTAGAGGGGCTCCTAAAAGACATGGGAATGAATTTTGTACAAGAGTCTGCTGCAACCGGTCAAGGAGTAATGGCTTTAAATGAAAATGGGGTAGGTAAATTTAGATTGGATATAGGAAAAAAAATTTGTGATGAGGGTAGTGAAACACAGGAAGAGGGTGCCTGGAAAGGTGGTGGATGCCCCATCCCTGGAGACATTCAAGACTAGGTTGGAAGGGGCTCTGAGCAGCCTGATCTCATTGTGTCCCTGGTCACTGCAGGGGAGTTTAACTAGGTGACCTTAAGGGATCCTTTCCAATCCAAACCATTTTATAATATTAGGCAATAAAACACTTAAGGACACATATTTGTGTATTGTATAGACAATGAAAGAAAGTATTTTAAAAAATACTGTACAGATTATCCTACATATTTATTTATAACAATCAATGATTTAATAGATTTCTACCAGTTAGCTGGTTCCTGAGGACAGCTGCAGACAGCTCAAACCTCCTGTGAAGTGTTCCTTCATGAGTTAAGCAATCCCTGTCTTGGAGAGTTACTGCACTGGAACAATGGAACTTTTAATTGCTTCTGATTCTTTTGACTGACCAGGAAGGAAAACAAGATGAAAAATGTACATTGTATTTCACACAATTTACCCAAACATCCCCATGCTGTTATCATCAGAGTTTATTATTTAAATCTAAACACAACCAAAAAAAAAAAAAAAAAAAAAAAAAAAAAACCACCAGAAAAGCTCTTAATTGCAAATTTCAGCTGTGTTCCATTGAAGTAATATGAGACTTCAAAACTACAACTCAAATTCTGTGAGAGTTCATAACTCAATGGAAATCAATTGTGGAAATAGATTTATTAAATAATATAACCTAGTCCACTGACATAGGCTATCTATCCCTACTATTTTTGGTGCTTTGTTCAGGTTTGTTTTCAAAGTCCTATATAACAACTGGGAAAACATTTCAATATTTCTTCCAAATTACTGAATAAAATATAATTATGAGTAGAAAAACAGATGTTTCCTGAATTTTTTGCAGAGTATATAGCTCATTAGAGGCATTGTAGTCACTCTTTTTCTGTTGAAAAGTTTGCTGCTTGGAAAAGCATCACAACCTTTGAACTCCATTCTGGTGATGTTGTGGGGTTTGTTTTATTTTATCTGTTCTCATATGTACTTCCACCTGTACTACATAGAAATAATTTTCTATTCCTGAAAACCTTCAGATAAATGCAGAGAAAAATCATGTGATCCTGCAATCTCATTTTACTGAAATCTCATGCATTGGGCTCTTTTAATCTTCCTTCAATCCTTTGTCTTTAACCCCTATTGTTTGTGTCTGGTTTTCACTGTACTTCATCTTCTTTGTGGTACTGTGTTTTGTAATTTTCCATAGCAAGAATGAGATTTTTAATAAAATTTTACAACAGTGTACTTTACATGGTTTGAGGCATTATAGACATGATGTGGAACTCTAGGGTATGCCTCCTAGTAGCCCTCAGCCAGTAAAAATTCTCTTGTTTAAGTGGAACAGGCCTATGATTTCAGAGAAGAAAGTTGTAATTTCCTCTATATTCATCCATTCAGTTAGCTGGTAAATGTGATTTCTGAGTACACAAGCATCCCTGAATGGCTTTATAATGATCCTGCAGTAAATTAATGTGATTTAATCTGAAGAGACTCGAAGGCAGCAGCTGCATCAGATGATGTTGCCCCACTCCTGAAACACAAAAGCAGTTTTTGTGATGTACCAGAAGAGCTATCTTTTGCAGAGGGGCAAACAGGACAAACCAAATGAAATCTAAGGCTACCATTTCAGCTACCTTACTAACAGTAGAATTGTTGATGAGAGAGTAGAGTTTCCAGAAGAAAAGAGGTGGCCATGTAGTGGAGATGAAATGCAGTCAGGAGGAAAATAAAGCTACTGAGTTACAGCTTACACTGTGAAACATTAAGAAGCAGTGAGCCCTTGCAAAATGTAGCTTAATGAAACCTGTTGGTCATGGAGATCATAATGAACCTAAAAATTGGACAAAAATTGGACAATCTATTTGCTTATAAACACTGCAGAATTTCTTGAAGCTAGAATATAGGGAAAAAAGGAGAAAGAAATCAAAATACAGAGATAATGACTTATGAGTAATGCAACCTTAAAAAAAGCACAAACATATGTAGTATTTTGTCTCTGGGAAGATAGGAAACTACACACAAAACCAGTCAGATATTCCCTCCATTTCATTTTATGGATTATCTCATTTTACTTGGTCTTCCTCAGGGACTGGTTTCTTTGGTCTCCTGCCTTGACAGAGATGACACAGTTCTTCATGAATCCTAGTTCACTGATAGCTGGTACCAGACCTGTGAACATGCCATCTGGAAATAAACCATTGTCCCAAATACTATAAAAGAAATGAGATTTGTTGCATCACTCCCCATACCAGGTAGCAAAAAGAGAAGATAATTATTCATGTCTCATTGCCATTAGCCATCAGAGTAGGTGGGGATTCTGTTAAAGAGCTCAGGCTTCTGACTCAGCCTCCCTGTGACCCCTGTTAAGGGGTTAAGCACTCAAATTTCTGAGAGATCATCTGTGTGAACCCATTTGACCAGAGCCCTCTTGTGCATGTACAGATTTTGCTTTGCAAGCTAAGACTCATAAACACCCACACATTTCTAAAAACTTAGCAGTGTATAGCAATGTCATATATTACTGAGTTTCTACACACAGAAATCAATACCTAGTGAAACCAACTATTAGAAAAATGAAGAGTGGGAGAGAGTTAAGAATAGTAGCCAATTAAAGCTGATGCAGCTTTAAGTAACAGATGTTTTTAGCAACATCTGTGAAAATGAATACACTTGTTTTTCATTCATTTTAGGGAAAAGTTTTCTTTCACAGTTCACTCTCTCCATTAGAATATATTAAACCACTTAAAGCACTTAGCACCTTTTGTGAAATTCATGTCTTCAGACATACACAGTATTTTGAAAAGTAGAGAATGCTTACTTTTTTTAACCCTTCCAAAGCATTTGGCTATTACTCCTATGCCAGGTTGTTTCTATATTCAGACCACTCATCTTCTCTTAATAAACAGTGCTAGTGAATTATTTTCCTACATTTATAAGCATGCAGACTAAATAAGAAATATCAATTTTGCTGGTAAAAGTATAATTTTATTAATTATGTCCATGCTCTGTCACTGTACTGCTATGTAGTTTCTGACTTAATGTGCAGCAGTTGAGAGAACTTCCATGAAAAAAATGAAGGTAACTCCCTATTTATTTACTTGTAATCAGAAAGATAAACAAACTCATTTTTCCTCACCATGAAATCATGAGAAGCTCTAAATCTAAATAAACTCACTCTAAACAACTATGTACTAAGCCAGGCAAGTATTATTTGCACATACTTTTTGTATGAGATCAGTTAAGAAATAAGCTTATTTCATGGATAATGGACCTACACCAGTCAGGATATTTTTAGTTTGAAAGGATATTCTGTTAAAACAAAGATAGCAAATTTGGAAGATCATTTAATATTGAATTTGTCTTGCTCTGCTCAAACATTCTTAATGAACAGATAGTGAGTATGAAAAAAAAAAAGCCAACAGAAAGTACAACAATATGAAGGAATAGAAGAGACTGGCACCAGCCACATCAAGGAAAAACATTGCAACTGGATTGAAACCTCACTTCTTTTATATCATCAAATACATTTATGCTTCATAAGTCATGATAAGAGCTAGGACATAAATGTTTCAGGTGTTCTTTGTCTAGCAATTCAAATTAGTAAAACAAGAGGAGTTAAAAAAAAACAACAAAGTAAACGAAAAGTTTGCTATCTAGGAATCAGCATGTTTATTCTGTCATTTTATATCTTTTTGGCTAAGCACTGTTTTATTTATAAAAATACACTGGAAGATCAAGTGGAATTCAGGATTATAACAAAGGAGATGGAGAATGGGAAGATCTTGTGAGACTAAGGGAAAGAAAATTTCAGAAGTTAAAGGCAGATAGCTAAAGCAAAATGTAAGTTTATAAGATAAAACTAGCCTGCAGAAGCAAAACCATTCAGGGGAAACATGGGATGAGGCAAGGTGGGATGGAGTGGATTGGGATGAGATGGGAAAGGATGGAAAAAAGTTATCAGAAAAGAATAATTAAAGCAAAATCACCAAATTGGTGGTGAAATTGGTTCCAAGGAATAGCAATTATGAGCACTGAGAAAGCTTAAATCCCTACCTATGTCATGAGCCACCTGAAGAAACATAACATTTTGGAGAATTACCGTGGCATATACAATTTTTGAGTTGCGTGTATAATTCTCAAGTTGCGTATGCATGTGAGTGGCATATACATATTTTAAGGTATGACAGTAAAAAAGGGGTATGAATTGATGCATTATGTTTACATGGCAAGTAAACGTAATGGGAGTTGGATAGGCACTGCAGTCTCACCCTGATTTTTTGAGATTTTCTAAGCCTTCTAATGTTGACATTCTTGTAGCAAACTTTCTCACACACTTTCTGTAAATAACTCATTGTTTTGCATTCTTTTATAGAAGAAGAGAAATTTGATAGACTGTTAGTTTGTCCAGCGTCATTGGAGAGATGGCACTGTCACCCTCCAATCCACTGTCACTTTTAGAAAACTAGAAATGTTAAAGTCAGAAAATAAACTTCCCTTTTCTTCTTCACCTTGAGAGCAGCAGCGTGCACTTGTGCTCTTTAATGTCCTATAATGACACTGCAGGAGTGGCTTTTGCTAGAAGAGACTTGGGGTCACCCTCATATGGACAGATTCTGCGCCAGCCAGCTCTGAAATGGAGCCACTGGCCAAAGCCACGCCCGCACAACAATACATTTAAGAAAGAGAGAAAAAGTGCTGTGCAGCAGCTGTGGGATAGTGGAGTAAGAAAAGATTTCAGAGAAAAGCTCTGCAGTCACCAAGTCAGTGCAGAAGGAAGGGGAGGAGGTGCTGCAGGTGCCGGAGCCGAGGCTCCCCTGCAGCCCCTGGTGCAGCCCATGGTGAGGAGCTGGGCCCCTGCAGCCTGTGCAGGCCCAGGTGGAGCAGAGACCTTCAGGCAGCCAGACCATGGGGGAATTCGTGCCACAGTGAGTGGGTATGTCCTCAAGGGAGCTGCAGCCCGTGGAGAGGTGTCCATGCACGAGCAGGTTTGCTGGCAGGGTCTGTGATCCATAGGGGACTCCTGCTGGAGCAGTCTGTTCCTGAAGGAGGGTGCTCCATGGAGGGGACCCGTGTTGGGGCAGTTTGTGAAGGACTGTGTTCCATGGGAGGATGCCAGGCTGCAGCATGCAGGGAGTGTTCATAACAAGGTGTTATGAACTGGCTGCAACCCCCACTCCATATCCACTCCAGCCTTCAAGAGGGGGATGTAGAGGATTTGAGAGTGAAGACGACAAGGAGCCTGAGCAGGATGGGGAGAAGTGGTGGAGGAAAAGTAGTTTCAGTTTGGGGTTTTTTTTCTCACTATACTACTTCATTTTAATTGTTAATAAACTAAATTGATCTTCTTGGAGTCAAGTCTGTTTTGCCCATGATACTGGTAACTGGTCAGCCTTATCTCACCCCATGAGTTTTTTCTTCTTATTTTACCTTTATGTCCTTCTGAGTGAGGGGAGTGGCAGGTCACCTTGATGGGCACTGGGCAGTCAGTTACAGTTAATCTACTACTGTTGAACAATTATGTTTAGATTTATACCCATAAATGACATTCAAGGTTTAAGGTAGAATAAAGTTTGCCATTCTAACATATGAACATTAAAGTACTAAACTGCAGGAAGTGGATTTCCTACAAGAAGAAAAGTATGTCCAAATGAACTGTCATCCCCCACTGCCTTAATGAGTAATGCTTCCATCAACAGTAAGAGGTTAATGTGCAAATAAAGAAATTTTGAAGGTGAAATTAGATAAATAAAAGAAAAATAAAAACACACAAACCAGCTTTTTTACTGGCTCCATGCCAGGTATCAGGAAATCTCACAGGATGCACCCTTCAGGACTGTTCCTGAAAGGAAAGGAAGTTTTGGGTGGAGTTTGGTAATGCAGCAAGCAGAAATTCCAGGCATATCCGTGAAAGGGCAGAGTGCTTGGATTAAAAGCAAAATTTCTCCCTCCAGGAAGTGAGTATAAGATCAGCAGTGCCGTGATTTGGCTCACAAATCAATAAAAGGACAGGAGAACAGAATGTTACCCAGTAACCCTACGAAATTATTTCTTGTTAGGAACCAAGCTGAGAGGAAATTTATACACATTGACATAGTGCGAATACATTTATCTACCGCTGTAAGACTAACATGTTGGGAAAATAACTACATGAACATCAAAACCAGAAGATAACATTTCTCAAATCCTCACAATGTGCCTAGATGAGTGCTACTCAGGACCAAGTTCTTGCTATTTTTTGTTGCAGTGGAATATGATCCTCTTTGAATATGAGCACTAAGAAGTAGCCAGAAGGGATGAAGCAGAAAGTATTTACAGGGAGTAATTTGGGTCTCAGATATCTTCATTATGCTCAGAAAGTAGAACATCAAAATGTGGCATAAAACAGACATAAAGTGTCTAGGTGCAAAAAAATCTATGTGCAATTTTCTCTTACACCTTAAACTTATTCTTATGAATTTTAGAAATATCTTTCTGATTTTAAAGACCTAACAGAGGGTTAAAAAGCAACAAGAGTAACATTTTCTATCTTCAACTACAAAGACTTTAGAAAATTTTAACTAAGCCAACACCATTTTAAAATCGTGTCACACAAGTGCTTCTGCATAAAGGAGATGACAGTAAGTGGGCTGAAAGACATGATCCAGGGTTCCACCCCATCTTTGATTTCATGGATACACAACCTGAATGAAGACTATAGGATAGAAATTTAAAGCTCAGTAATATTTGCCAGGGAGGTAGTGAATTACAAGAATTAACAACTTCCTTTATTCAATAGAACCTATAAAGCTTAATCCAATTTTCACAGAAGCCAAAAACAACCTACTTGTTGCCTTCTGGTCTTTTGTCATTGATCATCTTGTAAGGAGTAGAAAGGTCTGTTTCTTTGATGTAAATGATACATTCAAAATAAACCCTCATTGTAAGACTAATTGCACTTATGTGATAACGTAAATGCCAAGCTTATTTTCTAGTGTGCATTTTTCCAATGATAATCTGAATGCAGTGTGCTAATGTTTTTCATGTAGGCAGACTGAATTACTGAAGGTCAATTCAGTCAAGTTGTTTGGAAATGAGAGGATATAATGGCATTCACTAGGAACAAGAAGGGTGTGTAATTTTCTTTTCAGGTGAAGAAGAATGGGGTACATTTTCATATGCATGTGTATTATTCAGTACATTGCAAGACTAGAGGACAGGAAGGTATGTCCCGGATGCTGTTCAGTTTCTTGATAGTGGTGAGGTCTGAAAGCAGTAGTAGTGACTCCTCCATTGTCTTCCTTGCCAAGAGGGTACTTTGAACACTTGAGAATCTTAAACTCAACAGGAATTTTCTGCCAGCCTCATGTGAACTAAACTCTAGGGACTTGTTTTTTCATATGAAGCTTAACTGTTGAGAGTTGGTTTTTTTTTTGGACCTCTTAATTTTCATAGTGCATTTAATCTCATTATCTGTCTTTTCAGCACTTAACTAATAAATGCAGAAGCAAAAGAAAACCTGCCATAAATTCATTACTACTTTTTCTCCAAAGACACAGGTTTTCTACAACACTGTTGGGGATAAAACCCAGAGACAAATTAAAATAAAGAGTATTTGGCAAGACCTATTTTTTGAAGAATCTAGAAGGGCACCTGATGAAGGATCTCCAATTCAACTGCTTTTAATATGGACAAATCAAAAATAAACATCAAAAAAATCTTATTATCACAAATATTATGAACAAAGCTTTACTGGAGAGCCAGCTGTGGATTTCTGCATTTAAGAAATAAATAATTACTTCCAAATAAGTCTATTTGGTTTGGTTTTGTTGAGCTTTCCCCCCCCCCCCCCCCAAAGAGAATGAGTGCAATGTGTGATATATTCCCTAGGATCCCAAAAAATTTGTGCAGGACAATGCAAACCTGTACTCATTAGCGTGGATCACATGCAGTGAATTCTGCAGCCACAAGAGACCATCTGCCCATGGGCCTCATGATGACAAACTGGAGAGTTCCACTCTCACTCACTCCCTCCTGCATCACACTGGCTACATCCCTGTTGAACAAGAAAACATCTCCATCTCTTCAGGCTCCATTTTGATAAAGTTTGCATGTGCTGATAAATGCACATCTTTGCTTGACTGATTTACTAGAAGCAATATAAATGTTAAAGGAGGTGGACTTTAGTATGTCCTGAATTTCTTTAGTCTTATTTTAACACAAAACTAACAAGAACAATGAAAACATTTCCATTTCATAATTTTTCTACTTCAAGTCTCACCAGAAAGACAGACTTTGCTTTAGCAGTGCTGATAAGCAGCACTGATAATTATCCTGGATTATAAAAAGGCCTATCAAAAGCCTTAAGTGTGAGGGAACATTTTCCATTCTGTCTGTTAAAAATAAAGGCAAACACCTTAAAACTGAACTATGGAGTAAGAAAACTCTAACATATAGAACTAATATAAAACACAAGTATTTTCTTATTAATAATTAAAATCTTTAGTTTTTGTTTGTTCCTCAGTAGGGATCACCACAAATTATAAACTGAACTACAAGCCTCTGCAAATTCAGATCCAGGATATTAAACTTATATTTAATCTTGCATCATAAGTTTTTGGAGATTATGTCCCAAACTAGATCTTAATTTCAGCTCCAATTCAAAGGGAGTAGAAATCTCACATCACAAGAAACATCACTGAATATTTCACTGTAACATGGCCTCTCTCTCATGATAACTTTAAGAGGAATCAAGATTGTGTGGAGATAATTCATAATGAAAAATAGATCTAGGATTTTGTATAGCATGAAGAAGTTATTTGCTTCACTTTCATAAAGTGAATATAAGTATTATATTAATAATAGACACTGTTATTTTTTGAGAATATGGTAACATTAATCTCACCTGATTTTATTTATTTTCTGGGTTTCTGAGTGTTTCTACTACAAGATTGGAAATATGTTTGATACCCTCTAGTGGACAAAGTAATATATAACTTCTTAGGTTATCAAAAATGGCTTCAAGTTCAGAAAAAAAATGCATTTTATCAGGCAGCTCTGATCCACAAACATATAATATAAATATATGTATATTTTATATTTTACTTTTCTTCTAGATTAAATCATGTGACAAAGTCATATAACAGATTTCTCTCCCACTGCCTGAAATGACCTAGTGCAATTTCATATCATTGATCTGTTTAGTCCCAAGTAATGGGTTTGGGTTTTCAGAGTTCTATCAGAAAAAGAACAAAAGTTCCTTTAAAATGCAGGATAATTAAAAAACCTCAGCCTAGGAAACTGCCATTTACTTTTTGTAATATATTTCATAAAGAAGTACAAAGTGAGGTTACTATTTTAAAATCCTATTTTTTTTTTCTTTCAACTTGTGCTCAGCTCAGATTTATATGTAGATGTTTTTATATCACTTCAGCTACTCACTACCCATTCAAAGTAATCTGGTACAGATCAGACATTGTAGATTTTATTGGATTTCTCTAAGGAGGAGCTGTGAAAGCTTCAGAGGTTGAATTGAGGATTATTGTCGTACATAGATGCTGCAAATATGTTTTTCTTAGACATTAAAAAGCTTTGCTAGGTGAACTGGCTACCTGGAGCAGTAAATCAGATATGGTATATTTCCTTTTTTTTTCAGTTTGTTCTTATATCTTATCTGCCAGGTTCTTTACGGAAAGTGCAATTGCTTTTGGCATATTTTGATGGTCACTATGCAATTTACACTGACTAATTTCTCTTCTTCCATGCAACTGACTGACATTACTGGCTTGACATATCAATTAACACTTCGTCAGTCTTTCCCTCCCACATTATTCATTAGTAGGTCACCTTCACTTATATACCATCATTATATCATTTGATTGCACAGCTATTTCCATCACTGATTTGACACATATATTATTAGTGCTTCTGTTTTCTTGATGCAAATGTGAGAAAATGTAATTTGACTTGGAATCCAGGAATGTTTCTCTCCTCACATATTAGAAAATTTCATAGTACATATTTAATATTCTCTTTGTCTCAGTACTTCCATTTTTATCACTCAGATCTGAACACAATAAAGGGTTTATGTGTTTAAAACCAGCAGCAACAAAGTTAAATGAAAAAAGAACAGAATTTCCAAAGACATAGACTTGGGTATCCCAGAATGGGATCCAAAACATCTAGCACACAAAAAAGACAAACCAGTTGTTAGCCCATGAAGATTCCTAGACAGGAACCTCCTAGACAGGAACCAAAATCATCCTTTTTGAGAACACAGATTCAGGGACTCTTTCTGTTCACAGACTGAGTCATAGACTAAAACCCTCCCATCCATTTTTCCACATAATTCTTTTCTTTCAGAGACATGAGCCAGGCTCACTTCTGGAGCCTGGTTGGAGACAGTTGTAGTGCTGCCCAGTTAAGCAGCATGGCAGACAGTTCTTATCTAGGACATGAAAAGACAGAGTTTCCACCTTTTTTTTCAGATTAAGTTTAAAATTGTAATTTTTTGCCTCCTGGGAGATTGCCCTAACCAAAAAGCAACTATGCTTGTCTGAGTGGAGCAAATGCCTTTCTTTGCAGTTGCACCCACACTGACCAAAGGGCACACAGGGATGGAGAGCAGAGCAGGATGCTGCAGCTCACTGTGAGGACCTGTCTTCCCTGCCTCGGTGCAGCTACATGGAAAATCCTACATGGAGCTTGGATTTAACAGTTACTGGGTGCAGTGAGCAGAAGACTGGCACAGGATATGCTGTTACTGTGCTTAATATGATTGTCTTTGATTTTAGAAAAAATAACCAATCCTGCTTATCTGGAGAAAGGAGTAAAATTATCCACATACCACATTAAAATATAAGTTAAATGCAATTCAGGGAGCAGTCTGCTTTATTTCTTTTTGCCTTCCCCTTTCTGGTTTATATGGACAGCTTTCGTGTGAGGAGAGAAAAACAACTTCCATCACCTTAAAAAGAAAATCCCTTGTAAGGGAGCAAGGAAGTTTTAGGACAATAATCTTTTAGCCACAAACAGATGATTGTAACCTGCTAGATTGGATTAAAAAAACACTTTCCAAGGTTTATGAAACCTCCATGTTTCCAGCAAGATCTTTTGTTCATTTTTCTATTTGAAGGAAAAATAAATAAAACTTCCCTACCTCAGGTAGCTTTTTTCTCAGATGTTATGATAGTCATATTTATAGGAGAGTTTACATGTATTCTATACACCCGGGAGTTCCTCTCCAGTCTAAGAGACTGATTAGTATTTCTTTCATGCCTGAATAGAGTTCAAAATTATCTCAACTGGAAGCAAGGGAGGGGAATCCAAATCTTTTTCTCTAACAAATCCCTTGAGCCTTACAAGGGCTCAGAAGGTAAGGCAAAGTAAGGATTGCCATGTACAGAAATTGTGTCACTATTTTTCTAGAAGAAATAACACCAACTGTTCTTGAAATCAAAATCAAATGTACTAACCCAGAGAAATAATTACATTTTTAAAGCCAGTTTAATTTTGTTATTTCTCTGGCTAATCCTTTAGCATAATATGATTTAAACTATCCCATCTCCATGTAGTGAGTCAGTTTTTCTTTCTACATAGATATTTTTAACATATGTTTAGGAGATTGGGGTAAATGAAGGCTGCTTTCTTAATGTAGAAGGTTAGTGATAACTGCATTTTTGTGAAGACATTAAAAAACTTGGTTCAAATTTTAATCTAAACATTTTGAAAAATTAGCAGATGGCTGCTGGTGCTGTAGCATTATCCAGCTGAAACAAGTGGTAGAAACTCTAAACACTTGTACAAGAAATGGAAATATTTCTAAATTTACATCATCAAAAGAACAAGTTTTCAAAATTTACCCATTCTTTGGTGACAGCAAAGGCATACAAAGACACACACCAAGGAAGGAAGACTGCTTATTTTCAGGAGATACATACAGAAATGATAATGGCTTAATAGTGCTAAAAAGAAGGAATTGTGAGTTCTGGTCCTTTGCCACAAATGTTCTGATTTAGTCATTACTGAATTGATCACAGCAAAGAGACCATTTCCAGTACCTTTAAGCAAAGTGCTTGCCATAGTCTCTGAGCATGTTTCTAGTGAGTTTGATAGCTTATCTCATGAAGCCACACACAGGAATAAAGTTTCCTTCACATAGGATCCCTGGAGCTGCCTGCACTGTATCCCTGGAAAAGGATTAAAGCAGGAAGGAAGCTGATTAATAAAGGCCAGAGCCATGATATCACCCTCCTTTCCCCCTCAAAAGCACGTGAACACTCACATCAGACACTCCTGTTGCCTCTGTCAAACACAAGGCATTGATGCCAAAGAATTGAGTTTCTGAGCGGGGCTGCCTTGCAGCAGTGGCCCTGGCAAGGTGGCAATAGCTCTCCTAAATACCTCTCCTAAATGCCTCCCCTCTCAAGATAACCCCTTTGAACCTTCATCTGATGTAGGCTCAAAATGAGCACCTTCCCTTGGCTGGTGGCAAACTTATCACATCTCTGCAAGGAATCTACAACCTGCTGCAGTGTTCACCTGCAGCTCTCCACAGTGATACCCTGCTTTCTCTCTGGGCTGCATTTCATGATCTTGTCACCTTCTACATTCCCCTGGAGCCCGAGTTTCTGACACTCAGGACAGGGGAATGTCTCAGACTGCGGGGCAATGGGGTCGGACTGTGAGTACAGGTCCATCAGTCCATCATTTCCAACCCGGCCTCAGGCTCTACCTGCAGGCTTTCCTGAGCCAATACTCCTAAGGAAGGCTTCCCCTGCATTTTTCTACCCCCTCCTACACTTTCATAATGACCTCCTTGAGTTTTTTCCTCTGCTCCCAAAAATTCTCCTGCGATGTGCTCCCAAAACCCACCTCCTCACTGGCATTCTGCACCCCTTGTCTGCAAAGTCTCTACTCCTTGCTTGGGTAGTTTGCTGCAGGAGACAAACACCAGCTGGATTATAGTATTATAAATATTACAAATCACTTGAATTTCTACTAATTTTGAATTCTGAAAGTCATTCTGTCCTCAGATGCTCAGCAAATCAATTTTTTTTCACAAATTATTCTGTCACAATAGCCTGCATATTTATTTTGCTTTTTCATAAGTAGGACTTTCTATTTTCTTATTTGTTTTACAAAGAGTATGAATTTCTAAAAATTAATGATCTGCAATCCTCCACAGACAACACTTCAAAAGAAATGCAGGTGGGCCACATATGTTCTCTTTTTGCCAGTCTCAGCCACTCTAATGGCTTCTGATAATATCCAGCAAAGGCCTCTCAGCCCACAGCCTGCAGGAATGGGACCTTATGGAACTTGACATTGTGTATATTTGTTGTGGTTGTCCCCTACTGGCTCATCTTATCTCTAAAAAGGCCAGATAGAATCACTGGAGTTTTTAAACTTTCAAAGGAAAGATAAAGGTAAATAAAACAAGTTAAATGCAATCTAGGATGAGCCCAGGTATTTTCCACCCCTCTCTTGCTAAAGATGGTTGATTTTTCATCTATTCAGAGAACTAGGCTTAAAGATATTTGTGTGACTCCCTGACTAAGGTGTGTGCCAGATGATTTTATTGTCTTGAAAAAGTCAATATACTTTATTTTTTTATTTATGACACTATGCATGCATTAATCTGGATGTAAATATTCCTGCTTGCCTCCTGTGATAGGTGAAGGGACTAAGCTCCCCAGACATAATTTTCTTTTGTCATGCTCCTCAGCAAATTCTGCGACAATTTTTGTCCTCTGCCCAGGAAAGCTGTCACTGTGCTGTCACCCTACAGGCAATGCCAAAGAAATTTGCATCCTTCACAGATCAATCCTCTGAAATTAAAACATCTGGCCAATCCAGCCTCAGGGGCTATAGGGTGTTGGGGTTTTTTACATTGGTTTTCTTCTTACTTCTTCCTTCTTTTTTTATTTTATTTTCTTTCCTTTCTGTAAAAATAAAGCACTTTGCCTGGGAAACTGATTCATAATTTCCTTCAGACTCTTATTAAAAGGAAGCATAATCTTACAATCATGCACTGAATAAGAGTCACCTCTTGTTGCATATGCCAAGGACTGGGTAAGCAGTGGTGCCTTTTTACTTTGTGTATATCCAGGGAACCTTTGCTCCTGCAGACAGACTGTGGGAATTCACACTGACTATCAAGCCCATCTTTTGTACAGTCCCTCTTTAGATTCAGGTGGATGACTTGGCAAGGTGCTGTGGGACTGCTTGATGTGCAGAGGCTCCGAAGTGTAATGGATTTGATTAGAACAGCAGGCAGCTTGATTTTTTTGTACAAGATTATCTCATGGTTTCCCCATCATGTGCAACAGCAATAAATAAATGACAGGTCTGAAGCTAACTGGATGCTATGTTCTTTAGGTCATGCTTGCTTTCAAGTCAGAAGTAACACAGACACAAATACAGGGAAAGGAATCTGCACAACACTGTGTACCTCTCTGACCCAGGTACTGATCTGGAGCAACCTAAGGGAGCTATAAAAATCAGCTAGATCCTATTTTTAATACTCTGACAGATTCTTTCTCCTATTCCTCAGCCATTAAATCTTGCTTTCCAATCCTGCACAGACATTTTCACTTCAGCAGATGTTTCCCCTTTGAGCTTTTCCTATTTAATATATTTCAAACTGAAGTCTCAAGCTGCTTGCTCACCTCTCTCTACTTCAATGGAGCAGTTGAGATGCAAGGAGAAAAATAGCTCAAGCAGATGTTTCAGAAGTTAAAAATGTTAGAAAAATTAAAAAATGGAAATTGCTAATGTGGGTTTTATATTTGTCTGTAGCATTAACAGATGTTCACAGACTAATAACTACTTCTATCATTTTTGAAGAAAACTGATACTAAATTTGAATTTTAAAAAGCTGCTTTGAAAAGCATACATGGAATAATATGATTTATTACATGCAGTGAAAGACAATAAAATTTTGCCAGAGAAACACTTATTACATTGGAAACAATGCAAATTTTATGCCATTCCCCAAGGAATTTAGTAGGTTGTTAATTCCCCTGTGGGGGTGTACAAAATATTAAGAAGGAGAAATTTTCCTCTCTGAGCTTCACAAGATCCAGTCAGTCACAGGCCTTTGGTCCTTTTTACTCTTTTAATACAAGAAAAGTAATACAACTACACCTCTGTGTATCTTGGCTGCAGTGACTATTCCTCTTCAATAGGAACAAGCCAGCTTAGTGCATGTATTTGTGCACACTCTGCTGATTTAAGTGGCTAATGCCATCTTCAAATGGCATCTTCAAGGCACAGCACCTTCAGCAGCACCTTATATAAGGTTATAAACCTTGTTTATAAGTTTATAACCTCTTGACGGTTATCCAGACCTTTCTATGAGTGATATCCTGCTGGCATTTTATAAAAAAAATCTATATCTATTCTAGAAGTCTAAAGAGGGAGTACAAAAGATGGGAAAAGCCAAGGCTGTTGATGCACTTGTTAATAATTATCCTCCCGGTTTATTTTTGGACTTATATTTCCAGGGCCACTGAGGATCAGAGTTCAGCTCTAGGGAGAAACAGGAGATGGCTCAGTGTAAAGGATTATCTCTGACAAAGATGAGCTACAAGAACAGAAGGAATTAGAAGAATTAGAAGCACTGGTTAAGGATATCTTTTACAGTAAAAGATGGCTGGTGATTAACAGTGAGTCAGCATAGGATGCAACAGCACAAACACATTCAGGTTTGGTACCTGATGCATTAGCTACTGCGCATAAAATGGTGTGGAAACTGTTACAATTTACAAATATTCAATACAACAGTGAAACTAGCTGATGTGTCCAAGGCCAGATAGGACAGACTCACTCTTTGCCACCATCCCCCCTCACAGCATTGTAGAATATAAAGAGTTTAAAAGATCCATCAGGATCATCAAGTCCAACTCCTGGCCCTCACAGGACACCCAAAAAATTACACCATGTGCCCAAGAGCATTGTCCAAATGCTTCTGGAACTCAGTCTGGTGTTGTGACCACTTCCCTGAGGAGCCTGTTCTAGCATCCAACCACCCTCTGATATACAACCTAAACCTCCCCTGAATCAGCTTCATGACATTTCCTTGTGTCCTGTCACTGATCACGAGAGTGGCGAGATCTGTACCTGCCCCTCCAGTTCCCCTCACCGGGAAGTTGTAACTGAAGTCTCCCTTCAATCTCCTCTCCTCCAGGCTGAACTGACCAACTCAGGCCAGGCTGAACTCACCTGCTCCTCATACACCTTCCCCTTCTGACCCTTCACCATTCTCATGGCCCTCCTTTGGATGCTCTCCAATAGTTTAATGGGATTTTCATACTGTGGCACCCCAAACTGCACCAGCACTCGAGGTGAGGTTGCCCCAGTGCAGAGCAGGTTGGAACAATCCCCTCCCTTGCCCAGCTGGCCATGCTGTGCCTGATGGCCCAGGACAGGGCTGGCCCTCCTGGCTGCCAGGGCACTGCTGGGTGACATTCAGCTCTGTACCAACCAGAACCCCCAGGTGCCTTTCTATGGTGATGCTTTCCAGCATCTCATTCCCTGTCTGTCTGTACATCCAGGATTGCCCCATCCCAGGTGCAGCATCTGGCACTTACCTTGTTAAACTTCATACAATTGTGGCAGAATTGAAAACAATAAACCCCCACTCCTCTCACACACTGTTCTGTCCTATTCAGAGTCTGAGCCATGGACTTTCACTGTGGGAAAGTTCTACCTTGAAACAAAACCTGCCAGAATCCTACTAAAAACTTGAATCCATTTCCCCTTGACATCAATGGCTGTCCAAAAATCCTTTGATTTCAACAGGACTTGAAGTGGACCCTTTATGAATGAAAAATTAAGAAATGAGAATTTTTTTCCTCAACTTTCTGTGATAGACATTTTCACACCACATACTGGTGTAAAAATGTTAGCCAAATGATAGAAGCAGCATATACCAAACTATGTTGTTTGTTGGGGTTTTTTAATGCACTCAGAACATGCTTTATGTTTTCTATACTGAGAGATGGAAGAATCTCCAAGCACCTGAGAGAATAAGAAATACACAAAGCTACAGGGAATACACATCAGAGAACAGTCATTATGTAAGCAACAGCAATTATATTTTAACATCAGACTATTTACTTTTGAACCAAAAACTATGTTTTGAGTTTTGTTTGTAGAGTATAAATAAATCTTTACACAGGAGAAATAGAAATTGTTATAGAAGCTGAAAATTTTGGTGGTTTGAAAAAATATGCTACCTATATTTAAATTCAGACCTATATACATTGTTAGCTCTGTGGGAGGTTTGCATTATTTTCCTCCATTTTTGAATGATACAGTGTTTGAAGCATTGTTAACATAGAATAGAATGTAAATATTTATTCTCTTTCTCCCTTGTTTACCTTCCTTCTCTTCCATTTATTCTGTGGCCAGAATTTCAGATTCAGCTGAAGTTACGTGCGCATAATTCAGTAATTCATCCATGCAGAATGGGGGGGAATTTCATACCATTTCTCCACAGAATTCCCTTCTCAGCCAGTTTTCTCAGAAGTGAAAAGTAACACTGCCTGCAAGATTCAGCAAAGATACCTTTTTCAATTTTGATACAATACCATTTAACCTGGGATTGGGTTTTTTTCAGCCAAGTATTGGGATGCAAAATAAAAGTATAAATCTGCATTTGTGACTGTGGGCATACTTTGAAAGAGTCAGTGTAGAACTATTTGCATTATCCTTTCTAGACACTTGCCTAAGCAATGAACTCTTCAATCCTATGTTCTTGAGATCCTATCTTTCCATGAAAAAAATTAAATCATAAAATGAATGTTGGGTGTTTACTTAGAGAAGAATAACAATATTCATATTTTCAGAAACGAGTTCTTGTCATTTCCTTGGAAATAATAACATTTTCTAATGTGTGTGCTGTTAGTATTAATTCTTACAGTATTTAATTGTCTTTCATTAAAATAGTATTAAAATAATATAAAGGCAATGTTCTTGAAACAAAAGCTTGGAAATTCTTAATTGAGTGATATTTATATAGAGCTGTGCTTGAGTGTGTAGTGGTTTTTCCTCTAAAACACTAAGACTGTTCTTAATATAACATTTGGCTTTCAAAATAAATACTTTAAAAAGATAACATTGTACTTAGATAATACAGTTTACTAAATTTGTTAGGTTTATGCTTTAAATATTTAATGTAATAATTTAGGAATAAATTAGTAAAATAGTAAACAAACCAATAAGTCTTTGTCACCAAGAATGTATATTACAAAAAGGAATAATTCACTTTATATTGTACATTAGTCTACTTTTTGATCCAATAATAAATCAGTAATGATAGACTTTTAGTGAGATCATGACTTACAGAAGTACTGATTCACAACACTTCCAGGTTACTTGCCATGGTCACAAGCCAAGGGAAGGTATGTGTCCAGTTGCTCTACCTCAGCCAAGTTTCTCTTGGTTCAGAAGGCCTTGCCTTTCCTCCTCCTGGTCATTCTTCCATCCCTGATGGGTATTGCTGAAATGCTACCTGCCTCTCAGGGGGTGGATTCTGCCTCCTGCCTGCCTGCACTCCTGTGAATGGGTTACAGGAGAGAGGATTGCTCAGCAGCCACCCAGAGACAGAGCACCTTTCACAGTATCACTGAACAGGGATGAGCAGGGATCTCTGGGGTTATGTCACCCAACATCCTGAGCAAAGAGTTGACTTTGAACTAAGATGAGGCTGTTCAGAGTCAAATCCAGATGTAGTTCAGGAGACCCCAAAGGTAGAGATTCTACAGCTGCTCTCTGCAAGCTCCTCTGATCCTTCATCACCCTCACTGTGACAATTTTTCCCTTAGATTCTATTAGAATTCCTCTTTTTGAAGCTTTTTTATGTTGTATTTTGTCCTTTCCTCATGCACTTCTGAGAATAGTGGCTGCCCCTTCTCTACAACTACTCATTAAAGGAAGTTAAGAGAGCATTTAAGTCTCCCATATGATTGCTTATGTATCCTGATTTTACATAACTTGATTTTACTCATCTGCTGCACCACTGAGGAAGAGATGGCACTACTGTGGCACTTGGCACAGTAACCTGTAAGCAGACCTTGCCAAGAAAAACTCAGTGAGAAGTACCTTGTTCACCCACTTTGCCCTCCACCACACTCACTTGACTTCCTGCATGTTGGAATGGACAATTCTCGTGCTTTGAGGAGCCTCATCTGGAGTTTTCTTTCTCTGAACTCAGTGTTCCCATGGCTGTCGCTCACTCTTTGCACCATCCCCCCTCACTTCTCTCTGACTGATGACTTGTCTCTTTTCTTAAGCATGTTTTCCCAGAGACACCACCAGCTTCATTGATGCACTCAGCAGTGTCCTGCAGAGGATCTGCTCTGGAACCAGTTTGTGTCCAGCTTGGGGCAATCGCACAGGCCACAAGTTCAGTTCTCCCACCACCAAACCCTCACCACCTACACCACTGCAATTTTATAGTTCTGTGTATTTCTGGAAGAGTGTGATAATTGTCATGCTTACACCCAAAGATACCCGGAGGCTTTGGGGGCAGGACACACCTGCATCTTTCTGAATTATAAATCCTTTAAAATTCCTTACAGCTGACAGTGATGTCACTGTAGATACCTGGCTTTAATAACTGGACTCAAATCACAATTTGCAGCCTGTGACTGACCCAAAAGTGATTTATGCTGTACAAAATGAAGGTAGCAACTATATCTGTTAACTTTTGTTCTAAATTTGCAATCTGAAACCTAAGAGCTTAGTCATTGCCCACTTGCATCCAAGTGAATTGTTTTAATTTGATTTACTTAAGCATAATTGCTTGCAATTTTATAATAATAATTTTAATAACTTTATAGTAATTTAGTATCAGCTTCAGTTTAGTTCCAATATTATACATCAGTTTCATTCAAATCTGCAAAGAGCGTTGTTTAAACTGGTAAGAACATTTCCACTCAAAAAAATACCTTTCTTTTAAACATATTAACTTAGGATTTTTTAAAAGTTAAACATGTGTGAAATTTAACATACAAGTGGAAAATGAAAATCTTATATTATTGAAAATCTTGTATTATTTATTTGGTGTAAAAAAATATGGCATATGTGTTGATAAAGGGAAATTACCAGCATGTGAGTGAGTGGGTGAGTTCAGCCTTTTACCCTCCAAGGCACAATAAAGGTAAACTAAAGGCAGCTACAGAAAAACATTTTCTTTTGCATAAGAAGTATTCTGGTTTTGTGGGTATTTACAATGCATAACTGGTAATTTTGATTTCTTTATGTCCTGCTGTGGCATAAAATTATGGTAGCTGAAGGACAACAAAGGTTTCCTACATTTATATTTCTTATTAAACAATTGTTCCATTGTGTTTTCCCTTATTTTTAATTTATGTTCTATTTCTCCAAATATAAGCTACTGTTTAGACCAACTAAACTAATTTAGGTTGTATAACAATGTTGAATGTGTGAGTACTTAAGCCTTCAAAATAATCCTAAAATACCTTTTTCGTGTTGTAAAATGTTGGTACATTTTAGTTATTATTATCTCTCCAGGGCCAAGCAGCCAGGTCTGCACAAATCCTGGCTCCTCTGTGCTGCAGAGCTACTGCAATCCAGCTGTAAATGGAAGCTGATGAGTTGAGACTCCATGTCCAGAGCAGTCTGGATACAGCCTGGTTGTGAGAGTCTGATCCAGAGCACATTTGCTTTGATCTAGTTGTTTTTCTACATAAATGCCTACACTTATTTTTCTACAGCATCTGCATTCATATCCCCAAGTTACATTTTGTGATATGGGCTTTATCCTTTCAATCTCAAAAATGTATTAATTTATTTGTACGCCTTTGAGTTTTTACCCTGCCTTGCTTACAGTTCTTACGAACACAATCCACAATCTCATTTCTGACACATTATTTTCATTTCCCTTTCCCCACCTTACCCAAACAACAGACCACACATAGCATAGCTCAGAAGATATATTTGACTGTCCCCACCACCACAAAATGTTGATACATAAGAAAGTTAACACATTGCATATTGCATTTTTATCTTCATTCCTCTTACAATGCAATATCTGTTTAACTTAGCCAGTGCAAAATGGAGGAGGATTCTTGGTATAAAAGCAAGGCTTAAGCAACAAACAGTGTTCACCCTGTGCCTTAATAGGAAAAGCAACAAATGAAATGACAAGGTGTCTGCTCCACCTCAGGAAAGGTTTCTTAAAACTTTACTCCCTGACTCTCCTTTTGTGGCTCAAGGCAGTAAAAAGGAAGAAGCAATGGGCATAGAAGCAAGAAAATAGGTCATTCCTTGTTTAAAAGTTCATGCTGCACAGCAGTTCCCGCCCTCAAAAGCTGTTTTCTGTCAGAAAAGCAGCAGGCTGAATGCAACACATTGTGCATTATGAACTACAGTCTTTTCAGGGTTAAAAAAAACTCAAAAAAATAACAACCCAAACCACAAAACACCAAAACACAGAATACTTGCCATAGTAAAAAAAAAAAGAATCGGTGTTTTTCTAGAACAAAGCCAACATTGCATTGTGCCAATCTGATAAATTCTTTTTTTCTGATAAATATAGAGATTTATTCCCAAGGAAAGGATTTAAGTTATTTACATAGATTCATAGATTCTATCCTGATTTGACTGAGACACACATTCTGGGGGAAGCAGACCTCCACAGAATGAGGAGGTGTGCACAATATCTTCTGTCTTCTGTTTGGTACCTGCTCACAGATTCTGCTGACAAATATTGAACATTCCTCCTTGCCCATGACATTTATACAGTAAAGGCATGACTGACATTAGCCATTAAAAGAATAATAAACATTTTAAGTAATTTTCTGGGGTACTTCTCAACTATTTTTATGGTGGTTAGCTTCCCCTTACAATACACTGAAACAAATTGTATTAAGTTGTTTAGCAGCTTGCAATGCCTCCCCAGGCTAAGGCCTTAAGTACTGGCTCTGTCTGCATTGCAGCTTCTTCCTTGGAAAATTGGTGGTTAACCAGTCTGTTTCTTAAGTGCAATACCTGAGTTCTACCAATCTTCTCTCTTTGACCTTTTGGGTTCATACTCAGATAGATGAGACCTAACTCCCAGATGAAATTTCCATTCACTGATAGCTGTATTTAACCCCAGGGTACACCAATCTTCTTCTCAGTAATTCACCTCTTGTTATGCATGTTTCAGCAGTGAAGTTACCTGATAAACACAGACTGATTCACTTCAAAGAAGTACTTACCATTCAATCTTTTTTTCTACAGAGAGGCTTTTGTCTAGTGAAGAGAACATACAGAGCAGTGAAGTTAATGTGGCCGTGAAAATCAAATCATGCACATTGAAAGGGACAGGACAGGGAGAAAAGAAAAATATCAATAGACGTAATACGAACCTAAAAGATTAATGCACTGCTATGGATTTGTGTCATTTCCAAAGTAAGCAGAAGTAATGGCCACACAAAGTGTACAAGGCTCATCCAGGCATAGCTCTGAGATCATCATGGTATGAATATATGAATTCTCTCTTCAGCTGCTTGAACACCCTGTGACCTGTGCTGCATGCAGTGTTCATACAGAGTCATAGGTGTGCAGTGACTGTTGCCCTTCTCTCACTAAACAAGATCTTGTTATATTTATAAGTAATCAAATACCAAGACCTGTTCCACCTCGTCCCCATACATTAAGAATTACATAGATGTATTGCACTGTATAAAAGACAAGGACCAAGGCAAGTATCAGAGAGATGAAAATATGCAGCCAGAACAAAAGGTGGTGGATGCAGATACCAATATTACCAACTCTTGTTAAGTATTTTTAGTTCAGCACTCAACATCAGTGTGGATTATTTTTGAACACCAAGGACAAGTAGCATGAGTAATATGGGGAAACAGATTAATACAGGGAAATAGAACAGATGCCACTAGTAGCAAGCTAAACTGAGGGGGAAAAATCCTGCATCTTATCCCATTGGTGTCAAAAATGTGTGAGATTTCTAGTCACATTTCTGTACTCTCTTTGGTGATCTTACTGTAATAGCAGAGAAGAAAAATTGGTCTTTTCTATTTGCAGTATTTTCAACTTAGAGGTCAGAAAATTTGTACAAAAGTTAGATTGAAAAACAGGTCCTAGATGAAAATCTCATAGAGAATTTTCAATACTCTGTGAAGAAACAAGTCTGAAAATGCCCTCCAGACTAAAAGTCCTTTCAGTTCTCAGGATCTTCTTCAGCTCTACATTTTTCACAATGCAAATCAAGACACATATCTAATTTTTGAATATCATGTCTCCATTCTTTTGCGCTCCTCCACACACAACTCCTGGTCTGTTAACTTAATGTGTCAGTTCTTCCTTTGTTCTGCACTTCCCTTCACATGATCCCATTTTCTTTCTCATTAATATGCCAAAAATTGGAGCACCTTTTCAACCATTTTAACAGCTTCCAATTTCTACTTAACCAAATTCAGCACCAATCCATCAATCCTGCCCTTTTACTGGATGTTCCAATCAACATAGTATGACAGTCAGAACACAAAAGGATCTCAGAAATGCACATGCAGATTAAAACTGTAATGACATGCTAATAAATTGAGACTGAAATTGAAGCTTTCATGCATTACAGGAGAAGAAAAATGGTAAAGAAAATGAAAGTAGTCTTATATATAGAGAGAGCAAGTGTCCTTAAAAGTTGCTTGTAAAACAAATCCCATGTAAACCAGAATGAGGAGAGTCAGCGCGTCAAAAAATTATTACAGAGTTAAAAGTGCAAGTTTTACCAAAGACTGTGCAGCTCTGCTTTGAAATTCCAGACTGACAATTAAGACAAAGGCAATTTTAAGGATCAAGGAAAACATAATGATCCTAGAGTTTGATGAATATGATGATTAAAAGTCTCTTAAGTTAATTAATTTGAGATAATGATTGAATCAAAACTTGTATCTTAATGGAAGATGACAATCTAATTGCAAAGCTGCTCCAGATGTGAGTATACCAGAGGGAGATACAAAAGATTTTAGAGTTCAGGTTTATTTTGCTGCAAGAAGGAACATAAGGATTGTCTATGAGTAACACAAGAGTAAATACATTCAATTTATGAGATGAAGTGCAAAGTTCCCCATTGCATTGCTATTGGAATAATCCAGACCTAATAATACCTAAGGAAATAAACATTTATGGGAGAAAGGTGCCTCTCCACACATTTCCTAAAATCCCTGCCCATGCCACACAAAAGCTTTCTTCTTCCCTCCACTATCCCAAATATTTTACATTATTGGAAAACCCTTAATCCCTTAAGACCAATTCAGATTTGTTATGTACATCCTGTGCTGCATATAGGAGAGGATCTTTTGGCTTGCATTCCACCAGAGAACAAATAAAAATTAGTGCAACAAAATAAAAATGTGTTTCCATACAAGTCATCGTTCTATACAACTGAGCTGAAGTATCAAATTCTCATCAGATTTATGACATGAATAAGAAGCATGACTTTTGCACAACTTTCGTCTTTCTAAGCCATTTAGTAAAGTATTTCACTGCAATTTTTTCCTCAGAGATTTATCTTCAAAGGGAAATAAGACTGATAAGAATAGTAACTCGCATAAGAAAGAAAAATGATATGACTGCCTGATTTCATGTTCAGGTTCCCCAGCACTCCATGTTTCTCTCCCTCAGGAGTTAGTGGAGCTCTGGGCAGTGTCCTGGCAGGTCCTGTGCAGGGAGAAGCCCCCACTGGGGCAGGCTGGCTGGCAGGATCCCCATTCCTGAGAGACTGAGCTCCATGGGAGGGGAGCCATGCAGGAGGAGCTGCAGCCCATGGAAAGGACTCATGTCGGAGCAATTCACAGAGGATTGTGTGCTATGCAAGGGACCCCCCTCTGGATCAGAGGAACAGTGTGAGCCGTCCTCCCCTGCACAGGAAGGAGCAGCAGAGACAAGGTAGCTGAATGCAGCCCTCCATTCCCTGTCCCCCTGTTCCACTGCAGGGGAAGAAATAAAGAATTCAGGAGTGAAGCTGGGCCTTGGAAAAAAGAGAGGGGTGGATGTCATGCAGCTTTTAAGTTTGCTTTTTTGCATTCCATTATCCAACTCTAATTTCTTTGCTAATTTCTTTCCTGAGTGAAATCTGTTTGGCCCATAACAATAACTGGTGAATGGTCTCTGTTGTTATCTCAACTCATGAGCTTTTTATTATCTTTTCTGTCTCTGTCCAGCTGAGATGGGCAGTGATAAGAGGGGCCAGTGGATGAGTGAGGTCCAGCCAGGGTCAATCCACTGTCGTAAACATCTTTATGTGAAAATCCTTTCTTAGGATTTTTTTCCCTTCTGAGAAGTTAAGAGGCCTCAGAAACAAAATGCAGACAATGGTTATCTGCTGCTGTGGAATGCAACAGGTGCATCTGTGGTTGGTCTCGTGGATGTTTAGAATTAGGGACCACTCATGGCAGAGCTGGCTCTCACTCTCTGTCCAAGCCACAGACCTTTGTTATTCATTCCATTCTATTCTTAGCTTAGCTATGCTTCTGAGATGAAACTTTTCCTACTATTCTTTTTAGTATAGTTTTAATGTAATATACATCATAAAATAATAAATCAAGCCTTCTGAAATATGGAGTCAAATCCTCGTCTCGTCCCTCATCCAAAGACCCCTGTGACCACAGTCACAATCCACCAAGTACTTTACCTCTGTTTTAAATATGTATCTTGTTTTATCAGCTTATTATTTATTTTTTAAAAAATCAGGTAATCATTTATTTTAAATATTGAACTTTTTATATACTGATTTAGTCATAAAGTTGTATTTTGTAAAATATTTAGATTTCTCAAACCTTTCCCTTTTACTTTCACCTTGAAACATAGGTTTTGCCTGCACATTTACAAATCTAACTATCTTTTTAGTCTGATTTTAGCACATTTCTGATGAAAACATAAGTATTTTCTCACTTCCTTTCTAGTATAAAAAACAGGACTAGTGGAATGAGGGGGAAAAAAAGCAGATTTTTTTTTTCTACTGTTTTGAAATATAAAACATTTGAAAAAAGGTTTTCAGAGAAAATAATTTTCCACAATTAAATTGCCATTGAAATTTTTTTGAGGGAAAAAATCAGGACTGCTAACAGATCTTCTACAGACATGCAACTGCCTTTCCAGTCTGAGTCAGATTGTTTAGACTGGGCAAATAGCAAGAAAGCACTCCAAATGCTCTGTGTAAGCCACCTCCCTGAGCTACTGAAAGGACATTATTGCCCTTCAAAAACCAATGCAAATACCTAATTAATTTTTTCCCTAGGAGTTTGATTCTTAATGTTAGAAAAAAGAAACTAAATCCCATCTGATTAACATTTTTTCAAAAAGTGACATGGTAGGGTAACATAAATTGTTTTTCTATATTGGAAGATGTTACAAAGAGCAATTAAAACCCAGACAGAACTCTCAGCAAACCACAACAAATAAGAATTAATCTACAGAGTAATGTCTCATTTTTTGCCAAGACTTTTCACTCACTTTTATATCTGTTTTTTTTAATTTACTTCAGTGAATAATACTATATATAAACCTTTCCAGAGTAAAGATCTACCTTATGAACTGGAGAAAGTAATAGTTAAAATACAAATTACTTAAGATATCTAAACTTTATTTTGAAATCTGTTTGCAAGAAAGAGATGGCAGAGTGTAACTACAGCAGAAACTTAATTGAAAATATTTTCTTTATTCTCTTTGGTTTAGTATTTGGAGTGATTAGAAAAACATAATAGACAAGTTTATCAGGATATGCAAGTATATCACAAAAATAAATCTGCATTACAAACCAGAATTTGCACTACAACACTATTTTCCATCACAATTCACAAAGTTCAGTTCCAGGTGTTCTCTAATAAACAGTGCCAGACTTTGCTGTTGCCATTCACATTATCTGTATTCACAGATTCACATTGCATTCAGCAGCTTCTTAATCCCTCAAAGGCATTTTGTAAAATGTAAAGAAAAAAGCAGATTATGAACTCTGAGTGATCACTGTAACCTATGTCAACTCAGCCTTTCTTACAGAAGCTTTTTTCTTTTCTGCCTTTGAAACATCAAAACACACTTGGTTTTAGCAGTGCACAAAAATTCCTGTCTAAAAAATTTTTGTCACACACATCTGTTTCTCCTGCCAGAAGCTTTCACCACTTCCTTTCCCTGTGCAAACCATTAACATGTCAGACCAATTTTGACATATTCCAAAAATAACAAGTAATTTATTTCCTCATGATTCCTTTTTTTATCCAAGAATTCAGCAAACTCAGGTGAACAAAAATGAGTTAAATTAAAGGTCATAAATCACAGGGAAAAAATTATTTCTGTGATAGCAAGAGATAATGTAGTACTAATAAAGGTTTCTTTCCAATGTATTTACTCACATGTATATGGTAGTAAGCTCTTCTGTCACATTCAGGCACGTCACCCTTGTATAGATTCAGTCTGCTGGGTTTTTTGACCTCTGCTACATCAAATTAGCTACTCCTCTCACAGTGGCAGTCATCTGGAATTGGACCACGACTGGTAAAATAAAGCCATAATTAATTTACTATGAAAATATCTCCACTCTTATATATTTCATTTACTTATGTCATCTTCCAAAAAAAGAGCTGTAATGACAAAATAAAAATATTACACTAATTTTTGTATAGTGTTTTCAACTGCTGTTCTCAAGACAGTCTTTAAAATAAATTAGCTGTAATTGCCATCACTTTTGCTCTAGACATTCTGTTAAATAAAGTTTTTATGAGCTGTTTGCCAGTGAATATATGTGAGTTTTCTAAACTCACATGAACATGTACCTAAATACTGCTAACAAGGCAACATTTGTGATAGAAGACCAGAGGTGTAAATATGCAAATTTACTATGCCTTTTGCACTGGCTGGTTATTCAGGAAATACTGATGAGGAAGGTGAAGTACAACATAATTTTCTTGCTCTCATTGACCCAGCATTGGAACCCCAGTCAGTACACTTATCATTTTGGTACTTCCTTTCCCATGGATTAACTCAGAATTTGGTCTTCATAAGCTAAAGAAGAGGACTGTTAAGGTCAATACAGTTACATTGCTATAAATTCTGGATTAGTTATCAGTTTTAAGTATTTCTACATCATTAGCCACGGGGAGGTTGGCTTTTCAGAACACTGAGAATGCATCAGGCCACAGGCAAATGGCCTTTGGTGTGATACACAACAGTCTATACTGATTCCCTAACATTTTTACCAAATCTTACCATTTTTTCTACTATGAAGAAAAATTATTTTCTTATGCAGGTGCCACTGATTTACTGAGATATTCTCTGGAGCCACGATTCATCAAAGTGAAAGCCAAATAAATACCACACTGGCATATATATATAATAATAAATGTTACCTAGCTGAGCTTGTGTCACTACAAATCACCTCAGCAGACACTGGCATTATCCTTTTTCTTGGGCTTAGTGGGTCATTTGTACCTGCAGGTGAACACATGTTTGCAGGTGATGTTTGCAGCAGTTGGCTGATTTGGAGTTGTTGCACAGTGTGAAAACCAGAGTTCACAGCGCAGCTGTGTCCTCTCAAGAGGGCAAAGGGAGCTGCAGGGAAAGGCATGAGCTTCTGAAAGGCAAGGGGTGCCTGTGAGTTAGTAGGCTGCTCAGAAAGCTAAAATCCTTACAAGGAAAACAGAATTGTTTTCATCATCTTATTTTTATTTCTCATTCACATATGAAAATGACCAAGATGACAAATGAAAGTAAATGTGCATCCAGTTAAAGACAGGTAGTGCCATAAAAGAATAGAGGGATAAATGCATCTCCTAAACACAGTTCTTTTTTCTCCAGTCCTTTTCTACATTATAGCCTTCAAAGAAGCATTAATAACAAGAGCATATAGCATGGTTTGAAATTTGTGGTTATAGTGAAAGAACCAACTATCCATTTCAGGATATAAGAAGCCTAGGAGACAATTATAATAATTTATTTACTGTACTGCACTAATAATTAAACCTGTCAAGGAAATGAGTGAGTAAATTAAATTTGCTGTTTAAGTTGTAACTTACTAGTCAAAATATTTATGGAATTGAAGATATTATAAACATGTTTAATGAGGTAAAAAATATTCAGAAAATGTAGGAGTTTGGAGATTGTTGACTACACTTCCTCAACAAAGCTAGTTCCATGCTGAAATCTATCTACCATCTATCCATTTCTACATCTTCTAAAGCAAAAACTGGATCTAAGGTCTGTGATATGCAAAAGGAACCACATATTGTAAAATATATTCTCTGATCTGGAACTTTTCATAGGAAAGAACTACAAGGGATATAATCAGTATTAGTAAAAAAGAGAATTCTTTTTAATTGAACTATTCAGATTCAGCAGTTTGTACAAAACTAGTTTCAGCATTTGTACAAAATTCTGGAGTCTTAATATAGTGGCTGGTTTCAAGCCTGGATTCCAAATTATTTCAATCTTTAAATATTTTAAATAATTGTAAAATTCTAGAAATATTCAGGATAATGTGGAATTCATTTTTATCAGATGAATCTGAAATAGATTTGCATGGTCGTATGCCATGGGCTCTTACAGATGAAATGAGCTCACATATCTTTGTTCCATAAAATCTAAATTACCAGATCATCAAAACTACTTATTGCAGTTGCTGTGCTTTATGACTCCTTTGCTGCTCTTATTTGCCTTTAAAAAACTAAATAATTTAAACCACTTTATTGTTTAGGGATTTTTTGTAAGAAGTCAGGAACTGTCCAGGGAAAAAAGTTCAGCTACCTCAGATGAGAAAAGAAACCTGGTCTTGGTCATCTCTGGATTAAAGAATGGATCTTCTTTGGTGATGTGAAACCAAGCCTCAAAGGAGCACTGAAGTCTCTTACAAAATTATATATGTCTTTGACCCTGTTAATTCTTCACTGTGAGGATATAATGATATTTGATGCTATAATTATTAACATGGCTATATATTTCAGATGATTGATAAGGTTAGCACAGTTTATTAGAAGGCTAATAAGGTTTAATCTTATTCAAACAGGTGCAGAGTGTACATTCTCCTGAAGAAAAAAGTATTTACAGCTGCTGTGAGGCCAAAATAATTAATCGTTAATCAGAGCCAGATGAACAAACTGTTTAAATTACATGCAAATGTGGGCTCTCAGCTTTAAAAAATTATATGTTTTCTTTGCTTCTCCCACACTTTCCTTGCTATTGTCTCTTCTTTTGAATTCTTAATCCTTTTATATTCCTTTATTCTTTCAGGCAGAGAGAGATATTTATCATTCAGCTTATTTCTACTAAGCAGAACATCTGTGCATGTTTATTTAACCAGTCTCAAGGTTAGACCCACAGTTTCATTCTTTTTATAGTTATTTCTACACCCTCCAGTGGGAATGTCTCCGTAAGAATTTGCAGGTGTTGTGTCCAAAGTCTGTTCCTTACTCAAGAGTTCACAGAATTCAGAACGTGTGTTTAGGTACAAAGATTAAGTCTTGTGAAACAAAATTCTTTGCATTAGGATAGCATGGATTAGAGGTATAGAAGAGATGTGAAATATTGGAGTTCTTATCCTAAACACATATTTTGCCAAGTAGCTTACCTCCTTGCCTATTTCAAATGGAGCTGAAAATGCAAAGCTAATAAACATGACATGAATTCCTACTGATAATACACTGTGGATAGTCAGACTTCTGTTCCTGGCCTCCCTCTTGCTTTCTGCTTTAGGAGCCATTGGTTATCTGCAGGAACAGTCAACAAAGAGGAATGATGAACATTAAAACCTTTGTTATCCAACAGCCTGGCTCCAGAGCCAGAGGTGGTGTGGTCCTTGCTTTGGCTGATTGAAGGGTATTCCTGTGGAACATAAGGGTCTGAGCTTCAAAGGAGACAGTAAATCCAAGGTTCTTGTTTTATCTCATTAAGGCTAGGGAGCATCAATTTTAGCAGGATTGTTTTAATGGAATCTGCACTCTCAGTATTAAGTCTACTCCAAGCAGAACTGTCCATTTTAGGCCTTCCAAAGAATTTGGTCTCAGGGACCTTTGGTTTCAGATGGACACAGGACAGACTCAAGTAAGAAGCACACAGCTGTTGTGAGGGGAGGAGTTGTTTGCTTGCAAAGAATGAAGGCACCTAAGAATTTGGTTTTGTAAAACTGGGTCTGCACTACAGTTTTACATAAGATAGGAATATTTTGGATTTGTTATACAGTAAAATTTGGGTGGTGTGATACACAATGCTGCCTTTATTATGGTTCTTAGTTGCCCTTTTGAAGAATTAAGAGTATACAGATAAAACTAATAGAATTTTTTGGTCTACTGTAATTAGCTCCCTTACACAAACATTCTGAATGATTGCATGTTGTCATAGTTGAGTAGTACCTCCCAAAATACAGTAGTTCACATGGTTTTCCAGTTTTATCACAAACTGAAAAAAAGGAAATAAATAAACCCAGAGCTGTCATATGAACAGATAAAAAAAGGCAATTTCTCTCTCACTCAGAGAAAGCTCAACCTTTTCTCTGATCCTAATTCACTTCTTGTTGAGGCAGAGCTTAATCCCATGTGATCTTCTTGAGAATAATTTGTGCAAATAAGCTAAGGAATACATTAGTTTACACGTGGCATCTCTCTGCAAAAATCTTCCAGGCAAAATATCTGTACACTCCACATTTTCCTAAGTCTCTTCAGTCATTTCCAAGACAGTACTTAACTGTGTAACAATTGACTGCATGTTATGATTCTGCTCCTTCATTAGCCTAAATCCTCTTTTTAACTAAACATAGGCCTATGTAAGAGTAGGTAACTGAGTGGGTAATGATGGTGTCATACAAGCATTTTCCTATATCAAAATAATATTAGCACAGTTCTTAGGAACAACTTTTCTAGAAGAGAAACTGTTAAAAATATAAAGTTGGCATTAAAAAAACATCTATTTTGCTTTTTTCTTGAATTCTGTATTTATTTAAAAAATAAAACCAGATTTCTTGTTGCAGTTATCAAATGCAAATTGTTAACTAAATCAATGACACTGCAATTAGCTAGATTCTTTCCTACCCATGGTAGGTGGTCCCAAAAATGAAACTGAGACCTGCATTTTGTTTTGTAAGATGCTCATAGTGTAAATGATCACAGAATTTAAACCTGCATTATATAAAAACAAAAGAAAATAGGCATTCAAATGAAAATATATAAGTATTTATCTCATCTCCAATAATGACAAAAAACAAACACTTAGGAAAAGAGCATAAGACCCGAATTACTATCCAGATAATACTCTGCATATAGTCCACTGAAATAGTTTCCAAACATAATATCCTCATAATTTTAAGATTCATAAAGGAAGATTAAGAATGAGTGTCTTTTTAGGGGCAAATATGTTTCTCTGGATCTTCATTAAGCCCGCCGGACCCAAGATCTGACTAGCTGACATTAGAAAGATAATTTATCTAGCAGGTCTGATAATCCATAGAACTCATATATTCCTTCTTCAAGTATATTCCCTGTAGTGATATGGAAAAAGAATATCTTCATTCTTCTTTCTTGAGTACAAAAGGCTTCATACCTTCACTACTTGAACTGATAACATATCCCAACATAGCCTTTCAGAGTTTACATACTTCATACTCAAAACCTGATGTGGATCAGTCTCTTTGAAGAAGGTTTGAAAGTCAAAAGTTTCATTTTCAAATGCAGAGTCTCATGAAATTTTGAACCTCTTCTGTTTCCCCTTTAAGTTCTATTATAAAGTGATAAATATTGCACCAATTAAATTGGATGTGTTAAAATGTGTTACAGACTTCTTAAACCACTGTAAAGATAGAAAAGGAGGACAAACGTTCCAGCAGTTGGATTCTCAGTAAATACCCAGAATATATCAGCATACAGGAAAAATCAATATTTTTACAGAAAGTAGAATATAAGATGAAAAATGATGAATCACATGGAAGCTTATAATCTTATGAGCTTCAGCCTAGCAGGCATTCATTTTGGATAAGTAATCTTAATATCACAGGATAAAGATTATAGAAAGGAATTGCCAATATTTTGTTATGGAAATGAGAAAATTCAGGGTTAAAATAGAGACGAGCGATTTCTTTTCATCATCAAGTGAAAAGATCAGCAAAAACTCATATGGAGCATCTTTCTGTATCTCTGTGGGAATTCTGCTTCTTGTGATCTGCTGCTGCCAGATTTAATGTGCTGAATTTATTATACACAAAGTTGTCTGAGTCACAAGTTGTTTTTATTTCCTCAGTACAGATACTTTATGTTGTTGTTCAACAGCATAAAATGGTTAAATAAAGTGTGTTTTTACACTATATACTCTACATTTTAACAAAAAAGGACATGAGTTATCAAATATATTAAATACATACTAACAGTAAGTGGGTTTGCCAGCTTAATGTTGCTTGTAAAACAGCCTCTAATTCCTTCTTCAGATTCCTCTTTCAAACATTCATCATATACAATGATTCTCGTTCACCTCTGACCACATCATCTATCATCCCTGAGGAAGGTAATAATCTGGTCAGGACAAGAATTTTTTTTTTCTAGTTTGTTCCATTTTCTTATTTGAAACACAGTAAAGCAGAACTAAGAAATGAGAGGAGGACCCCTTTGTTATTTGGATTGGCAGTGTCACTGCAGTACTCAGTGCTGTCAGTGAGGAAACAAGGGTGGGAATGTGCAGAGAGCACTTTTATTTGAGCATCTTTGATCTTGCATACTTAACACACATAATTTAAGATTTCTCAGATATCATTTCTTGGCCAACAGTAAATAACAAGGATGAGATATTCAAGTAGCATCATCATTAATCTCTTTACCAGTCCCATGGTGGGGACAATCAATGAGCGTCTCCCAGCCAGGGAATTGTCAGGTCAGTAGGGAAGGGTTGGATCTGTTATGTTTTGAAACTGACCTGATGTTGCTGAAATGTTGTCTTCTGATGTTCTGCTGTGCCTTGTTTATTTTATCCCTTTTCATGTCAGTATTTTTCCTCTTGTGTTCTTCAGCTGTTGAAGACAACTATCTCAGCTACTATGCACTTCTTGTTTTTCTTTTTCTTATCTTGCATAGCTCTAGTTCCTATACTTTCTTATTTCTTAGTAACAGTTTTCTTAGTAAAACCAATTCTTAGTCACAGAGTTATCCTGCATAAAACTCAGACTGGGTCACATTGAGCTGAATCCTTAGACAGTGGGTTACAACAACAGCATTCAGAGCTGAGCAGATTTACTCAGTTTGTGGTGAGCCTGGATTATAGTCTGGCCATCCCTGCTGAGCTCAGTGCCTTATCTACTAGGCCACAGTGCCTGCCTTCAGCAGCAGCACAAATATACCAGCCCTAACGCTGTACTGAAGAACACCATTAAGATTGCAAAGTCATTATTCAAAGTCATTATTTACAGATGCTGTAGTGGAGTTACTGATACCACCCAATTCACTGTTTTTTTCTATTTTTATAATGTGTGATAGACTAATCATATGACCCCTTACTCTTTTAAATAGAAGTCCTGCACTATTTAGCCCTCATTTGGAAAGGAGTTATTCTGTTGCCTTCCATTTTCAACACTTTACTCATTGCACCTTATTAAAGACAATTAATAATTCCTCATGGCCTTCCCTATAAACCTTGCCTCTGCAGTTACCTATAAAGTTTAACCAGAATTTTTGGCTGTGCCATTCAGGTTAGCTAGGATCACACTTCCAGACAAAAGACTTTTACATAACACTTCATTGTTGTTTCCACTCACGCCATGAAAATACAAAGCTCTAGCATCAAACAATCTTCAAAATTACCATGGTTTATTCTTGTATTAATAGTAGCCAATAGTCCAGTATTACAAATCTACTACCCCTTTTTCTTTAATTTCTGGTTGTCATGAAAAGTAAAGGTAGTCAAAGTCAGAAGTACTTCAGAGCGGTGGGAAGCTTTTTAGAACAAGCCTACAGAAACAGGGCCTGACTATTCATGGCAGGATTTAACTGTTGTGCCTTCTGCTGTTTGCAGGAACTCTTGATCTCCCTCAGAAACTGTCCTAGGGTCCTGGAGGAAAGAAAGATGAATTAAGAAATATGGAGGAAAAGCTATCTGAAAACAGTTTCACCATCTGGGAATAAAAATCAAAGATTTTTAGATATTAGCTATTTCTATGACTGACTAATCATGAGATTTCTTGTGAGAAATATTTTAGGTCCTCATTCTTGTTTTTTTCCTATATCTACAAGCAGGTCCAGTCCCAATTCCAGTTTGCATTATTTAAAGGTGAACTAAAGCACTGAATAATATATTTTATACATCAAGGGATGTTTACCAAATAGATGACCAGCTGTTCTTCTCTAGTTTGAGAATAAAGTCTTTACTGTGCAGATAATTAAGTCAATGTAAGTAATGTAGGCTGAAGAGGAAAACCTTGTGTCTGAATCAATGCAATGAAGAGGCAATAAAATCTCACAAGTGACTACAGTTCCAGTAGGTGTAATAGGTGTCCATCAGTGCTCACTTCCTAGTGGCTTCTTTGTTTTCTACAGCTCCCCACCACAGACCTGGGAATTTCGGGAAACAAAATTCTGATTTTATAACATGAGACTCAATAGGTACCAGTTGTCTGCAGAAGGTTGTTTCTTGCTCTGTACCTTTGGCCAAAACCATGTTTCCTTGAATATAATTTCTACTGTATATGTGATTGGCATATCAATTGCCTAGAAGTCTTGACTAGTATTTTGCTTTTATTTTAGTAGTTCCAAATCCTAACTCTTATCCCTGTCAGCCTACAAAAATAATATTTTCATAAAGCACCAATGCGACTATATCCATAAAAACCTAAGAACAAATATTGTTGTAGCAAAATAACTTACATGTATATTTTATTTTCTTTCTCATATATGAAGATCTACACTGATAAAAATGAGCTCACAGAATGGAGGGCCCTGCTATTCCAGCAGATAATCAAACCCTTCACTAGCTCACAATTTCAGCAGGTCTGACTTTCTCATTTATACAAAATTTCCTTTCTCTTATTTATTTGAGAATTTAGAAAATAACTTTTTTGGATAACAGACTCTCATTTAATTGGTTGAAATTAATAATGGTATAACTTGGGAATCTATTAAGTGTGAGAGATTCTACTTTCCACAAATATACTAACAATTTTTCATTTTAAAGGTTATAGGGTTTTCACATTTACAACATTTTTTTTCAGCAAAAGTGACATGAGATTTTCCATTCTGCTTGAAGAAATTCCCTATAGTTGCATATGACTTACAAAATCATTGTGCCCAATGTTTCTTAAAGCAATGACTATAGGATGTTTTTCCCCCTGGTGCAGCTCAAGTTCAGTGTCATTCATCTGCTGTATTGCACCACATGAGGTATTTTTTGATACAGGATCCTGACATTTTTAATAAGAATTTTGCATTTTGGCAGTCAATGAGACTTTCTCAGATAATAAATGAACATCCTTGCTCACAAATTAAACTTAATCAGTTCTGGAGAAATCCAGAACAACTTTTTGTGTGTCACAGTATGTTGCATTTTTTCCATGATAAAGTGATACTCTCCTAACCCCTCATTTTTCTGTAGGTATTAAGCACTGACAATCTTCACTTTGCTCAAAAGGACCTCTCTGATTTATAATACTTGTACTTACTAATTTATCTGTAAAGGCCAATTAGCTGACTGAAGTGCTCAAATGAGTCAGTAGTAAAATGGCCATTGCAGCAAGGACTTTGCCACTATCAGAGTAAATCATTTCTCCCTTTTAATACGATTCAAAAAAGTTATTTCAGCTGTCCCTTGCCTATGCCTCCTTCACTGATTCAGATTCAGTTTTCTAAAGGCCAATTAAAGTTATGTTTGCTGAAATATATTTCAACACAATTTAGCAGGAGACAGTAAGTGGAGAAAATGAAAAAAACAATACAGACCTTTAGATTAACTGAGTACAGGTTTGCAGTGCACTCAGACCTCAGTAACAAACAAATTATTTTTATCTAGAAAGCCAGAAAAAGACAAAATACAAACATAATTTCATAATAAAATAAACACAGAAATTGGGATTACACTGCTGATTTTCCCAGCATGAACACTGTTAAGGTGTTATATAGCTGGGTTTTGGGGGGTTTTTTACACATTATTTTAGCCTCTGTCTTGTTTAGTAGGTGAGGGACTTTGCAGATTTGTAGAGTTCACCAACAGCAGTACTGGTTGTGTTACCATTTGTCATTGAAGCAATTCTCTGCCTAAAAGACACTTCATGTCCTAAAATCTGTTCCTTCCTGTGCCCGCTGCACTTCTAGCAATCTAAATAAATCAAGGCCCCTTTACAGCAATGCATTAATGTGGAAGTAACCCAGAGCTTCTACCCAGCTCATCAGTTTACATCTTCTTATGTATTTTTACCTTGCAGTTATATAGTGAGTTTGAAGGAGATGAGGGCATTATCTGAAAATTGAATACATATATTTTGTCAGGTAGCAAAATTTATATAGACCTATTATTTGTCTGAGTCCTTCCACATCCATCCTGAGAATATATGCGCTCTTTAAAGTGCTGTAAATCTAGATGTCCCCTAAATCACCTTGGAGACTTCTGTCAAAATGAATAGGATTAAAGCTATCAAGAGTTTTCCAAAGTACTTGTCTTTCTAAAAATCATAATACTGGTTTTGTTTTATATTTATGACAGCGGAAAATAATTATTGATTTTTCCAAAGGCAGCAAAGAGTCTTCCTTAAAGTGTTGAAAGGCACTCTGAGTTGGAATGATGAAGTGCCTAACAGCCAATATTCTACAGCAAAAAGCTGTCTCTGTCATTAAAATATATGCAACAGTCAGGCTTTTGCTAAAAATGTGTTTGGTTTTAGAATGTATTATTTATTAAATAAACTTAGTTTTCATTGCCTCTTTTATTATCTTCTTTCTTTTCTATTGTTCCAGGATATTTTATAGCCATTTGCATTCAAAACAGAATGTTAAGATTGTACAGTGTTTCCTGCTCGACGAGAGGTTTAAAAAGTCCAAAGAAATTTATAGCAAATGGGAGAATATAACTGATGAAGGCTTACTGGTTGCTTTATTTACCAAAGTTGTTTTGTATTGTAAGCCTGGTACTTCATTAAGTAAATGTCTTCAATTTTAAGATGTAGTAGCCTCCTCTTTAATTTGGAAAGTTCTAGTGTTGCAGTTACAGAAAACAGCTTAGCTATTTAGTCTCTGAATCTTTATTTTAATACACTGAATTATAACCATAATAGAATCACTTCATCCTCCTGTTAAAATCCTGAAATGAAGCTGAAAGAAAGCAACAGGATCGTAGAGGATCATTAATAATGATAAATAGTGACCAGACTGAGAACAGGATGGAAGAGTGTGTCAGGATATAACTGCAGAAGGAAATGGTAAGGCAAAAAAAAAGAAACACCATGGAGCTTTAGGAAAGTTAAGCTCTAGGTGAAAGTTTTATGATGGAGGTCCTTACTCCATTTCCAGCAACATCCCTAAAGAGCATATTTAATCTGGCTGGATCAAAAGTCTTTGCCATTGAGCCAGTGACGCTCAAATACAAAAATATTTGCTTGACACCTTGAAGGCCAACTCGAATATTTATCTATCCAACTCCTGTAATTGATTACATATCTAGGGCTGTTTCTTTTCTCTGAGAGGATTTTGAGATATGAGTTTGGGGGGAGGGAGGGGGGGAGGGGGGACACACAGAATTTTAAACTGTTTAAACACAGGCTTGTCTCAGTCCTACTTAAAGCCACAGCAAAACATCAAAGCCAGTCCTACTCCTTCTTCATAGGTTTAGAATATAATTAACTTCTTTTCCTTTAGTATCTTCTGCTTCATGAGTGCCACTTGGCTTAAAGAGGAAGGAAACAGTCTAATAATGTACACACTGAAGTGTACTTAGCTATTCATAGCTCATAATATCTTTCAGAGAAGAGAGGTTTAGTGGCTCAAAATCCTAGGCCAAATTCAAAATCTCTTCCTTTTCTCCCATGCACTAAAGAACAACACATGTGCAGGCATGAGCTCTCACACGTGGTGGCTGGGAAGAGTGTCCTTCATGCTGGAAAAAAAAGCTGTATTAACTGTTAGAAAATTAGAAAATAATTTCCCAAGGAATAAGTATGGCTTCCTGATTTCAAAAAGTGTATCAGGTGAATGCCTCTATGAGCAAAGAAATTCATCTGTCACATGGTCTTCCACTTACTGAGGGTAAGATGGGAAAATTAACTGAATGGACTCACAGCTGCACTAATACACAAAAGCAAAGGTCATTTTCTGCTCCAAAGACTTAACTCAGCATGTATTCAATCAAGATTGTATTCTTCTGTCTTGGTAATTAGATTGAAGATAAAATATACTCTCTTCTCACTTTTCTGCTCTTTTTTTACAAACAAAAATGCTATCCTCTGTTACACTTCATCTGCAGTTCATAGTTAGTTTTGAAAGCTTAATAGACAAATTTTTCTAGTATTAATTACTCGGATGCATTTCAGAGAAAAAAGTTAGCATGAAAGCTGAATGCTATTGTATTATTTTGCAGGCTTTCTTTTTCCAAATAAGGAAATTGTGACAAATTAAATTAGTTGCAACAAAACATGTTAAAGAATCAATTTTAAAAAACACATGAAACCAACCCCAAAGATACACAAGTTCTTTGGAAATAGAAATTTATCTTACAGACCAAATGAGGACTTCCTTACAAAAGTTGCCCCTGCTATCAGTTTTAAATGATCACAGTCCCTCACTGGTACAACCTAGATTCATAGCAGCTACAAGAGTCACTGAAATCTACTGATATAAAGCATAAGATAAAAAAATATAGCCAGCAGTTTGAAACACCTTATCTACAGGGCACTAGTGATGCACTTGGGAAAAATTACTACAAAGGACCTAGCACCTAACTCTTTACAAGTCATCTGCACTACACATTAAAAAGGGAAAAAGAAGTCATCATAAAAGACCGTGAATCTATTTTGCATATGATAAAAGCCTGTTTTAAACTTGTGGTTTCAATGAGGCAGGTAACAAAACCAACATGTCTTGAGGTAAAGAGACTAATTTCAGCAATATCTGAGGATCACAGAAGTACTCCTGAGGCTATTAGGCTTCAATCAACAGACCACTGGGAGTCAACAAATCATTTTTAAGAGAGTAATACATTTATTTTTAAAACCACTGCAGTTTTGGTCGGTTTTAGTCAACTTTAGATTTTGTGAAAAACAGACTGGAAAATCTTCTTGATGGAACTGATTAACCAGTCTGTAACCAGTCTGCAGCAATAGAAGCCCCAGTTCATCAAGATGTTCTGGTTTTGACTGGGTAGAGTTCATTTTCTTCTTTGTAGCTGGTACAATGCAGTGTTTGGATTCAGTGGGAGAATAATGTTGATAGCACACTGATGTTTTGGCTGCTGCTCAGTAGTAATTACCCTGAGGCAAGGAGTTTTCAGTGTCTCATGCTCTGCTAGCAGGGAGGTGCACAAAAAGCTGGGAGAGATCATGACTAGCAAAGATGATCCAAACTGTCCAAATGGATGTTCCATACCATAATATATCATGTTCAGTACATTAACTGAGGGGAGTTAATTTGAAGGGAGAGGATCACTGCTCAGGGGCAGGCTGGGCCCCCATCAGGGGGTGGTGAGCAATTTTAGTGGACATCATTTGCTTCTCTTGGGTTTTTGTCTCCTTTCCCTCTCCATTTTATTAAAATTATTAGTGCTAGTAGTATCATTATTATACTTCAATTTGCCATAATTATTAAACTTGAATTTTATTTTCTTTTCTTTCTTGACTGTCCCCCCATCCCACCATGTGGGCAGAAGGGAAGTGAGTGAGCAGCTGTGTGGGACTTGGCTGCCAGCTGGGGTTAAATCATGACAGATGCACAACTTGGAGATAAGCAAGTTGCATCTTTTTTGACTGATATAAGCTCCAGTTCTCAAGTGATAGAAACAACAGTTAAGGTTTCAGGGAGGTGTGACACATTAGGATCCTCATCTTAAATCATTTTGTGAGTGCAATGAGAAAGAATATTCTGTTGGAATGAGCATATTTGCTGAAGGGTGATATGCTTCATCAACGGATGTGTTACAGGAGATGATTTCAAACAAGGAGAGAAATTAGGACTGACAAGCCAAATAGTTCTGACATTTCTGTGTGTGGGCAGGGTCTATTCTGGTGCAGGTTTTACCACTGGAACTCTGCAACAACCCTGGTTGCCAGCCAACATTCACAACCCCTTAAAATAGAAGCAGTAGGCAACAGACGCATTTCTTGGGCTATTTCCATGTTGGGGATTTTTTTGGCTAATAGTAGAATTTGCACTTTAGCCAGCTGGATGGGATCTTAAAAACTTAAAATTTGCATAGAAATTCAGCATAACTAAAAGGTATCTGGGATCAAAAAGCCTACCAATGTCATTTATTCAAAATCAAGGTTCGCCCCACCCTTCCATCTGCATTTTTTGCTACATCCATTATGTTAATTTCAAATGCTTTCAACAAAGATATAATTTTAAGCCTAGTGAAAACCATTTCCTGTGAAACAATGAAAGCATCACATCTATCCAATAGCAGAGCTTAGTTGTAAAGGAATATGTTATTTAATTGGAGGAAGTTTCATCTCTTATTCCCATAGAACTAGATAAAAAGGATAATTTGAAGGGTACTGTTGTAAAATACTGAGCTTTTGACTTCATGGGCATTCTTTGTTTTTCCTCTGTAACATATTTCAGATAACTGTATTAGCATAAGAAAGCTATCTTAACAATGCAAAGATATCTGTCATTTTTCTAAAGTACAGAGCTGATGACAATGTTTACCAAAAATGTGTCCAAATTCCCCTAGTAAAGACCAATTTTTACTTGCTCATGCCATCATGAACTTTGAAGTCATTTAGTCTTAAATGTTCTGTGCTCCAAATGCCTCTGCCAAGTGATCTGTGTGTGCATGTGCAAGGAAAGCTTCAGACCAATTGATATCAGAGCTTGAAAAACTGACCAAAAGCAAAGAATTGTCTCTTTAAGTCTTCCATGCTGTGCTTTGTTACTAAGCTAAATTTGCATATATATTTTCCCCTCACTCTCAGAGCGGTGGATCAGATTTAATTGAATTGCTCTTAACCACAAATTATCACTTCACAATGTATCATAGAATGGGTTGGGTAGGAAGGGACCTTTAAGGTGATTTTGTTCTGACCCACCTGCCATGGACAGAGGGACCTTTCATTAGACCAGGTTGCTCAAAGCCCCATCCAACCTGGCACTGAAGACTATTGCAAATAGAGTCAGAAGTTCTATCTACTTGTTGTAGCTGTTACCAGGGTGAAGGAAAGAATGAAAAGAAAAAAACAAACCCACACACAAAACTTGAATACCATTGGGATCCTGCTGAATTTGGGTAGCTTAGTTGTGTGCAAATTGTGGCTGCAGCTGTCAAAGAATTTCTATGGATTTTCATTTTCTTATGTTTCTAGACTGTGCTGCGTGCAGGATTTGACAGGTATTTGCCATGCCAGTACCTTAAATCCAAAGCCAGACAGCTACCTCCATTATCTGCAAAGAAACATGGCATAGCAGAGGTGAAAAAAGGACAAGGATCCTGGGTGAGAGGTCAGGACTGAGGCTATGGAAAGCACTATTGAGGGAGATAACCTGATACACACAAATGTCATTGTCAGGAGTCTGGGAAGGCACAAGGATTTGGGAGGGGGCACATGGGACAGTTAAACCCACCTGACCACAGTGATATTTAAAATCATATGGCATCATACTTAGCAAGAAAACCAGGGGAAGAATCACAGAATAAATTCTGTTGGAAAAGACCTCTGAGATCATTGACTCCAACCTATGAACAAACAAAACCATGTCAATTAGATTATGTCACTAAGTTCCACATCCATTCTTTCATGAAAACCCCCAATGACAGTGATTCCACTACCTCTCTGGGCAGTCCATTCCAATGACCAAACACCCTTTCTATGGGGAATTTTCTCCTGATGTACAACCTGAACCTCCCCTGGCACAGCTTGAGGCCATTTCCTCTCTGGCTGGCTGCCTGAGGAGAAGACCCCAGCCCCACCTGGCTGCAATCTCCTTTCAGGCAGTTGGAGAAGAGTGTGCTAAGGTCTGCCCTGAGCCTCCTCCTCTCCAGGAGAGACTCTAACCCTACCCTTGCCCTCAGCTGCCCCTCATAAAACTGGTGCTTCAGACCATTCACCAGCTTCATTGCCTTTCTCTGGACGTACTCCAACACCTCCTTGTCCTTCCTGAATTGAAGCAAGAAGGAGAGGATATTTAGAGTGATGGTATTTGTCTTCCAAGTAACTGTATCAGGGCATGATAGAGCCCTGCTTTCCTGGGGATGGCTGAACACCTGGCTACCCTTGGGAAGTCTAGAGTGAATTCCTTGCTCTGCTTGCACAGGTGCCTTTTGCTTTACCCATTAAACTGTCTTTAACTCAGCCCATGAGTTTTCTCCTTTTTACCCCTCCAATTCTCTTCCTCATCTCACCAGGGGTAGAGGGGTGTTTGGTTAGTGGCTGGGGTTAAACAATGGCATCTTCAATTTTAGTATCATTTTTCCTATTTCTCTTTTTTTTTTATTATGTGTATGTCCATGTTCCTACATGGAAATGACTTACATGAGTAACTGTGACATTTGGTATAACTGAAGTATGTTCTCTACTCAAAGCAATGATTCAGCCTTTTTGTTAGTCTATCTCCAAAAAATATTCAGCTCTCTTTTACCAGTTCTTTCTTTTCAGCCTCTTTGGAACATCCCATTTTCTGTTAGGCATAGCCTTAAACACCTTGGTAAACAAAATATTGCAACATCTGATAATATAGGATTAAAAAAGAAATAGATTTCACTTTGAAGTCCACAACCATGTAAAGACAATTCTGCTCATCCTAGAAGCTTTCACAGCATTAATTAGGAAACATCTAAACTTTGATATCAGTATGATTAATACTTTAATGTTAAATTATTGTCATTATCTCAGGTAGAATTTTTACTCTAAGATTATTTATATGGTAAGTAGGAGTATTATTTAACATTGGTTCTCCCTACACTATTTGCAGAACTGACGGAGTAACTGAACTATTCTGTGTGAAAAGGAGAAAAAAACCCAAAGTCTCTCAAAAATCAAATGTCATAACAACAAAGAAAAGATAAATTTCTTCAATTATAAAATTTCAGAAATTACTGGGCAGACAAAAAATTAGAAGAGACAGATTTTCATCAGTTTATAAGAGTTAGAGATTCAGCCTTCAAACAGCAACAAGCTTAACATACTGTACATCATAAACTTCAACAGACCTCACACAGAGCTCCCAAAAGCCCTTCAGTGTTAGTTTTATTCCTCATGTGTCAGGAACTGCCATCTGTCTTAAACTGCATGCATTCTCTCATTTGGGAAAATCAAATCTGAGTGGCAAAGTGTGAGTGCAGAACCCTCCTCTCCACTGCTCCCTACAGCCCCATCCAAAGATGGGGCTTAAACTTAAACTCAATAGAAACCTACAAGCCCAGATAAATAAAATAATTACCATGGTTTGACAGTTCCTAGTCACACATGTAAAAAACCACTATCCTTTTCAGCTATAAAGAAAAATAGCCAAATAAACCCTCTTCATCTCATCCACCATGCAAGGGCAGAGCCTCTATCTGTTCTTTCCTCTTAATCTGAACTAATTGACTCCAGGTGCCCCTCTGCAGGAGTGGGGCTGGGAAGAATCACTGATTTAAGGGTTTTGACAGATCCTGTACAGCAGCACAGTATTCAGATATTTCTGTGTCTTGGTAGGTTACTCTTCAGAATGAAAAGAACTCTTCTTTTTGCTTGCTGAAGCACTGAAAGAAACAAGTTTCATTTTTGAGACAAAAATTGGGGTAACTTTTCTTGGAGAAAAAATATATAATATGAATCAGGTTAAATTTCAATACAAATGATCTTGTGGAATCTTAAGAATGTTTGCATGGGAAAACTACCAGTGTGTTAGAAGAAACAGCAAAGCACAGGAAATAAATCCCTCTGTAGGTATCCAATGAATTCACACTTCTGGTTACTACATAGCTGTTCCAGCTATGTAGTTTATGCTCCTCCAGGAGGAGTGCAGGTTGATTTCTGTTATGACAATGCAAGTTGCAGTGTTTGAAAGTGACTCAGTGACTTAGGACCTATTTTCCACATTGTCACTCAGAAGTTCAAGTTTTTTGAGAAGTTTTTCTGAATATATAAAAAAGAATTGCTGGTATAAATAATATATATAAACTTTTACATATTAAAATTTAAATCACATTGAATCAGCCACATAATTATGAAAGCTGACCCTGTATATTTTTGTAACTTCCATTCAAAAAAGAGTATTCATCCTTAATCCAGATACACTTTTAAATTGAGATATTAATAAAACTCAAAATCAACCTTGAGACTGTCTAGACCATACATATAAGCATTTTAAGTTTGGCCACTATCTGTAGTTTCAGACTGCAGTTTTGCTGATAGTCCAGAGCTCTAGGGACTCCTGTCTGTCAAGGGTCCCTCTTCCATACAAAATTTACTCCACTTAATTTTTAGCAGCCGGAGATTAGAAAAAAGCAATTATCACTCACAGCCATGGCTGGCAGAGAACAGATTGGGGTGACATGGCCAGATGATTATGTTACTTAGAGACAAGGACAATTTTTTTCCTGACAGCATTTCAAGAACTTGTTCAGACTTAAAGAGGTGAGTAAATTATGGAAGTCAAACAAGTGCAAGCATCTCTTCAGAACCCTCAGAGCTCTTGTCCATTGTTCTGGCATTTCATCTAACTATAGCACAGCCAAAAAATCAGGAGAAGAAAAGAAATCAGACTGTATCTTGACAATGTGTAGGTTCTACAGTTGTCCACATCAAAGCATGTGATAAATTCCCTAATCATTTATTTTGCATGTGCTAAGGTGATACATCTCAGTCTGTTTTGAAGCAAAAGGTCTCCCTAAGAAAATGAAAACAAAGTGCTAAATACAAACAAAATATAGAGGTATGGTCATTTCTTAGCCCTTAAGCTCTCATCCAACCTACAATCACTTTCTACATCTTTCAATAACTATTCTCATATCTCATATATTGAATTATAATAATAAAGCAATAATGAAGGAAAACTTTTGAACCTTGAAAATAGACTTGAGAAAATATCTAAGGAAAATATCAAACTGATAATACTCAAAATGTATTGTGAAAAACCAAGAATACATCTTTGTATGGAGAGTTTCAGAAGAAAAGTTTCTGTATAAAGAGAGTCTGACAATAGAAACTTGGAAAGCTAACCTTTAAAAAATTACCGATTTTTCCAAGTCACAATGCCATGCTACAACACAAAAAGTAATAGATTAGTAAAACAATCCCATTCTCTATTAAACAGGTCCCAAAATCTTTCAGTTGCAAACCCCTGTCAAAGCCAAATAGAATAATTTGTTATTTAAAAGGAAAAGTAATAAATTGGATTTTATGCCCAAAGAGCATAAAACCTAATCAAGGTGATGTTGGATGATGATAATGAGACTTTACCAGGAAATCTGGAGATCAGTTTATTACTTTCCTACATGTTATTTGAGTTTCAAATCCTATTTATAAACGCAGGCACATTCTCTGTTAGGTCATTCCAATTACTTGGTATATAATGCAGCACCTGAATCAATTCTATCAAGTTGATGATGCACTTAACGAGATCCTATTTGCTGAACAATGGTGGATAGAAGCTTCCTTAATAAAAGACATAGAAAAAAACCTGTGAGCAAGTAAGACAAAGAGGAAAGTCACTCTAGAAATGCAGACCTGTTTCCTGTGGCACAATGAGTCCCAGCTCAGCATTTGCATGGTGGAGCATTACTTACAGATGGAACTGTCAAAATCTGGTTTTCATTGTACAGGATGACAAATGTAGTCCTTGTGGGAGAAACTTCTCAGCATAATGAAATCTAATCTCTCTGGAAAAGATTCATTCCCTGTTCATTTCATTTCTCCTCAACTTCTCCCTAATTACAACATGTTTTATACGGGCTTCACACCTTTGCCAGCCATGACCAAATAGCAAGGGGATAGAGGGGGAAGAGGCAGAATTGCCCATAATTTAAAACTTTTCTCCCTTCTATGCAGATTTCTCCCTCCTAGAAATGATTTCTTCTACTTCTCTCTACCACAGTGACGCCCAACTGGGGGAAAAGGACAGGGAGTACAAACAAGGGCTGCCAGATCTACACCAGCTGGGCCCAGCTCAGTTCTCTGATTTATTCCCTACTATGAGTTCATGCACATCTTTAGATATTCCCATGCATTTAAAATGTGTGACTAAAGGCACTGTACTGCAGTTACTTTTTCCTCATTTCTTTGAGCATTTGCTATGGAATCAGTTTTCTCCAAGATGCTTTGCTTTGCCTTGGTCTCATTCCTCAAATTACTGATGGCTTGGAACATCTTTCTGGCTGCAATTTTAAAGTGGATAAAATGTATAAAAACATTTATATAGCTCACAAACTCCAGACAGATAGGTAGCCATTTCCTTTGTGAGTTATCTTTCACACACATGAATTTTGCATCTGCTGATGGAGCTCCACATCTAGACATCCTGTTGCCAGAGGCCTCAGAGCATCACACAGCCAAAGCATCACTTTTCTTAGCTTGTTCACCCTCCAGTTTCTACGCCATGATATTTCTATTCTTGGGCATCTTAACAACATCTGTGATGGTGAGAAATAAGCATAAAATGCAAGATAACTAAAAAGTTGACAGCCATTTTAATAATACTGAAATTATTCTAAATTAAGAAGATAGAGTTCAGACTCACTTTTATAACTGTAAGGAAAGATGAAGATTACACAGTGACCAGTACTTAATGCTGTCTTATTTGCTCTTGTTCAACATGAGTTTACTTTTCAGAGAGCCCCCTCTGTGTCTGTAGGAATGTGTGCAAACTTCAGTACTGGTATTTGTAGAAACAAACAGGTGTTGGCCTGTCAAGTCAGTTATAGTATCCATAATAACTAGTTTGCACAAACCAACATGCTTGTGTGAGGTAAACAGATGGCATCATATTTTCCCTCCTGATGCAAGCCCTTCGTAAAAGCTTTTGCAAATATTGCTTAAGGATAATTAACAGTGTCAAATGTAAACATATTTAGCACCTCTCTTCAGTTCTACATCACAGTATGGGTGCATTTGGTATTTCTCTATCCATATCCATATGCCTCAAGACTTATCCTTCTGATATTATGCTTGATTGTAATTGGGCAGTCTTTAATTCAGAGGGACTTTTGTCATTAACGGTAAGAGGATTGCCTCTCCATTAAAGCTTTTTGTTTTATTCATAAGCTTTATCCATATTTTAAAATTCTGCCACTGCAGCTTGGATCTTCCAAGAACACTGCAGGCAATGCTTCCACCTTGATACAGCTCATGTTTGTAGAATACGGTGAACAAAGCCTCAGAGTTTTGCCAACATTGTGCAAATTCCATGCACTTTGCTTTTTCCTACCAGTCTCAGATCAAATTAAGACATCAACATTCTAATTGATTAATAATTTCTCTAGAGAGGAAATTATTTCATTTAATTACCTAAATGACAGCTGAATATTATTTCCTGACTTTTTCTCAGGACACAAGTCATAGTCATTTCTATTCCTTCTGCTCCTCTCATTTGATTTGCTTTGCACAAAAGGGACAAGTATTCTGCTAAATCACCTGTAGGAGCCTCTGTCAGAGCCAGCAGTGCAATTTACAAGGCCAATGTACAACACCACACAAAATAACCAGCTGACAGATTTGGTAGGATTCACCTCACTTAACTCTAACTTCCTTCATGTAAGCTATCTTGCTAACCTTTCTTCACCCCAATAAGAAGAGACATTGCTGGATACACAGCTCATGTTCCTTTATTCAGATTTACTTTCATCTGAAAAGACAGGATATTGATTACATTGACTATAAAGAGTGACTAGGACAATTAACTCCCGATGTCGACACTGGTTCTCCAATCAGAAGAAGTTACTACTCAATTTGGAAGTGAATTTGAAATTCAAGCCATTGCTACCAATCCATAGGCTGACAAAGTAACAGAGAGAGACCCTAGAGTGCTGCTTCCTGATTCTATAGACATTGTATTTGAAAATTGTATTTGGAAATATGAAAAAATTACCAGAACAATTTTTTATAAGAACACATTAAGAAACACAAAGCAAGACTAAAGAAGTACCAGCAGGAAAAAAATATTTTTGCAATGCTGTATCTTCACAATGCCTTTGATGGATGGAAAACTTCAAGATAAACCAGATTCATCCTTCCATCCACTTCTCTCACAGCTCCATGAAGAAAAGCAGTGCAGTCAAGGAACAGTATGAAGTAAAACAGCAGAAGAATAAGTAGCTGAGGGCCCTGCAGCTGATGGCATGCCCTGGCACAGTGCTCATCCGCAAAGCACAGTGCTCTATTTGCATTGTCACTTCCCCTGCCTTCCTTCAACAATGAGATAAAAAGGCAGGACAATTCAAGGCTGTGAGGGGGAAAGTGTCTGCAAACAGAAATGACACATTTAGAGGAACACAGGGTCTCTATTCAAAGAACAGAATTCAAAATTTTCAGAGTTCAATAGATATAAAGACTCAGTGTCAAATGAAGAGTCTAAAACAAACGTGTCATAAAAAAAAAGCAAACACTCCGACTACTGATGAATAATCTCTTTTTAAAAATATGATTCAGATTTAATCTCTCCTTCATTGTAGCAGAAAGCAAAAATGAAAAATAAAATTTATATAGCAGTTTAAAAAAATTGTTAGAATACTGTCTGAAAGCACTATTTACTCTCTTCTTTAGTAAATTTATAACTGAGTGGCCATTTACAATAATGCTATGAGCACATTCTGCAGTAGTGTTGAGTAATCAAAGTTTTAGACTCTTCATTCTCATAGCATTAGCATTCAGGACAGTAAAAAAAGGGAAGTCAGGAAGAAAAACTAGGAAAGAATGAATATTAGCAGAGAGTTACTGTGAAGGACAGGACAACCTTACTACAGAAGGAAACCTGCTGGCAAGTTCTGTACCTAATTCAATGTTCAGGTACAAGTCACACTGGAGTGTCTTGTCATTGAGTTCTGAAGTGTAACTGAAGCGAATATGAAACTGTATCATGAATGTTTTGTAATTCTATGTTTATTGATGGACTACTGACAAAGAGAAAGGAAGGAAAGGAAAATGAAAAGGAAGGAAAGGAAGGAAAGAAAGATGAAAAGGAAGGGAAGAAAGATGAAAAGAAAGGGTGGAAAGAAAGGAAAGGAAAGAAAGACAACCTCAACAGTTTCCACTTCCAAATTAAACCTATATTCTTGCACATTTTTATAGAAACTATATTTTGTGACATATTATTAATACAAACTTACATTAGAGATCAAGAAGATCAAAGTCTCCTTTTCCAAATACAGATCCTTTAGATATTCCTGAAATACAGGATATTTTCATTTAGATTAAATCTACTCTTAATTTTAGGCACCCAAGTATAAAAGTAGATTAGTATCTCAGTTGAAATATATCTTCCCAGGTCACATCAGAAAGGCTGACTGTACTGAAATCTCTCCTCTAGCTGATGACTGGTTATCTTAATTCAGGAAGCCATGAGTCCCACATGCTGAGTCCCATGAGCCTTAGGACACTGAAATAGAGCATCTGTTCTACTGCACCACAGTGCACATTTAGATGACTGACTTCTGTATGGTTCCAAGCAAGTGGGAAACCTATTTCAGATAGATCAACAGGCACAAAGACCCTAAACCTCTTATCTTTTATTCCAAATTGAGTTACAACTTGACTTCTTGCTCAATTTTTTCCAAAGTTATATGCTTCTTTTACTTTTTACTGTTTCATATAGTGTTTAAACCTCTCATGTTCTTCTTATCCCCACCTGTGTTTATCACTGCCATTCAGTTTGGTGATATTCTGCTTAGCTTGTCCCACTTGTATGATCAGATAAAGGAACAAATTCCTTCATGCCTTTTCATTCTGGATCCTGATCCATAGAATGAGTCTTGTTTCTGTGTCATGATGACAAGAACATGAGTGAACAATTCCAACGTATATTATAACAAGCAAATTATCACAGCTTTTCTTTCTTTCTTTTTGATAAAAATAAGAGTAAAAAATACAATTATAAGGCCACTGATGACAAAGAATGCAGTAAGGCAGTGCTACAGGAGCAGTAGCTGTCAGCATAGTCAAGGCACCTTGTGGGAAACAGGAAATCAAGCAACTCACAGCGACAACAATCTGTGTGCAATCTGTGGGAATATTCATCAAAGTATGTTGAATGGATAATCTGGAGTGAGCATGCACAAGGCAAAAATAGGCAACAAAGCTGTTCAAACATTACCTGACTTCTCATTTTACAGTTTCCTCACATGATATTTATTTTCTCATCTTTCTGCTCTGGGTTTCTTCCACGACAGAAATGAGCAGACATACATATTGAGGCTCACCATATGGGCTCTGGCACTTTTATATGAGTGTGTTGGAGGCTGTTCTGCTGAAACAGGGACTTAAGATGTCTGCAAGCCCAGGTCTGCTTGCTTTAATTTCTCAGCATAATTCCAGATGTGCCTGCAAACCATCCTCTGGATCCTCAGAGTACCTGTTCTTTATTTTTGCCTTCACAGCCCATCACAGTACGCTGACAGACCCACACAGAGGTTTTACACAAATGTTGTCCTTGGGCCACCATTCACTAGAGACAACCTACCAGTCACCCTGTCATCCCACGGATTAGATTTTTTGAGAAGCATTGAAATAGCATGAAGGTCTCAAAATTCAGTCTCTTCTGCATACTGCTTGCAGTGTCCATGGAGATGCAGGCTTTGTGGTTTTCCCAACCCTAATCTAGGCACAAACCTAATACTAAGCAGAGAAGTAGAAGTCATTTGTCAGGCTGAGATTGCCAGCTCCTGTGGTGGTGCTGAGGAGAAATGTGGAGGGAACAATGTTGTGGCAGTGCCATGGTCCCATTGGCACGCCTTTGTAGTTGCAGTGTCCCTGGAGATGAAGGCACTCTGGTTTTCTCAACCCTAATTCTAAGTATAATCCTAACCCTAGGCAGAACATTAAAAGCAGATATTTGTGAGGCTGAAGGTTCCAGGACAGGAGTGTTGCCAAGGAGAAAGCTGTGGAAGAAATAGTGTTGCTGTGCTGTGCACCTTGGGATGCCTTTTGTAATTGCAGTGTCCCTGGAACTCTGGGCTTTGTGGCTTTTTCAACCTCAACCCTGAGCAGAGCATTAAAGCAGCCACTTGTCAGGCAGTGGTGCCAAGGGGGGCGCAGCACTGTCCCAACATTTCTCCCTCCTCAGCTTTGTCCTTGGCACCACCCAAGCCCTGGGAACCTCAGCCCCACAAATGCCTGCTTTTGGCCGCTGAGCTCTCAGCACAACACGTTCTCCACGCTTCTCCTCTGCTCCAGTGCAGAGTTTAGAAGTTCAGAGGCACTGCCATGGGAAGCCTCACGCCTTTTGCAGTATATGAGGTAAAAGCTACGGAACATATCTTCTCAAGACACCTGAAGTGACTTTACTATTTTTAATTCATTAATTTATTTTCCTCTCATAATTTATAATTGTTATAAGGTCATTCTTTTCATACTGGGGTTAGAGTCTAGGAACGATGAATACAAGTATATAACATATAAATCAATTCACTGATTTTTGTGTTGCTTCATACCTATTGAGGAGCAATGTCAATGTTTTGCTTTCTCTCTCCCATCTACAATAATTTTAAACACTTTCAGTTACAACTTTCAGTTACAAGTCTTCCCATACTTTTCTTTCTTTTCTATCATATATCCACAACACATTTTTTTACTCCTCTCTGCAAAATTTTGCAAACAGCAAAAATATACTCTCAAGCAGCTCATCCACAAAGAACCTCACTTTGATGCTACTGCAATTTTCCATCTCATATGTTTGTTTATTTTCTCGCTTGCTGGAATTTTGAATTTCTCAACCAGACACATTGGCACAATTATTTTTACCCTATTTTATGCACCCTGCTGAGTATGTCTACAGGCTCACAGTCAAACGTCTGCTTCCTCAGCAGCTGATAATCTTCTAAGCTCTGTGGGACTTGTTTACTACTCTGTGCCAAAGGGGCACAGTGTTCTTTGAGTGGCTCTCACAGAGAGCTGTTGAATTTTTTACCAAGAAGAAAATCAGCAATGAGCAGAAACAAGGATAAATTTTATTTCACTTAATTAACTCAGAAAACTACATTTTCAGAAGTGCCCCATTTACTCACGTCTGCTATAGTAATGACAAACTTCATAATTATTTGGGATATTGTTTTAACTAAAGTGTAAACACCCAATCAGAACCTAAGAAAATTAAAAAGGTTTTTTGGTTCTTTCCTAAAATATTCCAGCTGAAATACTGGTAGATTGTGGCAGATGCACAGCCTAGGTGCATAAAACTACCATAACTAACTGCTTAAGCATGCCAAGCTTGTAGTCACCCTATATCTACTTTTGAAACAAAACTCTGTATCTATATATTTGCTGTTAAATGGCTTCTTTTTTCTTAAGCAATGATCTACCCTATGGCATAATTAAGATTAAACAAATAGGATTTTCCCCTCTGCACTCTTTGGTGCACAGGAGATGTCTTGTCCCACGAGACAACCAAACCTAATTTTATTTGATGTATTTACCTGTCCATTTCTGATTCAGCTCCTGTATGCTGGACAAGTCACATCACTTCTGATTTCCTGGGAAACATTAATAATAATACTGACTTCCACTGCAAATTGCTTTGAAATTTAATGATAGAAACAAAATAGAGAAGACAGGAATTATCACAATAAGATGATAATCATTCCATTGTTCACCCATCAGTAAAACTTAAAAGGCAGTGCAATAACCTTAGAACTGTATGAAAATTCAGCTTTAGAAGATTGTTCTGCTGTGCATTTGCTAAACAATACACAGTGGTTTCCAACATTCATTTTTCAAGATGAAATTATTACTTGTCACCTGGAGGTATAGCAATTATCAGCAATGCCACTGATAAGCAATAACTTACAATAGATAATTGAAGTCCTTCTGTTAAAATTGAGCATTTGTTTTGAGCATTTGTTTTAATATATTTGATTATTTTCAGCATGCTCAGATTTTTCTTTTCTGACAAGTGGAACAGCTATAAACTACTTCTGTTAATCTATCAAGGGATTGGATAAGCTCCATGCAAAATTTAACACAACCAAATTTCAGTGAAAGGTAGAGCTCTGACAGCATCCCTCTGAGCTGCATTGCCTCATGGGGGCAAATGGAGGAATGACCCGTTTCAAATTTATCACCTCAAAGTTCCTGGTGTCACAAGATTTTTTTAGCCTTCCTATGAAAGTCTTACTAAATATAAAATTTAAAAAATTCTTCTGGTATTGGCATCATCCCTTCAGCAGCTTGCATTAATTGAGACAGAAAGATTAAAAATATGTGTCCTAAATCACAGGAGTCAGCATCAGGTTATTCCTGATGCCAAAGCAGTCACACCAGGACACTCATACAGATACCAGGGTATCCTTCCCCCCATGCCCCCCAGAAATAAACAGGCCCCTCACTGATATTCCTCTATTCAGTCTGGTTCCTTTGGTCAGTGCAGTTCCAGGAATAAGGTGTAAATTAGGTGTTTGGTGTAAATGCATGCATTTTCTGATGAAGAGAAGCATTTTCTGATGAAGAGAAACATTTTCTCTGTAACACTGAGCGTTGTTAATTGCCTTAGTAGTGCACTGCTGAAATATAAAAAGTGGTCATTGCTGTTACAACCAGGTGACACGTAACTGTATGTTTATCTTGACAGTGTCACAGCAGAAAACAAATTGATACTGGGGTTTGTTTATGTTTATCAGGGGAAGAAATAGATTACTTTTTTCTTGTATTCGACCATTATCTTCTATTGTAGCAGGAATCTGGGAAAATTAAAAAATATATGTACAAGAGAAATTTTGTGACTGCTTTTTTCCTCAGGGCCTCTCCTGGAGCCCTCACAGTAACAAAGGAGGGATACCAGGAGGTAAACAGTCAGCCAGAATTTGACATGAAAAATACAATACATGCATCAGCTTCAAGAAAGATGAAAGGAATTATGCCTTGAGTACTAGGCCAAATTTGAGGTATCTTGCTGAGTTGATTGTCAAATTTCCTCTGTCAGATGTTAGAGACTCACCAGATGAAACAAATTGTTAAATAAGGGTTGAAAAAAAACCTTCTCATATTCAGTGATTGCTTTTTTCATCTTTACATAATGTACAACTCAAGTATTAGAATGAAGAGTGTAATATAGGAAGCTGCAGCAGAAGTGATAGATGCAGTCATTAGATTAGAAATGGGGAAAGTTGTCTTCCAGATTGAATATCTAAGAGTTCAAGGAAATAGGCAAACTAAAACAAGCATCTATAATAGAACAAAGATAAAATGAGGCAATAAGGATTCATTAATTAATTTTTAAAAATATTTATGTTGCTTTCCATTTGACATATTCACTGGCTCTTTAAATTATTATTCCTGTCATTAGATAGTATTAGTAAAAAGCTGCATACTTTGGTTTGATCTGAATATATTGTCATTAAGATTTAGCAACCTAATGAAACAAGAATAAATAAATAAAATTTTCAGTGTTAAACTGTATCTCATATGTAATACTGCTATATCACTTTATGTTTTGTAGGCTTTTTATCTACATAATGTACTATTCTTATACAGAATGCAGATAAACTCATTTAATAATGAAAATTACTAATTGTTCCATAGATTCATAAGCTGGGCCATATGGGAGTTTCCTGTAGGGAACTCATATTTCATAAAGAAATAGAAATACATTTGGGGGCACATTCTAATCCAGTGTACAATACTAGAGGTACAGCTATACAATTCAGAAATCCCACATTTTAAGCAGCATATTAAAAATTTGTTTAGAAAATTTATTTTTATTAACGAACTTTTAACATCCCTGACTGACATGAAGCTCTACACAGTAAGAATAGAAATCCTTCATAACAACAACTGAGAGCAAATAATGTTATAATGATCAGCGGTTTAATATCATTTTTTCTTTCTTTGTTCTTCAAGTCCAGATTAACTTTGGGAAAATGAATATAAAATCTCCAATACCACATTTAAAAATTACAAGCAAAATACTTCTCTGTGTAATGTTTGCTTTCTCAACATGTTTTCTGTAAAATGTTAATATATTTTTGCATTTCTACTACAAATATCTAAATTACAGTGAGAAAAAAAAAAGAAATTAGACCAACATTTTGTGCCAAGACAGCACATTGAGATCTCTAAAAAGCCAAATGAGTTTAAGTAAATTCTTTTCCTCTCCAAACTGGAACCTTTTCCTACTGTGTTTGAATCAAATGCATTAATGCACCAAGGCCCACACAATCAGCTGTATGTCTGTGCCTGTAAGCTTCTGTTGCATCCATTTTAATGGATCTTTGAGGGTGGGATGGCAATTGCAACTGCATTTTCTGTGGAGCAAAAGGTGTAACTCAGAAAACGTTCCCTTCCTGATATGAGTGGATTTCACTTTTGTCTCTGGTGTGCTTGCAAATTAAAAAGATGGGCAAATCTTCTCAACACTGTTAACATCATCAGATTTAAATTTTATAGATTAAAGATCCAAACAAGGCTCCACATCCCTTCTCATTTCAGATGCAAGGGTGTGAACTGAAAATAAAATGCATTAGAAATGTTTGTCTCAAGATCAAAAATATTCTGCATATTATGTTATTAAACCCAAAGATTTCCTTTAACGGAAGAAAAGAAACAAAACAAAACCCCCATATTCTATATTGGATGTTATGACCAATCCCTGGTCTTTGCAGTATCGGGCATGGAAAAACCTACAGGCAGAATACCAAGTGTTCCCATTTGATTGAGGATAAGCACAACCCAGTCAGCATTCCCAGTCTGATTTTCCAGACCCACAGTCTCAAACTCTGACCATGGATGGGGGTCCTTGTTCAGCTTGTAAAGCTCTGCAGTGAACTTTCTCTAGATCCTGGAATCAATGCCTACACAGCCTGAGCCCACACTCATATTTGCACAGTCTTCATCAAAGTATCAAGTTGCCTTTTAGTAGTTATTGCTTGGCTTTCTGAATTCCTCATTATGGCTTCCTTTAGACAAACAGACTAGAAAACAAGGGAGCACAGACTTAGCCATACTAAGCCAGGCTTAACCAAGGAATATGCTGCATCCTTGTCTTTTAAAAGTATTGTAGGATTGAGGTGATAATCTGTTCCCCTGTTGGGAAAAGCAGTCCTTTCTTCCTCCTGCACAGGCAAGCTGAATGTTTACAGCAGCTCAAACTATGCTGAGGAGACAATCCACTGTTAGGAGGCACTGGACCAGCAGTTCTGAGGCAGTAAAGGACGATGCTCCTTAATTCCTGTGTCATCTGTGCCACTCACAAGCCTTCCAGAGCTTGTCACAAACCTTGTGTGGAATACATCATAGCAAGTTTGCTTGGCCAAGCTTAGACACACACTGAGAATTTGCTGCAAATAAAACAAGTGTGTCACAGCCACCTTCCACCATCCCACCTTCAGTTTAGAAATAAAACTGAGCTGCTGATCATTCACAGTCCCTGACATTACCCTGATATTTTACTATCTTCAGTATTTTTTCACTGGTATCCAAGCCTGATTCTGGACAGGTTATTCCTGTGTCCTACCTTCTCATTTTCCTTGTTATCCTTAAACTGATTTCTCTCACATCCCATTCTACACTGGTAAATATTTCTAAGCAATTTTCCATCTCCCTACTTTTAACTAACCAAAGTAATTGCTGCAATTATTTGACCTGCTTGCAATTTTTATACTAAAACTGGCGCAATTATGCTACTGTTCTTTCTTATATATTCTTTCTGTCTACTAACATCTAGAAAAGCTCAAATGAACACATCTCATATCCACACTTACTATAACTAAGGAATATCTTGCTAAAAAATATTTCCCAAATGAAAATGTATTAAATGAATAATGCAAAGCAAAGACGTGATACCAATTGGATAATGTAATCCTAATCTTACTTATCTCATAACAATCATGGCATTGATGATTTACAACAGGGGACACAACATGGGGTACTTTTTTATAAAAAACTGTAAAGATTATAGCTGAATGTAAACAAAACAATCCATGAAACTGGAAATAGCTTTAAGATCATCCTTTTTCCCATAAATATGTATGAATTTATCAAAGAAAGAAAAGGCTCAGTTATTTTATCTCATTGGCTTCTTATCACTTGTCACAAATGATAACTACTCTACACTCTCAATATATTACCCCTTCACTCTCAATCTGTGATTTTTCAATGTGAGAAGATTCTGCTTTCGGCAAAACACTCAAACTGCAGTGGAAGGATACAGATTATTTGGGCACCAACTTGGACATTAAAAGCCAGCCTCTAAAAATGTAACAGTGACACCTGTCCAAGTTCCATGGACACGTGATTGATTCTCACCTGATTTTTCCTGAGAAAGCATTAGCTACATAGTTCAGAAAAACTGTGGATAAAATAATTCATCTCTACTCCAGACAGATCTTCTGAGACTATTGAGTTTTCATCAGAAATAAAGGAACACCAGTGACAGAACTAAAATGATGCCGTTTGCATAGCTCTCTACGACCACAGATTTTTATCATAAATAGAAATAAAGCCAACTTTTTTTAATGGTTCCTGGACCCTCAAGGCTTTGACTCTAAACATTTTCATTTTCCTTCTATAACTCTGTGTCCTCAAAACCCTGCACTTTTTGCTTCAAGTGTCCATTTTTACAATGTTTTCCTTCCAAGATTACAGGTAATGAGACTTATATGTCTTTTAATAAGTGGCCACATTCTACAAGGCAACTTCTTTAAGAGATCAAGGAGGATTCACAGCTCCTTTACAAGCTCTCTCTTCTGGAGGATTCAGCAGGCTTTAATCCCTTAGTTCATGTTCTAAGAATAAAAATTTAGTGTAAAATTATTACCTACAAAGGCTTTCACCAGATCAGCACCCTCATGATTTAAAACACTGTATCTGGGAGTCCTTCCTTAAATTTCACCAAGAGGGAATTAAAATGATGGAGTATCTTTCAGCTACAGCCATATAATCAAAACAAAAATGGTTATCCACTAAATCTATTTGCTGATGTGACTAATGGGAATCATTGATCTAGTAAGTTAATTACATCTTTGATTTAACCATATTTTTGTTCTTTTTGTAATAGATGTAATAGTAAAAACTCAATAATAAATTATACATATAAATAACTTTGATTTCATTAGAAAGTTGAGCAAGCAATGTAAGAAAAAAAAAATACACCAATGGAAGAGGGAGTGGATCCCCAGTCATTTGCATCATGTCACTGTTAGACAGCATTCCCTCTGCTTCAGCTCACTCCAGCCAGCTCTTCAACAGAGGGGACAAGTCCTAAGATATTGAGACATGATCCAGTCATCTGCATTTATACTGAGTGCTGACTGCCCCTTCTTGGCCCTCCTTTGCTGAGTAGCACAGACACAGGATGCACCACACCTGACAGCTGCAGACATTTCAGCAAAGCAGCCTACACACCTCAAAACTCCACTTCCAAATGAAAACCAGTCCATTCATGTAACTGTGTTGGACTATATCAAATTCTTACCAAATAATATGACGATTAAAAAGCTGCAAATATATTCAGGTCACCATCTTAGTAAGTTTTTCTAACCAGACTTTTGAATATTTTTGAGAAGAACATGGTCTGAGTGCAGTCCTGCAACATGCAAGATTTGACAGCCATCAAAGGACAGTTAGATCTGAGATCCTTTCACTTGAAGTGACAACTGAAGTTATGAAGTTATGATGTAAATTGCATGGAAAGTACAATTCTCAGTAATATAAATAGTCACCTTTTAAAATTGATTGAGTGAATTGGAGAATCCACAGCATTACCATTTCCCTAAAGGTGTAAATTTAAATGAAGGAAATAAATGAATAGAATATGCCATCACCTTAACCCAACAGCGTTCTTATCCAACAGGTTTCTGACTTCAGTAAACATCAGGTCTCTTCCTGGATTTTACCTTTTTTGTGCTGCATTTGTTCAAAGATCCAAGGCTGCCTAGAACAGATACCATTAGTGGTAGGAATCAGATTCCTATAATCCAAATACTGATGTACTGAAGAGCCATTCAACTCCTATTAGACTGAGACTTGTACACTTCAGCAAACTCACTGGTAGATTTATCACAGCTTAAAAATAAGATTTTCCTTAAAATTTACATTGTTACTCCTTTTTCTTCCATATCCATTTCTCTCTCTCTTATGGATGCCTTTCATGACATCATTTATTCTAATGACTGAGCCATACCAGCTTTGTTCCAGGATACATGGAACAATGCCATTTCTAGTGGTTCAGTATCTGCACCAGGTATGGGAAGATGAGACAAATCCTACAAATTTACTGCCATAGTAGTTGCACTGGCTGGATTAGTTACTAATGTGGTGACATTGCTGTGAGCTGTGACGTGCAGGGTACAGCTACACCAGCTGTATGTCAGCACATATAAGTTCTGAAGACAACCAGGACTATGCACTGTTATTTTACCTAATGAGTGTCCCTGAGAGATAACAGGAGGACTTTAAAAGCCAGGAGTTCCATTCCTTCATTCGCTTTTTGAGTATCCCAAAACTTTTGTGCTATACTTAGTTCAGACAAAGCTAAGTAGTTTAGCTCCTATTTCACATAAAAGTCTTACACATATTGACAATCCTTGCCCTTCTGTCCACATTTTGAATTAGTCACTGGTTTCCACTGCTTCTTTTTAAGTCAGACTGATTATGTAAATTCCTCCTATTTCTACTTTTCCTATTGCACAACACCAAATGTCACTATTAGGACTTTTTCCCCTCTGCGAAAGAGAATGCAGCCTTTTAAATACAGATTTTGCAATCTGGGAGGGTTTGTCCCAACAGTAGTTTTCCTGACACAATTCTGAATTTGAAATTTAAATACTTACATATATTTTACATGTAAAGTGTTAATTGCATGGATAAATTAGACAATACACAGGCAAACCAAGAAAGGGACATAGAAACCATGAAAGGAACACCATAATAAGATAGTACTGCAAAATACTTGTGATTACTGGGTGAATTTTCTATCTTCATTTTACTGGAGGTCATGAAATGTAAATGCTAGCAAACAGGTACTGCACACATTGAAGATTTTTCTGTTTCAGCATTTTGTGATAAGGGTGCCTTGTCCCCACCAAGAATATCTGAAGAAATGGTGCCCTTTGACAAATATTTTCTCCCAAGTAAAGGCAGAATTTTATGCTGAAAACAGCATAAAGCAGATTTGTTTTCACAGTACTCCCTAAAAAATAATTTTTAAATTATTTAACAGGTGTAATGCAGATCAAGAGCTTTGAAGGAAGAGAAAAAATAAACAACTAATAAAATGGGTAAATGGAATTAATAAAATCACATAAATGAACATAAAATAAAACTTATTTATAGAATGAAAAAATAAAAGAAGGAATAAAACCAGCTTTAAAACTAGCTCTTAAAACTCTCAGGTTCTAAACCAAGAGCTCCCAAAGAAGAAATATAAAGCCACTTGAGGTCATACAAATTACCAGTAAAGTAATGAACTTGATGGAAATTCTGTTGCAAAAGTGGCTCTTGCAATCAAACCTGGGAACCAACAGCTGCCAAAGAAGCCTGGTTCTCAGGCTAACAAAGAGCTGCACTTAAAATCCTAATCTCAAATACAGTGATAAAGAATAGGAACCTGCAGATAAAAACAGACAGGTTTTTTTATCAGCCATTTAAAATTAGAGTGCCTGGATAACAAACAAAAAAAGAAATGTTTGTACTCAAAACTTCAAATATTAACTTGAATATCACTAATGAGTCACCATTTCACTGGAAAGGCAGCTAACTTCAGCTTAGAGACACAGTTTCAAAGACCCAGGGGATTGAACTCAATGGAAATTAGCACCTGTTCCTGAACATAAATTTAGTGCAAGGTAAACACCATTTTAAAGCACAGTATCTCTTTATAGTGGTGTCTGCAATGTAGAATCATTTTCTTACACTGGATGAGTTGAGTATTATTATATGATTTTCAACCACATAGATAAATACACATATTTTAAGTTTTATTATCTCCAATTATTTCACATTTTAAAAGAAACCTATTGGTCTATTTTGAATTAAAATGCCTTTCAAAGTTTGCCTGTGAAAAGCCCTTAATCCTTTTTTATTTCTGATTCTCCTTCCTGACAACAGTTTTCAGTCATCTTATTTCCCATTCATACAACTAAAGTCAAACTGGATCTGTATTATCCGTGACTTTCACTTATACTTTGCTAAGCTTTTACCTTTATTTATTAAAGCTTATTTAAGGACTACAAAATGAATTAATGCTTGATGGCAGACCTCAGAAATAAGGTCAAGAGACTGGAAATAAGGTCACCTGTGGATATGTTCAGAACTGCTGCTGTGGAGAAAGATGAGCTCTTTAGACTGACAGGAAGTGTAAAGAGCATCCTCGAAGCTGCTTTGTGTATATGTGTTATTTAGCCCAGATTCTTATAGCAGCTCCATAATGAAGGACCCTTCTATCCCAGTCTAGATTAATAAACAGAAAGACAGCTTCACTGGCACAAGATTTCCACTCAGTTATCTTTTAAAGACACTTTGTGAATCGCAATAACTTGGCATGAACTCAGTGCTAATTAGCAGTTAAACTCACTTAGACAAGAAAAACTTCCATTTGAAGCCCAGAAATTTAGCTTTGAGAATGAAAATTTTGGTTAATGGTCTCAGATACATTAGTTCTCTGCTGGAGTGTCATATTGAATATATGGTTCAGCATTCATCACAGGTAGTAATAGAAGAGGAAGACACAGAGATGATTTTCTGGAAGAATGCAATGCAAAGAAAGTCTTTGCTGAAGTCCCAGAAGACAACAGCACAAAGTAGCTTTCCTAGTCTGTTGCTATATAATGTTGAAATCATTAAATCTAAATGAGATGCAGAAAATACAAGTCTTGGGCCTGACATCACCTGCTGAGGCAATATTCCTCATGGACATATCAAAACTGTAGAGTTGTGATATTTGTGGAAACCAAACTACAAGTGGGTTTTGTTGGAGAAGATGGGGGAAGGGATAATGGAAAGGATAGTTTTTCTCTCATAGATGCATGTGTCTCTGTGAAGAATCATCTAGCATCTTCCTGACAACCCTGTTATGCTTCCTTTTTAATTTGTTACACAACTGTCGCACTCCAAACTCAATTTGTATGTTATTTCTTTTCGTTTTCTCCCCTCTTCCTCCCCACAACATCAATTCTCTCTACTTCAATTTTCAACTTGCACAATCAGCAATCCAAGCAGTCAAAGTAAGAAGTTCCATGATGGATCAAAAAAAAATATGTGCTCTCTCTGCCAGTCCCCCAGTTGCCAATACTAACAGAACAACTTAAGCCCTGAAGCATAATGTTGGACATCTTTACAAAATAAGTGCTGTAATACTCTTTCACAGAGATTTGTATTCCTTCTGCATACCAATATATTCCTTCCCTTAAAAAAATTGCTAGTATATTGGTGTGTGATACTGAATTTAAGTCTTATGTACATGAAAAAGAATGGGAAGGGGAAGAATTTAATCATTTTACTCAGAAAGTCTTTTGATTTATTTCAGTGTCAGTTTGCTCTTATGTTGCTCCGTTTGCCCTATCAGCACAATATGCCAGATTTAATAAAGTCCATTCGTGCTTCACTGTCATTTTTATTTAAAGATTATTAAAGCACTGATATTTAGAAATTTCAGTTTAACTAAAGGTGAAGGTTTGAGTTTCTTAACTATCATCAGGCGCTTAAGCAGAAATGTTGAGGTATCAAAGGGTGGCTAAATCTCAGGTTTTGGATTGCTGGTCTTGATCTGAACTTTTGACATATGGCATTTCACTCAACTCGCTAAAAACGTCCTTCAGAAGTGATGTTGCTGTGGAGATCATGACACAAGCTAATTAGCACCAACAGATGAAGTGTTGATTTCTCACCGCAAGTGAAACCTGATATAAAAAAAATAAATAACTGATAAATGTTAGTAATTAGCATTCGTAATCCTTGTTTTCATGGTTCACACAAAAAATATGGAAGGAGGTTTGCATGGACAGCCTGTATGAAAATAACTGCACCTGGGAGGGAGGAAACACGAGGCAGCAGATGGAGGAGCCACACGGACTCTTCACTTTCTTTGCTTTCCACTAAGTGCTTTCTGTCACCTGCTCCATAGCCCAAATCAGAAGGCATTGCAGGGACAGGCTGTCCAACAGTCCAGATGAACATATGGATTTGGAATCACAAGAACCAGCCAGCGTCTGTAGTGGAAGGCATTTGGCTGTGTTTCCAGCAGTTGGATTAGCAGCCACAAGGAAGTCACACAGTTACCAGGTAAGCCCTGCTGGTGGATGCTGGAGTGATGCTCCAGAGACACTAACCATGAAATCCTCACTGGGTTGCCTCTAAAAGCCTTGAATTGTTGTAGCCCAATCCTCACTCTAAACATCTATACTTCAGAGAACAAAGTACCGGAGAAATAAATTGCCTTCTTAGTTTAAATTAACCATTTACACTCCTCTGTGTTCAGTGAAGAGAGATGAACAATGAAATAAAAGGTAATTCATCTCATCTATGTTAAGAGAGAATGAATAGCTCTCTGGAGAATGCTCTTTCTCTCCACTGACTACAGAGTGAGCCTGGATGACTCCTTTGGATTAGAGCTGCATCTTTTTTGATGGCTGAAATAAAGTAAGATGAATCTAGGCAAAAATACTACAACTTCTAGAATCCCATTTATTTTTCTTTCATCTCCGGTTACCTACAATCACTGTGAACCATACAGATGAGTACATTTTCTCTGCTCATTAAATTTAATTCAGTAACATTCCTTACAAAGCACAATATAAATTTCTTCCAAAATGCCATATGCTGCTCAACTCTAATAAATTCCTACTAACCCTTCAACTCTGTTTATTTTTTGAAATCGATTATTTTCACCCCACATCATAAATTATGCAGTATTTCAGTTTATTTTAATAGTCTGAACAGCGGTCTGTGGGATCTTAAATTCTGTTCTTTAATTCTCTGTCACTTGTCCATTTTATCTTTTTACTCTTATTGGCTATTTAAAGACAAATCTACAGGAGCTATCAAATTTTAGAACTAACATTAATTAATTAGTAAAAAAATATTATTTTAATTCAACAGAAAGACTTTAGCAGATTTAGATTTGCTTTTTTGTGCTGGAATAACTTTTAGGTTTAGTTTAGTATATATCCTCCCTGGGCTTGCGCTGCTTTCTTTTACAGAAAACGATGTAAAAATCTGCAGCTTGCAGAGGATAATTTGCATTCAAAGACACATGGATGGCAATGATTCCACATTCTTTCTGCTTAATTATCTTTCTTTCCCTCTCCATAGCAAATGTAAAGGAGAGGTGAAGAATGAGTTGGACTTTGGTTGTGCCTTTCACAGAGCACTCTGCACTACTGAACTGATGCCAGTCACAGACTAGCAGACCCTGGAGTCCCTGAAGCTGGGCAGAATTTGGATCAACAGTATTTCAGGAGAACACTTTTGTAGAAGACAACACATAACAAGTAATAATAAGATAAAGAAATTCAGGAATATTCTGCAGACTTGCTTATTTATGGCAGTATTTGGAAATTCCAAATTCTTAATGAATTTTTGTGCAGTATATCCTTCTCAAAAAAAATATATCAAAAAGAAAAAAAATTAATGTTCAATTCATCAAATCCAGAATTATCAGCAGCATCCTACTGCTTATGGGACCCACACTGCTATCTAGGTTATGACACAGTGGTAATAAATAGCATAAAGGCAGGAAAATGGAAAGAACTTCTTATCCAGAGGACACAAAGCTGGTGAAGGGCCTGGAGCTCTTCTTATGAGAAGTGGCTGAGCGAGCTGTGGGTGTTTAGCCTGAAGAAAAGAAGTTTTAGGGGGATTGTTATCACTCTCTGTACCTCCCTGAAAGGAGGTGGTAGCCAGGTGGAGGCTGATCTCTTCTCCCAGGTAAATAATGACAGAACAAGAGAAAATGGCCTCAGTTTGCACCAGGGGAGGTTTGGATTGGATATCAGGAAAAACTTCTATACCAACAATGTTCAAGCACCAGAGCAGGCTGGCCATAGAAGTGATGAAATCACAATTCCTGGAAGTGTTTGAAAAATATGCAGCTGTGCCAATTGGGGACACAGTTTAGTGGTGAACACTACAGATTTGGGTTAAAGGTCATACTTTATGATATTAGGAGTCTTTTCTAGCATTAAAAATTCGATGATTCTATGAACAGTTTACCATATGTCTTGAAAATAACCTGTTTAGACTTCTCTTTGAGCACAAAAGAAAGGTCAACAAACCACACTTGTGGTTCTCCCAAGCACAGTGAGTGCCAACTGCAGGGCACAGAGGAAGGCTGAGCATCAATTAGTCTGCCTAATTATCTCCACTATCTTCCCACCCCATGCTACTTTAGTCAGGACCAGATTTAGTCAGGGCTGCTTTCATGCCTGCTTTACCACATGGATGCTGGCTGACCTGCACCCTGGGGGCTGAGGTGGAAACCTCTCTCTCTGCAGGGTGGCCTGAGGCGGGGGGATTTGGGGCTGCTCCTGAGGGTCATGACAATAAGGTGGCCACAGGCAGGGCAGGGTGTCCAGCTGCTGCTTGTGGTCAGCACACACAGCGTGCAGGACTGAACTGGACATGGCTCAGACAGAGCAGCCCCGTCACTACAGGCCCAGCTGAGGGGGGCCCAGGTTAAAATGGCCTCTGGGGCTCCCTTTTCACCCCAATTATGATTCAATAACATTATTGTCTCTGAATGGTGATAAACAGTCTGGGACACTGCTCAGCAGCACAGCAGAGAAGGTGGAGCCACAGTGGTGGTGTGGCCTTGGACAGGAGCTCAGGCAAAGCTTGTGGCAGGCGCCGATGCAGTGGGACAGAGTGTAATAACTCATACTTGATAAATGTTAGCAGTTAGATGCAAGCCTAAGGGAACCTAATTCACATGTTAAGCTGCTTGGGAGAGTCTTCTTAAGTTTATACCTGAGGGCAGACCACAACAGAGAGCTGAGCTGGCTGGACTCACTGCCTTAGCTTGCTGTTCACAGCGCTCATCAGCACTCAGTGACACTTCTACATGGGCAGGGAATTGTGCAAAAAAAGTACACGAGAGGTAGTGTGAATGGGAAAGGAAAAGGACCTATAAAATAGGAAAGTCTTTGATACTTGAAAGAAAAATTCAATGCTTTATCATTAGTTTCATAATAAATTCAAGCATAAATTATTAATTTGATTATCAGTGGAACTTCTATAAATATCAACCATTACTTCACAAGTTAATATTTGAAAGACATTTCATTGAATTGAAATGATTGGGGTTTTTTCTTTTTGCTGTTGAGAATTTGTCAAAGATATTAGAAAGAAGTGGTATTTAGAATAAGGCTTATGCTGCTTACTGTGTGCAAGGACCTGCCAGGACCTCTCAGAAGGGGCCTCATGTTCCCACCAGGCAGCTCCCACCTCTGGGGAGTTACCCAGGCTGTGTGCAGAAAGCTGCAAGGCCTTTCACATTAAAGTTCAGTTTTTCTAACTGAACCCTATAAACAAGGTCAGACCCAGCCAGGTACATACATATAAGGTGCATGAGAGGACAGAGAAGGTTTCTGACTTCCTGTGGGCCACTTCAGCAGTTAAAATGTGTTTATACTGGTGGTTTGGGTGGTTAACATCTACCCCATTATTCTATCAAGTGCTGCACTAGCAGCCTCACTACCTCAAGCCCACTGGTTTCTTTTCCTTTTTATTCTTCCTGATAGAGAGCAATTGCTCATAAATTTTGTACTATTATGGCTGGTTCTGCAGGAGCATTTATCTAGAAATCACCCAATCCAGGCCTCAGCAGACATCAGTGATGAAGCAGGTGCATTACATGGTCAAATATGCTTTGGCAGATAAAGTGACATTTCAGCTAAAATTGTGATTCTGCAATAAAACCAGTTTCACTGTGGGGGGAAATCAACAAGGTGTGTAAAGGCAGTGATAATTTTCAGCCTTCTTAAAGAGTGTTACAGATATAAAAAAAAAAAAAAATCTTTCTTCAATCTCTATTCTGGTTTTACTTAACATGTAGAACGGATTTTAGGACTGAAGAGGCCTTAGCACTCCAGTCTGAATACATTGCTCTACTGTATTACAGTTTTATGATTTCTTTATGATTTATTATGAGTGCAATAACTGGCTTCACCTTTTGGTTTGGTAACTTCTCAAGAGAAGAAAGAGATGAATTCTATAACACTAATCATTTTATGGATAGCTCCTAAGAAGAGAATGTATTTTTCACAAAGGAAATTTGGCAATGATAGCTACATAACATAGTGAATGCATAATTGTTTCATCCTGACTTCAGACTGGAAGAGGTTTTTAACTATTCCTTCCATCCTACTTGCCAACAATTGGCACAAATTTCACAGATTTCCATTTGCACTAATTGGAACTAGTTTGTTTTGTAGCACATGAAAATTTTGTCACTTTTTAGAACTTTTCAGAGTTTTGCAGAGTTATCAGATTAGAAACTTTGGAAATACGTGGCCTCAAAAATTCAATAATTATTTGATGCCTGCAAACATCTATTCTAAGTGGCATCTACTTCCCTTTGATATTAAAAAAAAGTATTTTTATTTACATTCTCCATTCCATTTTTGCATATAAGTCTAAAGAAAACCTATTATAACATTGAAATAAAGCAGATGATATTTAGATGCACCCATGCTTTCATAATAATATAAAAATATATGAAAATTCTGCATGGCTCCCATTGCTTTAAATCAGGTCTGGGTACCTAGAAATGGCTTAAATTAGATCAAATGAATTGGCTTTGCTTTTGATATATTGCAGAGGCAAAACACAAAATTATGAGCTTATGGTGACTCCACCAAGAAGGTAGCTCCATTCTGATGGGTCTGTAGTAGCAATTGACTCAGAGCTAATTCTGGGTCTCTCAATACTCAAACTCCCCACCAATGGACATAAGGACTAGAGTGCTCCTGCATGGCTAAAAAGCAATTTTAAATATTTTAAAAAGAGAAAATATGAATGAACAAAACTTATTCAACAGGGACAACATCCAAAAACCCAAATACTATGTTCTGGACATGCATTAAAAACATGGGTCTTCACAGTTAATTACTTGCTTCCATTAATTTACCTATAAGAAGTTTTAATTAATTTCCAGAGGTGTTGCAAGTGCTATTACTTTCTCCCTGTACAAATACCCATCTATCCTGACTGTTTTGAAATGTGTGAATAAATAGAAATCCCACTAATCCTGCATGAATAGCTGATCCTCGGATACTCTTTTCTGAAGAATGACTCAACACAATGAAATCCTACTAATAATTAAATTTAGGATGCAATTAAAAATAGGATGAATTTATTACTCATTTTTTAAAGTTATGATGTGCTCTCCAAGGATCTGTCCACATAGCTGTTCCAGAAGCTTCTTGTACACCATTAAGTAGTACAAAGTGCTGCAGATAAGCGAGGCCCCACTTTGCAAATAATGAAAGTCGTGTTACAATTTTAGCTCCATGACATCTCAGAAATGCAATAGGATGAGTAACCAAGGAAGGGAGAATATGAAATGAGAGATTTAGAGATGCTACATACTAACTAAACCCAGAGTATCAAGGCTATCAGGTGGCAAAACTCAAACTTTTTATTGCCCTGTTTTTGACAGAAAACTTGCCCTTAGAACTGGACTGCTCACATGTTAGCATCAGATATTTTCATTCAGTTTTCTTATGAAAATGAAAAGCTTTCAATTTTCCAGTTTGTTCTATTGCAACATCTTCAGAATTTTCTTAAGACTTCCTTGAGACATTCTGAAACATGCATATGACTATAATATAATGAAAGATTTACTATGCAACTCCAGAGTACATTGCTTTACCTTTCTAAACTATAAGAACAGTTATGAATGTTTTTCAGTTCATACAATTTCAGAGACCCCCACAAATATATTGCAAGAAGGAAGAAGTGTTCCTTTGTACCTCATCTCCCACCTCTATTTGCCTTGACAAGCAGGTTGATGTAAATTCAGGTCTGGTATTGATACACAGACCTTACTAAATACATTTCCTACTCAACCATTTGGCAGTTTTGCCACAAGCTGTGTTGGGAACATGCTGTCACTTACTTGAAGAAGGTCTATAATTCTGTTTTGAAAATTAGCTTGCACTGCTTTATTTTTAAATTCAAATATGAACCACTCTCAGATCAAGCATTAGTAGGATAGAATAATTTAGGAACTCTGTGGCTCAACACAGCATTGATGACTGGATTGCCAGTGACCTTGTTCCAAAAACTGTCAGGGTGTTCTTGGAAAAATTCCTTTCTGATGAACCTTTATAGGTATTTTAGAAGGGGGTATAAGTCAACATGTTACATATAAACCTTTCAGTACTTTGAAACACCTACCTATTGTCATTACATTGCAAAGGTTCCACATTGCTAGAGTTTCATACCTCCTTGATGTTTCTCACAGGCAGCTCCTCCAGGCACTGACTCTGCCTTGTCCTCACAGCACCCACTGACTCCAGTTCCCCTCAGCCAACCAACCCACTCTTTTATAACACTCTTATGATTGGCTGCAGCTGTGGCCTGTTAAAATCCAGCCTGCTCCTAACTTTTAATAATTAACCCAGCTGCAACTCTTTAGGGGGTAAGACTACTTTCTATACTACCTTTATTTTCTTATATTCTGTCCCCCTACATCTACCAGCCATGAATTTGAAGTATGAATTTTTCACGGGGAGAGAGCTAAATCTCTACCCCTCAAAAAATCAGTATCAATGCCATATGATAACCTGACCTTAGGCTAATCTATGCATCCCCTTATCACTCTAACATAGGTCTAGCCTGTACCTACACCTGGATCCCGACCAGTTTATTTTTATCTGTCATTAAAACTGGTATTTCCAGTATTTTTATTCGCTGCTTACTCTTTCAGTGTTTGTTTTCCACTAACACCTGCCGTCTAATGGAAATAATTTAAGCTTTAAGCTTTTTGCCAGTCTGGCTTTCAGCACATGAAAGCACTGTCAGCTGTCAGTTTTCTTAAGAAAGGGTTTAAAATAGAAAATAGCCAATATAAATATTTCTTTGTAAAGAATAAGTTTACATTTAGGTCTGCCTTACCTCTTCTACAAGTCCAGCACATCTGCTTTGGCAAATATCACTGAAAACAAGGCAGCAGGATCAAAGAGTCCTGCATAGGTGGAGTCAGAGATGTACACTCTAAGAACACAGTCATCTACCATTAAAGGCAGTGATTAAGCAGCAAATAGACTTTCTGAAAAATTGGAATCAGCTTCCACTACTATAAGATATGTTTTCTACAAAAAGTGATGGTAGGAAGGAATGTTCTCATGAGAACATTGTGTCACTAGGGTGTAAGAACCATAAAAGTATTTTTCCCAGATATGAAAGCCAAAGTGAAAAGACCTTTAAGAATCTCCTATTTACTCAGATCAAGTTTTCCTTCTGGATTTACAATTTCCAGATGTTTCAGGATTATAATGCCAGCCTAAATTCTGATTTGACATCAAAAGGAGAGAAAAAGAATGAATAACAAGTTTCAAAGGGAAGTAAAGGCCAAAACATGTTTATTGGAGAGTTCTTCATACATTTTTAAAAACAATTATTAAATGTCACACAGATGTCCCTGCATAAGTCGCTTCTCCCAAAGCATTGATACTCCACACTCCCAGACCAGACCCTGAGTGAAATCACTCAATTATTTTATGTCTCCATTTAGGCAGCTACAAGGCTCAGGAGGACAGGAGGTTTTCCAACCTCACACCCCTTCAGTTGCAGAACGTGCAATTGTTTAATTGGTTTGCTCACAATTATTGCAAATTTACATGGTTTTGATCCTTTAAAAAGTTATATCTGGGCAAGTAGAAAAGTTGCTTCATTATCTTTGGCCCAGCATGTGCACTATGACTCAAGGACAAGGGGTAAAGATACTCCTTTCTCAAGGGGAGCTGAGGGGAAACCAATGGGAAGAAAGAGATACTCAGCATTTTAGTGGTATCAGATTCCAGAGAGATTTCTTGAAAGAAAAACAATTAATCAATGTTTACCCAACACAGACTAACTTTTAAGGACATATATTAACTTTTAAGACATATCTATATATATATGTGTATATATATGTATAAATTTTAAAATTTGCATTAACAAATTTCAGATCACTTAATTCAGTATTATGTTCTTTTACTTTTATAAGTGTCTTAGATTCTACCTTGGATTTTGACAAAAATAACAGAATTTAGGATCCTTAGTACAAACAATTTTTTTACTAAGCCTATCAGGGATAAAGCAATAATGATGTCTCAGAGCTACCAGGCCCTTTTAGTCAGTATTCTACCACAAATTCTCTCAACACTTGTGTTTTTGTAGTCACAGCAAGTTTTGGCATCTTCATTTTTTTCCTTCTGTGCTCTGGCTTGACTTTGCCTCACTCCAAATAAAAATAAAAAAAATATTCCACCGAAATAGTTCCAACCTTTAAGTGATTATACATGTGCCCTTTTTTCTATTTGGAAAATTTTATCTCATAACTGCTTGCAATCATAAGTTCAGAGCAGGGCCACATCCTCATGCAGTTAAGCTCTTTTAAGATTTATTAGCTTTGTAATAATAAGCATTGCAATTATCTCCTATTTTTAAAATAGACTATTCTTTTACTCACTTTGAACTTTCTATAAAGAAACTAGATTTTTAAACACCTTTTCTACCTCAGCATGCCAGATGATCTTTTAGGTCCCTTCCAAGACAAACCATTCTGTGATTGTAGGATTCTAAAATAAATAAATAAATAAATAAATAAATAAATGAAGCTTGTATATTTCAAAATTACTTAATACTATGGCAAATATGATATATATAATTTTTATGTTATTTTCAGAGTTTTTTGTTGGTATGGAGACATATTGCAGTGCCAAAAATACCCTCTTTTTTCCCTGTGGCAAGTTATTTTATTCCTCTGCTTCCGGCAGGTGTCCAGGCAAGCTTAAAAACTAAAAAAAATGGTAACAATTGGTAGCTTCCCTCCTATAAGTCCAACATATGGCTTTACTTCCGCCTTAGAGGATGAAATTGGGTCTCCAACATCTGTGTGTCCCCAGCCCTAAGCACTTCATAGTACCTCTCCCCTTTTCATTCCTCTCAGAAGCAGGTAACTGATTCTTGTGAAACAGGATTTTTTTCTCCCAATTTAAAAGATGACAGATTCTCCCCCCAGCTGCTTTCTTCTTTGAAACTGTTACAAAAATTCTTTTCATTGATTTATATAACCTTCTAACTTTAACATTTGACTAAATTTAGTCAACTGCATGCTCTCATACACACTTGTTCCTGTGACAATTTTGTTTAGTTTAAATAACTCTTCTCTCCCTGTTACTTTCACTCATAGTATGGAGAATCTCCTCCCAGACTTTGTTATACAAGCTGTTCCTCTTTATTTTCATCAAATATACATTTTGTTTACCTTCTCCTTACACTCTGCATTTCAATTTCTTATTTTCAGGTAAGATTCTAGACAGTATTCTTGCTCCCCACTAACCAGCAACAAAATTTACATAAGGACCTTTTTTGGGAAATAATTTAATGAGAAAGAAGTTGAGCATTGTAATTCTCTTCTTTTGAATTTCTGAAGAAAACCAGACTTGATCACTCAAAAAGCAAGAAGATAATAATGGCAACACAAACACACCTACATCCACCTTGGGCTATATTTTGGCAAAGAACTGTCAATGATGGAGAAAAGTTATGAAAAGTTAATCTTGGGGACATTGTGATAAAAAATTCATAGTGAAACTGAGGATTCTACAGAATGATAAAGTAATAATACTCTGTTTTCTACAGAAAGATGAGAATGTTTTTTAATCTTCTAGCCATAACTATGTAATCTGTTGTAAAGAAACCTTCCAGACTTTTCTTCCAAACAATGAAGACAAGTGGACCTCTCCTAACAAATTCTTTTATGCCCAGTTTCCCATCTCTCTTCCTGTTTAACAAGCAACTAGTTATCTGCTTCACATTAGTGGTTAAACAGGAACTTAAATTTTCTGCTGAATAAGCAACTATCAGGAAAAAAATTGTTATCATATAGCCCACAGTTTGGAGGATAATATGATAAGCCTAAAACTTTTCAGTCATGGTGCAGCACTGCATTTCACTCATGGTGACATTTCATGCAAACACAGAGAAGTGTCTGTCTTAAAAGTGATCTGAGACCACAACCACAAACTCCAGGGCTCTGGATCTATTATAGAATAATTTTTATTAAAAAGTTAATTTTCCCTGTGATATTCAAATAGACTGAATGTGCAAGTAATTCTTGCTCATTATGAGTCCCACTCATGTAAAACTAAGTGGAAAATGATTGTTTCTATATAATCTTTCCAGATACTTCTTTCTCTCCTGAGTGAGGGATAAAGGTTGCTTCTGTTCTTACCATTCATTTCATATAAACTTGAGCCATTTGGCAGCTTTTTGGGTGAAGGCATATAATGCGTTTTAAAGTATTAGCCTTTTTTAATCTACAGCTCTTTGAATTTGTTCTCTATCAAATTTTCAATTAGTTGTCCCCCTTAAGTCGTGTTGCCAACAAGAAATTATTCATTCTAGCACAGAAGCTCCTCAGCCACAGGAATGCATGGCTAAAAAGATCCTCATTATTTTCTGACAACTCCTTAGGAGCAGTTGTTTGAAAACACTGCAAAATAGGTTGCATTTGAATAATGTAGAGGTGCCTGTAAATGCAGCCTGATTCAAAGCAAAAGCAACAAAATGTCAAGGCTGGCTAATTTTAGAAGGGGTAAAACTGAATAGTTTTAAACTAATCTTTTCAGGTTTTCAGATTCCAGCTCTACCTAGATCCATCCCTCATCCTCGTTTTCTCTCTCCAAACATTTATTTCTGTTTATCCCTGCCCTTCTATTTGAAAAACACCAAGAGTAAGCCCACTCTAAGCTCAGCTCCAGCTCTATGCTCAAGCTCCCAGGCCACCTCTCATTTTCTTGTCCACCACAAAGGCCCAGAAGGGAGGATGCAGGAGGGGTCAGAACCTCTGCAGGCAACCCCACTGGCCTTCAAATCGGGATATTCAAAGCAACATTGCTAAATAAGGCCATTCAAGAGCTGAAACACTTAGAAGTATTTTGGATGAGGTGTAAAAAATCACTCTCATTGTTTATTCCAGGAATGTTTGAATATTTTTTTCAAGTATAGGCTTTATATGCTCAAGCTTTTCCTCTGAGGGTTAGAAACATAATTCCCATGTAAAGGAAAGCTGAATCTCACATAACCATGTGATTTGGGGGCTGTGGCCTCTGAGACAAATAAAATGTGTTACAAGACTCACCCATGAGAACTGGCAGGAGTGAGTGCAATGATAGCATTTCAATCATCTTAACAGAATGTTTGGAATCAAATATATAAAATCAGAATAAAATGTGACAAATATTTCTGCCAGTCTCAATTATATAAAAGTTTGTTTATATGCAGTGTACAAGCCAAATCTAAGTTGGCATAGTCCCTCTAAACCAGAATGAGGAAGAAAGCTCTAGACAAATATGAATAACGCTTTTTAAAAACAAAAGCTAATCTGAATCTCAATAAAAGTATTTCTCTTTAAGACATGATAAACATTATTTCTTATTTTATTTTCCTTGTATTATGTATCTTAGTGATTTTTTAGGAAGTTGTAGAAACAGAGTTTTAAAAATAGAAGAATTAAGATGTAAAAATGCATTAGAATTGTGAGGCTTTGCTATGCTTCTTTTCATAACAGAAAACACAGTCACACCAGAAATTAATCATCACAAGCAATAACTTCTAAGAAACTGAGAATCACAGTCTATTTGTCTATAAGATGTTGTTTTTCTTAGACTACTTAACACCATGATGTCTTATTGTGGCACACAGCTAAGGAGCATTCTTTTTTGTGACTATGCTTTGAACTAAGTTTCAGTTGAGAATCCCAACAAAATATATTACGTTATGTGAAACAGATGTATCTGTTATTTTAAAAATTCCAGCCACTCATAAAAATGATGATTTGAGTGCCCAGAACCATTGTTTGGAAAAAATGTACTGAAAAAAATTGGTATTATCCAAATCAGTCCCTTGCATAAACACATCAGTAGTGGAGCAATTTACTGGAAGGTGATCAGCCTTCCTCCAGCAACACTGTTCATTGCTCTAAGTCAGTTCTCACCCTGCAGACTATTTCAGAGAAATCTTCATGTAACAATCTCTCTTAAAAAAACTGCTCTTTTCTAACCCTATTTCATTACAGGCACTTTTCGGAATCATTCAATGGGCTATTTGAAGCAGCCATCTGCATTTAAGTTATGTATGTACTGGTAAAGTACAGTACTGCTCATTGGTGTGTGCTACTGACATACATTCATAAACAGAACTATTTGACACAATGATTCAATTCAAAGCATCAAAGTCCTAGAAAACATTTTCAATGTATTTGTCTGCTCAGTCACCTCATGAGCCTCAGAAATTGCTGTTTTTTTGAAGGGTTGCCTTTTGGTAGAGGGCACTAATGAGTTACACCCAGCCAGCAGGATGGACGGTGTATACAATGAGAAGCATGTGCCAAGATGAAAACTGCTTTAGTAACTGCCCAGAAGTGCCTTGAAGGACTAAATGTATAAAAGATATGTGAATAACAAAAGAAAAAGCTGAAACCACACGTGAGACCTCAGCATAAAGAGCCACTGACACACTTCCTATTCTGGTTTACTCTGAAGAACCAGTTCTCATTTGGTTTGCTAAATGCTTTTGCTCTCATTTAATATGATGGTAGGTGTTTTTAGCATTTGCACTCTCATGCTAGAAAAGTGACCTTTTCTGTAGTATGCAGGGCAGAATTATATACTGGGGATTAAAATAATTTGCAGATGCACGTTAACATATTAAATATAAAAAGTAAATGCAGAAAAATAATAAATATACAAAGTTCACCTGTAGATTTGCTTGCAAAATAATGAGTACCTTGTAGAGAACTAGAGCCCTCAAGGGGTATTTCCTCTGCATATTATGGGAACATTATAGAGAAGTTAACATGGAAATGATTGTATGTAGCACTAACAGTTCACAATAGACTCTGCCAACGACAGGCTAATTAGAGGATCTGTCCATGAACAGCTATGGACCACATCCAGTGTTAGTGCAAAAAATGTTGTATCTTCTCTGTTGTCCACAGATGAAAGATGTGAAAATGCAAAGGCAGTTCAAAGGAGGGCCAAAATAATGAACGAAAGTATAAGAAAAATAAACCCTATTATAAGAGTCTTAAAGAGCTCAACTTATAAAATAAGTGCTTGATCATGAATACATGAAATAGTGGGAGGCCTTTGAACCTTGCTGACAATGACATAACAAGATCCAATGACTGGAATTGGAAATTAGGCAACTGAACTTCAAAGTAGCTGCAATTTCACAAAAGATGACATTTCAGAGAAATTACACCGATTAAATAGTTCATCAACTTAGCTTTACTAACACCTTGAACCTGTAAAGTGAGATTAGATACATTTCTCCAGAAGAGAATTACTTCATCTTTTGGAAGACATTTTTTGGATTGTGAGCGTGTTTTGAAAGGAAGAATAAAACTGGAGGATCTTCCTGGGTTTGAACTCCTCAAATTGGATTAGTATCAGGCATGTCTTTTATTTCTGAGCCCCAGGGAAACCAGGACCTGCACGCACATCCCCCACAAGCTCTGTAGCTCTGCATTAAGATAAGGATTAAAAATTTCATGCTTTTGGATTTTTCAAAATGCTTGTAAAGTATTGAAAATAGGTGTTTTGCCATGACATATTTTTGGTTCAGAGTGGGGCAAAGGTTCTCACCCTCCAAAAGCAGCAGAGCTTAACTATGGGGGGAAGGGTAGGTCATAGAGAAGTATCACCCTCTGAGCATCCCAATTAGTCTATTTTATTAATTAATTAATTAGTTAATCATGTAAGTTGATATAGGGAAATAAGTTTCCTCTCCAGTGAGGATGACCTAAACAATAATTTTCCACAATTTTACAGCTTAAGAAGAGTAATTCTGCTTTCTCCATATCATTTTCACTGCAGAAAAATCAATTCATTGTTACATGTAGTAAGCATTTATTTTCCAATCACCAAAGTCCTTGATCTTATGTATTTTGCCTGACAAGCTGTAATATAAATATCAAACAAGTTCTCATGGACTACTACTGTTTGACCTGATTAATTAAATTAATTTAAAATAATGTAAAAATCTTAAATATTGTATTTAACATTTGGTCAGTCAGTGCAAACAAAAGGTGATACACAATACCTACATTCATATATATGCAAATATGATTAATTGCTTAAATAGAGCAATTTTACTAACAGAACATTTCTTTTCCTGGTGCTACTAAAATATGATCAGTAAGTTGTATGTGCTATTACTAATCTATTTCTTATAATTTTTATATTCCTAATGCACTTAGAGAAAACCTAGAAAAATATTTTATTGATTTCCTGCCTTGGCCCAAATGACTCAGTTATTTCTCAGGTGGCTACTAAGGATTATTATATTTTGCCCATGTACACCTTTAAATGCATTTGAACCATGTGAGACTAATTTTCACCGTTTCCTGTAGAAATCTAGTATTCCAGCACTCAAAGTTTAAAGAAAGTTTGTGACAGAAAATTTGGATAGATAGATAGATAGATAGATAGATAGATAGATAGATAGATAGATAGATAGATAGATAGATAGATAGATAGATAGATAGATAGATAGATACTTTTTGTACTGGCAAAAAATAGCTTATTTTGAAGATTTCTGTAAACTAAGTAGTCTCACAGATATATAGGTGCTTAGATGACCTGAGCTGCCAGATTTCTGAGTGATTTCTAGAATAACCCTGCCAGCTCTGACTCTAAAAATTCCCTTCTTGCAGAGTCCTGCAGGGTCCTCCTATGTTCTAAGTCCCAGCTCCACAGCAAAGGGTCTAGAAACAGGGAGATGTGACTTGTACTGAGTGGACTCCCAAAATTAATGGAAGTTTTCGTCTGTATCCCTCATCAGTCATATTTGGATAGTAGCATGCCTTCACCTCCCAAGGGTGCTGTGAGGTTTAATTAGTTAATGCTTATGCAGTGCTCAGATACCACAGGAATCATGCCATAGGAAATCTGTCAAGTAAATACTCACTCTTCAAAGCAGGTTTCCAACAACATGACACAAAAAGATGAGGGACAAAGTTCCCACTCACTGAATGTATCTAGCAAGGCATCTTAATGTTTTGGGTTTTTTGTTTGTTTGTTTTTTTAATCTAAACAAGAAATTGAATTGGGGAAAAGAGGATCTGAATAAAATTGCCCAGACAAAAATTGCAGCATTTCTTAATTATGAGTACAGACAGACCAACTTCCAGAAAACTCTTCTAAAGTTGAATATTTATACAATCTTTCAGAGATTAAAACACACAGTTAAATGTAATTTATCATATATCTTTAATATCTTTCATGTACCACCATCCATCACATGTTCTACTTTTTATGTAAATGAGAATCTATTTGCTAAGCTCTACAATTAATTAATTTTTTATTTTTTTAACAAGCAGAAAGCTGAACTCTAGTAACTTGTTCCAGGAAATATGACCAACCACAAAAAGATTACATTTTAAAAAGAGTACCTTACAAAAAGAAAAGCATATGCAGAGGTCTTCAAATTTTTCAGCTCAGTGTGAGTTTTTTCTCAATTCTCTATTTCTAAAATTGGCAAACTCACATTTGAATTTGTTCAATTCAAAGTAAAATTTTGAAGTACTCAGTCTTGGGTCAGACACAAGTATGAGATATGTTAATTTTTTTAAGAAAACATTCTAAAATTAAGGGGTAGTCGCGCAAAAGGAAAGCAGTGGCCAGAAATCACTCTCAGCCATTGAGTTTTCTTTCTGAGCTATCAGCTAAGTGCCAATTCCAGCAGAAAACAGCTGAATATATGGGGATGTGCGCAGGAACCCAGTGAAGATAATGGGTTCTCAACTGGACAGCTCGGCTCAAGAAGCCTTACAGCTCCCAAAGGAAAGGTGATGGTCTTGCCCACCATGTCTTGGCTTGTCTTGATTCCTGAGTTGTGCTTCCTGCTGAGCCTTGAGCTTAGCACTGGCTGAAGGTCTGCAGCGCCAGGATGGACAGTGGCTTTGGGACAGGCAGCAAGTCCTGCTTGACCCTTTTTGCGCTTCATGTCACGTCAGAAGCCCAAAGCTCCTCAGGGTGGCAGAAAGTCACCTTAGGATCAGTGTGGTCCTCAGCACTGCACAGGTTAAAGCAGGAGGAGAGCTGGGCATCCATGGTGGACAGTGTTAAATCAGTGCTACCTTGGTGAAATATTTTATTTAGGTACTTCAGTGCTTGATACTGAGGCACACAACATACAGGTGGGCTAATTTTAACTGTTTGAAACCCCTCCACACGCAACAATTCAGAGCAGGGACAAGAAGAAAAAAGAAAAAAAAAGAAATTAAAAGAAAAAGAAATCATGCTTATCATCTCTAGAATTTGGGAATTTGGAGTCCATGTTGAGTCCATTTTACGAAAATTGAAAAGACATAGTATGACATGTAAAGCCTGGGCAGTGTGATCATGAAAGGATACAGGAAAGCAGCTGCCCCAACAACTCAGCTGCTCCTTCATGTATCAATTAGACACAAGATACTAAATGTTATCTCACCATATCAGCTCAATTGGGAGAGGCAGAAATAAAGTAGGGTTTGAGTATTTTTGAGGCAGAGGAATCAGGAGTGTTTTGCTGATCCTTTTGACAATCCCACATTAGCACCAGGCACATCTGTGATAGGGGGCATTCTGCTCCAAAAGCATGCCCATGTTGTTGGGGAATTTAGAAATATTTCACAAAGGTATATTTGGGTTTAATTGAAATGTACCATTGAACCTTTCCCCAACCTCAAACTTTATTAGAGGGATATTCTTGCAATTTATACAAACTAAGCTTACCATTCCTATTCCACAAATGCATTGATGTCAGCAGCTTTTACCCAAACCCATATTTGATAACTCTGCAATTTAAACCCACAGGCTGAGTACAAAAAGCTACCTAAGTTGAAAGTAACCAAACTCATAATGATTTGTGCTGGTTTTAATTAGTATATTCTATAGAAAGCTGAATTGGAATAAAATATTAATAGATATTATTTTCATTGTTCAGCAGGCATGATAGGTTTTTATTTCTTAAACAGTGCTAAAACTTCCATCTGATTTAAGTCACACTTCTTGACAGCACAGTATGCAGATTTCAAAGCTTGTGTCTCTGGGAAAACAAAACAAAATTAAACAAAGCCCATGCAAATGAGCATAATCAGCAATGAAAATTTGATTTGTTACCAGTCAAAACCTTTTATATATAATTTTTTAGTAAATTTTTGTACCTCACAGACAGACAGTTTTTTGCTATATGCAAATATCACATTTCTAATCAACTTGGAGAAAATGAGATAACTTCAATGGAAAGGAAACCAAAAATATTAATAAATTTGATCAAAGTATCCTGGTATAAAAATAGCAAGATTTATTCTGGTCAAGAAAAATAATTCAGTACTGCAACCTCACCTGATCAGTAATTAAGCAAAGGCTCCCATAAGGCTTCCCTGGAATTATGGTCTTTTAATTTAGCTTTGAAGAAGAATACATTTGGATTAAAAAGATATGCTCTAACCTCATTTTTATTGACAGAGTTGATCTACTGCTGTAGAGTCTGGGACCTTGATAATACATACATATTTTGGGTATGGACATGATCTCCATTCAAAAGATTGCAGAGGCACATTGCACAAAGAGCTTCCCCATCGGATACACCAGCCTTATTTATTATCAGCATTTCATACAGGAGGTTCTGGCCTTGTAAGTGACACTGAGGAATGTATAAAAACAAAATTGAGAAGCCAGCAAAATGCCTTTTAAATAGAGGGGCATACTTTGCTTTTCAAAGCAGTATTATGAGCAAAAGTACGGTGAGAACTGTCTATAAGTGATTGAAAAATCACCTTCCTAGAAAGGTTTAATTACAGTTCTGTAATACTACAAGCACCTTATTATTGCTTCAGGGAAGAGATGCAGAATAAACATGTTCCACATATACTAGAAATTCCATTATGGATTTACCCATAAAAGTATCCATAATCAAAACATAGCTTGGAAAAAAATTGGGTGAGCAAATGTTGTGTGTTTTTTTCACTGACCAAAACACAAGGACAATGTCTGTCAGACAGGATGTCATCTGTAGGGGCAAAGCATAAACAGTGTATAAACAATTGGTTTTGCCCTGCTTTTTACTAATTCCTTTCCTCATCACAGGGTTTGGATGAACCCAAGTAAGATAGGAGGTTCCTGCTAAGCACTCATGCTTTTAAATATTTTTATAACTTTTCACTGAAATTGGAAAAACAAGTTTTCATTCCATTTATCTCAAAGCTGAGTTTATTAATCATCCAAATTTTGTTGTAAAAGCTGTCTTTTTGTGTATACCTTCCCATTATGATTGTATTGTTAGAAAACAAGTTTGGTGATTCTGACATTTCATCCTGTGCTGGTGGCTGCCTGTAATATTTAAGAATGTGAAGGATATTCCCATGCTGTCATGACTAACAAGATAATTGACTAAACAGAAAAACAGAAGATGCAGAAATTAAATGAAGTAAGTTGGAGATTTGAATGTAGGACATTTAATTCTTCATCCAAGAACAAAAGGGGATAAATAGAAAAGAGAATGTCTTGCAACTCAGAAGAGTCAATGTTCTCCCAACCAGAAAAGGCAAAGTAAAACCCATTCTTCTCTCTGCCTCATAGAGAAAAATGATCTTTGCCTTTATAATTCATGAAAGGGCACTTCTATTGGCTCTGTCAAGCCTCAGCTCTTCAATATGGGAGAGCTGTAAGGGACAGGAAGCCTCCTTTCCAGCACAGGGGAACTTGCAGGTCCAAGGCTGCCCATGTGCACTGAGCCTGTCCCCAGGCAGCCTGCAGCTCCACCAGGGCAGCCACGCAGATGGAGAGCTGGCAGGAGGGGAACCGTGCTGTGTTTACATCTGTCCTGGGATGCTGCACTTTCAGAGGCACAAAGACACAGCCACTGAGTCCCTCCACTGTAAATGAGACATTTACAGTGAACAGCTTGGGTATTAAAGCAGTAATGTACCATTTACCAGGCAAAGTACTACTGATGTTAATTATAAAGCTAAAACAACATTTTCTGAAGGAAAGAGACTTTGAGGGACTTTAGAAGCTAACCATTTCCAGACCCTTAGAAATTTTCTAGAGAAGTTAGATTTTTCAAATTCCTCTCATTGAAACAGGAGGTCAGCTCTTGCACATTTTAGCTTTTGTCAATGTCTGTTGCTGGAATGCTGGTTACACATTACCTTATTGTTCAGCCATAAAAAGGCACATATTTGTCACAAACATTTTACATAAAAAGTCATTCAGGAATGTTTGTTCACTTGTAATCAAAAAGTTCTTTTATAAATGGTACCTTTGTGACCTTTCTGAACTTAGTCGAACAAATGTTTAATATCAAAAATTTCAAAACAAATTGTCTCAAAATGGCTGGGTTTTTTCCCCCACTTTTTCTTCAGCTGAACTATTACTGGATCCCAGTGTTAACAGAGTCTGCAAGCAGATGTAGATGAACTGAAATTATTTTTATCAACAATTAAAGCAAATAAGTCTCAGCAAAAGAATACCACAGTCATGGAGTCATAAGCATAGCACAAAAACACTGTCCTTCAGAAACTGCCTCACAGCTCCAGAACTTTCTGTTCTGCAAAACATGAGCAAGAACAGACTTGTGGAACAAAACCAAAAGTCACATTATTACTGCTTCAGCCAAAAACCAGACAAAAACCCTGACCTGAACACAAACCAAGCAGATCTGGAGGCATTTCTGCAATATACACCACAAAGGTCCATCCTGCAGCAGACAGTGTTGGTGTCATCACTCCATCAAAAGTCTTCCTAAGAATTCCTGTACTTACTCCTCCTCAGCAGGATGGTAAGGACTTCCCATAGCACAGCAATAAAAGGAAGAAGAAACTGAATTTGCAGTGGTGTTTTTCAAAGGAAGCCATAATGTGCATCCTCATTCTCTAACAACAATTAATGAGAATAATAGGACTCATGTTGACTCCAGTTTATGCTAAAGTGGCACTCTGCAGTTTTACAGACAATAATTATAAATGTGTTCATTTACCATAATGATGGTTCCATGCAATATTTTAATTACAATATTTTATTTATGCATAGAGCACTCTCAATGTTATGGCTTAAAATGTTTGCATTAAAAATCCAATTAAAGATATAGTATGCTTTGCAAACACAGAAAAAGTATCTATTGGTTTGTGGGTCATAGGCTGATTTGATTGAGAATTGGAAATACCTACTCTATTTTTGACTGATTTCTTGAATGGAAAGCATATTTTCAGATAAAATACACTTTTTTTTCATGAGAAACACAATAAGCCAGTATAAAAGCTGTTAAAAGGGGAGTAAGCTTACAACAGAGGTATTTGTTTCAAAAATTCTATCAACAATGTTTATTGGGGCTATACTGTTAGTGCCCCATGCATTCTAGATTCTGGGCTCTCTAAAATGCTGCCAATGTTCTTGTGCTGGGCACCATTCCTGTATTCTATGGACTGATGTTTTCAGGATATACATTTTTTTCCCACAGCAACACTGACATTTTTTACAAAATGTTATTTTTTGTAGGAAAAAATATTTAATGAAATATATCTTTAGAAACCTCATGCATATTTTCTACTTACATATTGGTCTTATGTTTTAAAATACAAGGAAAAAAAATTCTTCATGTTCTCCAAAGTAGTCCTATACATAGGCACAAAGATTTTCTGAAATCCCTTGAAACCACGATGTAAGAATAAGGACATTGTTGCCAAAATATTAATTTAGTTTTAGAGAATAGATAATGAAAATAGTCAAACACACATTGAAATAATATGTAAGGTCTTTTAAAAACTTTAGAAGTTGAGAAAATTTAAAATCAGGAGATATATTTTTCCCCATTAAAATTAAGCAGCTGCCTATTGAAACAAGAAATTTTTCTGTGTGTTAACATTTGAAATGGCTATTGCCACCCAGACAGAGCTGCTGAGTATGGGTTAAGGCAGATGAGAATGAGAGAGCATGTTGTCTGTCTTAGTTCACTTTGAGGTAGATTCTTTGAGAGGAAAGGATGAATATCTCACAGAGCTGATTGGTGCCAGGGCTGTTGTGGCTGTCCACAGGAAACTCACCAAAACCCCACAGAATATTTGTCCACTTGCACCATTTCAACCTACCAGTGCCTCTGATCTTCAGAAAGCTTTGTGGAGCATTTAGCAAAGCTGCAAAAATTTATTTTACAGGGGAAACCACCTGGGCATTGTGCTAGCTCCAAACCCACGCTCCGTGAAGGAAGAGCTCTGTGAGTTGCCTTTGATTCTTCCTGTGCTCTTCTGCTTTTAAAAGGTTTCTGCTGAAGAGTTTTATCCAAGGGATTAACTTGTGTTCCACAGTCTGGTTTTGCTCCAGCGGATGCCTATTATATCTTGAAACCTGTGAATGTCATGGGATGAGGGTCCTAGAAACAGCCTGACACCTTGGGTGGTGGCTTTTGCCTTGAGCCTGCCTTGTTTAACAGTTTTCTTCTCAGTTAAGAAAAACTATAGAGCCCCTATTAAACAACTGTATTTTTATTTTTGCCTAATTGCACCGCATGTTTTTTCTGCATTGCTAATTTATGTTTCTGGGTGAAAGTTAGATATTAGAACTGCATTACAAAGTTACAGTTAATAAACCAATGCAAAGAGTTTCCTTAATAACTGTCTAAACAGAGAGCTTTGGCAGCTTCTATTAGAGATATATTTTGTTATTGTGAAGCTTCTGGTTGCATTTCTGGCAAGATCAGGAATCAAATTAATGTGCTATTAAAATAAATTGAGCAACATGCTAATTATTGCCAGAAACGAATTAGTGAAGCCAGATTGTGTTCATTTAAATCAGATAAATAAGTACTTCCCCTACATGTAACTGCTTGTTGTTGCTGTAAAGACAGCCTTTGGAAAAAAATTTTGACAATGCCTTTTGACAACTGCTTTTCACTTGCTGGTGAAATGACTATTTCAGTCTCTACCACTGTTTCCTATTGTACCAAATACAATTGGTCTGGTGCTATAAAGTGCTTCAAAATGAGATTGAGCAGCATAAAAATTAAGCTTCCCAAGAATTCCCACACCTTAACTGTAGTCTAATTTTTCTGAACCAGAAATATGGTCGTGTCTGTGGCAACTCCTACTCATTTCCATTAATCATTAATGAGATAATACAGATAGCCGAATGAGCAAGAATACCCAGTGAAAAGTTTACACAATGCCTCCGTAGTGTCAGTCTCAGCATGAAGATCTGGGCCCTGGCAGACATTTTTAGCTATTTATAGGTTGAGTTAATGATATACAGAAGTGAAAACCAAATTCTTCAGTTCTTCCTTCAGAAGTACTTGACAAGGAGTCCAGCTATGCTGTCAGTAGATTTTCAAATCCAGTTTTCAAAGGTGTCTAAATGATTTTAGAAGGCTATATCCCATTTTCAGTTTCAGAAGCAAGTTACTTGTTTGTTAACTCACATTTGATTGTAAGAAAACTTTTTTTTTTCTGCATCAACTCCATGTAGGCTTGGTTTTGGTTATTTCCTGTTGGGTTTGGGTTTGTTTGCAGTTTTTAAAGAAAATGTAAATGTCCCAAAGAGCCTGTATATTTTTTTCTTAGTCAAATAGTGGCAAAAATCCTTAAAGCACTAACAAGGATGTACTGTCTAGCAAGATATTAATAGAACAAGCTTGCACTAACTATCCAAATCAACAGAGAGAGGCCTTCTCAGTTATAAAATGAAACATTTGAAAATGCTCAGCTTTTTAATATACTGGGTCACCCCGAGGATAATGCAGGTTCCTCTGATTTGCTCCAGTCTGATGTTTGGACAAACAACTCATGAAATTTCCTGCAGGGCCCTGAAATTTGTTTGCACTGCACATCCCTCTTCTGAAAGTAAAAGCCCCAGGAAATCTGCTGCCTTTTGTGCAACAGAGCTAAACTAAAAGCAAAGCTACACATCTTCGCTTTTCCCTGACTTTCATTTTGAAATTTCATTTAAGTAAGTATAATTGAAAGGTTTTGATTATTTTTTATTGTTCTTGGCAAGTAGTGCTTGGCTGAATTTTTAACTGTGCTTCATATGTTGACTAGTCCATTTTTCAGACAGCACATAAAAGCTAATTCCCATTTTCTCATTACCCTCAGTTACGCTTTTTACAAACTCTTGGTGGCTTGGGGCCTTTTATTTTTCTTGCTTCTTTTTAAGTTGCATAGAAGCACTCCTCCTGAGCCTAGTTCATGGGAGATGGGATTTTTTTGTTGTTGTTATTTTGAATAAGATGGTCCTTTAAGGACAGGGGCATGACTGGCATGTGCCCTGCTTCAGTTTGCTTGGCAAGGGGCCTCTGTACCACAGGGTTTTAGCCAAAAGAAACAGCCAATCTCCCTGACTCCAGCACAATGTGCTGCATGTCCTTGTGCTCCTGTGTTTGATGGGCAGAGGGAGAAGGGCAGTGCAAAGCTCATCATGAAGTCCCAGCATTTTTCTTGTCTGCAAAAGACTTTGTGTTGCTGATGAAAAGCAGATACACAATTAAGATTTGTTGTCACTTCTCCGTTCATCCATGGAACATCTACATTTACACCTGGGCCAAGCTTGCTAGTTTAAACGGTTGCAAAACCTTTTCTTAATCAATAACAGGCGTGGTTGGTAGTTTTACTAGTCATATTTATTGCAAGGATTTTATTTCCAAAGGCCCCCACACCCACAGTAAAGGCAGACATCCAAACTCAGTAGGTGTAAACTGCTAGAAAAGTCACTTATCACAACACCTGTGTAGAGAAACTTAGTGCAATGTTACTTCTGCACTCTGACTGATTTCCAGCTTGATTAAGATATAAGAAATAAGGAGTTATGTCTGTGATCCAGCTAAATAGGAGTTCTCAGTTGAATCTGCCAATTTATTCAAAGTTTTCTCCGTACTACATTTTTCATCCCCTCTAATGACAACTTCAGTCTTTTAATACTCTCAAAGCAATTTAAAAAAATAAGGATCTTTTTCATGTGAGTTTTCTCTTTTAGTCCCCCTCTAACATAGACCTTGTCTTTTAAGATCCAGTCTCCATCAAAATGCCTATAAATTTTCCAAAAAAGGGATTATTGAATAACTATGTAATTATTAAATTCATAAAAACACACACATTTGGAATATTGTGAGTTATTAGTAGTTCACAGTTTGGCTCATGCCATCTTTGAATACTTTGAAATAGGTTCAACAAGTGCAAAGACACAAAGAAAATGCTGGCCAAACTGCCTCAAAAGCGATCACACATTTGATAGCAAATTTTCAGGTAGCTTTTTTTTAGAATACAAAGGGCTTTTCAGATGTTTGAAGCATAATCTTCAATATTTAAGGCAGGAAAAATAGCCTTCATTCTTGTATGTGGCAACACAAGTCTGCACTCTTTGCTGAACTTTTTTAAAATAAGTTTTTTCGGGAAAAGTGCTGTTTCTTGCACATCTTCCAAAATTTTAATTAATTCTTAATTTTAAAAATTAATTAAGGAATTATTTTTCTCAGATATCCATCTGCTTTACCAACACTGGTTATCAACACTGTAATTCACATGTCATTATTGGTAATTTCCACTATCACAAGCCCATTATTATGAATTCAGAGAAAGAACAACCTGCTCTAGAACTCTACTAAGAATACCAAAACCACAGAATAAATACAGAACAACAGCAGGAGAAAATTAACTGTAGAAAAATAAAACAGTTTGGTTCACTACCAATATGATTTAGCGACAGCTAAAACTGGGTTAAAGCATTTTAAAATAAACTGAATGTGCACACTTATGGGTAAATAGAAAGCTTAAGAATTTTTGTCTGTAAATGTATGGCCAATTTAAAAAGAAAATGTAAAATAGGGTGAGGATAATAGAAAGCTCAGAAACAGTTGATATGCATACAGTTGCAAGTCCCTGGCATTTGACAAGTTGCTGCACATTAGGAGAGCAGACAATAAGACTATTTTTTACTCTCACTGCAGTTATTAAGCTGAGAGAAAGTAATGGCAGTGGACAGTGATAGAGACAGAGTAAATGGAAAAGTTATAAATTCCATTTTTATGTCTAAATTATGTGACTACTGAGGCATCTATTAGGAAATATCAGGCAGAGACAAGCAGACAATTGGAAAATTGATTGAGTCATCATCTTAAAAGTCTTGGCAATACAAGAGCTGACAACTCTGAAACAGCTTTTAGAATTCTAGATTTCTTCAACAAAATGGTAAAATCAAACTTTTGAAAACTGTAAGTCTGTGTGTGTTTGTTTGTGCATATACATAAGTATTTTAATTCCCTCTTTTGTGACCAAGGAGTTTCACAGACCCATAGTGTTTAGATTTGGTTTTCAGAGATACTTTTCAAAATTTATGCTTGGTTTTTAAAATTTAAATTTCACTTCACAAATTCTAATATAAATGCAGATCTGTATGTACAAATTCCATTAATGACTGCACAGACAGTAATGGTAGAACAATGTGTGCAATAACTGAAAAATTGTCCATGTACAAATAGAGATATCAAGGCCACTTTTAAAAACATTATCACAGTCATTATCATATCTTCAAACACCTGTAGATTTACACCTGCCAAAATTGAAGCATTTTCTCCTTAGAATAGAGGATAATTCAAGATAAGTTCTTTTCTACTTTAGCAAAAATTCTTCTGAAAAAAAAGATGTAAAATTACTGAAAATGAATAAATCTAGATTTTTAAGTCTCTAAATGAACAGTATATCTATTTTTTCATCACAGACTATTTGAATATGTGCATTTCCCTGACTCAAGAATCATGGAGAAGTAAGTACTGTACTTGAATGTTTGTCAACCTCTCTTTGCCACTCAATACTTGGTTGTTATTGCATTCAACTATTGATTACTGATGTTAATTTTATGCTTCACTCATGCTAAGGAGTACATGGCATCAGTCACAGTCTTTCCACATCTAATCTGTTACTGCCTTCTACTTTTATCCTTTCTGAAACTGCCATGTCCTACTTTATCTCCTGGTTCTCAAATCACCTCTCCAGGATGATTTCTGAAGGGTGACTTTAATCCCACTACACCTACCTCTATATAAACTGAGCATAAACCTCTAAGGATTGAGTATATAAACTTCACCTGTCTTTCTGGGAGGGCATTTCAGGGCTTTTAAAGAAGGCTGAAGAGCCATCAGCCCCATGCAACTCATCCATTGAGGGGATGCGTGGGAGGAAGGGAAATCACAAACAAATTCCACACATGCAGCTAAGGATCTTCCAATACCTGAGAAAAACAGATGTGGGACTCTAGACTCAGCTTGTAGGGCACCTTTTTCCCCGACTCACCTCTAGTAGGGCAAAAAGGTGAGGCTTGATTTTGAAGCCAGTTAAAATCCATTGAATGCATGACCAGACCCAAGCTCATACAGAGACTCAGTAGCGTATCCTGTCAAGGACTGCAAGCTTTCCAAATCCCACTTGGTTGTCCTTCCCTGTGAAACACTGCCTCCTGTATTTCTTTTCAACTGGGGCCTTTGAACACAAAGTTTTTCAAAGCAGTTCCAGAGTCATATATTAGTGGATAGCTTAAGAGTATCTTTTTAATAATCTGGAGCCAATGGATTTTTTCCATGGGTAATAAGTGGACTTTAAAATTATTATTGTGTCACTTTATCCCTAAAAATACTTCTCATGTATAAGTATCCAAAATTAACAACTCATCTGGGAGATGGACTCAATAACTTTTCACTTTCTTCATATGTTTTTATTTTTTCTCTTACATACTTCTCCAAATTTATGTCTGCTTCTTGCAAAAATATTAAGACAGAAATGGAAGGCAAAGACTGAAAGCAACTTCTGTGTTTGCTTTGAGATATTTTCCCCAAAGGAGATCTAATTGTCTAACAAGGTGACCCATTTTATTCTACTATGAAGCATCTTGTCTTTTATCCACAAGGAGTACCTGAACTTCTGCTCAGGTTACCTCACTTTCACCACTTACACTGCTGTTGCAACACTGTACCATGGATGCAATCCCTTTATCTTCATTTTAGGGTGGCTTTGCTTCTGGGTAGCATCACAAAATTACTGTCCATTTGCTGCACTTAGCCATCCCCACTCTCTTCTCCTCTGTAGCAAACATCTAAAGCACACTGACTCATACCAGCTGCCTGGGAGGGTATGTGTTGCATCAGGATTCACCAGCACACCCAGAAAGGAAATATTCAGCACTGAAATATATTCCCTCTGCTGCAAACCAAATCAGTTATAAGGAACAGAGCAATTCATAGGCTGCTGGGAATGTGTGTTTTATTTCAAAACATGTCTCAGGTAATTGAGAGCAATTACTAAAATTGACAAAGGAAATAACTCCCCAAATCTGTCTTTTGTTTTAGATCCTTGTGTCTTAGACTTAAAAGCTTTACCTTCTTTCTCCTTTATATTTCTCATGCCCTACCCTTTGACTGTCTTTCCTCGTGCCTCCTCTGCATGGGTTTTTCCACGTTTCCTTCAGTGCTCCCAAGAGATGGGAGCCCACCCCACAAGGCCTTCCTTTAAACACAGTTTAATTCCCTTAACAGATCCTCTGATTACTAACACAAAAATGTATTTTTGACACGTGGAAAGCTTTAATTTGATTTACTATTTAAGTGAACAAATCAGAGCATGGTTGAGGTTGGAAGGTACTCTGAAGTACCTCTGGAGGCTACCTCGTCCAGCCTCCCTGCTAAAGCAGGGTCAGCTATAACAGCTTGTCCAGGGTTGTGCCAGTTGAGCTCTAAATATCCTCATGGATAGAGACTATAAGAAAGCTGTGCCAGTGTTTCACCACCCTCAGAACAAGGACATTATTTCTTGCATTTAAACAGAATTTCCTGTATTTTAGTCTGTGTCCATTGCCTCTTGTTCTGCCACTGCACACTACAGAGAAAAGCTTGACTTTCTCTGTACTCCTTCCTGTCAGGTATTTCTGAACACTGCTAAGATCCCCCCAGGCCTCCTCTTTTCCAGAGGGAACAGTACCAGCTCTCTCAGGCTGTCTTTGCATGAAAGATACTCTGGTCCTTTGGTCATCATCATGGTTCTTTACTGGACCTGCTCCAGCAAGTCCATCTTTTTCTTTTACCAGTTAGCCCCAAATTCCATACTCAGGGCGAGGCTGCACTGGTGCAGAGTCACCATTCTCAGCCTTGCTGGCAACCCTGAGGGTACATCTTGCCTTCTTTACTGCCTCGTGTTCAATTTGGTGTCCACCAGGACCCTGAGTCCTCCAAGCTGCTTTCCAGCCTCAGCACAGATTGGTGAACAGAGTTGTTTCTTCCCATACACAGAAGTTTGAATTTCCTCTCTGGCCATTTCTCCACCCTGCCCAGGTCCCTCTGAATGACAGTACAACTGAGTGCTGTATCAACAGCTCCTCCCAGTTTTCCATCTCCTGAAAGCTTGCTGAGGCTGCACTCTGTCACTTGGGCCAGCAATGAAGAAATTAAACAGTGGTGGCCCCAGTATGAGCCCCTGGTGTACACCACCAGTGACTGCCTCCAGCTGGAACTTGTGCCCCTGATCACAAATCTTCAGGCTTGGATATTCTGACAGTTTTCAGTAGAATCATACATGTATATGCACATTCTATTATGCTGTAGCTCTTTTTTCCTATTCTTTTCCCATTCTTCTAACATCATGTTAAAAAGGATATTATCACATCCTGCACTTACTTTAATGTCCCTGACATTCCCAGAGTGGGGCTTGATAGAGCAATGCCTGTGACTGGTGCAGTTTGGGGAACAGTAATTTTGCTTCAAGTATTGAATTTTGCTAATTTGCAGTTTTCTTCCAGAGGCACAACCACATTTCACTTTTTTCATCTGCTGGCTTCAGGGAAGAGCTCAAATTCACAGGGAACATAAAGGAGGCCATGTAATTTCCTGCTTAAAGGTTTGCAAAACCCTCAGGTTTTACATGTCACAGAGGCTGCAACAGAAGCTATACTTCAGAAGCTGTTATTTTTGGCAGCAGCAAGAGGTCATAGTTTGGGGAGAGGGTGGGGTTACTGAAATCTTTTAAGGTATGGCACTCTTTCATCCCAACTTGGATTCATCACACAGAATCGCCTCACAACATTTCTACAGAGAAGAGGGGACCTGCAGCTTCTGCCTACCACCCTAACAGGAATTATAACGATCTGTGAAAAAGTCTAATTTTCTGTAAAAAAGCTCAGCATCTGCTTCATTTTCTCTTATGGTTATTTTTAGGCACCCCTGACACCAAGAAAATGTCACTGCAGAAACATCCTACAGCTACCATGACTTGTAAAGAAACAGCTAATTCAGCTTAAACTAGACAGCTCGCTGTGGAGAGTAACATAACAACAGCAGCTCACTGCTTGATGAAAGCAGTCTTGGAGGATTTACCTCCATGAACACAAAAGGCTCTCAGTTCAAAACTAGCTCTGGCAGATTCACCTTGACTGAAGTCCCTCTGGTAACTAAATTAAAGATATGGAGGCAGGTTTTATGCATGAAGTTGAATTTGTGTGTGTGTAGGAGCACTGACATAAAACCTAGTACAAATTGGTGTTCTGGCAGGTAACAGGGTTACCAGCTGATCAGCTGGTCAGCTCCTTACAGAAAAAAAAAAAAAAAAATAAAAAGGTTTGTGTACAACACCCAGTATCAGGTAATTCTGTCTGAGAAATGATACCTATGCTGCACTTGCAGATATTTTTCTTCAGATGGGGAAAGGGAGTGCTCGGGTTTAGTTAAATGAGCTAATTCATAAATACTAATTTTCGAGCAATCACAAAAAATATACTTCATTTTTAAGGATGTTAGAGTTTCATGGGGCACTGGACTTACAAACAAGAAGGGGCAAACACAAATTAAAAAATTAAGAACCATTTCTGAGGTACTGACAGGTTTATGTATACTTTATATAGATGTCAAACATGTAACTAGACAGCTCTCCATCCTAGCTTACCCTTGTTTTTTAAACTGTGATCCTTGTGGGTCCCTTCCAACATAGGATATTCTATGATTCCATGACTGATCAGTGGCAGGACTCACCCAGTGTGGGTCTATAATTTTGAATGCTTAACAAAATCCAAAAGAATGGTCATGTGCTAATTTACACCATGACACACATTCTGTAAATACAGAAATGTACTAATCACTGAATGAACTACTATAGTTCCTTCAGCTGGCAGCAAAACACATGGCTGTGGACCTGCCCAGTATAACTTTGGTGGAAAAATCCCATGTGTACAAAGTCACTTAGCATTTATCATATCAGAGTTACAGTCAGTAAAATAATACAAAATAAATGATGCACATGTTTTCTCTCCTGTCATAAGAAAAATAGGAAGATACTCCCAAAACCTCTCAAAACCTTGCTGCAGTCAGTCCTCTGGTACAAAAAGCAAAGACATAACCCATTATTCCTGACATTTTTAATTAAGACAACAAATGAAAATAATATCTCAAGTGAAACTCTCTTTGTACATCATAAAACAACATCAAAGAGCACAAACAACCTTTGTGGTTCACCCTTCCACATGCTCTTGCTCTTGCAGTGCCCTACAGAAATGGGGTTAACACAGGGTTTCTGGAACAGTGCACTCATCCTCCTTTCTGTTTTTTCACTTCATTTTCTCACAAAGCTGACCAGAGGGAAGGAACACAGTGCTGCGATTACTCTCTTCAAGGTCTAATAACAGCCGTGCAATATATCACTTTAAAATACATTTTTTTAAATGAACAAGTTGCCCTCGAGCCTGAAGACTGGTGAAATCTCCCATGTTAGATCAAACCAGCGCTTCTGGTGTCAGCCACAGCCCCTGCTGTGAGTGCTCCTTTGAAGTGCTCACAGGTAGGGGCAGCTCAGCAGAGAATGCCCTGCTGTGCTAAACCAAGGAGCCTGAACCCAGAGATCTTATTTTCTGCTTCTTCTGGAAAAAAATCCTGCTGAGCTGCAGGCATATGAATTCAAATAGGAGGCCTATAGGTACATTAGAAATATTGCAATTGATTAAATGACATTTTGCATGGGAAAGGAGCTCAGATTTAAGCCAGGGTCTTTTTGTCTAAGTATAACAGGGCTATAAACTCAATTTCAACCTGTTTTTAAAGCTGGTGGCTTACTTTTGCTGTGGGAGTGGGTTTTAACTACATCTGAGACTGAAGATGTGGCATCACCTGCCTCTAAAGTAGATACAGAGATGTCTCTAAAGTAGATACAGAGATGTCTCTCTGCATTGAGAAACAACTCTTCAAGTCAAGTTCCAGCTAAGCTACAGCAAATGTAAAGCCAGTGTTTTAAGACAGTGTATTTCTTTGTCTGCAGAGAGGAGCTTCAACCCCAGCTGTGAGTGCTTCAAAGGCATAGATTCCACAGCTGGTACTAGAGCTAGAATTAAGATGCCAGCTTCAACATATGCTAGATTTCATTATCTGAAGTTTTTCATCATCATTTTTATCAATGTATACATTTTAATAAATTGGAAGGCATCTATAACACTAATTTGCAATTTTAAATACAGCTAGACTCAAAAATATTATTTAGATGAAGGAGACATTTTAGAATTTGTGAATTATTTACATTTTTCAGAAGTTATCCTTTTCAAAGGATCAGACATATACCTCCTGTAGTTTGGTAAGGTGCTGAATGTAAGAAAGACTTGCCTTTATTAGCTCATCTAGCTAGAACTTTCCTATGATCAGTCAAGGCTCTGAAATATTTATGCCATATACTGAGGAATGATTCATATCCTAGCCAAGTACAATGTTCAAGCTGCAAAAAGGCCAGTGCTACTATACAGAAAGATGGCATTATTTCCCAGAATTTGTTCTGAAATAACTAAAACACTTCAAGCACACAGCTTGGCATGTGAAGGGAGAGCCAAGAGTGAGAGTGCAGCTTTTGCCACCCTGTAAGAGTGGCAAAGCAGGTGAGAACAGGCTCCTCATCACAGTCACTGTATCCAGGGGAAGCTTGGCTCACGCTGGGCTAGAGCACAGATTTCAGAATATTGCTTAATAGAAATCCCACTGATACATACTTCAATAATATCTCCTAGATTAATCCACAGACACACCCCCCCTCCCCTTATCCCTGACCCACAGATAATGTGGTTCTGTCGTTCTCCATCTCCTGAGTGTGGAGCCTAAACAAAGGATGTAGAGGTAGGCAAGGGACAGAATAGGAAAACTCCTGCTGGTCCATTGTCTACAGTGTGTATTGAGCCAATAGGACTGGAAAAATATGTTAAGAACTGGCTTTTTGGAGGCTATCAATTCCATTTTTAGTCATGGCGTTCGTTTCATCTGAATTGAAGCGTACTTCAGAGTTTGCCCTTTTATTTTTAATGAAAAATCTAAGTCAATAATTTACAGCCTTACTGGCAAAAAGATATCTTAAAAAAATCCTTAAGATTTTCTTGGTGAAATAGCTTTATTTTGCCTTGTCTGAATTATTTCATACACAAAGCATTCTTGTGCATTTGGTTTTGTTTATGTGTTTCCTGTCCTTCAAAATGAAATGAAAAGGGACAAAAATGTAGAGAATGAGATGAAATCAGGAACAAGTGTGAAATTAAACTGGAGGCAGCTCGAAGCTTCCTGAGAATCCTTTCTGCATACTCATTACACCTCCCATTTCCTCCCTCCTTCTCTAGGCAAGAGGGAACATTCCATTTTATTAGCCCACGATGAGAAGCAATACAATGTTTGCTATCTGGCCAGGCTGGAATTACTGTCAATTCTGCTGCTCTGTGCAAGAGACATTAAAGAGCATCTCTTGTTCCATACTGGGGTTTACATTTTGTCTGCAGCTATGAAGCTTTTCCAGTCTTTTTAACAAGGGCAGTACAATGTCTTTGGAGGGATTATATGGTTGCCCTTTTCTTACTGCAACTTAAAGTATAATGGAGAAGCATGGAGTAACTATAGTGCTGTAATTAACTGGAGTGGCTCTGCTGATGTTATTAACCATGAGCATATAATTCAAGTGACTTCTGAATAGCCATAAAGCCCCAGGAGTGACATACAGCTCCATATTCACTTCATAACCATCTGTTATTATCAAAATATGTTGGATTTTCCAGTTTATGGTGAAAGTTTTAAAGTAATGCTCTCTGTGAGATGTTGGAAAATGCCAGACCATTTTCTAGATGGTCAGTGACTGGGGAATTAGGCAAAAATTATAATACATTTGTACGAAATATTAGTTTTTATTTTACTCTATCAAAGCAAATACATGCTTGTAATTCTTATTATCCTTTTTTCTCTCTCCAATGCAATATTCTTTTTCATTCTAATTCTTCATTCTGGGCAATTTACGTACATCTGACATAGCTGTAGCCTGCATTAGGGAGAAGTGGAAAACATACAGTTCAAAGCCATTATGACTCTGCCTGCCCTGTGGTGCAGAGCTCAGCTTGTGAGAGTTGTCATGGCTCTATTAAGGTCAACATTCCAACAACTGGTAGAGCATCTGATGCTCCTATGGTTTTGATCTGACACATTCATTATTTCCTTCCCATCTGCTTTCCTTTACATGCTAAACATTTCTATTTCAATAACTGTGTGCCTAGAATTTTACCTTTTAATTCACACAAGCACTTAAAAGTGGGACACAATCAGATCTAGGACTGGAGTTTGAGCCTAAAGTAACCAGAACTGGTTTATTACAGGTGTCTGAAGGGTGTTTGAGGTTAAGTGAATGCTGCTGCTGCTATGGACAAAGAACCTGTGTTGGTTTGAGGCTGTATTATAATTATTACCAGAATCAGAGTTAGTGTAAAATTCTCAGAGAGTAAGCAGTAAGATGGTTGATGAATGACAGTGAGACCCATAGGGATGACAAATGTGACTCTACAAATGGATATGGTTTGTTGAGACACAGTAGTGTCTGGGGCAGAGGTAAGGAATTAAATGAGCATGAAGTGAATTAAATATCATGGTAAATTTTATTGGACTGGTAGAGCTTGGATAAAAACTGTCCCAAGGGATGCAGAATCAGGAGTCAAGGGAATTGATAGAACTGCCAGAGCAAGGGCTTTGCCAAGCAGTGACAGCCAGATTCAGGGTCCAGATCAGACAAATTCATGGCAGTGAGGCAGGGGCAGGGTTAACATGGGGGGTCAGTTTTCTGGTCAGGGTTCTGACCTTGTCTGATGGGGGTAGGAAAGGTCAGATACAGCACCGTGGTTATTGGGCAGGATCAAAATCATGCTGGGAAGTCCTTTGTAGGATGGGGTGTCAATCAACAGGGTCCATGAGCAGACATTGGCATGGCCTTGGCTGAGCTGGAGCCTGGAATTTCTGTGAATTCATTGTGCAGGGCCTGACAGCCCCCTTGGACTGAAATGGGATCCTGGGCCAGGGTGGTGGGCTGGTCAGAGCTTTAAAGGACTATCAGTGTGCTCAGGGTCCTGCAGCAAAAGATGAGTGGTGACAAGAGCCTCTGACAAGAACCACCTTTTGGCTTCAGAATTGGGGTTGAGGCTAAAGGCATAGATTTATGAGATAGCTTTAAACTGTGTCAGATAAACCCCCAGAATTAGGATGTGGGCTGACAACAGTAGCATGGTGGTTAGGTCTATGAAAGGCTTCACTCAAACACAGTTAAGGCTAAGTTTCACTCAGGGAATAAATAAATATAATAAAAGGCACAGATTATTTCTAAATCAGTATACACTAGGATGAGAGCTGTGAATTAATTTAGCTGCCTGTTGGGTTGCACAACAATGGCAAAAAAGAAAAATGAAGATAGATTTCTTGAGTTTTTTACTTCTGGGCATGAACAGGAATAAGTTGCAGATTGATCTAAAGCAAGGATGAAGGGCTTACCTAATCTTCTTCCTTCAGAAAAATAGATGGGGTTTTGTGTTTGTCAATTTAGCATGGGCAAATACTGAACGTGGATCCCCCTTCCAAAGAGGTTTTGGTTGTAATTGACATTATTGAGTGTTAGATATTAGTAATACTATGTTTGAAGCTGACACCAACGTGTCAGCTTTAGCAAATCTGTTGAACTAGATGGAAAATTATCCAGTCTTTCACAGGACTTTTCTGAAGCCACCCCTTTGGGCACACAATCACAGTAAGGCCAGCTGGGTACAGGAGCAGAGATCTTGGCCTCGAGAGTAAATCAGCTGGTTTCATTTGGAGCAGCCTCAGGGACAAGCAGCAGAGGCTGCACTTTTACTGTGCCAGTGGGTTAGCTGAAAGTAGGACAGTGACACATTACACAGACAGTGAAGAACCTCTGAGTCTGGTGTGGTAATAGGCAAGGCAGAAGAGGATAAATGGTGCCTTCCTTTTGACTCTCCCAGATGTCTTTCCCTAGGTTTGGTCCCATATTTTAATGGGAGAAAGAATACCAACAATATTAATTTTGGACGTATATTGAATGAAACTTTCAATTTTTTGTAAATGGATTAAGTTTGACTCCAAAACAGAGCATAACTCTTTTCAGCTTTCAACAAAGACACTGGTGAAGTATCTTTTTTCCTGCAGTGAAGCCTATCAGTTCTCATTTGACCAACTTTCCCAGCATAAGTTTCTATTTACAGATATTTTTCACACACTTGTTTGACATTGCATGGATGAAGTCCCAGGAAGCCAGGAGCTGGGGTAGCCAGCAGCATGAGCAGCCGTGACTGCTGCAGCATTTACACCTCCAGAGTGGGTCACAAATGTGGCCAAAAGTGAGGAGAGGCTTAGTCTGGGATTAGTCAGGAGCAGATGCCGCTTGCAATGCAGGACAGGTCAGGAACATGAGCTTTTATGACAAGATGGATAATTGAGAGGGAGGAAGGGAGAATTGTTCTGAAGAGGAGTTTTGTGGGTTTTTTATTTTCAGAGGCACCTTGCTACAGCCAGAGAAAAGCTACTCTTCTCAAACATGAGTGCTGACACTGAGTCAATAGCAGGTTAATTCAGCCATGTAATTTATATTTTAAGACCCCCAGCCTGAGTGATATGAATGTTTAAATAAGTAAATATAATCTATTCAGCAAAGTCTCTTCACTTTCTCCCCAATTAAGCCTTTCTCATATTTGATTTTTCAGTGTGAGTTCTACAGATTGCTAGATCAAGACATCAAAACACTATGAAATTTACATATAATTAATAAACACAGTTTTCCAGTCAGAAATCCCCTGCAGAAACCTCTGGCTTATGATTTGTTGTTCTCCCCAAAGAAATTTGTGTTTAGGAAATGCCAGCAGCTGTTTTCCTAAAAAAAATACAATGAGATAATTTAAAAAATGAAAAATAATAAAATTAATTATTTTTGTTTGTGTTTTGCTGATGATCCAAAAACTCCATCAATATGCTTATAAAAAAAAAATGAAACAGCTTTGAAGGTACTTTCTTGCTTTCATTTCTACTTGGAAGAATTCCCGCTATACTTACCTGTAATACAGCATGGGAGCCATTCCTGTGATAACACTTGAAGCAATCATTTTCATCCTCCCTTAAACTGGATTTCATTGGCAACCTGTAAATACAGTGTGACGCTGTTGGACACACAGATACTAAGGATGTGGATATAGGTTTAGGGGACAGTAGCTGTGCCCAGTGTACCCTGCTCTTTTCACTAGGCACATATTTCTCCCCAACCTTGGGCAGGGTAATTTTATTCTCCCTGGACACTAAGAGTCACATTCTAGGCTGTGTTCTGTGTCTGTGAGGGAGGGATCAAGGACTTACATTATTACATTTATATGCAGATTAGTCCACCTCGACTCAGAGTGAAATTAAATTAAAAGCTGCTTACCTGCTAGCTCCTTCCTGACAGCAGGTAGCAAGGAAGAACAGACATGGCATTTTCTTCAAGTTCTGCCTTGTTACTTGCCTGTCATATGCAGTAGGTAGGCTCAGGTTGTTTCATGATTTGCTGTGGTAGAGAAGCAGTAAGCCATCGACATGATGGGAACAAGGAGGGAGTGTTGATCCAGGCACTTAACTCTAAGCCAGTGTCTGCGGAAACAGTAGGTTTGCCTGGGGCTGTGGGGCAGATTGCCAGACTCTGGCCTCTGGTATGTGCTAGAAAGATCTATACATGTAATGACAGCACCCCTGAGGTTCCCTGGCACCCATCCCCTGAGACACAGTCTCATCTGCTGACTTCTTGTTTGCTCCCAGGATGTCGCTCATCCATGGAAGAGGGAGATAATAAACTCCTCTGACTACTGAGGCTGGGATTCCTGGGTATTCCTTAGGTGGGTGAAAATAGTAGAAAACTAGAAGGCTTCAACTTCTATTTTCACATGAAGCAGTCCCCAAAATGTCTGCCAGGTCGTAACTCCAAGATTTCAAGGACTAGTGAGAGATTTAAGAAGTTAAATATTTTTCCCTCTGATTTCCCCAGGTCATTTGGGGATTTGCACCCTCCATTACAAGATGCAGGGACAGGGATCAGTGATATACTCTACTGTACAAAATTCAGGAGTAAAAATAACTTGGCAGGTTAGAAACAGAAAAAGTCTGAAAACTGTATGAGAGGGACAAAACAAAAAATAATTTAAAATACATATATGACCATTCAGAAAGACATACACTGTAGGTAGAATTATCTTTAGATAGCATGTTTTCAAATTTTTTTTGTGTCTTCTGAGACTGCTTTTTTTACAAGGACCGTCATGAAAATTAAAACACATTTGTTGCCCATTCACATCTTTTCTCTTCATTCCAGAAGAAATCCTCTATGATTTAGATGTGAAATATCTCAAGGGTTTGCACAGAAGCCAGGGAAGGCAAAAATTAGTGTAGTCATAGTGATGCAACCCTGAACCTCTACAAAGTGTTAATATCATCCCAGGAACAAATTCAGATGAAGCATTGTAATTCAGTGACTTCCATCTCTATGATCATAAGCCACCAGTTCTTCAAAAGCATCTTTTTTTTTGTTTTTACTGTTATTATGTTACTATAAACCACTTTACATGCATAAAGAATTCCCTCAGTCATGTCCACTCAGTTTAGTATTTACCTGCTTGGACTGGAAAATGTGAAAACATTGTCCATATGATAGATTTGGTTCTTTTGTAGTCTTACTCATCTTCTCATAGAATACATGATTTCCAATGAGTTTAGCAAAACTTACTGAGAGGTAATTTTTATTCATTCTTAATAAACATTTTTATTTCAATCCACTGTTTGCCTAATCTCTCTGCTCTATGCTGTGCCATGGCAGAGCTGTTATTTTAGATAAGAAAGTGCTTGGCATAAGAAGCACAGTAGTACAAACAGTAATTACAGGTACCCAGGCCTCCCAGCAGCATTCTCCCAAGTGCCAAATATCTGTGGTTACCTTTCAGGTACCCACAGTCCCTGTCTTGCCTGACATCCCTTCAGCCAGCCAGTCACTGCCTGACAATCTACCAGTAGTTCAGACCTTTGCAATAAAGCAGCTGAGACTCAGTTTATTCTTGCAGAAAAGTCCCTTTCTTTATTCACAAATCTCCTATTTATAGGAAATATCAGAAAGCACTGTTAGACCCAACTGGTTAGCAATGACACTCAGTTCATTGGTTGGTGAATGGCCAGGGTGTACCTCTGTCAAATCTCTCTATATTTTGTTAGTTTGTAGGGGGATACAGTATGGGTAAATGAAGGTGGTATAGAATGTAAATCTTATCCCCCAACAAGTTGCAACTGGACCAGTTACTAAAGATTAGGAGCAGGCCTGATCTTAACAGGCCACACCTGTAGCCAATAAGAACAGTGGTATAAAAGAGTGGGTTGGTGGGATCCAGAGTCAGATGGTGGTTACTGTAAGGGCCAGGAACAGTTGGTGCTTAGAGGAGCTGACTGTGAGAAACGTTGAGGAGGTATGAAACTCTGGTGATATGGAATCCTTGTACTATAATGATAGTAGAACTCTTGATATATAAGACAACATAGTTTATGTGTTTTGTTCACTGATTCCCATGGAATAGATTTCTTGTTTATTACAGGTGCAAACAGTTTTCTTACCAGAATAGCTTGTTGTATTAACTGCTTTCATTCTTATGATTTTTCATGTGGGAAGTTAGCTAGCTGCACTTAGAAGAAGTAACAGGCCAGCTGGTAATTCAGCAGAGTAAGGCCTGATTGTATAAGACCTTTCTTTCTATTTGTATGCAACATCAGACTATAGGAACCTGGCTAAATTTGGGTTGTCCTGTGGTCCAGGAGTTTAACTGGATCATTCTTGTTAGTCTCTTCCAATATGCTGTGGATCCTTTAAAAGCAGGTTAGTCTCAAATGTATGGACTTGAGGTGAGAGATGCTGTCATTAAGCAAGTACATATTATGAATTAAGCAATAACACTGTCTTGTGCAATGCATACCATTAGGGAAACACACAGGAAGAGTAAAGCAAGGAGGGGGCAGGCTCATTGTTCTAACCACTTTATTCAGAGGCAAAGTTTTCATGACGCACCTCCCCAAGAAATCTGTGCCATGTGGTTCAGATTATATTGCAGCATTTGGCTTGAAATGACCCATACTATTCCACCACTGTGTGAATATGTTTTATCTTAATCAGTACAAAAGTCGTGGGAAGAAAACCATGCCAAACACTGAATCTTTTCCTGGCATTTCTTTGCAAGGTGTGGTGTCATGCACAACAACAAAACCAAATATCGGTTTCAGAGGAGCAATGGCCTAAAGTGACATTTTTCTGTCAGAATTTGCAATTGAGACTGAGTGAAATATTTTCCCCTCCTGGAGGATTTCAGGCTTTTGGCTTGAAGCATACCTTGTAGAGAGTCAACCTTTACTTCAGCCACGATGGCTTACCATTTGTTCTCTTTTTCTCTCATCCAGTGCAAAGTCACCTGTCTAGGATTCATTACAACACTTCCACGTGAGATGATGCTGTATTACAAAAAAAGTGTAGTCTGTGCATCCTACCTGTCAGCCTGAATACCTGTATCTGGTCAGCCTGAATACTGTCCTAACCAGTAGTAGAGAAGTGGCATTCATAACATTCACCAGGCACTTGACTCCCTGATAAAGCTAGTTTCCATGTCTTCTACAGTTGTGTATGTGGAACTAGAGTTCTGCACCCAGTTCTGGAGTCCCCAGCACAGGAAGGACATGGACCTGCTGGAGTGAGCCCAGGGGAGGCCTCCAAGATGAGCAGAAGGATGGAGAACCTCTCCCATAAGGAAAGGCTGAGAGATTGGGATTGCTCAGCCTGGAGAAGAGAAGGCTTTGGAGTGGCCTAATTGCAGCCTGATGGAGCCTACAAGGAAAATGGAGAGAGATTCTTTACAAGGGCATGTAGGAACGGGATGAGGGAAAATGAAATGGCTTCAAAGTGAAGAGAAGAGGTTTGGATCTGAGATTAGGAAGAAATTTTTTAGTGTGAGTGTAGTGAGGCACTGAAATACATTAAGTATTTGTGGATGCCCAATCCTGGAAGTGTTCAAGGTCAGGCTGGATGGGGTCCTGGGCACCCTGGTCTAGGGGAAGCTGTCCCTGCCCACAGCAGGTTGGCTGGCACTAGATAATCTTAAGATCTCTTCCAATCCAAGTGAGTCTGATTATATGATTCTTGCAAGGAGTTGCCACTTTGCAGTTTGGTACTACAGTATCTTGTTTCTACTTGACATTTCTAAAATCTAAATTTAACCATTACAACAATTAATTGCTGTTCAAAATGTTTGTGTTTCTGTGGGGTTATCTGAACTGAGGGCATGCAGATTGGTTTCTGTATTTACATATAGCATTGTAAAGGTTGCCAGGGAAACCAGAGCACTCTTTTAGGAAGAAGAGAGTAGAAATTAATTGTGCCAATCATGAATTCTAATTAGTTTTGCAAGTGGTCAGTTACATAATTTTGCTAACATAATAGAGCCTTTAATATTTATTATTGTGTTCCTAGCATTTACTTTAGGTAAAAAGAACAGCACAAGTGTCCTCCAACATGGCACACTTAGAGGTCTGTAGTAGTTTAAGTGTGGTAATCAGAAGAGCATCTGTTTTACAGAGTACTTATTGTAAGTCCCAATAGTGAGTACAATGTTGCCATGGATGATCTTATTACTGATTCATAGAACTGACCTTTAAAAATTAAAAGAACAGAAAAAGCTCCATTTTAAGGCAGTAGTTGGGATTATATAAAAGTGGTCAGGCCTTTGTCTTGTACCTGGATGATATTTTTATGCCAGTGTCAAAACTGTGATCCTGAACCCCCTGTGATCGGCTGAAAGGTCAAATGGCTCTTTCCCTTCTTTCCTGTAATCCCTACCTGCTGCTGTGCCTGCAGCAGGCTGCCCCTGGCTGGGGAAAGATGGAAAGCAAATAAGGAAGCTTGTGGGCTGAGATAGACATGGTTTAGTAAGTGAAGGAAAGAAAAAGAAAGAAAGCCTGAAACAAAACAAGCGGTGTGAAGGCAATAGCTGAGCAGTGGCTGTCTTCCAAAAAGAAAAAAAAAACACTTGTTGTTTTGTTGTTTTTTGGGGGGTTTTTGGTGGTTTTTTTTTTTTTTTTTTTTTTTCTGAGTACATGCTGTGCAGTGCGGGATATCCCTGCAGACTACAGCCAAAAGAGAGTCTGTTGTCAACACTGCTCTGGTCACAGATCCACAGTACAGCACCCAACACACTGCTCTCAGCACCATTAACTCCATCCCAGCCAGAGCTTGTACAGCAAAAAACATCTGACGTACCTGGGGAGGTAACTGTGCCTCTCCAAAACTCTCCTGTTGTCCTCCTGCATTCAGTTGCAGCATTCAGGAACAGGAATATTTGGGCTCACCTTTTGGGAGCTCCAAGCCAGAGGATGAGGACTGCAGGGTATTCTGGTGAGAAGCCTTCATCACCTGCCCAGGCACTGTGCAGGAAACCTCCCCTCCTCCATCAGCACATTAGCAAACTGTAAGGGAAGATCCAAGGGGTGCAGGAGCCCATACTGGGTTCCTGCACCTCTTTCTTTTCAGTGGAGACCAATTATCTAAGCAAGACATAGTAACAGTCACAGTACAAAAGCTAAATACCTTCTCTGACTACTAGATTATTTCATATAAAAGATGGTGGATAGCTGTCCTTCATTTTTCCTCAGAGGAAAGTGTTTCCAATGCTCCCAGCTGTGTACTGCAGGCACTGGCTGCACCTCCTCTGCAGCCTGAGCAGCCACCAAGGCTCATTTCAGGCAGCTGCTCTGTGCTGACTGGAGGCAGGTCCCTGTTCAGCAAGCTTGAGATTTCAGACCCTGCTTTGAGGTGTCCAAATTGACAGGCACCAGCCAAAGAAGTTCAATCCAAGATCTGGAAAAGACCTACAGCCCTCTTGAGCAGCATCTCAGGCCAGGCAGCATACACCAGGAGCCCAAAACAGAGAGGCACACCTGTGTTCAGCCAACTTTGAAATCCAAGCTCATCAAGAGTGACCTAGCCCAGTCAAGCCAGGTTCCTAATCTCTCTTACTTGCAGGTATAATTTTCAAAAATGAACCTTCTTCTATGCACTTCCTTAGAAGTTCTTGACTACGTTAACTGTTGTTAGATTTAAACTATGTCAAAGTTAATTCTTCCCTCCTGATTGCAGTTTTGCTTAACCTGGTCCACAGCAGAGGTGGCTAAACCTCCTCCCAACCCAAACCCTGCTATGAAGTAAAAGCATCTATAGACATAGATGCGACCAGAAGACAAAATGAACAGTACAATGCACTTTCAAACCAACTGAAGGACCTTGTGATTGCCAAGTGGCCCACAGTCCAATCACACCAACACATATGGTACACATATCACCTTCAGTAGCTGTTTCAGCAAACAGAATGGTTTCTGAATGAGAGCATCCCTTACTAGCCACCCTGGTAAAATTTATTTAGAAAATAGCTATAAGCAATGGATTGATATAATCAGAGTGCTAAATAGTATGATCCTTTTGTTGTTTTAAGTAGCCCATAAAATATAATGTTGATCTCTTTCAACAGTAGTAATGGAAATGCAAATATGAAATACAAATGTGGTTATCTCTCCACAGACCTGAGAGGTGCCCGTTTTTCAAAGTGGGGACTGACCCCCTTTAGATGTCCACAGTCAGCACAGAGATGCATACTCCTTGTTTTATTCCTTTCCTTCTAGAAAAACTCCTTTTACCTTCAGCTTGTTGTTTTATCTCCATTTTTCAGTTGCATCCACCTATTTTCCCTTGGTTTCTGCATCATTTGAACGGGGACTAATTTTACAATTGTGCCTCATCTGTCACAGTAGGACTGTTCTATGATAGGAGCACTCAAATATATCTGCAAAACCAAATAAATATGCAAATAACTGTAAAAATAAGTAACAATAAAACCAAATAACCAAAATTATGTTTAAGCAATTCTGGCTATTTTGGGCCAGATTAGGCAATTTAAAGTCTGTCATGAAGAAGGATTTGACATGAATACAGCAGAGCCTTTGCAATGTAGCAACTGATTGAACAAAACATCTGGCAATATTTCAGTGTTTCATGCAAAGTATTGCAGTCAGAGGAGAGCTAGTAAATATGATCACTACTTTTCTTCTTGTTGTTTCACTGTTGAAACAGAAGAGAGACAATCAAAATAAGAGGAAGTGGACTTTTGTCTCTTTTTATCATCTGTACTTAGCCAACTTTTATTCCTAACAAGTCAAATTTACTCTGGTAACAATCCCCTTAAATGCTGTGAAATAAGTAAACTTTCAAATTGAGTATCTTAAAATTTACCTAATAACTTAATGGTTCTTGGAAATTATAAGATCTTTGAAACAGACACTTTTATGCAATCAATTCATCATAAATTAAGCATAACATTGCAACAGAACAATAAAGATAAATTCAGTTGACTTTAATGTAAATGTTATTTCTGTTTCTCTAGGTGCTCCATAACAATTGGTCAGCATTTAAATATGAGTCAATCTTGGCCTAAAATGAAGTCTGTCCTCACTTTTTTGCTCCGATATTTCTTCTGGCCATATATAATGTAATTGAATCTTGAGAGGAATGGGTGTTGTTGCTCTGTCTATGCCTCTAGTGCGCACTATCACAAACACACAGCTTAGAATTTTGTATCTGGTCAGTCTGGTATGAGTGTCATAAATGGAAAAACTTATAGAACGTACCCAGCTAAATGAAGTTCTACATTTTAAGTAAAAAGAGAGGAAAGTGTTCTAAATTGCATTAAAGAAAATCCCACATTTTTGCAGGAGGAAACAATGTTGCTGTGGTGTTGACCAGAGAATGAAGAAAATTCCATGAAGGAAAGATGCTTTGACCCTATAATTAGGGGATTTAAAAAATGGCATAACAATATTCCAAATAAAAATGGTGAAAAATACTTCTTTGAAAGCAAGGTCAGGATTTTATTAACGTAGAACATGCAGAAGGTCCTAAATGTCCTCATGGCCTTAGCCATTGGAAGTTTTTGATAAATCCTGAGCCATTTATGTTACTGGTCACCAGTAACATGTGTGTATTTCTGATAGACTCACAGAGATATCAGTAAAATCTCAGTGCTGCATCTCACAAAAGGCAAAAACTACGAAACAGACCAAAGGAGCTCCCTGCTGCAGGCAAAGGAGAACCTGCAGAAGGTCACTCTGCAGGCTCATGTTGGGAAATTTGCCATAGGAAGGGGCAGGGAGGAATGAAGTCAATTCAAACACGCAAAAATTATGTTCACCATATGTATAATGCTCATGCAACGGCCTTTTGCAATTGTAATACAGACTGCCTTGGGGGAGCTGCAGGAAGTGTTTTGCAAGGAATGAAACTGTTCTTTTAAAAGACAAAAATTATACATGAATGATAAAGAGCACTGAGATGACAGAAATCAGTTACCTGTTCATATTCGACATGCTCCAGAGGCATATCACTGCAGTACAGATTTAACCACTAATCCAAAATTCTCTATAGCTATAGCAACTGCTCAGGCACACCTCTCCTGCTAAATCCACAGCTGAAAATAAACATATCTTGTATTTCATGTAAAATTTGCATCTTTGCATTTAAGCCCTTTAGTATTTCCATAACAAACTGTCTAACATGTCAGTTAAAAAAATTCATTAGCAATGTGTGCATTTAAATATTGATTAAATTGTGTGTGTGTGGGTGGTTTTTGTTTGGTTGTTTGTTTCAAATAGGTTTTGGAGCATGTTTGGAAAGAAAAACTGAAATCTGACTTGACAGCACTGATTATGGGATCTATGAATTTAAATGGGTTTGGGTAGGTCCAAAAGGACATGACCACCTTTTCATTTGTAGGAATAATTTGCTGGATAATCCTAACTCTTTTTGCTGAAAAGACTCAAATGTCCAGTAGTCAAAAGGTAAAAGCAGAAATCATCTCAGTTTTTGTTTCAAGGATTTATAAATCAGTATTATTTCATCTGAGTAACATGAGGAGTTCTGTTTCTAAGAGAGGCTCAAGGGCAATCAGAACCAGAGAGGCCAAGAGAACTGAGCTCTGTTGTTTTTGTATCTACACCGCTGGTGTTTAGCAACTATTTTACCAGCAATAGAGATCTTGGATAGGTGCCCCTGGGTTTTAATTCCTATTCAGTTGAATTCAATAAGTTCCCTATTCTAATGTAACAAAAACAGTGGATGCAGGAATTCAGTTTCCAGCTTTTCATTCCCTCAGCAGGAAATCATTGCTCTTTTTTCCAAATCACTGAAAAGAAAAAAAAAAATCAGGAAAATATTCAGGGAATGAAAATGTTTGAGATAGAGAAGAAGGAAATAATTTACATATGTGCATTGAAAAGTTTTGAAACTTAGTTTTGGAGCTCTGCTTGCAGTTGCATTTCTTTCCTACTTACTGTTGCTAACAGCAAACTTTGTTCAATTCTGTCAGAGTCAACAGGAAAACAGTAGAATATCACCCAGCAGATTCAAACAGCAGGAAAACAGCTTTGCCAAAAAATAAGTAAGTAAACAAATTATTTTTTAAATCACTGATAAGTAATATAAATAAAATTTTATTATTGATGTGTCCATGCTATTATCACACACTCTAGTACACTCTTGTGTGGTTTAAAGCTTGTTCACTGAGCAGGAAACCATTCAGCTTCACCCTGAGCTCAAAAGCTGCTGCTAATCTAAGTTATTTTGTAATTGTAAGAGTGGGCTAGTTGAAACTCTGAGATTTGTGGTGGTATTTCCCAAACTTTAGGCAATTCCAAGGGTGGATGCTTAGCTATAGCTAAAATGAGTGTGCATTAATGCAGTCTTAATGCGATCCCTGGCCAAATCTTCGTTGCAAAATAGCTTTTGATGTTGCTTCTGAATACTAAGTACTGCTACTGCAGTGATCCACAAATATTGCTGGGAAGGCTGATACAGAGCTACAGTCTGGGTAAATTCTAGGGGCAGTCTAGCTACAGTCCAGTGGGTAAAGAGGGTCATGGTGAGAGAACCAGCACCAGAGTAGGGCTTATGTGGTTCTTCCACACCCAGTATATCTCATATATTCTCCATAGCAGAGGAATAAGAGGATGCAAGAATACCACATCAGGTCTAGGGAAAGTGTTATACTTATTTGGCAGAATGGGAAGGGAGCCATGTGGAGTGGCACAGCTGCACATGGAAAGAGAGTTTTAGCTCCTATCTCCCTAAGGAAATTCATCCCTCCAATAATACACAGAATATGTAAAGCATCAATAAGGCTGTTACAATATTTATATCTACAATGAATGTTTGCAAAATGAGTAGATCTCTCTGCAACAAACTTGGAGCTGTAAGTGAACATAAAATGTAAGGTTTGACCCAAGATTGTTGAATTTCCAAATCTGCAAAATCATTTCTCAAATGCACTCTTTATCCTTGCAACTTTCACTCATTAATTTAAACTGGATTCTTTAGAAGTTTCATAGAACAATGGAAATTTCTAGTATTTAAGGGGATTTTTTTTTCTGTTTTTCTGTATTTAGATCTTGGCCAAACATACATGAAGTAATGAATCCAAATAGACATCGGAAAGGTAAAATTCGTTCACTGCTGAAAAAGGAAGTACTGTAGCCTGTTTCTTACTCAGAGCCAGTAAAAGTCTGTGATAGATCTGAACATTTTAATATCATAAAAATTAAAATGAATTGGTAGAAAAAATGAAAAGTAATGGATATCCACTAAGGGAATACCCACTAATGCAGACAACTAAAACATGTTTGCTTCCACTGTGCACCAAAAAATGTTTGGCTTCATGATGGTATACACTGCAAAAAACTAGGAATAAGTTATTCTCTTGATGCAGACTGAAAACATTAGCTTGGCTTCTAGAAAGAAACTGAGGGAACTTTCTCTTTTCCCTCTGCTGCTACCTTTGAAGGTCTCTCCTCATTTTGCTGTTTGCTGTTCCAAAACAACAAGACAATGACATAGGATCTCTAAACCTGTTTCCATGACAGATTATCGTCAGTAGCAAGCATGTGTTTAAACTACATTAATTTCAAAAGCAAATCACTTCATTTACTTAAATTCTTTGTAAATGATACTGCAGTTCACAACTGTAGCTGAGCTGAAACATTTAATGCAAAGCATATAATATTATCTAACTAAAAAGTTAGCACAGCTAGCCGGATAAATTTATTTGATGTACCATATCTTTATAGTGCTAGGTTGCTTAAATGCATTCAATATCCATACAATATAGAAGATTTAGGTTTATGGCTGGAAAAAGGAGTTCTTGGAAAAATAAAACCCAGCAATCAATCATCTAACTGTAAATCTTTTATTGTTGTGGATAGCTGGCCTTAGCCCAAATGCCCACCATAACTGGTATTTATTCACACGCCTTTTTCATGTCTCTGAAGTGAAACCTGCCTAATCTTTTACTTGGTACTCCAATTAAACCTGTATTATTCAAGAGGCTTGTTTGTCTAGCCCCTCTTTATGCTTTAGGAAGATGCCTGCATACCTGAGCAGGACAAGGCTTTGCATCATAATTTTGGGCAAGACAGTAAAAAAAGTCACTCTGAAAACATCTACACAGCTCTTCCTTGCAGCATTTCCAGCTTCACGGTTTTTTCTACTGAAGTGGTTAGGATACACCCTTGCAGGATCACAGAGTTTATTAAATCACAGCCCACAATTCTTTATCCCTTTCTGTCACTGACTGAAACACCACAGGGACTAAAAAAAACTGTGCACTCATAGATTCAGAGAAGCCAATGGGAACAGATTTACCTTCTGCTTTCCCACTTAAAGGGTCATATTTTTGATGTTGGATTTTTGTTTTATTCCTAACCTGCCACCCTTTTAAACAAAACTTTTTTAGGTTACCATGAAACGTTAATGTTCCCACAAAATGCACACACTGTTTTATTACATTGCAAATTAAAGGGAAGATAATTTTTTTACATTTTGTCCTTTGACTTCAGGCATTCTCTGTCAACTGGCAGAAACACACCCACATGTATGCCTCAGAAATATAACATCTTACTATTATTATAAGTGATAGTCTCTATTTATCAATTTCCCAGGCAAAGCAGCAAAGCAATGAAAAATTTCCAGACTGGATAAAAACATGAGTCCCCTATAACTTGAGGAGACTCTAGCCTGTGCCAGCTTTAAATATTTAGCTTGCAGTGAAAAAAATTATGCCAGAACGTCCAGCTGATTGCAGCTACCATCTTCATTATGAAAATTATATTCTTAAATAACAGGAAGAGTGGTTTGTCACTGGTTTGCACTCCTCAGCTAGCACACAGCAAATCTTTGGGCAGTTACCTTATGTAGAGGGCAGACCCATGGAAAAGCAGCACCAGGGCTGCTCCCTTCACTGACCCAGTGCAAAGCAGGCTTAAGAAGAAAGAAGGCGGATGGAGGTCATCCCATCTCCAGTGATTCATGCAGAACAGAAGAGATGATAAACTGACCTGGACATCAAATTGTAAACTGATATTGGATAGCAATACATCACCCCACAGGCTTGTGTTGAACAGTCCCTTTTTAGCATTAAGCCATGAAATGCATGGGCAATAGCATTGATGTTTATCACTGTAACTCATTTTTTATTGTTGAGGATAAATCAGCCACGCTTGTTTTATGAACAGAAGTACAAAGGCTACAAATTAAGACACTGCCTTTTTATTATTATACTGGTATCACCTTTAACTGGGTTTACATCTGATTAGCACCAGTATAACTGAACAGAAAATCAGACAAGTAGCTTGCATGAATAAGTCTCCTTCCCCGTCACCCAGAAATGATCCTGCAAGCAGAGATTAAAGTACTGCCTATAAATGAGCATTCAATGCCATCTGCTGGGGTACACAAAAATATGCAGTACCAGGCTCACAGGACCAGAGTGACAAATGCAAAAAGGGTGTTTAGGCAGAAACTTGCTTCTTCAAAAACACAGCTGTAAGGGAGGGTTGTGGGATGCTGGCTGTCCTTAATACCCTTCAGCTATGGGGTACAACCCCTGGACAAGAAGTAATTCTGATTTTAACTCTCTCCTTAGCATAAAAGTGTTTCAGTGCACAATTATCCCTTTTTTCCTAAGCATTACAACACGCGGTAATTATTTGTTATTGGTTGATCGTGATAGAAAGACTTTCATGCTCTGCTTTTGAAATCAGGTCATTATGTAGCCAGAGATTCAAGATTTGTGAGGTTACAGGCAGGCTAAGGATTGAAACAGTCCAGAATGAGAGCACATACTGGGCAAGGTCATACTCATGGCTGTTTTGCATTAAAGAGTCACTGGGTTAAATGTGTAAATCAGGTGAAGTGCAGAAGTTGGGAGTCTTTGTTGAGCAGCTCTTTGGCCCTGTAGCTCGTGCTCTCCTGGTTGTACCTTGGGACAGCTTCATGGGCAGACAAACACCACTGAGAACAGTTTGTAGCCTGAGAGCTGGAGCGTTCCCAGATTTGGGATTTTCTTCTGCTACGAAGAGAACAAAACACGTTTCTATTCACAGAGGGATTTCCAGACCAGGGGTCCCAGAGATCTCAAAGTTCTGCACCAAGAAGCAAAACTCAGGAGAGAGACAGGAGTTCAAGCACATCCTTTTTTGGGGGTTTTTGGGGGGGCGGGCTTAGATGTGCTCATGATTGTGAATCCCATTTCCACGCAGCTACTTCCTCATGCATTGTACAGGTCCACAAGCCCCTGGGTGGACCTGCTTCATGTCCTTTTCTCCATATCTCTAAAATATTGTAAATTAATACTCTAAAAACTGCAGTTGGCAGACTTTATTCCTTTATATAAGTTACTAGCTACTGTTATAATTTACAACAGAATGGGACCTGCTGACAGCTTTTCTCCATTTTATACAGAAAAGAGAACTATTCCTGCTAACACCTTTAATTCTGTAAGTACCACATGTTTGTCCTAAAATTTTACTTTTTTTCACTTCCTGATATATGTTAATATCATCTTGGCTATAATACTAACAAAAAATGCAATCATCACTGGTTTTTAATGCAAAATAAGGCATAAGAATTGTAAATTATAGATGAGAACTTTTACCTTTTTTTAGTGGAATCTAGACTGGTGAAGTGACTCACCAATTCTCCATTTATGGGCTGAATCTAAAATACACCTTTATCATAAGATCAGGTAAAAATAACAGGAGTCAGGCTGAACAAGGATGTAAGTCATAAATCTCAAGATTAAATATGTAAGCAATACAAATGAAAGGTGAAAAGCAAACAGAGGACATTTCAATATCTTTCCATTTGTATTTGAAATCTGGGTTTGAGTTTCAGTTCAGGCACATAAGAAAAGACTGAAAATACCTTTTAAATCACAAAAATATGAAAATAAAGCACTGTAATTTCTGTGTTTTCATAAGGAAGTTGGACAAACAAAGGATGACTAAAGAAGTTTGATGCAATCAATACTTATCTTCAGATTTCACAGAATGATTAATAACAATCAGATGCTCTATGGCATTAATTCCGAATAGAATGCAAAAACAGCACAGAGCAGAATTAGGACAGAATGGTCAGGAAATTATTTACTTATGCTAAGACACTTAAAGAATTATTTAAGAAATTTCTGAGATATTAATTTATTCTCTTTGGGAATTCTCCAGAGTCCCGAGTTTCTAAAATTATGGAAAAGAACAGTGGTAACCACAATTTCTTCCAAGAAAGAAAGCAAATGCTGAGGATTTATTTGGACCTGGAAAGATTATTAAACAAAGTCAATCTGAAAGCATATTTTGGAAATAATAGGTCTGATTATGTAAAGAATTGTCAGTGTGACATGAAGAACATCTCATCAATTCCTCAAACTAAAAGTAATTTCCTTTCCAGCAGAAATACGACTACAATAATGAGAAAGAAAACAGTAAATATTATATATATTGCTTTTTATTAGGCCTCTGAAATTTCCCAGAAGACATTCTCACAAGTACATGCCTGGTCTAGATGAAAATGATTTCATCTAGATGAAAGTGCTTGCACAACTGATTGAAAAAATAGCCACTCTCAGCCTAGCTGACAATATTGATATTGAACTGGAAAGAGTGGTGCAGAGAAGAATCTGAAAACCCAGGTACCTGCAGGGTCTGTCCAGGGTGTTGGGGACATTTTTGTGTACTGTGATAAAGACAAACCTCACCCTGCAATGTACTGTAAAGAACACTTCTGGAAGGTCTGCCTCATGTTGTAACAAAGATGTTTACAACATAGAGTGTGCTCACAGGAAAGTAACACTGGGGATATGAGATTCAAAGTCTTTTAAGTTGGTTGACAGTCCAGGAAAGATTTAAAGTATATTTGCTTAGTGAGGATAATAAAAAAGTATATAATTATAGGCATTAGTATAATAAAATTTGAAATAAAGGTGGATAGTAATCAATTTATTTCGTGTCCTTGGAGAGTAAAACAAATTGGCTTCAATTCTAGCACTCAAGAGAAAAAGCATGAGCTGAAAGGGAAGTTAACTGAAGGGTAGAAGGTACATTAGGAAGATATTGATTCTCCATTATTAATGAGAATAAAACAAACATCAGGGAATAAATTTGAGAATCAAATAAATTTGAGAATAGAAGAAACATCAAAGAAGACCCAAGTGCATGGATGGACCTACGCTGTTGGTAACAAAATGTGACTTGTAGAGGCATGGGGTACCCTCAGTTGAGATTCCTCAGCAGCAGCATTGGCTCTGTGCTGAAGGAAGGCAGCAGTTGTGTTTCAGTGAGTGAACAGTGAAGATGAAGGATGCAGCAGCACTCCATAACACAACCTTGAACAAACCTACACAAGTGTAAAGACACATCCAGAGACATCCTGAGTCACTCTCAGCACCATATTTCCATGGACTCCACTCTTCAATACATAACTCACTATCACTATCACTTGGACTGCACATTTGTTAGCACAAATTCCCCAAAACACTGAATGTTTTTATTTTGAAGTGTGACATTTATTATGAGCTAGTTAAGATATTCTTGCAAGTAACATATGTAAACAGTCAGTACAATACAAATACCACATGGATAATATTATAATAAAAGATACAGTTTCAAATGTCTGCAATGATCATAAATTAAACACTCTCATTATATTTTCAAGAGCAGAGAGGCAAAATTCAGAGAAACATTTAAGCTGTCTCCCAAATGGCTACTTCATGAATCTAAATTAAAAATTGAGGCACTCAAACCACTTCCTCAACCACTTTCCAACCTTTCAGTTTCTGTCAGAAAATTTCCCATGCACCAAAATGTCTGGTTATGGCAATCATGTATTTCCACACTGAAATCAATGTTGAACTTAGATTTATTTGTATTATCTGTATTTCTCCTCTTCTCTCCAGAGTGAATACTTAACAATGAAGGGCAAGAGTGACTTCCAGCTTTCCTCTGAGCTATCTGAGGAGGAAGACAATATGTATGAGACTGTAAATTCTTCAGTGCTGGAGGCTGTTCACTCTTTGAGAATTCTTCCTGCCAAACCTCTACAAGAATCTGAATATGCAGGTAACATTTTCTGTCCGGGGAAACTGAGCAAAACCTAGAGTTGAAGAGGAGCAGTACAGACCTGGAGTTTTCTGTCCAGATTTTTTTTTTTTAATTAAATGGTTCAACTGGAAAATAACACTGGTAGGTGGAAACATGGGAAGAGCTTTGTCTGCTTCTTCATATTCGAGTTACCCTGATCTTCATTAGATTATGCTAAATTAATAATTACACATTGCTCTTTAATTTTAATATTACCTTCACCAGATAAATTCTATTGTCCCATTCCACACAGAATGTGCAAAAAACTGGCTGATCAGACCCACAGCCATTTCACAAAATCTCACTGCTATTTAAGCCTGGAAACCTTTAAGATTGAAGGCATATTAAAGAACACACTAAATTTTCCTCCAGATGATAATGTAGTATCCTTTCTAAAGGAGTTCTCTGATGCTTTAAATAGCAGTAATAAGCAATTACTGTGAGTGTATTTCTCAAGCATTCTTAACTTTGTAAGGTAGCTGCTTTAATCACCTTCTGGTTTACTGAAGATTTTCTAAGTCACATTTAATGCCTAAACATACAGAGGCAATTTAAATCCCATTTATGGAAGTGAAATGTCATCCTAGCTGTGCATTGCTCCAATCCAATATAAACACTCTAAAGGTTTTAAACAGATTTAGAAAATGGGGGGGAGTCCTAGATGAGAAGGACTGGAAACCATAAACCAGACAGCTTGCTCCAGTTCACATCAAACTCAGCAAACACCTTTTCTACTCATTTTTGTGGGAGTTTGTTTGATGTCTAAACAAATAGATGTCTTTTAAAGTGAGTAAATTCATCAGTGTGTGAAAGGACCACAATCAGTCTGAATAACAGATATTCTACATTATGTTCCAAGACTAATTTGTCCATTTTATTTGGAAACTTGAAGTAAATTCCAAATACAGTTTTTATCTTAGTTAGTAGTAAAAACCTTCATTTAGCAGTCAGCATCTTATGTTGTTTATGTAAGATTGCCCTGAACTGGCCAAAAAGCATAGTTCTTGTTTTGTGATTTAAGGTAAAACACACTAAACAAAAAGCTACTTTTTGCCTATGTATTATGCCCAGTAACTATAATGTGGCAAGATACAGGAGCGAAGAAAGGACTGAAAATATTTTTCAAAAGGGTAAAATTCAATGGTCAAATTTTTGCCATCTTTAGATAAATACAAGTGCCCTTGAGATATAAAATTAATGACTGAAAAACACATGTTAGCATACAACCTGAGCATTTCTTTTTGATGGCCAGGGATGCAGTTTTTTATTAAAAGCTAAAGTAAAACTTGAAATACTACCTAGAGAATAAAACCCCTACAACCCTCACAAAACCAGAACATCATGACAGCATTGCCAAGAGCAAAGGTTCAAATGAAAAACAAATTCAGTAATCTAACCACAGTTAAGGTCAAATGTCTGCCTTAACTGTTTACCAGCTTATGAAGGCTTTTATTTATAACCACAGTGGGGACATTAACCATAAAGCTATTACCAGGATCACGCTCATGTTCTCAATATAGCTGCTATAATGGTTGTTAAGTTCTGAAAAAAAAAAAAAGGCTATATAAATGATGAGACCTGACCTGAAAAACACATTTTGAACATTGAAACCTCTCCTTCTTCAAACATTATATTACTGAATTACTCAGGCTTGATTTTTCTTCCTCTTTTGCAGATACACGGTGCTTAAGGCCTTCAGGTACCACTTCCCCAGCGAGTGAGAACCCATCTCAGCCCCCTCAACACTCAGCTGTAAGCAAAGATACTAAAATTTTTCCACAAACAGATTTCCCCTTTTCTGTAATACCCCCCAAAGTGCAGTCTATTTAAAGTCCTGGCCACATCACGTTCATGTGCAGCAGGCAGCCCCAGTTCCTGTGAGCTGTTCCTGTTTCGCTTTGCACAGATGCCCCTGTCTCCTCCTTTCACTCCTTGGCTGCTGGGCTAACACTCAGAGGCATCCCAGCCAGGAGCAGCACCCTTTCCACTGGCCACAGCTTCTGGAATGATGGCTAACATCACACCTTTCTTTTGGTTTATTAACAGATTCACACATCTGATCCGGAGGGGAGAACAGTGCCAAATGTAAGAGGTATAATTAAAAAAAAAATCCCACCCATTTCTGCGAACAGAAATAGTAATTTCTACTTCTATAATTAACTTTTGTGCATAGGCAGAGATTACAGGTGACAGAATGGACACGGTTTTCAGAACAGCAGCTGTTTTCCAAAATAATCATCCTGCAAATTTTGCAGTACTCTTTCAACTATCTAACACTGAAGTAATTATTTACAGAAGGAGATCTATTTTATTTCAGGAGTTGTCTGCTCCTATGAGGGGAGGAAAAAAGGCCCTTCAGTTTAAAATCAGATTTTCCTTTTTGCTATGTTGTAAGGACATAAGGGGCAGGGAGAAGCCAATGTCTCCTGAACTCTTTCACCAAAAGCCTGCAAGATGTCCGCTGGGTTTTACTTCTAATAACATAATTATTTTTCACTCCCCATCCTTCTCAGGGTTTTTCCATTAATATACTGTAAAACATAATCTAATAACCATTTTTAACCAGTAATACCAAGTTTACCAGTTCCCACTAGGGATTTACATCCTAGGGTGACTATTTACAAAGGCTTTTGGACAACGTTCTGACCTACTCAGAATATGCCAATGGTGGGGTACATCACCTAGCTTTTTTTTTTCTGTGCTGTTTAACCTTCAACCCTAAATTTGCTTCAAAATTCTTTAATTTACAGTCAAAAATGTACCTTTAATTTTTGTTCTGTTTCTTGAGGTGAAATCAGAGAAAGGCAATCTTATTCTTCAAGAACTCCATGAAGTCTCCAAATATAAAATCCTCTGATTGACAATTTCACACAATTGTAGGATTGTTTTAAAAGTAGGTTTCCATACACTTTTTTGCATTTCATTTACTTTGGCTATAGCAGTACCTCATGAAGTGAGCTACTGAAGGATTAAATATATTATTATCTTTGAAAAGAAATTGTATTTTTTATCTTGCCATTTTCAAATCTTTGAACACAAGGTAATATGGTTCAAAAATTGCAATTGCCAAGCCAAGAAAATGTGACCCTTTTGTGTTTGCTGTAACAGCTGATTTTTAGAAAGTATTATAATTTGACCAGCCAGAAAAATAACTCAATGTAAAACAGCATTTGCTTCCCCCCCCCCTTATTTCACACTGTAATGCAAAATGTAGAGAGAAGTAATTCCTACAGATGATGAGAAAGCACTTTATAGGTTGAAAATGAAAGGTTAGATTGATTCTTGTGAGCAAATCCCCATGTAGCCTGGAAAAAAGCTGAATTGAGATAAATTCAAGTAAGCAAGCTTCAAAATCTGCAGAAATCAGTAGGCAAGGACAGTTTGCCAGTTTATCTAAAGCTCTGAATTCCACCAGGATTTAGTAGGTTGGATTTACATGTCTCCATGTGATGTGTGCTGGTGTTAAGATGAGCCAAAGCCAGTACAGGAAGGTAAATTAAACTCTGGTGTTTGAGAATGCAACTGATACATATTTTTAGTACTTCTTGAGTGAACAGTGCTTATAGAGATCACTGTTATTTTTACATAATAGTTACACTGTTTTTAAATATATCCAAACATTTTTTCATATGCCCAGTGCTATTAAGTGGCCTTGCCACAAGATGGCATAAATAGCACAGAAGACTTTTTTCAACAGTATTTTCTAGAAATGTTAAACATTTAAGGTATCATTATTTTATTCAGAAAAATTTGTTATGGTTTATTTGAAGAAGAGCTCGAGATCTGTTGCATGTGCCTTGCATTATTTAGGATTTCAGCATGTAGAACTTAGAAAAATAATTTCAATATAGCAAAAATTAAGATTTTTTTTTAGTAGTAAGATGCTAATTAAATAATAAGTCATATTTTGATATATTTGAAAAAATAGAACTGATTTCATTGGTTTTCAGTATTTTTATACATTTCTATACAAAAATAAAAACAGACAAAAAATGCATCCCCAACTCAATAAGCATATATATACATATGCATATAAAGTCTCTGGAAAATATTTAAATTTACAATAACTGAATAAATATCACCCTCAAATGTTTAATTCTGAAAGCAAGAGCAGAGTTCTAGAGGTAGAGCCAGGGGAAGGCAAGGAATGGGGTTGGACTGCCCATAATAATTACAACAATACCAGAATAAAGCTGCAACTTCATTTGTGAATTATTGGGTAGCACTCTACTAAGAATTATTTGCAATTATTCTTAGGAGGAAGAATGAAACTACATGGATACCAGGTAAGCAGAATCTCTCATCAATTCAATTTTTTACTGGTTATTTTGCCATTTAATAGATTTTTAAAAGCAGGCTGCCATTTTGCTAGCACTAGGCAAAGGAAAAGAGAACTTCTGTCTACATTACCTCACTTGCATGCGCATGAGGATGTCTTTTACTCCTCAGTGATTTTAAAATGCCATGTTACAGAATGATGTTTTGTGCTGTAGAGCACATAAACCCTTTGACTCTTGACACAGGCATGCCTACTTAATCTAAATTCCCCACATTTCTCTCAGGTAAACGAAGTGGGGGTGAAAAAGCTTACAGAGATTTTTGTTTCCTCTCTTTTCCAGGAGCCAACACCTCCCCCACGGTAAGATCACATCAGAGATCACTTACCTGTGCTCCCCGGGGAACTCAGTGCTAATGAAAGCTCACATCCATCTGTGCTGCTCATGGTAATGAGGTGGCTGGAAGTGAGCCAGCATCCTTCCACTGCTGGCTGTCTTTGGACTTAATAGGTTCTGATGTGGAATTAGGGAGAACAAAACACGAGCTCTGAGCATTCATAGCAGGAGCTCAGGCCTGCATCTTCAAAACCAACCTGGCTGTGCCTGCAGACAAGTCAAAAGCCTAGAAATATTGAATCTGGTTCAACCCAGGTATAAATTGCTGCGGAAAAAAAATATTCCACCAATTGAATTCGTGCCTTAGGCTCTGTTCACTGTGATAATATTGACTTCATTCTCACTTAAATCAATTTGCCTCTTTTTTTTTGCTACACATCTAAATCATGTATGGAAAGCAACTGGAATATTTCCATTACTCCCACAGAAGACAGATCAAGCCCCATTCCACAAATATATTTTTCTATATATATTTGTGGAATATGCCCACAAATAAAAAATTAATTACTTCTTGATTTGGTCAAACTCAAATAATAACTGCTATAATTAAAAAATCCTTTCAAAAGGTCATCTAGGAATGGCAAGTTTATTCCTCCATGCCCACACTGACTGCCCTAAAACATAAAAAGAATTTTAAAACATTATTAGCATTACATATTTATATTTGACTCTAAAAAGTATGAAATAGCATAAAAGGGCAGTAATTTTTCACAAATTCAAAACCGTATTAATGCAGGAACAAGAGCATTCTCAATCTATTATTCTATAAAATTTCAAAAATTTGTTTCTGTTTGTATTACAGTGGCCAGAATGGTTCTTAATTCTCTCACTTGACTTAATTTGGGTAGGTACTGTGCAGGCACACAAGGCTCCCTCCCCAGGAGCCCACCACTGAAGGCAGCTCTGCCAGGCGCTTTGGATGCACCTCCAGTTCTGTCCAGCCAACCTCTCCATGCTGCAGCTTCCAGCTGGAGCTGGGCTGTGGCTGCCTGGTCTCAGAGCACAGACAGGGCATGTCCACATCCCTCAGAAAACACCAGGCCCATGGCACCTTTGAGTTTTCTGGGATAAGAACATTTTTTCCTCTGTGTCTGAAACTGGATTGTGTTCCGTGGACCATACACAGAGCCATACCCACCTGGAAATATCCACACTGCAGAGCTGTACTTGGCACACAAGAGCACTCTTTAGTGGCACACACACAGTGCAGTAATGTCTTGCAAATGTAGAATATTATCCAACATTACTTTTGCTGTTGAAGCGCCCTGAAGAGCTCCTGGATCTGAGCTTGGCTCAGCACAAAGACATGGAAATACTCTCAGAAAATTCCAGTCTCTTACTTCCAGAACTTGCACTTAAAACACAGTCCCTGCACCTCCTTTTTTCCCTAGTAGCTCTTCAAGGTCTCTTTTTGACTTCTCTAGGCCTCTGAAGATGCTGCCAAAGCAGTATCAGCCCCTTCCTCCAGAGCCAAGAATAAGCAGCCAGGTCTTACCCAAGAGGAACACGCTCAGCCGAGACCCCACCTTTCCAATATCAGCAGAAGTCACAAGGTACAGTGCATTCCTCACTTTGTTCCCTGAGAATCAAAACACTCTCGCTGCTCAAACCACAAAATTTTACTTCTGTCATACCTCTGCTTTGCTTAAGAAAGTTATTCTTTAGACAGCTGTGAATAATTGAGAGAAGTGGTATTTAGTGTAATGTGACACAGGCATTTTTTTTAAAAAAAAGAAATTACAAAATAATGGTAAAGGAGTAGAAAAGCAGACAGAATTTTCATGAACACTTCGTTTAAGATTTTTTTCCTTAATACTATTTAGAGGTCTTGCAACCACTTTTAAGTACAAAAATGCTATTTACTTAGCACAGTTAGTGAATCAAGTGCTGGGGAAGCACACTGACTGCTCCAGAGATACAGAAACTCACTCCACATCCCAAAGACATTACATGCAGCAAAAGAAATGACTCATCTGTAGGCAGAAGTCTGGCTTCAGCCCATGGGACCAATGAGTCCAAGCTACAAATCACTTCTTGCCCTTTGCATTTTGCACTCCTCAGCCACACAACACCCGTGGGCATCCTTGCACTTGCCTATTTTTTTATAAAGACCTGGCAGTGAGGATGAGCCACCTGAGGCACAAACACGCGTGCCCAGCTGTATGACCCAGCACATGCTCATGCCAGGCTAGGAGTCCGGTTGCTTTTTCCACACAACACACATCTGGCCAGATGAGCAGGAACACACTCTGCTCCCTGCCACACAAGCAGATGTGTGCCTGCTGTGTGACCAAAATTCACATTCATAACGGGGGACAGTGTTGGACATGCAGGGAACAGGAATGACACAAATCCAGGGGTTATGATGCTCAAATGACTCCTATAGCAGCCAGAAGCTGTGTCAATCTTGTCCATCCTCCCTTAAATGATTTCAATTTCAGCTCATCAGGATGGAATTTTGCTTCATTTTACAAAGGTCACTTCAAATCCTTTGGGGGGAAAATAAGCTTAGAAATCAAGAAAATAATCTTTGGCTTAAAGTATGTATTTAATGAGTGAGCTCTAATTATGGGTTATTGGGTTGTATTTTTTTCCTGAATGGTGCTTAAATTTTTTCATGGCTTAGGTTCCAAAATATCTTGTTTGCTAAGACATTTTATTAATATGAAGTAGCTTCATATTCAGATGCAAGACCTGACATAGAGCTGCAAAGTTCCAAATCCCACAACTGATCCCCTCCCTTGGTAGGGCAGCACAGATTGAAAGCTTTTTGAGAAATGTTATAATCCATGCTGCCAGCAGATATCAGTATGCAGAGCACTTGGATTTAAAAGGTCCTATTATAAAGCCAAATTCTGTAATATAAATACATGTCATGGCTGTTGTACTAGGGAGTTTTATTACATGAGTAAAACAGAAGTGGAACAGAATAAGACAACACAATATCTGGGGAAGGCACTTGACAAATTTCCTACAAGCACTTCACTCAAAATATTTCTCACCCATCCTCAGTCCAGTTACAGCTTTGTAAGGAGAAAACAGACCCATGAGCTGCAGAGGGAAGGACAATGGCACCAAAGCTTACAGCCCTTTGCTAGACTGAAAGCAAAGCTGTCCCACCAAATATGTGATTTAGGAGTGCAAGTCTTGTTTTCCAACAAAAATTGGAAGACTTATAAGATTTAACACATCATTATTTATACACTCTAAAAAATAGCTTTATAAAAAAATAGGCAAGTGCAAGGTCCTGGAATGTATGTTAGAAGCTCTGATGTGATTGAAACTTGGATATGCCTGTGGCAAGCAAGCCATGCAAGGGCCATGTCCCTTTGAGGTGGAGGCCAGCCCTGCAAGCACATCTTTAATGTCATGGAACTTTACCACACACCCAGAGTCCCGAATATGAGCTTTCACACACTGAGGAATGGCCCTGGAGACCACACTAACAAATTGAAGAAACTAACGCAAAAACAACTACCAAAGCAAAACAGTTCCTCTCCTTTCTCCTGCCTTCTTGAATAGTACTGATAATCTCCAAATTTCTTGCCTCAGGCCTCCATGTTGGTTGATGTTTTCAACACAGACATGAGGAAGAGAGCCCTTGTCCCTGTTGAAAAATAGCTCCCAGGGTTTCCTATACCAGATCTTCCTTTTGTCTTCTGACTGATTTAGCAAAATATCTCACTGTCATATTTTTTCAGTCCAGGAGACAGGCTAAACAGGGACTAAATCTCAGAGCCTTCCAAAAACTACTAGACGCTTATTCACACCTTATGTTGCTAAATAGCTTGTAAAATCTGGTACCCTGCCTCTTTCATTAGGAGATACAAGCTACTAAAAGCTGCCATAAGCTTTCATCATAACCAAAACATCTAACAGAATTTGTCAGACTCAATACCTCATCCATTTTTTTTTTTGAAGGAGAATATTTCCTTCCCAGGAAAGGATACTTCTGTTGATCAGGCATATCAGGAGAAGGCAGAAAAATACCTTAACACCTATTTAACCAGGGCCATGAGGAACATTCTCCACTCATCTTTCCCTGTTTTGCACCTCCTTTCCTCTACACTTTCCATTTCAGCTCTGTAAATGTTTCACTTTTTAAATTCTTCAGTCTTTAAGGAACTTACTTCCATTTATAGCTGACTCTAACATGTGTAATAAGACTTTTTGGCATGAGATGAGAAGTGCTGAAGTTGATACTCCTCTTTTTCCCTTCCTTCCAGTATAAATCCTTAACAAAGTTGTCTTTTACCATAATGAATTCAGTGGATGCTACTCTTTTTTTAGGGAGGTCCAAGATAATTCTCCTGAAAATAATTCATGTAAAAAATAACCAGCCTCTGAACTTCTCTAGCAATAGCAAAATCCTTCCCTTGTCAAGACATAATCATCACTGATGATGTACTCAAAGTGATTTTTATCATAATTAAATATTTTGTTTATTATTCTTTCTTTTCCAGACATTGTTCTGTTAGGAAATCAAATACAGTAAGTATTCATCTTTGTATGTATTAGGACCATAAAATCCAGACACATTCCATGGCTATGTATGTATATGTAATAGTATTTTAGCCTATCAGGTTAAAAAACCTGTAAGAGTCACATTAGCTTTGTGTCATAAAAGTGTCCATCTTTAATGTGTGTTGCAATTTGAATACTGCTACTTCCTGAATGGATGGGGTCAGTTTCTGAATTTGTTTGCAGAAATAAAAACAAAGGTACAGTGCAAAGCTCCCTGTCCAACTATCCACATAAAGCATCTCTTGTAACTGCCTGATGGGGATGCCTGTGAAGAGGGAGACACTCTCCTTCAGACAAACAGAATCCACATACATTTTTACAAGCAGAAAACTGAAATTATAAGGTCAATAGAGGAGTCTAATAGCATTAATGTAATATAAATACTTGAAATATAAGATGACCCATTTCAATATGAAACAAGAACAGACAAATTTTAAATCCAGTTTTAACAGTGCCTGCTATCCCCCAGCTCCCTTTGGCCTCTCCTTCCCCACTCACTTTCTACTCAGACCAATGAAGTAAAGCAGAGGTTTTTTAGCAATAAAGGAGTTTAGTTATGACAAGTGGTTTCCTATAAAACTTACTAAGAAATACAGTCCCTACAACCATGCAGAGTGTTAAAGAATGTTTGTAAAATTTGGAAAGAGGTTATCATTTATAGCATTTTGTGCTTCTTACTGAATGTTTTAGTTCCTGCACTAATGTGTTCCTACTGAATTGGTTTTATTTTTCTCTCATTAAAGGGAACAGAAGAAAAGAATCTAGGGTAGTTAATCCCAACTGTTTCCTTCTACAGCAGGTTGAAGCACAAATCTGCAGACTTGTCTAAATTTTAAATCCATTGAGTTTTCCTTCCCCACAGCTCTGACTGGGATGCTGCCCCAAACCTCACTCCTCTTGGTTAGAAGATTTAGTTTGAAAGATGGTGACAAAAACATGGTTTGATAGCAATATTGTAATCAACACTTACTGCTTAAAAAAATGATATATTGGCAAGAAAGACACCATTAAAAAAAAAAAAAAGAAAGGTTCTTCTCCTGGATACTGACTCATTACAAACCAAATACGAAAACACTCCCAAGAAAAATAAATATCTTACATCTGTAATTAATATTTCTGGCTGAACACTGTACAGCTGCACAAATACTTCAGCTCTTAACAAGACTCTTAGTTTGGTTACATCTTAAGGAGAAATGTTGTGTGTCTCGTGAAATGGAAAAGATAAAATTTAATTTTGGTCACTTCCCATTCCTATAGATATGAAGGCCTAGACAGTTTCAGTGTGACCTGGAGAAGAGAGTGTGCCCTTGTTAGGGTTTCAAACAGCAAAGAGCAGGTTTGAGAGAAGGACTGCCCCTCAGCACAACCCAGCCAGGCTGCAGGAAAGGGTACTGAGGGACCTCTTGAAATTGGAAAGAACAAAGGCAAAATGCTAAGAATGAACTAAACCTTCTGCTCAGCTCAGAAGGACCTGGGGACCAAAAGCTGAACACAAGCCCATGGTGTATCCTGGATAAAGGCCAAGAGCATACCAAGCTGTGTCAACAGAGGCACTGCCAAGAGAACAAGGGAAGGGACAATTCCCTTTTTACTTTACTCACCACTCACTGGACAGCACCTGCAGAACTGCTCAGAGAGGGTCAGCACAGGGTCTCCAGGACATGCAGTGCCTGTGAAATGAGTCTGGTGGGCCTGGGCTGCCCCTGCCTGGAGGGACAGCCCTGGGGGAGCCCAACAGCTGCCAGCCGGTGTCTGAGGGGTGTTTGTCCAAGGCAGAGCGTGGTGCACCACCGAGTGCACAGGGGAAGTACAAGCGGCAACAGTCTTGAAATGATGAAGGTTTCAATCAGAAATAGGGGAAAAAATAATTATGAGGGTATTGAAAGAGGTTTCCCAGAGAGGTTTGCAAGACCTGGTTAAAGCTCTGAGGTCCCAGGTCTCATCTCACAGTTCTCCCTGCTTTAAGCAGGTCCTTGGGCTAGGACCTGCCCAGGTCTTGTTCAGCCTGAATAAGACTTAAAATTTCTAAGTAATCAGCAAACATTATTGGGGAAGTAACTTATAAGGAAAGTTCAAAATGCAGTACCTACCAAAAAAACTTTTTTTTTCCCTTTAATATTTATGCATTATAGTCTTAGATGCATCAAATTAACAAACAAAATAATTTATATTACCATTATTTTTATCTGTGAATCAAAATAAAAAAGAAATACAGTGAAAGTTTAGGAGCCAAACTCCAATCTTTAGAAACCTATCATTCTTAATTTTAACATAATGTGTTGGATTAAGACTCTCCACACAGTGATTTTGAATGAAATATCTGCCATGACAGTAAAATAATTGTGCTGTCAGTTAAGGAGCCTAAAAAGAAGTGACTGATTTTAATCTTTGGGTCTCTCCAGTCAGCCATAATCAATCTCAATGTAATACAAGATCAAGGAAGGAAAACCATATTTTAAGTTAAATTGATACACAGTAGCCATCATGAAATGGTGATCTTTGCAGTAAACCACATGTTCACTTACACCCCTAAAAAGCATAATTCTCATTGTTGCTAGCAGACTGAGATCAGCATTCAGCCCAGGTTTTTGACAAAGTGATCAGTTATTAATGATTGAATGTCTATAAATGACTTAAAACTGGTGGATAGTTGGATCTGTAGTTGGGGTAAATTCAAGTTACAAATCCAAAGAAAAATATTTACTATGTTATCATTTTATACAGGTACCTGGAAGACAGCAAGGTCAGTATTCAATATTATTATAATAATTTGTTGTCTTTCCTTTATATTCCAAAGCTAAAATATTATATCATTAAAATTCTAACTGAAACAAGAGACATTCCCCAGATATACATTTGCTACGCATGGAGAGAGTTAGAAACCTCAACAGTTGCTGACAAGCAGCAGAAAAAAGGAAACTTAACTTGGCCTTAGCTACAGCTATTTGGGGAGCCAGGGTAACACATTTTTCCTAAGCAAATGTCTTATGGTTTTGGGGAAAATAAGAGTGTTGGTGCCTTAAAAAATCTCCAAAAGAGATCTGCACAGAGGACATCACCCTTCTGATAATCTTGCTGCTCTACCATTATTTGAGGGTGAGAATTTTGGAATAAAGTTTTTTAAAAGCTTTAGGCTTTTAAAGCTATTTTTTTCTTTTAAAATTTGAAACCTCCAATGTTTTAAAAACATGTCAATTCTTTAAATGTACATACAGGTTTGAAAAAAGGGCTCAAACCACTCACTGTGTCCACGTGCACAAAGGTCCAGGACAAATAACATTACTCCAAAATACTTTGAAGATAAATACAGGTTACATGGCTTTCATGCTGTTTATACTTTGTGTTAATTTAATAAGTTCATCATTTCCTCTGGCTTTTCCTTTTGTGGATTAAGGAACCATTTCCTGATTTTCAGCAAGAAATAGAATCGACTGCTTTAATAAATTCAATGCCTATCCTGTCCTATAAAAAGGATTTATGAACTCTCCACATACTTCTTGTTCAACATTCTACATTATTTACTATTATGTGAAGCCATATTTGGCATCAGCAAACCCTGTAATGTCCCCCATGTAACATTCAGTCCTAGTCCAAATGTGTCCCACTGAAATCATTAGCTGACTCATTCAAGCCAGACTGATTACAGCCCTTTAAGGTTTTCTATTGAACTGCCTCACCCTGATGTACCCTGAATTTACTTAATCCATTTCACAGGAGTTGCTAGATGCTCTCAGTTAGACCAAAGAGGAAATACTAAGTTCTTATCCTTTTTACTAACAGTTACAAGTTTGGGGAAGAAACCTGAAGTACCTTTTCAAGCACAACATCATCCTCCTGAAGCCAGGTAGGAATAGAAGAATTTAATGAGTTTGTACTGGATGCTTCAAAGACTAAACATTCTGCCCTAGAAAATTGCACTTCACTGTGCAACAACAGCAAAATGATACCACTTTCTGATGCCAGGCAGTGATATCTTTTGCCCTGATGTATGTCAAGAACATCTTTGGGAATTTCTTTCAAGCCTTTGTAATTGCACAGCCAATTTTTATCTTTAATAGCATGCTGCTGTATTACATTTCTGCTGCTATTTCTGTGATAGTTTGTTAAATATATTGTATAAAGAAGTTCTGCTATCTCCAGCCTCAGAATTTCCTCTCCCCCTCATTTTCTATTTTTATTTACAAAGGATACACACCTGGCTCTCCAAAGGCTGATTATTCTTCCACAGAAATCTTCCATAGTTAGACCTACTTTGTTTTTCTAACCTATACAAATCTTTCCTTTCTAAATGTCTGTAATCTCTATTCCACTGAAATATGCAACAAAACTCAAAAATATAGGAGACAGCATAGGAAGTATATGAATGATTTAACATCCTCCCTAGACAAATACAGTATCTCTCATGCAACATTGTTTACAATAAAGGCATTTCACTGGGATAAAATTACTGTATGGAGCAAACATGACCATATTTGTGACCCCTAGCATTCTCTTTCTTCTTATGCTTCTGTTGTGAGAAGTTATTTGGTCAGTATTCCTCCCGGTGTAACACAACAAAATACTACCTGGCCAGCCACTCAGGAGTGGTCTAGAAAATCAGAAGAGGCAGGGAGGAACTGCTCCCTGGGCCTTCCTATAGAGGCACTGGGAACATCACCTGAAATTAGCAGTGCTTTACTACACATGCAGTGTATCCTTTTATGAAGACTAAAAACCCCCAAAACTCTATGCAATTTGAAAAAGTGGCTCAGAAAATAAGGGAAATCTGTCAAAAGACACTAAATACAAAATTACCACCCAAAACCTGGGAAGGCCCAAAGCTGCCATCAGTAAGAGAAAGGGGTATTCTGGGGAAGCACAGCTATGCATTGCTCTCTAATTTGACTCTTACACTGCCACTATAAGAAATATTTTTCTGACATTATTTTATTCATTGCTTTTTCCTAGCCCTCAATATACACGGAGCTCTAAAAACATTTGCAGATCAGGTAAGAATCAGAGATTGCTTTGAAAGCCAAACTAAACATGGAAAAATCAGAATAAGAAAGAGATTCAGGTTGTTAAGCTTGTATGTCTGCACTGAGGATTTTCAATGCACTTCCTTACTGTCCTTGACTACACAGCATACTTTTACTCTCCTGTAACTGTCTCTGCAAATGTCCTTTTTGATCAAAAAAATAAACCCCTAAGCTGTGCCAAGAACCTATGAGCGCTTAACATGAACTTATGGTAAAAGCAAATACCACCAGGAAGAACATATGGACTGCATTATGTGTTCAGGTCAAGTAGGATTCAAATTAACTGTGGTCACTGCCAGGCAAACCAAGCCCACCTCCCCCAGCTTTGCTTCACAGGCCCCAGCTGCCACATTCTGGGGGGCTCCCTCCATTGAGCCTCTTCCTTCTTGTGCCGGGGTGCAAACACACTCTCCTCTGGACACCTACTAAAAAACCTTCTCTACAGAATCCATAAAGCTCATCTAGGTCTCTGTTTGCTGCTGCCACTGCAGACACTTCCTACCGTCCTTACCAGGGCTTTTGCTCCTTTAGGCTCTCTGGGACAGCAGAGTATCTTTTTTCCTCTGTCAATTCCTTGCCCTCCTGAAGCAACAGGGGGAGAACAAATAAGTAGCCTTTCCCCTGCTACTCTATAATTGCCTTTAAAGTCTATATTTGGCTTAAAGAATATTGTAAGAACAAATATTAATTTTATTAAATCTTATTTCTTGACAAGGCGTCGTTAGCTCCCTCTCAGCCAGACTTGGTACATAAGCATTGCAAGAGAATTTTAATTTTACCCTTCTTATCCCACACCTTAAGACACACCAGGAAAAAGATCTGCAAAAAATACACAGCACAGGTCCAAAGCAACTATGGCCCTAGCAGAGGGGTCTCTTTAAAATAAATCTGGGGATGCCAGCCACAAAAATGCAATGCAAACAAAAATGCAAAAATCGTGATCCAATAAGCTGAACAGTAAGAATATATCACATTTTGACAAGTCAAAGTGATTGCAGAAACAAAAGGTTGATGTCTGGTGCCAGGCCCTTTGAACAGTGGTTTCATTACTGAACAGACTGACTGCCTGCTAAAGATCATGGCTCTTTGTCTACTACTATCTTGTTTTAAAAGCAAAAGTAACACAGTTATAAATCAGAACAGGGAACAAATATGAACAAATATGAATGGAACGGTGAAAGGCAGTGAAAACCACTCCCCCTCTTAAAAGAAAGTCATCCTAGTAAAATTTAATATTGCTATATGCTACACACCAGCATAACAATAATAAACTGATAAAGCATGAGCAGATAAAGCACAATGAAATAGCACCCTGACAAACAGCACTGTCTCTGGTGAGAGTACCAGAAGGAAAAGATGGAAGCCATTGATAAACACATTTTTCTCATTTACTTTCAAAATAGACACTGGATCATTTCTCCCACAAGCATTGCATGAAAAACACAAAACGGTTCTCCGTTATACAGCAGAATATGGTGGGTTTTATCTTCAATTAACAATTTTTCCTCATGTCACATATCTGAAAATTACATTTGATCTTTACATTGAAAGGAAGCCCTTGCTTTTCTGAGGCTGTTTCTGCATCCTCACAGTCAGCCCAAGCCTCCTGTATTACATGACTTCTTGTGCTCCTGACCCAACCCCTGCATTTCCTTAGCTCCACAGAGACCTGGGTAGCTGGGTCCAGCTGGTAAAGACAGCAAATCACATTTGCTGTGGGAGAAGGATTTCAGCTACTCCAGGCCCCTGTGCCAGCAGCACTGCATGGAGAGGCACACTCAGCCAAAGACCAACAGCTTCTCCTTAATGTGAGAGCAACCTCAGCACTTGGTACTGAATTTGTTAACTCAAACAAGTCACAGAGAAAACTGAAACTCAGCAGCATGGCAGAGCTTCTGAATCATCTGAGGTTTCAACAGCTTGGTAGAAACAATCCTAGTTGGCAATGGAATAATGAGAGGCTTTCATATGATCCAATGTAACAGCAACTGGGATCCAACACAAATAAAAGGGCTCAAAGGTGAAAGTAGAACAGAATGAACCACTATCCTTGTCCTACATTTAGTATTTTATTTAGCATTTGCTGTTTCATTTACAGTTTATTATTTTGCTATGTCCACGATAGCCTGTCAGATTGAAGTCAATTAAAAACCATCAGGAATCTTATGTGTTAAATCTCTGGGGGCATTAATCTGAAATCATTGATGCGGCATTAGCATAAGACCACTCTTAACAGACAGCTCTAAATTTTAAAGGTTAATATCAAAATACTCTAAATTAAAAGTAGTATGCTCAAAAATACTAAGTAAAACATAGTGTAAAATTAAATTATAGCTTTTAAGAATGCAACCTTTTTCCTTCTGAATTTACTTTTACAGGTTCCACATTAAGTGTAGATAATTTGACAGTGAAGAAGCCACCACCTCCTACATCATACGCAGCATGCAAAAACAAATCAAAACATTTGCTTGTAGAACAGGAAATGCAATCTCTTACCAAACCCACTGAAAAGGTAAAGAGCAGCTTTGCTACATAAAAATACAAGTCTTTAGGAAACAAGATTAACACTATATGGCAACACCCCTGATCCCCTCTTAAAGCTGTGGGTGTTCAGCACCATTGAGAAAGTCCAATATGAGCTCTTGAAACCATGGATAAGAATGTAAATGTCTAATTTAATTAACAATTCCTAACAGGACTTCTCAATATAGATGCATTACCATTATATACTGTGCTGCATGTGCTTTAAATGCAGATTAGAGAGAATCTGGTTTTTATTCTGCTTGCTGTTAATTTCTATACACTGATTATGCTATCTTAAAATTAAGGATTTAAACAAATGTGAGTGGTATGTTGGAGAATATGATCGCCATAAAGCAGAGAAGATCCTGTTACAGAAAAACACTGTAAGTACCATTTATGTCAAAACATGGGATGTGAACTCCTGGGGGAAAATTTCTGTAAGCTGTCCACAATGGCATACAAGTTTTGTTGTGAACTAACCATACAATCTATAATTTAAATCTCTATCATTCAGGATGAGACATTCTTGGTTAGAGATTGTTCAAAGAAATCAAAGGCTGAACCATACGTGTTGGTTGTTTATTATGGAAGAAGAGTATACAACATTAAAGTACGGTTCCTGGAAGAGAGCCAACAATACGCCTTGGGAACAGGGCTCAGAGGAGAGTGTGTAAGTAAAATCCCATCTGCTGTTACAGCCCATGGCTTTTATGTTAGACTTCACAAGTTCTTAATACTAAATATTAGTTACAAACTCTCCCACATAACAAACTTGCTGTTTCATTAAAGTTTCTTTTACAATACCCAAATTTTAAGTGTCTCAAAATTCAAGCAGCTTCAACATAATTTAATACCAAATTTTGCATACAATGCTGAAATTCATATTTTCATCAATTTTAAAATCTTCTAAGTACTTACAATACTTCTATCTATTGTAAGTAACACCTGCAAACTAAAAAGGAAAGAGAAGTTCTATCTTTTCTGGTATACATATTATTTTAGCATATTTTTAAACTTGTGATAATTTAAGCAGGCATTTTCAAATATATACAGCTCCACATAATCTGACAGCAGGACCCAGTGCTATGAAGCAATAGGATAACAGTTGTTATGGATATTCAGAAGCAATTAAATCATGTGGGTCCCTAGCAATCAGTCTTTCAGATATGATAAATTTCAATTAGAAAATCCCTTTAGATGAGCAAAGCTTCTTTACATAATTAAATTCAATTATAGTCATGATAAAAGTCTAATTCTTATTCTACATATATGGTTAAATGATAAACACTGCATCTGCACGTCTTTCACACAAGAAAAAATTCATTAAAACTGAAAGTCAACTCTATAAAAATGTGATACTTGCAAAACAAAACAAAAGAACCAAACAAAGATTTTAAAAAAGACAAACACAATGTAAAATTTAAAGAATGCTCAACTACAGAACAAAACAGCAAGGCAACACACTCCTATGGGTCATTAGCTATGTAAATCACTAACAGAAATCCAACTCAGGTGAACCAGCAAAAACTCTGCAGCTGAATCTTCAATTATACCCTTTTCACGCATGTAAACACTTTTCAGAACTTACCTTTTGTATAGTTAGACTTTAAAAAGCCTGAAATCACAAGTGACCCGAGATGATTTAAGGCATTTGATGGGTCCAAAGTTTATATTAGAATTTTTATTAGAAAACATGGGATAGGATCCATAAGCTTTCACAAGAGGAACAATGTTTACTGGCAAGTTGTTCTTCGGGGACATTTGCTTAATGATAAAGGGGGAAAAATCCTTCATTAGGCAAGCACAGTGAAACAGTTTGGAAGCTGGAAGGTTGCACAAATCAAGACCTGTACTGCATCATCCTGGTGCTGCTGTAGTGACCATCAGTATTCTGTAAAGCACTGGCTTCATTACTCAACTGAAACTCCCAGATGATTTCCTGGAATTTTAGTATGACTTAGGAGAAAGCAAGTTTAGTTTTCCATGGTTCTGACATTGTTTAGTCTTCCTGTAATGGCTCTAATACAAACAGGCTCAGAACAGACACAATGACACAAATAAGGCATGCTACAGCATAATGTAGTATATGTGTATTCTCAGTAGAGAACAAAAATCCAGAACTAAATTTTCATTAGGTTAACAGTTTTAACGATTAAGGTAAGTGGAAAATTACTTGAACAGTACATGAACAATTTTTACTGAACTAAAAGGAAAGAGAACACAATCCCTCCCATCTCAGGAAATACCAAAATATATGGCTTTGTTGTTTGTTCCAACTTCTGCACAGACAGTACATATCTTAAACAGTGGGTCGGGACTGACTAGTCAAATTGCAAAGTACAGCTCCAAAATAAGAATTCCAAGCATCCAGTTAACAACACACAGAACATCCAAGACTTGGCTCTACCAGGCCAAATCTGTAATCATGACTGCCTACCTTATGCCTTCTTCTTGGAGGATTCTTTCTCTTTAACTCAAATCTTCCCCTGGATCAAGCACAACAGAAAAAATCAGAACTGCTTTGCTGGTCAACCAAGTGTTGCACCAGGGAATCACAAACATGGCAATCTTCCACTCCTATGTATTATTTTCAGCAGTAGACATGAAAATAGAACAGGGCACAAAGCACATATGCAGTAATGAACAACCAGTGGCACCAACATTGCTCAGAAGAGCTTCTTCCTTCTCAGGCATTCTCATAGGGTTCTTCAAAAGGGTTCTTTCTTGAAAATTCTCACCTCAATTTTTGCAGCTTATCTAAGGGGTTTTTTCCAAAGAAAGTAACAACATTTTGTAAGGCTGTGAATTACAGAAAATTGCTGTTTATAATTTTTAGTACCCACTAAAAAGCTTTCCGGAGCATTCTGCTTTGCCCCTCTGCAGGGATATCCTTTGTTACACCACATTTTGCAGTGCAGCCAGACCTTGCTGCTCCATCTAGATTAGCTGAATATTCCCTCTTCAAGCCAATGAGAAAGAAAACTAAACACCAACCAACATGTGCAGACCTATTACATTTTTCCACAATTGGTGATTATATTCAGAGGTTTGGTCTTGCACTGTGTTTTCACTTTTGAATTAGTCTATTTTCATCCATTAAAAACACATTTTTCCTCACACATAAATATAATTATTCAAAGTTTCTGTATCTTATTGCAACTTCTGATTTTTACTATACAGCCTACAAGTTGTTAACATATTGTATCACCAAATAAGATTTTAAATTAACAGTTATTTTTCAAAATGTATTTCATTTAACTCTCATGAGTGCTTTTATTATTAGTTCCCATGTAGCCCTCTAAGGTCATAAGGAGTGAAAAAAAGGATTGATCATCAGATTTTTATGGTAAAAGTAACTGAAGTTCTATGCAGCCAAATTAGTATCAAACTCAAATATAAGAAATTGAAGGTTAAAAAAAAGAAAATAATTTACTCTCTTAGTGGAGCTACATTTTTGCTAGCTATTTAGCCACAGATGTTCACACCTACATATTTAATTTACCATATTGAGCTTTCTAAAGGCCAAATTACATAAAGCTATAAAGTTCAGATCCCCAAATGACACATACATGGAATTTAGGAACTTATATTCAAAACTGAGCACCCTTTACTTGGCTGTTGCTTTCCTCTACTCCAGACAATGTCACTATTAAAGACCCAGAGATCCCTGTAACACTGGCTTTTTTCATCTGCATAGTTCTTTTGAAAATTATGAAATACAAACCTTGCTCATATTTAAAGCTGATCATGACACAGAGTTTACATATTTTTCTTATCTCCTTTTCAAAAGTAGATCTGCCACATGTAAAATACATGGTTTTAGCATCTCTGTAGTATCAGTCTCAACTCCCAGTGCAGTGAAAAATGTGTAAAAATGAAAGACAGAAGTAGGCTTCTCTTTATCTTGGTGCCTGCTTTACACAGAAGATTAGAGCAGAGCCTGATGTGTATCTCTGGATCTCCCTATTCCAGCCACAGATACTTTCACCATCCTCACCACTGCATTTGCAGCGACCTTTCATCTTCAAACTGTAAGTCATAACAGTCACATAATTTCACTCAATTAATTTCCATGTGAGCCAAAAGGATTAGCTGCACCCACCTTCAGCAGCCACCAAACTGGCCTGGCCCATTCCAGCAGATCAGGGAGCATTCCCACATTGCCTCCCAGTGACAGTGTTATGTCAACAGTTACTGCAGGAAAAGGGGCACAACAAACAGCCAGGACCTTCAGCTCAGTGAGGTTTACAAGATAAGCATCTTGTCCACAGCTTAAATGACAACTCAGGGATGAAAGGTCTCCTTCAGGATGTGCAACATAGCCCAGAGTTACACCACCCCCCCAACACAACTGAGAGCTACACCTTTCACAAGCAACCCTTGAGACCCTACTCCCATCTCCCCAGAACAGTCTGGAGACCTGCAGATAGGAAATTCCTACAGCAGCAGAGATGGGCTGAGTCTCTTCACACAGCGAAGGGAAACCAATCAAATACTGAATTTTCTTCATCTTTATGTCTTTAGGTGTCTTTACACCTAAGAAAATGTGGAGTTCCATTAAAAGAGCTGAGAACATCAAATTCTGAGACATTTTTCACCCATTACCAAAGAGCTAGAAAAATTAACAATGTGGCATTAACCTAGTGAAGCCTAATTAAATTTCCAAAGCAGATGAACAATCATTGTAGACTTTCTGACTTCCCAACCAGAAAACATTCAAACACAGGAAAAGAACAGGCACTGGAAGTGTTAATTTAGAATAAAAAAAGTAATGAGTACTTTCATAAGGCATGAAATACAGACCACAGTTTTGCGTAGCAACAGTGACTCTGAACATAAGCAAAGACAAAACAAATGCATACGTGTAAAAATTATCAAAACAAAATTTGATAAAATTACCATACTAGCTTTGAGATCAAACATTTTTCATCTTAATACAGGAACAGTTTGCCCAAATCACATCCTTAATCAGATTCTGATGTTATAAACTAGGTGTCAATCAGGTGGGGGTGATAGACGCTACCATGAGACACCACCAAGTGTAGAATGAAGAGCCATGCTTACAGCAAATGTTATATAAATAGGTGATAAGTATTAATGGTCAAAGTAAGCTTTCATTACTGTGTGCAGTTCTGGTGGTTTAATACAATGAGTAATACAAAGGCTAGCTCAAGAGGAAAATACTGATATGATGAGAGCTTTGTGGTGTGATGAAAGCTTAGAAGGTACACACAGGGAACAGAACTCTTAAACTGAAGGACTGCTAATCATTGGAATGGGATTCTTCCACTAGGGCAGATGAGAATAAACACCTTGTGTAGCTTTCTCTTGCTGTTTGACCAGGTCAGCAACCTTGAACCAGACCTTTATCACTTCAGGAGTTGCCTGGAGAATGTCATTATTTGAGCATGAGAGAACATGATGCTTCTTGTTCCATACTTCAAAGGGATTCTATAGCAACTGTCTCAATAAACTGAATGGGAAAACAAAGTGTAATTTAATAAGGTACATTGAAGCTTGCAGTGTAAAATATCATGTACTGCTAATTAAGTGTAATTGGGGCAGGAAAAAAAACTAATAACAATTTATAGTTGCTTCATCATTTCAATATCTATTCTCACATCTGCCATCACAACCTTTTATATGTGATACTGCACTACCAGGGCTTAGAAATGCTTCCTTTCCCTAAGGAGCTAGTTGCTTTGTCCTGCATATGATAGAGACACAAAAAAGAAATATGAGGATCAAAATATGGTGCTTTTTCTTTTAGAATTGCTTTCATCTAATCATAATTCCATGCAAAATGTTACCTATTTTAATACTATCATTTGCAAGTCTTTTACTGTTATAGATTAAACCATCTAGCAACTTCACTTTCAGTCACTGATTACTATCTTTCCCCCCACAGAAATTTAATTCCGTGGAAGAGATCATTGACTTCTACAGATCCGTTCCCATAACGCTCATTGACGGAAAGGATCAGTCAGGAAACCACAGAGAACAATGCTACCTCACACATCCATTCAAGGCAAGCTGATATGGACAACGCTACCTCACACATCCATTCAAGGCAGGCTGACCTTTGCCGCCTCATTGTCGCTGATTCATCTGTACAGATATAAACAGAACACTTGAAACGTCTCAAAAATCAGATTCGCCTCTTGAGCAAGGAGCTCCCCATAATATAATGAAGCATTCTACAGATCTACTCCATTTTTTGTTTGTTGCACTTTCACTTTGAGGGTACAAGTAAAGAATATGTCGACATATTAATTCACAGGAAGGCGTTGAGACCGACTCCTGATATCTTGACAATGACTGAGCAATTTGCTTATCTTGCACTCTATCTTCTTATTTTCAGATGAAAATGAAACTTGCCCCTGCTTACCTAAATGTCACTTAAACTCTGCTAAGTAGCAAAACCTAATAAAGTATACCACAGTCATTAAATAAATATTCTTGCTTTTAAAAATACACATGAAACACTGTGTGTCACAGTTCTCACTGTCTAACAATTTCATGTGGTGTGCATATGTTTGCTCAACAACAAGCTGTGCTCAGCTGCCACTGAAGTTAGTGTCAGTTGATGCTTACAGGCACTGGAGATTTTAAAGCTAGCTGTAATTATGTAAATTCTATTATTCAATGAGCACTTACTCTCCAACTTAAGCAGCAGATACTTGTGTGCCATACCTGAGCCTTCAAACACTTACATGGTAGGACCATTATGCAGTCACTCTGAATTCATACCATATGCAAATGTAGAGATAAGAATCTTAAGTAGAAAGAGTAGATGTACTTCAAACCCAGCAAGAAAACATGCTTTAGTATGTATGAGCAAAGAACATGAGAATGTGATTATTTTTTCCAGAAAAAAATACAGAAATATTTATTCATACAATTCTGAGTTTTGGAAGCCTACCTAAATTCTGTATGTATATGAAGGCAAACTACAGTTCCATATGTACATGAAGGGGTTTTTCTGTACAGCATTGATAACCTGCCTAACCACATTAGAAGTTTGACTAGGTTATTGTAATATACCAAAAAAGGTATATTACAATAACCTAGTTACTTTAGAACCTCAGTTACTCTATCCTTTTAGAATAGGAACAAGAAGAACAAAACCACTCAAGCCCAAAACCACAACATTCCAACCCAATTTATGACATAATATGTAGTGGTACAAACTAGCTCTAAAAAAATTCAGCAGTTGATTATTATTTTCTTTGAATCTTTTTATTTCTCAATGCTGAGTCAAAAGGGAAGAAAACATCCACTTTAAATTATTTCTCTCAAACTGATGACACTGTTAAACTTGAAGGAAATTATTCTGACATATTTTTATCTAATAAAAGTAAAAAAACAGAAGCTGCTAAAATGGAGTTTAGCAGAGTTCATAACAAAAAGCATGACATAATCTGCTTTAAGAATTTCATAACCACAATACAATTTAACTTACAAAAGGTTTTCATGTTGAAACAAAAAAAAAAAATCTACATTAAAAACCATAAAAACCCCAAGGTTTAACAATTTAGATAACAGATTATGGCAGTGACATACAGAGCTTTGCAGATGTCTACTAAAGTAAACTTGCTTACAGAAGACAAGCATTACTAGTGTACTTAAACCACCCAGGATCCACAAAGCTGAGCAGCAACACTTTCTCCATTTCCCCCAGTACAGCTTTCATGAGCAATGTTCTGATTTTGCCAGTGATAACTCTTACAAAGCAAATTCAAAACTATTTATTTGGTAGCTTCTACAGAAACAAAGTTAATTCAACCAGTAACCTGTATTGAAGGAATTAACACAAAAGAGGAATGCTAACCATGGGGGTTTTTGTGTTAACCATTTCAGTATTCATTTTATATGTTATGCTATAATTTTAAAATTGCAACTATTTTCACCATTGAAAGTGCAAATAGCACTGTTAGGTTTGGCATCAAAGCGTATGAAGTGGGGAAAAAAAACCCTCAAGTGTACCCATCTAAAAAAATATAATTCCATTTGAATACAAAATGAGAACTGTCATTTCCTTATTATTGATGAAACAGGAAAAACAAAGTTTGTTCTGTGGAATAGTTTAGTCTGATACAAATGATACAAAAATTTTCCATGCGTACACGATGAAAAGATCTGACTTAAAGCACCAGCTATCGGAAGGATTTTAACACTGTATTGCAAAATTATGGGAAAGCAATAAGTGGTTTTGAAAGTAAACTTCAGTCAGATGTAGTTTTAAAATATTTACATTCTAATGTAGATATGATAAATATTTTATCAAAACAATGTATAATCTGCTGGAGTATATAAAAAAATATTCCCAGCTAAACTGTTTACAAAAATGCACCATCAGTGAAAAGATTTAGGGACTACCAGTTTACCAGAGAAGTCCCAGTTCAAACATAGAACACACATCCAGCATTAGAGTCAGTATTGATTTTCATATTTTTAAAACTGTAACACATTATTTTAATTGTAAGTATGTGCTTCAATATACTTCATTCTATATGATTCTAAAATGATTTAAAATTGACAAGATGAAGAGAAACATCCACAGCTCACATACAGAAACAGTAACTTCAGTGTCATCCATCCCTCTTTTTTACTAAAAAGCTGTCATTTGGCCCTGATTTAGAGAAGTGTTTAAGCAATTGAGCAATGTTTTACACTGCACTGAAGTCAGTACGCATCAGACATAATCTGTAACTAGGCACATGCTTGTATGAATTTGAGGCCTACAAAAAATAAATTGTAACAACATCTAAATTCTTAAATACGATGAAAGATTGCACTGAAAATCTGGTTCAACACTGTCATGTAAAAGCTGTGCAACGTGGCTTTTCAGTTTGAAAAGTCTTCAACAAGCTCCCTAGTAAATCAGCTCACCAACTAGAATTCTAACCAAAAACTGAGTCTGTAAATGCTTCTATCACACACAAGGTGGTACAGAGTTTATGTCTGGCTAATACTATTTTAGAACAGCCTTGAGGCCATTTAGAGAAGTGCTTTTCACTATCAGCCCAAGCCTGAAGGTATCTCTGGCTTGATGGCACAGAATCCTCCCGGTGTTCTGCTCCCTCTCATCTACACAACACAGTCTAGGTAAAGACTCAGTACTAAACAAAAGTAAATTTTTTGTGCTATCTGACCTAGCAGGAGTAACTGATTCCATAGATTTTTTCATTTACACCCTTGTACCTCCTCTGAAGTCAGCAGAAGTGTTTTTATTCCACTGAAACACAGCATTTGCATTTAAATTTTACTTTTTATGTGTAATGCTTAATTTGCCACTAAAACCTATGACTTACACTTGCTGTCCATGGAGGACCAAAAGTGCATTTCCATACAGATGTGCTCGATCTTTGAAACACCATGCTGTAATAAAGCAAACTAATCCTGTTAAATTTACACAGATCTCATCATCTAACATTTTAATCCATACAGACCTAGCACAAACCACATACAGCATAGTATCCTAAGGTAACTAGAAAGATGTTTGCATAGCAAATCTTCTTCAAATTTTTCCTATGGAACAGATGAAGCTGGTCTCCAATACAAATTTCAATCACAAGAGTGCAAAGTGGTGCTTAATCCTCACTATCAGCTTCTCTATCTCTCTGTACCTCTACTCTCTTCTTCACTTTGCTAACAGCAGAGGACTTTTGGCAAAATAAAGCAGTTATTTCCATCCTCCATTTTAGGCAAGTTAGTGTCACTCATTAAAAGCAAGAGGGGAAACCTCCCCTAGGCTCTAACTTAACGTTTTCTTGCTTGAAGAGAAAGAACATCCCAGCCCTTGGTTGCCTCTATTAAGTGTCTCTGTCCATGACTTATCCATTCTTCTTGGTCCATATATACTCTCCCACAAAACCAACACTTAAAGAGACACCTAAGTGCTTCAGCTGGTGAAGTTTCCACCACTTGATAGTTGTTTTTGTGGGTCTTTTTTAGCTTCATTTTTAGCATACTCCGCTTTTTTGCTTGGTTTCCTGTCTCACCATCCTGAAGAGTAAGACGCTTTCGATAACGTTTGACACCAAGACAACTACTTGTCCTTTCTGACAGAACTACTTTCAGGACTTGACCTTTATACTTGTTGATAGTCTTCATGACATTAATTATCTCTGGTGAATCAACATCAGGATGGTTTAGTACCACAACTGGCTGATTACGACGAGGGCATTTTATCAACTGATTCGTTTTCAGAGGAAGAAGTCGAAGACGCCTTGCTGTCAACAGATAGGACATATCAGAACTTGAAGTGGTTTCTGACTGAGCTCTTGTTTTCCTCTTAGGAAGTTCTCTGAATCTTGTTTGTCTTGCCTTATTTTTGGGACTTTTTGAATAGGGCTTGCTTTGCTTGCTCACATCACTGCTTTTCTGAAATGCTACACTAGTTTGCTTGCTGTTATTTTTAGCACTTGCCTCTCGCTTTGGTCTTTGCCTGAGTGATATAGTTTGGGACTCAGCACTTGGTTCACTCTGATTAGGCAAACATGGGAAATTACTGCTGAGTGCCTCAGAAACACTGATGGGGACTGGGCGAGGCAGGAACATTTCATTGTGATGCACAGGAGCTGATGTTTCACCCCTGTTTTCTATTCCACATGAGCTTTGATTGCTGGTAGCATTCAGCACTCTCAGCATTGTCCCTTTGGGGATGAACACCGGGGTAGCAACATGGGAATTTTTAGTTACCCTGTTTTTAGAAGTTCTTGCAAATGTAAAGAGCTGATCTTCACTGTGTTCTTCACTCATCACACTTCTTCCACCATGTGCCTCAGACAAAGTTGCAGGCTGTTCCACTTCAGTGGCACAAACAGCTGCCTCACAGCTTCCTGAACTTTCTTGAGGCAAAAGTAACTTTTTGCTAGAAGCCTGACATCTCAAGGGCGCAGATTTCATGTTAGGTTCAGCAGCAGACATGAGCTGAGCAATCTTTCTACACAGCAACGTTGCTGATTTCTTCCTGCGTATTGTGTCATCCCATCTGACATCCTCTGGAACATTTTCAGTCCCAGAGCTAAGAGAAAATACAGATGAAATAACAGGTCCTTCAAAAGGACTGCCTTTATTTTCCATCTTCTGTAGTTCAAGTGATTCCAGAAGATGACTACTCTTTTGGCTTATGGTTTCAGTTCTCTTTACTTTGCTCAAGCCACATGTTATATCCTCAAAAGCTGCAGTTTTAGTAATGTGGAAGTTTTTCCCTTCTTCAGAGGATGCAATAAATTTTTTATCAAAACCCTTTCCAGCTATATGTGCTTCAGTAGAGCTGACTGGTAGATTCCTATGTTCTTTGTCAACCCTCTTCACAGACAATGTATCCTTTTCTTTATGGACAGCAGAAAAATTTTTGCCCTCCTGAGCAGCTTCTACTGAAACAATCTTGGAATTTTTACCTTCAGAAACGGAAGCGTATTTTGGACGGCATATATCTTTGCCTTCTTCATAACAGTACAGATCACTATGCAAGTTATTTTTTCCATCTACTTGCCCCCTTGAGGATTTAAGATCACTTTTTTTTTCAGCACTGTTCTTCACCAGAGATTGAGAACAAAGTTCTATAACACCTGAATGGACATCAATACCTTTCACCAAATGAAAGCATAATTTTGATGTATCTTCCCTCTGTACAGATATAGAGCTATAGCCTGAGAGCTGAGAATCAGAAGAACAAAAACATTCAGAATTCTTGTCATGTGTACTATCCAAATTAGGCTGGTTACTAACACTGGATAATTTGTTTACATTCACTTCCATAGTTAGTAACTCATTTTGACAGACACAAGATGTTTTCTTTACTTCTTCAGATTGTTCTATACTTTGATTCTCAAGTTCCTCTTCTGCACAGTTCACAGATTTGTAAGTTGCTTCTTTCATAGGAATTAGTTTAAGAACCAGCTGTTGTGCTCCATTCACTATTTTTAGCTCTACTATCTGAGCTAAACAGTTGGAAGGAACTACAAGTTCAGATGGTGCAATTACTGTTAAAGGCATCCCAGGTTGTAAAGGCTCTGTTTTTGGAGAATAAACCTCAACCTCCACACTTTGATTCTCACATACACTCAGTTCAGATGGCTCCAATATTGTCTCATCCTGGACGGATGATGTGTTTATGCTACATTCTACATTTTGAGATGAGCAGACTGTTTTAGTTGCTTTACTTGGAATCTCACAAACCATATTTGAAGACAAATTTGAAAGTTCATTTTGGAAAGGAATTTTATTGTATTTCTGCTTTTTACATAAAGTGCTTTGACTCTGCTTCTTTTGCTTGTGGTTCATGAGAGTACTTGACAGGCGTTTTCTGGGTGTTTCATGTACTCTTCTCGTATGTTTAACTATATAGTCATGTCTAACAGCACCATATTCACAGTACTCACACTGATATGGAAAGGTTCCAGTGTGCTTCACCAAATGTCTCTGGAATTCTCCTTTGGTGTAGGATACATAACTACAGTGGGAACAAAGAAATTTAATTTCTTCATGTTGCCCTACATGCTTTTTATACTGTAAAGGATCCTTTGTTGAAAATCTGCATTTATCACAGTAGTATTTGCCTGGCAGAAAATTTTTTACTTTAAACGTTTTCTGGGTTTTACTTGGGGTTTTTCTTTCACGTTTTTCGTAGTCTGCAGCATTGGCACCTTCAGGAACAAAATCGAAAGCTGGTGGTTCAATATGACTGCATTTCTTGCAGATGAAATTTCTGTCTTCAGTCCACTCAAGCTTCTTATGCTTCTCCATATCTTGCATTGAAATTTTCTGAACATTTCTGCACTTTATACAGCTTATCAGTGACAACTTACTGTTCTCAGCCTCAGTTCCTTGGTAACAGCAGTTCTGGTCATCTGCCCCTTTTGATAGATTTATTTTATCATCAGATTGCTTTGGGGATGTAGTTAAAGAATTATTTTTATCATTAATTTGGCCAGAGTACAATCTTGGTAAAATTTCCCTCATTTTTTTCAACTGCATTTCAGATGAAGCAACTCGGCCTCATTTTCATTAAACACAACATCAGCACACTGAATGTTTCCTTGGTATTAGTCCTGTGTATAATTTCTTATCAATCAATGATTCAGGCTACCAATCTGCAGAATACAAGCTTTGGAAGAAATTATGTTCAAGCAACTGCATCCATATTATATTCCATGTTCTTCGTCGATCAGCTTGCAGCGCTAAAGAATAAAAAGCAGAACGTTAAGTCAATTAAGATTCAATGATCACTGAAATACAATGAACTAATAATTGAACTATTAGTGGACTACAATTGAATTACAGAGTGCAAGTTTACTCTCAATATACCACTGATTATATTCTGTATATACAACCAATAACTCTAAAACATACCAAATCAAATAATCCTTTAACATTTGCTCTCATTCAAAACATTCCCAAATTTGTGTAATTACCTGCTATCAAAACCTGAAGAGTTTATGGTATTTCTCCCATGTCATGAAAAATCTTACACTTAAGAAACATATTTATAAGCCAAACAAGATACTTGATAACAGAACTGAGCAGCAGAGTATGATTTCAGTTCATATATAGCCCTCAACTCAGGACAAGATATCAAGAAACATGCAACTTCCATTTTTATGTGAATTGCAGGGAAAGAGAATGTGACTAGGATGGTTACTAGAAACACAGAACTACTAGTCTGTTTTTAAATAAAAGAATTTTTAAGCTAGCATGGAATTTCCCGACATACAGAAGGAAGTTCTTTTCTAATCAGTGCCAATGTTTCAGATACCAACAGTCTTGAACACTAATTTGTAACAAGATGTGATTTATGCTTCACATGTTCTCAAAGCAATGAAGTCAAAACAATCTGTGGCTGCAAAATTAATCACTTTTTCTTCTATTAATATTACAGTGTAATCACATCTATATATGTGGACAAGCATATAAATAATTCACTTCATCCTGATAAAACAGAACGTCAATCAAGCAAAATAAACAATGCAACATAAGGCAGAGGGAGATCAGTAATATCACTGTAAAACACCAAATTAACACATGCAATATGTTTGGCCCACAGGTTCCAGCACTCTGTCTCTCTACTATATTTAGCAGGAAGAAGATCTCAGCCTTTAGGCTTTTGGCAAGACTAAGAAACTACTATTTTTAGAAAATAAACAATCAAATTAAGCTTTTGAGACATACATGAAGTCCAACCAACACCTTTCTTATTTAACCCCATTAGCTATACTGTTGCACACAGACTCAATTGCATGAGGTTACTTCTGTTTTCCAATACACCCTACTGGCTTCTGCTCCTGAAGTCCAGACCCCCACCAAGTGTACCTACAGAGATCAGGGCCTGACTGGACTCCAAAAGCACAGTGCTGAGTTCACTTAAAGCAGCTTCCCATCACAATAATCATATGGCAATCAAGAAATTAAGCCACAATACTGGAAAGACATTGAGGTGCCTGAGCGAGTCCAGAGAAGGGCAACAGAGGTGGTGAAAGGTCTAGAGAGTAAATCTTACAAGGGGTGGCTGAAGGAGCTCGGGGTATTGAAAAAGGGCTCAGGGGAGACCTCACTGTAGCTACCTGAAAGGAGGCTGTGGCCAGGTGGGTGTCAGCCTCTTCTCCCAAGTAAAAAGTGACAGGAAGAGAGGAAATTGCCTCAAGTTGCACCAGAGCACATTTAGATAGAATATTAAGAAAATTTTTTCATTGAAAGGGTTGTCAATAATTGGAACAGGTTATCTATGGAAGCGGTGGAGTTACCTTCTGGGGATGGAGTTAACATCCCTGGGGATATTAAAGACATGTAAAGTGGCACTCAAGGATATGGTTTAGTGGTTAGCTTGGCAGTGCTGGGTTAAAGACTGGACTTGATGATCTTGTAGGTCTTTTCCAGCCTAAATAATTCTGTGATCTCCCCAGCGGCTTGACAGGAGTAAATATCTGATCCAAGAAGGTTTTCCTGCATCTTATTTGCTCACAACCCAGAAAGCAATCATACTATGGCATCAAAAGCAGCCTAACCAGCACATTGAGGGAGGCAATTGTCCCACTCTGTTCTCATGAGACCACACCTGAACTGCAGCTGCATCCAGCTTTGGGGCCCCCAACACAAGGAAGATGTTCAGTGCCTCTCCTCTGGACCCATTCAAAGCTTATCACAGAGCTGAAGCACTTCTCTCACGAGGACAGGCTGAGAGAGTTGGGGTTGTTTAGCCCAAAGAGGTGGCTTCACAGAGACCTTATAGCACCTTCAAGCACTGAAAGGAGGCTTCCAAGAAGGCTGGAGAGGGACTTTTCACAAGGGCATGCAGTGATAGGAGAAGGGGAAATGGCTTCAAGTTGAAGAAAGGTAGATTTAAATTTGATATTAGGAAGAAATTCATTACTGTGAGGGTGGTGAGGCACTGGAACAGGCTGCGCAGAGAAGCTGTGCAGAGACGCTCCATCCCTGGCAGTGTTCAAGACCAGGCTGGATGGAGCCCTGAGCAATCTGGTCTAGTGGAAAGCATTTTTTCTCATGGCAGGAGGTCTCTTCCAACACAAACCACTCAGTGATTCCATGATCTTCCTTATACTTCATCAATAACTGCTGTTATCAGTGCTGCCCTAAATACAGGGCTCTTCAAAGTGTTCTGATGTAGTCACAAACATCAGCAAAAGCAAGTTAGAAAACTGGTTAGGGACAACATAACAAGCTTTTCACTCTTAAGCAGATGGATGGGTGTACACTAAAACTCCTTAGTGGGTAGTTCCAGAACTGTAGTAATCGTGTCTCATTGCAATGCAGACAGCTGTGAAATGCACACAATTTGAAAAACAAATCAATGGCAGCCTTGCAGGAAGGAGGAAAGTATACCTGATTGCTGTATCATGATCTGGAGAATTTTCTTCAAGCAATTCTAGCGTGGACAACATTATGTTCTCTATTACCCTGATTCTAAAGAAGACTGAAAAGCAAAATGTTTGTGGTAGTTCAGATGGAACATCCTTCCCTGGCTAGTAACATTTTCTAGACTTAAGACTAAACTGCTGACACACAAGTGTGGTGGTAGGCCTATGTTCAGGACATCCACTGTTTTGTTTCAGGAGAAAGATGATAAGAGGGTCTTGATAAGCTCAAGATCCAGACCAAAGATGCTTTATGCATTTCTATACAGCTGTAAGAAAGAAGTAACATGGCATTTGAAAGGAAATGGAGAAGCTATATCAGTATTTGCCTTTTTCTGCTGTTAACATCTGTCCATTAATACTGAAACTGCCCTCCATGTGAACTAACTGAAAGCAAAGTATAGGAAATTTGTGCCATCAGAGAATTTTCTTGTATTTTTTAAACTCAGTAGATTTCACTTTATGGGAGAACATGAAAAAGAACCCACAACCTTTAAAGGGCAAGAAAGTACAAGAAACAAGGTCCAACATTTTCAGAAGACTTCAATTTAACAGTTCTGGGCTTCTCAATCCAAGACTATGCCAGAAAAATTTAACAGAGGCAATTCAAAGAACAGCTTTGTGCCCTCCCAATTTCTTGCCCACTCCATGGCTAGTCAATACAATGGGGGAGAGAAGAAAACCTTGACATTGTGCAAACATTGTTCAGCCAAAACACCAGTGTGTTATCAAGACTGTTTTAGCCACAGCACTGTACAGGCTGCTTTCAAGAAATTTAACTCCATCCCAGCCAGACCCAGTAAAAGGTAAAAAAAAAAAGAACTGAATAACCAGTTGATGTCAAAGTAACATTTCTGCTGTCTTCCTAGCTAGTTTTTCACCATGTACCCTGAACACCAACCTGTCAATAACAAAGGTTTTGATACAAACAGCTCCAATTTATATTTATTTTGGATAAAACAAGCCCAAAATTATATTGTAATTTCATGCCTGTATTAAAAAAAAAAATTCAGAAAGCCAAGATCGTAAATGTACACAGGGAGGTGAACATTACATACATTCACTCCATACCACTGGGGAAGGGGGGGGGGGGGGGGGGGGGAAGGAGGAATTCCCCTAAAGATTTGTTTTGGTATTTGAAGGATTGGCAGAAACATGCTTCAGAAGATTTAATTAAAAGATAATCGATTTTTGAGTTATAATCATAAGCAGTGCACATAGACCAACCCAAAAATATCATTAGAGGAAGACCTCAAAGTCTACAAAGAGTCTCAATAGAAAACAAGGGAATGGGATGGATGAAAAATTAAATAAGAGACACTAAGACTGACAAAGTCAATTCCAGTTAATGTCTTCACAGGAATGAATTCAGAAAAAGAAAAAAATGTATTAAGAAATACAACAAAGTACCCAAATTAGGAAACATTAAAAAAAAGAGAATCCAGTTTGGAGAGGAAAAAAAAAAAGCACATGGAAAAAAGACATCACAAGAAAGATCAACCAAATTTTCCCATTCACTCCTACCGAACACCTGCAATTCAGTGACATTAAAAGGTCAGACATTCAACAAAACAAACATTTCCACCTTTCACACGACAGTATCATATCTTGAACTTTGCTGCTCAAGACACAAGAGACTAACAGATGCACAGAAATTAAAAGGCATTCTAAACTCTCGATATCCCAGCTACATAAAGGTTAAAAAATAAGGATGCATTGAAACAAAGGAAAATAGGACGAAACATCCTCTGCAGCCTGACTAAGCCAAATTCAACCAGTACAAGGGGTTTTGCACTGCAGTAGGTTAAAAACCACTGATGTGGCCATGGTCAGACTGGAAATTTCTATTTACTTCAAATACATCAAAAATTTGTTCATCATTTCAAAGAAGAATAGGTCCATTCCAAGGCTTTAGGTTCCTTTAGTTCAAACTACATGCTGCTATCAATGAAAAGGGTGCGATGAGCAGGATGTATTTAGCCTATGTGAACAAATAAATGAGCCCTTACTTCAGCAAAGCACACACCTCTCATGCACAAAGATCACAGACTGCAGCCAATAATCAGGGTGTGCTTTGGTACTGAAAAGCCATCCCCAAGAAAAACAAGTTTAAACAGAATTGGAGGACACTGTGCATCACTGCATCAGGAGGATGCAGTGTATAAAATTTGAGCCACTGTGAAAAATGTCAATCTCTATGCATGCATGCTTAAAATTACCTTGCCTGCATTTTGCAATTTTATATATATATATATATATATATATATATATATATACACACTCACATATACACTGACTGTTTAACATCAACTATCTCCGTTCAGCAGAGTTAACTGTTCTACTGACCCAACTACACAGCTGCCAATTACCAGTCACTAATTTTAGGCCTAATGACTGGGAGAGAGCCAGAGTGCTTCACTCAAGTATTACATATTGCATTAATTAAAATAATTAATTTTGTATCAAAAACAAACAATTCAAATGCACCAAAGAAATTTCGCCTACAAGTATTTCTTCTTAAAAAGCCATTTTGTCTCACAATAACAGCTCATCACACAGTCGCAACAGTTCTTGGTTTTCAGCTGAAATTCACATGAGGTTTTTCAAAGCAAAATGAATGAAGAGTGACAATGCAGACAATTAAGAAGAGCAATGACCATGCACCAAGTTTTTAGAGCTCATTTTTATTAAAAAATATACAGTTCTTTCACTCTACAGAAAAAATCAATTACACTTAAAATGTTTATTGCTTACAAAGTCATGCAAAACACCGATTGAAAGGAAATCACTATTTTTTGAATGCATAAGTGAAAATTTGTGCAATCTACTAACATTTTTGGCATTGTATGGATGCAGGTACATGTATGTACCATGCAGCATTCTACTGAAATGGAGGTTGCTTCCCTGCGGCTCAAGGAACAAGGCCTAGCTTTATTTGTATCTGAAAGAGACACATTTCTGTCACATCATTCAACTGCTTGGTGGTCTTCCTGCAAAAAGCTAAACAAGGCACTACCAAATAACTACCGTATCAAAAGCAGTATTCTAGAGTGCCCAGAGACGTTTGTAGAGTTGTTTATCATTACACGTATGACCAATTTTTTTAAATCTGTGCTGTTCATTGCATCATTTCACACAATTTACAATGATTTTCAAAGTCTTGCTGCATATCCAGAGCATACTGACTAGTATAAAGCATTGCCCTACTCTTGAGCTCTAAGGCCTGTAGGAAATACAGCAAGGAAGTATGGCACTGAAGAAAATGGGAGAAGAGGGGGAAGAGTGCCATTAAAAGCACATATCCCTCCATACCCTCGTCTCAAAGCACTCATGTAGATGTTAAAATTGATTTCCACAGATTTCATTCCTGATAAAATCAGCCACATACGGTTTGTACGTGCAAGAAAAGAGCCTTGACTGCAACCACCTACTGCAGTAACAATGCACAACAGACTGCTAGAAAAATCCTGTAAAGCACCACTAGTCTTCTTAACTGTAAAGCAGACTTTTTAAATTAAATGTACATTGCAGGACATTCTGGCTACATATACGATAACACTAGATTATTTTTTAGAAGAAAAATCTGTTTATATACCTAAATTACTTCAAGTGTCCAATGTAACACTTTTCAATGATAGACTGTCTTGCAACAAAATTCAATATGGGATTCAATTAAGCCAATCTTATGCCCAAACACTCAAAAGAACCTTATCTGCACACAAAACACAGGACGTTCTATTTAGTTCATGAATACATTTACTAACCCGAGTGTTCCTTTTCTTCAGGATGACCAAGACGACAAACCTGGACAACAGCTTTAGTCCAGACGAGTCCAAAGCGGCCTGATGGCGTCCACGAGACAGCGAGCACCAAAACCCTCCTTTTCTTGGGCATCCAGCCCACGCACGCACCGGCTCCCCGCGGAAGGGCGGCCTGCCCCGGCCGCGGGCAGTGCGAGGCGGCCCGAGGAGCGCGGCGCCGCGGGGGATGCGGAGCGGGGCGGGCGCTGCGCGGGCCCGGGCGCAACCTCCGCCCGCCGCCGCCGCCGCCGCGCACTGCCGCGGCCGGCCCGCAGGGGGCAGCACCGCGCGCCGCGCCCGCTCCGGCCCCGCGGCCCCGCGCAGGGAGGGCGGCGGCAGCCGCGGGCCCGGGGCCTTACCTGGCTCGGAGCGGGACGAGGGGGATGGAGGAAGGGCAGCGTCCCTGGGCGCTGACCCCGCCAGCCGCCACCGCCGCTGCCGCCGCCGCTGCCGTTGTCTCCGGACACAGGAGGAGCGCAGCGCCGCCCCGCGTCCTGCGCGGCCGCTGCCGCCCCGCCCTGCGGCGCTCATTCCGGCAGGGAGGGCGAGGGAGCCCCCCGCCGCCGGCCCGGCCCGGCCCCCGCCCGCGCGGCGGCGGAACTGACCTCAGCGCGCCCCGCCCGCCGCGCGTAGAGCTCTACCGAGCGGGCACCTGCCCGCGGCCCGGCCCGGCGGCACCGGCCCTGCCCCGCGAGAGCACAGCCCGGGAACCCTGTGAGGGGTGCCGGCTCCGCTTGGTGCCCGCGGGCCGCGCTGACACAGCAGGCCAAAGGATACGCTGTGTTCCCAATGTAACCTCCCTACATCCCTTCGATCCAGTTGGGTTTCGCTAGGGTATGGTGTGGGCACACACTTCACGGGCATCACTCAGTAAAGTGCTGCAGTGACGTGGTTGTGTATTTTCATGTCCTTTCTATGGAATCCAGAGGATTTAACTGACTGTGTGTTGCCCTATAAAGTACCTTTGACGTCACTGCATTATCAAATCACCGCATGTTAAAAACAAACCATGCCTGACTCAGGGCCCGAAATCTTGCCAGAAGAGGTCTTTGGAATGAAGCTTTTTCGTCTTCAAAGCCGAACACTGTTGCTGTGACACATTTTCCAATCTGTTCTCTACTGGAATGATTTGAGAGTGCTTAATCTTGTCCAGGCATGGACATACATCCTCAGGGATCTGGGATTTTGGCATAGGCTCTTCAGAAAGGGAAAGTCTGGGGGGAAAGAATCCTCTTAATTATATTTGTTTTAGTTCTAAAATGAGATCTTGCCTTCAAGAGTCTGTTACATCTTTTGATTAGCCATGTAAGAAAGCGTTCTCAATGCCAGTTTGGAATACTGTAGTTTACTGGATATCTTTAAACTTGTGAAGAAAGTTTTCTGGCTGATAGAGCCTGTTGGGATTTCTAAAAGGTTTTTGACAAAAACTGTCAAAGAAACAAAACTGTAATGGGCTAAGACCAAGTGTCTTGCCATGAGTAGCTGTTTAAAAGTGGAGTGATTGTGTGGTCCTTGTAGCATAGAGATGAGGGGTGCACTGCTGGATCAATCTCTGCTTGGACCTGCTCAACATACAAGTGACTTGAAAAGGTAGATGGAAACTCAGGTGACAGCCTTCTGATCATACCAAGCTATTGAGGGACCTGAGGACAAAAACCCACTAAAGATCTGGGAAGGACATTGCTCAGATGAATAACTAGAGAGTAAAATAGCAGATTAGATTTTGGATAGATTATGGTGTTGCACAATGAAGAAAACCATCCTGACTTCAAATAAAAAATCAACTCTAAGATGACTAGTACTGTACAGGAGCAAAATCTTGGCCTTAGAAAAAGATTCTGTGAAAATCTCACTTCAGTGCTTAATCAAGTTGATAAAAATAAGCCTTATGCTGAGATTTGAAAGAAAGCAGAGAACAAAGCAGATTAAACTCATGGTTAAACACATTTTAAAAGCTCTTTGAGTTTTTAAGTTCCCTCAGCTCAGGAAAGACAGAGTAGTCGTGGAAAAGGTTCAGTGAAAGGTAAAAAGGATGATCAAAGGTACTTCACTCTCAAGTTCATGAAAGGAACAGCTAAGGAAGCTTCTACCTGAAAAAAAAAAAGAAAAGAAAAAGAAAAGATTACTATTGATAAAGGGCTAAAAATCATGAGTGATCACTGAAATTTTGAGCAGTTACAGAGTTACAGTTGGAAGTTGTGTGTATGGATCCCATGAAAGCCACCAGGGACAATTTGCAATTACTGACTGGTGTCAGCTATCCTGCAGAGGTGATTATGTAGTGTTATGAAAGTTTACTTCCCTGTTAAATCAATCAGTCTTTGTAATATGAACATGTATTCAATTTGTTACCATGTATTAGTTCACAAAGTACAGTGAAGTGGAATGAGATGGTGGAATTTTACTGGAGACTTTGAGTTTGTTCATACTCAAGTAAAACAAAATAAAGGACAGCCCAGCCCTGAAAATAAGGACTTTGCTTCTTGGAAGCATAGAACTGTCCATGAAAGATAAAGGACACCCATACACAACCCAGATAAAGCCAGAATTCTAGTCACTGTAATATGTCTTTGAAACCCTTCCAGTGTCATCTGGCAAAACTGACCCCAGGGAGATCTGGATCAATAGACAAGCAGCCAGAATGCTGCAGAAATACATTTACCTGGCAAAATCTTACAATTATTAGAAATCAGTAGTGTGGGTCTTAGTCATTAGTCAAATCATGTTCTACTGGAGTGTTGAAGGGTATAGGAATCTTGTGTAAAACCACACTCAGGGTGACCCAGTTTGGCTGGGATACCTCACGCACATGAACAAATATTTACTCTTGTAATTCTATACTTTGTTTCCTGGTCTCTCTTGGTCAGCACCGATTGTTGCAAATTTTCATAAAAGTGACCTACTCTTAGCAGATAGGTTTTTTCAAAAACAGATAAATTAGGAATGTTCCTAAAATACAATGTTATAATATTTTACACAATATTTCAAGAAATAGTTTGCTGGCCAGCAGGTTTTCTCACCTCATCTATCTGTATCTGAGAAAGTCCAGACTGCAGTAAATATACTTCATATCAGTAAAATGGAATCAGTTATCTGTTACTCAACACTGATTAAGCACTTTCACCTCTCTTCTTAGATACGTGTAGCTACCTAGCTCTGAGGTTAGAATGACAATTTCCTCTAACAAATGCAAATAGAGTATTCAGTATTTAAATAAGGCCAAACAATGTCATCCAGAAAAAAGCCTTGTTATGGAATGCTTGAGAGACAATTTGCATCTTCCTCAGTGTTTTACAGCTATATAAATTCAGTCCCTCTCCTGCAGCTTTCTAACCTCTAATTGTTCAAAGTGACTCGATTTCCTGTGAATGCTCTCTTCTTTGCAGACACAAGTTGGACCCTATCAGATCAGATCCGATCAGAGCTCCTCTTTCCTACTTAGGCTCCAGCCCTGAACTGAATTAGAGCACCAAGCAGGGAGTTTCCACCTTATCTGCCCCCTTTGGTTTGCCATGTCCGAGCCAACTTTGGTGACCTCTGAATTCCCAGATCTTGCCTGGTCTTTTGTTCCTTCTCAATTTGTCCTGTGATTCAGCCACACACAGTGCTGGTTAGGTGTTCTTGAGCCATCCTGCTGGGGCTCCAAAGGGAGGGCTTGTTACCCAAGGCTTGTTACCCAAGTAGGAAATGCTGATGGCAGTGCTGCTAATTGGCAAACAGAAGCAGCATCCAAGCAAGAAGCCTCCTGAACTTCCTGCATCCTTTTGCAGCATTCCTGTCCATGAAATTGGTCCTGTCACCAGGAATTCATCACAGCTCCTCAGCTGACTCTGCTTGTCCTGTTGCCATCCTGCATTCCTTTCCATCCCCTAACAAAATTATCTGATATGAAGTGCTGATTGTTGCTTGTGGATCCATAAGAACCACAGGGAGACACAATCACAGAATCACAGAATGGGAGGGACCACACTAGGTCATCTGGTCCAATCTCTGTGCTCAAGCAGAGCCATCCCAGAGCACATGGCACAGGGTCACATCCAGATGGTTCTTGAATATCTCCAGTGAGGGACGCTTCACAACATCTGTTCCAGAATCTGTTCCACTGCTCAGTCCTCTGCACAGAAAAGAAGTTCTTCCTCAATACTCCTGTGCATTGATTTCGTTCCATTGCCTCTTGTCCTGTTGCTTGGCACCACTGGGAAGAGCCTGTTTCCATCCTCTTCATGAAGCCTCCCTTCAGATACTTACAGATATTGGTGAGGACTCAGTTGTCTCTTCTTGAGACTGAACAAGCCCAGTTCCTTCAGCTTTGAAGCTCAACAACAAAACCATAAAACAGCTGTGTTTAGAGAAGGTTAGCAAAAAAAGAAAATAAAGAGGATGAGTAAATGAGCTACAAGATGAATCAGGTGCTCTAGGTGCTTCTCTTGGAACAGTTTTGCTTTGTGTGTTACTAAATTGACAAGCTCTTCTGTCGCTGAAAATGTTGGCATAAATCAAACTCTCTAACACAATTATTAGTACTAGATTGCAGGCATTATTTTATTACAGCGCTGGAGGCATGCCAGCTCTTTCCCTGAACATGTATAGCACTTTCAAGACTTTTCACTATTTGAACATTTTAGCAAACAAAGAAATTAATGTTCATTGGCTGTAATTTATATAGTTCCCTTCATTACTTATTATTCTGTCTTCTCTTGGTTGTTGATTGATTTGCTTCTCCTCATGCTGATTCGCCCATATTTTCAGGTTTTTTATTATCTTTTTTCCAGGTAAAGAGAGTTTCAGTACAATTGCTGAATTGTCTTTGTTAGTTTCGTCTTTATCTCAGGGTTCTGCAAAATGTCCTCGTGGTTCATCAATTCTGCATTCCTAGTGCCCAGTTTCAGCAATGTATCTCTTGCCCAGGTCTGAGATCACTGAAGCATATCAAGGTTGATTACAGTTCTTTTAGCAAAACTTAAGGTTTCAGTAATTTTCCCCAGCCATGTCCCCACCAGAGCAGCTAGTGGCAAACCTTGTTGTGTGAATCAGTGCATAGAGGTAACCAGGGTGATCACTAAGCTGAAGTGCAAAGAGTGGATTTATTTCACTGAAAACACTGGGTGGCAGAGAAACAAGCTCTGTCAGGCTGAGCTCATCCTAGGAAAGAGAGGCACATGGGGACAGTGCTCTGTCAAGCTTAGTTCATCCTCAGAAAGAGAGGCACATGGGGACAGGGGCTCTGTCAGCCTCAGTTCAGCCTTGCAGCCCATGAGGATGGGCAGGAGCTCAGTGCCTGCCCTGGTGTATCAAAGGGCTTCACACATACACAGCTTATCCCAAGGCTGTGCTTCCATTATCTCCCTCTCCCAGCAGGAGGCTCAAGTATGTGTATGAGTGCGTTATCCCTACACAGCACTCCTACTTCCTCAAAACAGGTAAACAACACCAGGCATAATAAATGGAGTTTTCCCACACTGACATCCTGAGCAGAACTATTCCCTCCTCACCAAGTCTTCCAGTTTTAACCCCTTCCTCCCAGCATTTGCTAAATGCTGGCTACAATGGCATATGACAGAGTGGAAAATTAGACTTCTTATGATTAATTGAATCAATCAATTATAAAAATCAGTTAAAACAATTGGAAAAGTTATTAGGAAAGTTATATAATTTCCAACACTCCTCCCAGAAAAGTAAAAAAACAATGTGCTGGAAAACCAGTGGTGATAACTCAAGTTGAAAATTAAGGGCACTTTTTTGAGACCGAGTTTCTCTCAGAGCCAATGCAGTACCTTCACATAATAGTTTCTCCTGTCCCCTTTCAGGACACTGATAAAACTATAGCCAAGTGAATATGGGGGTTTTTTCACTCTGTAGGCTGCAATAATGCAATAGTACAGTCTACTAAACTCAGGGAATGCACTTTGTACGGCTAAACTTTTTTGAGTGGAACATTTTGACTTCCAGGTTAGAAATATACTACCTGGTAAGCATTCAGAGCACTTAAAGAGAAATACAATCTTTGTTTTCCATAACGTGCACACAATGGCAGTAGTCAGGATTTCAAACAGCAAGAGCAGAAGTTTCAGCTCTTGAGTTTCATATTGCATGCTTGGACTTTGAAGGTACCAGCTGAGTCGATGCTTTGCGTTTCTGCGGCTGCTGTTGGTGCAGTTTGATGCGTTCCCTCTTCAAGTGGCGGAGCAACGTGCGTACAGCATATGGCGCATTCTGGAGGTTTCTTTAGGCACAGCTCGCTGCTGCAGAGCGGATCTCTCGCTCCTACCCCGTGCCGGGCACTACGGCCGTGCGGAGGCTCCGAGCAGCTTTCGTGTTTGGCGCCGCCGTCCGCGGGCTCGGCTCGCGGGGCTCTGCTGCCCTCCAGCGGCCGCCGCCGCGCAGCGCGCCCGGGCCCGGCCGGCCCGAGGGAATGGATCCCGCCTGGAGCGCCGCGGGGCGGGAACCGCGCGTCCCTGGCGCTGCTCGCTCCGCTCGTGCCGCGACATTCCTGGGCTTTCCACCCGTTCGTGGTGCCCTCACCGCCGCACCGACGGCATCTCCTCTCCCCCCGAGCGCGCACGCCGGCACAGCCTCGGCCCCGTGCTCCTGAGCTACGTGGCAGCGCCGCTGCTGCCTCTAGCCGGGCAGAACACGCTGGCATGGCATGGCGTGGCGTGGCATGGCATGGCATGGCATGGCATGGCATGGCACGGCACGGCACGGCACGGCATGGCACGGCACGGCACGGCATGGGCCGCTTGCCAGCGCTGCGGGGCGGCTGCTTGGACTGAGTCATGGCCACTCCAGCGAGCAGCCTGGTTTTACAGTCTTACAGGAAACGCTCATGTAGACCTCAGCTCGTTTATTAAATTGTTTGATTTGAGAAATAGATTTAAGCATAGGGGTGAAGGCTGTGGGCTGTGCAGTCACATAAGCCTAGTATGGAAGGGCTTGACAGCTGGCCTGCAAGCAAAGCTGAATTAATAGAAGAAATAACAATTGATGATTTTTGAGTGTATCCATAGCAAGGAAAACGACAAGGCCGTCAGCATGGAAATAGATTAGAAAAGATACATGAAAATTTTTGTCAGTAGACTACATGCATAAGTAGATGTGTATACCTGCCTTATTAAATTTCTGTAAAACTTTTGCCAATTATATTGACCCTAATTGCTTTGCAACAATGAACATAATAAATTATTGTGATGTGGGGTTAATGACTTAAGATCATGCTTTGTTAAGAGTATATAAGCTGGAGAACATGCAGAATAAAAAACTTTTCTTCTTGGACCCTGATCACGTGTATGTCACATCTGGCCTAACAGTGACATTCTTGATCCTTTGGGAACTCAGCAGATGAAAGTCGAGCTGGAGAAGGAAGAGCCAGCTCAGAGTGTGGTCAGGGCAGGAACTGGGATGAGGTTCTGAACTATTGGACACTGGAACTCCTGCAGTGGCTTTGCTGCAGACAGGCTGTGGGCAAACAATTTGGGGGTAGCTTGGACACTTTTTGAAGGACAGTAAGCAATGCTTACCTGAAAGAAAGAGACCCAAGGTGAGCTAGAGACCCTCCTGGCACCATGTTCCCTGCCGGTGGCTGAGCTAACAAAAGCCCTTGGGTAAGGGCCTGGGGACTGCAGCCATCAGCCAGACATCTCCAGGGGCAGCCCCCAGGAAGGAGGACAATGGGCAGTGATGAGCATTCCTTACTGCTGCCTCAAAGAGAACGGGGAGTGAGCAAAAAAAAATTAATATTCAATCAGTTAGATTAAAAACACACCCAGTTACAAGTCAACAGTTCTGCCTCATCAGTTATTTTTGTGATTCACAGCTATTCCTTAAAAAATATTTGAAACTACCTAGGCATAGGGTAACAGTCTTAAGCATGCAGTAAAATGTGTTCATGCTATGATGTGTCCTGTAAACCAATACAGCAGGAGAAATCTGAAATAGAGTCTGCATTTTACACAGAAATTGGAAAACTAGTGCTCAGCCAAATACCATTAGAAACTCATAATACACTTTTCAGACCTTTCAGATTTCAAATTTCATTGCCTTAGATTTCTCTATTGCAACTATTATAAGAGTATTTTCAGATAACTGCCCATTCTGTGAAGTTTTGTTTTGCCATCTATGATGAAATTAGAGACAGGCAGAATATTATCCCTCTTAAATCTCTACATAGCTAAACCCTGTTAAAGCTGTAGAGGTCATAAATGACATTCTATTTAAAAGAAATTTACTATGTGACTTTTAGAAAAAGTATCTTAGTTAAATACTAAAAAAAAAAAAAAAAACAAAAGAAAAACAGTAATGATGTAAATCCAGACTGCTCAATGAGTGCCTTTTTCTTTAGAATAATGAGGAAGAGCAAAATACAATTTGGGGGCCATTTTTAGTTTTGTTTTTCTCCAATAACTCAGAAATCCGAGACATCATTATCACTTGTGTTTTACTTTTGTATCTATGGATTTTAATTCCTGAAGAAGTAAAGGTGAAGAATTAGTAGAAGCAAATGTTTTTTAATCATTGTTAAGGTTCTAAAATTAGCAAATATATGTTTCAGTCAAGCCTGAGAACAGCATTTGCTTTTGGCTGCTCGACATCCCAAAGCACTGGAGCTGCTCTGCCAGCACAAAGCACCATGAATAGCATGAGACATACTTTAAGAAATGTGAGCCTTCAGTACAACCCTGTGTCATGATGTGGTATCAAAAATGCCTCATTTTGGATCAAAATCACATTTAAGGGACATCTTTTAATTTTTTTTATTAATTTTCTTCAATTTGTCTTAAAAAGAGATGAGAAGGTTAACATTTTTATAGCTTCTGGCTTACATTTTTTCTTGCACCTGTAGATGCTGTAAAATGTTTCTGACATCTGATAGTTAAGGGTGCCAATGGTATACCTGTTCAATTCAAGAGAACAATGGAGTTTTTAGGACAGTCTTCCAGCAAGACTATTACTATGAAAGTTATTTCCCAGTTTATCATTTGAAGCAAAAGAACCTAAATTTTAGAAAATTCTGCAGAGTCACAAATTTTCCATACTTAAGATTGGTTTTTAAGTTTCCTGCTGCTATGGCAGCCTTAGCAATAAATGCATTTTAAATATCCCTTTGATGAGTCACAAGTGTCTATTGAACTCTCTTTGTGGTGAACTACCATTTCATTTCCATTTAAAGACTCCCATTGCTTTTTTTACATCAGTCATTCTCTCTCCAATCTAATATTAAGGGAGAAAGAGGTAATGTTTCATATTTGTACAATCACAAAAGAAATCTTACCAAATTCCTTGATCTTCTGACACAGTCATAAGCATAGTGAGAGGAAACATTACATCACATTACCAAGCAGCTCCAAAACAGAGCCTCAAAAACCTTGGGTGCTCACATATCTGAAAAACAACTTTGTAAGCATCAGGTACAGCACACTGAATGCTATAAACTCAGGATTATCATCTCTGCTGTTTATCAGAAATGATATCTAATAAAAAGTCACACTTGTTCCCTGTACACTACATCTGTAGATATTTCTATTTTATATCTACCCAGAAGCGAAGGATGATAATAAATTACTAGAGGTGAAGCTTAAAAATAAGTCTCTTTACTATAACCACTTTCAACCCCACATATCCCAAGTTAGCCTCTTTCTTTAGGAGCTTTAAACCTCTTTAGTTCTACACACAATCCCAAAAGGCCAGAGATACCTGGTGGTCTGGGGAGCTTACATGAGTAATTGGGGAGGTCTCTTAGGCTTCGCCATTTAGCTGTGACTGGTTTGATGGCGTCAGTCTGGACAGTTCAGAGAACAGCTCTGGAGAAGAACTGTGCTGGGAGAACTGTGCTGGCTGAATATTAGACACTGGAGGCTTCTTTTTGAGGACTGATCCCTAATTTCTTCTGCAGCTTTTACAAGCCACATTGGAAGGAAGTAGATACAAACAGCTTATGGTGAGGAAAAACATATATATGTATCCTGAAATTTTTTTATATATATACACATGTTCAGTCTTGTAATCACCGCTTAAAAATGTGCACTGTTGTAGAAAGGATTTCTATTTTTAACTAAAAGTCAGTTAATTTACTTTGAACAGATAATGGATGCAGGTAATCTTTTGAATACACCTAATGAGCTTATTTGGCTTTTTGAAGTCAATTTTATGTCTCAACAGGCATTTTTAGTGATATTTTTAGTTGCAGTAAATAATTTCATAAAATAATGAGGTTTTCAAGAGGGAATTTAGTCAAGCTAGAATCCTAAGACTAGAATACATTTCTTAGCAACTGCAGATTGGCATTTTTTTTAAGAGAGTACAGTCTTCATCTCCATTTCTGGAAACTATTCCACGTAAAGGGAATGAATAAAATTCCAATGGAGACGCTCCTTAGGCTGTTACTTTACTGTAGTGCGTTTTAATTTGCATTACTATTGCTAAAACATAGCCTGGAGTTAAAAATTATTAAATTTACTAAGTCCTTAAAATTAACTAATTTTCTGCATAAAATCTTGAGTTTAGATTTGTAGCTTTAAACAGCCATTTTATTCCAGAAGCAAATGAATAGTCTGTTTTCATGTTATTAATGAAGTTTCTGAGAGCCCTGCTTAAATAAATCACCCCAAGACCCCATCTACCTCTTCAAAAGAACTTTAAAGCACTTGCCCAATCCACATCACTGACCTATTTAATAACACAGGATGCTGCATGGATTGCTAGTACCTTTAACTATATTTTGTCATAATTAAAATTAAGAAGTGCAAATGGCTCCACTTTTCCACTGTAATGCAATTTTACCAATATTAAATTTACTTAATTCATGTTCCTAATTTTTTTCTAACAAATGTTTATCCAGACACTTCATAACACAATTAAAAATATCATGAGATCTGTGTTCAATTCTGTGTTTAAAAGTCAGTCATCAACTGACTAAAACAAAATATGGATTTATGATTCATTCTTTTTATGCCCAGAAGTGTTTTAATTTCTCACTGTCATCTTTATTCCAAGTTTCAAAGGCAGGATTCAAAATTCACTACAGCTGATGGAGGTATTTCCATTGATTTTCACTAGGCTTTGGTCAAGCCCCAGATGTCAATGAACAAACTGAAACTCACAGAATCTCCTTGTTTACAGAAGTGATGAAGCAGGTCAAAATCCTCATTTAATCTCACTGTGGGGGATAGGCCACTGATGAAAGAGCACACTAGCAAAAGGCAGATTTTGAAGAGACAGACCTGAAACAACCTGCTGTGCAAGTGCCATTTAATTACCTTCGTTCTCTGATCTTAATTCCTCTTGATACAACCTGCTACAGAGTGAACATTTCAGAATAAACATAAGGCTATTTCTGTTCCCTTTGTTTTCAATTACCTTTGATGCTGGCATAATGGCTGAATGTACACGATGTTGTAGAGTGCAGTGGGAAGCTTGAAGAGAGTTTTACCCCATGGGTGAGACTATGTGGCCCTGTCAGACCACCCAGGGAAATCTTTGACTCCAGCTGTTTCCCTCTGCCCTAAAGCCCAATGTTTTTGTGCTGCCCTTTCCTCTCATGGACATCCTTATAGGTTTGAAATCAGCAGCAATTGAACTGTCTCCACTTTTTCTTTCTACCCCAACATGTACATATCTTTCTTAAAGTGCATAGTCAGGTGGATTATTGCATAGGTTGTGTAAAACTAGGTGACTTTTAAAAGACACCACCAGTGTTGACTCTGCTAGTGGCCACATCCATCAATCATCATTTAATGAATCTGTTCAGAGGGTGAGTCTGAGCCTCCATGCACAGAGGAGGAGACCTCAAACTTCAGGATAAGCACAGCTGACAATATGAATCAGACATTGCATTGCAGGCACACCAGTTCAGAAATGTGGAGTAACAAAGGATGAAAAGTCAAGCTATTACCTTTGCACACTTTTTCTAAGAGAAACCATAATTCTCACAAGTTCACAAACCTAGATGAGACTTCAGGTGAGAGACCTGTGAGAAACCAGCACAGCTTTGTTGTCTCCAGATCAGTGACCATTTACATCAGCTGTCAGTCCAGATAGGTGACCCAAAACTTGGGACAGTCAATTCCTCTGAGGAATTTACTTCTGTACCATAGGTCAGCCTCATGTGGCTCTAGTTGACGTTCATCTCCAGGAATATTATCATAACATTTGCAAGTAGAAAGTGTTGGGTGGTATATTCATAACCCCAGCATGATCTTCAATTAACACTCTCTTTCATGAGGGAAAGACCAAAAGTTCCCAAGGCCTCTTGTTCCTCCTAGCAGCACACACACACACACAAATTCTTCTATTGCAAATATATCTGTCAGCACTAAAGAAGAAACTATTCTTGTCAGTGTCAGTTACCAAATGTATTTCTGTGTTTAGAATTCAGAGTAATTTATTCTAATGATTTTCCTAAGAATCTATACACACTTTAATTTCTGTTTGTTCTCGTATCAGCTGTTATACCAGATAGGGTCTAGACATTTACAAGATAGGGTCTGCTGATTTTAACAACTGAGTGCTTGGATGCAAAATGAGCAGACTCACTGAAGCAGATGAATAAGCCTCTACAGAACACCCACAACATTACAATATTTTCCTCCATGCTACTGCAAGAATACAAAGAAGAAAAACAAATTCAAATAGAATATTTGACAGTATTAAACAATATTCATTCTCTTGGGATTGTCTGAATCAGAATTCTAAGTAGCCTGAAACCCTGAAAACAGTTAAATGGAAAAAATATACTCGTTTAATAGTGCTGTGCACCTCCACTGGAGTACTGCAAGTAGAGGAATTATATATGGTCATAAAAAATTAAATCAGTTCAAAAGCCTTTTTGCTACCTCTTTAGCATATAATTTCACAGACAATATGAATCAGGTATAATATTGTTTCAGTCTGTTGACTCTTATCCACAACCTCAGGACAGGAAATATCTGCTTTTTTCTTCTCTTCTCCCTGTTGAAATACCATGTGTTGTGCCTTCAAAATTGTTGATAGCCCTTTTCCCCAGAGCAGTTTCTTTAATGAATGTTTAGTTCTATCACTAAGCAGTTAATGGTGAATTTTTGGTCAGAACAGAAGGTGCTCTTCATGGAAGAAGACAGGGCAAAAAGGGAAAAAGCCTTTGTTGCAGTTTCCAGCTCTGTGGCACTGAGAGAAGAGTCTTTGCACATCCATATGCTTAAGGCATTAATGCACAAGATAGGCAATGACAGCAGAATTAGTGTCAATATAGCATATTATACAGGTCTGTGAACCCTGCATTGCCCCAGATTCCTGAATCTAAAAAAAATATTGCAGCATGACCAAGTGCAGGTTGTCAAATGACAATGTAAGTTTTGTAAAAAGCAAGAATCTAGAAAATATGGACATGTCCTACCTAGTAGATTCCACATGGAATATGCATGCTACTGAAGGAAAAGTAGACAGTTATGAAGCATTTTCAATCACAAAAGCAAAGTGGAAACAGAATAAATTATGATAGACCTAAATTTACAAAAAAAAAAAAAAAAAAAAGATACTGATGGAAATCTCTTTAAGGGAAAAAGTATAGGACATTTTATTTTTTAAAAATAACTACATATCGTCTAAGGTAGAAATCTTAGGACTGTCTTGTGTGATGAAAACTTGGTTGAATTAAAATATGTCCCTGCATAAAAAGAGGGGATATTAACCTTTCCTATTCAAATTAGGCATGCCTTTGAAAGAGAATTTAAATTGAGTAGTAGCCTGGAAGCTTTGATTTACATCAAATAATTGGATATATATTTCTAACATGTAAAGCAGGCAGCAACTGAAAATTATCTGAATCAAAACAAGATTTTCAAAATCATCACTGAATTATTTGGAACAAAGGCCATGAGTATTGGGAACAAAACCAAGAGTGAGAAAAATATTAAAGCACAGATGATTCACGTAGGAAAATCTTCTATGTAAAATAATAGCCTCTCTGACTGCTACTGGAATTGAAAATTATATTGCAATATCAACTAGACAGTCAAGTGCTCAGGTCAGAAAAACAAATCAAATGCTAGAAATGACAAAGGAAGGAACAGAGGACACAATAGGAAACTTTTGTATTTTTCCCCATGTGAACCCTATGTGCCTGCACCTTGGCTATTCTGGGATGTAACTCAGAAACTAGAATGGGTTCAGAGAAGGACAGCAGGGATGATAAAAGTCTGGACCAGCTCTGTGAGGAGCAAGTGCCAGCACGAGAAAGAAACTGCTGAGGAGGGAATACAGTGGAGGCCTCTGCAGCCATTAGCAACAGAGAGAATAAAGGGAGACCAATTGTGTTTTACAGTTCAAGAGACAGCAGTATTACTCTCAAATAAAGCAAGCAGGCAGCAGGTGCAGAAAAAATAACAGGAGGTGACCTTCCACACAATGAGTGAATAAGATATAAAAACTCTTGAGATAGTGTTGTTCAATGCAAAAGAGTATTTGGATTCAATAAGTGGTTGGGCAAATGCAAGAAGAAATATCCACAGGTAACTAAGTTAAGGGGCATCACTCTCTGAAAACACCACTACGTGATCACTGGGCTTTGTATTGTGCACCAGACATCTGCTGGTTTTTGCTAGATTTGTGGGTTAGAAGGACCACTGGCTTAATGTGTCATTTTTATACTCTTAGGTTGCTGCAGTTTTGTGCTTCTGTCTTAATAGATTTTATTTGTATTGTGCATTAGGTTGATACACAATGCAAATTATCTTTTACCTCTCAAAAAAGACAGGAGCATCAGAGAGCTGTTGCTAGGGATCTGTAAACTAGAATTAAATAGTAAGTTAGTGATAGTGATTTTACCATCAAAAACAGCAATAAGCATTTCTTACATAAAGCCAAGTTTGTTGCCACACAAGCAGAAGGAATATTAAAAAGTGATATAACAAGATTGCTACTTAGAAATCTAAAGGCATTTGCGGTGCTTTAGCATATGGGAATTTAAGTTACCCATTGATACTTGGCTCAGATTTCAGAAAACAGCATAACTACTTTTTAAATGTTACATAATATGAATATTTAGCATATCTTTTTTCATATTATCCCTTTTAAGAAAAATTATAATCCATGAGAACTGATCAAAACCTTGGAACACTTTCGATGTAAGATAAGGTAGAAGCTTAGAGACGAGTTCATTAACTAAGCACAGAAAGGAGCAGCAGTGTAAGTACCCTAGGAAAGAAAGCTATGAATAAGGTGAGAAAAGCTCAGTGAGGTCTGTCCAAAACCATCTTTCAGCAGTAGCAGCAGAATGACCAATGACTGAAAACAGTTAATCCAAACCTCTCTGTCCTTTAAAGGTGCTTCAAGAACCCCTACAAAACTGTTGTGAAACTGCAGCATGACCAGCCCAGAAAACTCACTCCTTTGGTTTTACTGGGATTAAAGTGTGTCCTTCAAGTATTAGTGTTTCTCTGTATCTTCAATAATTGCATTCAATTTCTTGGCTAAACTAGGGGAGAATTTACTGCCATAGAGCCTGTCAGTGCTGCTCAGCAATCCTGCAGTGATTGCTCCTCAGGACACTTACACTGCCTGTGCAGGGCGGTGGAGGCAGTAGCTGGGGGATGATGGATGTGGGCTGCATGTTCAAAGGCTGATATTACCTACTGAGACTCAACATCTTGGGCTTCTTCTAATATTAACAGTCAGAGCTGGGGTCCTTCAGAAAGAGATTCAGGATGAAATTCTGATTTCACCACTTTGAATTTCTCTCTGGAGTGCTTATCTCTCTGCACTGATGTGCAGGGAGCTAGGGCACTGGGCTTGCTATGCTAATATTGAGCTTTGGGACACTCTTGCCCTTTGAAGATCTGTCACTGCATGCCAGAAGCCTGTTGGATTTTGCAGTAACATCACAAAGCCCCTGAGGGTGCCAGGGAGGCCGAGAGCAGAGGCTCCAGCTTGGCTGGAAACACAAACCACAGAAGGTCAATGACTGACGGGTGCAGGAATGCAGCCTTGGGAGCTGGGAAGAGCTGGTTTGGGGAGCTGGGCATGGCTGTCTGGGGAGCAGGGAATTGCAAAGAGAGCAGAGATGTCATTTATGTATGTAAATCATCCTGCACATAGTGAAAACACAAGATAACAGGCAAGCGTAGATAACAGACACAGTCCCTACTAGGGGACGAAGGAAGAGCAGAAATTGCTCCAGCACCATCTCTTCCAGTCACAGAAGAGTAATGTCTGAGCAATGTCACTGCTCCATCATTGCTACCACCTCCCTCACTTTCTGTAATGAGGGAACACTTTCTGATTTGCCACCCCCTTCCTTTTGCTCCCATGATCCAGCAGTTCAATGTAAAGATTTTTCCTTTATCAAATCCTCAGGTTAAGTAAATAAGTACATTGAAGAGCAGCTTGAAAATCTCTGTTTTCTGCTTCTACTTTCCCACAGGACAGTGTGATTTATTACCCCAGTGATTTATTATCAAACCAATGTGAAATTGGGTTCAGGAGTTGTGATAATGTGCATGCATTGGAAATGTTTAACAGTTTAGAAGTGAAATTAAAATTATGAGATGGCAAAGTGAACTGTGAAGATAGCTGTTATATGAGAGAGACTAAGAACCAATGGCTCAATGAATGTCACTAGTTTTTCCATAATGTTTAAAAATGACACTTGAATACACACAAAAAGTTATTTCCAGAGTAGATAACTGAATCCTACCTATTTAATTTACAACACTTAGCAATGACTGCTGACCTGAAGAACTGTCTCTTTATTCCTTCATAGATGGAATAAGACATCCCATCACTAAGTGGACTAGGTTTGATTTGTCTCCCTAAAAGGCTTTATATGTTTCAGGAAAAGTCCTCCAGATGAAGTAAAGTAAATCTTATTTCCTCCTGTGTGACTATTCTGACATTAGAGCAAAATAGTCACTAGAACAATGACACACTTCAAGAGCTTTAGTAGCTAAAGTCACAGAAATTCATGCACTACCTCCTTTGTAGCTGCCATCATAATTTCTCTAGTTACCTTCTTCATCAGGCACTCTGCCCGATTTACACCTTGGAGCTTGGTGCATTTGAAATTGCATTGTTATTGCCACACCTTTGAAAGATAGAATCTGGAGTTCAGTCACCACAATGCAAATATCACCCCCAAGTAGGAGCCTCCCACACTGTTTGTTCTCAGCCAGGTGCCAGTGATGCAGTGCCTGTGTGAATCTCATTTGCATCTTTGTATTAAGGATGCCTGTCAAACACACAAATTTCATAGCTCTCCAGGTACAGACTGGGGAATGTTTACTTTTTATTAATAATCAACATAATAGAACAATAAAGTGCAGGATGAATAAATGGGCTCTGTTGAAAGGGGTGAGAAAGTCCTTAGTTTAGGGGAGAAGTGTCACACCAATCTCCAAGGATGTCAGAGATGGAGAACTTCCAGAAAGGGACCAATAAGGATTTTTTTTTTCTGATAAATGTAATCTCTGACATAAAACCTGGGTGAAGAGAGGGGTTCCTGATTGTATGGGCCAGCTTAGAGACTTTATGGGGGTTTTTTGTTTTTACTTTTTGGTATGAAAATATAAAAGAACAATTTTTAAAATTTTTTTCACTGATGTCATTTATGAGACTACTCTTAACTGTGTAGCTGTCCTGGGTGTTTGTGAAGTTGTAAACAAATACTTTCCACACCATCTATCTTAATCTAAATCAAGTGAAACAGGATATCAGCCTTTGGATAGTATTACACAACTTTTGGCGTTAAAAGTAGGAAACTGAAATTTTCAATGAGGACATTTTGTCCCAGCAAGCTGTTTTGGGATATTCAGCTGGTAATATGTTTTTCCACAAAGGCTGCTCAAATCAGTTTGAGATGTAGAATCATATGAGTCAAGAAAGATGTAACACACTGAGGGCTGTGCCTCACACCCAGCAGTCCCCAGGGTATATTAAGCAATTGTCACTTCTTCATACAGCTTAGCACACTTTTTTCATTAATTGTTAGAAAGCATTAGGAATTCCTCTCATGCCTTCTATCCAGTAATCATTATTACAGTCATTACCAAATTAATTGCACTAAGCAGTCATGATTTTAATACTTTTCTTGTCACCTGTTTAAAAGGAGTGTATATAAGCATTATATAATGCAGCTACTTAGTGACGGCATTGGAAATGGAATTCAGACATCCAATGGAATTATACTACTCTCTAAGCTCACAATGTTAAAACAACAAAAACCAAAATAGGAAATTGGAATGAAGGCAAAAAACTTGTTCTGTTTTAATTAAGGAACAGTTCTTACAACTTAAGTTAGACTAAAGGCATGCAAAAATATAAACCAAGATAAAACTTCCCATTACATCTTATTTTAGCTGGAACTGCAAACTGAACTAAGAATATGAACAAAAGATCAGAACATGTGCCTCAAAGAGGGGTATATAAAAGAAAGATAATGGGCCAAAGAGAAAAGAACTGTGTTAAATTGAACTGGCAGTTGTTTTACATTTCTTAATGTTGAATGAACTACCTCAGAACAGAAACAAAATCTAAGAAACATTACTGTTCAGGTGCTTTTATCATGTTTAACCCTTTTTGCATAGATGAGAGAAATGGCTTCTTGAAAAGAGACAGTTAAATAGTACAAAATCCTTCATATGCTTTATATTGAAGAAAAATCACCAAAGTTCCAATAGTTCATAAGAAGAATACAGTAATACATTATAAACTGCATACTAATCATAGGAAAAATATTTGAAAGTATGAAGGTCATATCCAGTCAATCCACAGCCCAATCCCCCTGGGCTTTACCTTGTATTTATATAATAAAGTTACGCAAATATTTTCATTTGAAAAACAGCAGGAGAAATGGTGCAGAGTGGTAGTGGGCCAGGAGGACGCTCCGTGCCTGCACCTCTACCTGTGTCCTCCTTCCACTCCAGGCTGTTTGGAGGACAGTGGCACTCTGAACCCATACCTTTTGTTCTCTGTCTTCTCCTGTTTGCCTGGTTCTCCTGATGCTCTGATGATGCTGCCCAGCCCTACTCCATCAGCTCCAAGTGCAGGGCTGAACATTGTGGGGTGAGATGCATTGCACAGTGTTAACAGAGTCACTGAACCATGGAGTTCAGTGAGATGCAGTGCACTGAGTGTTAACAGAGCCACTGAACCATTGAATTCAGTGAGATGCATTGCACAGTGTTAACAGAGTCACTGAACCATGGAGTTCAGTGAGATGCAGTGCACTGAGTGTTAACAGAGCCACTGAACCATGGAGTTCAGTGAGATGCAGTGCACAGTGTTAACAGAGTCACTGAACCATGGAGTTCAGTGAGATGCAGTGCACTGAGTGTTAACAGAGTCACTGAACCATGGAGTTCAGTGAGATGCAGTGCACTGAGTGTTAACAGAGTCACTGAACCATGGAGTTCAGTGAGATGCAGTGCACTGAGTGTTAACAGAGTCACTGAACCATTGAATTCAGTGAGATGCAGTGCACAGTGTTAACAGAGTCACTGAACCATGGAGTTCAGTGAGATGCAGTGCACAGAGTGTTAACAGAGTCACTGAACCATGGAGTTCAGTGAGATGCATTGCACAGTGTTAACAGAGTCACTGAACCATGGAATTCAGTGAGATGCAGGGCACAGAGTGTTAACAGAACCACTGAACCATTGAGTTCAGTGAGATGCAGTGCACTGAGTGTTAACAGAGTCACTGAACCATTGAGTTCAGTGAGATGCAGTGCACTGAGTGTTAACAGAGCCACTGAACCATTGAATTCTGTGAGATGCAGTGCACAGAGTGTTAATAGAACCACTGAACCATTTTGTTATGGCTCCAGCTGTAGTCCTTGCTGAGAGTTTCCTGCCAGCAATACACTGCAATAGTGAAGGCTACAAATGTATTGCAGCTGTCAGCCAGCTGTAAATAACAACCAGTTGCATTCAACGTGTCAGACCAATGCAAGAATAGAGCCTGAGGAATCTATTTTGTTTGTAAGAGAACCAAACCTTAGCCATAGTTCTGTCCAAATGATTAAACTGAAGCTGCAATGCATTGAAAAAGAATTTAGGATTGCTATTAAATAAAGATGGAGTACTGAAAATCTTCTTGATGAGGACAAAATGTCAAATTAATGTACTTTTGCAGTCAGGACACAGCTGTGGAAAGTTACCTCAATTTAAGTCACTGATTGAGGTGTGGGAAGTAAAACAGTGATTTCAGTTACTTCCTCAAAGAGGAAACTGGAATGAGAAGTCAGTATAACAAGTCATTTGTTTACTCCCCAGCTCCACCAAACATGGCTCAAGCATGAGGCAAAATTTGCAGTTAATTACAGATGATTGAAACAGTGAAAAACAAATCTAGAAGTAATGCCAAATGAAGCAGAAACAGAACACAGCATTTGGGGAGGTGGCCAAGAAGATCCAGTTAAGCATCACAGCTCAAGTGAGTGGCAGCTGTAGCAGAGATCAGTAGGTCTGTGGAGGCCACAGATGTCACACTGAAGGGAGGTTGTTCCTTTGCCCAGAGACCTGCAGGTACTTCATATTGGTAACAGTTCCTGACAAAGCAACACAACTTTTAAGACACTGAATGATGTTTATAGTGATTATAAAATGTAAATTGTATAGGATGATATTAGATTATTCTAACATTTATAAGATTTATATCATGCCTGAGCTACTTCTCTGTTACTTCTGGCACGAAATGGCCTTGTCCTGGCAGCAGCAGGATGTGATGCATTAACAGCTGTACTGGAGCCTGCTAAAATAACAGCAAAGATTTTCAGATGCAATAGCTGTCCTTCAGTTACTCTAATAATGCTTTATTAAAATGTCAGCTGGAGATAGCAACCATCTCTTCTGTTGCCAAATAATTACCAGCTTTAATAACGATGGCAAGTTAAAAACTTGAATGGGCATTTCTGGCTAATGTCTATACCTAAATATCAATTTCTTCTATCAAAAGAGGACAAAGTCAAGGCAGAAGTTAGAGTAACATGGCCGTCATGTTTTATAGATGAAGTTCTTCATGAATTTGTCTACACTATAGTTTAATTTTTCATTTGATAAATACTGAATTCCTTCTCTTGCTGGCACATTTGAACTTTGATGAAATGCAGATTTTGTGTAGAAATAACTAAATTACTTAGCAGAGGTGCCATTTTAATCTTAGTGGAAAACAGAAAGTTAAATGGGGTCCATTTTACTGGGTTCTGAGTTTTGACAAGTATTAAAATAAATGTTCTTTCTTTCTGTAAAACTTGCTTGGAGAAGTGCCATCAAATCAAATCTTTCTACATCATTCTTTTATCAAGAAATAAACATTTTCAGCATTTAATGCAGTTGACAAACAAGACCAGTTCCTCCAAACTGGGATTCTTTTAAGGTGTGTTTTATTTTCCCACACCAGCTACTCCCAGCCCATCTGGAACCCATTCTGGTTCTGTCTTCAGGGAGTTAATACAGCTATTGATTAGCCATTTCTTCAAACAGCATCATTTACAAGACAGTAATGAGCATCATTTCACATAAGGTTAAATGTTTACATGAACTGATTTTTCAGAGTTATCCAGGATAAATTTATCCTTATTTTCTTGGGTATGGCTGTTAGCTTAATTTTTTTCTATAATGCCCCAATTCTTCTACAATCAACAACACTCAGAGGACTTGTTACACCGCAATACTCAGCAAAAATGCTGTAAAATTGTCCAGGATTTCAATTTCTTCAAGGACAGTATTTTAGTTCACAGTTATGCCTATGAATCTGACATTCACTAAACACAAATGGTGAGATTAAGTCAAAGATAATCTCTGTCTGACCTAAATCACTTCAGAATAGTAGAAGTTATTAGTACAATGTGAGTCTTTCCTTCTACATGACTTACATCCCGTTTTAAAGTCCAGACTAGTCAGGGTGTCTCTATAGCTTTGAAATCTAATCCCTGTCTTTTCATAGGACTGTGGGTGGGTTTGGCTAGAAAACTTCTCAGTGATAAGATATTGTTGTAATGAAATTTTATTCTGAAAACACCAAAATTTTTGGCTTAGTATTCCTCCTCTTGTGGATCCTGTTTGACAGCCAAAATTTATGAATTACAATGAGCCTTGTCAATATTGTGTTTTATTCAAATATTTCATCAATTAATTTGAATTTTATTCAGATAATGTGAGGGATGTGAAAGCTAGATCTCCTGTTAGACTGCTTTTTAAACTATTTTCTTGCAAGTCCCAAGGCAATGAACTGATGCCTCCTGGATGTCATTTCAATATCTATTTTCAGCATAGAAATGAAACCTGAATTGCATATATTAGTATCAGGAAGAATCATAAATGTTGAAGCTGTGGGAAACAAAAATACCAAATTTGAGACCCACCAGCTGGTTTTTCTACAGACAATGATGCAGCCTGGTTCAGAGCTATTTTCTAAAAGCCCAGCCTGCTATTCCTGTAAATGAAAATAATTTACACACTGAACTTCATAGCAGATTTCTTGTAAATTGTCTGAATAATAATCACTCTTGGGACAATATTTCTGCTGTTATTATCCTTGTGTGCCATGGGTGGATTTCTCAGCATTTCAGTTCTCATATTTCTGTGGTTGTTTACTTACCTTCCCTTTAGCAGAAAGGGAGTGATCATATGCTGTGGCCTCAATATGACACAGACAGAGCATGTTTCAAAAACCACACACATAATCTTTGCGGAGAGCTCACACATGTTGCTACAAGGCACAGAAAGCTGGTTTGTTGCTAAATGTCATTTACTTCTTCCACAGGACAGAAATAGAGTGGCAGACGAACAGAAAAGAATCACAAGCATCTCAGCCCTCTCCTGCATCCTCCTGCATTATTTTGCCATGCCAGAGGCAGGTAGCTGACCCACCTGGGTAGCTCTGGATGACTAATGGGCAGGAGGACTTTCACAGGCCTTGACTGTGCAGATGTTGCAATCAGCTGGAAGAACATCTGAAATTCTTGAACATTTGAGTGCAGATGAGATATCATTGTAGTGCAACAATCAATCTTAAGTCAATCTTGATTGACTGCCCTGTGAGGAGGTCTCCTCTTTCCATTGCATCTCCTGAGGTGAAACCAATTCCATGCAGGGCAGCCCCCCTTGCCAGGGCCTGCAGTCCCACCCTCCTGGTCAGCATTTGCACCCCTTGGCGGCCACTGCCTCTGCATCAAGAGTGAGCTGCCCTGTGTGTCCCTTGGCTGTGTTATGTGTGACCATGGTTTGGCTGGTAAAACCTGATCGGGGGGGATTGCTGGCTGGTGAAGGCATGTAAACAACTGCTGAAATGCCATCTCGGTGCACCTTGTGCCTCTGTTCAAAATGGCCCTCGTTTTAGTGTCAGTATTGCATAAAGGATGTGGCTTAGAGCAGAGTGCTGAGCTCCCCAAAATGTGGGGTGTAAAAGCACAAGTGGAAACAACGCTTTATCAAGTTACTCTAGCTTTTTCAGATAATAATTAAAGTTTTTATTGATCCTCCATCCTTGTGAGACCCCTGAGCACGGACTACAATTTCTTAAAATTATGTATTTGTCTTTTTGCAGCCTTTTTAAACTTCACAAGTATCTGTCAGTCCCTCCATGAGCCTCAGATCATCAGGACTTGCCATTTAAGAAGTACTGCTGTCCAGAGAACACAGAGGAAAATGTGCCCCAGGTGTGCCCAGCACTGGCAATGAGCAGCTCAGAGCAGTGCAGGTAGCTCACACACATGGATGGCAACACTGGGCAAGCAGTGTGTGAAAAATGAGCTCTTCTCTCTGCAGCAGGGCATTGTCAGCCTGGTGCAAGGGGCTTGGGCACCGTGGTTGCTGATGCTTGGTACCAGAGTGAAACCCTGAAACTGGGCTCGTGTGTTGTGAGGTGATTATTCACTTTATCTCCCAGGACACTTAGGGCTGAGACAGCATCAGACATTTAGTATAGACAGCTGTGAGCCTGCGTTCTGTGTGCTATACAAAATTATAAGTTTCTTTTGCCATTTCTCTGGCAACTACTTCAATTATGCAGGGAAAACTGCCTTGGCATCTTGAGTGTGAGGGTTGTTAATTTTACAGAACAATCCCTTAAATGGGCAGAAACTCAAATATAAATGCATAATGCTGGATCAACTGCACCTACCTGAAAATGTACACTAACATCCATGGCAATTGTTCTTGAAAAAACAATTGGTTAGTTTCAGGGTTTAAAATATTTATAGTAACACATGCAAATGTAAAGCAGGCTGTGCAATCGAGTCATTGGGACTCTATGCACAGGCATCCTGGCAATTGTTTACCTCTCTTATGGCCTTGTTGATGTACTTGAGCAAATCACTTCATTGTTGGTCCTATGTCACACCCAAGAATGTCTGAACTGTTGTTAGATACTACCAGAAAAAGGAACAATGTGTGAGAGGTATCTTAATGCAAAAAAAACTGCATCAAGAAACTTTATATCCTTCTAGGAATTACTGATTAGAGTGCCTCATAGATAACTAATCCTATGCACTAAAACAAAATCTCAAGTTGAAAGTCTCAAAGATAACTCATGCAGGTAATAATTATTCTGCATATGGTGGAGATTTGACCAACTAAAACAATTCAGTGAAAAAAGCCCCATCAAAATACAGAAAATACTATGTAGGAAAATTTCTTTTGTATAATTTCTATTCTCTTCATGACAGAAACATATTGTACCACCAAGTGTCAAATGGGGATAAAAAGACTGAACTCCTCCAAATTGCTTTAGGGTATCTTTCAAAAATTAAACACGCATGGAATTTTGTCATTTCTGATCACACCACAATATACAGGGAGGTACAGACATGAATTAATCTACCCATGAAATTCAATAACACATGTTTACATGGTCAAGAATGAGACTCATGGAAACAAACAGTAAATATATGCTTAGAAAATAATTATAGCTACTGTTGTTTTGAATGACAATGAAATCAGTCTTGCAGTCACCTACTGTTCTTACTCAAGCAGGAAAAAGTAAAATTGCAGACAAACTGGCTTACACAGAGTAGTGTTAGAAACAGTAGTAAATAGGCAAATGGGAGAAAATACTGACACAATTTTTTGACACAAAATTGCATAGAGATGAAAACCCTCAACAGATATTACAGAGAGAGATATATGCATACAGTTATTATATTGAAAGATATTGATGAACAGATATATCACTTTATGGGTATGGAGAGATATATATGCACTTAAATAAGCCACCCTCCCCAACTGGTGACTGTTTAAAATAAATGTGTAAAATTGTTAAGAAATCAGTGTTCTTAGAAAACTGAAAGTACTAAAAATGTGAGACAGGGAAAATTAAGATAAGTGTGAAAATATTTCTAGGGCTGTATGAAGAAAGTTTATAGAATGAGTTTAAAAGTTTAACATAATAACTGTGGGTGGGGTTTTTATATCTCTCTGAGAAATTATACTACTGTGATACTTGTGCCAAATTCAAGTGCAAGATTGACAGCTATAATGCTAATCATTAAAAAAGTTAAGCTTCTGGTTTGTACATTTCAAGAATATTAAATATCATGACCAATAAAGACATGAAAGAGGATTGTTATTTAAAGGCTGAGATTCAGAAAAATAAATTAGTCTGGAAAAAAAATTGAATCAAATCAAACCTCTTTAGCAAATAAAGAATTCATACATAATCACATCTACACTCTCAGATAAAATCCATAGGAAAGGGGTTTTCTTATAAAGAGTATCACATTTTGCAACTTATTCATAGTTGGAACAGAGGATGAATAAAATGGAGTGTGACACAATGCCAGAATGTGTCACAATAATGGCAAACCTGCAGTTAGACCTTCAAGCCTGCTTGAGACAGGCATAGAGACAGGCACGTGTGAGCCAACACTAACCTTGGAGCTCTGTGGTTCTCTAATCTAACAGCTGCCCATAACAAAAAGGACATGACATAACTCTGCTACTTTGGCACCGCAATAATTCAACTTGCTCCTAAAGTTAGATTTTTAATGATTAACAATATTTTTTGGCACTTCTGGTCCCTAAAATACCATTCTTGTTTTGCTGAACTAACAAAACAGGGGCTACCCAATAAATCAGACCAGTGACATGCAGTATTGCTCTATAAATCAGCAGTTTTGCTCCTGGATTATCCTGTAGGCATCTGCAAAAGACACTAAAGAGAAAATAAACACATTTTCAGGCTTAAATCGCCTTCAAATAATTCTCAGGTCCTGGAAGAAAATATTTATAGGCTTGTTAACTGAAAATGGTGCTGATGTTAGAAGGAAGTTTCATCATAAGACTTATCTCTGAAGGACTGAATGAAAAGTGGAAAGAGGGATTGCAATGTTCTAGATACTTAGAGACATTACACTAGTTTGATGTTAGAGTTGTCATGGGCTACACTGCAGGGTACCACATCTCCAAAACAGGCAATAGATTGTTCTTGGACACCATCTGTAATTGTCCTGAATACAACCATTGACTGCAGTAAGCAGGTGGCAATTATAGCTGTGGGATTAATGACTGTGACAGCTGTGGCCATATTCCTCTTCCAGTTAATACCATTTTATACAGGAAAGATACATTTTTTACATGCTATAATGTTTAATATGAGGGATGCCTGGGGAGTCCAAACACATATGCTTTGAATTCAGTCATTTTTGAACCTGAGGCTACTAGCTAAATTGTATCCTACTCCACATTGCTCCTAGATAATAATGTGAATTGGGAGTCTGGACAACTCATTAGGGCACAGATGAGCTACATTTAAAGTATTGAAGAAAGAACTTGTATTACTTCCTACTCTTTGCTTAGAAATATTTGGATTTTTCCATGTATGCAGTTAGGGCTACTTAGGAAGACAAGAGCTGCTGTTGCAGCAATATCTCTTTCTGCTCATCTGTTATGACAGAAACTGTCTCGGTGACTGTTTATTATCTCAGGATGGGTCCTGATCATGATTTACAAGCCAGTGCCTTATTCTATCTCTTAAATTTGGGTTTTTACAACCCAAAGGCTGGAAGCTGCAGCCACACTGTAGTGTTTGCAAAATGCCCTGCTCCAAGCAAGCATAAACTGGCCTTCAGTTCTTCACTTTGTATCTCACACTTGTCATCTGTGTGCCACCACCAGCTGAGATTTTGTTAGCTGGTATTGGGAAGGAAAAGTATTGTGGGCAACCCAAGTGACTACAATGGCTGGATGAGTTCCCTTCCATTTTTGCGTGGGAGGTACCTGGGATCTCCAGAGATGAAAAATTACAACATGAGAAAGATACAGTCAGAAACTCTGAGCCTTTTGAAGAACACATATCTCCACTGAAGTTGTCTTTTGCCAGTCCAGAGCTGTGCTCTAAACATGAAACTCAGATGATGGTGTCATGAAAGAAAGAAGTGGCAGTGGTTTATTTCAGTTATGGAATATTCTCCAGTGAAAATATACACACCCTTCTTGTGCAGCTTTTATCTTAGACTTATCAACCCTAGTATAATTAATTCTCAAAGCACTAATTAATCTGTCATACCTATTTTGTATGGCAATGCAAAACCCCATTTCCCAGTGGGTCAGTATGCAGGATTCTTGCCACAAAACCATTTTTTCCCCATGTAAAACAAAAGCATTTTCCTCCTAGTGTTGATCACTGATTTCATATCAAATAAATCATTATGTCCACTGTAGCAGTGGGTTTCTGGACAGGCACTAAAAAAGGGCACAAAGGAATGACTGTGCTTGTGACTGGCCAACTGCTCCTTTGCTAAGCATTAGGTCCACCTAGTTTATTATTTTCAGGAGCAGAGAGGAATTATTCTCATCCACTCCATTCCTGCTCTAGCAGACTGGCCAAAAATGAAATCAATATTTCATCTCCCAGGAAGAAAGCAGGGATAGAAAGGTGATGTTTGTTCTTGTTACTGCAGTGCTACTACAATGCTGATGCTTTGCAGAAGGTAAAAGAGCCCTCAAGGCTGTGACTGACTTCATGAGATACTTGGAAATTCCACTGTAATTCCACTGTGAAATTCATTGCATTGTAGGATTTCAGGCCTTTCTGCTGTCTGTCACTAGTCTGCTATAGCAGTGGTCTCTGTAGGGCTAATTTTATGGACAGTTTGTTCTACCTCTTCACTATTTGTCTCCACCTATAAGCATCATACAAATGATAGTTTCAAAGCCACAAAAACAGACAATCTTTAATTTCACACTGTGTACCAGTTTATATAATCTAGCAAATCTTCCATGTCTATAAATAAAAATGCTCTGAAAAGGTAAGGAAGGGAAGACCATGTTTTCCTTGCATCATTCTGGGAAGGTTTGGCACTGGAGACCTTTTGTTTGTCCTTTTCTCAAAACAGAATTTTTTCTTTTCCAAATAGTTAATGACTGTTTACATGGTTCAGAGAATTTGTAATTATCATGACAGAAAAAGACAATAATCTGGTGCAAGAATGAGGGGATGTGTGAAGGTGTTAGCATGCAATTCAGACATTTCATTACACTCATTCTTGTATAAGTAGCCAAAAACCTATTGTACATCTTTAAGGAGAAAAATAATTACAACTATATGTCCAATGTTAAAAAAAGCAGTCATATCTCTGAAAGAGATTATACTATTTTGATCAGAAATCTGTATTTAATAAAAAGAGATATTTTTCTTTTCTATCCAACTTTCCTTCTATTATTGACAGCATTTTCAAAAATCAGGATTATTTTAAGATGCTTCAAAAGCCTAATGGTTAAATCTTCTTACCCACCCTAACAGATTAATGTCAGCTAATGGGACTAGCATGATACAAGTATTGATTCAAAAGCCACTCTTTTCCTTGGGTAGACTCTCCTGGCTGAAGCATCCTGACAGACAGCCATGAACCTGCTTCCTTTCTCTCCTTTCAGGCAAGGCACAGAGGGACCCAGCACAGAAACTAAAGAGAATCTTTCTGGAGTGTCTTCATGACAAGGAAATGGGCCTCTGCTTTTGTGCCACCTTCCTTCTTATTTTAAATACTTCCTCTCTTCACCTGGGGAGTTTCTACAAGAGTTCACAGGCAGAAAACAGATCTCCTTTTAACCTTCCCCTCTCCAGCTCTCTCAGTAGCCTCTCTCTTTTTCTGGTCCTTTTGGAACATCAGTGGTGCTGCCAAGACAATCTTTGGGGAATCTCTCCAAGCCCTCTCACTGAGATCCATACCATTCTCACTGCTGGAAATGCTTGTCCTGGTATGTTCTGGAGTTACAGTCACCTTTTCCATGGCAATTTAAAATTATATCCTTCTCCTTCTTCCTCTTCTTCTTCTTCTTTCTTCTTCTTTCTTCTTCTTTCTTCTTCTTTCTTCTTCTTTCTTCTTCCTTCTTCTTCTTCTTTCTTCTTTCTTCTTCTTTCTTCTTCTTGTGTCCTTGTTTGTGTTTGCTTTGCAATGGGACACTGACCTTCCGGGAAGACTTGCATCTGCCAGACCCTGAGTATAAAACTTTCATTGTGTGCTCTGAATTTCATGCCAGCCCTAGCTGTACAGTGGGCAAGGTTGTTTAGTTCTTCCTTTATGTAATTCTGGCCCTCTTCTGTTTTCGCAAAGCATCCAAGTTCTATGCAATCAGGAATTTTCATTTTTAAGCTCTTACTGAGTCAGAGTCATGAGAGAAGATTTCAAACATGAGCAGTCCTAGGAATGATGCTCAAGGAGCTCCCTTGGCCAGTGTTCCATGTCCTGGTACATTCCTTTGCAACACAGCCCACTGTTCTCTCCTTCCTCACCAGTTCCCCATCCATTCTCACACCAGTTCCCATCTGTGATGACCCATCCACAAGGGGAAGGAAGCACCTGATCCACCCTGTGACTTAAAGCCAACTTCTCTGGGTCTCTACACCATCTTCTATGCCTTAGTTCTTCTCCATAATATTTCTCCACAGCCTTTGGGCTACAGAAAGGCTACTAGGAGAGCTCTTGATTAATGAAACCTGACAGCATCAATCCATCTAAAATTTAAGGACTTCTACAGAAATGTCAAGCACATTTCACAAAAGAATGATAATGTAGTGTTTCCAGAAAGCCATGTGAGATTCATATCTCATTCTCTAGAAAACTGGGAAGAGCTATCAGGACAGCCTGGTGCCATCTATTCTGGTATATCTATATTGCATTTTACCCTAATTTCCAGGTAGTTTTATGTCCTCATAATTATTCTTAAAATAGGCACAAATTATTTATGTCCTCCATGTGCTTCAAAATTTATGCACTTACTCCTGTTGCAGTAATTGTCCTAATTTGTTTGTTTTGTCAGGCTTCAAACCAAGGATGGCTTTCTGAATTAGTAGACATTTTAGCGTTTCAAGAAATCTCCTCAACACAAGCACAGCAGAGCAGGCAAACAAAAATTATCAGCTAAATTTTAGTATATTTGTTTTAGCATCCTTCAGGTCAATTAAGGAATAAAACTGATTAGGCTTGAAAGGATTTCTTTTGATCCACATTCATCATGGCTGGTGCACACCATCCACCAGGCTGAGGGGAGGCAATATCGAATGTGACATGCAAAAGCAAAAGAAAACATTCATTGTACAGATAGATAACAGGCAATAAAGCAGACATTTGATTTTCTTTGCCCCTTTGAGTATGCCAAAACCTGCCTTTTTGCTTCTCAACATGGAATAAAGGCCCAAGAGATTCAGGAGAGATTCCAGGCTGCAGGGCACTGAGTTGACTCTCTGTTCTTCTCTGCAAGATCCAGTCAGGGCTGTATGAATCTCAGGAAGGACTCTAACATTTTCTCTTGACATCATCAAAGACCCTACTCATTCCGTGGCCAAGAGGAAATCCAGATTTGAACCCTAGGACTCCTCAGGGCCAGAGTTGTGGTAGTGTGCGGGTTCTGGCTGAGATGGATGGCCTGTACAGCACAAGGCCTTCTCTCTCTCACACTCCCCCCACCAAGGAGGCTGGGGATGGGCAAGGGTTTGGGAGGGGATACAGCCAGGACCCCAGCTCACCCCAACTGATCCCAGGAACATTCCAGAACATCTGATGCCGTGCTCAGCAATATGAGGTGGTGAATTTTCTGTCTGAGGGGTTGTTGCTCAGGGGCTGCATCAGCAGCAGTCAGTTGGTGGGAAGTGATTCCTTTTGCATCACTTTGGGTTATTTGGTTTGGTTTTGCTTTTTTTTTTTAATTCTTTCCTTTTTTTTTAACCCTTTACTTATTATACTGTAGTTTATCTCAAAGTATGACTTTCCTCATTTCTGCCATGCCAGTTCTTTCTTCTATTCCACTGGGAGCTGTGAGCAAGCAGCTCTGTGAGGCTGAGCTGACATTCAGGGTGAGCCCATCACAGTCTTTCCTGGCACCCAACACAGGGCACTAAGTGTTCATGAGAATAACAGATTCGATCCTAGAATGGTAGAGGAAACTAATTCTGTATCTATTTAGCAGTTGCTGGTTACAATATTTAGTAGATTGTTCTTGACACTGATTTGTTTGTTCCCTTATCTGCTCCATACCACATTCCACATCTTGCTGTACATCATATTAGAGAGTGTGTGGAGGGCTGGTTTTGGCTTTTGCAGTTTGCTGTGCTGTGTATCATTTGTTTACTGGCTATGAGAGTAATCTGGTATTTGGGCCTAGCCCTGCAGTCACCCCTATACCTCGGGCATTGTCATGGAAACAATAACAACTAAACCTTTTCCCTTTTTTAATTTGAGAGTTAATTTATGGTCAAGATGAAGAATGGCACCTTCCCCATCTGCAGTGAGATGCTTTCTGCCTTGTTACAATGGCTCCTCAGTCCCTCCAGCATCCTTGGGTAATCAGAATGCACATACTGCTGTGTCTCAAGAACCTGTTCTGACTTTTCCAAGATACACCTACTCAGGAATTTCACACAGGAACACATCCTGAAGCAGGATGGTTATGGGTGTATGGGAGAATGTGGGTAAGTGCCTGGAACAGTTTTCATCTTTGAGAATGTGGCACTTCTCCTCAAGGCAGAAGGATGGAGAAGTCTGATGTGCACACTGAGGAGAATTAATCTTGGGTGAGATAAGCCATGATTTGAATTACATGGTGCCATTGCTGTATGATGCCCCTGCTGTATGAGACTGTACATCACCATTAACAGCAAAATACCTTCATGTTAAAAAGGCTGGTTTGGTCTAAAATGAGCAGTGAGCAAACAGTGCATCAAAGAGTGGAGTCTACCTGCAGGACCTGGCTTTTGATGAACACTCTTTAAGCCAAACTGACTCCATGTCTGAGCCATCAGAGCAGTGTTGTGTTTGGGGTGTCCCACCCGTGCCACAGTAAGAGCTCAGTGCAGTGGTGGGAGCAGGCTGGCACCAGTGCGGAGCGAGGCAGGGCTGCTGGGGCTCATCAGTCTCTGTGTGCACACTCCTCTGAGAACAGACAGCAAACCCAGACAAATAAAAGAACACAGTTATAAACCTAATTCTCACATTTTCAAAAACCAGATCAGCCTGATGACCCCATGTGCCCAAAAGGAAGTCCATGCCACCACCTGTCCATAAGAAAAACCCATCTGGATCAAGAAGATATGGTTGTTTATATGATAAATGTGTTTACATTGATTGCACAGCTCTGTCCTTCTGCCCCTCTGTCCCACTTTTGCTCACAAGCCCATGCTATAATCCCACACAGAGCACTGTCTGTCTGATCAGACCAAACTAATGACACTCTGGGCTGGCAGGAGAAGCACAATACATATTCTCTCATACACACAGAGTTTAACTCCATGTTTACAGATGGGTTGATTTTTCACAGCAGTAAGAGCATGCACTAAGTACCTTATGTTTTCTGCATTTGTATAATGAGAAAAAAAGTCCATGCCACCACCATTGTTTAAAAACAATTCTGGAATGGAGAAAAGAGAAGATCCCTTTTCATCCCAGTTCACACAATTGTTTTGAATTGAAGCTGCATACTCCTAACTGAGAGTGAGCTCCCTATTTTACCCGGTATAAAGTCAGACCTATTGTTCACAATTACTGTCATGTAGCAAACAACACATACTGCTCTGGGAATGCCACTCATCAGGCTGGGAAAGACAGGATTTTATAATTATGTTACAGCAACTAGCAAAGAAAATATTTCATTGTATGTTTACTTCTTTAATAGACATAACTCTCATATACTATAAATTATTTATAATCAATTTATTATATGTACATATACATATACATATACATATACATATACATATACATATACATATACATATACATATACATATACATATACATATACATATACATATACATATACATATACGTATACGTATTAGATTTGGGCTCTTCCACATTCATAGCTGTGCACAATGTTGACTTTCACATCTGTTGATAAAATTCCTATTTATTTCTAAATAAAACATAAATAAAATAGTGTTCATCCAATTTAATTTTCATTTTGTGCTGATTTATGAGGCAACTTGCAGGTACAGGCATGGTAACGTGGGAATGCTGCAGCTAAATCAGAGTGCATTATTTCAGTTTGTGATGGCAAAGTAAGAACCATGTGCAAGTCTGTTTGAACATGATAAGAACAGGAACAAACATTCCTGTTCTGGGGAACAGGAATGTTTTTTTGCTGGGGATTATCAGAATTTTAATATTATGTGGTAGGCAAACCACTACAATGTAAAAAGTGAGAACAGATGGGGGGAACACTAATGCTTTCCTAGACTGCAGAACACAACTGGATATTGTACTTCAGTTGTCACCAGACTCCAACATCCATGTACAATCTCACATTCAGCTGATAGGAAAAGTGATGAAAGACAATATTTTAATAAATTAAACTGACATCATTCATGCTGCAAGTGAGGACCATCATCCCTCTTAATAAGTCTATGTCATCAGCTATGAAATTCAGGTACAATGGAAACAATGGACAAGAAACACAAAGGAACTTCACACAAACTTGGAGGTATGTTAAATACAGGGGAGAAAAAGATCTCTCAGCTCCTTTTCTGGAACACTAATGGAAAAAAAATCAAACTTTTGATTAAAAAATATTACCGAAGCAACAGCTGTGCTGTAGGATATTTATTCTGCAATTTGTTCTTAACATCTGCACTTGCATTCCCAACTGCTATCTCAACAGAGCAAGATATGTCACCCTATACATTAAAAGGGTTGCTTGAGTATACAGTGTAATAAAAAAAATATATCTTGTGTCTTTAAAATTATAGCAATATGTAACCAGGTTTCTCAGAAAGTATCTTGCCAAGCCTGGCAGTTAGGCTCATAAAAAATACCAGAGTCAGAGTCGGAGCCAGCCCTGACAAGCTTGCAGTCCTGCAGGTGGCCATAGGTCATACAGGGAGATGCCAGTCAGAGATTCAAGCCTTTATACTAGCCCCTTAGCTAAAGAAGTGGTCGTGTATGAAGTTATACAGGGTCTGACAGCTTCCCAGAAATATGTCATGAAAGTATGATACCCTTTATGAAAGCTTTGAACCTCTGATGGCAGGTCTGGCTCTAAAAATACAGTGTGGGAAAAGTCCTGCAGAGAGGAATAAAGGAAGAAAACAATCTGAAGAAAAGACTGAAGCCATTACTGGAGCAAGGAGAGCAAGGTAAGAGAGGAGATCGCTGCTGAACGAGATGGAGCAACAAAGACCTTCAAGACAGAGATGAGGCTTTTAAAGTGATTGAGGAAACAGGGGAAAGGAGAAACAGCGGCAGATGCTGGAGAGTGTTGTGTTTTGAGTGGGGGGAGTGAAGAGAGACAGTTCCCAGTGAGACTGCAAGGACAGAAGTTATATCACAGGAAAGATGCCCAAAGGACTGTGGGTATAGTTAAAATGTACTTAACTGAGAGGAGGGGAGGAACAGAAAGGCTTTCCCAGCCAAGCCGGGATGTAGAGGAGGGAGGAGCTTCCTGGAGCCTGGAGTCCGAGTGACGGCGCGGAGCAGTGCTCAATAGCGACAGATTAAAGGCAGCAGCGAGAGGATTAAGGGCACGAAATAAGAAGCTGGGTGGCACCAGTGTGTTGCACCAGAGCTGCCAGGGAGCCATTCACTGCCGTGCCAGGGATGTTCTGCATCGCAGCACAGGACACACAGCACAAGGACAGGAGTGGATTCATTATTCCCCTGTGAAAAACTAATGACTGGAATAGCTTGAGAAGCTCTCCAGGATTAGCAGATAAAGTTCTGTACCACAAACTCTTTCCTTCAGAACATTTGCTCTCTCTGGCCCATGCTGTGGACCAGCTCTGTAGACTGCCTGGATTCTTCCCAGGTACCTTCAGTTTTCTATCAGCTCTGGCAAGCATCCTTTTTAGAGTGTAAAACACTTTCTGCAGTTTATGTTTAAAGCGTGCACATGTGTGCAAGATCTTCACTATTGACCAGGAAAATGGAGACTGGTCTCTGTTAGACTCCTGTATCTGAGATTTTTGAGCCTTTAAAGTCTTGTCACTCCATACAGCTTCAGCATATTTGATCTAGCAGTTTCTTCTCTTATAGTTTTTGATTTTGCAAAATTAACATGAATATTTTCACCTCAAGACTTTTTTGACTTGTGTTTTTGTATTAATTGAATTTCAGTCTAAGGAACACAAAAGCTTTTTTCGAAAAATATACCAAGAATAATGTTAATAATTTTGCTGTGATCCAACTCCCTCTTTTCCTGGTTTATTTTCACCTAGGGTCTCCAACATAAGCAAGACAGATTTTGTTTCCTAATATGAGTATTTTATTTTCCTTATAATTGAAAATGGATCAGACACTCCACAGTTATATAGGAAGAAAAGTTACCTGCACCACATCTTTTATATTAAATACTAAGAAAATGTGAGTTACAACAAAGTTCATGAACGATTTTAAAAATTTGAATGCATATAGTAGGAAATCTTATTATAGGATATTCCAATAAGGCATGTTTTATTAGCTAATAACTAAAAAGAAATAATTTGTTAAAAATAGATAAATGAACAGAATCAAAAAGTCAGAAAGAGAATTAAGCAAACTTATTCCTTGTTCAGAGAAATACAATTAGCAATATTTCCATGTCCTAATCTGCCCTGTGGAGAGGGTGCTTTTAAGACATGCAACATATAACGAAGCATTAGTCAATATAATCCTAATATTTGTACCGACAATCAGGCTTAAAAAATAAAATAGTCCCATTCTTTTCAGAATAACTGGGAAACCTGAATTAATTTATAATTAGCAAGCAGTGCAATATAGGGAAACACACTTGATATAGCTGTCATTATTCTCTTCATTATGAACAAAGGCTAAACTGACACTTCTCCCATTCCACTCTCCAAATCTCAGCCACCCACAGGTTAATGGCTGGCAACAACAGCCCTGGTTGAGGGGAGCAATCTCACACCTACCTGCAAACAGCACCCAATATAAGAGTTCTCATGACCTTCTGATTGCATTAGGAGTTAAAATGTTTGTGTCAGCAATTTACATAAAAGTATAGCAGATTTTAATTCCTGTGCCAGAAAGAGAGATGGGTTGGAAGTGAGGATAGTGACAGACAGGGAGAATAACGTCAGATGAATACCTGCGTCCTTTTTGTCCTACTAGAAAGAGTGGAACACCAGCTACCAGGCAGTGTCCCTCCCCAGCATGGACCAGGCAGCTTCACACTTTGCATTTAGATTAGCAGCTGCAACAAAAACCTCTTCAAGCAAATCTGGAGCTGCCATTTCCACAAAGGGTGCAAAAAGCCCACTAACCAATAATAGAATATAATATCATTCTAATAACAGAAATTTTAAAATGCAGCCAGCTTAGTAGAGAAGGCCAACTACTTACAAACACAGTAAAAATTGTCTGTATTGCCTGTATGTTCTGTAAGGAAGAACAATTAACAGCAGTTATTGAGAAATTGTTTCAGAGTACGTCTCTGCTGCTTCTTGACTCCTGGAAACCAGGTGTACACTCCTGGGGATACCAGGAATACCCCTGGGAACAGTGTCACAGACATACAAACTCACCAGTTTTGCTTGGTAAGAAGGACAAAAAATCCTAAAACTCAGCCTAGGATCCCAGGAGGCAACACAAGCAGGGATGAGATTGGCAAGTGAATGAGCATCAGTTTTAAAAAAGAATCAAATCTACTGGAATGTCTCCATGTCTCAGTAAAAAGGGATACAGACAAAGACTATAAATATTTTATATGTAATTGGCTCTACATTTTAACAGTGACTGCAGTGATTGCTGAATCTTGTCATTCTGAACAAGGACTGTCCCTGCAGACAGGCACTGATTAATGATACATCCTCTGAAATTTGAGGCACAGAGACCTTCAGACTTCAAGAACATTTTAAACTGAATTTATATGTCCTTCCTAGTTCATTGAGTTCACTGTTCCATTGTGTACATTTGCTTACAAGAGAAGACTTGAGACCATAACTGGCTGACATTTTTCCTGTTTTCTTGTGGCACATTGACATAACATTTGGAAAAAATTATGATTTTGAGAAAAAAAATTATTAAATGGAAGTGGTCACTCTGATCATACATGAAGAAAAAGTCTATGCCCCCTGGAGAACTGTATGTCTTTGCCATTGCCATTTATGCTTCTATTTACAGTCCCCATTTTTTACCTGATCTCATTATCAGTGTATCACAGTGGTGCTCTATTAATGAGACTAAAATATATCCTCATCAAGAGGCTGAGTCAGATTTTAATGTGTTTTTGAGTGAGATCCCCACAGCCAGATAATTTCCATTGTTTAGGAATGTTAATAAATGACTGACAAACTCCTTCCATGTCTTCACTGACTTAACATGGTCCAAAGCACAGATAATGGTGAGTTCTGAAATCCTGACCTTCTCAAAAAGCCTTCAAGGTCACTGTTAGGGATGAGCATTGGAAATTAGGGTCTCTGACAGAGGGTCACAGATAACATGACTCAAGCCTATTAAATGTGTGTCAAGTAGATATAAACAGAAGTATAATATGTTGTCCAACTGCTATTTTCACTTCTTTAAAGTTTTCCTTTTTACTATTTTTAGGCATAGTCCCTGTAAAGTACAACTCCCAAGAAATCCATGTACTTTTGTTACCAGATCGAGTCAGTCTGACTGGACACTCTGCCCATCTCCAGGAGCAAAGGAAGCAAAGTTATGATACATCAAGCAGAAACTCTTGTACTGGAGACATTTCTTCCCTTGGCAAGCAAGATAAGCATAGAATCCCACAGGAGGTATCAGGTTTCTGCTGAGCACACAGTAAAAAGACTTTACTGCTTAGACATTTTAAGGTAGATATATCAGGTTACAGAAGCTATGGGTTCCCAGCCCTCTCTTGTCTTGTGTGGTAGCTCTGCCACTGGAAAATCCCCTTCTTCAGTTCTAGAGACAAAGCTCTCCTTCCTCATCCTGCATGTGGTCAACCTCGACACTCTAAATGATGGGAAACATGAGTCTTATCTCCCTAGCTTGTGACAGATTAAATAGATAAAAACAACAATAAAATAGGTGGCAGAGACCAGCAAGATTGTCAGCAGGTCATAATTTCTATAACCAAGTAAAAGAGAGAATATGTCATCAACAAGATGATTACTGAACAAGCATGACTCTTCTTTGTAATTTCAGCTGGGGATGTGCTGCATGTCCCACCTCTGTCCCAGGCACTCCCAGGCAGGTGATTAATGAACAGAGCTGAAGGATAAGTTAAGAGCTTTGCCATGGACTGTGGAGGCTGCAACCACAAATCCAACATCCGATAGAAAATGATAGAAAAAATATCCCATAGAAAAATCTTTCAAAAGAATTATGACAAGGAGTAGAGGGAGGGTGATACCATTTAGAGAACAAGACTAAATACAATAAACGGGCTTCGTGCAGAAAGCCGAGTGGAGCAGCTCCTGCTCTGGAGGCTCTATCCGGGCTCCTGACACTAGGTGTCATTGGCACTGCACCTCCTGGGCCCCGGGGCCAGCTCCGCGGCACGGCTGCCCTGCTGCCTTGCTGGCAGCGGCCTCTCACTCGCCATGCTTGGGAATAGAAACCTTCCGTTCTTGTTGCTGGAAATAGGTTTGCTCTTTTCTTCAGCCTGTTTTTAGTATTATTGTTCCAGACGCAGACTGATGCATAAAGAGAGAGGGTCATGGAGGGAGGCTCAGTTCCTTGAGCCAGAAGGGATAACATGCTGCAATGCTGCCCTTACATTATTTTGAGATATACATATACATATACATATACATATACATATACATATACATATACATATACATATACATATACATATACATATACATATACATATACATATACATATACATATACCCCTTGCATTATGTTGAGATATATATGTGGTGGTGTTCACAGGGGTCCCAGGACAAGGGAAGAGATGAGAATCCTGACTCCATGTTTCAGAAGGCTGATTTATTATTTTATTATTTATATTATATTAAAACTATACTAAAAGAATAGAAGAAAGGATTTCATCAGAAGGCTAGCAAGGAATAGAAAGGAATGGAATGATGATAAAATCTTATGACTGACCAGAGAGTCCTAGACAGCAGGACTGTGACTGGCCATTAATTGAAAGCAACCACATGAGACCAATCAAAGATGCACCTGTTGCATTCCACAGCAGCAGATAATTATTGTTTACATTTTGTTTCTGAGGCCTCTCAGCTTCTCAGGAGAAAAATCCTAGCAAAAGGATTTTTCGTAAAATAAAATATGTCTGTGACATATATACATTCATATACATATGCATATGCCCCTTGTATACATATATGTGTGTATATATATATATATATATGTATGCATGTATATATGTACACACATACACAAGGTGCATGTGGGCAGGTATCTCTGCCTGTTCACATCACAGGCAGGAAGGCTGGAAGGGCCTCCTATGGCTCCAGTTCCACTTGTGCTGCTGTTGGTGCTGCTGGAGAAGCACAGAGCAGCATCCCCTCACACTCAGCATGCTTTGCATTTTTCTCTGAGAGTGATGAAAGGCTTTCTTCAGTCACAGCAGCATTTTGGTCATAGGCAAGGTTGCACCTTTATCTTCCTCCAGCAAGGTGCAAAGGAAATTCTCCTGTCTTCTCTCATACTGTCCCAGATGTAGCCAGAGGGGTTGGAAATAGTGTATTAAGGTTACATCATCAAAAGCACTGGTGAATTAAAAATAAAAAACAGTCCTACACAGCTGGAAGGTGGGTGAATTTTAAAGAGAGGAAAAAAATTAAATTAATGAGTATCCAATTTACCTGGTACCTTCTCAATAATGTGTTTTCTAAGAAGGTAGAAAAAAGTGATGTGTAGATGAATAGAGGACTACTATCTCCAGGAAACATTTGCATTGAATTCTCAAGGACCAGAGGTTGTCATCTACTCCAATATGGAGAATTTATATATTTAGAAAATCTGGTGTTACAAACCATAGAAGGGGAGGGGAGGGGGATGTTGAGAGCAGCTTTCAATTCACAAGCTGCTCTGAGATCCAGCTCCATGCTCGTGTTTTTGCCTTAGTTTTGAATAGCCTGCCACACACTTCTGCCAGCACAAGAATAGAGTGCCACAAGTCCTTAGTTCCCCTGTGTGTGAATCAGGTTGAACACAGCTCCCTTTTCACCTTTGTCTCTGTCTCCATCTGTCTGAGCCTCTCACTGTCGGTGTGTGGTGTCCAGAGCTGCTGATCAGGGTTTCTCCTCACAGCGATGACACACATAGATAGTCAAAATCATTAGAGTGCTCAGTTAAATCTCCATGAGTGGTTTCAGAGGTTCAGGACTGCCATCTGCAGTTTTTAGCTGCAGTTTTAGCTGTTTTCAAGGATTAGGTTTTTCATAAATCAGATGTCACCAGAAGCTATTGTTCTCAGGGACCACTGAACCACTTGTAAGAAAAATTCCAAGTTGTCTATCATCTGCTTAATGGGCACAACCTGCCACATATCTCCATTTTCAAATAAGTTGTATTGAGACATAAAGAAGACATTCTTCAGCTGTAACAGTGGATTTTTCCATTTTGCCTCTGGATAGTTTTCCCTAAAATTGTGACAATCTCATTATGCTCTTGCTGATTTTTCAGAAGGACTCATTCTTTTACTAATTTATTAATGTTCCTTGATCTACAAGCATAACGGCAGAACAGTATTTTGGCAGCATCTCAAACTATATCTTTAGTTTCATCATGTTTATTTTTATTCTCAAAATAATCCTTATGCCATAGTGTACCTTTTTGTGTAACATTAAATATTTCCTAAAAAGGATTTTTTTTCCTTTTGGTTCAATGATGCAAACCCATGATGTTGACCCATATAAGGATGGACTATATTAACTGTGCCAGATCTGAAGTGCTGGCAGTCTTCTTCACTCATTTCTGTAGCTAAGTGAAGGGATCTAGTAAACTTCCCCTCTCCAGCCTCACTACCTATTCCCAGAAAGGTACAAGAGCAGTCATCTTGGGGACTTCTTTCTTCACAGGAATGAATCAGCTTAACCAACAGGGTTTGTTTTCATGTACTCTATCTGATTTGCTGTAGAGGCTCTGGTTTGCTAGAACAAAATGTCATGGTAACACAGTTGAACAAACACTCATATTTCCCCCAGCCTTAAACAAGAACCGTTGTGAGCTTTCTTCTGCTTCCTTCAGAGAGGCCAAATAATTCACCTTCCATGCAAGCCAACAGGCTGCATTTCCTGCATTTCCTGCATTTCCTGCATTTCCTGCACTTCAGGTGTTGTTCCTGAGAGTGGAACACTCAGCCCCTGCAGTGCTGCAGGGAACGTGACTGACCTGACCTGAACACCAGGAAGAAATCTCGTGTTTCCGTCCTGCTGTGCTTTGCTGCCAGGAGTACAAGATAGCTACATGCCTACTCAGGAGTCCCTACAGAAGCTATGGCTCCTGCAGAAAATCCCTAGCCCAGAACACTGAGGGAAAACCTGTTCCCTCAAATTTACACTGACCTCGTGGCAGAATTGCTGCTTCCCAAACTGCTCACTCAGTTCTGTGCTCTGGGCACTTGCCTGCTTCAGACACACTTCATGTTCTTGAATCATCTGCATCTCTCAGCACCCTTGCTCACAGGCAGACAGTTCTGCTGGGCTGAAGTTAATATTGCATGACTCCTTTCTGAAGGGAAAAAAAAAAAAAGAGAGAGAAAAAACTCTCCTTTCTCCATTTATTTTTAGACTATTGGCACAGTTTCAGATAATCCTGGACTCATTTCTGCATCAACTGACACTTGCCATTAATCTCACAGATCTGTGAGGGAAACAGTTCTTAAAAATTAAAAGAATTTTGTATCTCTGGTAGAAATGCCCAGGAAGTAAGATGAAACCAAAGTCACAAGCAAGAGCTGCTTCTCCCTGGTGCCTGCTTGCCTGTCAGCATCGCCTCTGCCCACTCCTGCAGAAAAGTCAGGATTTCTGATATGTGGGAGGTTTCTCAGATGGTGTCTGTCTAAATGAAAGACCAAATAATGCTGTTACAGACCATGTAGAGGTATTTTGTTTTGATCCTTTTCCAATAATTCTGCCTTCACAGTCAGAATATACCTTAAATAAACGCTCCTTTAACAATGACTCATCTTTCTTTGAAAATATAAAACCTGCTGTTTGCCTTCACTTAGGAAACTAAACATGCATGCCATCAAGTACAGGGAGAGTCACCAAAGGTTGCTTTATTAGTCCCCATTGAAATCAAAAGATCCCTTTCAGAAAAGGGAAACAGAATCTCGCGAACCCAAAAAGAAAACCTTACAAACACATTGGAAAGAAGATATGATCAAATGAAATGATATTGAAAATAACCCAGAAACTCGGGAGATTTACTGCCTTCAGAAAAAGGTCTGTGAAGAAATGAACTGCAATGTAAAGGACCAAAACAGGCCAAAACTAAGCTGAGAGATGTTGCAAAAGCAGGGGAAGAAGCCAAGGAGGAAGACACAACTTGGAGGGGAAGATATGAGGGACATGGCATGGATACTTAAAAAAAAAAAAAGAAAAAAATTTTCCCCAAAGTCAAAGTCAAAAGGCATGGCATGCCATGAAGGGCAGGGACATGCACCAAAGATTCCCCTATTGGTCCCCATTGAAACCGCAGGATTCCGTTTCCCTTCTCGAAAGGAAACGAAAATGAAATTGAAATTTCAATTGATATTGAAAATTAAATTTCCTTTCGGGAAGGCAAACGGAATCTTGTGAACCCAAAAAGAAAGGCTTACAAACGCATTGGAAAGGAGATAGGATCAAATGAAATGCAATTGAAAAAAACCCAAAAAAACCCAGAAAATCGGGAGAATTACTGCCTTCAAAAAGAGGAAATGAGCTGCAGTGCAAAGGACCAAAACATGCCAAACATGCAGGGGAAAATGTCAAGGAGGAAGACACAACTTGGAGGGGAAGATATGAGGGACATGGCATGGATACTTCAAAAAAAATGAAAAAAATCTTCCTCAAAGTCAAAGCCATCAAAAGGCAGGCCATATGCCATCAAGTGTGGGCACACACACCAAAGCTGGCCGAAATTGATCCCCTTGAAGGCCAAAACACAAAAGAAGGACTTACAAACATTCTGGAAGGGATATACCATCAAAGGAATTGCAATTGTAGGAGAAAAAAATATTTGGGAAATTTAGTGACTGCAAGAAAATGGACCAGAATTATATCAGGTGCAGTGCAAAGGAACAAACCATGCCAAAACTAAGCTGACAGATGCTGCAAAAGCAGGGGAAAACTCAAGGAAGACACAACTTGGAGGGGAAGATTTGAGGGACATGGCATGGATACTTAAAAAAAAATTCCCAAAGTCAAAGCCATCAAATAAAGTTCTTTATGCTTAGAATGTTTTCAAGGTGCTGATGCAATGCTCCAACATACCCAGTTTTCAGTGTATTTCACCAGGTTCAGGCCAGCTCTCTCGTTTGGAAGCACTACCATCAGTATTGTAAGGATCACTGTTAGAGGGCAGTATTCCACGATGGATCTAACAGCCCAGGAGGGGAGGCTGCACATCTGCGTCTCCTGCCCAACCAGGAGTGAGGCTGAGATGTGTTCCCAGTATGTGCAGGGCACACATCTGTGATATATTTCCTTATATTCATGCCCAGATGCACAGATGGCAAATACACAGAGCACTCACATGAACACTGGGAGCCCACAGGAAATCTGTTTCTTCCCCCTTTCTTTTCAAGACTCTCTCTTCTTCTCTCAAGGCTCTTCCTCCTCTGGCAAACCACAGCACTGGCAACTGTCACAACTACACAGTGTCCATGCACAATTTGAAAAGCAACCAAAATGAGTGTCCCTCAAGGAAAGCTCCCAGGATAAACTCAACAGCCTTCTGTTGGCCTGCCAAAACCAAACAGCATCAGCACAGCTCCATACTGCAGGCTGCTTTCTTAGGCACTGTGAAGGAAAATTGGTGTGAAAGTGATGGTTAGCTATTAAGTGAGGGTTACTGGAGGAATTACAGGTGCAAAGAGTGTTACAGAGGACAGGAATGCTGACAAAATGTAGTGAGAAGAGTATAGAAAGAGTACACCAGGCTTTAGCACTCAGGTGTTATTAGTTCCATCATTAGAGTAATAAACTTTTTCTGCCAAGACTTTAGTGTAGAAAGTATGTCTTCTTTTCCCTAAAGAGACTAGGACCTCAATATTGCCATTTAAGGAAACTTCTAATGTCAGAATTTCCACTTCAGTATTAAAAAGCGATCTGTACTTGTGTTGTCTGAGCTGGAATGCCTCAGGTAAAAAGCAGATAAAAAGAGCATGATGGATGGACAAGCTTGTCTAAAGTGAGCCTTGCTTTGTTGCTTGTAATATTCAAATACTGAACTCTGTACTGAAGTTACTAATGGGCACAGGAGTGTTGCTGTAGAACTTCTGGCAAACAATTGCAAATCCAAATTTCAAAGGTCCTTTGGTACATACAAAGAAAAAGGATACTTTAATATGAGTTTATCTAAAGTATTTCTTATGTGTGCACATAAAGTATTCTGTACTAAGATCAAAGTTGTGTGCTGTGTCATGATTACAAGTTCCTGCTTCTGCACTGCTGCGAAAGAGCAGCAGCAATCCTGTACACAGAGTTTTGCTGGGAACAGTTAGGATGGTTTTTGAAATTGCTAAGATGCCAGTTATGAAACTACATTTATGGAAAAAAAAAAAAAAAGAAACAAATAGAAGGCTTGCAAAGCTCAGGAAGATGTGCTTATTAGTCAGTGCTTATTCATGCACTGACTAATGTGAAATGTCATTTGTACAGAAATCAGTGTGTCTCCACAGCCTGCAGCAGAGGCCCACAGGTGGTCTCCAGACAGTTTCAGACTTCCCTGAGATCAGAAACATTCTGTTTATCTATCTTGATATTTTTTACAAAGCACAGTTCAAAATTATAGCTCAGCTTTCCCTAGGGTGTTGTGTCACTTTCCTGAACTCTTTGGGAATTTGCTGTCTGTGCTCCTTGCTTTCTTCCTTGTCCCATTTCTTGCCGCATGAGGGAGCAGAGGAGACAACAGATACAAAACAGACAATTGTGTCCTTGGGCTCCTACAGCACTGACTGGTGTTTAAGCTGGAATCTCATGGTTTGGAGGCAAGAGGACCCAGATGTGCAAAATAACAAGATACCTCAGACTGATAATGAAACTTTGAAAAAGGCAAAGATGATTCTTGGAAATTTTAACTGCAGTATTACAAGCAGAAACAGGAAAATATCAATGTTCTGGTGTGAAGCATTTCTTCTCTGGGGTAATGCATCTCATTCCAATCACTCGCACTTGAGACATAAACTGAAAAATGGCCAGGATGACCCTGAATTTGGAGACTCCATCACATATGGGTGGCTTGACTTATTTAATCCATCCAAGCAGGACTGAGAATTTTATATGATCATTGATTACAAATCCATCATTGCATTGTTATGAAAAGAAAATTCTGCCAAAGTGAGAGAATAATTTGTCACTAATTATAGGCACATAATAAACAGCTCTAGGGTAGAAAATTAGAGGGGGAAAAGGCTCTGAATAAGAGTAAACTGAGCTTGTGAAAGACTCTTCCAGATGCAATAGAGGATACAAAAATGATGTGAGGGCACAGTGAGGCCAGGTGAGAGATCCCCAGGGGGTTCATCAGGGCTCCCTGAGCAGCTGGGGACACCAGGCCAGCCTCAGCCCTGGGCATCTGTCACCTCCCTGGGGATGGGAATAGCCCAAGACCAGGCCAAGCCTTCAGCCCATGGTGGGGCCTCACTCAGGGGTCCTGTGCCTGGACAAAGAACACTGGACCCAGCATCACTGGGGCTGGGACGGGCATTCCTAAATAAGGGCTGAAATGGCACCCTGGGCAGTGTGGGGACGGTCCCCAAGGGGCTGAGAAGGGACTGTCAGCCCTCCCAGGGCTCCTGTGAAAAGAAAAGCCACAATGTAGCTGTTATTAAAGTGGAGCACTCATTGTACCGTGTCTGTAACAGTAAAGGACCATAACTGATACAGGATCACTTCCAGTCCTATAGTCCCATATTGTAGGGCAGAAAAAAGGACTCCCATAATCAATTCTTCCGAAAATCAATAGAATGTAGTCACTGGATCAGACACCTTAGAAAAGGCAGTCTAAAAGATGGTGCCCAAATGGCATCATTCTGTTTTCTGCTGTCAGAATGAGTCACTCAGATGAAAAAGGCAGACTGTAAGCCTTTGTTGGTGCTGGGTACGGTTCTAGACTACACCTCCAAGACACAGAGCACAATCAGAGATGAGGTGTAACATCTGCAGCCTCTCCCTAGAGCTTTCAAATTCTGCTGATCTCCTTGATGCAGCAGAGCAGTCATCGTCTCTTGACTCAACTCTAAACCTGCCTCTGGACATTAAGGTATTAGCGCTCAGTCAATAAATTTCTCAAGAGCACAAATGATGCTTCATCAGTTTTAGCACAGCCCCTGTGTGGAAGACATCCAGACATCCATTATCACCAGAAAGCCTTCCTTGGCAGAGTTCACTCACCCACTGGAACAGGAGGGCCCTTGCTACTCCTGATGTGCTTGTTTTTGACCATATTCTTCAGGTAAATAATAGGTATCAGAAAGGGGGCAGGAAATCTACAGGCTAGTGAAATCCTGTGAAAATATTAATGAAAAATTAATGAGCTGAGCATCCTGAAGAGGCCACATGGTGGCTCAAAGAACTGTTTGCTCAATATTACATATATTCTACAGCTCTACTCTGCAAATTTTAACAAGAGACTCAAAAATATTGGTCATTGTGACTCTAAAGGTTCACAAAACATGTGAAAGCTGTGGCTAGCAAACCCCCCTCTATTAAGCACACTTTTACTCTCTTGTGACAGTATCTGGCTCTTTAAAGACACAGTACAGCCGCACATTTGGCTGTGGCAGGGTTGTCACTGTCTCCCTGATCTGAGTGCTGCAAAGCTTGATGCGCTAAATAATGGCTTTTATGCACTGGAAGTCATGGCTGTTCTTATATTAAGAGAACCAGAATCTGAATGATTTAACAATTTCATCTGCCAGAAATGTTTTTAGACCATAAAACCTCAACATTCCTGAAATAGCAACAGAAAAACAGACAAACAAACAAACACCACAAACCCAAAGCTTTTAGCACATAACTTGCTGTGGTATCTTGGGGCTCATAAAGTGAGTGATTTTAAAAGCTTTTTAAATGAGGACTGGTTGCCCTAGATTAAGAGTGTTACATTAAATTTGGATGTGCTGCCAGAGTAATTTGGATTGAAGAGGAGGGGGAATAATGCACTTTTAACTTTATGCGTGTATAATGCACTTTCCTTTATGTGTGTAAAAGCTGGGTAGCACATAAGGATGCAAGAACACAGGTTTCCAGAAAAAAACAACAGTGATGCAAAACAAGGTGAAAATTCATCCTCTGAACAATTTAGTCTTGCTATTAAAGCAACAAGAGTGAATTTACTCTAAAACCCTGAAATGTTTTTGGTGTGATCCTGTATCACAAGTCTCTGGGTTAAGTGCCCTCTGGACATCCTCCATTAAAGCAAGTTCACTGAAACTAGGCTTTGACAGTTCAAAACTGGGTGCAATATTACATAGGTATTAATAAACATTTATTTATAACTCAGATGTGACGATCAGCCTTTCAAGAACATCCGGTGTTATTTACAATACCTTTTTGAATAAAATAGCCTGAATGAATAAGGTATGTACCTCTGCATGTTTTTGTCTCTGCATGCAATTAATGCATGGTTTGCTGAAGAGTAAATAGTGTTCTGGTAGAATCTGGGATCTGTTTGGATTAACTAGAGTTGTACTCTCTGGGCCTGTACTGCCCAGGGAGGATGGGACCAGACCATCTCCAAAGGTCACTCAATCATGTTTTTATCCAACATGCAAACCTTTTTTATTATCAAATAGCTATTGTGAGTCAGAGAAGGATACAGATCAGGCCCTCAGTCAGCACCATGGAAATCTTTGATGCAGTTGTGTGTTTGGGGCAATGGCAGCCCACTGCTGACACTCTCTGCCAGCCCAGCAAGAGTCACTCCATGTTCACAAAGGCCTCTGAATGACATGTGACATGAAGCCTTCTTTCACAGGTCGCTTGTGATCTCTACAGCATGACAATATTTCTTGACAGCTTACTTTATATTATAATTCTCTGCATTTAGGAAAAGGCTTTCATCAGTGGATCTCACAGAGCTGTGCAAGCGATAGATTTTTTTTTACAGTCTGCTTATATAAAAACAGATTTCATGTTCTGACTCCCCTATTTTACTTGGTAGTCAAAGCTATTCCTTTTTTAATAAGTGTGTCTCACTTAACTGCCTCTCATCAGCAGGATTTTAAATGGAGTGAATGTGTGAATTTCTGTCTGCTTTTTCTCTAGAGGAAGATGTCAGGAGCAGAGTAAATGATGTTCATATGGGCCAAGAAACAACACAGGATCACTCACCACACAGATTTTCTAAGCAGGGATCAGGCAAGAACCAAAGGGTAAAACCCAAAACTTTTTTTCTCTGAAGAAGAATTAATTAAACCTGTTGGGAAAAAAAGAAACCAACTCCCTACAAAGGAACTACAGTTCAATCTACTGTGGGTTTTAGAGGATACTGAAGCATAAACATGTGAGAAGGCATTATTGGCAGTTCTACATCCTTTGTTAATATATTTAATTCCATTGAGCTAACTCTTGAAATCAGCAGACCAATTTTTTATTAATTCTGGCTTAAAACAATTGTTATCATTATTATAGAGCATTTCTCTCCGCAACAAGTGATTCTGCATGGTTCTTTTATGACAGAAGTGAAGAACTGACTGAGAACAGGAAGACCTCTATGTCACAAATTCAAGTATTTTTAGAATTTTGCCTTTTTAATAAGGACTGTCACTTAATTGTTATCTATCAAACATGCCCCCAGGACAATCTAATGTCCCCACCAGTAAATGCTGTTAAGGCTCCTTTCTAAGGACAGGCCTGACAACCTGTTAACATTAACAATCATGCCAAAATCATCAGCAAAATCAGGAAGTTCTCTTACTAAAAACTAAAAATTCTTTTTTGTATGCTAACATGAGTAATACAAAAAATGTGTACACCTACAGTAATTCAAAGATATGTTACCTCACAAGTAAACAGTTTCAAAAGTTATTTTCCTCCACTTAAATTTATTATGTAGCCCAAAGAAGTCCACAGATTGTACAACAGTCAATAGATGACTTGATAAAAGTCCAATATCTCCTTATGGTGTTTCCATTATATAGACAGATATTGCAGATGATGACATTGGTGCAACACCACAGAAATTTAGGTTTTAAGTTCTATTTAAAGGCCTGATTCTCTGTTGTTTCAGTGGAAAGAAGGCAATTTAAACAGGATTTAGACATTTAATTCCCTTAAGGATGGAAGCCTTTGTTTTCTATAGTAAGATAGATCACCATCATTTTCCTGACAGTTCAGTGCTGATGATTTTAGCTTTTGGTTCTTTAGGCTCTGTAAAAGCTAGTCATTATATATGATGCAGAAATTGTAGGATAAATTTGGATCATTATCAGCTATATTTAGCAATCCACTTCCAAAGCATAAATAACTTCGCAATTGGAAAAATAATTCCATCATATTGTCTGCAGACAGAACAAATAGAGCTAAGAAGGCCATATGAAATTTCCTGTCAGGATTTTATTTTTCTTCTGCCACTTTGTATTGCATTTTTTACATGGGCATTAAAGCATTCTGAAATAGGGAAAAAAGAAGTGTTCTTTTTGTCCTGCCTGGAAACTATTAAATTGGTAGATATTTGAACTTCATGGACCTAAAGTTGTGGAAAATGGGCTTTAGAACCACTGAAATTAGAAGGATATCCTATTCAATGGGAAGAATTTCTTGACACTTAACACATTGAATAGCCTGACTGTAGTAATTTAATAAATTGGTTACAAATGGAGTTAATCTAATCTCACTTAAGGAGCTTCTCTGTTAAGAAGCTCTGATTCCCCTTTCAGTGGGGTCATTTTGGCAGACTCTACTTAAAATCAAGCTCAGAGAAGCATGGAGAACAAAGGTCTCTGAAGGCTACTTAAATAGTTCGGAATCAGATTTTCACTACGTGGAAAATGATACTAACCTGTCTACAGCTCAATTCAAGTCTGTCCTCATAAATGTTGCACAACTGAGAGCTCCCTTTGCTAGACTGAGCAATCTCCCATGTAAATGAACATTGTGGTGGTTTACACAGTGGAGATGAGACAGTGCCTCTTCCAGAGTAAAGCTTTGGGATTACAACTTTTTGTGGACACAGTCGCATCTTCTGATGCAATCCTTCTTCACCATTTCAGAAGTTCCCTGGAGTCTGATGAATTATTCTCTGACACTACTGCTTTTTTGAAGTCTTTTGCCTCTTTTTTGTTCCTCTTGCCTACCAGGCTTCTTTTTAATTTGCATATGTTAGTCTTTGTCTGCCTCATTTGCTTAATTAAGAGTATGGTTCTGCTCTACTAATGAGAACAAAATCTAACTTCTAAAGAGCTTGTTAATGTAGAATGGAGAAACTGTGTTATGATTTTATTCTTGAAAAGTAATATATTCTCCAGCACAGGATTAATATTAATGTAAGAAGGAAGAAACTTCTCATGCCCCAAGACATAAGAAATATTCCCTGTGCTCTTAACTATGTTATAGGAACCTTAACTGTACATAAGCTGCCATTAGAAGGCAGAAGATCAACACTTTCACATGTGGATGCCTCGAGGTAATTACTCTAAGCTGTTTCTATTGTAGGTCTGATTTTTATGGTGGAGCCACATGCACACCATACCCTCCCTTAATGGGGGTGAGGAAATGTGAGTGTGTTCACAGCAGCTGAAAATGAGGCAGCCTTGTTTTGAGGCCTAAATGGCATTCAGCTTTGACAAGTTTAGTTTGGATTCAAGCTGTTAGAAACCAGAGCACAGCGAATCCAAGCAAGTCCAGGAATGGCATGGGAAAGCCACTGCATCCCGAGAGCTGTGTCCTCCCGTGGGCAGTCACATGCAGACAGAATTATTCTGCCTCTTGCCAGTGGCATCAGTGGTATGCTACAGGGGGCAGAGGCTGGGGCACCAGCAAAACGTGACAGCTATAAATGGAGTGGGTGAATATCAGCTGCACAAGCAGCATGTAGGAAAGAGCACCAGGACCCAAAATAAAATGCTGATGTGAAAAATCAGCATCTCCCGTATAAGGCATCAAGAGCTTCATTAAATGAAGGATAATGTCTAACCCTTAGGGGTATCCCAGGTACATAAGTGAGAGCTGGAAGTCATTGAAGGTTTTAAAAGTTTGTTTGGTCATAATGCTGTTAATTTTATTTTTTTTTTAGTAGCTAAAATCTTTGTATGATGAGAAACTTCGTTTTTATCTGTCTCCAGTATACTCTCACATTTCTCTTCGTGTTGATAACAGCACTGTAACCAAATAGTACAGCCTTTCTTGACAGATCAAATCAACGATAAGCATTTAGAAAAGAATAGGTTTTGTTTGTAGCTGCGTCTCACTAAAAGACAGTCTATAATCTGCCTCTGGGAAGAACAAAAGCTTTCCTGGTTTAGAAGCTTTGTATTCCTTTTGTTGTTTGGAGCGACACAGGTGTGGATTCTGTGCACGGCAGCAGACGTGGGAACACTGCTGACAGCAGAGTCTCTACAGCACAGCAGTCCTTGTGACAAATGTAGGTGTTCCTTACCTGACAACGGTTGTTTTGTAATCCCAAATAGGGAAAAGATCCTTTTAGAAGCCCCCTAAGCTTTAACTGGTCGACACTTTTGGCAATTGCAAATTGCCTCGTTTAATTTGGTTTAGGCTGTTGTGAAATAGGCAGGTATAAGTATATATGGCTTCCCAAGGCTCCATTACACCTGTTTCAGGCAGGATCATTTTCAATAGAGTAAAACAGAGTAATCCACAACCCAGATAACGCTGCAGACAGCAGTGAAAGCTTTGTGCTCAAAGACACACCATGTTCAGGTAATGTTTCTCATGGGGAAGTTTGCATGTCCTCCCAGGTGGTGAGTACCTTATGTCTTTAACCAGGAAAACAATTGCTTTTCTTCTTACTTAAGGCAATTATACAGAGTATTCTAATGTAATAACATCTTAAGTGTTATCATTGTAAGTGACTGAATTCAGCAAAGGAATTCGACTGGAAGTTAGCCTGAGGCAAAGAATTCCATGGGTTAATTATGCAACATTCCTTCTATCTCTTCTGAATCAATTGCCTCTTGATTTCAATGTCTGCCCCCTTAAGAGGGTGAGAAGGATCTAATTACCTCCCTCTGGACCACTTGTTACTGCCTATCCCTGTGAAATTCACTTTTATGAGCCTGTGCTGTATTTGCAATTTAACTGGATCAAAACTGCTTCCTTCCCCCACTTGTTAATTATTTTGTCATCGCCTCAGATTATTTCTTATACGTTTCCTGACAAGATGTCCTAAACAGAATGCTGTATTACTGGTAAAAGTGCAGAATGGGCTGATATAACAGGGCTTTGTGTTTGTGGGTTCCCCCCACCCCCACAAATTTACATATAATTTTCCTTTCGTCCTTGATGTTACTAGAAAAACGATTTTTTTCAATGGTACTGACAAGAACTACCTTTGCCAAAGCAGGATTTATTTTAAGAACATCATATCCTTGTATTACTAGTTCCAGCTAAAGATGAATTGATTCAAACATAAAAAGGGATGTAGTTTCTGGAGAAGAGGGACTAACAACAGCATTTTGACATCTGTTAAACGCAGTGTTTCAGCCCATCTGAGAATAACATTATACATCTTGGAGAGGAGCACAGAAATTAAAGGTCCGTAGATGCTCCTCAGCCCAAAGTGCCAACAGCCTTTACTTGGTATTGGCTTTTGAAGGCTCCCACAGCTCTTTCCAAAACACAGAGGTCAAAGAGAGGGTGTTTCTTCTGCAACCATTCCTTATTGCTGGGGCATGTGAAGTGCACGTGTGGTTACTATTCCAATTGTCTTATATCCAAGCTTTGCCTCAGATTTTCCCTTGTCTCTGACAAAGCTAAGAACCTGTAAAAATGAGAATTAACCAAGGTTTACCTCTGTAACAGCTGAAGCTGATCTAAAACTGTACTGCTGATTTTGCAATATTCTTGCACTCATTTAACAGTCCTGTGAAGCAGGCCAATACTCATTTAATTGAAAACCACCCTGGCAACTCTTCCATTTGGTTTGGCCCAGTTCGGGTCTCAGATCTAGGAACGGGAACACAGGAATGCCAGTATCTGGGCAAGGGACCGTGGAATAAGGGGTAGCCTGGGGAAATGAGTGCAGGATTGCAGCAGCCCAGAATTACATTATTTTAAATGAGAGGGAATTTGATCTTCACCATCTGGAACAAATTCTGATCCTACAAATGTCAGTGGAAACAGAATTTTGTACCAAATCTTAGTATGTTTGCATTTTTGTATATTGAATTATCATGTTGTCATAGTATTTTTATAAAGAGAGTAACTCAAGCTATTGTATTTTTTAGCTTTCAGTGTATTTCAGTATACCAGGTTCAGAAAATATTTATCACAGTTTGTCTTTTTCATTGAATTGATGATCAGCATCCTGACACTGACTCCGCACAAATCTGGTTAGAATTAAAAATAAGCATTAGGTTTTAAAAAAGAGTATTTATATTCTTGATATTTGCAATAAATAGTAATAAATATTTATTAAATATATTTAATTCCTAAATAACCTTCATATTCACAATTGGTGCATTATCAAATGCCATAATAGCAGCATCTATGGATGTGGAAGATTAATTCTCATTTCAAACTCTTTGTACCATTTCTGTTTGATATCTGGGGGCAGATTTCACCATTTAGACTGCAAAAAAGAGAGAAACAAAAGCTGCAGCCTTGGAGAAAAAAAATTTAAAAAAACAAAAAACAAACAAAAAACAAGAAACCACAGCATAAAGAGTATTTTACCTAAATTCCTTTTAGAAAAGCTGATGGCTACTCGGCATCAGACAAAACTTGTATATAAATGCAATGCTATGCTAAGTGATGTGGAAATACCAAAAGACTGTGAAATACTTTCTAAGGAGCTGTTCACACGTGCCTCAGGCTATACTGCTGAGTTGCAAATTTAAGGGGCGTGTTTTCATCAGTATTCAAGTCACCTCTTGGTCAGCAAAGAAGAAGGGTAAAAGCTAAAAAAAATATGAAAAGTTGCTAAGAATTTTAGAAATTCGACGTGCGGAGCAGTGCAACAGCATAAACTTTGATTTTTCATCACTTTCTTAGCTACTGCTCTGAAATGCAGCTGTAAGTACATACACATCCATCGCAGACATTTCCATTTTTTCTGGCCCAGAGCCTTTGGAATAACATTGGGATTCAACTCTCAATATGTGAACATCTTTGATATCACTGCCTAATGGTCAATACCTACAGGCCTGGAGAACGGAGCCTTCAGGAATAGAAATCAATCACTACATGTTTCAAAAGCCATGCATGTATCTGCTATCCACTAGGTAAATAATAAATAAAAAATAACATTTGAGCATTCTCTGAAGCAACCTCTGTATGATGTCCAGGACATCACTATGTAATTACAGCTATGAAGATGAAGCACTCTTGAAAAAGATGCAGAGAAACCAGGTTTTCCAAATAACAGATAAATGCCTTCATTCATGCCCAGTGCCAGGCCAAGAATTGCAGGTTTTTTACATCTCCTCAGGTACATCAATGCCAAGTGGCACAGCAGAGACATCCCAATTCAGTCACTCAAGAGAAGAGCTGTAGGACATCTGGGACCAGAAAGTTCTTCAAGTATTACTAATAAATATGCATCCAAGTACGAGCTGGCTGTGGTTCCCCAGGAGGGCGAGCACTTGAACTTGAGCTTGCTGAAGATCTCTGTTCCAAAAACCTCAAGACCTAAAGTACAAGGATAACTGTGGAAACAAGAAAAAACTGCTAAGACTTGCTAAGCAAGTAATTAAAAACTAAATAAAGTATTTACAAAGGGCAAAGTAACAATTCATTGATTCAATTCCCTTCTATGGTCTGAAGAGTGGGCACTTCAAGAGTACCACCAGTTTTATTGGGAAGATCCAGATTTGGATTTCTCATCTCTTAAATACTTGAGGCACCTATAAAAAAGGAAAAAAAAAAATCTTCTGAAACTGACTTTGGATTTTTTACAGGAGTTTCTACAGGCACACTTGCTACTTCCAAGCCACAGCCATTATTTGGCTATTTATGAGAACCTAGTGAATATGATATTTATAATGCATCAGCTACATAATTTCAAGTAAATATCAAATCTATATTGAAAATCTTAAAATGTGAGCAGAAGTCAGTGCTTTAAAAAACAACAAAGGCAACCCTTACAAGGAGGGAAAGTATCTTCAATGAACTAATGTAGTTGCAAAAATGTAAACATGATTCTGGGTATGTAAGAAGATGTAATACAGCTTTGGGGCACAAAAAACCCCAAACTTATGGGCAGTGTCGACTGCTTTGTCTTTAGCATGAAATATTGACATAATAAATACATAAAGATTCATGTATTTCTAAAAAGATCCTAGGAGGTGAAGAAAAAAAAACAAGCCAGGTTTCATATGGATGACTTGATTTTTATTTGGCATATGGTAATTATTCAAGGAAAATACAGCTCTTTGAACACCAAATAAGGGAAAATCTAAATACATTTAGCACAGAAGTGAAAAATACAGAAATGTCTTGCAACAATCCCACTGTAGTTAAGTGCAGCCTTCACTGCCCGTTGAGTAGAATGGCTGCATAAACCAACTCAGGACAGGCTCTTGAGAAATTTCAGCATCCTTACACCTTGAAATGCTTACCCCTCTCTGCATGAAAGGCTTTACACCCCTGCACTGCAGTACTGATTCTTCCTGCATTTGAGAACCCAAAGCTTTTCCACCCCAACCTGCTCTCCCAGCCCCCAAAGGAGAATCCCACAGGGCTCCCCATGCCTGTTTTACAGGTCAGTGGGCCAAGAGCACACCAAAAACTTGGCTCTTTTTATATTCTGTATTCACATGCTGGGCAAGGCAGTCCTGTCATACCAGCTATCCTGATGCTTTTGTCCTGTCCCATAGGAAAGATTTGTTCACTTACAAATTAGTTGATTGTACACGTGATTAATATAAATAGATATATTGGAGGGATAGAAGAATTCAATTTATCCAAAGTTATATAGGAAATATGAATGGCTGTACGTGGTTCAGCTCAATTTAAACAGTCATCCAACCTGGCCTCAGGGGACGACTCAGGTGACAAATTAGCAGTTTGTGAAGCACCTCAGCAGCATCTGGAGTACAATGGCATAAAACTATAGGATATTATAATCGTAAATATAAAAGCAATGAAGATAAGACTGATCTTAAAGGAAATACTGACTGTGGACAAGAATTGCCTTCCCAAGAGCTCTGTAAGAGGAGGAACTCGGGGACCCACACAGCCTCTCCCGCAGGAGGTGAGTTTGGCGAGCCAGTCTGCTGACAAGGACGATGGTTCCCCTCCAAAACCAAAGCCCTGCTGTCGCGATAGCTCAAGGCACACTCCCGGTATCCCGACAGCGACCGCTGCGCCAGAGCCCGCACTGAGCCGCCCCAAGGGACGCCGCGGGGGCTGCCACGGTTCGGGGCGAAGAGCGGCGCCGGGAGAGTGCCGGCAGCGGGGGCGGAGGGCTCGCCCCGGACTGTTCCTCCGGAGACCGCGGAGCCCCCGAGCCTGCCCCCGCCGCCGGGCTCCCGCGGATGTGCCCCGTGCGCGCCGGTGGTTTCCCTGATCCCGGCGGATGTGCCCCCTGCCCGCCGCTGGTTCCCGTGATCCTCGCGGATATTCCCCCGTGCCCGCCGGTGTCCCTCCGATCCCCGCGGATGTCCCCCCGTGCCCGCCGGTGTTCCCGTGATCCCTGCGGATGTTCCCCCGTTCCCGCCAGTGTTCCCCCGTTCCCGCCGGTGTCCCCCCGTGATCCCCGCGGACGTTCCCCCGTTCCCGCCGGTGTCCCCCCGTGATCCCCGCGGACGTTCCCCCGATCCCGCCGGGCGTTCCCGGGACAGGGCGGTGCCGGCGCGCGCAACCCCGCCCTCAGCGGCCCCGCCGCCGCGCACGCGCGCGCACCGCCCGGGAGCTCCGCGGCGGGGAGCGGCCCCCGCGCACGCGCGGCGCGGCCGAGGCCGGTCAGAGCCACCGAGTGGCGCCCGCCCGGCCCCGGCCTTGGCCCCGGCCCGGCCCGGCCCGCCCTCCGCGCAGCTCCCCGCGGGGCGGGGCCGCCTCCGAGGCCGCCCCAGCGCGGCCCCGCCGGGCCCGGCCGAGCCCACGGCATTTCCGGGGGAGGGCGCGCGGCGCGGGCTGGCGGGGAGCGGCGCGGCGCGAGCAGAGTTGACTATATATGGTCAAAGGCAGCGGAGAGCGGCGCGGGCGCTTCCTGGTTCGCGCCGCGGGGCCGAGCGGGGCTGAGCGGCGGCAGCGGAGCCTCAGAGCCCGGCCCGGCCGCGCCCGCCGCCCTTCCCTGCCCGAGCCTGCCGCCGCTGCCGCCGCCACCCGTGGGCGAAGATGCCGTACGAGATCAGTAAGCTGCGGGGGCGCCGGGCGGCGAGGCGCCGGGCGGGCGCGGTGACGGGCACGGGGAGCCCCGCGGGCTGCGGAGCCTGGCGCGGCCCCGCGGGATGGCGCGGAGCCGGCGGTGCCTCGCTGCCCGCTGGCAGCAACAAGTGACGGCGGCTGCCGGCACGGCAGGGCGTGTGCCGGTGGCGGGGAGGCATTAAGCGCCTTCCTTTTATTTTGATTTTTTAAAAATTAATTTTTTTAATTACCTTTTTCCTTTTATTTTCCCGTAGAAAAAGTGTTCGCCAGCCTTCCACAGGTTGAACGAGGCGTTTCCAAAATTATTGGAGGTGATCCTAAGGGCAACAATTTTCTTTACACCAATGGAAAATGTGTCGTCATCAGGAACATTGATGTAATGTATCTTGATTTATTTTGTTTTCTAGTTTGGAGCTTTCTCTAAGTTTCATTTTGTCTCCCTGCCCCTCCTTTAACAGCCTGTGCTTCATTCAGTCTTGGCGATTTCAATCGAGGTCACAGATCCGTGATCAGCAGCGGGGGAATGAGTGCATGACTCAGGCATAAAACCATAGGCAGCGACTGTAAAAACATGTAGAAAATCTCTGCAAAATGTGCAGTTCTTTCCCTCTTCCCGTAGGACTTAAGAGATGAGAGACTGGTATGTTCTGGTTGGCCCTGTTTATCTTCTTAGGTATCGTTATTATGAAGTTGAGTGTTGTGTTTGCCTAAGAAATTGAACTCTTCCCTCTTTGCTGTTCGGGGCCCTTATGCTGTCAGAGAAGCGTGTACATACTTGCAAACCTGTATCTTTAAACGTGTTATTCTTCAGCTTCTTCCCCCCGCCCAGCCCCAACTCCAGGAATCCAAACAGTTATGACTTGCTGGACTCCATGACAAGCTGGGGGCAAGTTCTCAGCCGTGCTCACAGGGGATTTTGCTCATCGATTATATGTTAGAATGCCCCAGTTAATGTTTTCGGTAGTGTGGAAGTTTGGGTTTGTTTTTTTTTTCTGTGATGCTAACTAGAGGAATGTTTAGAGAGTTATTTGAATGATTTCTTTTCAAAGATGGCATCCCTTTGAAAAGCATGGAGGAATTGTTGCTTGTTTAGGCCACTGTCTTGCTACTGGTTTTTAAACATAAATATTTCAAAGAGATTGCTTGTTCTTTAGAAATCAAATTCTCCCCTAGTTTTGCTTTCCTATTGCAGATTTGGCCTGCAGCAGGAAGGGCTGCAGGGGGAGGGGCAGGACATACCTCTGGAATTTCTAGGTCTCCACAACAATGGATTTGTTTATGGCTGCTCCTGTAAATCACCTTTGTAAACTGAGCTGTTTCCCTGTTTTGTCTCATCATCCCCACTAAATTCAGACATTTCTTCATTGTCATGCCCTAATAGATAAGTGCTGCTAATAGCTTAATTCCTTACAGATTTCTTGATTGCTATCAGTTTAAAATTCATCCACTTAAAACCAAAAGTAAGCTTGCACTCTGGTTTCAGTGTGTCGCTGTAATGTCTTTGTAATCGTGTTTTGCTCTCGGTATCAAGAAAAGTTCGAGTTTCTGAAACCAGAAGCCCCAGTTAAACCCTGTAATGGCACACAGTGTGATGAGAGAAGAGGGAAGAGCCACTCTGCTTACGTTACAGTTTCTGACCAAGTCGTGAATGCTGACCTTCTCCCTTGTACTGTCATTAATGCTCTCCTGACCCTGCTTTGGAGGTTAAATCGGAAGAAAGCAATTTGCTTTACCTGAATCAGCTCACTGAGGATTAGCCCAGTCCAAATGTGAGCTGGGGGGTGTAGGGGACACGGTGACCTGAGAACAGGCAAGGTGGGATTGTGGGAATTCAAATTCAAGCTGTTTAAACCCTCAAGGGAAGGTGGGAATGGAAGTCACGAATCCTTGGTTTTATGGTGCAGTTCATGCTGATAGGCACATTTACCCAACTGACAAGGGGAGTTTGCTACTGTTAATAATTGACTACAGAATATATTGTAGCAGTAACACAAAAACTGACCAACCCTTGTTACACGGCTTTTGTGCTGGAGAATGTTGCAGATTGTAACCTGACTTGCAAGTGTGTCCGCACTCAGTTGAGAGCTGCACCTTCTTTGCACCATATAGAAGCCTCTAATAGTTTGACTACGAAATTATGTGCTGGGAGAAGTCTGTGTGTAGTCCCTCCATGAGCAGTTCTCCAGTAGAATGGTTGTGCTCTAATTAAAAAAAAAAAACAAACGGGTCATCAAAATGCAGTGATCACCTTTCTCCTTAAGTCTAAAGCTATCTAGCATTAGCTAATCAGATGAATATAGCATTCAGGGTTAATGCTTGATCTCTTGAGCATGATCTAGAGACTTCCTTTAACAAGTAGTTCTGGAGCAGTGCTGGAAAAGCTCTGTGAGAAAGAGTAGTGATATTTTTTTTAAGGTTTCATACTTCATTAATATTTTATCTTCATGAGTCTAACACTACTTTGAAGCTTGGAACTGAAACTGCTCACTTTCATATGTGGCTCTGGTTTCAGTGTTTGACATAAGCCACATAAGCTTGCTGCTGGTTTAATCTAGGTACTACATTTGTCTCAGCTCACACTATAATTTTCTCCTTAAATATCTTTTTAGAAGTGTTTTTTTGAGGGTTGGGCCTGATACAAAAAACATGCAAGTTAGAAAACTGACTTTACAAGCAGAAATAATACTATTGAATAAATAATGTTCAATTTGACAGCCCTGACTTACTGCCTGGTTTCTGGAATCTTATCTACCATAACTTAAATTTGGATCTTTATCTTTCATGTAACCCTTTAAGTTAGTCTCTCAGCTTAGTTTCCTGGGCTCTTGGAGAATCTTGCTGTAAAATAGCACCTACCATGCCATTAATAACAACATGCAGTGGGATTTGAGCTCCCTGACCATGTAGTGATGCAGATATAGAATAGGGAAAACATTATCTTGTCTTGCTCAGACGAAATCCAGTTGGACACAGAATGAAGAGAGATGTGCATGCTGTAAGCGCAGATGGTTGTGACTTAAGTAGAGCTGTAATGCACTCAAGCAATGCATAAAAGCAGGAATGAAAAAGAGTTCCTTTTTGCATGAGCAAGCTGAATTCTGTCTCCTGAGATGTAACAGTACTGCAGCAGCAAGAACTCTTGTGAGCAGGAGGCTGCTTTCTAACACAGAGCGGGTGTTTTAGTTTTTCCTGATTGGATGGCTGAGTCATACCATAACATCAGGTGGTTTTCTGGTTCAATTGAATAAATCTGTATTAATTATAGCAGTTAAAGTGGAATTTTGTTTTGATCATATGAGTCAAGTTTCTGGAGCTGGAGCAAGCCTGTTAAATGGTAGAAAAATATTTCTAAAGAGTAGTGTATTACTATTGTAGTGTGTATACACTGTAATTGAGAGGAGTGCAGGATGACTTTTTTATACAACTAATATGAAAGCAGTTTTTTGCCTTGATGTCATTCTGTTTTTGGTTTGTTTGGTGCCTCTGTTGTATAACACTACTGATTTGCTGAGGCACAGAGTTCATTTTGTTGTCCATCCTGAAATATCTGAAATATTATGTCTGAAAACATAATTTAGACTGGAAAGATAAAATTATGATGGAGTCACAGTGAATTTCTTTCAAGATTCCTGTACAACTCTTGATACCAGGTCTTCTGGCTTTTAAGCAGGTTATAGTTATCAAGCAAGAGCAAGCCTAGCACATCTCATTGGTTAGTGAGTGATTTTGGGTACATGGTGATGATTAACAGCCATGTGTTGTGGTTGACTGCAGGCTTAAGTTTCATGCTTGACTACAGTAGAATTTTAGATGTGTCTTGCAAAGCACAGCTCGTATTTAGTATTCTACTTGACTAACTGCTTTATCCCTGGGCTAGCTCTAAAAAAAGAGCCTGATGCTTGGCCTGTTATTTTGGAGAGTGTTTTTCTACTGTTTGGCAGGTATTTGAGAAGAAAGGGTCCCAGCACTTCAAACTTCCCTAAGAGGAAATCCTTTTTTGTGTCAGTTGCTAGAAAGTAGTGTGTTGCTTCAGTGGTACCAGCAGTGTTCTGCAATGTGTACTGCACTTCTCACTTTTAAACAGTTACTCAATTTAATCTGGAAGGCAGAGTTTGAGAGAAAGGAGTGCAGGGAGGAATTTTGAGTTTATTGTTGAATTTCTGACTTTATTCCTTTGAAAATGAGAAGTACAACTTTGTAACTTTTGTTTTTTTCCTTTGAAATAGAATCCTGCAATTGCTGATATCTACACTGAGCATGCCCACCAGGTTGTAGTTGCCAAGTATGCTCCTAGTGGATTCTACATAGCATCTGGAGGTAAAGTATCCATGTGCATGAGATGTGTGTGGACAGAGCTGTTAAAGTCACTGGCAAAACCACAGTAGCACTTCATGTGTGTTTGTGGAAAATACAGTCAAGGGGATGTGCTTTGGTGGACTTAGGTGCATGTCTTTGGAGGAGGAATGATTTCTGTCCTTGTTCCTCTAACCTCTTTCTCAGTGAGCTAAATTACATTCTTGGTCTTTTTAAAATGTGGTATTTCAATAAAGAACCTGGAAATGAACCCTAAATACCTAGTGTGATGAAGACTTGGGTAAATGCAACAGAGTGAAAAGTTATTTCTGAAATACAGGATTATTGTTTGTGATGTTAATAAACTTTGATACTTTCTAGGCAGGAGAGGGATTCTAAAACAGTGTGTACTCAGTTTTTTTCCCTTCTCCCTGACCAAACTTGGCAACGTTTATGACTTTTACTTTTTAGCATGATCTAAAAAAGCTTTCCTTGGCAAGTTAGCAGTGAAAGAGGCAGAGTCTCAGTTTTCATGTAATGTATATGAATCAATAGTCTGAGGATGTGTAACATGAATTTTTCCAGTGTGAATTTCCTGTATTATAGGAGTTTTTGACTACCTAAGAACTGAACAAACCTTTAATAGAAGCTTGCATCAAATAATTGATATCTTTTTCAGGAGGAGTGGTATACAGTGAAGAATATTGATAAATACAATACTGTAACTTGTATTTCTTTCAAAGACTTGCAGCTAAAATATAGATTTTTAGTGCTTACCATAGTCAATTAAAAGTGCTTCGGAAGCGAGTAATGTGCTATATTTTTAAAGTGATATCTCTGAAAAGAAAAGATTCAGAATATGAGCCTCTTGGAAATGAAGCACAGATTCCTGCTAAGGTCTTAGAATGGAAGTTTCACTTTCAGCAATTTCAAGGGAACTGTATTTTTTTAAGTGTAAAATGTCCTGTCCTTCTTGGTTTCAGAAATTCTAATATAGCTTTCTGATATTTTCTAAGTATGTTTGGAATACTGGGGAACCTTTAAGAATACTGATAGAGGAGTTGGGTTTTTTTCCCTTTTTCTCACATTCTTGTCTGAAAGGGACCACAGCCAGGATTTTCTTGGCTTAGTCATGTGTATGGACCATGTGTCAAATTGAATACCCTCTTAAAATCCAGTTTGCATTCTGTATTCTACAAACTTGGTGCTCTAGGTTTGTGCAGCACTTAATACTCAGAATAACTATCTAATTTTTTCTTGTAGTCTTTTAGATTTCCAGTCCTTTGTAAAAGAACAGTAATAGATACTGTGCTAGGGAAGTATTTGGTTAATTTTTGTCCTACCCAAGTGAAAGAGTTTAGGTTGCAGTATTTCCCTTAAAAAGCATCTTCTGTGTGTCATTTATAAATAGTTTTGTGATACTGCTGAGCATGGGGTCTGAAGATAGATGACCAGGCTGTTTAAGCTGTTTCTAAGTATAACATGTAAGATTCATTTCTCTGTCTATAAATCTGCATTAGCCATGCAGCCTGCATTAATGCTTCATGAGACAGACCTTTGGCATTATGCTTTTGGCTTTTATGGTAATTTCTCTTATTGCAGTCATAGCAGATGTAATAATGGGATATACTGCAAAGTTAAAGCTCTGTGTCTTATCTGTTTATCGATGGAGAAAATAATTAGATTGTAAAGTCCACATTGAAGTTCTGCTTCAATAACAAATTCTCTTTATAAGGTTCTGAGTCTGTCCTTTTAGCAGAAGTGAAGATAAGTCTATGACCAGGTCTGAAAGATATGCAGGGTGATTGTATGTTTAAATTGAATTGTAAGGATGCACCACTAAATGGTGAACAGAATTGAAGCATTCTGCTGAGGTGAAAGATGCATATTTTAGCACGTGGTTTATTCTGAAACAGTGGCTTTTTCGAAGGGTACAATACACACAGACTTTGCTGTGTGGGTTTCATTAGAGATGTGTGAATTTGTCTGTGTATAGAACAATTCCTCCGGTTACAATCCTGGCAATCCTGCACCACAGTAATTGCTCTGAATAGCTCTTGGGTTTTACAATACTCAGTGGAAACAGTGACCTAGGGAGCTTTCATTATCTCAAGTCTTAAATTGTTAACTGCTTGTGCCATGTCTGCTGCTTTTGACATTACTGTTCCTGAATATTCTGTTGCATTCCTGTCTAGTATTCCAGATAGTGCAGGCATCCACACCATTAAGTGTGTACATGCTTCTGTACAGGAAAAGTACGCTGATGTGCATGAATTGAGTTCTGTGGGCAGAAATCTCTTTGTACATTACATATGCCTGGTATTTGTATGCAAAACAGGTCTCCTTTGAAGGTACAAATTGTAGTGCATCAACCACTGTCCACTGTACTTATCCCTTGTAGGTGTAGGGTGGCTTACTTCCCAGTGAAGGGTCACTGAGCTGTGTTGTGGCTGCTGGGCAGGGGGCTGGGCTGGCTTCTTCTTTGTGTAACAGATACTTATCACATACCAGCTGATAATATTAAAGTTCCTGCTCTCTTACTGTGCAGTTTTTTCATGTGTTTGCAAATGCTTTCTGAGTCTGTTGTATTTGGTGCTGTGTGGCTTGAATCGTAATACCTGCTTAAAAACCTAATTTATTGAAATGGATATAGTCTTCAGCATTCCTAAATAAAGAGATTTGTAGTAGTTGTAATGGGGTAAGGTAGTAGGTCTCTAGTACAAGTCTTCAGTGTAGCTGAAAATCTCTACTCTGGCAGATTGATGAGTCATGTGACTGAGTCATGCTGGAACAATAGTTATATTCTGTTTTATTATGGCAGATGTCTCTGGAAAGCTGAGAATCTGGGATACTACACAGAAGGAACACCTACTGAAGTATGAGTATCAGCCATTTGCAGGAAAAATAAAGGACCTTGCATGGACTGAAGATAGCAAGAGAATTGCTGTGGTTGGAGAAGGAAGGGAAAAGTGAGTAGTTCTTTTGTGTTAGTGTGTTTTTATACATACATATACGAATTTACTGTAAACCTCTGCATCCTAATATCCTTGCAGAAAACTTTTAATTCTTCAATGGAATGAAGTCAATGCTTTTTCCCTGTCTTGACTTCAAGTTGTGCTGTTCTGCAATGATATTTTCTTTCTCTAGTTTTTGACAGCTTTAAATTAGTTGAAAAATACAATTCTGTTACAATTGATTAGTTTAAAAATTGTATGGGACTTGTTTCTTAGAGGTGGGTGGGTATTACTTTCAAGGATAGCTGTTTGGTGGATTTTTTTTGTCAAATTCTGATAGAGCGGGAATGGGAAAACAATATTATTCCCTCTTCCTTCACTTATTGGACTCATAGTCTTATTCAATTGATTGAATAAGAGTTAAAAAGTATCTGAATTTTCTACTTTGGTAACATGTCTGTATTTTTAGGTTTTATTGTGGTAGTTTAATGAAAGGACAACAAGCAGTTGTCCTTTACCTGACTAAATTAGATGCTGATTTAGGTTTGAGTCCTCCATTTAATGTTCAAAGACTGTCAGAACTTTTAAAGCAGAATCCAGACCAGGTAGTCTTATGCCTAAAGGGCTGAGAAATATCTTGTGGTGCTGTTCCCTAGTCTCCTGCACCATTCTTTAATCCCTGTCATGTACTGTGTCCTTGAAAGAGACTCTTTGTCCTCCATTGCTCCCTCTGCCTCGTTGCCCTGTGGGTAGATACAATGTGAGTTTGCTCTCCTTCTTCAAAAACATGGCCAGCTTCCTATTAGGTGAATGCACTTTCAATCTAGAATATTGTTGACGGGATTCTAAAGAAGGCCTTTCAAATAGCAATGCTCTGGTGCTTTAGTGCCTCAGTATTGATTATACTGGGTTTTTTTTTTTTTTTTTGAAGTGATTTAAGGCAAGAACTGTCAAAAAGGCTTTTACAAATATTATAGCTTAAAGGTTTAAGGAAGAAGAGTTTTAAAAGTGATGGTACCCAGTCTAGGCTAAATAGTCAGATAACTGTGATCCAATGTCATTGTTATCCCAGCTTTCTGCAGTCTGTGTTGTGGCTAGGCAGATGGAATAATTTACTGCTTTCTTTTATAAACCAACAGTCTTAGTGAGGAATATACATTTGACCTCCCAATTTTAGAAGCTTTCTATGCAAAACCTGATTGTCCCCTTCAACAAATGTCTCCTATTGAAGATTAGAATCTCTTACCAGCAAGATCTCAAATAGCCTTCAGGGAACTATGATGCGCTTGCATGAGATTAATGAGATGACCTAATTTCTTTTCTTTGAGTGCACTCAAATCTGCAGCTTGCAGATGTTCAAGGAGTTAATCTACGTGTAACTTTTATGAATTGTATTTATTATGTGCTTTTCTCACTAGATTTGGAGCAGTGTTCCTGTGGGATAGTGGCTCTTCTGTTGGTGAGATTACTGGGCATAATAAAGTGATCAACAGTGTGGACATGAAGCAAACGAGACCATATCGGCTGGCAACGGGCAGCGATGACAACTGCGCTGCCTTCTTCGAGGGACCGCCTTTCAAGTTCAAGTTTACACTGAGTGTGAGTTGAAGTTTAGATGTCTCTCCCTTAAACTGTGCAGTTTCCACCAAGTTTGCAGTTAGTATCACAGCTAGCTGTTATAACAGAAGTTCTTAGTTCCCCACTTTGAAGCATAGCTGATGTCAAGTGGCTTTCTTAAAACCACGTATAACTAAATATTACATGCTTCGTAAAATAGTACGTCTCAGGCCAAGAAAACCAAAATAAATGGTTGGTTGAAAAGAGAACCTGCAACAGTTTTTCCAGTATTCTTTTTTAATTGTCACTAAACTATGGAAGAGGTGAAGTAGGCTGTTTCATAGGCTCTGTTGATGCTTTCAGGGCTCTGTTTCCCAGTGCAGATGTGTAGAATTTCTTGAAGCTTTCCAAGGTGCAGGATTCAAGAAATGTGGTGATTTGAATGTAATTTTCCAATCTGATAGAGTGCTCAAATCTGAAATCCCAGGGCCACTTAGAAAGGGTGAATGTAGATGTTTGAAAGCATAACTTCATTTCTGATTCATGGAATGGATATGTAACTTCTGTGGTCAGTTTTGTGTTTCCACGTTCCTTTTAACTTTGTTTCTTATTCTATTTGTTACAATCTCTTACATGAAACAAAGGCTGGAACGATTGCGGTGAAGGTATTCATTGTTGCTTAAGGCCTAGGAAAATAAAAAGCCACAAGCTTCTGCAGCTGTTTGGATGTCAGGAGACCTCTTGCTGCAAAAAAAAACTGTTGTAAAGATGTTGGATGTTATTGCAGTAGTCGATTGATAATGTTTAGTTTGTATTTTAGTTTTAAAAACGGTGTAGTAGGCCTTTTATTTTCTTACACATGAGCCTTGAGTAGTCTTCATATGCTGACTTTAGTAAGGATTCCATTCCAGTTCTAGAAAAGGAATTGTTTTGAGCTCTACGATCCAATGAAATGATGTAGTTGCCTAATATATTTCTGAACTTAAGCTGATACTTGCATTTTGCTAAGCTGGTTCTTTTAGAACTCTGAAGTCCAAATTGCTTACCAGTGCTGCTTAGACTGGTATGTGATGCAGTCTTCCTTTTAAAGTGATATTTGGTTTGATATATGGGATTCTGGTATGGGCTGTTATATGGTTTAAATTAGCCTGCAGTATCATCGGGGGAAAAAAGGTATAGTTGGTGAAAGTAGGTTAGAACCTGCCTTCCATATTACTAAAAATAGTCTCCCAAATCTCTCTGCATGGGAGCTTTGGCCTCATTGTGGTGCTTCCCTATTTAACATGTGTTTTTTAGTTTGCGTGGTTTGAATAGTCTCCTACTTGTAAATAGTCTATTTGGGGAGCATACATCAGTCTTGCCTTATTACTTCACAGAACTACCACTAATGCAATCTTCCAGGAATGGAATTTTAGTAAAATAGTAACTTATTCCTCATGCCTGTGCTTTTTTTTCTTTTGCAATAAGAAGGATATAGTACTTTTGTGTGTATAAAATCACTGCAATGAAGCGAGAGTTGAAATCTGAGGAATGTTGCAGAAGAAATCAGTCACCACTGGGGAAGAATCTCATGTTTGTAGGCTGCATCTGACTTTTTTCACTGCTTATCCCTGAAACTGGGTAATCATTCTTCTGGTATGCACTGAGTTGTGTTAACTACAGCAGTGATGATGTCACAGTCTTTCCTGGACTGTTCTTGGCCCCATGATTCTCTTCAAATAGAGCCTAAACTTGCCTCGTGGCAATTCTCTACAGCAAACATTTCCTACACAGCTAATTTATGCTTCACATGTAAGAGAACTTCATTGTTAGTAGATTGTCTTCTATTTAAAAATGGTCTCTTTTTTTGTTTGCTGATTCTTACTTTTTTTCTACAGGACCATACACGGTTTGTGAACTGTGTGAGATTTTCTCCTGATGGGAACAGATTTGCTACAGCTAGTGCAGATGGGCAGGTAAAACACAAGGAACTCCATTAGAACTGATTTTAGCATGAGAAGATTTTCTTGTGCATTTTGGAAATAAGATTAGTATTGTAAAACCCATGTTGCTTCTTTTTTATGCCACAAGTTGAAACTTTTAACTATCCTCCTGTAAATCTGTAATAACTGATAAATGGTAATAACCAGACTATTCTTACTTGGGTTTTTTTTCCCAATCCATCTCCCTAGCATCCTCTTACAAGTTATTTTGGCAGGAATATGTTGGACTTTTGGAATAGGTATGTTATGATCCTGAGAGGTCTAGCTGAAATGGTGAATTCATAGATAGCAGCCTAGCTCCATGTGTACTCCCTACTGATAAGGGCTGGTTGACAATGACTCTTTTACCATAGGTAGCTTGTCCTTCTCAGAGGATGGACTCCCATGACAGAAGTGCTAAGCAGCTGCCATCACAGTAGGAGTCAAAACTGTAACATTTTCCAGAATTTCAAATGTCTGGATCCAAAGTATAGGGGACTTGCTGTGATTATTTACAATTTTCATCTCAATTATTTAGTCTTAATTATTCAGTGCAGCATAGCTTTTGCCTCTCCTTAAGAAGGACTCTTGTGTATCAAAATATCAGATACTATTTTGGAGTTTTATCTATTACTGCTTTTCCCTTTAAGTTGTATGTCTTTGTGCTCTTTTAAGATTTTCGTCTATGATGGGAAGACTGGAGAGAAAGTGTGTGCTCTTGGTGGAGGCAAAGCACATGATGGAGGTATTTATGCTGTAAGTATCACTTCATTTGTGCAGATGATGCATAGTGTTTCATTACCCAGTTAATGAACTGCAAAGTCTTGGATTAAGAAATGCATTTACTGTCTTGTGGTGACATTTGTTTTTACAGATTAGTTGGAGCCCTGACAGCAGTCAGTTGCTTTCTGCTTCTGGAGATAAAACTGCTAAAATCTGGGATGTTGGTGCTAATTCTATTGTAAATACTTTTAACATGGGATCAAACGTGTTGGATCAGCAGCTGGGTTGCTTGTGGCAGAAAGACCATTTACTGACTATCTCCCTGTCCGGCTATATCAATTATTTGGACAAGAACAATCCAAATAAGCCTTTACGTGTCATAAAGGTAGGTTAAAGTTCTCTTTTACTGCATGAGTTTCTGCAATAAATGACTCAGTGATTGAAGTTGTAAAGATGGAATTGTAAGCTATGTAAAGTAACTATTGAAAAGTAGCTTTGTTTAATTAGCATTGCCAAATGAGCTGTATGGGACTGTTTCTTGAATCAAGAAGTTACTCTTTACATGGGTGGCTCTGTGCTTTATGCACATACCCAGACTGATTATTTAATTTTAATTAATGTTATTGACTTACCTTTTGTTGCAGCTTTTAAGCATTCTTGAGATGAGAAAAGAAATGCAGCATAGATAGAAAACTACCAGAGATGTCTTATTCTCCCAGAACTAGTGTATTGTGGACAAGGTGATTAGGGTTACCATGCAATTGAACTTTAATTTTAGGATTTAAAGAGTTCACTGACACTAGACTCTCTCTCATGGGAACTTACATTTTTACATGAACTAGAAACAATGTCCCAGATTTTTGCCATCACTGCTATAATTCTGGAAGTTGGTGTGGGTACATGACCATATTTAGTCCTCTTCCCTGAATCATAAAGTGCCTGAAAAGCAGTGATGAAAAGGCTATGAAAGTATTTTGGCTCATCAGGCTAATAAGGACATCCATGGTGCTTATTGTTTCTCATCAAGGACGTAGCAATAGCAGTTCTAGAACAGTTAAATGACTGTGGAATAGTGGTTTTTATACTGGGTGACTTTTTATGCTTGTCAGTAGCATGTTTTCTGAATAACCTGTCATTCTTCTCGAATAGGTGTATGTATGTGTTAAAAATTGCTCATCAGTAATAATTTATATTCCATTCACAGGGTCATAGTAAATCAATTCAGTGTCTTACGGTGCACAAAAATGGTGGAAAGTCCTATATTTACTCTGGAAGTAATGATGGTCATATTAATATCCTTTGAATGATACTGGTACTTTTTTCTAGTCTTAGTCTGAGAGCTCATTAGGAGAGGTGAAAAAAAAAAAGCTTTGCCTAAGACAAAGTTTATTGGACGCAAGTGAATACTTTGTCTAAAGTTTATTTTGCTTTCCCCTAATACCCATTTTAATAACTGCCTTCATGCTTTCCTGCTAAATATAAGCCAGCTCTTAATTTTCAGTTGTTGCTTCTTCATGATAGGTAGCTTGATAGTATGGAGAAGCAAGTAAATATATAAATTAGCCTCTTGAACATCAAGAAACAGCAATACATATTTTCCACTTATGACAAAATATGCAGAAAGTTATATTTCCAGCATTTGGAAGCTTATAGTTAAAGCTGCAGTCCTTTTTCCTGCCTTTAAAATGGTGTCATGTTGGGATAAGCTCCTATAAATATACGTCCTGTTTCTTTTCAGACTTGTAATACAGTGTGACTAGTTCACATGATGTTACCATATAACATGAGGGAAAGCCAGTGTTACAAGGGCTTCTATCTAAAATTCTGTAAAAAGTATTTTCTAGTCTGAGAACTAATGCTAATTACTCCAGTATTTGCTGCCATCTGTGGCAGGTCATTTAGCTTGCTACAGAACATCAGAGTTTCACTTAATAAATATTATAAGGTTGCCCATGGAGCTTATAGAGTCTCCATCCTTAGAGATCCCAAAACCTTACAGAGTCCTGCAGCCTATTGTAGCTGACACCAATTAGAGCAGCAGGCTGGACTAAATCTCAAGAGGTCCCTTTTAACCTTAGCTGTTCTCTCAATTATGTAACTTTATGGTGTGGAATCTGACTGCACCAGTATCTTCAAATGTTCCTTAATTCCATTATGCACATTATTGGGATTCTGAAACTGGAGAGAATGATGGCTTTTCTGGGAAAGGCCACACAAATCAGGTTTCTAGAATGGCAGTGGATGAAATGGACCAGCTGGTCACCTGCAGTATGGATGACACTGTGCGCTACACCAACCTTAGCAAGAGAGATTACAGGTTAGTTAAAGCGTGGCCTTTTATTGCACTAGAATTGTTTTACAGCAAGAGTGCTGTTGATTTTATATGGTAAATAGAAATGCTGAAGTTTATTTAGGTTTTATGTTACCATGGAAACTTGTAGAAATGATTACTGTACCAACCTTGTGCTTTTTTCTGACAATGAGAAATGCATCCTAGGCTTTTCAATTTGTTTTATCCCTTCCATGGGTTAAATGGAGACTTGTCTTGTATTGGGTGACGTAAGGGCTTTGGAAGGGTATTTGCTTTGGGGTAGTGGAGATAAATGTGTTTAGGAGGAGTGGGACCCTGTTTCTTCATTGAAACCAGAATATAAAGAATCCTGTTAAGATAACTTAGTTAGTTTAAAAATTAAACTGTAGTATAGTAACATTGACTTTCGTTTCAAAGGTGTACTACCTGATCAAGATAGTAAAGTTTCAAACACAAAGCAATAGGAAACTTTGCTGATTAGTAGATAAGAAAATTAAGTTATGCATGTTCTTGATGATTAGTGGATGATTATTTGAATGGGCAATTTAAAATAATGGTAGACATATAATAATTTCTTCCTGCTCTGTCTTTTCTGCTTCTTCACCTTGGCACATCCTTATCCAGTGGCCAGGATGCTGTGAAAATGGATGTTCAACCAAAATGTTTAGCTGTGGGTCCTGGTGGCTATACTGTAGTTTTATGCATTGGACAAGTGAGTATTAACATTTGGATTATGAGCTATTGCTGTGTTAATAATGCCGTGTATGCTTACACTTAACTATTTCACGTGGGATTACCTTGCACATCTGCAGAATTTCCTAATAGGACCTATAGGGAACATAATTCAGCAGGATACTTGATAACCTTTGTCTCTGCATCCTGGCCTATTTCATATTTAAATTTCAGAAAGTGTGGATGCATCTGTGGATGCATTATCAATACAGCTTTGTGCTGGAAGGTTAAACCTCAGAATCACACTCATGCCAGATCTGTTCAGTGACACAGTTTTGGCAAAAGGATGTTTTTATCCTGCATTTTATTTTTTTGCAATTAATCCAATTAACTAGTGTTGTTGTACAGCATAAGCAGCTTTAGCTCATGTGCCACTAGTATGCAGATCACAGTAAACTGAGACATTGCACTGAGGCTCTCTTGTATCAAAACATTATTAACTTCTAATAATTTATGCTTTCTGCATGGGTCCTGGTTTTGTGTTTGTAACATTTGATGGTGTTGTCCAAACCTGTTTTCATGTGAGTTAATACCATAGCATAGAACTGGATAGGAAATAGCCTTTAAGGTTTAAGACTGCAGCATTAACTTGCTACTAATTTGGTCCTGCCTCCCTCCCTTTAACAATGAACAAGGAAGGGAGTAAGCATTGCTAAAAATACTGGTTTGTCCATGCTTATTTCACATTCAAACTAAGTGAAGCAAAGCTGAAGGCAGTGGAGAATGCCCTACGCTAAATTACACTTGTGTGTAGTTTAGAACACACAAGTACTGCAGTACAGCAGATTAGTTAGTCACCACGTGTAGGCATTTCTCCAATTTTTTTTAAGAACGAAACTGTTCCCTTAAGATGAGACTACAATAAACATCTGAGTAACTAGAGGGAATTTGTGTCACTTACTATTACTAAAGTAATAGTTTTATATTAGGTACTTTGAAAAGGGGTCTTATTTTCTGGTTTTCTGCTTGCAGATTGTCTTGATGAAAGATAAGAAAAAATGCTTTGCAATTGATGACCTGGGCTATGAGCCAGAAGCTGTAGCCATTCACCCCACAGGAAGTACAGCAGCAGTGGGAGGAGCGGTAAGGTTGCATTTCCTAAATCTGTACTACTTTGAACACTGGAGCCAGTAACAGAAGCATTTAATAATAGTAGGTGTGTTGTGTTGAGAAATGGTAGGTGACAATTTGTAACAACATCAGTATTGTTTATATGTGTGTATTTGGTGTTCCTGGGCTTTCATACCCTAGGTTCTGCCACAATTGTGACTTAATCTGCCTAATTTTTACCTAAAGTCTATTTCACTTTTTCATGAATTAAGTCTTCTTTCCTTTATTTGCTGTTTTGAAATTGCCAGACTGTTTTTATCCAGTGTGTTCTTGAAGTTGGCAAATTATAGAAAATGGGTTAATTTCCGCACTTTGGATTGTAGCCAGCATAAATGACAGGTTATCTAAACCTTTTCTTAAAATAAGCACTTCCAGACAGAATTAATGCAAAAAATTTCAGGAACTCCTCTTTCTATTGTAAAATGATTCTTCTACCTTTTCTCCTTCTTTGCTGTTGATTTGCAGGATGGGAATGTCCATTTGTATTCAATCCAAGGAACCTCTTTAAAAAGTGATGATAAGACTTTGGAAGCGAAAGGTCCTGTTACTGACCTGGCATATTCTCACGATGGTGCCTTTCTTGCAGTCTGTGATGCAAACAAAGTTGTCACTGTCTTTAGTGTTGCTGATGGCTACGCGGTAAGAACTGTTGTGGAGAGTTGTCTTTGTTCAAAAACAAATAGACTGACAGCCCATGTCTAAGTCTGTTGTAGCTGCTTAATTGTAAATCATTGATGGAAATTTGATGTTTCTGTGACTGTCTGTTTACCTGCTATTTTGGGCTAGTACTGGTATTTAGAGCAGCCTATGTGAACCCTCCAGATGTAAGAACAGTTGAGGAAATGTGCAGCATGGGTTGGCTGCTGGGAAAGCACTGAAATCCATCTAATAACAAATGCATAGTTAAGATAGGGAAGGAGCTGGATTTCCACAGGCTAGCCATAGTTAAATACAAAAAGTACCTTTGGATCTGCTGAACCATAGTTGGTTAGTTTGGGATTTTTAAAGGAAATAACAAAATATATCTGCTAGAGAATTTGTGTGCATTTTTGTAAAATGGACAAGAATGTAGGTTCAGTTTGATAAGAATCATGCAATACAATCAAATTCAATTACATAAATAAAGCAGATTTGGCAATGAAATTCTGCTAGCTCAGGCACACAGTTCCATGGTAAGGACTAAGATATGAAAGGGATATGCTAGGACAGGGAATCTTGCTTTATCTGCCAATCTACTGTCTTTTAACTAAAAACGAAAAAATGGGCAATTTCCACTTTTCAGCCCAAACAGTCAATGCATATCAGCCTGTAAACTCCTTAAATTTTGACTAAAACAACACTGAAGTAAAAACCCAGGATAGCGTTCCACAAAACCATTTCATTTTCCAAGTAAAAATTAAAATAATTTTTCCTTGTGAAACATCTATGGGATTACTTTAGAAGTCTGTAAATTGCATTTGCCCTTAACATATCATGCTTTCGTAGAAAAATGTCTTAGTGGTTTGTTTTTTTAACAAAGGGGGTTGGTATTTTATTTGCCTACTAAGTATTTAAATAAATCACATAAAATGAAGTCACCACTTGGTTTACTTAGTGCATCCATCTGCATCTGAGATGTACATTGTCTGGAGTCTTGCAGTAGCTTGTTCTGATGCTACACATTGAAAGCTAGTGATTTCCTGAAGCAGATTTAACTATTGGAATAACCCTTGTCTCTCTGATTTTCAAATAGGAGCATAATGTCTTTTATGGACACCATGCAAAAGTTGTTTGCATTGCGTGGTCACCAGACAATGAACACTTTGCTTCTGGAGGCATGGACATGATGGTGTATGTTTGGACTGTGAGTGATCCAGAGACCAGAGTCAAGATACCAGGTATGTTTACTTCAACTTGCTACTTTGGACAGTTGTTAGTAGTTCTTGAGATCCAGCACCGTTTTGTAGACTAACGGTAAGCAGGCTTTGAATGTTCCAAATGTAATTTAGCCTTTGTTAATCTCTATCTAGCCACACTAGCTGGAGTTCTTCTGTTGTTTTTGTAGTTACTTTTAAAATCCAGCAGTAGTATTTGATCCAGCTAAAAATAATATTTGCAATGTGCTGAAGTTACCTTATCAAGCCAGCCTTCCTAACTCTTTTCTGTTACTTTGCACTGTGATACAGATGCTCACAGACTACATCATGTCAGCGGCTTGGCGTGGCTGGATGAACATACTCTGGTAACAACATCCCACGATGCTTCTGTTAAAGAGTGGTCTATCTCCTACAATTGAAATAAGCCCCCTCTTTGGAAGGACCTAATCAGGGACTAGAACTACTGCAGTGGAACATAGCATTTCTTTTAAAAAATCTGTATTGGCCTCTGGGTCTGCTGTCATATCCTCATATCTTTACAGGGTGTTCATATCTGTAATTAAATGTACTTTGAAAGCTTTAGCGAATAACGGTTTGCACATGAAAAGCACTTAAATTATGTCTGGAGCTTAACCTTTGTGCTGAACATTCCAGAGGCAACAGCCAAACAAGTTGGTGTGCAAGGTTCAGGCGCGAAAGATTCAAACTCAATCAGTTGTTCTTTTCTAACCAAGAAACGTAAGACTGTACAGCATGAGAGTAATACTTCTCATTTTTTCTAATTACAGAACATTTCTGTACTAACAGTCGTAGTAAGAGTATTTAGTTGTGGTCTGAAACCAATCAAGCTGTGTGCAGCTACTGTATATTGCTTTGCTTCTCTATACTGCACCAAACTGTTGCCTCAGATTTTCTCCTCCAGATAAGAAGATGGGGTACATACATAATAAACTTTTTATGTATTTCATGTCAAATCTTTGTGGTTTATTTTAAGGTGGAAGTGTGGGATTTTAATGTACTTACTGTTGTGGGTATAATGTTTACAAATAATCATTGTGGCAACTTGTTGCTTCAGAAACACAATTGTTACTTCCATGAATTAAGACTGTCGTCATTTCAGTGTCAGAGAAAAGAAATCATTCTGTTTTAAAGATTAAAGATATTTTCTGTTTGAAGGAGACGCATGTTATTGTTTAAAAAATGCAGTACTTTTACCACCTTTTGGGAAATACAGGAATTAAACAAAGTGAAGTGTTGTTATGACTTGAAGTGATTTTTGAGAAGATGGTGTTTGCTCGGTGAGTTTTATGCCTTTGCATGTGCAGAACAGTTGCATGAAAGCATTACCTCATGCGAAGAGATCCTGATGTTGTGTTTAGTTCCCTTCTCACACTCCACAATAGGTTTAAGTGATTTGAAGCTAGCAGTCCAACAAGGGTGGAGGAGGACACTCTGATGCAAAGTAGGAGGAAGATTTGTTACCATCTCTGATGGCCAAAAAGAGTTGTTGCTGTCTAGAACCTTGGAAGACTTAAAAAATTTTCTCTGCTAAGTCTCTACCACCACCACCACCTTTCCAGTTGTCTTTGGATTTTATTAAGCTTTCCTTTCTGTGTGGACTCGTGTGTTTTTTTTTACCAATCATATTTCTAATGACACTAATTATACAGCAAATAAAATGCTTTTGCTGCTTCTCATACTGTGGCCTATTGCTCAATTGCTGAAAAAAAAATTGCCTTACAAAAATGAAATGTTGGTGAAACATCTTCTGAAAAGGAAAAAAAAAGTTGATTTCTTTTTAGGAGTGGTGATCAGAATGTCTCCTAGCCTGCAAACCAGCATCTACAGTCGAACAGTTGACATAGATTTTTTTTTTTTTTTTCTTCCAAGAAGTGGGATATTCTGCACCATAGTTTCTTTGTGGTTACTGTGTCTCTCTCTTAGCAGTTTGGCACATTATTCTTACTAACAATGCAAGGACAAGAGAAGTTTTGGAAAAGGATGTGTTTGATATTTGGTTTAAGATCCAAATGAGCAAGGTTTTCTCAGTGTTTAGCCCCTAAAACTTGTTCTGCTGTTGCATAGGGACTGGCACAGTAGGCAATTCTTCCATTGTTCCTGAGTCTGATCTGGAAGAGTTGCTATTGAACTGCTCAGTGGGTTCCTGTGTGGTTGAATCCCTGTCATTTGAGTAATTATAAGGGGGAAGGGAGGAGGAGTTAAGCGGTTACCAGAGCTTGTGCACTATGCCTGAAAGGTGCTGTGTAGGATGAGCTGTTTTTTTGATTCCTCGAAGACCTTGTACTACTGCTCCAGAAACTCTGCCTTGGATGGCAGTGAGGTGGCTGCTCGTGCTTCAGCTTCCACTGGATTTGTTTATTGGCATATGGCCTGAGCTTCTAATTCCATAAGAGCTAATATGGTCTTTGTAGTTGGCTAGCAAATCCTCGCTAGAAAACTGAAAATATATTCTGCTGTTGGACCAAATGTCTTAGCACAGGTTCATTGTTGCTCCAGTGTACACACACCACAAACTGATTTAAGGAGTCTGGCTGTACTGCTCTGAATCAGGCCCCTACATTATTTGTGTTTGCCCTGTACTGCAAATGTCTTGTGCTAAACTCAGACCCCTTGGCCTGCCCTCAAACAGAGAAGCAGGAAAAAAAGCCAGGATGGTCTGTACAGGTTGTAGTGACTTCAAAAGGAAATGGTTGTACTTGACATCAATATAAAATCAGGCTCAACAACCAACCCCACACCTTACAAAAACCTCAAAGCACCTTAAATGTTGCTGTCTTAAGAGTTGTATTTTAATGTTAGCTCAAGCCCTGTTCAAACATAGCTTCTCAATCTCCCTTACTCTTGAAGGTTTCTGTTTTAAACATGAACATGCTTTTGAGCTCCTCCTGGCAGTTGCTGGAAAGCTGGATTCACTTCACCATGGCTGGCAGTTTGCCTGCTTTACAGTGAAAATGCAGCTTAATTAGGGCAGGGGTAGATTTGGAGAACTAATGTGCCCAGTAATTCCTCACAAGGCTGTAGTGCAGGCATTCCTCTCCCCTCCCCCTTTACTGTGATTTAATCCTGGCTGCCTGTTCCATTTCTGCCATGCTTGTACAGCACATTGGCCTTCCAAGAAGCTGCTCTGTACAGTCAGCCAGAAACTTACCAGCAGCTGTTGTGTGGAGTATCAGCAAACCCTAAATGCAATTCTTTAATTGGAAATTGGTAGAGGGGAAAGACAAAGGGTATCACTGATCTATTTGGAGATGGAGGTTGGTTGTTTTGTTGCACACAATAGAATTATGAATAGATGCTCTGACACCTCTGTTCCTCTGCCAAATGCTTTTGCTCTTAACAATTAGAATTCCTCAGACCGAGGGTAGCAGCCTTAAAATCTTAATTACATTAATATTTTTCTGAAGCAAAATACCAAAAATGTAGAATCCTTTTACCTGGAACTGATGGTTTTTTTTTTTTTTTTTGAGGTACGTTTTTAAGCAGAGAACCCAGTATGTCACTGCAGATACTATTTTATGGTTGTGTCACAAGAAAGGATTTGCTGATACAAACTGTTCCCTACAGTAAATTTACCCATGCCTATCTCTGTGATGAAAGCATACAAAGGACAAATAGGTGCCTTTCAGTGGGCCTGGGAACAGAATTACGCAGTTAACTGGCTGGGCTGAGAACAAGTCACAAGTTCACATACACACAGCAGATGTTTGTTCTGGAGGTGCAAAGCTTCCCAGAGAGACTTGGGAATGAAGCTAAGCAGGGAAAGAATCACAGAATATCTCAGTTTGGAAGGGACCCATAACAATCATCAGACTGCAATGAATAAATGTGTGTGTTTTGCATACCAAAGGCAGTTTGTTTGAAGTACCAATATTTTCACTGACAGGAATGAAGTCTGTTACACCAATTAATAGACAGGGTGGAAGGACCCTAAAGGCCTCATCTCAAGTATGTTGTAAGGCTATACTAGACAGCAATGGGCAATGCTAGACAGCTTTGTTCTGTTTTCTAATCAAGTCTCAAGAAACTGAAAAGGATGGAGATCATGCAGCCTCTGAGTAATCTGTTCCATTTAAATTTCTCCTAATATCCAGCCTGAGACTCCAAGCTATATTGCATGACCACACATTTATATTATCAGTTACTAGCAGGAGAAGGTTGAACACTATGACCTTGTAATATTTTCTGTGTTACCTGCTGGCTCCTAGCTGGATTGTTAAATTGTTGGCTTCTTCCAGCCCACACACCTCAGCTCCTAAGGAAAGCTGTTGTGGGAGGCATTGTCTGAGGCCCAGATGTGCTGCATCACATCCCTCACCTCCTCAGCATTGCTGTCAGCAGTGAGATGCAGAATTATCAAGTGGTCAAGTCTCATTTGCCTGTGACAAGTCCATGTTGGTTATTCCTGTGTCCTGCAAATATTTAGGATTAAATTCCAAGGGGGAGCGTACATTCATTGTTCTGGAGACTGCAGTGGAAGCAAACAAGCCCCTGTTCCTTGGGTCTTCTTTTTATTCAGAATTGAGGTCTTTTTCCAGTGATCAGAGCCCTCTCATGATAAACTTGGTTTGTTTCATGTATGATATTTTAAGTATCTCATAATCATGTGGGCCAACCACTTCTACAGCTCTAGTCCCATCACCACCCTATGGACTTGAATACATCCAGTTTTTAGGTAAACCCACCCTAACATTGTTTTCTCCTGATGGTTGTGCCTCTCCAGGGCACACTGGCACATGCAGAGGTGTGGGAGCAGGCCTGTCTCTGAAAGCCAAAGTCAGAAAGTGTTGAGTACTTAAACTTTTTCTATCACCTTGTGCCAGTTTATTTCTTTTATTTAAGAACAGACCTCCATTTTTCCTTGAAAAATTCAAGCAAAAAAAGCTTGTATGTTCTAAATATCTACAGTATCTAAATCTGTAAATATCTGTAATTCTAAATATCTACAGCATTGCTCTGTTTCTCTGTTAAAACAGACAGCAGAAGAAACTTTATGTTTTGTTGCCTTGTGGCTTGAGACCTGCAGAAAGCACATCATGTCTGAGGAATAAGCTTCACTTTAAAATCATTCTGTAATGATTACAATTATTTCTGTGATGTTCAGTCCTGGAGCTGTAATAACAGTTACATCCTGATGAGAAGAGCTTCATAGATGGATGTATCTATATGAAGTTCTAGAGATCATGGTTCATTAGCTCTCTGAGCCAATCTGAGAGGAAATCAATCCAGAAGCCAGGCTTAGCTGTTCCCTGCTCCCACTCTGGAGGTGAGCTGGCAGCTGCTGTGCTGCCCATGGAGCTGGGAGCAGTGGGGCTGCTGGCCCAGACCAGCCAGCCTGTTCTGTGAGCAGTCAGCCTCTGCCCACCTCTGAGTTAGACCAGTCAGTTCTGACTTCCTGCAGAGAAACAGAGAAGTTTGAAGTCCAATTTACCCCTGACGCCAAAAGAGGCTTCTTCTATGATAGCCAGAATTGCTTGACATTCCCAATTGCCTGATGTGTGACTGCCAGCAAATCTGTCCCACATGAGCAAGGGAGTCACCTGTGTTTAGCAGCCCCTGAAAACATGGCTTATCAACATCATTCAGGCTGCATTGTCAGATGATGTGACTACCTGAGAGTTGTTTAACATGTCAGTCAGGCCTCAGTGTTTGCCTGTTAATTTGCTTTACTCTATAAAGCTTGCAGGCATTAAAATGGGAAGGAGGAATCTTCTCAGGGTAGCCAAATGTGAATATTACAATCAAATAAGTATTGATAAATGTCTATGCCAGGATTCTCATGCTCTGCAGGCAGGCCAGATTTCTGGGTGGGCATATTTAGCCTTTGTTTTCTGGACCTCATTGCCTGTATGCAGCTGCAGCCTGTGCATGACTTGTGCACGGGGCTTGCCCCGTGTGTTGCCTTTGAAGGCCCTTCAAATGCCCACTGACCTGCAGGGAAGCAGCACTGGCTTGCTGCTGATCTCCTCAAGGTTCTCAGAATCATTCTAGAGACTCTAGAAGTGCCCATTGCACCCAGGTGCAACCCACAAGGCAGGAACAGTGGTTCAAGGAATAGGAAACTGTGGGGAAGAAGCTGCAGCCAAATTAAAGCATAAGGTATTTAGACACAGTGGGAGCAACAGCATTTGTTTGGAGGTGGAAAAAAGTCCTTTCTGCTGAGTATTTTTAATAATCTTCATGGGCAATCCATTTCCAAGCAGTTGAAACGCAAATCTTTAATGCATGCTGCAGACTAAGCCGTGCCTCAGTTTACACCTACAGAAACACCTGCACTATATTAAAATGTTAAAGGGAAATGTTGGGTAAGGAAGGGGTTAAGAACACACCTAATCAGATAATAAATGTAAATATTTTGTACTTCTTAGAGTTGGACATTAAAAATGAAAATAGGGAATATAGTTGGAATTTCTGAGTTCAAAGACACCCACAAGTATCATCAAAGTCCAGCTCCCGGCCCTGCACAGGACAACAGGACAAGTACCACACGCCTGTAATTGATGGGTAAGTACCAGATACATCTTTGCAACCAGTAGTTATCACATTCTGGGACACAATTTAGTCACCAGGACAGCCCTGTGCAAAGGGGAATGATATTTATAAATCACCCAGGGCTAAAGAACGATGTCATAGTTCCGTGGTGCACCCGCATCGGTGGCGGGGGAGGCTCGGGCCGGGCGCTGCCCGGGGCTGGTGTCCGGCGGGACCGGCCGGGGCCGTGCTCCAGCGCCAGGTGGCAGAGCAGCGCTGCCGACAGCATCTCCGCTCCGCTTCCCGCTGCCGTCCTGCCCAGACCGACTCTTCCAAGCTATTTCTGTTTCGGGAATGATTCAGCTGTCCTTGCGTGGGACGGCAGCGTGCAGCCCGCCCGGGAAGGAGAGCAGCCCACGGCCCCGGCCAGCCCTGCTTGTGTATCGGTGCTCATATATCGGTGTGTCCCCGCATGGCAGCCCACAGCCCCAGCCAGCCCCGCTCACACACCGGTGTGTCCCCGCATGGCAGCCCACAGGCCCAGCCCTGCTCATATATCGGTGTGTCCCCTCATGGCAGCCCACAGCCCCGGCCCCGCTCATATACCGGTGTGTCCCCGCATGGCAGCCCACAGGCCCAGCCCTGCTCATATATCGGTGTATCCCCGCATGGCAGCCCACAGCCTCAGCCAGCCCCGCTCATATACCGGTGTATCCCCGCACGGCAGCCCACAGCCCCAGCCCCGCTCACACACCGGTGTGCCCCCACACGACCCCGGCCCCGCTCATATACCGGTGCGTCCCCACACGGCAGCCCACAGCCCCAGCCCTGCTCATATATCGGTGTATCCCCGCACGGCAGCCCACAGCCCCGGCCCCGCTCATACATCGGTGTGTCCCCACACGACCCCGGCCCCGCTCATATACCGGTGTGTCCCCACACGACCCCGTCCCCGCTCATACATCGGGGCGTCCCCACACGGCGCCCAGCCAGAGCTGCCAGGGAGGGAGGTGCCGCAGCAGAAGGCGGTGTCTCAAGGGAACAGGGCTGTTTGGCAAAGGCTTTACATCGTCCCAGATCAGCGTAGCACCATCATGATGAACACCGTTCTTTATTATTTACCATATAGAAAAGGGCCACTGAGAGGGATAGAACTTAAGCAGGCAAAAAGGATCATAAAATCCTAGAATGGTTTGGGTTGGGAGGGACTTAAAAAATCACCCTCGTTGTGGACAGGGACACCTTCTGTTAGACCACATTGAAATAAATAGATGAAAAGGCAAGCAGTGTCAAATATGCATTAATAAATGTTTATTATATTTATATGCCTATGTTTAAGGGCAATTTTGTGACAGTATTTCCTTACAAGAGTAGAGAAAGTGATGTCTGGTCTGATTTGAATCAAAGACAAGGTGATGAGTCCTCAATCTGCAAGGCAGGACAGAGAACCTGGTGGAAAAAGATGTGTGCACTGGAAGTTTGGCACTTGTAAAAGTGGTCACTGCAGGAGTTGAACAGTGCTAAGAGAATCATTTTGGTGCTTGATCAGTTAGGAAAACCTCACAGCTGAAAACAGTAGAGGTTTGTATAATGGTTTTGATACTGTAACAAAGTATGAACAAATGAGCCTTTGTCAGGTGACAAGATCATCTATGACTTACCAACAAAACAAGTTAAATCAACTCCCCTTTATGGTGGTCAGCACAACTTGATTTATTAATGTCTAGGTTAACAGCAGTTTATAACAAGGCAGCAAAATCAGTTGTATGAAGATCTGGAGCTGGAGCTTTGCTGCCTCTATTCTGATAACATTGAATGTACAGAAAATGTCACAGCTGGACAGCGCAAGGGTCAGTGACCGGCTGAGCCAACCAAGAACTCATATGAGGGGAAGGTCTTTCAAGGTGGGTACATTACACTGCTTGGCAGGGGAGTGCTGCTGGGTTTTGGGGCAGCCTAGTGCAGCTGACAGGTTTGAGCAAGCTGCAGAGCCAGCCCTGCACTGTCAATGTGGGCAGGGTCTCAAGGGCTGTGAGGGATGTGCCTTCAGTAGATACCCAAAAGACAGTGCCTGCCCTAACTTAGATCTCCCAGCAACATAGTTCTTGGTGATGCAGCTGTGCCTGAGGGTACATACACAGCAGTCTTCCTTGATAATAACATAATTTAATCCTCTCAGACGAGCTTTTCTGGAGGGCAGTGGAGAGAGGCTCACCACCCTTGATGATTCCAGTCACCATCTCTCCAGTCATTGTTTGCAGAGGAATCTGGATAGGCTGCATCAATGGGCCAAGACCAATGGTAAGAAATTCAACAAGACTAAATGCTGAGCCCTGCCCTTGGCTCTCAACACCCCCAGGAAGTGCTACAGGCTGAGGGTGGGGTGTCTGGAAACCTGCCCAGTGGAAAAGGACCTGGGAGTGTTGTTTGACAGCAGCTGAACATGAGCCAGAGTGTGCCCAGGTGGCCAAGTAGGCCAATGGCATATGGCATGGATCAGGAATATCGTGGCCAGCAAGAGCAGGAGAGTGACTCTGTCCCTGTACTCAGCACTGGTGAGGCCACTCCTTGAGTTCTGTGACCTGTTCTGGATCCTGCAGTTCAGGAAGGGCATTGAGGTGCTGAGTGAGTCCAGAGAAGGGCAACAAAACTGGTGCAGGGTCTGGAGCACAAGTCTGGTGAGGAGAAGCTGAGGCAGCTGGGGATGTTTAGCCTGGAAAAGAAGAACTCAGGGGTGACCTTATTGCTCTGGACCTGGTATGGAATATCAAAAAAGAAATGAAACCAAGGCTCACACTGGGTACAAAGTAATTCAGCTGAATTGGATTGTCTTGCTAGGCCCAAGCGAGCACAGCACAGCTGGACGTGACATTGTGCTGGACCATGTGGCTGCTTGAGTTGTGTGCCTGGTGTGAGCCAGGCTCAGTGTCCCAGCAGCTGGACAGACAGCAAGGACAAAGCTGCCAACTGGCCCTACTCGGGCCCTGACAGCCTGGTCCCTGCTGAGAGAGCACTGTGGGATGGGAAGCTGTGCCTGCCCTCACCAGAGCTGGGCAGACTCAGCAGAGGCACTGGGAGAGCTGGAGGTGGGCACATGGCCTGGGAGCCACACAGGGGGAGCAGCAGGGTCTGCAGGGAGGTTTTATGGGGACAGAGGCAGGCAGTTTTCCCATGCACACAGAGGAGACTGCGTAGACATGGCTGGATTTTTTCAGAGACTTTTTCATTCCACCTTTTCCGGAAGATGAGCATTTTGTTATTTGAAAGTTCATAGTTCAAATTGGTGTTATAACCTAGAGTCAAAGCTCTTTCCATGAGTCAGAAATATGCATTTTAAGGAAGAAACACAGGCAGTTGCATTTCTCAATTAGGTTTCTGTCACAGTAATTGGGATTGGGTACAGGTTTTGTATGATCTGCTCTGTGTACATTACCTGGCACTTCTGTTTGTCCAGAAAATTTACTGGGAGCTTGGGGGACACCTACCATCAGCTGCTATCAGCTTCTACTATTTCAGCTGTTAAGAAGTTAAAGAAGTTAACCTCATCTCAACTGTGGCTCACCTGCAGAGAACAGATGTTGTGGCACACCCATATGGACAAGTGACTAAAAGAGAGTTTTTTAACGGCATGTAGGAGAACACATCTAGCTCAGCCAGCCAGATAGTTCTGTCCTCTCTGAGAAGTTACTGAATTTCATTTAATAAGGTTTCCAATGCATGCAAGTATAAAAAGTTGCTACTTTTTGCCAGCCTCCATCCCTATCACTAGCTCCAATGTGATGGTACTGGTTCCCAGAGGGTCTCAGAGTGTCATCACCAAGTCCTGCTAGACCTCTGGTAATGCTGCTCTGAGACAGAAGCTACTTAATTTAAATGCTTTAGGTAATTCCATCTCTTCCTGTTCCCTTGGAGTAGGTTCTGAAAGACCTGATCAATGCACTCTCTTCCATAAGGCAACAGATGGTCAGCAGAGACCACTCAATTTCTCCTCTGAAGTTGCCTGGCTTATGAAAGGAAAACTTGAGATAAAATACATCCTGCGCTCTTGCTGGTAGTTTTTCCCAGATCCATAGAGAGTGTACTGGAATGCAGCATCCAGCCAGCACTGTGAGCTGGATATCCCATTTATGGGCTTCTATCCCTTTTTTCGATGTCTCCTCTTGTACCTGGTGATACATGGAAATGTAAGACTGGCTTTGAGTGATTATTTACAGAAAGGTGAGTCACTTTCCCAGGTGTTATTGCTTTCAAGCCACTCTATCACCTTGACATGAAGCTATTATGAGTATTAACCTCTGGAGCACCTTCATTGCAATTGAAGAAGCAATGGTGCAACACTGGCTTTTAGGAAGGAAGAGTGCCAATCACTTACTAAAATTGATTCAAGTTCTGCCAAGAATTTTAAACTTTCTGAATATTTTTAAGGAAGAGGAAAGCAGTTTGGATAATGTAAACTGAGTGTCAAAGATAACATATTTTATGAGGGGTTTTCTAAATGTTGCCAGGTTCTGATAAATGTAATAGATACTATTTTTGAATATTGATATATCTGTCTGTTTTGGCATTGTGTTGTGAAGTTCACTTTAAATTATTAAGCTTTACATTATTAAATTATGATGGCTCCATAAAAATGCTCTATTTTGAAGAGGGATTAATATATAAATCATAATGGTCCTGATTCAATTCACAGTGGTTTGAGTTCTCCATGGAACCTACAATCTTAAAGAGAAAGGCTGTTAAAGAGATCAACTAATTTATATTTTGGCTGCTCTTTATGTCCAAGTCAATTAGCTTAAAATTCTTCAACCATAAAATCCTTGTTCTTTACCATCTAGGCAAGCCCTGTAATAACCACACTGCACTTACTGGTATGTAAATTGGAACTGAATTCTTTTAAAACTGGAATTCTATATCTTAAAATCTTCCTCCTGTATTTTTAGATGAGTTTGTCCATTATTGGCTGATATGTGATGTATCAAATACTTCCATGATGCATTTTCATGGCCAGCAGTATGCTAGTGCAGTGCAGTGTGTGCTATTGAAGGTATGTATGGTTTGCATTTTTAATTTGTCCATTTAGCTCCTCCTTTTGCTCAATTATTTGTCTTGTTTATAATTAGTACTTGCCCTTTCAAAGGAGAAAGAGAGCTCAGATGACCTCCAGCAACAACATCATGAGTATTTTGGGAAGATTGCCCTTTAGAGATGTGCAGACAGTGTGCCCACCTCCCATTCACAGCACAAAAGGTCTCACTTCAAATGGTTTTGGTAGAAGAGGAGCCTCCAGCCACTCAGCACGGATGTCTCTGCTGAGTCACACGTGCCTGCCTCAGGAGCACAGCAGGATTGGTGCTCTGCCAGCACGATACTGTGCCAAAATTGTGTCCTGTGTGCTCTAAATGGCCATTCATCAAGTGCAGCTGATGACATCCTGACAACTGAGTCAGGTTTATTTGATTTTAGAAGAGACTTTTTCATTTGCAAGCTGTAAGTGGAACAATCTCCTGCTTGCTATGATCACAGTTTTCCTGTTTCTTTTGCAACACATACCAGTATAATACACCTAAGGTAACACCTACACTACAATAATTGCTGCATGCCAGTAAATTTTACAGGAATATTTGACATGATCATATGTTCCTGTTACCTTATTTAACACAGTGCTCTCTTAGTACTTTTTTTTTTTTTTCTTGTAAATTGTGTCATTTCTTTTCTTAGGCAAGAAAAGGTTTTCCCTGTCACTTATTACCTGAGAAGATGGTAATGCATCATGCAAAAAAAATTGCTAAAGGAAACAATTCAGGCCACTTTTCTGTGGGCTGTAATTGGCTACCCAGTGCCCCCTGGTGAGACACCTCCCCACGCAGCATATCTCACCCAAGTTAAGGTCACACGGAACTATTAGATCATCAAATTTGGCCTGATACATATCAAAGGCATTCAAGTTTCACCCAGGAATGTCTTGTTTGTTACACATTAAGTTTTCAGGTGATAAATCTGCACCATTGTCTGGTGCTTAGGAGTGGCTGAGGTCGCTTGGTTTGTTCAGCCTGGAGAAGAGGGAACTGAGGGGAAACTTCATTGCAGTTACAACTTCCTTGTGAGGGGAAGAGGGGGGGCAGACTCTGACAGGACCCTCCAGTGACAGGATCCAAAGGATCGGCTTGACATTGTGTCAGAGGAGGTTTATGTTGGATATCAGGAAAAGGTTCTTCACCCAGAGGGTGGTTGGGCACTGGAAAAGGCTCCCCAGGGAAGAGGTCACAGCAGCAAGCCTGGCAGAGTTCAAGGACAGTGCTCTCAGACGCATGGTGTGACTTTTAGGGTGACTCTGTGCAGGGCCAGGAGTTGGACTTGATGATCCTTTCAGAACCCTTCCAATTCAGAATATTCTATAACTCCATGGTTTAGCAAGATTGATCCCTTCCTGTGCCCCAGCAGAAATATTTCTTGTTCCCACCAGGACCAAGAAGCCTGTAGGCCAAAGACCCCGCGGCTGCATACAGACTGCAATCAAGCAGAGCCAGCTACTCACAGCAAGATAAAGCCGGGTGAACGTGAACAGCTTGCTCATGTCCACACCACACTGTGCTTGGATTTGTACCTCTCCCAAGCGCTACACTTTCTGATGAGTTCAACAAGTCTGAAGTTATACAAGTGCTGTGTTGCAACCCATCGGGGGCATAGTTTGATAACATGACAGGACCTGGGTGTGTTGCATGCCTTGAGAAATTGCCTGAGGGTACAAAGTCTGCTGGGATAACATTGGAGGATTGTGAGGGGTGGAGGAGGCAAACGTGACACAGTTTTGTCCATAGTGCCTATTGTGAATGCTCCTTGCTGTCTGCTGTCTTCTGGACTGGGCCACTGTCTTCTCATAGTGGGCTAACTGGGACAGGTGAACATGTCACACACTGACAGCTGCTGCAGTGTTGTTTCACCTAAGGGTTGGTTTTACCTAAGACCTGAAGGTAACCTTTCAGAATTCTGCAGGTTAGCAGAATTTCCATATCTTGTAACTGTGTCATGCAGCCTTTCTGACTGATATAGGGAGAAGGTGATTCCAGCTTAAAATATATACCAGTACAGAAATGGGACCTAGAGTTAGAGGATCTGGCCTGTTTTTTCACCCAGAACTCACAAACACATGTAGAAGTCACAGACACATATGCAAGTTTTTTGTTGACTAAAGATGTATTTTCTTTGAACGTCCATAATGAAAATGGTTGATGACAGAATAACTCTGTCTTTTCCTCTTGAAAACATCAACACTGCATGAAGGATGAACCTACTTTTACAACACAGGAGATTCCTTGATTTTGTAACAAACTGCCAGACAAGGAAATGGCTGGATGTAGAATTCCCCAGGGTGTCAGGAAAACCTGATTTCAGTAGGGTTATGCTGACATAAATACTGAAACAACACAGTCATTGATCAAGTAAAAACAGAAAGGCAATATTTTACTTGTTTTGATTACTTTTCTTTTCACTGTAACTTCATCACAGCCATTAAAGCTACTTGATTTTTAAAATTTATAATTCTCCTTTAATATGTATGATAATTTTAGAGAATCATGTTCTCTACATTTGGAAGGGACCTCTGGAGATCATCTTGTCTACACTCCAGACTCAAGCATGGCCTCCTACAACCAATTGCCCAGGACTGTGAATAGATCATATCTAGACATAATTACAGTAACAGAGATATTTCCTTCTGATGCTTATGCATGAATTTTTATTATAATTTCATCATTGGCTCTTTGAAAAGCAAACTTATGCTTTTCATCATCCCCAGACAACTCTTTGAGTGTCTGTGAGGAAGACTAATAATTTCAGCAGCACTGACCTTGGGAATCTGTGTACTCCAAGATTACACGTTAGAGATACCAAAGAGATTATTTAGCCATTTGTGGACTATTATTTCCTTTTTAAAGTTATGTTCATGAAAAGATTTTCAATTCTTTTATTTGGGAAAACAATTTTGGAAATATGGACTAAGAGTCTCATGGTCTAGATTGGTCCTCCTGTATCTACCAATTTCTTTAAAGAGCTCTTCGTTGACTGTGAACTGCCTTTTGGGATCCTTAGCAGTACAGCCTACCATACTGTTTGTTCTTTCTTTTCTGATAATTTTTAAAGATTATTATTTTTCTAATGAGTCCAAAATTCTCCACTTTTTACTTAGTTCCAGTTTGATTCATGACAGTACTCAACATAAAACATCTGTGACCAAATCAAAACCATGAACAAGCAGCAACTCAATTGAACTTAATCTTGAAGTAATTAATTGGAGTTCTGCCTGAGAACATGTTACTCATTTAAAAGGGGAGGATTTTTCCTTCTAAAAGCCTTGCTGTTGCATACAACAGCCTTCCCTGGCCTCACTGTGCTCTATGGTTCTGCTGCAGATTTCAATCCAGTTTGCCATGTCTTAGATTCTCAAATGTTTCTCACAGTTCACCTTAAATATCGAACTTGAGAAAGGACTTGAATGTTAGAATCTTTTCCCAACAGAATCAGAGCATTTTCTTTCTTCTGCAGCCTGGTGACCCAGCTGGACAGGACAGCTCACTGGTTCCTGGTGCTCCACTCAGTGTACGAGGGATCAGTCTGTCTTCCTTACAAATCCAGGCACTTTGTAGTTTAGCACCATTTTAAAAAGCTAATCGGAGTCCTGTTGTCACTGCTATGAACACAGCTTAATAAAAACAATAATCTAGATATGACAAGAAATAACACCAAAAAATGTGTCTCAGGAGCAAACCAAGTTCCTTGTCCAAGTGCGCAATTTGTTTTTCAGCTGCTTCAAAAACTTAGCAGCTGAGCACAACTTTGAGGTCTTACCTGTGAACAAGCAGCAACAGAAATCTGATGTGAGGGAAAGCTGCAGCATGTTTGTGCAACCATGGCAGAGCAAGGTTAAGACAAGTATTGAGGTGAAATATGTGTTGGCAATGCCAAGCCAGGTTATGGGTTAAAAAGGGTCATTGATTTTGCAACAAAAGTACTCTTTGGGTGTAGGTCACATGTTAGCCTTAACCCATCAGCCACTTGATTCAGTATTGTGGCTTTCCTCATAATAGTAGTGAACTTTTAAACTGAAAATATGAATAAGAATTACAGTTATAAATAATTGGGCTTTCTATCAGTAAGCAAGAATTAGGATTCTTGTGCATTTTTTAGTAAATTAATATGTTATAACATTTTTCCTTATTGCCGAGTTCCACCCAGGATTGTCCCTAGTAGGCTACATGACAAGATGTAAAGGTTTGGAACAGGCCACTTCACTGTGCACATGAATCACAGACACTGCAGAGTTTTTGCTTCAAAAACTTAACTGTTGCTAGATCCTGCTGAGGCTGACTAAAGGATACCTACTCCATTTTCTGTTTTCCGTTTTAAACAAAAATCAGCACAAGTCATCACAAATGCTAAGCCTTTTGAGACAAGAGGGCAAACACCAAGTATTTTGAACTTTTTGTTCCTAATCCTAATTAGAAAAACTCACTGGTAATGTTTTCATCATTGTTTATACCATCCTGAATTTAATAGGTTCCACTTAACTGGCTTTAACAAAGAACCAGATAAAGAAATCTCCAAATTGGCAGCTTATTGAGTTCTTTTCCCACCGCTTCTTAAACTGAACTGAAAGATTGCATTTTGTTTGAAATGTGAGAAAAGATGCAGAAGACATTATGTAACTGATGCCAGTACCAAAATGTCCATTGGTTTCAATAGGCCCAGGATTCATATGTGGTCTGATTTTTGTTCGTAGGTATTTCATTATTAATCATAAATCACAGACTCGCAAACCCAAGGCCCTGCTGTTTTCAATGTTGTACAAATGCAAAAGATCTGTTCACTTTCTGTCTCTCTCCAGAGCTGCACTTCATAATTATATGTAAGATACAAATCTACTTAAAAGAGAACTCATTTCCTGCGACTCAGTTGTAAGAGACAGATGGGGCCATGTTTATAGCCAGGTAAATTCTTTGTTGTTAGGAAATTTACAGGGTAGCTAACAACGCTCACAAATTCATTCAAGGTAAAAAATGGGCTCCACCCCCAGTTGCTCTGCAGTCTGTGTGTAACAAATAAAATGCTGTTCTTCTTGTGCCTTGATGCAGATCTGCCCAGAGCATTGCAGTGCCAAACATGGACAGCTGAGCTGCCTGAGGTGCCAAAAGGAAAAAGGCCACGATGGCTCAGTGCTGCCCTAAGGTGGAGAAGCAGGCTGAAAGTTAATCATTTGTGTGCTTTGTGTGGCAGGAGTACCCAGGGAGGCGTCAGTGCCACACAGCACATGCAACCATTTTGTCCATATTCTCTCTTGTAAAAAAGAAAGTTACATCAAGCTTCAAGGTTTTCCTGTGCAGGGCGAGGAGCTGGATTTGATGATATTTGTGTGTCACTTCCAAATCAGGGTATTCTATGATTCTGTGATGCTCCACAGAAAGCTTGTTCTAAGGGGTAAATTTGAAATGTAAAACATATCAAAAGCCCTCATTTTCTAGAAAAGTGTTCCAATTAATTAACAAGAGACATAAAACCAGACTCAGCCTTTGAGCTGCCAGATGCTGTGACATGGATATTTCCTTGCAGATCTGAGTCTTAGGGCACTTGGAGAAAAGTCAGGAAAATCCATCAGAGAGAATTTGATTTAATCCTTACTAATGAATCGACAGGGGCTTCACTAGAAGGCTGTATGTGGAATTATTTTATTCCCAGCTTCACTAATCCTCACTTTCTATCCAGCAACACTCACTTTTTGAGGTCTTGTGATTGAATCTGACCTGCCAATTCTGTGGAAATTTCCTACTCCTGTTGCTGCTCGGCCTCTTTGATGCTGTGTCTGTCACAGCAGCCACTTCGTGCACCTGGAGAGAGAATATTCCTCATCTTGACAGAGTATATGGACAGCCCTACACCAACATGTTATTATGTTGAAATTGTCCTCTTTTAACCTTACTGTTGCTATTTCAAGAGCAATTTTCATTTATACAAATTAGACCTAGTGAAGCACGCAAATATCAACCAAATGTGAACTCATGGAAATTTCTCCTTGTTGAACAGCAGCATTTGAGCAATTCAGAAGATTTGTATTTCCTGTTCATAAATAAAAAATATCTAATTTTATATTTTTGCCTGGTCTCTTTATTGTAATTCTGTGTTCTTCACTTTCATTCAAAATGTTTATCCTTATAAGACAGCTTGAAGTGGACTTTAACTATAATATATACTAAATACTTAGAAGGAAAAGACTGTCTCAGACCTGATTAAGACAATTTCACTAACTTTATTTGTTTCCAGTGTTTTCTGGCATTTTTGAAATATTCTAATGGTCAAAAAGGGTAATAATTTAGACAGGAACCTGCTGCCTCTGCCCCTTGGCTGTCACAGACATTTTGGCATCAGCAGATTTCTCTTTAACAAGAGAAGAGAATGAAATGAGATCTGTTTACTGGTAGGATTAGAATTCATAGATCAAAGCCACTCAGAGGATTTTGACGTCATGCTATAAAGCCACAAGAGTTTCAGAGTTGTATAAGGTAAAAGAAAGGTCTTCTCCAGGCAGTTGCTTCCTGAAACTAATATGTAGTCTTTGTATTACTCCTTGGAAAAAGGAGAGGGTATTTCTGTTTCCTTGATGTTTGTATTTGCTATTTTGTGCCATTTACTCTGTGTAAGAAGGAAATTCAAGACATGTAATGTGATGGAAATGCCCCAAGGAAAGTAGCAGACATGGATGTAGATCTGAGTCACAGAATAGGTAAGGTTGGAAGGGACCACTTGTCCAACCTCCCTGCTCAAGAAGGGGGAATTTTGCCCAGAATTGTGTCGAAACAGCTTTTTAACATCTCCAGGGAAGGAGACTCCACAATCACTCTGGGCAGCCTGTTCCCACGAGGGCTCAGCTGCCCTCACAGTAAAGTTCTTCCTCATTTTCTGATATTCAGATTCATTCTACCTGTTCCCCACAGGTATATGTTACCCCTCTCTTAACTACCAAAAATATTGCCTATTTTAATTTTCTGGATTACTTCATTTGCTTGGTAGTATTTGGCAGGAACACTCTGATATATTTTCTTTGAATTGAAAATTTCTGAAAATATGTTCATTTGGACTAAACTTTCATTGAGAATCAGGAGAAAATTAGGAAGGTAACTCTCCCTGCCTTGCTTGCAGAGGACAGACCAGAACACAGTCACTGAAGTGTTCTTTAGGATATCAGAAACCACTGAAGTGGTTTCTTGTTAGTATAAGAAGGGCAGGAGATAAGAAGATATATTAATGGGGAGAATTTCATTTCAGGGAGAAATTGTGTGGCCAAGGCTTGTACAAAGCTCTAATCTCTTAACCTGGGCTTTCTTCCAAAAACATTGCAGTAAAACATTCTTGACATTATCATTCTGACTAATAGACTCAGCAGCTGAAACAGAGGATGAAGAATTTTTTTATTAAGGCAGATAAACTTTTACACTTGATCCTATTTGTTCATTGTCAGGTGTGCACCTATGAGCCCTTTGCTGACTGCAGCATCTCTGAAAGTGTATTTTTAATGCAGATAGAGTAAAGGGCTGTGTTCCCTTTTTTTCCTTAAATAATTTATTTGGTAGTTTATTGCCACAAATCTTCAGGAATACGCTTGAACATTGAAACCTATTAAAAGCTGAACAAGTAGCAATGTGAGTGGTTTCTCTCCTATTCACAGTACAGTTTCTCTCCTAGAAACTCTATAAGGAGTTACTCTACAACTAAGAAGCACTTAATTTAACATATATATTAATTTAAGGTGGGCTATGAGAATTCACACCACATTATTTTCTTCCCACAGTGTTAAATGATCACATTTCTGAACCTGCTTTTAAAAGATTGTGATCTGAGTTGATGACAGCTCCTCAACAAAAGTCCATGGGTCTGCATGCAGTAAAAAGTGATAGAAATGGCAGCTCCATTCTCCAGTGATAGCTCTTGTGCTGTGGCCTGTTCCATTAACTGGGAGCTGAATATGCTAGGAAAACTTTTGCATTCCCTTGCCTAGAAGTTGGATTTGGGGAAAAAGAAGAGCAGCTCTTAGGAAGGATATTCCTACCTGAGCTTGAATACAGAGCCAGGCAAAGCACCTCACAGATTACTGCTGTCTTGGTCCCCAGAGCAGTCTAGTGTTGCCACCTGGTTTGCAGTAATATCTGTTTACATTTGTACTTTCCCCTGCTCCCCGAGTTCTCCTTCAGACCCAAGCCCCATAAAAGCCCCATTCAGTGATACTGCCTCAGTCACAGCGAAACAGTACTCCTACTACAGGAAAAAAATTACTAACAATTGCATCATGACAAACAAAGTACCTGAATTTTCACGAGTTGGCATAAATCAGAAACAAAATTATTTTTCACCTTGGAAGAGGCCTTAGTGCAATAGAACAAGATATGGACAAAGAAAGTAGATGTTAACAAAGAAAGGAGTATATCTTGCAGAGGAAGAATTTGCTGAGAGAATAAAAATAATAAAGAGGGCTTGGTTCTCAGCCAGACAAAAGTTCAGCAGAGAATTAAGCTGTGCTTACAGCAACCTGATAAAGGAGTGGGGTCTGGCTTTTCTGGGCTTCTAAAAAGGAATCAGATGTGAAAGGTGAACAGAAAGATCATTGGATTTTTGAAAGGGGACCATTTCTAAATGATCTTTACTTTCTTGTTCCTATCCTAGAATAAAAATAATAGAATCTTAAAAACTCCATCCAAAGACTGTCTGTTCATCTGCTTGTTTACGTCAGTCATCTCTGAACCCAAGACCATCAGTAAATGAGAGAATTAAAATTTTAAAGAGGACTGTGTTGGTTTGAGGGGTTATTACTAGACCTTGAGATGGGTAATTGGCTCAAGGACTCCTGTGTCTCAGGTAGAAACTGGAGACAGGACTATTATTTGGTAAAACAAGTGCTTGCAGCCTGGGAGCTGCGATATAAAAATGTATAAAATACATATATTTACATGTATATAATGCACATGTATATTTATAAAATTTTATATATATATATATAATTTTATATATATAAAATACATATATTTGCATGTATATAATTTACATGTATATTTACATGTATACATGTATATATATTTACATTTATATATAATACGTGCATATATCTACAATACAATACAACGCATATATAAAATATACCTATATAATGTCATATATAAGTGAACTATATATTTTAATATTGTTTGGCCTTGCAACACATGATTACAATTATATATTAAAATATGTCAATTTTTGCCATACACAAAATATAGGAATGTATTAAGCCATAGAAAATTATAAGTCTAGAGAATCTGACATGCTAAAATGCTCTACCCAACTTTCACAACTTGCAGGCTATTCCACAAATGACCTTTTCAGACCTTAATTGATAAAAACACAGTGGGTATGAATTAGATACTTTATTAACCAGTAATTTGCAAAATCTAGTGAGAAAGTTTATTTTTTGTTATTTAGTATGACCTTGATGATAACTCTGGCATCCATGAAGTTCCAGTTCCAAAACACTCCCAGACAAAGTCCTGGTATCTTCCACCAAAGCTGAAGGACTGTGCTTAGTTTTAACCTGGAAATAGGAGATGAAATTGGTTTGCAATCTGCATTTATGATCTCATGGAAAAGTACAAATGAGGAATCACTTTTTATGAAGTAAAAACTCTGGTGTAATTTGAGTGTATGGTTGTTCATGTCAAAGGGAAGAATTTCATATAAAAGAAAGTCATGACACTGCAAGCAAAGTTTATGGTTTTATTATCTATAAATGTGTCTGAAATATTTATATAAAAACAAAACAGTAACTCTTTTTGTATATATTTCAATGTAGAAATGTCATTTCCTACTTTTCTCTCCTTGAGTTCTATTGCATAACTGTTCTATTGGGCAATTTATAATATTAATTATGTTTTATTTTCTGGCAATATTTGTTGATCTCACAACAAGCAACAATCAGTCATACACCTTGTATCTTAACCTGTAATCTAGAATATTTCATCTACTGATAGCTGTGTTTGGAAAACTGCTACCAGAAGAACAATGGATAATAGAGAAGTCCAGCTTTATACAAAACAGATCTGTGTTACACTTGTTACGCAACAACAGCAAGCAAGCCTTGACTCAAAATGGGTTGTGTTTCACTTGCATGGTGACTATAATTCTGAAATATATAATTCTGATACATTTGATGATCAAAGGGCTGGAAAATCTGCTGTGTGAGGAAAGACTGAAGGAGTTAGGTCTTTTCTCCCTGGAAAAGAGAAGATTCAGGGAAGAGCTTCACCACAGAATTTCAGGTTTTGAAGCATGGCTACAAAGAGGGCAGAGGCTCTCTCTCTCCTTCTGAAGGAGCCACAAAGAGAAGGGGCAAGAGATACCAGTTGTTTCAGGGGAGGTTTCCATATAAGAAAGAAATCTTTCATAGTGAGTACAATCAATTATGGGAGCAACCTCCCCATGCAGTAGAGTTCCCATCATTGGAAGTTTTCAAGGTGCAAATGAACAGGATCCTAGACAGTCTCACCTGGGCTCCCATTCTCATGAAAGGCTGAATCAGACAATTTTCTGATGTCCCTTCCAACCTGAGCTGTTCTGTGATTCTCCAAAAGTTTTGTAAAAAAAAACCCTCCTGGTGTTCAACAATTGAATTTTGAATGTGTTTGAAAGTTCCTGGGCAATATGGGTAAATGATGCATATCTACAGGCATTTTTATTTCCAAAATTGTTGTTTAAAAAAATGTAACAGGCTAAAAGATCAGGGATTCATAATCCAAAAGGCCCTATGAATAAGGACATTTTAACACCACCAATACAAGGTCAAGAATGGTGGGAAACTCAATATCTGTACTGTAGAATTGAAGCAGTAGATGATTTTACATTTAAAGACTAAATTATAGTACATATAGAAAAAGATCACCCAGGAGCGTAAGTGGTGCATTCAACATTAACTTCTGAGTCTGAGTAATTGAGTATTTTACCATGCAATTAAAAGGTAGAGGTGAGGTGAGGGAGAGCATGGACAGTCCTTATTCTTCTACATCAATGCCTCTTCTGTATGGGCAATTTCTTCCAAAACTGTACTTTTATCTTCCAGTGAAGGGAAAAGGGAGAGAATGGTTTCCTTGGCCCTTGTCCTCCTGTGCACTTTGGACATTAAAGTGAGTGAATGCACCACTAACACTGTCAGCTCTGATTTCACCAGGTGAGCAGCCCAGCCAGCCCCCAGCCACAGCACCTGGGTTTTGGGGAATTGCAGGTGTTTCCAGCCTGATAATCACATTAACTTGTGCCCATATTTTCTTAGACATGTCTAAGATTAAGAACAGCATAAGAACTGTTCAATTTCTAATAAACATGTTTTTTTCTGTCTTTACAAATGCTAAGTCTGACTAACCAGTCTGAGTTCTAGAAGGAAGTTTATACCATGACGGATGTGCTTACAAAGTGCCTAATATCCAGTGAGTCACATCTGCAGGTAATCAAGGGAAGTTATCACTTCTCAATCATGGTTGTTAAACACAAAAAATAGGTCACTTGGCCTGTATGGATGAGAAGTGAATTTAAAGAATGAAGAAGCTCCATATGTAAGCAAGACGCTGAAGTAAGTTGAAGGATGACTGTGATTTACTCATAGATGGAAGCAGGCTGCACAGACTGAAAACAGAGGTGTGTGAAGTCTAGACATTGTTTCCTGGCATAATCTTCCACAGATTTCCTACTCTGCCTCTGTGGTTAAGGGAAAAATCAGCTACTCTGCATGCTGTGTGAGAGGGTACAGTACCCTGGGGGAGCTCTCCCTGGAGAGAAAACAGATCTTCATGAAATAGACACACCCTTTTCTGAGAGGAAAACAAAGGAAAAAAAAATAGCATATGGGCACTGACAGCACCAGAGAAAATGTGTGTTCACAAGAGGCTGAGGAAGGACTCCAAGGATTTCTCTAGAAGCCCTGGTTTGTGGAGACACCAATACTCTGAGCCTTCCAGTGACCCTCCCAAGATATTTTCTGACAAACCAGAAGAAATCCAACATACACAAACCAGAGGAGCAGGATTTGAAAGGAGCCCAAATTTGGACTCAGAACCTGTTGTTTCTTTTTTCACATTTTAAGAGTTCTTGGCATGCTGTTATAGCTCCATGTGACACTCTTCTCAAGAGAGAGGTGTTGGGATGGTCTTTAATGAATAGTAGGCATTTATTCTGGCTTATACTTCAAATTTGAACAAAAGCCTATTACTTAATCCAATGGTCATATTTCCACCTTTGGCCTTCACTTTGATTTTTTTCTTCACATACTGTATCTTACAATTTATTTTTTTTTTTGAGAGAGAAACTCTGGTTTTGAGTTTGAACTTAAATTTCTTTTTTTTTGTGCCCAAAAGAGACACTTTGACACTAGAGAGGCAGAAGAGGCCAGTAAATGCTCATAGCCTTTAAACCTCAGTCCAGTTAGTCTTTGTGCAGTATGTCATGATAGTGAATATCAGAATTGTGGACTTTACAATTGCTATGCCTCATTTTCCTCATCTCTAAATAAGGTTTGTTGATAAGGGTAAAATTATCCATGTACTTAAATTATATGTAAACCAAGCATCTAATATGTGTTTAATCTCTCAGCTTGAAGATTTCCTGGATTTAAAAGGTACTTGAGGGTCCCCTATAGGTTCACTTCTATTAGAGGGAGAAGTCTCCCCTCAATTCTACATCGTTATACACAAAATCAAAATATTGCTGCTGGCAAGCTGCTGTTTGAACAGCACAGTGCTGGATGGTAGCTGAGACACCAGGGACCTCAGCTGCTGTGCACTACAGAGTAGAAATGTGCATTTGCAAATTCCAGAGCAGTTTGGGAATGGCAATAGAAGGAACTGAACTTCTGAAGGCAAGAAATCTGCCTGTGGGAAAAGAGAGAAGGAAGGGGGAGATGGGTAATTAAGAAACAAGTGAGAAAGATTAAAGAGCTGTGAGAGTCCTCATGGGCAGAGGGCAGTGGGCAGCCTAGAGAGACATCATCCCATCATCCCAGCTTCTTGCTTATCACAGAATCAGGTAGGTTGGAAAAGACCCTTAGGACCACTGGGGGCAAGGACAGCTGGCTAATACTGTATCAGAAAGGTCAGGAGCTCAGTGGATAGAGCTCTTCCTAAGCATGTGTGAGATATTGGCGTCCAGCTCCATGGAAGGATGGAAGTGAATGCATGAAAGCAGTATTAAATGTAGCTGGAGCAGACAGAGAAGACTAAAAACACAAATAGCAGGAAAGAAAGATAATGATAAATAACTCTCCAATTCAGTAAGCCAAATAATCCCGAGAGAGTAAACTATAAATAGGCTAGTATTAGGGTAGAAAAGATCTTCACTTTCTTTTTGTGAGCTGCTCCAGCTTGTCATCTATATAGTCAAAATATCTTTTGATATGAAAAGTGTTAATAATTGTTATCTAACTCCAACATTCAGACTATTTCCAGACCTTTATCACAGGCTACATTTACAGACTGTACTAATAGCTGGCTTTATCTGCAGTGCAGGAAAGCTACAAAATGGAACAGAAAAAAAACATTACTTAAAGTCATGAAATCCATGTTGTGCTTAAAATTTATCAAAGACATGTCAATCACAGTCAAATGTATAGGAAGAGGTAGCTGTAATCTCCAGTCCCCTTTTGCCCAAACCTAATTAAGCCAAAGTTTGTTGACAGAGAATAATATTTTTGTGGTCTGTCTAATGAATAGATGAACAGATAGTTCCGTATTTTAGATTACTAAATGATATGGAAAGTAATTTAAGTATCAACTTGGAATATGCATCCTGATCCTTCATCTCCTACATTTTAAAGAGCTTTGTAATTTACGTACATGATTGAATCAATTACTTCTAGAATAATTTTGTGAGTTGCCTAGAACTAACTCCTCAAACTACAGACTTGATGATGGCTATGATGGCTAAAAAAAAGGGTTCTAAAATTTTCACTTTGCCTCGGCAAAGTTCAAGATTAAGAGAAAATATCAGTGGAAGACTATTTGTTTTAGGCATATCATATCTGACAGAAAATAACCACAAAAAATACAATAGGCAGAAAATGTTTGAAGAATGAAATCTTGGAATTGACAACAAATTAACCATTTCTTGCAAATCCATAAAGATCTTATGACAGTGAGCTTTACCCAGAAATCCAACAGCTCAAAGTCCCATGGGGAATGACAAATAGCCTGAAATATTCTGTGGCTGTTAATGTGCCACAATAACAGCCACAATATTCCTCAATACTGGATTTGATTATTACACTTAATCAGAAATAGTTAAGATTTGCACATGTGCTATCTTCATGCTGACCATTGACTAGGGATTTGGACTGGAACTGCAGGAGGCAATTGTCAGTATGACAATGTTTTCATTGGTTTTATTAGTCTGATTGCCTTTTTGGTCTTTATATACAAGAAAGATCTAAAAATAAAGTGAAGTGCACCAATTAGAGAGCACTATTGGTAGTATAATTTATTTCCTTAAGGGAATTTGTATAATTTATGTTGTCAAAAGCTATGTCTATTAAAATTATTTTGTCATAAAATCATAAAATAATTTAGATTGGAAGTGACCTCTGGGCTTCACCTAGGCCAGATTTCTGGAGTAGCAGTGTGGAAGTAACTTCAATGCTAAAACATTTTTCTCAGAAGTTGCCCTGGGTGCCTCTTTAAATGGTCCATTGTGAACATTATCTTTTTGAATGTACAACCAGAATTTCCCTTTCTGCTTCAAAGAAGAGCTTGTTCATGTCCTTTCTCGCCTCCCCCTGCCTCATGAAGTGGAAGACAGTAATTAAACTCACTCCTAAGCTTCTGCTTCTCCAGACTGAACTCCTTCAGACTCTGCCTCTATGTTGGATGTTCCAATACCCCGAGCAGCTTCCATCCATCTGCACATCCCTCTCTCATCCCCAGGGACCCAGAGCTTGACAGGGTATTGCAGCACTGCAAATGCCAAATCATCCATTATCATGTCCCTTTGACTTACTGCTGAGGCTGCCATTAGTCCTGTCAGCACTTTTTTAGAACCAACACTCGCTCATACAGAAATCTCTTTGAATACTAAAGAATTAAACTGACATATTATTGAAAAGATCTCAGAGATGTAATTTTTCTTTGAAAGTCTAGTTTGGGAATCTCTCTAGATTGTGTGAGTTTAAGGATCTGTATTTATATCTCAGAGTAGCTAAATCCCTACCCTAGACTTTTACTAAAATATAAGAGGTATTATGAAAGAAGCCAGCATTAACTTATCATGTTTCTAAAGAAATCACAATTTCTTATAGGACTTTCTTATGTAATTTTCCTTTGTTTGAAATCAGAGAACTTCTGAAAATACTGAACAAAAGGCAGAATCTTAGGTTCTTTTTTTCTTTAAATTGAATACAATTCATATGATATTTTAATTTTTTTTTTCAAGAGCAATATTCAAAGGAAAATGCTCAAGGAAATTGTTCCATTTTTCCCAACAGCCACAAAAGTGTGAGCATTTCTCTCAGAGTGGGGTTGAGTTCTTTCCCTTCCAGGAACAATTGAGCAGAGGAATGCAGCTGAACAGCTTTGTTTAATTAGTCAGTTTTTCTGAATTAAGGATGGACTAACACTCTTAGAACAAACAGTATAAAAGAGGTTTGGCAATGATGAAAAGGAAAAACTGAAGACTTGTTCTTGAAAGAATGAGTGAAAGAATAAATTTCAGCCTGAATTAAGACCTTAGTAAGTAGAATAATATATCTAAACAACGCATTTCTTTTTACACATATATTTGTGTATTTTACAAGCTGGGATGTTGAACTGGGGGGTTCTGAACTAGTTAAAAGAAGAGTGTAGATGTGCCAGGGGAAGGTGGGTGGTTTGTACCATCTTAATTTTGGGCTCTCTTCACCTGTATATAAATATAGTATATATATATGTGTATATATATATATATGTTGCATAGATTGTGATCTGTTAAAAGCTCATATGACCAGACTCCTTACGAGCTGACTAATACTGTCGTCTTATAATCACTTGGTTTTCTCCACATATATATTTTTGTCTTTAATTTTATTGGGTTAATTTATTTGATTTGCATATTTTTATAACATATCTACTACAATTATCTCGGCACACATCAGATTCCAGGTCGTTCTTCCATTTGAATTTCCATCTTCACATCCATTAATCCATTTTCAATGGATTAATGTTCCATTCAATGGATTAATGTTCCTGTGTTCAAATGACTCAGGATATAGCTTCTAGGTCAAAAAAAGAATGTTAAGTGATGGTAAATTTATTATCTTACTTTATTTTATTTTTAAAATTTTATTTAAAAAGTACCTTAGAACTGTGAAAAGTTTATGTTCCTTGACCTGCCTACAGAACTTGGAAAACTTCTAGAAGGGATTTTTTCCTTTGGAAATCTTTCTAATTACTATCACTGCTGAATAACTGATATTACAGTTGTTTGAATTAGCCATAAGAACCCCAGAACTGCCATCCTTTGGGACAGATAATTAACCACAATTTATTCTTGAATAAAACTTAACATTTGCCACAAAATCCCAGAGGCATATTTGTATTTTACAAAACCTTAGTTCATCACATGGTGCACAATGGAGCATATTTACTAGCATAGCCTAGTCTAGTACTGCTACCTCTCACATTAGCATGTATTTACTGGGATCAGAGAGGACTGCTAGAAAGGAATTTCTCATGCAAGACTAAACTCTGCTTTAGGGGTAGATATGTTTCCTAAGAAGAAGAAGAAAGCAACAAACAATTCAAATACTGATAGGAGCAGAAGTATCTGTTAAACTGATATAGTGTTATGAAACAATGGAGCTTATCCTTTTTATATTTTCAATTAAGTATTTGTGCATAGTTCATATGATTGTTGAAACAGAAACCAACTTAATTTTAAAGGCCAGGTTCTTCAATTGTTCAAAGTATAAATATTATTCAATGAAAACAAGATTGGGTTTTTACTTATCTTCCAGGGTTTCTAGTTATCTTCTTCTCCTTGGTCTGTGCTCTAGAATTAAGTATAGAATTAAGAATTAAGTAAGATTCAGCCTACTGTTCAGATATCTACAGAAAAAGATTCCCTGTGGAAAATAAGAACATGTGTCTGGACTGCAAATATATTTGAGGGAATATTGATGTCCATGACATTTCTTCATTTCATCAATGTTTTTTCCTCTGGATTAAGTTCTTGTGCATTTCCTCAGAGAAGTCATTCTGGTACAGCAGTCATCAAGTACAGGAGCTGTCTCTCGAGATCAGAGATTAATCACTGGGTTAAATACCTGATATTTTTTAGCTGTGGCTTGTGTCCTTTCAGGATATGTCTAAGCTCAGTTTAACTTGACCAATGTGGCTTTAGCAGGCCTTGATCCTTACCCTAGCAGCTCAACATTTTCACCATATTGTCTTGTCAATAGGAAAACTCCTTAAGGTTTATTTCAGTGCAGTCTGTTCATAGCCTATTTTTTCCAGTCTGCAGCTACTTCTGCAGTGACTGTAGGAGCACAGACTCTCCTGCACCCAGGAGTGAGCTGGTACACACCCCCAGCCAGTGTGACTCGGAGGTGAGGTCCCAGATCTGGTTCTGTCCTGTGCCTTGCCCCACGTGCAGCTCTGTGGACATGGGCTGCTGTGCCTAACACTGCCTTTTTTCCCTGAGCCAGCTTGGAGACTCTCCACTCTAATCTCCTGTAAATCCTGCTCCACGGTGGAATGATGATCACTTAGTGACTGCAGATTAACAAGATTACATGGGGATTTATTTGGCATATTAGGTTAAATTCAAAGCAGGACTTGGATGGAATTGGAAGATTCAAAACTGACTTTATAAAGTCAAGCTAAATTTAATTTTAAACTCAGTTGTGTGAACTGGATAGCCATAAACATAGTAAAAAACTCTGTAGTTGTTTGCTGTTTCAGCAGTAGCCATAGTGCTCAGTTTGGGGTGAGATGATAGAAATCATATCAAGTAGGAATCTGCTCTGAGCACACTGAAAAGCTCTCTAACCAGGTGCTTTTACTGCATGCCTCAATGCAGCAGCTAGGAGCAGGCCTGACAAAAAGAGGCAGCCATGGACATGAGCTGGAGGAGCAGCTTCAGTGACCTCTCCATTCCAGTGCCTTTCAAAGGCTTGCTCACCCCAAGACACAGACTGTTGGCTGCTCTTGAGTGGCTGGAGGGATTAGGGCTGTATCACTCTGCAAAAGTCACACCAAAAGCAGTATTTCTTTAACTGTGTGTGGTGACAGTGACTCCAAAGCTCTGTATTGGAGTACCATGAATAGCTATACCACAGCCTCAAGCTTTTCTTTGGCTGTATTTTTTTCCCTAGTGAACCTCCTCCTCATTGCTGCACACTCAGTACCATTTTTTCCAGGACAGGTCATGGCAGTGCCATTCCGGGTCTCCACTAGTCCAAGCCTGATCTATGGGAACTGGAGGAAGAGAAATAGCTCTCCTTATGCTGGGCATGAGACTGAAGCAAAGTTCCCCACTTGCTGATGCCGTTCCAGGGGATTATAGTGGCATTGCTAGAAACGTTAACGCCCAAAGTTTTTAGGGGAAAAACAAACAGGCAGTGGGTGTTAGTCTGTTCCCACAGAGAATGGCTGCTGGTATTGTCCTCCCAGCAGGTTTCTGAGCTGTAAATCTCTGAAACTATACATATGTCATGGCTATGAGAGACAAACTCAGCAGCACACTCTGTGACTCATTGTCCATGGTATACGTTTGTCTTTACACCATTTGCATGGTCCTGAGATGAAAACACCTCAGCAAACTCCTCATGGCCCAACCACAGTCTTGAAAACTACCAACTTTTCATTACTTTCTTAAATACCTCACTGATGTTTTAGAATGATCCTGTACTATGCTGGTCAGAAAGTTCCAGCAGAGTAAGATAAAAGTGTACAGCATGACTGACTTACTGGGACTTGCCCTTTCTTCTTTTGTTTGTTTTTCTCATATTATTTTCTTCACCCCAAGTGCGGTGAACTCCCTACAAAGAAGCTCTTTATCTGCTGGATATTGAAACAAAATGCCAAACCTGGGGTTTGTAGTCACTACTGTGTAAATATTTAATACCAACGATAATGGTTCTTTGGGAATGAAGGGTGTATCACCAATAATTGTTACTGGCATTGCTATTACAGTCTCCTGGATCCAAGCCAGGACGTCTGGCAGATGCTGGTGGAAGCACACTCAGACCCTTAAGTGAGGCACTAATGTAAATACGACAGTGTGTCCCCTGTCAGTGCCTATTCAAGCACTGTGTGGTCCCTTTGACTGAACAGTGCTGAGTCTGAGAAAGTTGCTGTGATAATTGTGAACCCAAGGCTGAATTCCTATATAAAGTTCAAGCAGAGAAAGATACTGGTTTGAAAAGAGTTTTGAGAAAAACAACTAGATTCTGGAGTCAGCTTCCAATTTACTAAATTTATTAGCATCCATGTGACTAAAGCTGAAAAATGCAGAATTTCTAAGATGCGTCAGTTCTTTAAAAATTCAGCTTGTGTGTTCTTCAGAATGCTCTATATGTAAGATTGAATGAAAAACAGCAAGTACAGAACTGGGTATTACAATGAACAATAATTTTGTATTATTGTATTAATGCTTAATTTAAAATTCCTGTTCCTTTTTTTTCTTAGCTCAAAGGCTTCCTAAGACAGGTGTTATTGTCTTTCTAAGGCTTCTGTTGCAGTGAAACAGACTGCATGAAAACCAATGAAATGAAGGAAAAACATGCTTGTTTTCTCTGAGGAATTACCTCACTGTTTTTTTTTTCTTTCAACTTTATACTGGTACAATTAATGACTTAATATTAAGGCAACAGATTATCTTATCTGCCCTGTGTTTCTTCCCCCACCAGCTGACTTTGTTCCTTACATGCTATTCAGTTTCTTCCCTCCTGAAGGACTTAAGGCTGAGTACTTACCAAGCCAATGCAGGCAGGGAATATGCAGGGAATATGCGGGACATGTTAGGAGCTTTCTTGGGGAGCAGAGAGGTGTGTCTCGTGGTGCCTTTGGTTACTGTGCACCAGAGGGGCAGAGGGAGCCCTGAGCAGTCTCTGCCCCATGGGGAGGGCAGTGACGCCTCCCCCGCCCCCATCAGCCGTGCTCTGAGTGAAATTCCACTCGTGGGCAGAGGGCTTGGCCATCCAGAGCCTTTTCTGCTCTCTGGGAGGGAAGGAAGAGCTTCTTCTCTTTGTCATCCTTTCTCTTGAGTGCCAGCACAGCAGAGGATGCCCAGCAGCACCCCATCTCTTTACTGATTCAAAAAAGGTTTGTTTTTATGGGGAATCTTCTGTCTGAGAGGAGTCTGTGCATGTAATGTCCCAGCTTTTATCTTCTGGAGGAACTGTTCTGTAACTATGGCATTCCTTGGAGGCAAAAAAATCTTTAGTGCTTTCTTTAATTGATGTAACTGTATATTAATCATATGCTAACTTGGCAAGTGGCTTTATTAGAACTAACTTCTGTCTTCAAGCAGTACAGCTTATTATAACAAAATAGTAAAAAGCTCATTATAAAAAGGAAACAAAAATTCATGGGGAGTTTCAGCTCCATGGCACAAATTGTGAGTTGTGAACTTGGGGTCTGACATAGGTATTCTAACCAATATACAAGGGAACAATCTTGCAACAATAAGATCCAAAGAAAAGGTATGGTGGTTTCTTAGATTGTGCAGTAATTTATGTGGAAACTCATAACAGATAGATGGGCATTCTTGTATCCTTGTTTGTTTGTATTTAAGAGGGATCAAATATTTATGTGAATGTGACTTTTTTTCACTCAATCTTGTGGGATCTACTCTGAGTCCAAATACATTTTGAGAACTGTGAAGGAAATCTTCCTTGCACCATATCCTTTACAAAACAAGTTAAGACATTCCTTACTCAGCCAAGGGTCCTAATTCTGTTTTACATATGTTATTTATGGTGAGGCAATTCAGGGGCAAAGATTTACATTGATCTCCTGAAAACACTGGAAAGTATTGTACAGTACTGAGGTTGTGATCTTTTATCTTTTTTTATCCATTATCTTTTTGAGTCCAAAGGTAGAAAAAATTAATTCACAGAAAGCACCCTTTGCTTAGCCACACAGTGTGAAAGGCAAGCAAAGATCACAGACTGCCTCAAGTCTGTAAAGAACATCAAAAGAACAGACCCATCTCTTTTTAATAACCTTCAGTATTACCTGATTTGGAGTAAATTTTCACTTCATGATTTTTGAGAAGAACAATAACCAACACCTGTAAAATTCTTTCTTCCTGCAAGCACTTTTTGGATCATCTATCCTCAGAGGTAGGAGGCAAAAACTGGCAATACCACAGACTTTTTTAGTTGCTTGCTTTGAATTTTGTTTCTGTGTTTCTGTTCCAATGGTTCTAATGTTCTATGGTCTAATGGGTTGTCCCCAGTCTTTTTGAGTGCAACATTATGGCTAAATCACCAAAATTCTTTACTTGGAAATTCCACTTCCACTAAGTCATAGAGTTGAAAACTCTAAGGCTGAAAAACTGCAAGTTAGGCAGGTCAAGAACCTGGTTTGACAGTGGGTACCTCCCTCTCCTACTGGTAGACTCTCCTAGTGAATGTATTTAATGCTAATCACAAGAGGATGAATCAAAACAAATACAAAATGTGTATGAAATCCTAATATCTTAGTCTCAAATAGCTGTGATGGTTGGTCAGACTCAGTGCCACTGTCAGGGAGCTGGAGAGCCAGCTGATGGCAGGCTCTGCACGCTGCCCTGTTTGCTCCTGAAGCAGCCTGATACCTCCAGGCTCCTAGTCCAGGCAGGGTTGCTTCTCTCCCTATAAGCCCCTGCTCCAGTCTCACTAACCTCATATTTCTCATTCTTCCCTTCCTCTGCTCCTCATGTGAGGAAGGGTTCTGTTCCTCTGCCTGTGGGTGAGATTTGCTCTTTGTTGCTCAGTCACAGTGCTGAGAGCGCAGGGGTAGAAGAGGAGGAAGCTGATGGCTGTATGGAGAAAACAAAAAATGGGAAAATATCTGCTTCTCAGTTCTCATAACCTGGAGTATGTGTGGTGGTGGTGGTTTAGTGGGTTTGTTCTGTCCTGTCTTGTTTTTCAAAACAAACCTTTCTAAATAATGCAATGCTGAAACATAGAGTAGCCCTCCCTATCCATTGCCACATACAAAAAAACCTGGTTATCTCTCTGTGCTTCAGGGATGTGAGTTTCCCAGTGAGTCTCATGTTATGGAAACAAAAAGTCAAATATAAGTTCTATAATTTTTACATATATATAGGTACAGCAAATGGCTGAAGAATAATCTTCAGTCTTTCTTCACAGGAAAAAAAGGAGCTGATAAGAAATAGAAATTAACTACTTATTTCTGACACGAATCTATAACCCCAACTGCTTAAAGACAGTTAATCTCTATTTCTGGATTTCCAGTCAAACAAAGCTAGTTCATGAATGAGAAGGAAGAAAATGGACAAGTAATGGAACAAGGGGTTTTCCTTCTTTTCCACACTGCACTGAAACAGAGAAATCCTACCAAGGGATATGATAGGATTATATTCTCATGACTTTGTTTTAGCAGACAGAAGTTGTTCCTCATTCCTAAACTGTGTGTTACAGTGGAGAGGGCAATGAAGCTTTTGACTCTTAACAGAATTTTACTAGGAAGGAATTTTATGAACAAACATCATAGACAATGGGTAGAAGGAGAAGTAGTAGAGATTTGTTTACAAAGAGTTTCAAATCAGGTTTCTCTAATTTCAAAATGATTTTGAGGTGTGCCACAAAGTTTGGGGAAGATGTTTATTACTGTTCCATTACTTTATTACTGCTTCTTAGTTTACAAGTTGGCAGGAGTCTTTTGTGGTCATACAACAATGATACATTTTAATTTAAGTTTAAAAGGAAGAACAAGTAGGTAATATTGGAAGCTACCAGAATTTCCAGCTGGAAAAAACCCCTTCAGATTTTTCAATAGGAAGGTATTCCAGTAAAAATCTTTTTGATTGCAAACTGTTTTTAAAAGGATTAAAAAAAAATTCCCAATTTGAGCTCTTGAGCAAGTGAAGCAGATAGAACAAGATCATAACACAGGGACTGGAAAATTTGAAGGGAATGGTATCAACTCTTAGACTTGCACAAAGGACCTGGAGTCTACATTGCTACAGAAACCAAATCATTTAATTTCATGCTAAAACACCTAACAGTAACCTTGAAGAGGAGAAACTGTAGTTAACATAATGTTTTGTCTGCCAAGCTGTTAGTATTTCAAGGCAATACTTGCAAACATGAAAGAACATGTAGAGAAGAGGGCAGCTTGAAAGAAAGTCAAAGCCAGATTCCTCTCTCCTTGGATTTTTGAAAAAAAAGTTAAGCCACATGTGATCTAAAGCTGTGAGAGCTTCTCAGTCTCCACAGTTGCTTGCAGTTGCCACATTATCACTTTCAGTGCTTTCATATCTATAAGATCCCTCACTTTGAAGTCCAAGAGTTTCCTTGGGAATTTAGGTAGAAAAATCTGTATCAGTAGTTCAGATAACTTCAGCTTAGAGGCAACAGTGAATTAGGAGAGCTTTGGATGGTTGGTGTTCAAATGCAGTTGGAATCTTCTGCATGTTTGCTTTCACCTAAAGTTTACCACAACAGAAGTGTAGATCCAAGACCTGAGAAGTAACATCACATGTAATCTGTTGTCTCTAAAATCTGTGGTCAGTCAGAGACCGAGAAACAAGACACAAACAAGTCTTGATTAGGCCAGAGAGGGCTGTGGCTTCCGTGTAACTATGTGTACAGGCATGAATCAGAGCAAAGATGTGCATGGCAAGGTGATGCAATCTAACCTCTGGTGTGGGAGATTATCTTGTCCTTGATATATCCCACCCACAAAGGATACTAGACCTTAATCAGCTGATGTAGGTCAGGGCAGAGGTCACCAATGAGGTCTGAATGCCATAGGGCCTGGTATGGTACACAGTCTGTTATATCTGTTGTGATTTTTGGGTAAAGAATGAGCATGCGGTTATGTCCCCATAAAGAGACCAGGAACAGCATAATGTGTACTAATTCCAGCAGGAATTAAATTACTTACACACAGAGAAAGGAGTTGAAGAGTTAAAGCTATGGTTTCAAACAAAATTGAAGCTGTGATAATTGCAGACAGCAGGATATTGGGGCAGTGCTTTTCACCTAGAGGGGAAAAAATATTAATCAAAATGATCAAGGACGGGGGGCCATGTGGCAGTACTGAGCCTCAGATAACACGACATTATGATCTTGCAGAGATAGGAGGAAAGGCAAGATGGCGAGAGCTTAAGGAGTTTCATGAATGAATTTCATGCTTTAACTAAATAATTTGAGGGGCAAACAGGAAATTATAGTAAGAGAAGAACTGGAGAATGAATGGAGAAGATCATAAAAATTTTCCAAATTTCTGTTTCAAGAGAAATGCAAAACCTCTTTCATCTGAAGAATATAGCATTTATCATAACTTGCTGCCTTGAGGACTGTTGGGAGCATATCAAACTACAGCTGACACCAGCATTTAATCCCTTCAAGCACTTAGATATATTCTGGGTGTTCCATGAAAAGAGATTATATGTTTATAAGTATGAGCTTATGCGTCTACCCAATGCAGCTTTGGTGGCAGATCCCACAGAGAGAAAAGTTACTATGGTATGTCATCATTTTCCTTCCTTTGAGACAGTAATTCATGCAGGAGTAAGAGAGACTACATTAAATGTAGCACATCAGCACACCAGCTGTTTCTCCCAGGCTGCATAGAAGCTGCAAGATCTTTTGCAACAACAATAATACAAGTCAGTTTTTTAGTGCTCGTGCCTCCCTGGGTTATGTTTTTTGCAGTCCAAGGAAACAATCAGGCAAGTTTCCAGCTGTTAGTTAACTGCATGTGAATTGGTTTTTTTGAAGAAGGGGAAATATCAAACAGAGTCTGTAATAACTTGGGAAACACCATCATGAGTTACAGTTTATACAAATGCATGGTGTTTCCCTCTTCCATGGTGATTCTTCTCTCAATGTCTATTAAAATCTTGAGTACAAAGTTGGAAAACCTGAATGCTGTGGCATTATAATCATGTTTGCTTGCAAATTATTGTCTTGCTCTCATGCAGCTTATAAAACAGTAATAGTTCTGTTTTAAATGTCATACCATTTGTTGATAATGAGTTATTAAACTACAGGGTGGATATTTGCTCTCACTACTTCTGCAGAACACCATATTATGCCTATTAAACTGTTTCATCTGAAGCTTAAATGTCACTCAGAAGATTCTTTCAGGGACAGGATTAATTATGTTGTCTGCATCTCGCTAATTGATACATGACGTATTATGGAACATCAACAAACTCTTTTAGAATTAACCATCCATGAAGCAAACCTCACAGTGGCATTTCAGACAGTTTTATGTTCACAGTTCAGCTGTCATGAGACTGAGGAGAAGAAGAAGAGCAAATGTGCAAAAGAGAAGGATTTTACTATACCTATTGCTAAAAGCTCTCAACAATTCCTATAAGACACGTCTGTTTCTGCTGTCTCAGTTACCTGCCTGGCTGTCCCCTTGTTTTTGACCAAACCTAGTCTCACTAATAGAGAATCCACTCTCTTTTGCAAAATAAATGAGAGGAAAAAGGTTAATGAGTTTGCCTAATTGCTTTGTGCCCCTCTATGGTGAGATTTGTGAGTCATGGTATTGCAGCAGTTTGCAGGGCTCCAGAGAACACTCAACACCCACAACATGCACAAACCTTTGCTGTGCAATGTCAATGAACAAAAACCACTGTGAAAGCCTGATGTGCACACTCTCCTCTTGGAGAGGGGTTGGGCAGGGGGAAAAAAGAAGCAGGCATGCCAGGCATTGGTGGTATGCAACGCCCTGATGGGTTGTATTCCTGAGCCACAAAACTTGTATGCAAGTACAAGAATCTCTATAGTTTTGCTTAACTACAATATTTATTTTTCCAGGACTTTAGGAATAGATGGTCAGAAACCTGTGCCCCTCTCCTCCAAAGACACTACAAACCTGTTGTACCATAACTGAAGTAGAAAGAGCATAAGGATTCATCTAATAAGATGGGAGTGAAGGGGCGAGAACTTTAATTAAACCTTTTCTGAAAAGGAAATAAACAACTGAGCAAGGAAGTTTTTTCAGGAATCTTGAGAGGATGAAAAATATGGAGAAAAATAAATTAATTAAATATTGTCCCAAAGGCAAACTAATAACTCAGAGTAGTCCAGTCTTCAATCGAGGTGTGATTGATTGCCTCTGCTCTTTACTTCTCATTCTCAGCCTCTTGCCCTAAGAGAGTATTTACACTGAGAACTCTGCCTCTGTAGGCTGTAGTGCTCCATTTTGTTGGTAATTCTGCTTTGCTGCTTCTGATGCCCTGCTTTTCCCTGTTCTGGAGCATCTGGCTCCAGCTCAGGTTTGCCTGTGCTCTGAGTGATCTCTTGCACCAGTTCCTGACAGTACTGCAGCAGCTCAGAAAAAGAAGTGAAGAATTTTGCCAAAACAGTCATTTCCTGTCCATAGCAATTCCTTTTGAAAATAAACCCACCACAACACTCTGGGCAGAGGAGAAACCCAAGGCTGAGGTTGCCTGTTACAGCATTACATGAAGGGAAATTCCTTGGGCACATTGGGGAGATTATGGTGAGACCACAGTGGTGTTTTTGTTTAAATTTCAGTAAACCAAGACATGCTCTGGCTTGTAAGGCAGAGTAGTCTTGAAACATGTGAACTAGATGTCTGGTAAAATTTAGGAAAATGAGAACTATTTTAGTGACTAATATATGTACAGCCTGTGAGATGTAATTGCTTAATGTAGCACAATGGGAGTGTGCCCAGGGAACCAATGCAAGGATGTGGAGGCAAACCTGCACAACTTCACTCAGGACGGGTATGGCTGGTAAATCTCACAACACAAGAATTAGGGAAATTCCAGATAAGTAATCAGAAAAGAAGTTAAAACTGACAACCTATGTATGAACCCTGTCAAAGTCATTGCCACAGGAAGCTGGAACAAGCAATATAAGTAAATTGGGCAAGCAACACAGAAGAATGGAAAGTGGATCCAAATACTTCAATTTAAGAAGTTTTTAAGGAACCTATTACCGGAATCTGGACACGTAAACTTTCTTTGTTTCTCATAAGATTAATTTTACTGTTTTTCTTGTTTTTTTCTGTCTCAGAGTACTCAACTGTCAGCTTTCTAAGACTATTCACAATGGTTTCAGGATATTTCAAAAAATAGCTACATGTGAGTCCATTTCTGTGTATTTATTAAGAGTTTTTCTACATTAATATGCATATATAGCGATTAATTTTATCTGCCACTTGATGTACAAAGTGACTTTCTGCAGCTCTTTGTAATCAGCCTTAGATTTGAGTGTCCCTAGTTCACTTTTATGTGAACTTTCTGCTTACATTTGCCTTTTTTTCAAAATAACTCAATGATAAGTTGAGCAATACAATTCTCAGATAGCCATATTATTGTGTGTTGTTCTTTCATTTACTGGAATTGATTTGATACAGAAGCAGCTCAATTCAGCAGTATTACCAAGGCCAGGTTTAGCATGGTGCTTTAGCTCTTTCATAACTTGTTTGTGTGCTTGGATAGCATTTACTTGCATCCTATACTGGTCTGGAACAGCAAATGACCTTTCAAACAACAAAGCCACAGGAAGTATTTAAAAACCTGATTTTCATGACAACCATAAATGGGAGATAAGGGGACCTATAAACAGAACTCTTCTGTGCTGCTCTCAGTAATTCCAATAATGGCTTGTGGAATAAGATGACTACTTTGAATATTCTTCTCAATGGCTTTGTGTGCACTACCTATAGATTCCAGTTTTTGTTCTCAGGTTAATGTTTTATTAGTTGACAACATAAGTCTTAGCATGAAAGTAATGCCCCTTGAACCAACAGCAAAGCGGAATGCAGTAACATACTGTTGTTACAGGATTTTTTTTGGCCATACATGGCATGAGTCATGCACTTGGACATAATTCAGTCACTATCACACCCTGTTCATACAATTGGCAATAAAACTAGGAACAATTTCACTGTTAGTGACTTGCCTTATATCAGTGTTCTTGCTTTCACACACTACACCATGAAATTACAGTAGCTTGTTCAATTTTTGAACCTTTAATAACAAGAGTGGGCAGAAATCAACTCCCACTGAACCTTAAACCAGTACTTAAGACTGAAGAGACCAAAATGTTGCTGCAATGGGAAATGCTGCAGTGAAGGGAAACTGAAAAGCTGGAATGCAGTAACTCTCAGTAGCAACACAAACAGAGCATATTGGGCCATATAGGATGTCGTACGAATTTATAACCTGGGGATTTTGTGTTGCCTAAGAAGCTGTGCATCTGTCTGGATACTTGTTCCAGAGGAGGCAATCAAAGAATCATAGAATCATTTACTTTGGAAAAGACCTAAGAGTGATAAGGTCCCTCCTGAGCCTCCTTTTCTCCAGGCTAAACAACGCCTGTTCCCTCAGCTGCTCCTCATAAGAGGAGCTCCTGCCCCATCATCAGGTCCTTTGCCCTTCTCTGAACTTGCTCCAGCACCCCAATGTGCTTCCTGGACTGAGGGGCCTGGAACTGAACACAGGATTCCATGTGAGGCCTCCCCAGGGCTGAGTACAGGGGGATGATCCCTGCTCTAGTCCTACTCTTTCCCTCCACAGGAAAATCTGAACCCAAAATGATGACTTTCTGTCAGTGTCCTTTTATTTCATAAAATGAGATAAAAAATATCTTATTCGCTCAAAATTACAGTGACATTTAATTTCTAACATTTTCCTAGGATATGCTGTTCTGCTTACATAATTATTTCCATGAATGATTAGACCACCTAAATAATTAGGTGGTTAAAAAGTATTACTTACCATCCTAAACAAAGATTGACAATGGAGTTTACTGCAGAAAAATGATTTTACAATTCAACTGCAACTGAAGCAAAGGTGATCTTTTATGGAGAATTCCTTTTTCTCTCACTAGTGCTAACCAGCTGAGAGAGTTCTGCTTTTGACAAATAAAGATACTGTACTAAACGTTTGCAGTATCTTCTACCCCCTTGTCTGGACATCACATTTCAAGTGACTGGCTTTCAGAGCAGAAAAACATGGAACAGAAACACTGCTCAAAGCATTGTTTATTGTCAAAGATGAAACACACCTTAGATCTATTAAGAATTTACTGTTAACTGTGAGCCTGTTTCTATAATTGAGATTTTAAGAGTCTAGCTATTAGTCCAGATCTACTTATTACAGCGAAAGAGAGAACAACAGTGAGTCAGCAATGTTACCCCACACTGCTCAGATCCTGCTCCTCTCCCTGGCATGACACTCATCCATGCCCTGCTCCTCCCAAGGCTGATGGTTTCACCCTGGTGAGGGGTGGGTTATGGCAACTCACCTGCACCTCCAAGTCCTTTGGTTCTGGGGTTCTTTTTGCCTGCAACTCCACAGCTTCTGGATTTATGATATAGTTGTGTCTTTGGTACTATTTCTTTGACAATTTCTTTGACTTCCAGTCACCTGGAAGCCGTGATCAGGCTCAGCCAGAAGCACGACCTGCCCAGGTGATGAGGCAGGTCTGGGGCTCAGGTGTGAGCTGAAGTCACCACGTCAGGGGCAGAGGCAGCCCTGTCACCCACAGGCAAGTCCACAGTGACAGGGCAGGTCTGAGTTAGTCAGGGTAGAGTTCAGTTTTACCTGGACTGAGGACAGGGCTGACAACGTCCCTGAGGTGCTCTGCTGAGGGAGGTGGAGGGGAGTCCCCCTCGTGGCTGGCTGCCATGAGCAGCTGAAAATGGTAATAACTAACAGACTTTGATCCCAATATCTTTGAAATGCAAAGCAGGCACTTCAGCCACCAGCATTTCCAGCGTTTCATAAGCCATGGCAATGTAAGGGAGTTTCGTATCTTTACGTTCATGTAATTGAAACCTACTGAGTGTGACGAAGCATTTTTTGTACCATTTTTTAAACTACAACAAAAGACATTGAAATGCCTCTGGAAATCACAGCTAAAGCTTGAGAGAGGAGGGAGGACCTACCTTACTATCTTTTTTCTTTTATTCCCCAGTTCCTCAAAGTGGGAGAAAAACACACATGTCCGAAACATGCAGGATTTTACCATATTTACATATGGTAATTACATATTTAATTACACAAATTAGGGTAGTCATACATTGAAACCTATTTTTATATTACATTACCTACCCTAGTTTTAGAGGAGAATACTTTGATAATATCTCTTAACCTTCAAGAGAATAAATGGTGAACCACTGCTTGCCAGGTTTCATGAGTCTGAGAATGGGAGAATAACTTGTTACACAAATATTCCTGATTATTTTTAGTCCCTAGATGAAGAAAAATGAAACTTCAAACCTAAAACTACAGCTAGGCAAACTAAAAGACTTTGACTTAGATTGCAGCATAGCAGGGATTGGGGTTATTTAAAATAGCTGGACAGGTTGGATAGGGCAAAGTTTGGCAAAGTTTATTTTCCTAGCTTGATTTCCAGGACTGACTTTCAGAAGAAAGTAACATGAGTATATATTTCTACCCTAGGCTTGTTCTGCATCCTTTTTAGGCGCATTCAGCCTTGAGAGGAATGTGTGTACTCCAGGCTCAGGCAGTGCTTGCTGCTCTCAGGGGACTGGAGCCTTGCAACTCAAGATTTGAGCAAGCACATGACTGACTGAGGTTGCAGTGCATGCAAAGGCATTTTGATTCTTTCCTCTCCTCAGAGATCAAGAGTGATGTCTAAGGCTAGAAGAAGTGAGGATGATCCTTGAGTCAGGACAGAGAGCTTGGTCTGTAGGGTTAGCAATTCAAGTGATCTTTCAAAAAGATCACCAGTTCTCTAAAGATTTTGAGAAGTAATAAACAATTCCTGAGTGTTATAACTCTGCTCAAATGCATTGGTCTCAGAAATGTTGAAGTATTCTTTGACATTCAACCAAAAGGAACTTAAATGCTGGGTACTCTGCCTTCAGGACTGAGTCTAAATTTCCCATCCTAGGAGGGTTTCATTTTGTGGCATCATCCTTCTTTATAACACAAATTAGTTTAAAAGTGTTTCCTGTCCACCTGGAGTGAACCTGTACAAAGCAGCAGCTCCGGTCTTACCTCAGGGCATGACCTCACAACATAAAAGCCTTCACTTGTCAATATTTAATTCAACATTTACTAAATGGTACATAGATGTTAGGCTGATTTCACTGGTAATAACTTTGCAAAGATTTAACTAGCTTTACTCTACATGGAGGGTAATGTTGGAAATAACCCTAACATAATAAAAAACATTAAGCTCATGGCTCATAGGATTTTTCCTAAATGATGACATACCAGACTTGCATGTGTACACAAGAAAAAATGGTTAAAACAACACTAATAGCCAACACAGCAAAGAGTAATTATTAACCACTTTTTCTTGCAAAATAGCTGGAAAACACTTTGTTGTAGCTTACCTTATGAACTGTCATATAAAATCAACAAAAAACTATTTTAAAAGATTCAGTATTCTTGTTCTGTTCCCCCCAGATCTGTTTGATCTCCTTGCACAGAAGCACAACAACTTGGAACTTTGAGATTTTTAAGATTAAAGAACTTCTAAATAAAAATGGTCAGTGTCCTGGCTTTTGTCTCAAAAATGTGCTTTTAGCAGTGCAGGAAGCAGTGCATTTCATCAATGACATGCAGCCATAAAAAGACACCAAATTCCACTTTTGGTTGTTTGACTAAGTGAGAAGCTATATATTCTCTCTTTCACTAGAAAAGTATTTATGGATATAGTTAATTTTCCTATGGAATTAGCTTAAAACTAAACTGTATGCTACTCCTTTTCTAGATCAGAACATTTTTGTAGACCTAAAATCTTAGCATCAGTCTGAGCCTGCATTTCCAAAGGGACCTACCCATCTTTATGTGTGAATGAGCATTCACACCTGTAGTTACAGACACTGTACACCCTCTGGTTATCACATTTTCTCTAGTATTTGCGTTTCTAACTTCCTAACAATGAAAAAAACCATTGCAAACAGCAAAATTTCACAGCCTTTGAATGATCAGTTTGTAAGCTTTTAACAAGGGCTTGCTTGTAATATTATAATTTTTCTGTTTTGTTTGTGATTTCTTTCTTGGATGACTTCTAACATAGAAGTTCATGTTTTCATTGTGCTATTTTTTGGTTATGTCTGTGTAAGTTGCCCTTGAGATGGTTTCTTTGTATTCTTGATCAAGATGAAACAGGGCAAACTAAAAAACCTGAATCTACAGTTTGGGATAACTTGGATCAAAGATGTAGTTTGCTAAGTTTGAAAGGATTAGTTTTATCACAAAATGAGCTTCAATGATCATTGAATTAATGCTCTTTGAACATGCATGTGTGTCCAAAGCATACATAACTATGTGAAACTTGTTTTATAATGTAGCAGCACCACCTTTATAGCCCTTCTTGTTTATTTTCCTGTCCTTATGCCAATCATGGGACATAGAGAGCAACAAGCCCTTTCCAGTAGTGACAGATGCTGCTAGGAAGTAGAGCAGCTTGGTTTTAGTTTTCATAACCAAGTCACCTTGGATTAATTTTAAAGTTGTAAAAGTTTCAGTTCAAATGTAGATTATTTGAAGTGAAAATTAGAAGTGTATCAGTCTGGAAGGCCTCATCTCTCATTGGTAGCTGAGATATAAGATTTGTTTGAAACTCACCTGTCTGCTCCCTCATTCTCCCTCTAGAGAATGAATCTCCTATTTGCTTTTAGCCACCATGTTACATAGAGCTAAAGTACAAGACTGTATTTCCTGTTAATTGTAAGACATTGGATTAAAGTCTAAAGACACTTTTACATAAAATATGCTAGGGGATCTGAAGGAGAACTTCTTTCCTGTTGCTCAGAAGTGGTGTTTTCTTTGATTAGCATCTTGCAATGGGAGAAGGATGCCTATGTTAAGCTGAAGAAAAACTGATGCTAATATCTTTTGAGAACCTCAGCAAGGTTTATGTAACAGGGTCACAGGTGATCCGTAGGAGCTGCCAGAACAATCACAACTTGAAACACAAACCAAGTACCACATGCTCAATAATCCCACTTTCCCCAAAAGAACAAGGTTACTTCAAATCCCAGCCAGAGTTTACAGTTTCAGCCAACTCACCTCTGTACAGCTGCTTCTTTACCTAACATATCTTGGATACCTTAACATCTGCAAATTTAGGAATAATCCAACTAAATTACCTATCAGGTCCTTACAAAAATGCTGATGAGACTGATTTAACATACCTTGAATTTTCCAACAGAGCAATATGTGTAGGATCAGGGAAAAGGCAAGGCAGATAGCACCTTTTTACAATGGAGTGTTCTTATCTCTCTTAGCTTTGGGATGTAAGGAATTTATAGCAAAGCACAACTGCTACACCCTTGTCCTGATCCATATTTTGTTCAATTTTTAAACTAGTTCTAATATGGAACACCTCTCTATGGCACAAAGCCAGAACAATAGACAAGGTAAATCTTTTTTATTAACTACCGAGAGGTTTATTGGTGTACATTATGTTCTGTACTGTATTGTTCCAACCTCCTATCATCTTGCAAAGGGGTGAATCCTCACAAGTACCACACACCAGCTCTCATGCTGAGCTCCTGGCCACTGTTAAAATCTATTTTTAGCACATGGAATGCTGTGGGTGTTCCTCAGTGTAGTCACTTGTAATCAGGTAAAAGTATAAGAATGCAGGTCCTAGCCTTAGGCACATGCATTTCAAATATCTAATGGTTCAAATTCAGTAAGCAAGGCTTTTTCACGTTTGTGGTATCTGAAACAAAGACCTCTTTTAGGGTGTCACAGCCATACAAGGCAGTTTCTTTTCCATTGGGCAAAAAAGAGACATTGCATGAATTCCAGCTGAAACGTCATGCTATGCTTTGTTTCTACTGTTAATTATTTATTACTTCTGAAATGGTATAAAAGAGTTAAATCTGGCTTTACATTTAACTCAATGACTTCGTCGTCCCTATTTTAGAGAAGCCAGCAGCAGCAATTCTCAGGAGGGCTGCTTCTGAGCTGCACTGAACTTCACTGGAAGAGAAGAATACTTGAGATAAGGGGTGAGTAGCATCTAAAAGTTGGACTTGATACTTTGCAGCAAATCTGACAATGTTCTCAAGGGGTTGACTTGGGGAGGGAAGAATAGATTTGTCTTGGTATAAACCAATGTTTTGAAGTTCATAAACAAATAATTTCCTGTGCTAGCCAAGTTCTCAGCTTCTTTGTAACTAGTCATTAACTCTGAAATCTGTCTTCCTCTCCTAGTGTAACACATTTCTATGGAAAATAGCCTTAATTTTCATCACAAATTTTTAGAAGAAAATCCACCTAAAACCCAACAACAAACCACAACAGAACATTTCACTTTGAGATAGAAACTCAGTCTTTCCACTTCTCAGTATAAGAAATCAGATTATGACTTGTACGAAATATTGAAATGCAAATACAATAATTCATCATTTTGCAAGGCACTTTAGGATAGATACTACAGGTACAGGAAAAAAAGACATGTGGTTTTTTCCCACTCAGATAACCAATTACTTATGAGGCATGTATTTCTGGGATGGAGTGTCTACAGCATTTGAGAATAACTTTTTCTAAATAGTTCAGTAGCATAGGAATGCTCTGAGTCTAATTAAAGTCATACCCCATCTGATTCCATCAATGGTACTTTAATACTGGGACTCCTAGATATTTTTCATAAACACTATAGGAAACATTGACTTGTACAGTCTCAGAATAGATCTAGATTAACAAAACTGCTTGAGAAGAAAATAATGCCTTCAGTTTTCAATGGAGTTCAATTGTACCTATTTACATAACCAGATAGTTGTGTCACTTACCAGGATCTAATACGTAAACTGTTACTGCTTTGGGGACACAGACATTCAGGATATGTTCTTCACATTGGATGCTCTAATTAATCAATCTCTTAATTAATCAATGGTGGATTTCTTCTGTGTGGGTGTGTATGTGTGCTTTATGGTACCAGGGAGAGGAGCACATTCATTGTAGCACACACCACAAACTAGGGACAGAGGTATCTGTCTAGAAGCACAGGCAAGTCCTCTGCTTGCATGTCTTACATTGCAAGAACAGCTCCATTTTTGAAAAACACAAGCAGTCAGCAACAGAAAACTTCTGCTCTGGCTGAGTAGAAAGAAGATAACAGCACACAAGCTATGGAATAAGAGTGAGATGCAAAACTTTTCTCCTCCATGCCCTTTTGCCAGAGATTTGGAGCTGAATCAAAAAAAAAAAGAAAAAAAAAAAAAAAAAAAAAAAAAAAAGATATTTTAAAACATGGACTTATTTCCAGTCCTAACCATAGCAAACCAAAGTAATTAAGTTGGGCAATTTTGCATCCCAAAGGCAAAAATTATTAGATGTCAATCTATCATGGACAATAAGACTTGCTGAGCCTATTTGGGTTATTTTTACACCAGTGTTTTCCAAAGCTTTGCCATTCACACCTTATTGTGGTGCTGTCTCTCTTGGTGCTTCTTTTTCCTGCTTTTAAAAGAAAGGAAACAATTCTGTGCTACAGTTGAGAGAGATGTGTCCTGAGTGTTGTAAAGCCCTTTCCATCCCTAAGAGGCCACAACAGTTTATAATTATAAGTGAGTTTTGTCAGCTGGAGGCTGCTCTTCCACAGTTCTCCTGTCCATAGTAGTGCAATGTTGACACAGACATTATTTTTCCATGGAGATGGTATAATTTTGTACTTGGGAGACAGACAGGGAAGCTCTGCATGCCCAGCATGAGGAATTTGTGACAGGAGAGTCTTTTATATCACAGATAAAGTGCCTGAAGCTTGTTTGTGTTTTGCATTGGGTGGGGTGACCAGGGCCTTGGTGTTAGTCCAAGCTCATCTGATGAAGATGGCAAATGGGCCTTCAATGGCTACTGAGCCTTGTGCTCAGACCAGACAACAATAATTGATCCAGTCCACCTTTTATACATTTCTGGCTTGGTTGGGTTTTTTTAACATCTGTGTCCTTTAACTCAGCTTTTCTGAGGTGGTCATCTTCTTGGTGATTTCATCATCTAACTTAGCAAATATGGCTGGTGAGAATCTTAGTTCATCTGAACTGCTCCCTTTGCATATTTGCTTTTTCTGAACAGCTTTCCAAGAGCTTTTATTTTTCCTGACTTGCAGTCAGTAAGTGAAAGTTGAATGTTCAATAGAAGTTCAGAATTAAACCTGGATTACAGTTGGTTTATTCATACCTCTCCCAAGTCAGTTTGCTGCACCAGTCATAATGTTCCTTTTTTGTGAACTGCTGAGCCTTCCTTGCCAAAGCTAACAATTCATAGGACTCAGCTGGATTCCATGTCCTACCAGTGAACTCAACCCATACATCACCAAATAAACTGTTGGATAAATAGATAAGCAAACTGTAGCTGAAATTGAAGATGCCCTGGGCCTGACATAGATGAGCATTTCCTGATTTGTGAGTCACCTCCTGACTAACTGTACATGCTATGGAACAGAAAAATCTAATCTGGTGTGTCAAAGAAAAAATATTGAATTAATATCTTTGGATCAACAACTTTAGAAACTTTACGTGGTACTAGCAATATGAACTTCAGAGGGAAGGAATACTTTTCTACATTATCTACTAAAATTTTTCAGTGAGTGATAAACAGCAGCGTCAGAGCAAATATGAGCTTTTCATTACCCTGTGACGATCATCACTTCCTTAGATTTTGTCAAACTCTGCAATCTGAAGATCAGGTTTCTGCTTGCTGTAATCGTGTCTCCCTTCCCTGCACAGGAGTCAATAAGATGCAAAAAATATCATTGACAAAGCCATACAGGATTTCAGTGATTTCTACTCCATCTCCAGTCCAGATTTCTTATTTTTTGCATCAACTAGAATGTCCGTTCTGGATATGGTAATGTTGCTTTTGCTACAGTCAAGTTGATATCTTAAAAAAGTAAAAGAGGGTTACCTGAAATACAGGAAGGATAGCTCAGTCTTAACACTTAGACTGATGGTGCATTGCTAGCAATTAAACTTTCCAGACTTATCTTAAAATGTTTTAAAGGTGTTCTGAAAAAAATTCAGCCACATAAAATAAGTTGACTGAGGGAAAGCAGACATAAGTTTTCCTGCTAGTGGCTTAGCTGTAAGGTTATGCCTCCTAAGATGTTTAGCAGATTGGTTCTGATTTTGTTGTTTCTGTTTCAGTGGTATGACCCATATATTCTTTATCTTGTCAGCTCTTAAATTCCAGTTTGATGATGCTTTGTTTGTGCTCTGTCAGAACCTTCATTAATTTAATTATCTAAATTATCCACATACATGAAATCTGTATGGGATGGAGAAGCTTCAGTGAACAGGTCATGACATTATTTTTCATATACTTGTTAAAAGTGGCATGGGACAGGAGAACTGTTTGATGAGACCAAGGCTCTCTTCTATAAAGTTAAATACATTTTCATGAAAGTCCTTTTTGAAGAACAATTTAGCGGGAATTGACTAAGGCCCCTTGAAGCAGAGGGAAAGGAAGTTGTTTGTGGGTTGTTAGTATTGACTCCACTGGTAAGTAGAGAGGGAAGAAGGAAACTTTTCTTTTCTTTTAGTGCTTCTAGGATGTTGTTACCTCGCTGGTTTCTCTCACTTAGAAGCTCAGATTGGCTTGGAGCAATCTGATATAATGGCCTCAGTAATGTCAATGTCTCATAGAAGTGATTCCATCCTAAAACCCTCTTGTAAATGTGATGGCCTCAACAACCAAACTGCTTCACCAAACTGCCTGTTACTCCCCATGTCTCATGGCTCACTGCCTTGTAGACTCCTGTCCAGAAGACAACTTGTATTCAGGACTGGATCTATCATTACCTCAATGGCCACGTAAGCAAAAGTCTTGAAATGCACTATCATCTCAAGAGGTTGAAGCGGAATAACACAGTAATCCTTGTTCCAAATTAACTGAACAAACTGGCAGACTGCCCAAGATCATACAATGAAGCACCATGTAAATATCAGATTGTCTCTGAAACCAGTTTAGTATCTTCATAAATTAAGATTAAAATGCCCTTTAACATTATTTAAGTACTTATGGTGACGTACAGGCAAGAATTTGCTTGATAGAAGAGTAAATAAATGGACTCTTCCAAATTTGCAAATGTGCAATGACCTAGCTAGCATAGGTCTAACAATCTTTAGAATCACACCAACAATTAATCCAAGTGCCCTGGCTGGAGCCCAGCCATAGTAATGTAGTTCCACCTGACTGACTAAACTTCTTTTGTAGTTGCTGTGGGTCTGAAGTTCCTACTCTAACAGTGACAGCATATCTGCTAAAGAGCCTGCATCTTTTACCCTCCTGAACAGTAGCACAACTTTTCTTCTTTTCTTTCTCAGCTATTATTTCACAAGGTAACAGAATGGAGAACAAACAGCAAAGCAACGGCATGATGAAAGAAAATAATGCAGTAAAGAAAAAAGTGGTGAGTGAATTAATCAAATCTTCTTTCAAGGCATTTGTTTGCTATTTGGAGACTGGAGGTGGAAAATAATTATAAAATAATTATTATAAAATAATTATTTGGAACCCATATGAATACTTACTCTTTTTTTGAGTAGCATATGTTTAGTTTCTGTAACTAACCAACGGTGATTGGAAAGAGTCAAAAATTGTGAGCATGTTAAGGTAAGAAATTATGTACATATTAATCACATGTAGCCATGGTATTTGTATTTGAGTATGAACTGAACTACTTGCACCTATTTAACATGAAACAAAACAAAACACAGGTGTCTGATTCATCTCAAATGCACTCTCTACATTCCAGGGGCTTGATTCTCCTAACTTGACTTATTTTTTTGACTCTTACAACAATTCAAAGGGATGATAAATGTTGTCCAGATCTTCTATCAACATGTATAATAATTGTACACACTCATGAGTATCCTCTGACTTTCTATTCAAACACCAGTCACCTTGATCTGAGCCAATGACATCTTGAAATTTCTGCATCATAAACTGTTTCCCAGCCTGCATTGCTTAGTGGAATTACTTACTATGTCTCTGAGAGCTCTGAGATAGTTCTGAGGTATGTACATATCAGAAGTGAAAACAGCTCAGATTTACACCAGTATCAGCTACAGTCACTTGGGGACAATTCCCAGATGCACATCATTGCCAACTAGAAGGTGTCATTTGACTCTTAGCAGTTCAAAATTCCGTGTTTGCAAGTAGGTACCTTCAAATATAATAGCTGAAAACTTTTATCGTCCCCAGGTGGCATGCCTAATCCCCATCCTTAACACAGCAGTCGTGTGGCGTTTCAGATCTAAACCTCCTAAGGCTGTGGAAACATCCTTAACATCTTAATTGCCTACAAGTCTTGTGGTAGCTTCACTTTCTACCCTCGGCAACACGGGAAGTCTATCTCACCTTAGTCTAGAGTCCTGCTCACCGAAAGGCTGCCCGGATCTCCAGCCGGGACAGCGGCAGGGGTCCCTGCAAGCCGTGGTCCCCCAGCCTCACTGCCACTCGGCGGCGGGGCCGCGATGGACACGAGTGGTGACATTGCCCTGCCCTACGTGCTCTGCTGGCTCAGGCCCCGCGGAGGGACAGCCCCGGGCACGGCGGCGGGCGGGCACATTCCCCTGAGTTATGTGCGAGCACGAACAGCAGCGAGCCCGGGCTCCCTCCCCATCGCTCGGGTCCTGCCCGCAGCCCCGGGCACCGGATCAGTCCCCTCCGGAGAGCCGCCTCCTCCCACGGCCGGAGCAGGGACCGGGACAGGGCCGGGACAGGGAGCGGGACAGGGACCGGGACAGGGGCAGGGATAGGGACAGGGACAGGGACAGGGACAGGGACGGGATAGGGGCAGGGACAGCGATAGGGACAGGGGCAGGGACAGGGACAGGGACAGGGACAGGGGCAGGGACAGGGACAGGGGCAGGGACAGGGGCAGGGACAGGGGCAGAGACGGGGACAGGGACAGGGATAGGGACAGGGGCAGGGATAGGGGCAGGGACAGGGGCAGGGACAGGGGCAGGGGCAGGGATAGGGGCAGGGACAGCGATAGGGACAGGGGCCGGGACAGCGATAGGGGCAGGGACAGGGGCAGGGACCGGGACAGGGGCAGGGACAGCGATAGGGACAGGGGCAGAGACAGGGGCAGGGACAGGGGCAGGGACAGGGGCAGGGACAGGGGCAGGGACAGCGATAGGGACAGGGGCAGGGACAGGGGCAGGGACCGGGACAGCGATAGGGACAGGGGCAGGGACAGGGACAGGGGCAGGGATAGGGGCAGGGACAGGGGCAGGGACCGGGACAGGGGCAGGGACAGCGATAGGGACAGGGGCAGGGACAGGGGCAGGGATAGGGGCAGGGACAGGGGCAGGGACAGGAACAGGGGCAGAGATAGGGACCGGGACAGGGGCAGGGCCGCAGGGCCCCGGACGCCCCGAGCTCCCGGCGCGGCCCCCCCGCCGCCGCCGCCGCCCCCCGCGGCCGCGCCCCCGCTGCCCCCGGAGATGCGCGGCCGTTGCGCCCGTGCGGCGGCGGCGCGGACGGAGCCATGGACGGAGCGGCGGAGCCCGAGGCGCGCACGCTGGTGAAGCGCGGAGCGGGGAGCGGCGGCCGCGGTGTAAGTAGTGTGGGGCGCTTTCCGCGGTGCGGGAATGCCCGCGGCCCTTACCGCGGAGCGGGAGCGAGCCCGGCGCTGCGGGCGGGGAAGCTCGGCCTGCGATGCCCACGCCTCGGGGAGGATTAACGGGAGAGGGAGTGATTCCCATCCTCTCTGGCGTGACAGGGAGGGTGGTGCGCGGAAGCTGCGGGAGCCGGAGTAACAGCCCGGGGCTGCCCCGAGAGCCGGGCGCAGGTCACAGGTTGCACAGCCCGTCCCCGCTCGGGAAGTTGTTGGTGCCGGTGCAGGGGAGCCGGTGTTGGGCAGAGCTCAAAGCACCGCAGCCGCCCAGCCGGGACGCGGAGGATGCGCGGGGTCAGCGCTGGGCCGGGGGCGCCGCTGCCGCGGGTGAAGCGCCGGCCGGCCAGCGCTGAGCGAGGCCAGGGCGCCGCTGCTGCTCCCTCGCTGCTCCCCAGGACCATCCTATTGCCAAGCTCTCAGGGCGAGGGCAGAGGCGGAGAGAGGGACGGAGGTTTCCATGGCTCGCCCGCAGCCCCGAGGGCAGAGCTGGCGGAGGGCGCCGGGACCGCGGGCACCTGCCGGGAGCGCCTGGCCCAGCCGGAGCTGCGGCTCCCCGGTATGGTGCTCCAGAGTCCAGCCTTCCCGTGTCAATCAGCAATATCTGTTTTAAAATATTAAACTTCCTTATGCATGCACGCAATATTTGCCGCTAACGATTGTGCCTAATATTAGTCTGAGGAGGGGGCTATAACTAACCAAAGTACAACACTCTAAACTGTGTTTTGAAAAATGAGGTGCGAACTGTCATGCAGTAAATGAAAAAAAAAAAAAAAAAAAAAAAGGCAAATTGAGACTCAGCACAAATATTTCACTGCATACTGAACAAGGACTGGAGTTGAGAAAAACATCTGTAGAGCACAGTGCCCTGGGATCTGTGATTAGACCAAGAACGTGGGCTTTCACAAGTAAGCAATCCTCGGGTACCTGCAGGTGTTTACTGTGAGCTGACATGCAGCTTTCCTGACTGAACTCTCATTGCTGTGGTGACGGTGACACGTCCCTGCCCTGGGCTGACAGCAGGGACGCATGAGCACACACACTCCCGGCCGCGAAGCCAAGGAACACCTGTGAAGGAGGCGTGGCTGCCTTCTTGCTTCCTGGCCATTTAAAAGACACTGGGGCTTGTGCTTATCTTCTACTAATGTTGCCACAGGGTAAATTTTTTTTTGAGCAACAGTTTGATTTTTGGGTTTTTTTTTGCATTCTTGCTTCATTGTGCTTTCGTCTTTATCTGGTGTTGCTGAAACCTGAGCAAATATTTAAAATAGTAAATGAGGAGACAGGCTGTGGAGAAGCTGAAGTTCATGTTCCAGGTTCCAAAACCTCTGAATTGAGTGAGCCTGAAGTTTTCTGCAGCTGCCTATATACTTAAAAACTCCATGGTATTGAATAAGTTTCTAAACCCAGCTATCACAGTGTGAAATTTTCTATGCACCTCTGTGATTTGCCCTGCAGTATCTTCCACTTAGCCTCACGTGCATATAATTTGCCTGTACTGAAATTTTTATGCATTCATTGATGGTTTTAATAACCATTTGGCTATATGTTCCAAATAATTTTGATTGCAGGATTTTCTGATGTGTCTAATGTTGTTGAAGTAGAGCCCTTTAGAAATATTTCATTGAGATTACTGCATAACACTTGGGAACTCACACTTATTGCTTGTGAACCCTTTGGGAGTAGCCTGGTAGACCACCAGAAATATTTTCCCCAGCATTCATTCAGAGTAGTAGCAATTCCTTCTAAGTGCAGGAATGTTTGCGCATAGCAGAGAAATAATAAGCACCCAATATGAGATGTTATTATCAGAAGTTAAATAAAGCCTTATGTCAAGTTTCTGCATTTTGTTGACAAAGTAATGGTGCAAGCTCTGTGTGTGTGTGTGGCAGGCTCATTTTAAGAAGCTGTCTAATAACAATAAATTGTGTTTGGCTTATGTAATGATCTCAACAGGATATATTTCGTACACAAGGCTTTTGGCCCCCTGCACACTTCCTCCTGACCTGGCCAAAAGCAGGCTGGTTAATGAACTGTGTAATCTCTTAAAAGGTTCCCACACCATGTGGATGAAGTGAAAAGCACTCAGCCACCCTGCAGGGTTCATTTTGAACACTCAGAGCTGGCAGCTCCGAGCGTGGCAGACCCACAAGTGCTGGGCTGTACACTGTGCTCCCCACCCTGGCACCCGGGTGTCTCATCTCGTCTCCACAGGTGACAGAGCCGGTGACAACAGTGTGGCACAGGAGCTCTGGCACATGCCCATAGCCACGGCGTGTTCACCTGCCCTGCTGTGCCCACAGGGCTGGTGGAGCTTGTTCCAGTCGCTGTCACTGCAGCCATGCCATGTGCCAGCTACACAACCCTCCTTCATGCTCAGGACCTGCTTTTCCCAAAGTGAACACACAGCTTTGTGCAGCTGACAGAACGTATTCACTCATTAACCTGCTGTGGTGTGGTCAGTGATAGAACCGAAGCTGAGTTCCTTTTAGGCATGCTGAAGCAGGTCTTCCTCCTTTTGAAAGGATTGGGGCTTCAGTGAATGAGGAAGCTGGGCATAAATTGCAGTGAGCTGTGCCTGAAATTCTATATTCTTATCATAGCTGGTTTTTAAATTGAAAACACATTAAAAATACATTCATTTTAGCACATTCAGAGCTGTCTTTCATTATCTACACAATGATATTTGCAATTGACCAGCCACCCAAACACTAACTCCAATGTCTCTTGGGAATGGTCTCTTCTGCCATATTCTGTCATCCAGCAGGAGAAGTGAATGGCAGAAAGTAACATTAGGGAAGTTGGAAAGAAAGGCAAATGCAAAATCTCTCAAATCAAAGCAGTTCTGCCTTTTATTCAACAGCTGATGTGGAAGCAGAAAGTGCAGATTTGGACTGAAAAGAGTATGAAGAGGATGAGGGGAGTAGCCCTGAGGAGGGAGAAGTACGGGTGTGCCACTGGCAAAAGGGCACTGGGGAGTTTGTGGCGAGTGGGGGATGTGGTGTGCACACCATCTCATGGATTTTCAGCCAAGTCAGATCTACCCACAGACCTGTTGTATCACATATATGCTATACCTCACCTCACTGTGTTAGTGATATACTGTCAACAGTTTCCTTTGCTGAGATTATGCTTCCCCAGCATTCTACTTTTTGATGTGGGAGCTGCTACAACACTTGCAGCAGAACTCTGTGAGGTTGAAAGAAGTTCAAATGTTCACTTATGCCTCCATAGATGTTAAGTGACATGCTGTCACTTCAAATGTAATGTTTCTCAGAATGAGCAGGGGGAAGTGTTTCAGGCTATTATTCTGCAGCAAGGACATCTGCCTGCAGGAGCTATGCAAGATAGCTAAAGGGTCTTTAAAACCTGAGGTATGTTAATTCTGAGTGTATTAGCAACGACTGCTTCTTTTCTTTGTTTTGCAGAATTGGTCTGGGAGTCTTGTTGCAGCCTCCTTAACTGGTGCTTTTGGGTCGTCTTTTCTTTACGGCTACAATCTGTCGGTGGTGAACGCTCCCGCAGGGGTAAGTGACTGACTAAAGTGGAATTTAACATCAGTAGAGGGCAGCCTTGTCCAACTATTGTCTCCTCAGCATCCTGCCCTTTAAAGTACCCCTGACTACATAGTAGAAGGGGATTAAATCTCGTATAGCAACATTGTTTGCCCAAAACCTTCTTTCTGCTTCCCGTGAGGTTTTCACATAAATTCAGTAAGTGTCAGAGAGCTAAATGCTGCTGTTGAGGTGAATGGGTGCACATGGTTTGCTTCTCATTCTCCCAGGTCCAGGCTAATCATGACTCTTCTTGCACACTTTTATGTGATAAAGCATTTGTAATATCGGACTGGTGAGTATTCAGTGGCTGCGTGCACACGTTCAGCAACTTCTGTTCACGTCATCCAATTCTAGAGGGTTGCACAACATTTCATTCCCACAGCACTGATATTGTAAATAATGCCTCTGGTTTCCTCTTAAATAATGGGCCCCCTGTTCTGTTGTGATGTCTTGTTTGGTTCTGAATTCTAAACTTCTTCAACTACTGGCTGCAACATGTGGGATAGATTCGATGAATAGAGCACTGTGAAATCAGTATACAAAATTTGTGGCATTTCATTAAAATATCAGTTATTGCAAATGGAAATCTGAACATTTTGTTTTTACACTGGCTGTCTAGAGACCCTCAATTCAGTCAAGCACAGCAGGAAACAATTCAGGGGAGTTGCAAGCAACACTATTTTGAAAAGTAACTCATAAATATTGGAAATAAACTGTGCCCAATATTTAGTTCCTTTCCAAAATAGTTCACTTCCAAAGCTAAGCTCCTTCTTTTATGAAAATCTCCTATTAAAATATGTTGCTAGATTTATACCTAAGCAGGTTTTTCATGTTAAAGCTGGATGCAATATTTATGCAAATAACAAAAGAAGCATTTTTTAAAATTTATGTTCTATATGTGGATTTCACTTGGTAAAGTGTTGACCCAAAGGAGCAGGAAGAGACTCAGCCTATAGAAATCTTTAATTGCTTGCTTAATAACTTCTGGGAGTTTTCTTCAAGTTCCTTTTATATACTAGTTATTCAAGGCTGGATAAACTGGATGTTAGCATGACATGTCCAGTCATCACTTTACCTTGCAGTAATCAGAGAATAAAAACAGCTTAGAAAAAATCAGCAAGAAGCTGTAATTCTGTGAGCAATGGTATTGATTGTCCTGCTGGAAAAATCCTTCCTGCACTGCCTTGGGGCTGTCAGCAGAGCAGTGAGAATGAGCCAATTTCTAAACTTTTAAGTACCATTTAAAAAATAGACTGTCCTGGTAGTCAGAGCTTTCTGTCACTTTCTGCAGGAGTAAGGGAAAGAAAGGATGATGGGATGTGCTCCTTGGCAGCACTCAGAAAGTTCTCTTTGAATCATGTGATAGATTACAGTGGTGTGGGCAGGGAGGTTGAAGATGCAGCCCTGTGAAAAATGCTAAATTCCAGGTTTTGTACTTAATAACACTTCCAGGATTGTCTGGTTCTGTTTGCAATCTTTAGCGTGGCTTTTGTGCTGGAACTGGGCACTATGCTGATGGCTTTGGTCAAACCATTACAGGTATGGATGAAGTCTCCCTTGGTGTTCAGTGTTTAATTGAGAGCTTCATAACTCTCTTATTCACGTTAAGCCATACATTAGCTAGGGCTAAGGAGCAGTCCTACTGACAAGGAAGCTGTGTAGTTCAAGAAGAAAATACCACTCTGTCCTCTGGCCCTCTCTCCAGGATTGATGTGTGCCATCCATTTGCCTACAGCAGACCCCTTTCCTGTCCCTGTCCCTGCAGCTGCAGTGACCAGGTTGAAGGGAGAGCAAAGGCTGAGGTCATGGCCATGGTGGGCAGCAGTGAGCCACATCAGAGCTGTGCTTCTTGCACCACAGCAAAAGGAACCTTTGCCCCATCTGTTTTCTCCTGTATGTGACTCAATCAGTCTGCTGCAAGGTGACCCTTTGGGAATGATGTGAGATGACAGAAACACCACAGCTGAGCATCTTGCAGCAGTACAAAAACCAGCCTTGTAACAAGTTATACTGGGAATGCAGTAATTCCTACAGGTTGTACCCTGTGTTGTCTTTATAAACTTGGTAGGAATAATAATTTCTTGTGGTGACATGCAGCTCACAGCTGACAATGTCAGATTGTCCTTTTCTGTATAGGATGTTGGGTATCTTCTGCCCCTGTCTACCTCAGTACAATTCTTCTTGATGCTGAAGTCCTACAGGCTTAGAGGAGGACTGTATAACCCTTTGATAAGTAGTGAAAAAAGGCTTGATTATGACAGTTGACGAAAACACAGAATGTTTCCAGAATCCTAGAACTGAGCATGTCAGCAGGAGCTGATGGAGTGAAGGGAGTAAATTTAAGACTGAATTGTTGAAGAACTATATGTAAATTCTTCTTGTGTCCACTTCCTTTCAGTGCCACAAGTTGTGTCAGCTCATCAAACCACAGGGGAATTCTCCTACAGTTCTCACTGGTGGGCTTTATTTCAGGTCATCTCATGAGGCAGAGTTAGTCTGACTTCCTGATTGTTACAAGGGGGAAATAAGCTGCACATACTCTGTTCAGAGCTGAGCTTGCTTCCCACTCAGTTCCCTGTAGTTCTGTGGGAAAGAGCATGGCCCATCACAGGTATGATTCCCTGAGAAACCCAGAATTACAAGTTTCCATGGCCTTGTTCAAAGAGTCACCAGAATTTATTAAAAACATATGGGAGCATTTGGCAACAGGAAGACAAAAGCTTTAATTGAATATAAGATGAAGCTGTCTTTTTCTGAGCTGGATTTCTCCAGTTCATTTCATGGACTGATTGTGGCAATGCCTGTGGAACAATGATGTGCTTTGTGCTCTGTGAGGGAAGCAAAGTCCCTGCTACTTTCTGCTCTGCAGCCCTTGCCCTCTTCCTGCAGGAGGCTGCAGCTCTGAGTTCCTATGGCACAAACACACAGCCTGCTGTGACAGCTGCTTCTGTCGTTGTCACTGTGTGTGAGTGACCTCTGTAACTGAGGGTAAGACAAGGAAAAGATTTCTCTTGTTTTTAAAATATATCAATTAAATTCATATATATATAAATTTATATATTCCTTATATTCCTCTTCTCTTTCTCATACCAGCACTACTATCATAATGAAGTGAGGCAGTTGAGAAAATAAGATACTGATATCTATCAGCCACCATTTTTTGTAGGCTTTGTTTACAGGCTAAAATTTCTGTATACAAGTTTATGCTTTTAGTGTTATGGAGAGACCTGATCAAAAATTCCCAAGAGAGTTTTACACAGAATTTAATGGATTTGAATCTAGTGGATTTGTTCTACCAAGTTTGTTTTTTATCATGTGCATCTTCTGAAAAGTTCTATGTTTTATTAGCTTCCTATTTATTGGTAATGGGAGTCCAGATAGAGGTGTTAGTACATGTCAGAACATCCATCTATCTGTCACTAGTGAGTGTTTTAGTTTGTACTTTCTTTTCTTGAATATTTGCAGTTATTTGATGTCTCCTTGTAAATAACTAAGCTATGCTGAGAAAATTAGTCATAACACAAGGGGAGAGTAATTTACATACTATTTTTAGCCATTATCATTAACAAGAAATGCTATTAGTGTTCTAAAAGTGTTTTCTCTCAGTAATCATTACTATCAGAAATTAATTTCAAATAGACAAGAAGATGTCTGAATCGAAATATAATCTGAGTACTGGTGTTAAAGAACTAAGATGTTACTACTTGATTTAATGGCAGATTCATTTGGAATCTTACTCTGAAACTTCTAAATTATTCAAGCACCAAAATGACTTGTCTTTTTTATTTTTAAAATTATTTTTAAATGTTCTTTCCTGTCTGTTTAGAAACATTCAAGATGGGATGGGAGAAATAAGCCTGTTCTCCTTTTAATTCAGGGTAAAAAAAAGTTTAATAGAAATTTGATGGATGGAAGACAAGAAATTGTATATTCCACCTTCACCTTTCTTAGGTATTTTGTCGATGGAGAGGTGATGATTTTAGTTTGCTAAAAGCCCTCAAATAGAATATTTCATGTGTCCAAGGCCAGACTTTAGGCAAAGTTTGAAATTCCTGGTTTGAAAAGGGAAAATGTGGTGGAATATTATGCTGAGAAGAAACTGGGAAGAAGTAATTAAAGATACAAGACCAAGCTTTTGATACCGTAGAGCTTGAGAGCTTTTCCCAAGTGTGCTGTGCCCTTCTGCTGTAGTGACTGCAACTTCTTGGTACTGCATCCTCACCAGAGCATCAGGCACCAGGGTGGCATTTCATTGGTTTTGAAACAGGAGCAGCACAAAAACAAGGAAGCTTGACTAAAGAGAAAGTAAATAGGAGATGTCTCTGCAGGCAAACAGAGACTGTGTTAAAACACTGTCCTGGAGCTACGACATCTTTACCTTTTAAAAAGATTAAAAACTTATTCTAATTAAACATCAGGGAAGGGAAGTTGTTAGAAGGCATCCTTCAAAAATCTGTGGTTGTGCTCATGTGAGGAAAGCAGAGGAAGAGTGTAAACTTTGGCAAGTTAAAGGCTAAAGGGTGATCTTGTCCTGGGCATTCTTGGCTATCTGTGGAGATTTTTCCCCATCCCCATACAGGGTTCAGTACTGCCTTGTAGTAATATGTATATATACTTGGACAGACTCACCTAGTTTTATTGCAGTTTTATCTATAAATGAAGCCCCATTTTTTGGAGGAGAGAGACAGAAGAGCAGAAGTGATTCCTGCAAGAAAGATACTGCGGGTTTTCTGAGTTTTTAATTCTGTTTCTCTCAGTTGTATTCCTCAAGTGTGATATATTTTTTTGCACATATTTTTATTATTTATTTTCTTTCAGTTTATCAAGAAGTTTTACAATGAAACTTGGGAGAGGAGATATGGCTTCTCAGTGGATGAAGGCACGCTGACACTCCTCTGGTCAATAACCGTTTCCATTTTTGCCATCGGTGGCCTTGTGGGTGCCATTATTGTAACCCCAATTGTGAAGTTCTTTGGGAGGTAAGTGTTTTGGAAAACTTGAATTTTCTAAAGTAGTTTCTCACTTAGTCTCTCTAGAAGGTTTTACTTTTATTACAAAACAAAACAAAACTTTAGATTCTGAAAACTTACTGTGCATCATTTGAGTTGCAGAAGCCATTTGTTCTGAACGGGCAGTGGGTTGAGATCTCAAGGAGTGTGACTTGTCAAATATGCCAAAGGAAAATACATAAAATACAAATTATTTCAGAAAAGACTGGCAGCATCTTGTTTCATGAGTTTACTAAATATCTTACTGTAAACAAACAAAGCTATCATCATATCTAATTTGCTTCTTAACAGCATTTGCTGTCATATGGTAATAAAAATTTACTCTTTTTTCAATCCTTGTATCCTTGTGTCAACTCAAAGCACAGTTTGAAGAACTGGACTAGGATGAAGTTCCTGTATGGCCTTCCCCAAGAAGGGGGTAGGGCATTCTGTACAATCCAGTATTTTATCAAGTCTTGACCATAGAGAATATGAGTATTTTAGGAATGTTTGTAATGGTGTGTGTTTGCATTTTTGCTGCAGGTACTAACTAGGTATTTCTGTAAAATTTTTGTGTCATACAGTCTTTCAAATAGGATTTGAAAAGTCATTTATCATTCATTTATATTTAGAAGAGCATGGGAAAAAAACCTCACCATTGTAGCATTCATCATAACTGCTCGTTTGAATTTTTCTTAATTGTAAATTCAATATTATTTGATATCTTTTAGTCAGCTAAATCACAGGAGAACATCATCATTCAGGCTTAAATATAAGTGTAAACCTTTAGTGTTCTTACTTCCCTATTTCACATTCTGACTATTTCCAATAGATTGTACTTTCCTAGGTCTATTTTTCATTCTCCCAACCTGTCCATATGTCATATTTCATCTCAAAGGGTGTATTTTCAGTTCCTTCATTTCATGCTTACAGCAAGTCAGTATTCTTAGCTGTTACCCATTTTTCATTATTTTTTTTGTCACTTGAGCACTTGATTTCCAATTTTTAAATATTTTCCCTAGTTACATTATTTATTTTTTCAGGTTTTCAATTTCTTCTGCCAAATCATGCATTTGGTTTTAACATACTTGTTAGAAATATGAAATTGTGCCTGACTCAGACTGATTAATTCTCAGTAAATAGCTGAATCTTTATTAAAACAAAGTGAAGTAAAAATGGGTTCACAGAAGTCTAGAATTTTCAGTGAAGAGTAGAAGAGCTTTGTGTGCAGGTTTGTCAAAATTGATAAAATTGTTAAAATAGTTAAAATGGTGGCTGATCTGTGCTGTAGATACACTTCCACTGGAGCTGGTCGGGTTTCTAGGGCAGATCTTTACACTTGCAGACTCTGCCCCTGTTTATTATGTTTATCTCCATGATGCCATGAAAACAGCTGTGTTACAGATACAGAGTGCTGGAGCAGAGATGGGAAGGGGCTGTGAATAAAGGCTGCTCACCAAAGAGTGGTTCTTGAGTTTGCTGCTCACCCTGCAGAGTGTTTGTCTGGTCTAGGAACCCAGACTGACACGTCATTATGGTAATTGAGGAGCACACAGTGAAATGTTGACAGAACAATAAAATACTTTGCTGTTAAATTGCTCAAGTGTAGGTTGGAGGGTTGTATCTATGATGAAGCTGAGCTCCATTTACACTGACACAGAATAATGAGCTAAGGGGGATTAAAAGCACTAGTCAGAAATAATGCATGACTTTAAAAGAACACTTTTGAATCATATTGCTATAAGGTTAAAAACATAAATTCCAAATTACTGGATTCCTATTTACTTCAAGAGACATGTAAAGTAATTTTTTGAAAGGGAACCTTCATCCACATAAACATAATTCCCAAGTTCAGATGTGGCTTTAGCTCTTTGTAACTTAAATTCTCCTCTTCTAACAAAGAGGGTCTGCTGCTGTTTATCCTGACACCCAGACCAATATGCTCAAGGGATTGTTTAGGTCACTTCCAGGATCTCTCTCGAAGGAGGGAGAGGCTGAGCATCACACCAGGCTCCTCTCCTTGCTCTTGGTACCACAGCCATTGGTCACACTCAGTGCCTTCGGTGAGAGAAGGGGCAGTGCAAGGGCTCAGGGTCAGTGTGCACAAATTCCTCTGTGCCATTCCTTGCTCCTCACTCCCCTGTGCTCTAGCGTGGGTCCCCATGACCCACAGTCCTTGCTCAGGCCTGGACCACCCTCTCCTCCAGTGATCTCGTTACACCCTCACTCCATCTCCCCACAGAAGCCACCCCTGCAGCCCCAACAGCCCCAAACCCTGCCACAGACACTGCTTTCCAGAGCAACACCCTAAATGCAGTGTTCTCTTCTTTTCATTTCTTTTTCATTCTGTCAAAGTCTTTGTTTTTACCATGCTTTGTTAGGCTGTGCTTTTCTCTTCTCAGCTGCAAGTATAAGGGTTTGCTGGCCAACTTTTTCTCAAAAATATGTAGTTTATAGTTTTTATTTAAATTAAAGGAGAAAAAAGCAGTACCTTCAGATGAATAAGACTTGTTTGACCCAAATGAACATTTTCTTTCCAGTTCTGTCATTATTTGTATCACTTCAGCCATCTCAGAGTGTATATCCATCTGAAAAAATCTGTTCTAAACAGTTACAGTCATCAGTCTGATGGTTGTGCTGTATAGACCAAATGAATTGTATCTAATTTTTCTATCTTCAAGCCATGCTATTCATTCAGTGTTCAAAACTCACTAGAAAGCAGGAAACATGATTAAAAATACAGGTGTTAAATATAGTTCCTTTCAAAAACATTTGCATATGTTGTGAGAAGTTGGGGGACTTTTTCAATGGGGGTGAAATTTCCTCTTGATACTTACACATTGAAAAAAATTAGAGCTGGTGGGACAGGAAAGGGGTAGACAGCTTTCCTGGTCACTCCTTTTTAATTTGTCCCTCAAACTTGAGCAGAAAGTTCTGAGAGATGAAAACTAAAAGGAATTAGGGTATTGGCAAATCAAAAGTTTAGATGTTTTGAAAATTTCGAAACGCATTTTTGTGATTTGGTTTATGCTTTTTAACAAAGTAATAACTTGCCATAAAGTGTATTTCTTTTATTTGAAAAAAAACCCCCAGTATTTTATTTAACTGTTATAGAATGAAATAATTTTAAAATGTGGAAGAAGTATGTAAACCTGTATTTTTATTAATTCAAATAATTTTTAGAAAAGCTTTGCTTTTTATTACTTGAATGAACCCAAACATTTTTCCTAACTCTACAAGTAGGAAGTAATTTTCCTCAATGTATGGTTTCAATATTGAGAATTTAAGGATGAATTATAATGACACAGGTGATGTCACAGTTGGGAAGTTCTTGAAGTGTCAAAAACTGTATGTCACATTAAAGTGCCTGTAGTTATATCAGCTTATTGCTATTTGAAGTATATTCTTTGGGTTCTCCATACAGTCATCTATCCAGAATATGCTTAATAATATTCATCTACAGAGCCTCAGACCTGGCACTTGGGTTTTAGGATGCATAAGCTGGCTCCTTGCTGTGCTGTTGAAGTACAGCTCTTTAGTTACCTATGTTATGTTTTCTTTTAAACTCTGGTGTAGGTTTGAAACTGTACCCACGTGGGTATAGTGCTGTTTTTCAGAACTCCACACATCTAAGAGGCAGTGTTTGTTAGGCGCTTTTTATTTTTAGATATTTAAGAATTATAGCTTAGTGTGCTTCTAATATAGCTACATTTAGCAGCCAGGATGCTGGTTTCTCCCTAAACCATCTTTGCCTTTTAGGAAATGCACATTGGTGCTCAATAATGTGTTTGCAGTGGCAGCTGCCCTGCTGATGTCCCTGTCCTTGCTGGCTGGATCGTTTGAAATGCTCATCCTGGGCCGCATCATCATGGGAGTGGATGCAGGTAAGCTTTGGTCCTGCTCTACATGTCTGAAATGCCTGTGCTGGGCACACACTGCAGGTCAGCTTTGGTCCTGCTCTACATATCTGAAGTGCCTGTGCTGGGCACACACTGCAGGTCAGCTTTGGTCCTGCTTTACATGTCTGAAATGCCTGTGCTGGGCACACACTGCAGGTCAGCTTTGGTCACACTCTACATGTCTGAAATCATTGTGCTGTGCACACACTGCAGGTCAGCTTTGGTCACTCTCTACATGTCTGAAATGATTGTGCTGTGCACACACTGCAGGTTAGCTTTGGTCATACTCTACATGTCTGAAATGATTGTGCTGTGCACACACTGCAGGTCAGCTTTGGTCCTGCTCTACATGTCTGAAATGCCTGTGCTGTGCACACTGCAGGTCAGCTTTGGTCACTCTCTACATGTCTGAAATGATTGTGCTGTGCACACACTGCAGGTCAGCTTTGGTCACTCTCTACATGTCCGAAATGATTGTGCTGGGCACACACTGTCTCCTCTTCCCCTGCCAGAATTTGCTTTACATCAAAGAGGTGTTCCAGGGACTAGCAATAGCCACACTGATTTCACTGGGACAAAATGGCACACCAAGGGCTGGAGGATCTGATGTTTGGAGGAGACACTTGGATGGATGCTCACCACTGCTAACAAAGCTGTTTTTTCCCCACCTTTCCTTTTCCAGCCATGGTAGAGTGTATTTGTTTCCATGCCATGAAAACCCCTTGACTAGGAGAGTGCTTTCTGCTATTAACACTGCTTTTTGCTGTGCTTAGCAGTTGTTGGATCCCATGTTAATACCTGTAGGACTAGGGAAGGTTGGCACTTCATCAGTTGTTCCTAGCAATATGGTGTTCCCAGTTTGAAAGTAAACCATGGAGGCACTGCAGCACCAGAATAACCTGGCAGCTAGAAGGAAGGGTTCCTGCTAATTTTTATCCCAGACTACCATCAAGCAACCAAACTTCTGGAGCTGTGCAAACATTGCCATTGCACTGAACAGGGTCATGCATTTGTTTGTTCTGTTCCTGGCTTTAAACAGCATTCCAACTCTTATTTTATGCCTATTGTGAAGAGTTCATTGCAGCAATAAGCCTGTATTGAGAGGAACATCTGCTAATACAGTAAAAATACTCCATCTGACAATGTCTGTTCTGTCTGACTGATGCACTGGGCTTTTGTTCCTTTACCCACACCCATGTTAACATGATTTTGCTTGCTTTGGGATGAGAAAATTGAAAATATAAAATCTGTTCTCCTGGAGATTCTCATCTCTGAGTAACCTTTGGTGCTCCACATCAAAAAGTAGCCTACACACGTTGCTGTAGATCTGTAATAGATAATCAATCCCATTAAGTCATGTGAGACTAATTAGACATGCAGGGAAAATAATTCATGTTATGTATGGATAGATATAATTCTGTTCCTTGCATGTTTTTATGCCACCCTTGTGAGCAGATTATCACTCAGGCTCCTTTCAATAGAAATTGTTGCATACCTGGCATAATAAATATGTTTTGACTTAATATATGGGTTTTGTTCTTCTTTTGTAGGCATTTCATTAAGTGCCCTCCCCATGTATTTGAGTGAAATATCTCCTAAGGAAATCCGTGGTTCATTGGGTCAGGTCACAGCCATTTTCATTTGCATTGGTGTTTTCACTGGTCAAGTTTTGGGGCTGCCAGAAATATTTGGGCAAGTAAGTATTTAACAGACCTTTTCTATCAAAGAACACAAGCATGCTCTAAGTGTCATAGTTTCATATTGTGACTGGATTCTTCACAAAAGTGGAAAACAGAAATATTTCTTTTTTGTTATGAAGCACTTTGAAAAGTAGTTTCCTCCATGTCTTCTACAAGCACATACTAAAAGCATGGTTAAGTTTGGTAGATGTGGCCAGCAGTGTCAACAGCTTGAGTGGCTTGTGTGTGTCAATATGCACATCTCCTTTTCCCCCTTTCTTGATGTACATCTATATTTTTAGTTTCCAGTTCCTTTGGACACCATGGAAATGCGTAAGAGCTTTTATATTTTTGATCTCTAATTTTTCAGTGTGAGATAGAGCTGAAAAGGCTTGGTTAGAGTTATTATAAAATCTGAATAGGAAGATGCTTGCATAGTGATTATAGTGTTCCTTGTAGTGCAATCCTTACTTGCCCGGCTTTTAGACTAAGTGATAGAAGAGCAGAGTTAACACACACCTCTAGGGAAAGATTAACTATTCAGATAAGAGGTTGTCTTGTTGTCATAGGCTGAGATTAACTTGGTGGCCACTGGATGTCATCATTACTCTGAATAAATGAACTCGAGTTTTGTTCAGGCTGGCAATTGGAAATACAGAATCACACAACGGGTAAGGATGGAGGGAGCCATGCTGGTCATCTGATCTGACCAGGTGTTTTCCATTCAGAGATGATTCTTCAAGGCAGTGTGGAGGAAAGGTCTGCAGCAATCCTCTCACAGTGAAACTTGAACACAGAATCCCTTCTGTCAGACAGAGAAAGTAGTAAGGGGTTGGAAAGTGAGAGGAGCTTTTCCTTCTCTGTCCATCCAAAGGCAACTCCTTTGTAAATACATGATGCCATCCTCCCGGACACTTGTATTTTTGCCTGACAAGCTTTCTTATTCTGTCCCTTTATTCTGTTCAGCTCTCCTAAAGGCAAATGATTTGATTCAATTTACCCTTTACTGAAGGATTGATTTCTCCCCTGCCCATCCAAAGCAATAGATTTTAGGGAAAAACTTAAAATGGCTTTTATTGTGTCACTTCAACAGATGTCCCTTCAATTAGCTTGGGAGCAAGTTTATTACAAACAAGCGTATGAAATGTCAAGAGGTTAATTTGATTGATCAGAGTATGGCAGCCCTTATGTAGCAGGAGATTTTTTTAATTTGGGTTTTTGATACATGCATGCACTTTTAAAGTTGAGGTGTCAGGAAAATTCTTATTCCTTGATTTCAGCTCATTAGTGCTAGTTTTATTTCTCTTCTTGGCTTCCTTTCATCACTGTTGTTGCTGCTACCAAATTATGGAGGTAGTGTTTCTGTTTCTACAAATTCCTTTAGTGTGAAGTTAATTAATATCCCACCATTAAAGACAGACAGTATGTAGGAAGAAATATGCTTTATCTACAGAATTAGTTTTGTCAAGACGGGTAACATCAGCAAGTAAAAGAAACAAAGTTTTGGCTGATGTGGATCACAATATTTCAAACCAATTTATTGCAGGCAGCTTGAATATTCTAGTTGGGTATGTGGGTGGGGTTTTTTCTTTTCATTCCTCTTGGTTTCAGTCAAACAGGATTTTTTTTCCTTAGATTTGTGGGGTTCCCATTGAAACTCCTTCAGTGGGAGTTGGTTTTTATTTTGCTGCTCTGTAGTTGTTTGTTTCTTATCAGAATTTGTTGTAAATAATACTACTTACAAAAACTAGTCTTCTGTCATAGTTTCATAAGGTTTCTGCTGAGATCTGTCATGTCTATTACTTGTAAATTGAGCAAATATCTAAGAGGTTGTTAAACATTGTATCTAAGCATCGATGGTATTGAAGAAAGGAGGGACAAAACCAGAGATGAGAGTCTTGCTGGAAGAGAATCTTTGGAAAAGGGATGGACATAAGAATGGCTGTCGGCATGACTGAGGTCCTTCTTGCAAGAGGAGGTGACAGCAATATTGCTTGTGTGGTCAAGTCAGCAGAGGGAAGGGACAGGAACTGACTGCACCTTGTTAACACAAGGAACAAGGAATAGAGTGGCCTAATCTCAAAGACAATATGGCTATAAGAATGATTTTTTAAAATAAATATTGTGTGAATAATTGCATGCTGAAATTTGTCAGAGTGATGTTTGGAACAGACTCCCGGCTGAAGTAACTTGAGCAGAAAATTAAAATTTTAAATTGGAGCTTGATGCATTTATGTGAATTACATGAGGTTGTTGCCTTAAGTGGTTCTGTAGAAGTCTCTCTGCAGAAAAGGAAAATGTTTATGTTGGCTGTGGGGCATAGTGTTAACAAGCACTTATTAACAACCTAAGTGATGATTTCCTCTGTTATCAAATGCAAAAGTGTTTCTTAAAATGTGAAATTGTGATAAAAATAGCTCTAAAGCAATGAGTATTACTTGAGGCAACTCAAAAGTCCTTACTGCTTTTTGTATCAAGTATGTTAAGGAGCCCTAAACAGATTTTTAAACAATCTTTCTTTTGTCAAGATTGGTCAAGGTGCAGCAGGAGGGATGTGGGCAGCCCCAGGTGCAGTGCTGAGGGGCAGTGTCAGCTCTGGCTGGGTTACTGGCTCAAGGCTGGTTGGCTGTTTCCCATTCCTTCAGTTTTCCCAAGCTTTCTATTGAAAGAGCTGAGGATTGGCAATCTTCTCATTTCCTTCTAATACCTTTTCACAACAGTTCTGTCAATTTATTCACATAATTCTTTTGATCAACTGTTATTTATTCCTTAGTACTTTTCTGTTTATTTTTTTTCACCACCTTCTACAGTGTGCTTCCTCTCTCCTCCCCCTATCCCCTGTGATCTTTGTGTTTCAGATTAAACTTCACCTCCTCTAGTAACACAAGCTCTTTAATCTCTTTCTCACCCTGTAAGCTGTTGTCTCCAATAGTTCCTGGTTTAAATTCGAACCTAGGAGAACAAGATTATACAGCCAACCCAGATGAAATAATACTTTATAAAAAAAAGAATTATATTAAATATTTACTGGTTTTCCTGGGAATATTTTGTCTGAAGTAATGCAGAAATGCAATTTTTCATGCAAATTAAATACAATTTAATTCTTTTCTGTGTCCTGCCATATTGACATGAACTAGACAAACATGACTAGGTCCAATTTTTAAATTATAGTATAAAAGAGCAAATGGAACAAAAAATTTACAATCTAATAAAGACTGTAATACCTAAATACAGGCAATATTTTTGATTCTGGATATATAGAATTTCATTGTATTTGCCTCCAAAGGTACTAATTTTAGAATGTGTTTCTTCAGTATGCAGTGCTTACCAAGAGTGATTATGTGAGAAAAGTTCCAGTTGTGATAGCAGTCCTCTGCTGCAGTGACTTGATAATCTTACTTGCTTTCCACAGTCCTAATTGCCTCCCATCCAACAAATTGCAGCTATGCTTTTTATTCAAGATCCTGATTCTTATAGTTCTGGAAAATTCCTGAGGCTTGGGAAATTGCACCATGGTAAAGGGGGCTGGTGATCAGAGTACAGAGCACAATGACTTCATGTGCTGGTGACCTGCTTCTCCCCAGCACCCCAACAAGCTGTGCGCTTCTTTTCACCTGCTGGCATTTGTGTTCTGTAAGCCAGAGTCCTTAACTCTTGAGGAAGCCACGGCATCTGTAGGTGACAACTTGGTGCAGGCCCACGGGTGTGCAATGATGTTATCTGCTGTAATGTGGGCACTGAATTATTGCTGCTGGCTACAGGATTATTTAATTCAGGCCATTTTTGGTTGTACAGCATGTGCAGCTTTCCATATATCTGACTGAAGGAAAAAAACAGATAATAAGATAAGGACAAACTATCTTAGACCAGTCACGTCTTCAAACACTGCCCTTCAGGTATTTCTGTTCTCTCTGTTTCTGTGATTCTGCAATTGAATCACCCAGCCTATTTTTCCTGACAGATTGCTCTGGCAAAGCAAAGGCCAGCACACTGTCAGCTTCAGTTTTGAAAGTTCAAATTTACACTTACTGTCTTGGGGAAATATTGTCTGGCCTGATTCTGACACATTCCATGTAACTTTAGGTATCACTCTGGCTAACTCATCTAGTTCCTCCTGCAGGGAACGTCCTGCTCCACAGGTTTTCCTTAGCATGGTAACATCTCCTAAACATTGTAAACTGTCTGATTGTCTATTCTATGGCTTCATGTTGTTTAATGAAGGTGGGCTTTAACCTTTCCCTAAATTATAGAGGATTTAGTTTCTGAATCCATTTGCAGTAGTCACAGTATTCTTATTTTCAATATACATTGGGCTTCAGTATCTCTTTCTGTGTATCAATACCAGAGAGAAAAAAATGTTACACAGTGTATATATTGATTCAGGACCGGTAAAGCTGAAACAGTTGCCTTTGCCATGCCATGCTTTCCTCAGACCTCGGCTTTGAGCCCCTTTTTCCTGCTCTTGGTGTACCAGGCTTTGCCAAGTTTTCCCTGGAGCTGGCCCCAGTGCCTGGCCAGCTCTGGCTGCTTCTCTGACTGAACAGCTGCTCTTCCCATTGGTACACCAATGGACAAATAGAATTTGGTTTTTGTCTGTTGACTTCACTAGCCCTACTTTAAAAACTTCAACTGTTTCTAGGTCATGCAGGCCGGAGCTTGCCTGACTACATGGTTGCATTGTTTCCTAGTGGATAGCATGTTTCCCTAAAAACTTTGCTTGGCTTGCATGTTAAGTCTTATCAGGGGAGCACTTCCTGAATGAACCCACATGATGTGGTAGTGTTTCAAGGCAAAAAAAACCCCACAAACACAACAAGGTAAAGATCCTGACGTGTTCATCTCTTGAGTGTTGCTCGTAGAATAGATTTAGTCATTCTGTTATAAAAAGAGTGTAATCAAGCAGTACAAGGTACAGGAGTGAGCAACAATGATCGGATTTGGAAAGTGGCTTCTTGAGGAGAAAAATCGGGGTTAAACAACTCTTGTGGGTAACCCCATGCTGGGGAAACACTCAAAGCACGAGTGCATCAGAAACAAAGTGTGCCAGAGAAGGTTTAGAATTTATTCTGAAATGACATGCTGTCTTTTCTAGACTCTTCTCAATCTTTCTTTAAAAGCACTTGGAATTTATTGCAAAAATCTTGTACATGGTTAGAGTTACAAACTTTATGAATTGGATGCTATCTTTGTCAGAGAAGACATATTAATTAGTCTAATTAAACTTTTTTGAGGATTTTTAGCAGCTTTAATGCATATTTGGATAGAGAATACCTGTTGTTAAAAAGGTATTTAGCAAGAAATAGGTTTGTGATACACAATGACACTGGCCAAGTTGTCCTCCTCATAATTCATTATTTTAGCAAAGAAATTCTGCTACTGATATAAGTATCAATATCAATTTCTGCAGCAAATTGAGCTAAATCTGGAAAAGGACCAATTAATTCCATAGACACTGTACAATATGTCAGTAAGGAAGCATCTTTGTGATGAGTCCCTTTCCAATTAGTTTTTTAGACAAGTGAGCCTTGCTGAGGAATAGTTGTGATAAAACTAAAAACTTCTGTAGATGCTGTGTTACACTCTCATTTTCTTTACCAGACTTCTTAAAATGATTTATTTGATGCAACAGATAACTGTGTATTTAGGAAAGTTTATTTAGGAGTGTTACGTTTTGCTCTGCCAAGGTCTTTTAAAAGTACTCCTTCACTTGCACAAAAACAGACAGTGATGGAATAGGTTGTACAACCTGTGCAGTTGAAGGCTGTTCTGAAAATAAGCTTTGATTTTTACTTGTCAAAGCTTCATTTTCAGCATGATTTTGCTTTGTTTTTCTTTTATTTTCTTTTTTTTTTTTACTGATCCTTCTTCCTAAGACTCTTGACTCAGATTCAAGGATTCCTTAAAAACTGTCAGTGAATTATAGATGAGTAGAGAAAGCAATTCCAAATTGCTCTAGGGACCTGTAGCTTGCAGGTGGACACTAATGGCAAAATGGTCTGCTGGAGATGCTCTTGAAATGAATCTGACACATTAGCATGATAACACAAAGTATGAATCAACCACTTTCTGAACATTTTTCTATGAGCTCTTTTGTTCTGTGTGTTTATCTTCTCCTTGAGCCATGATAGTGACTATCGTTAAAGATATTATTCTTCAAAATACAAGTGAGAATTTCAGAGTATAGAACAGAGAGCTCTTGTGGCAATAAGAGACAGGTGAACTCTTGCAGCTTCATGCAGAGTGTTGGAAATTAAAGTAGCTTATCCTTATGCTGTCTACAGAATATAAAAAGGTGTTTGTACTTTCCATTAGAGTAGGACAAATACCTCCACCAGTTTAGCATTTTCCAGCATCACTTGAAATCCTAAAGTGTTCTCTTTGTAATAATTTCAAACATCTGGCTAGAATAAAAAATCCCATAACATCTTTACTCTGCCTAGTTATATTCTGAAAGTCTAGTGAACTGAAGCAAAGTCAAGATTGGAAGCCAGTAATTAGTGGCGTGACCCAGAGTTCCAGTTCTGTTCAGTTTCTTCAATAATGACCTGGATGATGGTGGAGGTGTTTGTATCTGTAGAAACATGCTGCTTTGTGGAGTCTATTTGAGTATATGAATTGCTAGTTCTTAATGAGTTCCTAAGAGCAAAGGTGAGTGTAGGACTTGGGATAAATATCAGGAATTTTCCTCATCAGCCCTGGTTCCCAGTTGTGGGGGTTTTTGGTCAGGATTTGTCTAAGTTTAGAGCAAGTGGCCTCATAGTACTCCTGGGAACCATCCTGCTGTTGAGCCAGGCTTGCAAAAGGTGACTCCAAGTTACCCTGGTCCCTGCCAATCCACTGGACTGCTGAGCTTGTACAGTATTTCTTAAAAACACAGAAGCAAAACTGCCTTATATTCATGTACTAAAATACAAAACTGAATGAAAAGCTAAAGCCTTCCCTGAAGAGTGTTTTAAAACTTCTGCTAAGGATACAGGAGACACGTTGGTGCTTATAAGTGGCTGCTCAAATCCTTTAAGGGGATGATAATGCTAAGAATAACTCAGAGAAACACCCTTACAAAGAAAGGAATTTCAGGAGGGAGGGAGGGAGGGAGGGAGGGAGGGAGGAAGGAAGGAAGGAAGGAAGGAAGGAAGGAAGGAAGGAAGGAAGGAAGGAAGGAAGGAAGGAAGGAAGGAAGGAAGGAAGGAAGGAAGGAAGGAAGGAAGGAAGGAAGGAAGGAAGGAAGGAAGGAAGGAAGGAAGGAAGGAAGGAAGGAAGGAAGGAAGGAAGGAAGGAAGGAAGGAAGGAAGGAAGGAAGGAAGGAAGGAAGGAAGGAAGGAAGGAAGGAAGGAAGGAAGGACATATTTCAGTGCTCATTCAGATAGTCATTAATTTCAGCATGTGTTTGATGTCTGCCTGCACTTCCTGCAAACTCCTACCAGACACACCAACTAAGAATTGCTTGAGGCAGTGATTTTGAAGATGGAAATCCTTTTTCAAATATTCTCAGTTCTTTTTTTTGTCTAGCCATGGGACGTTTCCATCCTCTTTTCACAGTAGCACATAAGGCATGAAGTTTGTTACTGCTGAAGCAATTTCCAAGTCTTTTATCAAGGCACAAGCACTTCAATACAAGCTGTGAGTTGCTGATCAGGGACATGAAGGTCACCTCACTCAAGGGTTGATTGATCCAAGGAAAGATGCTGTGCAGGCACCAGACACAGCCTTGGTGGGTCTGATAGAAGTGCAGAAATGCTGCCAGGCCCCTCTGGGTTGTTGCATATTCACAGTTGAGTAGGACCCATGGGAAGAGGTCTACTCTGTCATACCTGCCCTGCTGGGGGAATGTGGTAGAGTTGATAAATTTCTAATGGAGACATTAAGTGAGGTGCTCTGTTTATATCTATTGTGGATCAAATGAGATTATGTATTTACTGGAGATTATAAATCAACTTTTTATTGGTTCCCTGAGACAGACACAACAGTATTTATTCATCCTTTTTCTGTACAGAACTCATTAAGTAATGCATGGGAAAACAGCTGTGTGTCTTCATGTTTGCAAATGAGTTTCAGTCCATTAAAGTTGTGCTGTGAGGCTTCAATTCCCAAAGTTGTAACAACATATGGCTGATGGGCCATTTGTAATATTGAAATGTTGCAGTTTTGCATTTGGGAAGGAGAACATCTTACAAGAGAGGAGTTGTCTGAAAGTGGAAATGTGGTTATGGAAATAAGAGCACTATGGAGATAGATATATAATTTACACTCTACAATGAACAAAATACTTAATTACAGAGCATCTAATGTTGGGATGAGAGTTTATCATCAGTGAGGACTGCTGCTCATAGACAGTGAAACAGTGCTCACCTGACTCTTGAGAAGATTTCTATGTAGCTGTTCCCTGCTTGCTTAGGTCAGTTGGAAAAGCAGTAGACAAGCTTTCCTGGAAAGATATCCTTCAAAAGATGTGAAGGAAAGAATGACATCAGAACACTGTGGAGGCTGACAGCAGTTGTTTATCATTTTCTCCTTATCCACTGAAACATAGTTAGCCCATGTAACTAGACTTAGAGCATTTGTTTATACTAATATTTAAAATATGACATTCTGCAACTTGATCAGACTTAAAAAGGTGAGTTTTTTCACCTATTGTAGCTGACCTAATAACAAATAGTGTCTGTCTATAAAACACATCTTACCTTGTGTAAGTTGGACTCTGCTTCAAATGTTTCGGAGCAGATGAATATTTCAGATTTTCCTGTTTCCTTAGTGCTTGAGTATTTGATAATAGTTACAAATCTCTTATTAAGCAATAAATCAAATTTTGACCTGTGACTTCCTTCCAAGTGTGTTTCACACACTGGGGAGATAACCCCCACTTAGAACATTTTTGAAGGTTCTTAACCTTCAAAATTAACCTTTCAGTTTTAGTTTCTATTATACATTGTAAAACTGTCTATTATTGGAAATTCATGTCCTAATATGTAAATTTATCTTCTACAAATTGGGTATTAATGCCATGGTAGATTGGTCAAACACTGTAGGATAGTATACAGTCATCATATTAAGTAGGAGGGTGTGTTTTTTACTCTTGAGTGCCTTTGCTTTTGAAACTACTGGCAAAAGAAAAAAAATGGGAGGTATATTATTGATTAGTATTTTGAGGGATTTTTTTAAACTTGAAGTAAATGTCAAGTTAAAATTAATTTGGTTTTGATTTTTTAAAATCCAAACCAAATTTTTTTATCAGTAAAAAAATGTTAAGATGAAATATTCAATAATTTCCATTGTTTTTAAAACAGCAAATATGCTTTGGGTGCTTTTATGTTTGTTTTTCTCTTAACCTTAATATACCTTAGTCTAACTTTCATAACTTCACTTTGGCAAAATATAATCAAATAAAAAAACATTTGCATCCAACGCAATTTCTACATGCCCTGGAGCGCTTCTCTTCATCTCCCACTACAGTCCCAAAAGGAAGCAGGTCTCTGGATTTCTATGTGCTGCATGTGCCAGTCCCACAGGGACGTCTGAGGAACCCAAGGACATCAGAATTATTGTATCTTCTCATGTTTAAAAAGCTGAGTCTTATCCTACTCAATTATTTTAATTTACTATTTTTATATTTTGTTATTTATGGATGCTAACCTGAGTCTAAATGCATCACTGAAAGGAAGCTCTGTCAGAAATTTTGTCTAGCTCCAGCATATCTCTAATATTTCTTCCTAAATAAACTCAAATATATATGCTGGCTGCTGATAATAATCCCATGTGAAAGCTTCCCATTTCCCATTGCTTTTTCTCTGAATTTTTTGCTTTTCTTGGAGATGAATAAATGGGGACAAATTATGCCATATAATTGTGCAGTGAAAAGTTAGCTGTTACCCCAATAAAAAGCTGGACAAAAAACCATCTGGGGAACTTGTAACAGATACTTTAATTCTCCCTCTCAATACTTCCATGATCTAACATGCCATTTAGTGAAGAGAAAATCATGGTACTCAGACACCAGACACTTTCAAAGCTGTTTTAAGTTCTTATCCAAAGGCCATTCACTCAGTAACAAAAATCTCCTGCTGATTTCTGTGAATTTTATATCAGACTTGTACAGCCTAGAGTCTGTGATTTTCTGTACAGATTATTACCTGGGAAGATACTGATACCTGAGTAATCTTCTTGTCAGAGTTATAGCTGTAGTAGGGACCTGTAAAAATAAACATCTGGGTACAGAACAGAGGTGAAATACACATATTGTCTGAGTTGCCTCTGTTTTAAACAGGAAGGTAAGCAATTTGTAACTCTGTTATTGAAATTCTTTTTGGCAAATTGGGTTACAGAAAGGGTCATGCAAAGAGAAAGTTGTGTCCAGCAGGGCTATAACTGTGAGATTAGCATCCCCTGCAGCCAGAGGAGATTGCAGAGCAGTGTTTGGAGTGGTGCAAGGAAGGTAAGAGGAAGGCAATTGTTTTGCACCTTATACTTGAGCAGCTGCTCTGAAGCCTGAGATGCAGAAGTTCTCTTTTCTCAGCTGCCACATTATCATCACCACTGTGCCATAGCCTTGACTAAAGGAAGAAAAGTTAGTTCTAAACTAAGAAATTAGTTCCATCTCAGTGCTTTCTCAGTCCTTGGCCCCAGGCCAGCGTGGTTGTCCTTTACTTTTAGGAGTGTTTTATGTAGTGTGGTAGCAGATTAACAGAGAAATGCTGAACTTGTGCAGTATTCTGGGCTTTGCATGCCTAAGTAAATTTTCCCAGTCCGTTCTGAGCAAGGATACAATTTTTTTTTTTTTTTTTTTTTGTGGGGCAAATGGAATATTTCTGATATCCAATTTTTGTGCCAAGTCTGTACAAGAAAGGACAAAATTGAATTGCTTGAATATGAGCAGACAGTTTCATCATGATGCCCTATGGTACCTTAGGTGTCCCTGTGAGACTGGCAGGTGTGACACAGAATATCACAGAGACCTGCATCCTCCTGTAGCTGCAGCAGGAGGCTGAGGCAGGATGCTCCAGGGCATCCAAAAATTAGACTAGATGTAATTATTTCTGTCTCTGTGTGTGATTATATTTGGCAAAATTAAAATTTTAAAAGTGTTCCTGCTTTTTATAGAAAATGAAAAAGAAGAGACTACCAAATCACTATTTCCTGGATATTTTCAGTATCTTGCATTGGATGCCAGAGGCTTTTGTCTCTTTGTTCCCCACATACAAAATGGGTAAAATATGTCATTTTACAGAAGAACATTATACAAAAAGGTCATTTCTGTTTATAAGTTGTTCAGCACTGTAGTAAATTCATCACAACCCCATCCCCAAGGAATTAATTCCAGAATAAATACTTAAATGGTGATTATTCAATAGTGAGTGGTAAATAGACTTGCTCACTGAGATCACAGATCATCCTGTGCACTGAGTGCTAAAAAGGGGAAAAGAGCATTTATTTTGATACCATCTCCTGCTCATTTCAAGCATTAGAGGTAGCCAAGCCCTTGACAGTGCTGTGAGGCAGCGTGGTGGCTGCACAGGGATGCAGAGCAGGGCTGGGGAGTGCCCTGTGCTACCCCATGTCCAGCCTGAGCCTAGGAGAAGCTGTCTGGGGTGTGAGCATTTCCCTTGGCTCTAGAATGGACAGGAGACAGGATGGGGGAAGCCTACCTGGGAGCAGCTGGGGTCAGGATGCTCAGTGGGACATGGGGATCTCCACAGCACAGAAACCCAAACTCTGGGCAGAGAGCAAATGAGAACCCTGACTGTGCAATAGTGGCTGAGTTGAGAAGGGGAGATTCTCCAGATTATATGTCCAGATATGTCCAGATTATGCTTTTAAAATAAATAGATAAAAATAATTAAATCTATTTATTAAACTAAAAGAGGAGAGGTTTAGCACAGGTGCTAGGAAGAAATCCTTCACTATGAGAGTGGTGAGACACTGGACCAGGCTGCCCAGAGAAACTGTGGATGCTCCAGCCCTGGAAGTGTTCAAGGCCAGGCTGGATGGGTTTCTGAGGAATCTGGGACAGTAGAAGGTGTCCCTGCCCATGCAGAGTACTGGAACAAGGTGATCTTAGAGGTCCCTTCCAACCCATTCTGTTTCTCTGTTTCTGTGAAATTATTTAGAGGGAAACAAAGAGAGTGAAGCCTGTCACAGTTGCATATTTCCTTTACTCCTGTTATTCATCTCATACTGGGATATTTAATTGGCCCATGGGTGCCCATGTCCAGGGCACTACAGCACTTCTTCCCAACCTCTGTTGCACAGCCTTGTTAACAATTCTGTTCTCCCTTTAAAATATATTTATGTGTATATTGTTTACCTGGTCTGTGTTGAGAGTGTCTTCACATTTCATCAAAATCTTGCTAATTGCTGAGAATACTAAATGTCACTGGTGCTTAAATAGATTATTGAATTAGATAGGGATAGTTCAGCTGTCAGCAGTGCCTGTTGACATTTCTCCATGCCACTTTCTTTTCCACCTTTTGATGGTTACAATAAGTTCCATCTTCTGCATTTTAGCTGATGATTTTCTTACATGGCAACATTTTCTTCACTGTATTTCAGTGCACCATAATCTTGTTTCATTTGCAGCTGATAAATCCATGCCATACTTTATCTCCCTCCCTTCCACCCAATCTTCTGTCTCTGCAGCTTTGCATTTTATTCCATCAACCTTTGAATGAGTCTGTGGTTGTCAAACTTGCTCTACTGTTTAACTGTCTTTTGTAAATACATCAAAGCCAGGTTTTTCATGCTCCAGCCTAAGCAAATATCCATAATGTGACAGTTTAAAATGAAAATTTTACCGTCTTGACATGTTATTTGTACCAGTTCTGAGCGGGTGATGAAATCAGGTCCCCTGTAATTAAAACATTTCATGCTCTTTTAAATTTTTCCTGAAATAAAATGGGATGTGGTTGTTTTCATTTCTCCCAGCAGTGCCTGTGTGCTTCTTCTTACTGCTGACAATTGAGGTAAAGTGCTTTAAGTGTCTTCTCAGTCACCTACACTGTCTTTTGCCTTTAGCTTATTACTGCTTCTGAGCACTGTCCCTCTATATGTCCCATTCTATTCCTTCTTAAAGGGGTTATGAAACCCTCCTTTTGCCTGCTTCTCTTAGTTCTCTTTAGAGGTTCTAGTTCAACCTGATTTCCAGCAATTTTGATGATACTTTAAACTTATATTACTCCTACTATTTCTTTTCTGTACTGGGAGGAAGAAGTTAAGATTGTATAATGTAAATGAGGAGAAAAGCAAGTAGAGCACACGCTCCAAAATGTTGAATAGTCATGAAATATTTTGAAATGGATGGAGAAGTTTCCACTGGCTTCAGTGACTTTCTGATCAATTCATGCCAAAATGGCAAGTGGGAGCACATTTATGAGCATTTCTGAGTATTTATGAGTTTACCTTAAGGTTTTAGAAGTTAGCATGATAAGAAGTAAAACAGAAATTTTAACAGAGGAAATAAAGGAAACTCGGTGTGTTATATGGCAAAAATAAAGGGCTTTTCATTATAGTAGCACAGTTTTCTAGTTTTCTATTTTTTGTTGAGGGTAAGTTCAGAGTCTTGTTCATAAGTTTTTCAAACTAATGCTTTCAAGAAGAGTTATTTGAGATAAATGTGACCAACATAGAAAGTCTCCTATACACTATAGGAGACTTTAAAAGGAGTGTAAGTTTATTCCATGGAAATCTCCATAGGTAAGAGGGAAGAATGCTGATAATAACAGTATAGAAAAAATACGTTTTTTCCTTTAAGAAGTGTCCTTGACATGGTGGGAAAAAACCTTCAGAAAATATGATGGGCTGATCAAGAGTAACATTTTTATCTGGAGGTACAGTCAAAAATTATAACACCCTATAATTTTTTTATATGGTACATAACAAAGAGGTTTATATTGCAGGAAATTATTCCAGGCAGATATGGAATGAAGGTGACAAGTTTTACTGCCTGTTTTCCCAAGTTATCCTTTACAAAGCAGTACCCACTTGATTATATAATTATTGACTGATTTTAAAGACAGAACCTTAGTTTTCTAATTTTTAAAATAAGATCCATGCTTGTTTGTCCATAAATAATATTCACCACTTTTGGTTCATCTACATTACAGAAAGTTTTCCACTCAAGTGGAAAAAAAAAGAGAAAAAAGGAAATAAGAAATAGGGTCTTGAAGCCTTCATGGTAATGCAGGCTCTTAGGATGACCAATTACCTCAAGCTTTAAATTGTTGGAAAAAACACTTTCTCAAGTTGTTTTCCCATCCCAGGAGAATTTTTTAAAAACACTCCTCTCACCTGAAAGGACAGGTGAAAAGTTTGATTAGGAGATACCCCACCGATTATTTCTGGGATTTATTCAGTTGGTTATCTTGGGCCCTGTTTCAGGTTTGAGACATGGATTACATCCCATACCATGCAGAACATACTTTAGGCTTTGCTGAAATGAAAGAATGTAAAATAAAAACTGACAATGGAAAGTCCTTTGGGGACTTGGCCCTTGAGTAAGGTGATTTGAGAGGGAAGTGCTCAAACCACTCACTGAGCTTAGGAGGAACACGTCACTGGTGGTGGACACAATACTTTGAATGATGAAAAATTACAGTGTTTCCTATCAAAGCTATTTTTCTTCCAAGTGTCACTTTGGGAGAGTATTACTGATTCCTGTTTGCATCCATTGGCAGGAATCTCGGTGGCCTTTCTTATTTGGAGCCATCATTGTTCCATCATTGATACAAGTTGTGATTCTGCCCTTTCTTCCCGAAAGCCCTCGGTACCTCCTTCTCGAAAAGCATAACAGGAGCAAGGCAGAAAAAGGTAAGATATGTTACTTTTTGCAACAAAGGGTGTTTATTGTAGGAATTCAGGCTGGAGACACCTGATTCTGGTACCACACTAGAAGCAGAGTATTCTCATAGGAGAGAATCTCTTGACAATAATTTTTCTCACTTTTTCGTTTGTCTCTGTATGCGTAAATATAGCTGTAGCTTTGAAGTTTTTATAAATTAAATTCTCCAGCAAGGGAACTTATATAACATTATACACACAGTGATACAGAACTAACCAAATCATCCTGCTGTTGTGTGCCAGCCACTCTGTGCAGAGTTCATTTGAAAGTAAAAGGTGGTTTCAGTCATCGTGGCTCTCCCTTATCTACAGTCTTTGCACTTTGTCTAATAAAAACACAGATTCTGTTGCTGCTTTTTTCCCCCCAGTAGTTGCTGTGTTCTGTAATTCAATAACCTTTGTTGATCTAATAAAAACCCCATACATCTGTTGAACTGAAAAATTCCAGTGCTTCCATATTGCTTCAGCTTTGCAGACACAGAATATTTTGTCCTTACCTTAGGTTCCAGATATAAAACTATAATTTGCTTGCGTGATCACAGTTGCTGCATTCCCCACCCCAGTAAATTTACTAGGGTCCCAATACAGGTGAGAGAATGTTAAAAAGTTTGGTTTAGCTTATTATAACAACATATGAAAAACAGGAGTCTATAAAAAAGGAGTCTGATTATAATACCAAAATACCAAACATAAGTGCTTTACAAATTATTCTTAAAAACTTTGTTTGAATATGACCCTTAACATTTTTAGTCATGAACTAGTTGCTTGCAAAAACTTATAAAGTGTGTATCAACACCTGAAATACAAATTTAATAACCTTTTAGCATGAAATTAATGCAACTCCATCTAGTTTCTTTTATTTTGAAACTAACAATTGGCCTTTTTTATTCTGAAGAGCCCTCTGAAAAAGCAATAGTATATACTGATGAAGAGACTCCCATGCCGTCTCAATTTGGTGTTGAATGAAGAATTCTATAAAGGTTGGAGCCTCAGACATACAGTTCAATGCTTAAAAACAAAAAAAGAGCACAAAAGGTTTTGGAAAGCGTTCTTAAGGAGTCAGCAGAGTTTTGAGGAGCCAGAGAGCAGCTTTTCCAAGGAAAGGGCTGCCCTGTCAGTGGTGCTCAGAGCAGGACCTGGCTCAGGTAGGCTGTTAGGTGGAAACTTCTGCAGCACCATGGCTGGGCAGGGAAGAAATTTGGCTTTTGGGTGCCAAGTTTAAACTGGCTCGTTTCTGCCTGATAAAACTGTAGATATATTTCCAGAGCTATGGCTGGCAAAGGCTCTGCATCTGCAATGCAATTGCATAATGTTACACTTGCTATGAGGAACCATTGAAAATCCTGCTACAGTACCTGGAGACCTCAGCACTGACAGTGAAACTGGACCTCTCATAGGCAGAGTTGAAAAATTAGAAAGCATGGCAGTAAAATAACACCACCTGCCTTGAAATTCGCACCATTTACTGTTGCTTGGTAATGTGCCAACTGCACTCTGGGATGTTTTCAGCATACGTGTTCTGAAAATAATTTGAAATCTAATCCAGAGGCATTGGAGGTAGGTTTTGGAGTAGAAAGCATGAGGAGAGCAGTTGCCTGGGGAATGAGCTTTAGCCATTAGTTTACTGATTAAAAGAAGATGGCTTTCATGAGCCACCCTAAGGACTGTAAATTTAGATACTCAGAGAAAAAAGAGACAGCTGATATAAAAAACTTTTCAAAGTAACTGCATATGAATATACGCTTTTGGATTTTATTAATTCTATAAGAAAAGACTCAATTCTGAGATATGTTGTAATACACAGTGTAACTCATTTGTGGCTGTGGTCTACAGTGGAATTCAAAAAATAGGAGAGTGAATCAACAATCGAGACAAATCATCTGGATATTCGCATTATCAGCAGAAATGGGGGAGGAAAAGTCTAAGTATTAAGAAGACTGGAGGAGTTGTGATTTATTAAAATGCCCTTCTGCTTGTAAGTCATATAATGACAAAGCAGAATTCTTCATTTTAATGATGACTACAGTAATGCTTTTAAATTATTTGCCTCTTAGCTTAAATCTGCATATTAATATTGGAAAATTGCAACTCTTTCTACTGACTAAATCCCTTTTCTTTCCCTTAATGGATCAAGGCTATTCATGCAAATATATATTTCACTGTGGATTATACCTTGTCAGAGAAATATAAAACTATTATTTGCAAAAGGTCTGCTGTATTTAAAGCAGATGACTATGTTAGTCTTTATGAAATACTCCAAAGTATGCATGTATGCCAAAGCTCCTAAAATGGAGCCGACAACATTAATCTTCCTAATTGTTATAGAGCAATAAAATCCAGTGAGATAATTTAGGTCATTGAGTTTCCACAAAGTTTTGCCCTTGCTTTCATTCCCTCCTTTCCATCTCTGTCTCAGGAGACAACCAGTCTTTAGCTACCAAAATACAAATGGTGTCAAACCCTTTTGTGGCAGACGTCTTTAAGGGGCAAATAAGAGATGAGAGAAGGGGAAGGACCAAAACGTGATGTCTGAACAATGAAAAAACGAAGGGATGAGGGTGGAGGGTTAGAGAGGCATCATGTGCAAGCCTAGGTCACAGCACCGTGAGAGAAGCTATTCTTTGGGGCACAGGGGCAGCGATTCCTCAGATGAGTGAGGTCTCCTGAGCCCCATTAGCAGGGCTTTGCCCAGTGCCCTGCTCTCCCTTTTCCAGCCGTGCGCGCGGTGCGTGGCTGAGCCGACACACCCTGTCTGACTTGCTGCTCTCTGCCGCCAAAAGCAGCACTGACAGATGAGCTTGGCTCATCTTCCTGCATGTCACCAACCTATATCCTACTCCCTGAGACCCAAAGGATCTGAACTATCTCTCATATTCCTGTCTCTCACTGCTGAGCGTGGGAGAACTGATCCATGTGTTTTGGGGAGAGAACAGTCCATTGGAACAGCAGCATAATCTGTAAACCTGCTTTGCTCAAGAAGAAAAATCTGGTAATGAAGCAAGGGCAGAACCACCCCAGCTCCTCTCCCAGGTCCCATAACTAATATTCTTCTGATTTGATAAGAATAGAAGGTAAGAAATTGCCTAGCATTTAACTGGTGTGATCCTTCTCAATCAAGGCCAGACAGCAGAAGAAAAATGGATATTCAAGTGGTTGAAGAGAAGGACTTTGGAAGGAGATTGTGGAAATGAAAAGTGACAGGGATAGAAACAGGAAGAAAAAGAAAAACCTGCTGGTATAATTGCATCAGTTTAACATCCAAGTTCTAGGACAGTTAAGACAGGGATTTCACACTGGCTGTCTATTAGTTGCATGCCAAGTGCACCCCTGATCTGTGAGTATCACAACGATGTAAAAGAAATAAAATCAGTAGTAGTGATAAAATGGAACATTTGTTACAACTAAAAACATGGGTTATTAATACTTGCAGTTGGAGAGTTGAGGTGTCTTTTTTGAAGTGCACTCTTACAGGGAGGAATCTTGCATTTTCTATGCAGCCACAGTAGTAGGTCACGTAAATCAACAATTCAGCTGGTATCCCAGCTTGCCAGAGAAAAGAATATTGTTATGTCTTAAGGGTCAAACAACTTGGATAAAATGTCACAGCAACATCTGTTGGTGACATACAAAATCTGTTCATCCAGTATGTTCAGTCATACATTAAAAGTCCCATGGTTATGAAAAAAACATTGCAATAGGTATAATGAGAAGCATGGATTTAAATTTTTAGAAAGATGGATTGGGGTTGATACCTTTTCATGTGACAAAAGAGCAAGGCCACTCCTGATTTAAAAAAGTGGGCAGCCAATTTTTTACGAAGGCCTTCAGGGGGCCCACATGGACTGGAGAGGTGTTAAACCCAAACTTTAACAGAGGAACAAGTGGCTGCAAATCAGGTGATTAAATTGGTTGTTATGACTGACAACAAGCACACATATTATTTATTTTAGTTTCTCTGTGGGTTTTGTATGTCTGTAAGGATTAGAAACTATTCTTACTGGAAAGAAAGAGACAGCCATGACTACTACATTTGCTGGCTTTTGATGATGGCTTCATCTCAGACTTTTACCTGCCAAAAGCTGGAGTGATTGTGGTGTGTCTGATTTGTCTTTAAACTTTTCTTAAGCCCCCTGTCTTTTAGAAAGGATATTATGTCATTGGACCTTTAATATAACTCTGTTTACCAATTCTTGTGTTATTTTAGGGTGGCATGTATATGTTTTGTTTTACCAGTATATATTGGATAGTTTCAGGTGAACCTGAACAGGCCTATTGATGTGTGTAAAACCACAAATACAAGCAGGCAAAAATGTAATCCTTAACTGGATAATAATTCAAAAAAGATCTGTGTATTCTTTACTTAGAAGAAGAGGGAGGTGACATATGCAAAAAGCCTGAAGTCATTTGTCTGTAGTTATATTTTCTGAGATTTTTTTCTCTTAAATTTTGCTATGCTGCATGCTAGTAGATAATCTATATTTTTCTAGATTTAAATAGCATTATTATACTTATATCTCTTCTAGGAAGATTATACTTATATCTCTTCTAGGAAGATATACCCGAGTTATTCTTCTGGATATTCAGTACTCTAATAACATTAGTTTATATGAAATAACTGTTAGTTCATGTTGTGAATTATTGCTGTGGTAACATGGAGTTATTACAGGGAAATTTCTACTATCTATCTTCAACAGTGGCCAAATAAGATGCTGTTTAAGCAGAACTTAGACAAAGATATGTGAGACAGGGTGACACTGGATTTAATATAATTGATCATCAGGGAAGCAAATGTGTCCATGGGAAACAGATGACAATAATACTCCATCAGCTTATTTTAATTTTTTTCCATTTCTTTTGAAAGAATAAGCCCAAACAAACTTTGACTACTTCTCTCTTTTTCTGCCTCCCTTTGCCTGGTGCTGGCTTTATACTGTAAACCACTCAATAGCATTTTGATCTTTTAAAATTTCATCTCAAAATTCATGTTCTAGTTCTGTTGATAATAACTGCTTTCTTTGCCAAGTCCTGGAAGTACTATAGTGGAAAAAAAATTTGTAATTCCCTATGTTGCTGAGATGTTGAGTGCCCCTCTTCAGTTAATTTAAAGGCCTGATTTGTTTTAGAGATGGTACCAACTGACTTTTTTTCCAGATATTTGAACCTTTTTCAGGTGCTTCACCTTCACTTAGGTGAGATGAATAAAAACTGGTGGAGTAAATGGAAGGGCTTCCTGACTTCTTTGCCTTTGATTGGAACCATCCAGTTCTTTTCCTATTTTATGAAGGCAGTATTCCAGCTTTTGGAGGCTGAGCTTCTAAAACCTTCTGATCCAAAGGAATTAAATAGGAATCTGGAAATTTTTAGAAGTTTCTAGAGCTGCAACTCCTTAGATGTTTTAAATGTTACATGAAAATAAAGCTTCCCTACAGAGAGAGGCAGCCAGTCACGGAGGGAAATGAGTCATTGCAGCGAGGAGAGGAACAACTTCTGTGCTTCTCAGTGCCAGCAATGCCAGGGTTTAACTGTAAAACTAATAAATTGAACATCACACATTGAGAGACTTTTGAGTTTCCCTATCTCTCTGCTAATGCAGAATTTCTTTCCACATTATTAGACATTGAGTAGCAGGAAAATGTTTCTCCAAGAAGGTTGGGCGATGCCCATTCAAAACTGTGCATGGGTAGCATAGTAATTTCTTAGTATTTCTTGGCTTGTTGGTAATTTTAATATCCATCACCATTACCTAGTGGCATTTACATCTTTTTACTTAATGCCATGAAGGAAAGAAAAGGAATCAGGTGTCTATGTTTTTCCTGCCTTGTACTTGACAATTTTGGTAATTGCAGTTTTTTAGTTCTTCGTCCCTCTAGAAATACAGCAAACTCCCTTGTGCAAAAAAGACAGATTGCTATCTTTTTACTTGATTGCACCTATGTTTTTGACTTGTGTGACCTAAAGTAATTCTGAGGATTTTAAGAACAGGAAAAATAAAGGAAGCTGTGCACTGACCTAATTTACACCAGATGCTTAAAAATCTGAGAGAATCCTTTCATGGAAGACCATGGTGATATATGTCTGGTTGTTCTCATCTTTACTTGAATTTTTCTCAATGGACATTCTAATAGTACTGAGGAAAGTGTAATTTCAGCACGAGACATGGACTTAAACATACTGTAGGCACTCATTTTTCTAATTTTACATTTCTTATCATTGTCTTTAAATAGATCACACTCGTTACAATGAGCGTTATTTATTAAAAAATGGGCAATAACCAAGGACAAACCTGAGCAGCTTAATTTTAGTTCTGAGGTCTGAATTTGTTCATTCATTTCTGATTGTACTGCCTGTCTGAAAAGATAAGTGAAATTACTTTTACTGGGAGATTTAAAAATTCTGAACTCTCCTCTCACAAGATAGAAACTGGTTATCAGAATATATGAATGTTATGAATTGATTCAACACCCAGAGGTCATTCATGACTTTAAAAAAATCATCATCTCTGTTAAGCAGAATCAGGTGGGGCCCACTAAAATGCATTAGAAGTGCTGAGTGCCTCAGAAAAGCTTGGCCCAGAGCTCAAGTTAGCTCCCTCCACTGCCAGACCAGGAGAAGGCAGAATGTGCAGCCTTGTGCATTCAGCAAAGTATCAGAGAGGGATGCTCTGGGAGGTCACCAGTTCATTTGTGTGTCTTATCCATCACAGCAATGAAGTGCCACAAATTGCCCTTTTCACCTGGGTAAAGATAAAATTTTTTAACTTCAAAATCTAAATAAATTCTGGATGTATTAACCATGACTGGTCAGTATCTCTAGTTTTCTTGACCATCTAAGTGATTTTTATGATTCAAAGGTGTGTTAAACATACCGAAATATGTGGTCACTTGTTTATAGGCAGTGTTATGCAAAGCTGTGGATAAGAAAAAATGGTTTTGCTCTTAGGTGAACTAAATGAACTGATTCATTTAATAAAAATGACAATTTCAGGTGACCTGCTGTGTAAAGGATTGTTTTGAACGTTAGCATCCTACTGGGTCGCAAAGCCTTGTTGCAGGGGTGTTTGTAATGTCATTGTTTCTCTGCAGTGACTCTGAGATGATGAGCATTTTAAACATCTCTTAAAATGCCAGCCCCTGGGGTGTGTTCATTAGATTGAGACAAAAGTATCTATGACTGCATAGACAGCATCTGTCAAACAAGGTTGGTGGAGACACATCACATCCAGTTGGAGGTATCTCTGTCTTGAAGGAGGTGGGAGGTGTAAAGCCTGTATTATTAGTGGAGGGATATTTCAGGAAGCTATCAGTGTGCAATACAAAATGGTCTGGTGTGTTTCTGGGGAGATGAGGTTGGTTGGTTTCTTACATTGGCCAGGTAAATTTGTTCCCATGACTCCAGCATTGATAAATATTAAGTCTTGAACTGCTCTGGGTAATTATTTCTAGTATTAATTACCTTGACAAAGTGATTTCTTGTCTATATGCTAGTAAAAACAAGAGGAAGTATGAAGAGTAGTAGCTATACCTTTCCAATGTCTGCCTTTTCTTGGTTTACCAGACTTATATGTATTTTTACATCTTACTATTTCCTTTACATCTTGCTACTTCTCTATGCAATCTATCTCCAACAATGAACAGCTATACTGTTAGGCTGCAAAAGTCAAGTCAAATAGTGTTCAGAGGCACTCTGGTAATATTTTCAAGTCACACAGGGTTTTCACTCTTCACTGGACCTTATCTGTATTATATATGAAATAACATAAGAGAGATCTCATAGGGAGACAATTTATAGCTGGGTTTCAGTTTTTGAGCCCAATAGCAGGGATGAACCAGATCACATCTGGAGCAGAATGATATTGTTAGCAGAAGAATAATTGAGTTGTAGCCCATGTATGCCTCCTGTTTGTGCCAAACATTTCCATTTTAAAGAAGCAAGACAGTTATAAATGCACACCGTCCCAAGTGCCTGGCCTAAAGTACATGTCCTGTCTTTGCAGCCTTTCAGAGATTCCTTGGGAAAGGCGATGTGTCTCAGGAGATAGAGGAAGTCTTGGCAGAGTCTCGGGCCCAGAGGAACACCAAGCTGGTGTCGGTGCTTCAGCTGCTGCGAACGCGCGCGGTGCGATGGCAGATCCTGACCGTGGTCGTCACCATGGGCTGCTACCAGCTCTGTGGGCTGAATGCTGTAAGTGTCCTGCCTCGGGCCATGGCACCTCCTGGGGAGCCCCTTTCCCTTATAACGAGCTTTGGATTACACTATTTACCAACCTCTGTGAATTCCCTTTAGCAGTGACTCTGTGACAGCAGCGTGTGGGAAGATCCAGAGATCTGTATTGCTTGGGGGCTTGTAAAACAAAAAATGTTTGAGGAAAGCCATGTTGTGTTAACTTTGAAGGAATACGTGGAAAGGTAGAAAAGATCAGCAAAGGAAGAGGATGCAGCTTTCACTTCTGATGCTCAGATTCTCTGTTTCTGAACATGCCCCATGCTTATTCAGAGTTTTTGCAGTAGACATTTCAGCTTGGATTCATTCAGTTCAGTACTTACAGAAGTACTTCCTATAAGGGAAGTACTTCAAAACTTCCTATAAGGGATTTTAAAAGGTTGCACTGCATATTTGATTTTTTTTGTTGCTTCAATATTCCTGTCTTGGAAAGTGAAGCAAAAGAGGGAAAAGACATAAAACAGTGAATCCTATTGGCCATTAATATGTCTGAGGCTAATGGATATCAGAAGTCTCCTTCAGCACCTATCTGAGCCCGTATGAGAAGGTCATAGGACAGTTAAGGCCAGAAGATCCCTCCACCTGGTCCAAGCCCTTAGTTAGAGCAGGAATGACTTCAGGGTTGTCTCAGGCCACTGAGGGCCTTGTGCAGATGTGTTTGAAACATATTCAAGGGTCAAGAATCATAACCCTCCTGGGCAACCTCTGCCAGGTGTTTACACCACTTACACTGTAGAAAGTGTGTTCGTTTCATCCAGCCAGAACTATCCTTGCTGCAGCTTGTGGCATCTGGCTTAGATGCTTTATGCTGCACAAAACAAATTTTCTCATGAAGCACCTCAAAGGGAAGGGGTTTTTTGCCATAGTTCAAAGGCATTACTTGCTTATATATATAAGCAATATTCTTGCTCATGCAAGGAACTCTCACTGTGCTCTGCATCACACTCCAGCTAGATTTTCCCCCCAAGGCTAATAAATCTATGTGCTTTTGTATCTGTGAATATTAGCTCAGGCTTATCTCAGGTATCTCTATAGCTTTAAGACTCCAAATATAAGTAATTTGTCTAAGACTATTTAAAAGATTAATGCAATTGGAACTCTTGTATCTGAAAGCTTTTTGCAAAATACTAGCAGGGAATTAAAAGAGTTTTTTCATCCTGTGGGGTAAACTACAATAATGTTTGCATAGGTGGAGTTTTCTTCTAATGGTAGGATTTCAGTGCTAATGGCAGGTTATTTTATTCCTCATTATGGATAGATTTTTGAGGAAAAAAGCCCCAGAATTATCTTGTCATCCAGTCTTTTTAGATTTATCAACACATAATGGAGAAAAAATGACACTTACAGTAGTAAACAGACTGTTCAATGGAGCACATTGCCTATAAGAAAAGATCACAGGGGAAATGAATTTTCAGGGGAAATGAAGGAGTTTTGTGATTTTGAGCATACTTACTAGTTGATGGAAATTGTCCAGTACTCTGTGGCAGAACGAAATCACACTCTCATGACTTCAGTGGGGATGTGGGTAGATAGTCAGGCATCTCCAGTCCAAAATGGATGCCAGAGTTACTCAAGAGTGTCATTGGATGGCCACTTTCTGAAAATATGTCTCAGAAAAACTTTCTTTGTCAGGGAACCTGTGTGCTGAGTTGGCTATTTCAAGCCTTCCTTATTATTATTACTCTGTTTCTCCTCTCATGCAATGTCATTATTCACACAAAAATTTTGTTCTGAAATGGATTATTTAAAGAGTTGTTAGTAACAGTTAATAGTAAAACCAAGAAAATTGAGAGGTCAAGAGAAACAGCTGGACCACTTGGCTTTCCTGGCTGATGCTGCTCGAGTCATCCAAAGCTCGAAGATGAGAGGACAGGTCCAGGTGTGACAGATACTGGTGAACCCGGGTCTTGGTTTGCCTGAGTGCCTCTGAACCAACCTGCTGGGTGTGAGCCAGCACCAGCCGGGTTTTGCTGGCAGGGAAGGCTCCTTATAACTCATTTGCTTTGTCTGTAGTGCCCTGTTAGTCAGTCTGGTCTTTTCCACAACTACCATCTGGACAGAGCATATGGGAAAGTTGGGATTCCTTCGGGCGACAATCTCAGGTTGTTCTCCAGGGAAATTGCCAGCTGGCAGATTTGTGTAATCACCCTGCTGGTACCTGAGAACACTTGCTTCTTTTTAAGGATTTTACTTAAGATCAAAATTTGTTTTACTTAAAACTGCACATTTGTTTATTTCAACATGGAACAGAAATCATGGTGAAGCTCCAGTCATGTTAATGTTTTCAATTAGAACAAAATACCAGACAGCCTGACCTAAATTTACATAAATTATTTCCTATTCTTCTCTTCTACTCTGTTAACATTTACCTGATACATATGAACCATAATAAACTTATTTATCCTCCACCATTTTATCTCAGTTCTAAATAAGTTACAAAACTAGGGTGAAGTTTCACTGGTGAATGTTATACTTTTTCATATTGAGGTATAATACACTGTATGACGTACTGCTATAAGTCACTCTTTCCCAAAGTGGGAAGTTGATGTGAATGAGACCCTGATGCTTACCAGACTTGGTATTTTAGAATGTTGCCACTCTATATTCTCTGCCTGAATATGGTTTTAATGACTAAATGTGACTGACTTCCTCTAAGTCATACAACCTGTATTTCTATCCTTTAGTGACAGCTACTTCAAGCCTCTGATTAAAACAGCATATTACTTTTCCCCAAGCAACTCTAATCTTAAAAGTATCTTTTCTTTCTGTGGATAATAGAGAGAGATTGGGCGGATGGCTTGACTGCAGCTATCCACACTCCAGTAAGGTTAAAGCAGAAATAACACCTCTCTCCTTCTGTCCAAAAAATGAGCAGCCTCTTGTTGCCTCACAACATCTCTTTCCTGTTCTCTCCTCTGTTGTTGCATCCTATTGAAGTATTCCATAAAGCTACACAAACCTGCTTTGTAAGCCGCATCAAACCTGTTTGTATCCTTCTGCTCAAGCTTAAAGTGAGTTTCTTTGATTTACTTCTAAAGTGATTAAGCTAAATTGAGTTGAAGCTGTTTGCAATTCTGCCTGGGCCTGCAAGTGGAACTACAGAAGCATTGTGCCTAATCCACCTGGAATTTGCACTTTGCCTACGTCTGTTGTCCTGTTCAGCCCTTGGTGCCTTGGGAGTGCTCAGAGTTTTAACAAGTCTCACCTCAAGCAGGTTGAATGGTTGGACTGAATACCAATATATTGTATTTCAACCTTTAATGATTAATAATTCATTTTATTCTCTCTGATGCAGATCTGGTACTACACAAACAACATCTTTAGTGAGTCTGGGATCAATCGTGAAACAATCCCTTATGTTACACTAAGTACTGGTGGTGCTGAGACTCTGGCTGCTGTTTTTTCTGTAAGTATGGTTATGAAAATCCATTAGCATGCTTGATATTTTAATATTATTAGATTTTATTTTCTTATACAGCCAAAAATATAAAAAGAATAGTATGTTGATTAAGTGTAATGGTTGATAATGCAATTCAAAATATTATTTCTAATTTTAATCCTAAACCAAACTGCTTTCTTGGAATATTTTTTTAAGATGTTCTTTAATTTTAGACCCACAAAAGGAACAGAAAAAGTTGGTATGTCTTGCAGCGCTCTGTATGTGTGAAGAGAAATAAGTCAGAAACAGCAAGGGCCAAAGTATATTTAGTGATGACTCATAAATTAGTTCACCTGGTAGAACAACCTTACCTGGCAGAGGTTTACTCACATCTCAGTCTTCTCATGAGCCTGCTGGGCAGCTGTGGAGCTGTTTGCAGAGGGCTGAGGCACAGCACAGCCACAGATGTTCAATGTGGCCGGCAGGAACAGCCACCCAGGGAGGTGGAACAGTGAAGCCACCCTGCTGGAGCAAGAGAGTCCCCTGTGGTGCCAGTTCTGCTGCTCACTCAGCACAAACAGGCGTCCTTTCCTAACCCACGGGCTCCAGAGCAGGGCCTTTGCTCTGCTCTGAATGTAGAGGGAGATGTCCATAGACAAACTCATCTATATACAGGAAAGGACTAGGGAAAATGATACACTAAATGAGCAAACTAAAACTTCACGTTTTAGTAGGTGATTACATCATTAATTGCTAAAGGAAATACATTTATGTTTGTACTGCAATAGATAAGAAGCCATGGGAGAAGTCTTTGGAATGGAAAGCTGCAAACAAGCCAGCAGACCTTTCTTTGTTAGAATTTTTTCTTCATATATTCTATACCAACTCCATCTGAACAATACTGAATACAGCAGCAAGCATTTTTAAAGGTCAGAATAATGGTTTTGGAAAAAGGGTCCTTTTCAGAGTAACTGCCTGTGACCTACAAAATGTTAAACTAAATCCAGCTATCAGGTATGTTTTCTTATAGTCTAGAACATAAGGACTCTACAGGGTCACATTTAACCTTTGGATGTTCATGAATTTCCACAAATCTGTTTTCCACTGTTTTTTTTTTTTTTCATATTAAAGAGACTTTTATTTTATGATTCATTTCAATAGGTAGAAATAGAGAAATATGAAAGTGCCTACCTCTTACAATTTCTTTGTGATACTGCACACATGGTTCTTTGTTTAAGATATATGGAAAAATAATAATGATAATTCTACCACTGATTTAGGTGAAGAATACACCTCTTTTATGTGAAAACAGATGATAATTACATGGAGATGATTCCATGATATTAAAGCCATTCTATAAATAGGGTCTGTTATTTTCCAATTCCTTCTGTGCTGTCAGCTTGTGGGGTTTCTTCAGAGCACACTCCTCACACATAATGAGGTGGATGGGTGTTCCTTGGCTCCTGGTATGTGTTTTAACTTTCTGTACTCAAGAGGAGATTTTCTTAATATTTTTTTTTGTTAGTGCTACCCGCTGTGCCTCTGGAAATGCTGATGTACCAATACACCTGTTCCCTTCCAATTTCTCAGTTCAGGACACACTGCCTTTTAGCCTTAATTTTATTTCCTTAATCTTCATAAATGTTTCATTTCTGTTGTTTAAAGGAACAGCAACATGAATTTCATTTTTCAGCTGAAGATTTTGCAGCTTCTTTATTTGAGTAAGTTCCCATCAAGTTTTCATGCCTAGTGGCGAGGACAGGATTCCTCCCACTCCCAACCTCTCCCAATGTCTCCTTTTGATATTTTTTAAAAAATCTCTTTCACAGCCTTAAATGTTAAGCCAGGTGTATGCCTTTTATATTACTCAGAGATTATACAGAAGAAAGCAAGAAGAAAACTCCATTTTCCTGGTATTTTTTAATATGTCGTGTTTGCTAGCAGAAACCAGATTTTACTCCCAATAAACTTCATAATTTCAGTAAAGGTAAAACAGTTTTAGAGGTATGGTTTCTGTCCTCTTAAATGAAATAGCAGTTGGCAATGTCCACTAGAAATCATGCACCATCTGTGATCATTATATATAAATTAGGTAGTCATGAGATTGAGCCTCAGTAAGAATATTTTGGCGTTGATGACCTCCATTAAAGGGGCCCTTATGAATGCCAAAGGAAAATAGTGAAATAGAGATGTATTTCATGGAGAAACAAAGTAATATTTAGGAGATGAGATACTGAAACTTTGAAAATTTCTGAAAGTCACCCTTTAATTCATCTCTTGGGAGCAGCAGCAGCACAACAATAATAATGTTGATGTGGTCCATGAGGAAAGACAATTAATATTCCATCCTTTTCATAGCTCTGTATTGCCTCAGATCCCTTGATATGCCCACTTGTATCATTATTTGCCTACAGCTCCCATCCCCCCTCCTTTCCAGCAAAAGCCATATAAACAAGACATTGAAAGATGAAACATTCATCATAATTTTCCTTTCATTCACATAACTTGGCTGCAACTTCCACTTGCACCAACTTTTCCTAATTTACTTAATGAAATATGTATACCATTGCATCCTGATGCCCTGGCTTCTCTCAAGGGAGACAATATAAAATTTCTGTATATTTTTTGGTTAATGATAGAGAATTCTACCCATTGTACTTAACCCAGATTTGATTTAGAGGAATTGCTAGACAATTGCTTTTTAGTGGGGTGCTCATAATTTAAGTTTGTTTCTGAAGGTTTTTATCCTCTGGAACGAAATACTGAGTAGATTTACTATTCATAGACATGTTACATCAGTAAGTTATCTAACCTGATGCAATTCTTTGAAGCAGGGTGGAATATACCCTAAATAATTCTCTGTGTTTAGTAGAAGTCTGTTCTATAACTTCTAAAGTACCACAAACTTAGTTGTTCTTCTGTAAGATTGATTACTGTTGCTGTTTTCTAAGTTTTAGTAATTCAGTTTAATTTTAGTTGTTGTCTTACTCTCAGTAGGCAAAGAAAACAATTTTCCAGTGCCTTTCTTTAGCACAGCAGCAGGGTGAATGGGAGACAGAAGGAAATGTCTGAAAAGATTCCTTCCCTCCTCCACGAAGCCCAGCCTAGAATAAAAGAGAATATTATTCAAATTAAGCATCCCACATCCAATTTTGCCATCTGTGGCACCAAATTTGGTTTTCTTACAGTGTTCACAGAAAGAGTCTAGACGTGACTATATTGAGAAGACTGTGCCCCAAGTATTTCCCATAGGATGATGCATGAAGGTGTTACTAAAAGCCTGTGACAGAGACAAGCTGTGTGAAGCCTGGAATGAGTTAAAATATATTGCAGTACTAGACCACAAGAGAATGTAGGAAATCCTTTGCAGTATCACACAGAAGTCAGGGAAGCCAGCCTTCTTTAGCAAGATGATTCTAATCTGCTTTAGGATGTCATGAGAAAGGGCTCTTAGACTCATTCTTTGTTTCTTTTATTGCTAATAGATCTCAGTATAGAAGGAAATATTCCCTGCTCAGGGCATGGCACATCTTAAATAAAGGGTATTCCAGATACTTCCAGAGGTTTTCTCATCTCCAACACATTTCCTTCATGGTTTCCACAGGATGATGCAAGACATCTCCACAGAAACCCTGGGTCTGTCAGAGGAGAAAGAGATATGTCCAAGTAACAGCCAGTCTTAGCAAGTGAAAAAAATGAGCTGACAAATACCAGAATCTCAAGGCTTCCTAGGAAGTTCTGTTAGAATCTGATTTTTAGTAAGACTTTTAATGCAGTCCCATGTGACATTGTTCCCACCAACTCAGAATCAGCCTTCACATACCCACAATTTCCAGTAGGATGTAAGTAGAGAGGGCAAGAATGGGGCAAACAGGGCATTTCCCCCTATTTCTCCCCTCACCCTGCCAAGCTGTTGCCCAAGGATTGCCAGAATTTGAAGGTGATATCTTGATCTGTAGTAGCCCAGACAAAGACAGCAGTAGAAAAGAGATTGGGCAAGCATCATCTCAGTTCTTGGTGTTTGTCAAAGGCCAGAGGCATTTGGACATATTTTCTCTGCAGGATGGACTGCAGAGAGAGACTGTGCTAATACACACTGGCTTTGGCCACAACTGATCAACATTTTGGTTTTAGGTAAAGATTGTTTAGGATTTTTTTTAGGTAAAGACATTATTCCTTTGTAATTTTTTAATAAACATGGACTTTTGAATAGATGAGGACTGCATGTGTTGAAGTATCTGTGTAGTGCCTTCCAAAAGAAGAAGTTTCATCAAGAAGGTCTGCCTGACAACACCACTCCCAAGACCCAAGGTGTGCATGCTTAAAGGCTGCATTTGTGTAGTTCAAATTCTTTTGTGGGATAAATTCAGAAATTGGAAGTTTTAAAGATGTATCTTTTGCTGCTGAGGATTAAAAGCATTGAATTTGAGTAATTCTTTTATCAATCTATTCGGGATGATCTGCAACAGGGCATCCAAATACCATAATTAGAAAATAAAGCATCAGCCACAATAAGTTGTCACAGATCAAGGTTGAGATCTAGTCTGGCTTTTATAGCATAAACTTGATAGCTCAACACTTTTAACAACTGAATCATCACTAGAAGGAGTTTTGCTTCAGAAATATCTACAGTTTACTCAAGGGATAGAATAGGGATAAGGAAATGAGTGGTTTTGTGCTGCCCTAGGGCTGTTGCCAAGCACTGCTGAGGCAAAGGTGGCTGGCTAAGATAGGTCCTTGCATGGGCTATGTCCTGGCTGTGCTGGTCTTGGCAGGTATCGAGTATGGAGAGCATCTTTAGTGAGCAGAAAATTTCACTGCCAAGTGAAGCTGATTAAGGATGCCTCACTACAAAATACTTCAGACTGAGCTTAGAAATGCAGCAATCAATTCCGTGCTTTACTGAGAGTAATCTTTAGACAGATATTTGCAGAAGTTTATAAGATCCTACTGTGGCTTTAATACAGATACAGGCAAATTGATGTGAGAACCTTGCAGACAGACATTTCTTTAAGGCTTGTGCTTATGTGGTCAAAGTTGGTGCTATGCCTTTAAATTCCAGTTTAGGTACTTAAATACAATACCCCCTTTAGTGTTTTAAAATTAATAATTCTTATAGTAGACTAATGGATATACATCAAAGTATGAATAAAACCCCTCAGTTTATAATTCTCAGTCTGCAGTTCCTCTCTTTTTCCTGGGTACAAGATACTACACATTGTGTCATAGAGTGGTATAAATGAGGTTATCCATTTTAATCCTGATATTTAAAATGGAAATAACACAGTGTTAGCTTGCCATGTTAAGTCTGAGTCCAGTCACAGAGTCTTACTCAGACCTTTATCCAAAATATATGAGAAAGAAAGTGTGGCTATTCTTGACATTAACTTATAGAGCAAACTTCTTCACACAGCTGAGACATGAAGAAAAGCTGACAGGGTTTGCTTAGTATAATATAAGGCCAGGATATAAGTAGGGAATAGTATGCAACCTCCTATTTGGACTGCAGGACTTGCTTGCACATTCATTTTATCCGAGGAAGCTTGTCTGATCTATTTTAATGCACTCTGCTTTCATTATGTCAGCCCTGGTATCTGCAGCTGACTCAAGTGAAAAGGTTGACATTTGCTTCTTTAACTTTATTCACAAGTGTTTCCTGACAGACAGAAGTAAGTTGTGTGAGCTGTTAATGTAGTTTGTATATCAGTTGCCTTTTTATCACATAACATTTGTGTTGTGAGAATTTTGGATGCAATATTTTTTACACATTTTCAATCATTTCATCTGTGCTAACGATCATGGCTGGGTATAGGTTTCTACAAATACATGTTTGTGATCACACAGAAACAAGTATCAACCTACACAGCCTGGCACATAACTCAGGTGTTATCACAGAAAACAGTTCTAATGCTCTTCTGTTGTCTGTACTCGAGCATGCACTCGATTTCTTGTTATTCCATTTACTCTTCTGTACAGCATATTTTGATTTGCTATAGATCTTCAATAGGTAACAGTTACCAGTACATAGCAGTGGAGCATTCAGAACTATAAATACTTGGAAAATGGTGAATCATCTTCCACTTCTTATGAGTCATAAGTATCTTAGCGGGTTCTGCAAGTGAACAAGTTCTGGATTTGTATAATCATAACTAAAAAATTAAGTTGTTGTTGTCTGTTTACACCCTCAAAACCAGCATTTCTTTCACCAGGAAAACTTGCTGTTATGGAAGACCGAATCCAAACTGTCCTTCCTTATTGGAATTTGTTTTGCTTTGAGTTTTACAATTGAAAACTATATATCACATTTTTTCCATGTTTTGTATGAGAGGCATCTATGAACTTTTTCCCTCTAAGAGAAGCATCATCCCTGGCCCTGTTTTAATACAAAACCTCTCAGCTGTGTAACACCAAGATGTCTTGATCATGACCATCAATCCAGCATTGAAAAAAATAACAGAAATTGCACGGCATGTCAAATTACATGCACAACATTTATTGCTGAACATATAATCCACTCCAAATTACATGTGAAACATCTGTTGCAGAAGTTTCTTGCAGAAATTGCAGAAGATGGGTCTTACAGACCTATCAAATATTTTTTTAGCCCTCCAAGCCATTGAAGTTGTCTCTTGGTTCGGTGTCTGTGTGGTCATGTGTGTTTGCAAGATGGATTTATTAATCATAATGGGAAATAGCTGCCATATTGTAGAGGTTTTGACAGTGAAGCAGTTGCAGTTTTGAAACATTTGTACCTCATAAGATCTTCTTAATATCAGTGAAGGTCTTTTTAAAATTCCAAAATTCTATTATGGAAGCCGTGGAAATTGTCCAAATAAATATATTTCACCATTTAAAGAAATAAAGAATGAAAAATCTTGCCACAGAGCTGTTTTCAGTGACCTGCAGCATCACAGAGCATATCTCTGGTGAGGAAGTTCAGCTCAGGGTGCAACATCAACGTGTATTTAGGACAGACAAGCCTGCCCTAAAATCCCCTGGTGAGCTCCAGACTGAGGGAGAAGCACTTGCCTCTCAAGGCATTTCATCTGTGGGTGTCTCTGTACTTTGCTTTAACACATTTTTTCTAGATGCTGGCAGTGGAGTGATGTGTGTTGTTTCCCAGAATTAAGAGTATTACTCCAGATTTCGTTTTAGTTGTCCATTTTTTTTTTTCTCAAAGGATGTGCAGAAGATGGCATTCAGTCACCAGTCAATAATGAAATGGCAAATAGTTTTGTGATTCTGACTTCAACTTATTTGAAGTGGTACATTTTAATCTTCATAAAATCCTCTTATTTTTCTTATAAGAAAGCCAAGTGTAATTAGTAATTTTAGTAGTCACCAACATGAAAAGTACATCAGCTGTTATGACAAAATACGTATTAGCCTATTTTAATGAGTCAGACTAGCAGAGTTTCCAGTTACAGCTTTTTAAGAAATTTTCCATTGTGTTTTTCTCTAGCAGATAAGTATTCAGATTTTGTGATTTATATTCAGATGTTAAACATAAATTGAAAATGAGTGTAACTGCACCAGTATTAGTGTTAAAATCACTTCTCTGAGCAAAATTTTCTGCTGCATGGATTTTTTTGCTTGGATTCTAATTAATTATCCAAAATGAAAACTAAATGCTTATTCTACATTTGAGAAAGAAAGAAATTTAAAATAAATTTTTGTTTAATTAAGATGTAATTTCTGCTAAAAATATTTCAATCTCAAATTTTAAATGTCTTAAGCTTAAATTCAGAGAGATGCTGAAATAAGGAAACAATCAAAATGCAAAAGCAAGAGACTATAATTCACTTAAAGGCAGTGGTATTTAAAAATTATGTATTGTAAGAACATTGTCATAGAAATTTAGTGCATATCTGTGAGCCATTCAAACAATGAACAATTTTTTCAGTGGCCCTAGATAAGGATACTGACTTGTTCTTTCAGACATGTTAAATATTCTAAATATAACTGTGAGCACAATTATGAATGTCGTAGCTTATGAACAGTGTAAAATCAATTCATGGTTGAGTTTTGATCTTCATATTTAATGAGAGAACATATTTCATGATCCAAGTTCTTCAGTGTTTCCTCAGGAAGGTGAAGTGCCACCTTTTGTTTTCCAGGGCTTGGTTATTGAGCGGCTTGGGCGCAGGCCTCTCCTCATTGGAGGCTTTGGGCTGATGATCGTCTTCTTCGCAGTGCTCACTGTCTCCCTGACCTTACAGGTAACGCCAGGGGCACTGCAGATTTTTACTCTCTCGTTTATCTCTTTTAAAGATGCTTAATACTGGTTTGTCTCGACATTCCTGCACATGCCAATCCTTTTAATCAGCTCGGCATGAGGAGGGAAAGGTCTCTTATACTAATTTATGAAGCTGTTTGCTCCAAAGATTTTACATTGAAAAAACTATAGGGACTTTCTAACATTCTCACATTCAGACTGCTTAACTCAAAGATTCATGCATATGATGAACCATTATGAAGACAGTTTTACCCATAGCTGAATAAACAGTTTACCCATATACAGTGGGAGTATCTTTGTAATTCACTCTCTCTGAGATTTCTTTCATGCTTTATATGTCATTCCTACTTTACATTTGGAATTTTTTAGTGAAACATTTCCACATTTGATGTTTCTTTCAAGTTACTTTTCTGGTATTTGTATAGGCAATATATTATCCTTTGGAGAACATTTGGCCTTAGAAGAAAGATGGGAATCGACTCTTTAGCAGGGCTTTTTGTGATAGGACAAGGGGCAATAATTTTAAACTGAACCAGGGTCAATTTAGATTAGGTATTAGGAAGAAGTATTTTGCAATGAGGATGGTGAAGTGTTGGAACAGGTTGTCCAGTGAAATGATTGGTGCCCCATCTCTGAAAACACTCATGACTAGGTTGGACAGGCCCTGAATAAACTAATTTGGTTGAAGATGTCTCTGCTCATTGCAGGGGGATTGGAACTAGATGAGCTTTAAAGGTCTCTTTCAATCAATATCTTCCTATGATGATATGATTCTAAGTTATCAGATGTTATTAGCACTCAATTCCCCAGATATTTCATAGTATCATATTTTATTTATTAAACCAGTTTAAACTCTGGCCCTGTATATTTTTTCTTATTTAGCTTCCATCTATGTAATAGTGTGGTTTGTTAATGTTTCTGAGGACTTTGGAGAAATGAAACTGAGATTTGCAATGGCATGGGTTTGGGTGGTGTTTCATCAAAGGGTTTTCCTGCTGATTTTGATTCCTGTGTGGTGCCATTAATCTGACTTCCAAATCTTGTTTCTTTTTTGAAGGGAGTCAGTAGGTCAGGTTGACTGGCAGGTCTGTGCCACACCACTGCAGTTTTATTTTACCTGAATGTACATCACAAAAAAGCTTTACTTCACTCTCCTGCCAGGACAGCTGTAAGACAGCTGTCCTCCTGAAGAGAGATGCTATTGCATATTTTGTATGCTAAGTGAAAAATTCCCTTCCAGATCTTTTAAAGCTAAGCTGGGGGTGTGAGGACCTTCAGCTATATAATATCCCTGAAGTCTGAATGCCTTTCAGTTTTGCCTCCTTTCAAAAGGGTCTCAAACTGTAAAGTATTAGAGATTTGCTTTGGACAAAGCATCACGGTACAAATAGGCTTAATCTCAGAGAAATTTGTGAGCCATTCAAACAATGAACATTTTTTTAGTGGTCCTAGGTAAGATACCATACTGACTTGTTCTTTCAGACATGTTAAATATCTACTCCATATTTGCACCTTCTCTTTCTCAGAGACCTTGGATTTGCTTCCAGACAAGAACCCTAGATTGTGTAATTTTGATAGATCTACAACCCTTTTGGTTAATGTCCAGGACACCATGGTTTCCAGAACTAAGGAAATAACCCAGACTAGAAGAGGAAAAACATCAGAAAATGGGGGCCTTTCCTTAACACTGAAAAAATAATTACTTTCTTTAGAAAGGATATTTTTACAATGCCATTCAAGGTAGTGATAGTACACTTACGTGTATGGTAACAAACTTTTCAAAAATAGCAAAATTCTATTAAAAATATCATTCACACTTTGCTGCATTAAAACTACACCTGTTGGAGAGATAAAGAAATGGGTATCCATGTTTTTTTTCCTCATCTATTAGTATTAGAATCAAATATTCACATACATTATTAAGAAACAGTGTCCTGCAAGCTCCAGAGGAATTGCTCTTCGTATTTCAAGTTCCTGATATTTAGAGGTCTCAGTAGAGAAAAATCTACTTAGAAATAGAGGAAAGATAGCATATATGGACTTCCTTGTCTGCAAAATCAGATTATAGCTGAAAAGCCCCGGACTGTGGCTTTCCCACGCTTTGCCAAGGTTCAGATCCTGATTGTCCAACCAAATGTCAGCCATAGTCTTCAGCCAAGCCTTTCACTGGTGAGCTGTGAAGCTCTGTGGGCCTCCCTAGATGCTCTTTTTAAACCTTACTGAATGTTTTAAAAGAGGTGGATGGAGGTGCTGAAGTGTTCAGTGTTCCAGGTTGGCTTGAGCTTTACCACAAGATGTGATTTTTTAGAATTCTGACTGTGGTACTTTGCTTGCCTAGTGTTTCTCTACAGGGATTTCACAGAGACCAAAGCCTTTAAACACAAATCATCTAATTAGGTCCTACAGAAATGCTGGGATTTTGTAAAGTAACCCCAGACTAAATTCTGAAATAGATCAAGAATCATGGAAAACACTATCTGTCATCTGCAAGTTTTAAGAAATATTTGTGATATGTACAATATATCTAAAATTGATGTCTTTTATCCACCCAGAACACTGTGTATTGGCTTCCTTACCTCAGTATATTTTGTATCCTTGCAATCATTGCATCGTTCTGCATTGGACCAGGTATGTCTATACCTATTTTTTCATATTTCTTTGTACATCTGAGGACAGGTATTTTTGCACTGACATTATGCTTGCAAATCAGTTGTACAGAACTTCACTTTAGCAATAAACCAGAAAGTAAGACTTTGGTTCCCTTGAGCTTTTGGAGGTTTCTTTATGCACTATTTATTGCCTCTTTTTCTTTGTAAGGAGTTTGACATTAAACATTAATCAGCTGTTTATACGTCTTCACCACTGAAGTGGTCTAATTGATTGATTGTGGTTTATTTGTGGAAGAGTTCCTGATATTTGATGTGACTCTAATGAAATACTGCTGTAATTCCATCGATCCTCTTTTGAAAAGCTGATAAAAAAATTTAGAGAAAAATGGGGAGAAGACCAAGATAGTTCTTCACCCTTGTTTCTGGGAAAAAAGTTTGTCAATGATTTATGTGCAAAATACTGTGAAAATATTGGGAAAAAAATAGCAATCCCTTTGTCCTTCTGTAAGGACAAATCTCAGGTTCAGCTAAGTCCACTGATCTGCTGACATATGTTTCTTAGACTGAGATCAGGGGGGTGGATGTTAAAGAATTCAGTGGAATAGAACTTTTCTTGAATTTTAAATACCTTAGGAATGTCAAATGTTGACTTGAAGCTTCTTTAAAACTTCTTTAAAACTTCTGGTGTTTTATGTGGTTCAGAGGGTTTAAGTGCAGCTACTTGCAGTATCACCATTAGGGTTTTTTAAAATCTTGGTTGAATCACACTGAAGTTTTTTCTCTATTACAAATATGTTCCACCAATTTTTAGAACCTCCAAATCAATGTGTTCTTAAATGTTATATTTCCAGCATATTAAGGTTAACCCTCTGCTTTTCTTCTTCACCTTACCATTCTTCAAAATAGGTTCTAGAATTCTTCATTTAAATTCTTTACTGATGTTATTCATGATATGTGCTGCACTTCACAATCTCTTTGGACCAAAGTGTCTGCAGATACATCCAGGACAAACAGCTATTGTTAGAAATTGCTTGCTAGCTTTCTACAGAAATTCATTAAAATTAAAGCTTCTATTGTGTTTTTCACTGTGCTCAGTGCTGTTAAAGCCAAAGAACATTAACGGTGTACCAGCAACTACCTAGTTGGCCTCTCCACCTTTCCTTATGTGTTCAAACATGTCGTATCTGACAGTAGTGGGAATATCTGGGTAGCACTTAAAATTGAATTGCTTTTAATGAAAATCTTGGTAATTGACTCTTCAGCTGTTGAGAAGAAGCCATGAAGAGTCACATTCTGATATCTCTGCAAATCAATAGCAACATTTTAGCTGACTTTGATGGGGCCTGATTTATCTTCAATGAGACTTCTCTGTTCTCCTTAGAAGATCTTAATAGATCTGAATTACTTTACTGCCTTTTAGCTGGGCAACTTCCATTATTAGCAATGTTTTGAGATGATTGAATATGAAGAGAGCATACATTAGTTTTTTTTTCTGAATAGAGAAATTATTTCCAATAAGTCCACTTTGCATCCATTGCTTTTTGTACCACAAGGCACAACTCAATAATTGAGAGCAACTACTGTGTCATGTTTTGTCCCCCTTTCCTTGTATGGGAAAGATATCAATAGCCTGTGACAAGTCCATTGGAGAGTCACCGTGTCAGTGTCGGGAGACCCCTGAGAAGGGACTGGGTGAGCTGGGCTTGTCCAGCCTGAGAAGAGACAGCTTTGGGGACTAAGAGCAGTGCCACTACCTGTGAGAAGGGTGTTGCAAGGGCAGAGCCACTCCCCTGTTGGTGAGCTGCTTGAGGGGCAGAATGAAAGTGTAAAAAAAAAAGATGCATGCAGACTGTAAGGAAAAGCTTTTTGATTCTAGGCAGTCGAGCAGGCAACCAAGGATACTGAGTCCTTAATTACTACACAAAGATCAAAACTGAATAGTTGGTACTTCTCTATTTCTCCATTGCAGTGGTTGTAGGGAAGTGTCCAGAGCCCAGTAAAAACAGGGCAAGTAGATGCGACATTTTTAGAGAACCAGTGCACTTTTTTTTTCCAGCTTAGAGACTTTCTGATGTATAGCTTCTAACATTTTCATATGCTCCAGCGGATTTGTTAAATCTCTGTCTGAAACAGCAGAATTTTAGTATTCTTCGGCAAAGAAAACCACATGTCTACCACCTTTCATACATACATCCTTTGTTAGTTTTTGTGTGATACCCTCTAGGTCTTGCAGAAACAGACCAACTGATCCTCTTCCTCCTTTTCAACATTCTTGTGGTCTTGTAAACTTTTACCTTATCAACACAGTTTTTTCTGGAATGAACAGCTATTTCTTATTGCCACCATTTCTCAGTGATATTTTATGACACCCCTTTAGCAGGAAAACTTTGGTGTTGTTTTGTAGCACTCTGATGGCTTAATGAGACAACACTGAAGTTCAAGAATAACTTTCCCACCTTTCTGGTAGTAAAAGGGGTTTTCCCCATGAAAATTAAGATATATTCTTTATTATAAAGCTGAATATTTTTTACACTTCTAGCCTTTTGTAGAGGTCTTGCCATTCATTTGTAGTGCTTAAACAGGTACAATTGTCAACTAATCCCCTGTACCTTAATTCCTCCTGTAGTTACACTACAAAAACAATTTGTGATCATTCCATAGGTACAAATCTTAAGCTAGGACTAATTTAGTTTATGTTCATTGAGCTATTGGTACTTGGAAAAATTGTCCCATCTAAAGACAACAAATAACATGATGAATTGAGTTTATAAAAATACTGCTTTAACTTTCTAGATCATAAAATTGCCTTTTAAGGTACAATATTTTCTCTCTTGTTAGAACATCTAATACCTTCTTATAGCTTAGATGTTGTGTACCATTTTCTGATAGCATATGCATGAGTCCCATCTGCTGCTTTACAGTGAGGGTCATCTGTTACTATAAACTGTGGATGGTGTTCATTGGTTTCATTTTTCTGAACTCAGCTTTTCAGCTTGCAGGTATTTTTGAGGACTGAAACAGTAATGCTAGCAACAGGTATGTTCAGGCATGTGTGGGGTTTGGTACTTCATCATTTTTGTCAAAAGACAAACATCAGAAAGTTTTCACTTTCTAAAAATTAAAGGGCCCCTTATACAGTCAATGTGTGATCTGAGAGAAAATTATTTATTGTTCCATAGATTAGGGAGCCATGCTGCCCCAGACAGTTGTTTCATTGTGCCTATTTGGTTAATTTTACTCAAGTTATTTGCTGGACCTGAAATAAATATAGGATACATTTCAAAGAATTGTTTCAAAGAATAGGATACAAACAAATGGGTTATGCATCATGAGCAAACACATTGATTTGTAATGCCTTTACAGAATGGGTAAATAACGTGCAGTTTTTTTAAATTTGAATAGTGATAGACAGGTTTAGGTACGTGTGAAACATCTTCCTTCTTTAACTTTGCCTTAGTTAATATTTAGTAAAAAAGGAAAACTAAGATTTATTCCCACTTTCTCAGTTAAACCTGTGGATGCCTCTTCGTGGACTGAGCACTCATGTTCAACTGTGCCTGCAGAATCAATCTATTTAAGTAAAGATGGTCTAAAATCTGACTTAAACAGAAAAAAGAAAAGGTTCTGATTATTTTTAGCTATTTTCTTGAACTCCCCATTCACCCATTGTACCTTTACAACAGTTGCTTGTGCCAGCAAGAGATTTTTGATTTTTCAGAGAACATTGAAAAATTGTGCATTGTAGTTTTGGAAAAGCTGCTACAGATTGTTCCCTTTCACCCACCAGCCAAATATTTTCAAAAAGAACTGAACACTCAAAAACTGACACAGAATGTATTCCATTCAGTTTCCTCATTTGTCTGCAGGGATGTTGATCCTGTTTGTCAGTAAGTCTGTCGTGCATTTTCAGATGAAAGGCTTGCAGGTTTTGATTTTGAAGTTTTTCCCACTCACATAACACAATTATATGTTCATCCTCTGAACCAAATAATGGCTTTTCTGCCACCTGTCAAGTTGTATCAGATGGTGGAGCCTGTGGAGAAAAAACCTTATCAACTGATTAATTGGAGATTACAGAAACATTGCCATGAGTTCCAGACAACCTTCCTAGTGAAAATAAGTGTAACAAAGACAGTCAAGACCTTGAGAGCTTGGAAACCTGGCATAAAACATTTCCATGTATTATCTTTGGATGAAGAGGTTTCTTGGTATTTCTTCCTTAGAAGTGTATTCTGTTTAAGTGTAACACCTTTCCATCCAGTTTTGATAAGTGGAGAAGGCACTGCTGCAGAGAAGGGACAGGAAACCAGGGTGGCTGAGGTTAGGCATGGTGCCTGTCTTTAACTAAATGGAAGGATGGGAGGAGGTGGGAGGAGTGTATTGTTTTGATAAAATACGTAGTTTTGAAATAATTTTTTTACCACCTTCTTTCAGTAACTGAATAAGTATTGTTGCTTCCAATTTGCAAATCCCTGCAAATTTGCTGGCTCTGGAAACACGGTACACTGAAGCATTGGAGCTATTTTACCACTGGAAATACATAGAAATAACCCCAGACCCCAGATCTTACTTGTAGCAGTAAGATCTGTAAAAACTTTTGTGTAGCACAAGTGTGTTGCCCACCCTTTGACCACTGTAACTGGGAGGGAGATCAGCCACATGTGTGCACAGGAAAGCATTTGGTAATGCCTCTTCTTCCAAAGAGTTCCTTGGAGTCCTTTGGAAAGAAAAATTATCTTTTTATTACAACAAACAGTAACACTCATGGAAGTTCCAAAACTCTGAGGAGTTGATTGTATATCAATTGTCTGATCATGATAATTCCAGCCATTTTTGTGCCAGAAATCTGTGTTATTTTGGTGGCACTCCAAGTTGGAGATTAGTGTTGAAATCTTTTGCATTTTGCCCACTTTTAAGAATGGGACATATATGCCTGCATGACCTGCAGAGAAAAAGAGGCTTAGAAACTCAGAACAGGGTGAGGATTTAAGGATGTCTGAAAAATGCCAGTTAGCTAGGGAAAAATATAATATCTCTAAGTAACACATGGAAGACTTACACATATATTTTATCTCAGTAATTTGAAAAATTGTTTTATATGAACACTCTGTATGCACATTCTTTTACATGTTTTCTTAAAGACCTAATACATCATATTGTCATGCATTGTCTCACTGTATTGTAAGGTGAAAAATGCTCATTGTGCTGTCAGGCATCATGTCATCATTTTTGAGATGACTTAGAGCTGAATGTTGGAGCACAAAACTGCTCAGGCAGCAGTTAGCAAAGAAGGGCTGCAAAGGTGAAGAAACCATGAAGGTGAAGAAAATAGATTTATATATGAAAAGATCAAGAATAACTTCATGGTGTCTCACAGAGAAGGCTGAGAATTAAATAGTGCCTGAAATAACTGAGGATGGTATTTGAACCAGATGATCTAATATGATCCTAGATTCTTTTATCTTCAAATCTTGTGTTCTTTTTTTATCTCTAAGTGAGATGCTCAGCCCTCTGTATAAAGTCATACCTTGTTTCTACCTGTCTAAAGCCCTTGGTGTCTGCAAAGATGCACATGTGGCCAGAGGGATTTTATAGTGGGTCACTGCAACAAAATGCAGCCCCTGACTTCATTTATGTCAATAGCTGCTATTTTTAAATCAGTGGCACCAGAGAGAAGAAAGAAAGAGTTTCTTGCTAAGGCATACACAGTGGCTTCAGGCATTTTGGCTTTACTGTCTTATGCAATGTCTTAGAAGTAGTTATTCTGGCCTTGAATCCTCTAAGTATTTCTGTGGACAAGTAGCATTTCCCCACACAAGTCCTGCTGAGTTCAGTGTAGCACAGATAAGGCTGAATTTAGTGTGATCAAACAGGAGTCTGGGATTTTACTTAAATTTCCGCTTTTAAAATAAGTTTCTATCAGTATGCATAAGGATGACAAAATCAGATCAGTGGTATCTTTCCAGTCATGCTGTGGTTACAGGAAGGAGAAATCAGTCAAATTCAAACTCAGATGAATTTGGAAAAAATAGTAATTTTATGGTAGCAAGATCTTCAGTTTTCAGTTGTTACTTTTTACAGTAATTGCATTTTCAAACACAACTGAGAAATATCAAAGAACCAGGCCATTCCAGGAAAATGTTTCACTTATGCTTGTCTCTTTTTGAGAGTTTTATAATATTTGTCATGGCTTGTGGAAGGTGACTGAAGTCTTCCCTAGCACAGCTGAATACAATGAATACAACTGAATAGCATTTTAAATTGACATTGCAAGGTAAAGAAAAGAAAACTCAGAGGAAATCACTGCTGTGCCCTGAGGCATATCAGAGATACTTTGGTATTTAAAGTTTAAATCAGTCCATGCTCTTACTCTGAATGCCAGCGTGCAACTGTATTGACAGCAGAGCTGTTGTCCTAAAAGGGTCACTTTGAAAGTTACGAGGTTTCTTCATCCTGAAATGTCATGAGTTCATGAAGAAGATAAAAATCAGCTTTTTTTAGATGTGAAACAACCAAAGGTGTGATAGCACACATGTAGACACAAAAATACTGCAGTGAAAGGCAGCATCAGTATTATTGCCTGAAATAGGCATTTACAGAAGTTTTGTGTGATGTTTTAGCCTCTCCACTTAGAGTGGGATGTAAGAATTTCTAGCACACATGGGCTCCCACAGAGGCATTATGCCAGTCCACTTTGAGAAAGACTTTGAGCTTGCTTGAGTGCAAAAAAAACCCACTCTCTGTAGCAGAAAAGTGTATGCAGTAAAAAAGAAACAAATAAAGCCATGTTGTTCTATATTTAGTTAAAAAGTTGTAGGTTAGGTTAATTTTCAATTATTTTTTTTAATTCTATAAACTAGAAGCATTTTTCAGTCTTCCCAGCTGATAGGCATTTTTGACAATGTCAAGGAGCTCCTGCATTGGATATAGAGGGTATTTGTGCAGAAATAATCTTTAGTTTTCCCAGGTATTTAGGAAAAGGCTTGGTTTGTTAATAGTTGCAAGGCCTTTGTGGGCACAACAGCAAAATTAAAATCTGCTGCATAAATATCAGTTAAATACTGCAAATGTGAGTTATGGTTCTGTTCAGAAATTTGTAATAACCTGCAGACAGTACATACCAGTCCCAGCTGAAGATTTTCTGAGAGCCCTGGCCCCATTCCCTTGCTCTCAGGCGCCATCCATCCAAAGCAGGTGTCCTGGGGGTTGGTGCTTTGCCCTCCCAGCTGCAGCCTGCCCTGCCAGTGCCCTTTAACAGCTGTGGCTGTGCAGCACAGCCACGGGAGGCTCACTTTCCTTCCCTCCTCTGCTCCTCTCCAGCAATGGAAAAGCTCCTGCCTGCCCCTGGGGGCAGCAGTATTAACTACTTCTATCAAGTCAAGTAGTTGAGAATTTATCTTTTTATTACCTTTGAGTGGGCAAACTGATTTTTTTAGGCTGTTAAGAAATAAGACTAGAATTGCTTTCAAAATTCATTTAATTTTTATTGGTGTAGAGAATAATATGTCCCTTGAATATATTAAATGCAGTGTCATTCAATGTATATTTTAGGATTAATGCCTGTTTTACGTTTTGTTTGAATTCCTCTCTGTTAAAGAGCGGCATAGAGAAAATGTGCAGCTTTTAACAGTTCTGCAGCAAAAGTGATTAAAATTCTTCATAATTAGTGGCAGTTCTAAAGAAAAATGAACCCTTAGTATTTGAAAGGCAATTGTATCCGTTGAATAAAGGAATTGCTGGAGGTGACACCTGGAGTTCTCAGCAGCAGGAAAACTTATGAACTTTATCCTGCTAACAATAGATTAAAAAATTATCTTAATTGAAGCTTTCAAAATGTGAATACTTTGACACTTGACAGCACTCCTCCTACCTGAACAAGCAGCTTTTCCTGAATGATCATTAATTAGTTGCTCATGGCTCACAACCCTATCCTGAAGAAATGTACTGGTGCAAAAATGCACCCATGTGTTTTAGAGGTCCATGTAACCATGAAATAAAACATCCATTCAAAAGCTGTGTAAGTGACCTAGGTACATTATTCAGATTAATAAGCATTTGATATGGAATAGTAAAAAAAGTTTCACAGAATTCATAGGGGTTTTTTTCTGTGAGTTCGTATAAAATGGTTATACTTGCAAAGGTGCAAACTAATAAATATATAGAAGAATAGATGTGGAATTAATGAATGTAAGGCAATTAAAATATTTTATTTCCCTTATTCTCAGGTTCAATGCACAGCAAAGAAAAGTTTTCTGTTCATCTCATCTATTTCTGACTAATTTCCATGCTAAGATCTAAATACAAAAGTTTATTAACTCAATGTTGCAATGAACACTGCTCTGGAGTCCAGACAGTGTTTCTTGGTAGCCGATGCACTGTTATAGAAAGATGAATAAACTCCAGTAATAGACTTTCAGAGGAAAAAAATAGGTCAGGAGAACTACATGGACAGGGGTACTCAGTGCCAGTTTGACCAAGCCAACAGTCAAAGCAGTTGTTTCCTTTAAATCTCCAGATGTTATCTGTCCTAATGTAGAAACTTCACTTTTTTGGAAACACTGAGTTATGGCTTATGTGACCTTTTTCTGAGTTTCATCAGAAAGAAGGCTTATACTGTTCATCACAGCAAGACTGTTACTGTCTTCAGCTGGTGCTTCTAGTCAGAGATCATCTGAATCTCTCTTCCTTTTCCTTTCTGTTTGTTGGCAAGCAAGTACTGCTATTTGTTATATTTGTTTTGGTTATTGGTCACAGTAAGGATTTTTTTTGTTATTATTATCTTACATTATTATCTTATCTTTTGTTATTATCTTAGTTCTACAACTACTGCTCCTCATAACTTGTGTACCATCCTGTAGCAGCAACGAATTTCTTTAATTACCAGCTTTTGAGGCCATGTGTCCTGAAAACTTCAGCAGTTTCCAGAAATCATAAGCAGTGAAGGCATGGTCTGTTACCCATCTTAAGCAGGAGAAGGACAGGGAGAACTCTTCAGTCCCAGCTTCTCTGAAAATTTGGCCCACTTCTTTTGCTGTTGGCATCCTTCAGGATGAATGCAGCTATACAATTACATAATTGTGCCCTGCGAGCATGAATAATTTGTTTGTTAAAATATACTGACTTTACAAGATTTCTCTAGCTTGCAGGTTCACAACCAGCAGCATTTTGTGCTAATGGTCTGTCAACTTGAATTCCTAACAGGAAATCATGTCTGATGGTTTTATATTTCTTTCAGAAGATTATCATAGAAGTAATAAGCCTAGAATACATTGGGGTTGGGTTTTTTCTTCTTTTCAGTCCTCATACAGTGATGTGACTGTATGAATATTTCTCTTACCTAGGACTGAACAGGAGTCTTTAATTTGGGTATTTCCACACTACTTCCATCTGTATAGTGGATGAATATACAAGGGACACTTCTGTGCTTTTGTTATAGTAAAAACTCTTCCATCATTGTTCTCATAATTGAGATAATTGGTTTTAACAATTTAATATGAACAGAAGTGCCTAATCATCATTGTTACTGAGAATAATTATAAATTTAATTCTATTATATAGTCTCATAATCATAGCTCAGTAGAAAAAATGTTCTTCACATTCAAATAGAACAGAAAGTTGGGCTAAAATTAGATTTGCCATGTTATATGGTGGATCTGAATATATGGCGGAAATGTTGAAAATATCATTAACTGTTTACGTGGTTATAAGTTGAGTGTATTTTTTTAAATTGCATTTTATTCTTTGGTAGCTATGCAGCATTATAATTGTGAAGCAAAAAGAAATGTTGCCAAGAACCAGAGGAGAAATTTGATGTTGATGTTCAGTTTTTACAAAAAGCCAAGACCAAAAAAGCTAGAACAATAATAATAACAAAAAACCCCAAAACTTACCAAATATCCCAACAGACTGAAATAGTTACCAAAAAAAACCAAAAAACCAATGTATTTATTTTGTTCAGAATGGCCTACATACCGCTGATTTGTCTTACAATAAAAGAGGCAAAAAATTTAAATATTGCATTACATTAATGAATTAAAATAAATTCAAGATTAAATTCATTTCTCACATTTACAGCCAACAATTATACTTCAAAGGGAGTTTTTATAACTCATCTAAAGAAAAATATCTTTAAAGTACTGAACACATTTGGATTCGTCAGTTATATGATAAGTATTTTGTCAAAAAAATTTCAGAGAAAAATTATTCAGTCAGTAAAGGATTGCTCATAAAATTCTGCTTGAGTGCACTGACTTATGGAAGTAAAAATTCCAGGAAAGTACTCTAATTAATATTCAAGTGGGGGAGAATTTCACTGAAGAGGAAATTATCAGGTGGTTCACGTAAGGGTATTGCGGTTTTTTGCATGGAATATCTGCTGTAGAATTAATTACCTAAATGGACCTAGAAAGAATATTGTGTGATTTATTATGTTTTATGTAATAGCCTTGTTGTTGTGTGTCAACCATTTTAGTACAAATTACCTGATGAGAACCAAGAAATAATATTTTAACTACTGAGGTTAGAACAGAGTGAATCAATATTTTTGTTCTGCACCATTGCTTAGTTTTGTTTTATTTACCCTGATTGATATGGGTTGCCTTGTACCAACAAAGTTCAGAATACCTCCAGAAATGGCTTTCTAAATGCTGTTGGAATAGCAGGTTTTATATAGATGCTAAACCAAAAACCAATTAATCAATGCAAAGTCTTTCACACAATACTGAATTAAAAACTAGTCCTTAATAAGTATAAATACTATTTATTACAATATCAGTTTGCAAGGTATTATTTGTGTTTTAGTTTGGTCTTATCATTTGCACTTTTTGTTTGCCACAGACTGACTGCCTTAAAGGTCTTTTACTCAAGTGTTCTTTAATCTAAGAAAACATTCAAATGGTACAAATTAATATGGTTAATGAAATATACCATTTTCTATAAACAAAGTGCCTATTTTACTTAATTCTCCTGTGGAGAAGAGCTGCAGACAGCCAGAAAAGTCTGTAGCATGAAGCTGTGACTCAGTACACCCCTGTCACACCTTCTGTTCCCAGTTCTCTCAGCAGGATTAGCTGGGAGTACAGCTGTCATATCTGACTGTAATGTCATATTTGGTGAGGTATTATTCAATCAAATACAAAGTGCAAGTTAAAATCATCTAACAGGTGACAGAACACCTTTATAAAGATTGAGATATCTATTTTGCAAATTTTTTATTCTATCTGTAGACCTACAGAAATGGAAGAAACTCAGTAGCTGCATTGCATCCCTCCCTTGCAGTATCCCTGAAATATATTTTCCCATGAGTTTTGTTGCACATTTTTGGGGGTTTTGTTCATTGGTGGTTAGGTTTGTTGGTTTATTTGTTTGTTGTTTTTAAATAACTAAAGTCTGGTTAGAAACTAACAGGCTTTTGCTCTCCCATTGAAGTGCACTGGTTTTTCCAGCAGTCATCTTCCAGGAGTTTTGTCTCACTTCCACTGCTTCTCTCCCAGAGCTGCTCTCTAGAGGTACCTTGACTTGCAAATAGCAAAACCTTTGGTTGGGACAGTGCTTTATCTGCCAACCCTGTTAGGGTATATCAGTCTTCCCTACGTGCCCTTCCTTGCAGACAGAGCCGTTTTGCTTGATCATATCTGGAGCTCCACAGACTTCTTTTCCCCCCAAAACCAGAACATTGTTGCTAGGTAATTGTCTGTTTTCTCAAAACAGTTTTCTCAATAACTCCTTGTCTCAAAGCAAGGAAGTGGGAAGTCTGGGAGCTCTTGCCCTAATCAGCCTTTTGGAATTCCCAGGCTCCCCCCTGTAGAGCAGAATTTGGAGAGCTGAGACCTGCAGGAGGTCACAAAGTTTCTGTCACCTTTAGAGGGGATTTACCACTGTGACAAATCTCCCTGATTTGTATTAGGCATTTATTCTTGTAAGAGTCTCATTTCATAAATCATATGCACAGCCATAACATAAATTCCCAGTTAGGTACTGGATAAAAACAGAATGAGGAGTTCAGCATTTTCCTTCCTTTGTCATGTTTTCTGTATTCAGGCTTTTGCACTGACTCATGTAACTTCTACTAAGCAATATTTATTCATAATTGCTCACTGAAAAAAGAGTAAATATGAGCACCTAATTTTTCCTGAGAAAACATTTGTATAAATTTAAATATATATTTGAAAATCTAGAGCATGGATACAAGAATATTTTTTCTGTTCTAACATTCAAATTTCATGCATAAAAGAGTACTGGATTGAGAGTCTGGAATTTCACTAGCACATGACATTGATTCTGTGTGTAACTGGACTAATTACAGAGATAAATTGATAAAGAACACAGAAACAGGAGTATTTATGCATGTCTAATTGTTCCATGTGGGTTTAATCTTGTTTTATAAAACACCTTATTTTTATACAAGTCCTGCGGTAAGACATTTGTAGTTTCCAATAGATGTAGAATCCCACAGGTATAACAATCTTTCTTTACTAGCACTGCAGTATGTTAAGAATTTTTTTATTATGTTCACGGCAATGCTAAAAGAACAAAGTATTAGAAATTAATCACTGTAATTATGTGGTCAATGCGTTACCTATTTAAATTCATGTTTGGAAGCTACTTTGCTGAGAAACTCCTACGGGAAATCCTAATATACCCTTTTTTGTTTTATGATCTGAGCTAAAATAAAGCTGCTTCACTGAAAATTATATGGAAAGCTTTCCAGGGGAAAAGACAATGCCAGGTTCATCCTCCATGAGAAAGATCAGGTAGCGTTTTTGTGAATTGTTTCGCCCACATACAAATACGTGTTAAAGCTGCAAAACTCATGACAGAGTGCTTAAAGGCTTTCCTAAAATTACAGTTGTTTGGTTGTATTGCTTTTGACCGTGGTTTCCAAGCTTCCATGTTTGAGCACAGGCTACTACAGACCCATCTGGCCTAGGGATTATGTAGGGTACCTTGCAGAGATTGACTCTTGAGTGAGATGTCACAGTATTGTGATCTCTGCTCAGATCCAGCTTGGGCAGTCAAAGCACAATACAGCTTCCTTCAGCCCCAGGCACTCAGACTTGTATCTCAAAGAACAGTGAGGTCCAGGAGAAAGGCACTCCTTGAGCACATCCCTGGCATCTTGAAATGACTGCGGATGGAATGCTGGGGCTGTAAGTTCAGCTCATCTCAGGTGCCATCACTCACTGTGAGTTTAAGGCTTTACAGTTCTCCTTCAGCTCTCCCAAATTTCTTTTTCCCTTCACTCAGCTGCAGAGTGTGTTTTTCACAGTGGTGGGACCCTTGGGAAGCATTCACAAGCCCTCCTCTTCATCTTCATGAGGTCAAGTCTGTGCTCTTCCAGGCACACAGCAATAGACAGCAGTGACCTGGCTTTATTCCATTTCTTGTGTTCCCAGACTTAACCTGACTTTCACATAACTCATGTACCACTTTTCAGGCTCCTTGGTTCCTCCTAGCAATTCTTTATAGACATCCCCCTACAGAAGCTGACTTTCTGTTTTGTGATGCTGTGGCTACACTTCTCTAGACCATGAGAAAGATGAAGGGTCTGACTGTGCCACCCTTCCCATTCCTCCACAGAATTTTTGAAAGTTAGTGATAGTTGATATGTTCTTAGAAGTTAAATTGGAATTTCAAGGAACCTGTTTCCGAGATAGTGCCCATGCATTTTTATTTCCATTACACTTATGCTTTCTGATAGTTTTCTGTCCTTTCGTACTTTTTTTTTTTTTTTTTTTGCCTCTGGCTTTTTTCTCTCTTGTATAATGTGTATTTTTCCAAATGCTGTTTTTCCAAATGCTGCTTCCAATGGCATATTTTATTATACTGACAAGAACAGCAACACCTCTGTAGATTGTCCTACAGCAAAGGCATGACAGAATAAATGATTATAAATAAGTCATCTTACACAATTTCTGTGTTTCCAGTCTTTCAGTTCCTCTCTCCGAGGGGCAAGTGTCCTGGCAAGCTGCTGCCTCATATGGTATTTAAGACCCAAACCAGATACTGACAGAACAGATGTGATTGCTGACAAAACAGATGTGATTTGAATCCAAATCCCAAGGGTGTGATAGAATGGCCACTGGAAGCCATCAAGCACTGATAGACCCCATGTTGCTGGAATTTTGTTTAGTTTTGGGGGTTCAGATACTTATTCTACGTGTTCAAACTTCTGCTGGAAGGGATTACTTTTTTTTAGCCACAGAATTCTGATACTACATATGTCTTGTAGAAAGATACAAAGCAGTAGTTTGGATGGCTTAAACTCTCCATATCTCAGTTTCCTATGTATAAAAAGAGGAGTAAAAAAATTTATTTATTCTCTGTTTTTTGGTGTAATTTATACTGACACTCTTTGGCACAGAAAGTTCAGTTGAAGGCTTTGCTACCACTTCAGATATATTCTCACAAAAAGCCACACAAGCTCACGATGGAGAGCAGCTCTTTGCTGCATCACATTGCCTTTATTTATGCACATATTCATGGCCTCTGCATCTGGAAGGATGTCTGACAACACGTGTCATCTGCATGTCGTGTTCTGTGTTTGCAAGTCCCTATCTCACACTGCTCACAGGAGCTTTTGGTGCATGTGTTTAAGCTCAGGCCCCCCCAGCACACAGGGCTACATAAGGATGCAGCCCCATAGTGCACTTAGAGATGAATTCCCAAATGTCCAAGGGTAAAGGCAGTGCAAAAGGTTAGCACATAGACCGAGGGAAGATGTGCAAGGAGAAAAGCCAGGGGATGGATAAGTCTGTAGTGGTGTTTTCTTATTAATTTATAAATCTTTTGGAGGTCAGTATTGCTATAGAGGTTTTTGAAAGTAAATATATCTATAAATATGGTTTTGTTTGTTTATAGTATCTTATTAAAATGCTTAAAACTGAGGAAGGACTTGCATAGTCTTACACAGTGTATATAGGTCTTGCCTACAAGAGCTGAATGGTGAGACAGGTAATACCACCACACTTGAGGACCTAGAGGCAGAAACTGGTAAGAGCAGAATGTTACTAGTTGTACAGTTCTTCAAACTGTAATAATAATTATTTCAAAACTGAAATGATTCTGCAAGTAGATATATGTCTAATGTGTAATATTAACTGAATTATGTAGCTGATCAACAAGTAAAATCCAGGTTTTATTCTCTAAAAATAGAAATACTTCTACGGAAATATCGGATGGGAATGAAGGAAGCCAAAGATCATAAATTGAGACTTTCAGCTACTAGACAGCTACTCCCTGGGGGTTACTGCTATATGCCAGTGCTGTACAAAATAGCCCACTGCCTAAGTGGAAGGAAACAAATGTCACAAATGTGGTATTCAACTGCAATTGTTATTATGGAGGTCAGAGTCCTTGGCTGATGGGAGAAATAGACCTCGCCAGAAGTGCCAGCAGTGTCTGATAAGGGAATGTATTAAATAAGCATCAATGACTAGTGTACTCATAGGGAAGCAAAAGTTTGGTCTTTTTTATTGCTTAAAAAAAGTGGGTAATAATTATAAAAAAATAGGAGTTAGTCTCTTTGGAGCCATCTTTCCAACTGCTAAGATCTAAAAGTATTTTGGAGTATGTCTGAATTTTCAGAATTTCAAGCATTGTAGTAGAAACAATCATTCTTATTTTGAATAAACAGTTTATCACATGATGCTCTGGAAGCTGTTGTGTGGATTCTCTGCTCTGTTACCTGCTTGTCATCCCTGAAAAGAATGTCAACCCGGAGATGTGATGGCATGAAAGAAAGAAGGGCCACTTCTCTGAAATATGATTTGCACAGATGTGTTTCAGAAGGCCCTGCAGAGCAGTGCTACTCATGGAGGTGTGCGTCACGAGGCTTGTTCATCTCTGCTGATGGGACTTTACTAAAACCACTCTTGTTGGACCCTGTTTCAGGTGGGATTCCCTTTGTCCTCACTGGAGAGCTTTTCCAGCAGTCACAGAGGCCAGCTGCATTCATGATAGCTGGGACAGTCAACTGGCTCTGCAACTTCGCAGTGGGACTGCTCTTCCCCTTCATCCAGGTACTCAGCAGCCCTGCTGACTGACACGCTGTGACATCACTGCTGCTGGCAATTCCCTTGAGCTTTTGTGAACATGACCTGATCCAGGGGGCAGCCCCAGCTCATCCAGCAAATGGATGCTTCTGTGTGGTTTAATAGGTTTTTCTTCCAGAAGATGAGGAGTGACTGTTTTGGTAGCATTAGACCCTCTGCTCCAGCCCAGCTGGTTCTGCCACCTGCCTCCATGGCAGCTGGGCAGGGACAGAGAACAAGATCATGAATCCAGGAACATTTACTCAGAATACTTTCATTTAGGTAAATTTTTGGGTTTGAGTGTTTTGTTTTTGTTTTGTTTTTTTTTTTTTTTTTTTTTTTTTTGGGGGGGGGGGGTATTTTTTTGTTCTGTTTTTTGGGGTTTTTTAAAATTATCCGGACACATTTCTTCAAAACTGCAGTTTCTGCCTCCTGCACAAAACTGGGGATAACCCCGAGTTCTGCTTAGCTGTCAGATTTGAATTAATGGAACTCATGACAATCCCTACTTGTTCTGCTAATGTTACCTGACAGATCATCTGGTGAAAATGCTTAAAAAGACCCTCAATAAATTCAGATTAAAAGGCAAACTGCATTTTATAATTTCCCACACACATATTAAAGCTTTTTGAGTGATTCAGTATGCATCCATATGAAGTTTGCTGTAGCCTTGGGGAATTTATCATTAGGTATCATAAAAATATCCAGCTGTGTGATTAGAAAATTATCCAGTTTAGTTTTAATGAGGATAAATTTTATTTCCAGCTTGAAGGTTTTTTTGGGAGGATTTTTTTCTTCTTTTAAAGAAAAGAGAAATAAAAAGAGAAAAAGCTTAGAGTTTGTACCTAAAGATGAAAGCAGTGTTACTCAGACTTTGATTTTTAAAGCTTTTTCACAAGATCAAACTAGAACATCTCCTCTTTCCCAAGCTTTAACTTTTTTCCTATTTCAGTCAACCTTATTCTCAAAATTCAGTTTATGAGTCACCACTTTCCTCACATAGAGGCAATATCTTCTTAGCTCATTCTATAAACCTTAACCAGGAAAAAAATCTTTAAGGTACCTTCACAGGATGAATGCATAATCCTGCCTGTTTATTTGAATACTAACCTGATTGCTTGAGAAACAGCAGCCACTTTTTTTGATCCTTGGTATGCTTCTACAAAATTATTCCAAACATTTGGGAAACAAATCTGTTAAGTTTAGGGTTACTAAAAAAATCAACCAGTAGTTAGTTTTCCAAATGTCACCAATTAACTAATTTGAATGACTAGATTTTTGCCCTTCAACCATCTGTAGATAAATGTAATCAAAGAGTGGCTTGAGTCATACATTAAAATATATGGATGAGATTGAAAATCTAGTATACAAATAAATTTTTGACAAAATTTAAAAAGAAATTGGATGTGGCTTCTCTTCCTGGCCTCATCACTACCTATTTGAGGTGCTGAAATGTGAACAGGGTCACAGTAAATCAGAAATTAGAATGTATATATGTGGAAATGGGTGCAATGAGCTGAAGCAGGCACAGGGAAAAACAAACCAGCAGAAAAGTATAATCTAAAAGGCCAAAAACTTCTGGTGCAGTAGGATAGGCTTCTTGCGTTAAAGAAATACTCTTCATTCGTTTGCAGGCATAGACTTCAGCAATCCAGTGGTGTAGCAGAACCTTAGATTCCATGTCATCTAGAAAAAGTTTCTGTTTACTTTTTGTAATGTGTTGTGTAAATACAAAGAATTACTAAACATCAATAATTACCAAATAATTTCCCAACATGCTATTCTCACTACATGTTAATGCATTTTTATTTCATATTTCAGGTTGTGCTATTAGATTGTTATGAGGCACTTAAAGACTCCATGGTAAATTAGTGATACACTGTAGAAAACCATGGAAGATTTCTCCAGAAGTTTTCTGTCCTAATAATTTCTCTTTCTAGAAAACTGTGCAGAGTCTTTTGTTGATGTCGAAGTCACATTGTATATGCACTACATATTCAAGAAATATTTAAATTGCTATGTATTTTATATTTTTAATTTTCAAGAACAGCTCATCTTCAGACTTTCCTCCTAATACAAAAGTTTCCAATAACTGGGGAATGCAGAGGAATCTCCCATTGTGATTAGGGAGCTGCTATATGGAAAACTGATTTGACTCTTAACTGGGGTTTATATAAATAATCTGCTTGGATCTGTGATCCAGGAGGAGCTCAGTATCATATGGGATAAGGGTGCTAAAAGCATGGAAGCCTTAGTTCAGATTGCCCATCCTCCTTTCAGAAACTAATTTATTTGTGCCTGTGAAGTAGTACTTCTGAGTCATTACACTGGTTTCTGGAGGCTCTCTTTTACTTCTACTTTATTTCTTCCTTGGTTTTACACCAGGGATTTTCATTCTCAAGATTCATTTACTCAGCAAGATTGTCTTTTGCTTGTCCTTATTATTTCCTTACGGTGTGATAGCATCCCTTGACTTTTTCTATTGCTCAGCACAAGGATTTCAATAACAGGTGTGCGCAGAAAGTTATGCATAGTCTCCCTGAGCCAAGGTGTTTCAAAGTTGTTCAAATACGTTGGATGTTTCATGTAATGACAGTGTCCCTGTGTCAGGGGAAATAGTTAAAGTTCCCCTCAAAGATAAGAAAATGAAATGTAGGTTATCAGAGGGTTAGACGTGCTTGTCTTAATTGGAAGCATCCCACTTCAGAGATACAATATAAGGATCTGCTACATTTTTATGAAGAGATAGTGTGTGTGTGTGTGTGTGTGAAGGTCGTGGTTGAAATTGCAGTTCATGTCTAAAAATGTCTCTATTTTTTACTTAGGAATTATATTTCATGAGTGTACTTCAGTCCTTCTTCATTGTCCTACACTTTCAGCAGAACCTTAAATTATGTCTGGAACAGAAGGACAAAGGGGAAAGGACACAAGCTCTTATCCATTTGTTTCACTGCATTATATCAATTTGAAACAAAGTGAAGTCAAATGTCTACATGAATAACAGTTTTTCTGCTGATCAATTTTGTAAGACATTGAACCATTATAGCTTGACCTCAGCACCTCAAAAGCCAATTTGACCCACATCTCATGACACTAATCTTCATGGCAACTTCCAAATGCAAGGAGTATTTGCTGGGAAGAGCCAAAAGTTTTGTTTAAAAAATATTAATGTGTTATGTTTGTTAAATTAATTCAGATTTTTTTCATTTGCTCATTTATTTTGCTGTACCTGCCCTAGAATATATGTTTTCCTGTTTCCAGTATCACAGCCCTGCTTAGAATTTAACTTTTGCTACAGGGTGTGTTAAGTCAGTAAGCGACCATTGTTAAATATCACATAATGGTCCTCTCAACTACTTTTATATTCCTCCAGAACATGGTGTTCACAGCATGCAAGCTATTAGCAGGAAAACTGTTCTCAGCTAGATTGCTTCAAAAGTAGCAAATTGTGTGGTTTTTTTAATTAAAACCAGAATTCTGGTCATTTCAATCCTAGGTTTTTTATTTCAGTTTACTTTTCAGCTTTGAAAAAAGAGCTCTTTTTCTCATTCATTTTGGGCACTCAAAGTCAGTTCATGATGCTAAAAATTAAGTATTTTTTACTATTGTATTGAAAAGGAGATGGGGGAAATGCCTGTACATTCTCTCTAATGTGCATAGCAGCCCCTCACAAGCTGGGGATAGGTTTGTTCATCCCTTTGCTTAAGAAAATGTGGCGAAGCTGCACCTGCTTATTCACACATGTTGCTTATGCAGCTCTATTTCATCCTCAAAGTCAGCCCTGATTGCTTGCCATGGCTGGGATCTGATGTGGGGGAATTGCCTGAGTACTTTAACTTCAATTCTTTTTTGTGGTAATTGCATGTGTGTCTTAGGTAAATAATTTCTTGGTTTTCTTTTTTTTTTTCCCACAAATACAAAGCCTTGATCATCTGCAGAAAAGACAAAAATGAGTAATTCAGGATTCAGCTGGCCAGAATTTGCAGAAATGCTGTTTTTCAAATGGCCTCCTTAGAAAGCTGGTATTAAAAATAGAAGGTGATGCATTTTAAAGTTTATGCTTAACTATTAACTATCCTGTATAGAAATAGCCCTAACCAGCATTGAAAAATCCAATGCAAATCCTGCTTTGGAGAGGTTTTATTAGTCTGCTGACCTAGTAGGTGCTTCCCTCAGGAGATTGCATCTATAAATGTGTCTGCTGTTCTTCTGCCCTCCCATGGACCTGACAGGGCAGTGACCCTCAGTAACCCCAGAAAGCCTGGTCCTTCAAGGATCCTCAGCGTGCATCTGCCCTTGATATGGAATGGATATCTACCAGGAGACAGCACTGCTGCTATTTGGGGATCCACCTGAAGCTCTGCTCACCTTTGAACCTTGGGTGTTCCTGCAGGAGGTTTTGCTTAAGGAAATGCTGAGGGAAAACAGCTGCAAGGCACAGGCTGTTGTAGAGCTTTGTCCTGGCCTCCTTCTGACCTTTGGGTTTGTAATCCTGCAGGTGAAAGCCTGGCTTCAGGTATTGCTGAGGAAACGTTCCCAGCTCTGGCAAGGCTGCCTGGGGGTGTGGGAGGAGGAGCAGCTTTGTTCTGAAAGGTGCACTGTGTTCTGAGCCTGAGCAGGTCGTGCAGGCAGGGTGGAGAGAGCAGCATGGGTGGAGGTGTGAAAAGAGCAGCATGGGTGGAGGTGTCAGTGGGACATGGATGGGGCTGCCCTGGAGCTTCCTGCCTGCCCAGGGCTGTTGCTGCTGCTCCTGCTTGGAGCAGGGGGTGAGGCAGGAACCTGTCCTCACGTGAGGAAATGCAGAGCTACAGAAACCACACACTTGCCTTGAATTTTTTCTCTATTTGCTTAGAATTTCCATTCAGAATTGATTTGCTTTTACTTCTTCCTCTGACATTCCCTTCCTCTTTTAGCTGCCCCTTCCAACTGTTCAGAGGGGGTATGTTTTGCTAAATTGAATACTTGTATGCACCAGAAGAGTCAAGCTTCTCTTCTGATGGATACGAGTATTCAAATTTTTAACCAGAGAGGCTTCTACTCCATTTAGCAGGTGAAATACTGTCACAAAGCATAGAAAAAGGATTTACCTTTTCAATTTTATTATATATATTGTCATTATTCTTGTATCATTGGCAGTGCACATGTCAGTGAAGAATCTTGAGGCCATCCATGTCTGTAGGCTCAAATACCCAGAGCTGCAGAGAATCCGTGCTTTGTCACCAAAGACTTTAACTGAAGTTCTTCCTCAACTTTTTACTCCCAGCGCAGGATAAGCAATATTCTGTGGTTTTACTTCCACAGCAGCAGCAGCAGGCTCACCTCTAGCACCTTGGAAGGGGTAAAACAACAGAGAAACTACAGGTTAGTTAGGAGACTGTGGTGATGGTGATTACAAATAGTGAGGTACACAGGTTTCATGGACATAACATAAACAATATTCAATATAAATAAATTCAATACAAATAAAAGAAAGTACACATGTCATGGAACAAATATCCTGTTTCCTTGCAGATCTGTCTATTAGTACCTTTTCTGTAGTATCCATTGTTCAATATCTCAGCATTTACTGCACTTCACCACATTATTTCACATTCTAAGTTCCCTGATGGGCACATCAGACATGTTTGGGCCAATCTATTGCATGTTCCATCCCTCAGATCTTTCCTCCAGCACCAGGCAGTTCAAAATACATCAGAAACAGACAAAAATTAATTAAACATCTAGGCTGAACTGTATCCCACCTATGTCCCACTAAAGGTTTTTACTGAGTTGGGATTTGTGATTTAACACTTTCCTCCCCCTTTACCCTGTATTTCTGTCTTACAATCTTTATCAGTCTGCAGGGCATATAGAGGGTTTCATGTTTATAATGAGTAATTTAATTAGTATGTGATATTCTGTGTCAAATGCAGGTTTGGGTGATATAAATTGAACTCTGGATGACTTATCAAAGGTTTATGAATGAGTGGTTTCCTTTGCGGTGAGGGTAAATAATAACCAGCTTTAAGAAAATATTATAACTGAAGAATGGCTGGTGATGAAAGGACTTTTTATGGTCACCCTGCAGTGTTCCTCCTGTCTGGGAATTATGGGCCTGTTGGACAAATCCTGTAGGATGCAATAAACCCTACAAAACCCACTTGTAGGATTTATAACAAAATTTAATTTTTAACTTATTCTCTGTAAAACTTCAGTTGGAGGTCCTTGAGGGCTGCTTCCTCGAGGATTGCAGAAATTAAGAAGAGTATGATTATTACAAATAAATATAAATACATTAGGTAAAATAATTGCAAATAAAACATGCACTCATGAGTGTTTAGTTCAATTAGAAGATCTTTACTTAGATATGAATCAAAGATAATAAGCACTAATTTATTTAGCTCATGGACAGCAAAGAAATCAAGAGGAATTAGAAAGGGGGCACAAAGTTGTGGCTGCACCACCAAAAAACATTTATTTTAATTTATTGCAATTGATTGCCATGTTTATTTATATGGGGTATTAAAGACTCACTTTCATCGTGGAGAATATTAAATTCAGTGAAATTTTAAAAAGTGAGAAACATGATTCTGGGTAGAAATTCTGCCATTCAGCTGAAGAGCAATTACAAATGCAGAAGATCCAGATGTAAAATTTCAATTCTTAGCATGACAGGATGATTTATGAGGCACTGCAAAATTTTTTTCACCTGTCTACTATATCCTTTTGCTTCTGCCTCTGTATAAGCTATTTGTTCTATTAAGTTCTATCTGTTACATGCCAGAATATTTCCCCCCCTCCACGTTATCCATGCTGTTTGGCTTCTGATTGTCAGCTTGCTGAGGACTTCATGCTTCTAGGATTTAATGAAAAAGTATTGGTGATCTCTAGAGTCCATAAACAATATCAGAGAATGCACTTGCTGGCTTTTCCTGTTTCAGGCAGGATAGGAAGCACTGAACTAGGTAATGAATTATCCACAGAAACAAAGAACATTGTGACTAGGCAGGCTGGAAATCAGCCATGGTATTAAAAAGCAGCTGCAGGAAAGGGTTTGTTCCATTTTTTCTTTCTTGTTCCACGCAGGAATTAATGTTCTTCTTGCACACCACGCATGATGCATAATGAGCAAGTGAAACATAAAAATAGTGCCAAGAATTGCATACACCTTGAGCACCCAAAGCAGGGAGTTAAACCAGCCTGCAGTGTAGGACTGCTGTGACTAACAAGGCATGATGAGAGGCTGTTACAAAAATGTGTAAAATGAAGGTTACTGGCTCTGTCTTACTTGTTTCAGTTACATACCTTTAATGGCATCCATAAATATGTGTGTTGAGGAAGACAGGTCTGTTTCTTCTGTCCTGAGTGGCTTTCCCTGGGGTGACCTCAGCCTTGCAGCACCTGAGGTGATGTGTGAGGAGTTTGGCTCTCCTTGGGTTTGCTGTTCATGACCTCAGACAAGGCATCACAGAAATGTCACCTTATTTTTGGAGTTGGAGATACTCCTTCTGGCTTAATTCAGCCTTGTTAATAAAAGAAATTAGAAAGATATGGGTACACAAGGTGTTTGAGAGTGTAAATTAATAGAGGAGGAAGGGAGGTTTCCGCAAATGTTGCAAGTGGCTTCTGTGGAGCCATAGTATCAAACCTGTTCCAAGTTCAACAAAGCTCAGATGGCAATATGGTATTTATCAAATGTTTTTCACAACTGTACTGCTGAAAGGTAACTGGTAGCTTCTAAATGATCCAATAATCACCAGGAAAGAAATAGTTATGTTTCAGTGAACTACAACTCCTCCTGGCTGGTGGGAGCCTTTATAATCAATTTATAAATGAACTTCTTTACATCTACTCTCTTTGGTTTTACAGTGAACTAAAATCCATAACATTCAAATATGATCTGTACTTTGCATTCCCTTAACTAACTCTTACACTTTCTAGCATGAAAAGAAATGCATTTTAGGACTTTTTTTCCTGCTGTGAACTCCCCTAACTGTAAGAGTGATAACAAATGTGTGCTATTTGGGGTTTTTCCTCATTTATTTTGCAAATCTCAAAGCCTGTAACTGCTGTGATGAAGATGCCCCTGGCTATGGCAGCTTCTCCATGGGTTTGTAGAGGTGCACAGCAGTGCTGAGGCGTGCCTCAGTTCCTGTACCTGGGACTGGAATATGGTGTGCAGAACCACCCAGTGAAACATCTGCCCCATTTCCAGGAACCCCAGGCAGTGCCAGGCTCAGCTGAGCACAGTGCAGGATTCCTGCTCTCCCCTGCTCTCCCCAGCTCAGTCTGGTGTCTCCCAGCACTGCCCAGATTGCAGCTCTCTGTGCCTGTGCCAGGAACCTGCTTCGCTGTCGACAGGCACAGGCAGTGTTGGAAGAACCAAAATTTCGTGCATTTTTTTGAACGTCTCAGCGCTCCAACTAGCAATGAATGCCAGTAATGTACTTGGTTTAAAATTGCTCCATACTCCCCATTTTTTCTTTCAAACCATGCCTGCCTTTCTTCTGAATTTTTTTCTCCTTTGTAATGGCCATCTCCTCTGTTTTCTATTCACAGGCTGGTTTGCAGACCTACTGCTTCCTAGTGTTTGCTGGCGTCTGCTTTGCAGGAGCAGCATACCTGTTTTTTGTCCTGCCTGAAACAAAAAATAAGACATTTCATGAGATCAGCCAAGCATTTGCCAAAAGGAATAAAGTAACTTTAGAAATGCAAGAGATGAACCACTACCCAGGGGAGAGGAAACCAAGTGAAGAACAAGAATCAAACTTCACATCTCCAGTGGACAATGGGGAAACCATAAAAGGGATTGTGTAAACCCAGCATGTTCTTTCAGGGGATGGGGGAGAGAGTGCTCTTTTTATTTATAGCAGTGCACAACTTGTATATTTTACGAAGATCATGAAATGCTTCTCCTTTGAAAATGTTCTAAGTGAGTATGGGTGAACTCATTAGCAGCTGGGCTAACAGTTGAGACAATGAGGGGTGGAGGAGAGGCAATCGATAAATTAAATGAGATGGAGTTTCCTTGGCACCTGTGAAGCAGGTGAGTGGTGAGTGGGATGGGGAATGTAGACTTGGAGATGTGAAGTGGCAGTGGGGAGCCAGGTGTTGAGCAGCAGCTGGCTGAGCACCCCTCTGTGTTCGCAGGGAGGTGGGCACACTCTCTGCAAGAGGAGGAGGCAGAGAAAGGGAAGAGATCCCAGTGGGGACTGCTGAGAAGCAAACCTGGAATGGCACCAGAATGAATTTCTCCATGATTCCCAAAATGTCATTCAAGCTCCCCACGAGATCTGACATGGCACTTCCCTGACCTCCCATTCCTTTTCTAGCTATTTTGACTTTCAGCTGCATTGTTTGAACATCTCCCACCTTCCCACAAATGGGCAGCTCTGGGTCCTGATGAGTTTCCTTGTCTCACTTGCAAATTCTGATTCACTAGTAATAGAGTTTGTAAAAATCGTGCTCAACAAGAGTTGTCTCTAGTTTCTGGGTTTGCTGGCACTGCATTTCTCTGAATATATATATTTACATAATTTTAATTTTTAAACTTAAAAAGTTTAATATAAAGGAAAACTAAACCTCATGGGGAAGAGAGAGAACTCTGATGGTATGTGTAGGGCATAGTATTGAAACAAAAATTCAAACATGAAGTGTTCCAAGGTTAGGGTTTTTAATTTTTTTGTTTGTTTGTTTATTGCTTTTTTTTCAAATTCCTTTTAAAACAAGTCTTAGGAGCCCAAATTTCTCTGAGACCTGACAATTTAGTTCTATTAAGAACTAAATTGTCAGGTCTCAGGGTAATACTAGATGTCTGCATAGGAATTTAGACCCCTATTTCTTAAACACTAATTTTTATTTGGGCATTAGATTCTGAAGCACCAGGCCTAGCTCTTATTACCAAGTTTCTAAGCTATCTAAAGCTTTGTAAAACTGCTTGATTTCATGAGAGAAAGACTCAGCAGGCTCTCAGTGGTTCAGTCACCAATTAATGGGATTTTTTTTCTTAATCATCTTTACATCATCTTTACAGTTTGTAATTTTGATAACAGTTTTTCTTGATCCCTCTAGGTACCTGGATGTTGATGTAAAAAGAATTTTTAAATTAAATAGCTGTTTTATATGGAAAGTCAGTAAGTCTTTGAGCTGCTCTCAGTTAGGAGTAAGACACAAGAAGAAAGTGCAGCATGTAGGTAGAGTCAACTGCTTCCACAAGTTGTATTTACTAATCTAGAAATTCATTAATTTGGAGCATTTTTGCAAGAAAATTTGCATATATATTCATATATGTATGCATACCTGAATATATATGTATATACATTCCAAGCATAGATGTATATTAATATTCAGTGGCTTAATATTAGTGCCTTTAAGGTGAAAGAGGGTAGATAGAGATTGGATATTAGGAAGAAATTCTTTTCTGTGAGGGTGATGAGGTACTGGAGCAGGTTGCCCAAAGAAACTGTGGCTGCCCCATCCCTGGAATTGTTCAAGTCCAGATTGGATGGGGCTTTGAGCAATCTGGTCTAGTGGAAGGTGTCCTTGCCCATGGTGGGGGATTGGAACAAGATGATCTTTAAGGTGCCTTCCAACCCAGGCTATTCTATGATTCTGTGATTTATATTCGTGTATATACACACACAGTGGATAATTATTTTCTGGTATCTGCAGGGGGAGGGGGGGGTTGTTTGTATTTCTCCAAGTAATAAGCTCATTTTTGTTTTGTTCTACACTGTAAATTACACTGTAAATTATAATCAGAGATCCTAACGTTCAGCTGTTACTACTAATTTATGCATATAGTTTTATACTGTGATTTATTTGTATATGGCATATTTACCACAGACATTGTAAGCTGACCTAATAGGGCAATTTCATTACTAGGTAATTGACAAAAAATTGATGGGTGCTTTTATGCCAGACTTTATGGAGTTTTTTTCCACTGGGATAGAAGTACAGCAGTAAGAAAATTAAATATATGTGAGAAAGATAATTGAGAATGAAAAATAAAAAATTTATGGGTTTGGTGCTACTATTAAGAAAGAGAGAAAAGTGGGATTATTCCAACAGACAGTCATAAATGGAAGTTAATCAAATACTGTGGAGAAAACTGAACAAAAATATTGTTTTAATAACCACTTGTAAAATTATATATACAGCAAATGAAAGTACTACCTTTCAGTGCCTTTAGTTCCCTATTCCAAGGGTTACATGAGGCTTGCAAGGTGAGTGGTTATGTAAACACTGAGTGTGAATGCCAGCCCTCAAGAAAATGTTATGAAAAATTTCTTCCTTTTTTGCCTTCAGGGCAAGACTGGCAAATTCAGACCTTCTGCTTCAGACTGGGAATTACTTCACTTTGTAGTTAGGGCTACTAACATGGTATGATGAGATGTGCTTTGAGCCATGGTGGAAAATTGGAAACCAATATTATTAGAATGAGCAGAATTTAGCACTTAGTGCTGTTCATCAGCATACATTATAGACACTGTTGAAAATGTTACCACTGGATAACTTCAATTAAATATCATGCTGACCTGATACAGCAGTTGTATCAGAAATCAGGACTTCTGCAACAAGATAAAATCATCTTACATTTGCCTACAGTTGCATTTGGAGCCCAGCTCTGAATGCATGGGTAGAGATGTCTGATAGAATTTCCTATCACAGCTCGGGGGCCCTGTACAGCATTAGCAGCAAGGGGTCATGTTTTCATTTCTGCAATGCCATTTGCCCTCTCCTGTCCTGCCTGAGATGGGCACACACTTTCTGTGTGGCTGCAAAGAGCTGCTACAGACTGAGCACGGTGTGGGACGGGGGTTCCACATCTCACCTGATTTTTCTTGCCATCCAATGGTCAAAGCAATTCCAGGCCAAGCTAGTGCTCTGTTCACTAGCCAGGGAAGTGTCTTCTGCCTTGGGCTGTGGGAGTTGTGCCAGTACTTCATTAACTTTCTCATCTCTGACCCTAACGAGTGTGTTGTTCTTGAAGTTGTTCCATACAGTTTTTTTCCATTGTTACGCTGCTATAATTTTTCCAGCAAGGAGAGGACCACATGGAAAATATCAGCAACTTACAGTTTATTTTTTCTTGTTGAATGTATCTAATTGTCAATAGCCTGTGTGTTTGTCAGCAAGTGTTGTGTGATGCCACATTTCCTTTTCCTGTCTGACATTGGGGTGAGGTACTGTGAGATGGTGTTTGTATGGGTACCCAAGTCTGTGTGATCCACTATGTCCATGAACAGTGATTGCAAAATAAACCTTTGGAATAAAATTGAAATTATGTGGATTTTGTTCTGGGTAAATCTGAACCTCCCCATGTGCACGTGTTTCAATTCCCTGGGGTTTTGTATGTCCCAGCACAAGACTGTTCAGTCCTATATCTGGATGAGCCAAGTCATTGTGAACTCCGCAGTTGGGTAGTTGGGAATTATGGGAAGAAAATGGTCCCTGAAGCATTTTTTGTGGCATATTTTATTTTGAAGTATTATTTATATTTTGATTCTCAAATCAGATTCCACACTTCATTCTTTCATATGTTTATACTGGGCTTCAGAAATAAAAATGCAGACAACGGTGTGAGGAAAATTATTAAAACTGGCTAGTGGTAGTAATAACTGCTTATAAGAATTGTTGAAACTGGTGAGGCTTTTTGCAGAAAGTTGTCATTAGCAATGGATGAATTTGAGTTGCTACAGCTCTACTTTTTGATGAGAAATTCAGTCAAGTGACTATTTCTGCTACAAGGATATGCAAAAACTGAAATCTGAAAGATGTATAAAAAGTTGAATTTCATACTTCAGGTTTTGAAGCCAATTTTTGCTCCACAAGGATCGGCTTTCTAGTGGGGGAAGATGTGAGTAATAATCCATATGGGATAATTTTCATCTTCAGAGTAAAATCTTAAAAAGTAAAAAAAAAGTGAAAAAAATATCCACTCCAAAATCAACTCTGTGAAATTTGCTTTCTTTCATTTGACTATTTTTATGTGCTTTTCCTTAAAGACTTCACCATATAAACTACTGGAGCTCACATCACTTCACACAGCAGGAAGAACAAATCCAAGTACAGCATTCTTAGGAAATGCCTGTGGACTTTTCCTTTCAGTCTAATTCTAGTAAACAGAGTTCAGATAAAATCTAAAAACCTGAAACACACAGGCCCAAACTGAAGTAGGTTGGTTAAGGTGAACATTTGTGCAGTTAAAACATTCAGGTTTGACTCCATACTTAATTCTCTTTACAAGTAATTTTATTTGAAAGTGAGACCTATGGAAAGGTGAATTTCTTGGGCTTGGACTCCTAATCAAATTATCACAGCCCAGTAAGCAATCATGAATAACCTGAGTCACTGGAGCCTCCTCCTTGCAGGCTAAGTTGCATTAACCTTGCTTTTGCCATGACCCAAGACAAACATGGGCAGTGGATAATTGAGCTGGTTTTTGAGATGTTCCTGCTAAAGCTTCACTACAGTTAAACTCTTTTAAACTTGGATTTTGGTTTTTAAAAAAAAGTACACAAGAAAAGCTTTCAGGAGACATTTACACAGTGAATGGTGAAGTCAACAGCAAACTTCTCCAGTGGTTTCAACTCCACAAGTGTAGCCAAGAAAGACACACTATACGTACAGGAATGCTAAGTTTGGCATGTTTTTATCTGCTTTAGATAGCAAACCAGTGGCTTGTTTTCCCAGTCTAGGAAAATAATGGCATAATTCAGAGGCTGCAAAAGCACCAATCTGAGGCGTTTCTTCTGAATTTGGGAGCAGAGGCTTGGTTGGTTGGTTGGTTGGTTGGTTGGTTGGTTGGTTGGTTGGTTGGTTGGTTGGAGATTTGTTGAGGTTTTTTTTAGGAGAACACTTTTTTCCTTGCTCATACACCAAAGCAGAGTACCAGGAATGAGACTGCTGGAGTTGTTGGTTGTCTTAAGATTATTCCCAAAAGGTATAAAGACAAATATGACCCTGTCAGACCCTTGAAAGACAATCCATTAAGAGCATGATCTTGCAAATGTAGGAGGTAATTTTTCTGCTGCTGTGTAAGGTACCATGCAGAGACATTGATTTTTGTTTCATTTTCTCTTGGTCCTCTCAGTTAAAAAAGTCAGTCAAGCTAAATGAAATGCTCATCTCTACATTTGTTCCACCTTTTGTTTCTGACTTGTTCCACCAAATTATATAAAAACTTTTACAGTTCACACTTGAAAATCAGAAAGCAATAGTTACTTAGGAAAAGCAAACATGCCAAAGATTACAAAAGTGATAAATACAATTTTCTCTACAGGCTGGCATTTTCAAAGATGAATTCAAGATTTAATCCCTTAAATCCAAATTTCATATAATTTCATGTCTTTGTATTAAACTCTTATATATACTGTCCATGTATATGTGTATATATAGAGAGACTTTTATGTTATCCCATGGAAAAAGTTCAGCAGCTTTAATTCTTGTACATAAAATAAATTGGACCATTTGGATACTATATCAAGTTGTGAACTGGACAGGTGAGACACTCTGGGATTCAGACACTTGCATTAACAAACTTAGCTAAAGTTTGCATCATCTAAGGTTTGGAAAAGTTGCCTAGCAAGGCTGTCTCTTTTTGGCCAGCCTTGGACTTGTCATTTTTCACTTTTCTAGACTGCTAGGGAGAGACTATGATGCTGATTCGCTTAATTTATTTTGAGGCATCAAAGGAAAACATCAAAACTCTTTTCATCCAGCTAGACTGAAGACCCTCAAGAAGCAGCACATATTAGAATAGCCCTCAGGCTAAATATACTTTTCCAGGATCTGGTGATGCATTTTGTACACCAGAATCTCAGCCTTTCAGTGGGGAGGCCTCACTGCCACCCCTCCCTTCTTTTCTCTCCTCTATCCCCACCTTCCCCTGACATGGGCTGTGCTTTGCCTCTAGGTGTGCCAGCACATCTTTAGAAACAGCATTTTCATCAACTGAAAGAATTAGAAAAGCTGATGCTTCTCTGGACCACCATTCAGGCAGGCATGCTGTCACAATTCTTACAGGTTGCAGTGAGCATTATTTCCTGACTCAGACTATCACAAAAGTGGGGGAACCCCAGCACCACCCAAAAAATACATAAAGAGGCAGAAAGGAGGGCTCACCTCTCAGTGGGATGAAAGGGGTGCAACCATGGCTCTCCTGCAGACAGGTACAGCTGCACTTTTAAACTTCTTTTATGGACTTTAAATAGGCCATGAGCAATGCAACCACAAGGAAGGTGGAAGAAACTCAGGAGTTTGTGACTGGGCAGCTGCTGACAGATGAAATCTGTGTCTGAGAAATCATCCAAGTGGCTTAGGCATTGCTGCTGTGGATTTAATCAGTATGAAACATGTAGATGGGCATCTGTGGTATCACTCTGAGATCACAGTGAAAGCACTGCTCACTTTGCAATAGTAATCAAAGAAAACAAAGGGCCAAAGGGACAACAGTGGACATCACAAGAAAAATCTAATATTACAAATTAAGTTTTCTAATGGAATATCAGTTAAGAATAAACATGGCCAAGAAAAACAGGATGCAAGACAGATGGCTTATTTTTTGGTACATGACACCTATTCAATGAGCAATTAAAAATTAATTTAAAGGTAATAGAAAAGTTCAGAAATGCATAACCAAAGCTGTAGAATTCATTAGCACAAATTAGAATTAATGAATTTTTATAGGAGTAGATATTTAAATTAATGATAACTTTCATATTTAGGTTAGGCACTGGGAATAAAGAACAGCTGTAGCTAATAACAGCTAAGAAATTTCTCCAGGGAGCTGAATTGCCTATAATTGGCCATTAGATCACACTTCCATCTTCTTTTCAGATGCACAGATAAATTATGGACACAAGCTGATGCTTTTCTGGACCACCATTCAGGCATGCTGTCACAATTCTTACAGGTTGCAGGGAGCAGCATTTACTGACCATAGAAGTGGGGAAACCCCAGCACTACCCAAAAAATAAATAAATAAGACTTAAGGAAGGTGGGGATAGAGGAGGGAAAAAAGGGAGGGGTGGCAATGCGGCCTCCCCACTGAAAGGCTGAAAGATTGTGGTGTACAAAATGCATCTCTAGATCCCAGAAGAGTATATTTAGCTTGGGCCAGCCTGAGCACTATGCTAATACATGCTGCTTCTTGAGGATCTTCAATGTAAATTGTTCTCTAGCTGGATGAAAAGAGTTTTGATGTTTTCTTTTGATGCTTCAAAATAAATTTAAGCAAATTAGCATATAAGTCTCACATTGTTTCAAAAACACCCAAAACCCAAGCCTCAAGTTGTTTCCACACAAGGAAGCTTTCATATTAAATTTGAATTATGCTTAGTGATAACCATTGGGAGATTGTGTTCTGAACGTTTCCAACCCTTTTAAAAGCTTTGCTACATTTTATTAACTCAGATTTTTCACAGCTGTTACTTGGTAGAAGTTTCAACCTCTTCTCATTGTTCACAGCCTTGGCTAATCAGCATGAGAAATGAATGTTAGTAAGACAAAAAAAAATATTCTAACAATTCAGCAAGAGTAGGAGGAGAATCAGCATATCTGGCAAGCTTGTGTGTTCACTATGAACCAGGACAGCTGGCTCTGATTACTTAAAATTGTAAAAACTTAATCAGTAGGTTTTCTAAATATTCTCAAACTATTTACTAAATAGGGTCAGCTTTGTACTCCAAAGTACTGCCTTGAAGAGCTGGAGTCCAAATGGAGTAGGTGACGTTGGCACTCAGGATGTGGGTGGTGCTGAAGAGATGATCACTCTGGAATTCAAAATTGTTCTCAGCTCTAAGACAATTTTTGGTTTAAATTTAGAAGTGACAGAATATTGTAACACATCATACATGCTTTCACTGTCATTAAATTACTCAATACTACTTAAAAATCAGATTTTGAAGGCAAAGACATTTCTTTTATCTTTCAAATGAAAGACATTGACAATGCTTTCTTCTGTACACAGTATTAGATCGTGGGCATTTATCATGGCCACTTTTGATCAGTTATACCATGAAGAGCTTCACTAGGTGAAAAGTAGAAAACTTTTCCAGCTCCAGTAGATAATGCAATGTCTTTTAGGCCGCTCAGACTTCAGAATCAAAAGAAAAATGCCAAAATAGTCAAATATTAAAGCCACTGCCTCTGGAGCCCCACACCGTAGCTCTTAGAGAGGCTTTACCTTTAAATATTGCAGGTGGGATCTGAGGTAGGCAATGCTTGGCATTTTACCCTTCCCTGTCATCACAGGCCAGGATTTCAGAAACCTTTACACAGCACTGAATATTCACATAAATACTTTTGGTGGTGAGAAAATGATTGATAAGCAACACAAATGAGAGCTGAGTCTGAGTCATAAGGTTAAAAACTAGCAGGACTGAGTCCTTGTTCAGTAAACAGCATTTATTACCAATCTCTCCAGTCTGTGGTCCTAAAGATTTATTGTGGAGCTAAGCAGGGTATGACTGCTGCCTCCTAAGAGTGAAATCAAAATCATCTCTACAAGTTTCTTTCTGCATTGAGAATATGCTCAGTAGGAATTATTACAATGGCCAGATTTGCCCTGGGTGTTTATCTGTAATATTTCATCTGACCTACATGCACAACTCGACCAGCTCAGGCTCTGCCCTCCTTACAGCTGGCTGGGTTTGGCCAAGCTCCTACACAGTGTCACTGCTGGCAGCAGGTCACAGCAGGTCACAGATCCACCCCCTCCCTCAGCCTGGCAGCAGTGCTTGGTTTAGTCCTTTCACAGTCACTTAAAGGACAAAAATCTTACCATTTATTGAGATGATACATGGTAAATGCCTAATCTGCTTCTATGACATTTTATGCTTCGTATTTATGAAACTCAATAGTTGCTTTATTCTGTAATTTTTGGTGTTCTCTTTATTTGTATATGTGTTTTTCGTGGCAAAAAATCCCACTCTTGCCTCTTCCCGAGATTTAGAAACATGAGGGATCAGATTCTCTTGCAAAAGAAAACAAAACAAAAAAATCTTGCACAGTATTTATTTAATAAATCATCAAATAACATTTTCACAGCCCCCTTCAAAATCTATGTTTCTGTCAGCTGGACAATAGTGAAGGGGCTATCACAGAAAAAGGAAGAAGAGCAAATGTCATACAAGTTCACAAAGGTGCTGAAGCTCTGGCTGCTGCTGTCCTGGAAGGAGCCAGCTCACCTGCAGGGCAGCCCTGGGGATGGGAGGCTCCTACCACACACCTGAGGGAGCAGCACCACTCCCCAAGGTTGCATTCTGCTTATCTTTCCAACAGCTTCTCAGGCAAAAAGCAAATTCTGAAGGGCTTGTGAGAAGCAGAAATAGCAGCTAAAGGGCAGGCTCTGCCCAGCCAGGCTCTGCCGGCTGACCCCTCAACCTAAGCTGCGTCCTTGGCACATTAGATCGAGCACACAGCAAAAGTGCCTGCAAACATTTCTAGCCCAAGGAAAAATCCCTGCTTGGAAAAAAATCATGCATAACGCGCAAAAGTTGGGTTTTCTTCAGGTATGATAGCCCAGTGCCAATGGCACTGCAGTCATGGGCCAGTTTGGTTAAACCTCACTGTGATTTGGTGGAGCAACTAGAGTTCTGTCACTGTGGTGAATAATGACTCTGCATCAGATGCATCCCAGAGCAAAACAGAAGGAAAAACTAAGAGTAGACAGCCAGATATTAGTCAGTTATTCCTTGTATACATTCAGCAGAGTATGAAGAATGCTCACAGACTTTAAATATCTCTTCTGTCATGTTGGTAGTTGATCTTATAAAATAATGATGTTCAGATAATTGCTCTTTCCAAATGTTTCTTCTGCAATAAAATCAAATAATAGTTATGCACAGAGAAACAAGCACCTCAGACCCAAGGGGAGTCTTGTTTATGGGTCAACAGTGCAGCTATGTGATTCATTCCCAAAATTACATGTGCAGAGATCTTTTTATTCAAAACATTCAAGGGAATGTATAAAAAAATATCCTTTCATTTTAATAATTGTATTCAGTTAGTAAATCCATTCCCAGAATAATGGAAATCACATGCAGCATAGGGAAATAATTATATGTGTATTTTCATGCAGAGTTATTTATATTTAGATTATTTTATACATATACACACACACAAAATTACATATAAAATACAGCTTTATGTGCTGTAAAATATTAAACATTTTTTTCTATTTCTAATGGCAGTAGTTCAGTAAGCTGTATCTCCTTGCATCATGTATGTCTTTACTAAATTGCACAAACTGAAGCACTTCTCCAGACCAGTTCACAGATTTATAAATTATTTATGTATCTGTCAAGAGTTTAGTGATTTGCTCTCTTTAGTTAGAAAGGAAAAGTTCTAGAAATCATCACTGGAATAGTTCTAGTCCTTCAAACAGAAATACAACTGGGTACAATTAGTGAATGTACATGGTTCACAATTAGTGAAGAGGGATTCCAGGTCCCTGCTGCTTTGGCTTTTTCTACATTCATGACCAGTTATTGATGCAAAATTTATAATATCTGTGTAATTCTGTGAGAGCTGTCTGTGCAAATCCAGGGGCAAATAACAATAACAAATAACAAAAGGCAAATCATAGTTCTTGCAGAACTTAGAGCAGCTTAAAAAGCCACTGAAACTAAGTTTTTGTGTGTTATTTTCAGTCAAGTCCTACACAGAGCATATTCAGAAATTCTCACACAGCTTAACTAGCAGCTTTGAATGCCTCATGAATTTTTATGATCTTGTTAATACTGAAATAGTGGAGTCCTTTCTATATTGCTTAGTTTATGTTGGCAGTAGAATGGGGAGTTATATTAATCTATTGAAGCCTGCATCTTTTTATGTACTCCAGCAAAATGTATGTAGAAAATAACATGTGTAGTTCAGAGGTTTTTGCGGCTTGACAGCTAAAGCCTGGGTTTATACATGACAAGATGGCTCAGGTACAGTAAAACATTTTTTAATTTAGCCTCTCAAGCAAAATCCACTGTTTTTGCACAAACTGGAACTGTTCTCCTTGTTTGAGTTTGCCAAACAACTTTAGAGCTGCTCAGTGGGTGCCCTCACCCTGCCTGACCAGGTCAAAATCCTGGCTTCTGATGAGTGTTTTCAGGGCACTGCTAAGGTTACAGAGGGGGAAAATCACATTATTCAGCCTACATGTTGACTCAAAATGACACCAAGACATTGAGAACACCCTTTTTTCTAGTCTCAGCTGCTTCTTTTAAGCACAATTCCCACAGCACCTTCACTCCACACAAAGTGCCAGCCCACTTCTCATACTACCCATCAATTCCATTTTCTGCCTTCTACCAGCTTATCCTCTACTAGTGCAAACAGCATTTTCCAGGTCTGTGATCCTACAGGCTTTTGATGAGGATTGTGATTTACACATTTTCACTCCCCCTTCAAGCCCACCACCAGTGTGGTTGAGCCCAGGGCTCATAAGGAGCTGCAGTTCACAAACCAAAGCTGCAGTTCAGCCCTGCAGGTCACAAAGCTGCACTGATGGGAAATGAAACCAATCCACAGAATCCAACAGTTCTGGAATCATTTAGGCTGGAAAACACCTCCAAGACCACCAAGTCCCACTCTTGACCCAGCAGTGTCAGGTTCAACACTAAACCTGGAACATCTACATGTCTTTTAAATACCCCCAGGGCTGATGACTCTGCCACCTCCCTGACAACCCCTTGGAAGTGGCTGCCCAGGGAAGAGGCTGAGTCTCACCTCAGAGATTTTGAGGAAGAAGGTTTTGTGGTGCTGACAGACATCAGCCTCTGAAGAATGAAAGAACCAGGGCTCAGCATAAAGAAATCTACAACACAGAGAAAAGCCACATACAGAAGAGCTTGCTGCAGAAATGGAAGATATAAACTGTGCTCTTGCTGGATTCCTCAAGAACCAGTGGGGTTCAGTTGCAATTTCTTTTTTTTTTTTTTTATACCAGCAAGGTCAGCATGATGGTAGAGTAGATGTCTGTGGGAGCTGGGGAAGGTTTTTGTCTGGTGGTGCTAAGGAATAAATTGCTCAAAGGTGACTTCGTTGCAATTAATCCCTCTCTAACAAGGCATTAGGTTACGTCCATGGTTCTCCGATGGCCTTTTGCAGCAGTTTTCTGGTTCTCACAGGTTCAAACTTCTGGATTAAATCATTGGCAACCTGATACAAGGCAAGATAAAATCTTTATCACAAAAAGACTATGAACAGCCAGAAATCACATAGTGAGCAGAAATGCAATGACAATTTCTCTTACTCTATAGGTGCCCTGAATCCCCCAGCCCTGGCTGGGAGTGAGAAATTTGCAGACACAGGTGTTTCTAACTCCTTGTGGAATAATCTGTGCTCCAGCTCTCTTCATCCTTTTCTCTTTTTCCACACCATAATCAAAGCCTTTCAGTGCAATTTTCTTAGCTGACAGAAAACAAGAGATAATTGTTGAATCTTTGAGTGACTTCACCCAGAAAGGCCTCTCTCCCATTAATCCATATATTTCCGTCTCCAGCAGAACCATGCTGTACAGATGAGAGGGTTTTCATTTGCTCAGAACTTATTTCACCCTGAATTTTTTTACAGTGCAGCAGAGAAAAAGCCATAGTCATACTGAGTGTATCACTTCTAGATAATAGCTCTGCAAAATGGGGCTGCCTTCTCTCATCCATACATTATGCACAGAGCCAGGGTTTAACTGCGCTCCCCCTGGCTGATGGAAAAAGAGCAAAAAAGGAAATCAATAGGAATGGGAAAAAGTTTTAGTTAACATCTAAAATTCAAAATGCTACATGTAATAGTCTCTAGTGATCACATCTGAGCATCACAATATATTGAAATGCCACAACACTCAGTTACACTGTGTTTTAAAGCCATGTGGCAAAAAAATAAAGTTGCTGCTAAATAGTTTTATTCTCTTGGCTCAACTTTAGTGGAAGCGGTGATTTGTGTTGATGTACTGGAGCAGGAGATTCCAGTTTGTGTCATCTGGATGGAACCAGTGGGTGGTGTAAATGTGCTCTCCATTAAGGCAATGTTAAATGAAAAAGCTCTAACAAAACCCATTGAAAACTTCCCAGGTGCCTTGCTGGGCATTGGAACTTGGGAGGCACAAATTTATCTTCTCAAACGAGTCACAAGAATATGCACTCATACATGTTGAAAATAAACAGAAAATGGAGTGTCTTCAATATATACTCCAATTTCCCAACATCTGCTCCACAATAAACATACACGGCACAGTTGCTGAACATTAGTCCTTTCATCAGCAGAGGTAATTAACTTTGAATAGCTGACTATCAATTTCCAGTTGTTACATAATGCTTTACCTTAAATAGCTCTCTTGGAAGAGACACACCCCATGAAGTGCATCTTAAGGATCACCTTTCAGTGTGATCATGGTCACCATGTCAGCCTCGGGGTGAGCTGTGCCCCGTGACTCCCCCAGCACCTCCTCAGGTGGCTCTGTGGTGATGGCTAACAACAACACACAACAAGCACTGAAGTTCTGCTGCTGCAAGAGCTGCTGCAGCAGTAAAGGGTGAAATGTGCCTGCAGGGAGGCTGGGAACACTCAGGAACCCACCTGCAGATGCTGCTGCTCCTCCCCTGAGAGCAGAGCCCCGGGACCCCGAGGAGCTGCTCCATCTCCCCCCGGCTGCCCAGGGTCATTGTGTCCCATCACAGAGGGCATCTGGAGGCACAGGGACATCTGATGGGTTTTCCCCTTGTAAAGACTGTCGGATGAGCCTGAAAGGAGGCAGGGAAGCTGGCCATGCCTACCACAGCCAGAGTGCCTCTGAGCAGCAGAATAAAAGCAAAAGCAGCGCAGACTGCAGGGGCAGCAGTGCTCGAGGCAGAGAGGACTCGGCTGGCTCTGGCCCCACTCTTAACTGGGAGCACAGCACCGCTACAGGACACCCCTCCAAACCTCTATCATGCCCAGCTTACTTTTTGTCATGTTAATTCCACCATAATCATCTCTCAGGCTCTACAAGTCCCTGATGCAGATATATTATTATATGTTATATATGATATGTATATATATTATATGTTCAATTGTAAATGACATTGAAAGCCAGAATCCCCTCCAGTGCCAGTGGCCCTTGGGGTAGAAGGGGCCTGGCTTCTCTCTCTGTCATGTCTGTCCACTATTACTGCTATAAAAGGCATTTTGCAGTGCAACGGTAGCAAATCCACACTTGATGTCTCATTCTTAGCAGTTACAACTTATCTAAAACATCTGAATGACTAAACTACAGGAAAAAAACTCAACTGAAACAGCTTTGATTGCACAAAGACAGACACCTAAAATCAGGGCAGTGGCCTGAGTTTTAAACTCACAAAGTCTAAAAGCATTCTTCCAACAGTATAAGAAAAACAAGGGCTAGTATTAAAATTGTTCCCTCCCACCCAAGGCCAAATCCCACTGTTGGACTGACGCTTCTTGTGCTCAGTTCATCCATTGTTCACAGAACAACACTAGTGACTGGCAATATTTAATTAGTTGGATTTTTTCTTTATAAAATACTAGTGATAAAGGACAGGCTTTTCAAGAGACCTTGAAAAGCATATGAGCAATAACAGAGGTGGCTAGATTTTGACATGAAATTAGTATGGCAAGTTGGGCCATGAGCATCTGTAAAAAGGGCTACTCTGTCAGCACCTGAGCTATGGGGAAAGGTCTGCAAGCAGAATAGGTTTGAAATCTGTCTCTTCTAAATTATTCAAAATAGTTTTTAAATGTTATAGTTTGTGTTGGTCTTTAGGGAGTAAAATCATGTGCCAGCTTTTTGTAGTTCCTGCAGTTATCATATCTGCTTCATTCAAATTTCTGCCCAGCTGCTCAGTAATCTAATAATCACCTTCCAATTTTACAGGTTACACAAATTACTTTTAAATAGAAAGATATGACAGACAGGGAGAGAAATGAACCTGAGAATTATCTAAATTATTCTTTCCCTGTCCGTCTTGACATTGCCTAGGTTTCAGAGATACCAGAGTTGCTGGAGTCACACGTTTAATCACTTTGTGCCAGGAATATCAGGCTGGAGAGCTGATAAATGTGTGCAGTTTGCAGAAAGATTAAGAAAAATAAGTACTACCTGGATGCCATGGTGATAAGTGAATGACAGCATTACATTGCTTCCCGCCAAAAGTATTGTCCCAGCTGTAACCAGGGCTGGATGCAGGGCTTTGTTTCCACAGTTACATAATGAAATTTTAGATCAATAATTTAAAAACATAAAGAAAAAAAAATTAAAATAGTATTTTCCTGAAGTAAAAATGATCCTCTAAATTGTGGTGAGAGCATAACTGCTATTTTGCCTGTGTAAGTTTGCATATATTGGTCCTGAGTGTATATCATCACTCTAATGGTGATAAAGTCCTGGTCTTTTACACCCCCAAGAAGAAATGAAAATTTCATGCTAAGGTAAATGTGAAAAATTGAAACTTTGCTAATGACAAAGGATTTTCATGGGGGGGAAAGACTTAGAGGCTTTCCAAGGCACTGAGACACATCCACAGAGGCTGCGCTCAGTCCTGGGGCTGCCTGCCTCTGATTGTGTCCTAGGGAGTCCTTCCCTCCCTGGGCTATAGGGCAGCCAAGGAAATGAGCCACAACAGCTGAAAGTGAGCCTTTTTCTTCTAAAACTGCCACACAAAGGGATACACTAAGTGTGGTAAGTGTAGCCCACCACAAAGCCAAAGAGTGCAACCCTTCTTCAGTGATCCATAGGAAACTGGTGTCAAAAGATCAGAGCTGCACAGAGCAGCTGATTAATGAGCCCCTGGTCTTGCATGGGTTACAGCCATGCCGGTGCTTGAGCAGACCTGTAGGCACCCCTATTCCACCCTGATTTACCCATGGCCTGACAGCTCAGCCCAGCCCCAGGGAGATGGGCTGGGAGAGAGAACCCCAACTCCAGCCTCTCCTCCCGTGCTCCTGAGCAACCCGGTCTGGTGGAAGGTGTCCCTGCCCATGGGAGTGGGGTTGGAACCAGATGATTTTTAAGGTTCCTTCCAATCAAAGCCATTCTATGGGGTTTTTTTCCATGTACTCTTTCTTCAAATAAGTATAGATTTATATAGATGCCGTTTTTTCTTCCTGGATCTTTTGGTTGATTCTTAGTCTTAATCAAGTTCTGCTGATTCTGTTGAAAGCAGACACTGAAGTGTAATGGTAATTACTTCCATTGCAAGCACAGATGATCAAAGAATTCAGTGCACAAGATTTCTGGTTTTCAGGAAAAACCATCCCCATCTACTTATGGCATTTATCTAAATGTGCTTCTAAAACAGTTTGGCAAAGGAATAATTAGTATTGTTTGCACAACTATCAAATACCTTTTCTGCCATCATGATTTTCAGTGAGCACCAATAAATAAGCAAGAATGAAATAAGTAAATATTTGAGTGATGTAGGTTTGAATATGTGGACACATCTTTATTAATAGGGTTGAAATTTTTGGGATCAGGCCTCATGAACCTGTGTTGTTTGGTCCCTTTTCCTCCCTCTTCTAACACCACCGAATAAGTCTTGTAAGATTTTTCTAATCATCTCTCCAAAGTTGGAAAAAAATAATAGAAACATAGAATGGTGTGAGTTGGAAAGTACCTTCAAGATAATCAATATCCAACTCCCTGCCATGTGCAGGGACATTTTCACTATTCCAGGTTTCTCAAAACCTCATCGAACCTGGAATTGAACACTCCCAGAGGTGGGACATCGACAGATTTTCTGGGTACCCTCCACCACCACCCTCAGGTAAATTTCTTCCTAATATCTAATACAAACATGACCTCCTTCAGTTTAAAATCATTCCCCTTGTCCTATCACTGTATCTGTAATGCATTTTAAGGTGTTCCTGGGAGTAAGTGAATCTAAGTCCTGACATCCACACAGCATTGCACAAAACTCTGGGTCTCTGGTCCTACATGCTGTTCCTGGAAAGCCAACATTCAAATATTTCAGAGCTAGAGAATTTTTTTAAATTAAGATATGCATTGGATTAATGCACATACAGCCTTTGAACCACCTGGAATAAACTGACATCCTGGCTTTTCCAATTCAGACATAATAGCCAGGTATCTGGAACTGATTTCATTGTAACATTACAGCTGCCAGGAAAAAAACATATTTTTCTATAATTTCATAAAGTATCATACAATGTAATCAATGTGCACTATGGTCCACAATTTATTACCTACAAAGGCTTGAATTTAACTCCCAAAGCACACACCGTTACTATACAATATAACACAAGTAATTTCTGGAATAATTTTCCTGTCCTTTAGGATTAAATTCTATCTTAGTAAATTTCCCACATGCTTCAAAACAAAAACAGTGTAAAAGATGGTAAATGCTGTGGTTTGGCCCAGTCCATTACTAAAATAATAAACAAAGGCAAAATTTATTGTGTATTGGAAGCTACTTTTCAGATCACTTCAGAGAGGACATGAATCTGTTGTGCCAGAAAAGGAGATAAATGTCTCCCTTAATGCATATCTCTCTTTTCACTCCAGTAGAGTAGCAGGTTATATTTAAACTCTAGAGGACACCATCACCTTGCCCCTCTTGCTGGTAAACATATTAGCCCCTAAATTTGTTCCTAAACAAGTCAGTATTTATTAGGCTCTAGTCCAAAGCCTGACTTTCACAAAGGTCTGCACACAAGTCCCATTTAACTCTCTAACTTGCACCCTCCTGTTACCGGGCTTGCAAGGGTTTTTCAGGGTGAGAGAGAGACGAGAATGTTGACCTCATGTTCAGAAGGCTTGATTTATTATTTTATGCTATATGTTACATTATAACTATACTAAAAAGAAATATAGAGAAAAGTTCTCAGAAGCTAGCTACGCTAAGAATAGTAAATGAATAAATCCACAAAGTTCTGTGTCCAGGCAGAAAGCAAGAACAGCTCTGCCGTGAGTGGTCAGTAAATCCAAACATCCACCCAAGACCAATCACGGATGCACCTGTTGCATTCCACAGCAGCAGATAACCATCGTTTACATTTGTTGCTGAGGCCACAGCTTCTCAGAAAGGGGAAAAATCCTAAAGAAAGGATTTTTCAGAAAAGATGTCCATGACACCCTCCTTGCAGAGCCAGGATTTGTGGTTCAGCTGAAATTCTAATAGGTGGTGTTCACACCAGCTGCCTGGTCTCCAGTGGAACCCTCCTGCCATGGCTCGCTGCACACTGACTGCTGCTCCACAGAGCCTGACAGGAACGCTGCTGGTGGCACCCTCTGCCCCTGCTGCCCATGCTCCTGGTCCATAGCAGGGGCTCTCCTGGCTGCACAGCCTCCATGCACGTCCCACGGGGGTCAGGTGCACAGAGGAATGGCACTCATCTCAGTGAGATGGCCAAAAATAATATTCCTTATGTTCTCTGACAGCTGAGCCCAGGCCTGTAAGTGGGAAGGGAACATGCCCAGACACACTCCAAATCTGCAGCTGTCTAGCACAGAATCACTACAGACATGCTGGCTCAGTTTTGGCCCTTGCTAACCAGCAGCCTCCCAAAAATCTCCCAGGCAGAGTCTGGGAGTTGGGACAAGACAAGGACCATTCCTGACAAACAGTTTCTCATTTCTCTGTCATTCCTTACAGGAGATCAGTGTGATAAGTCCATGCATCTAGATAATAGGTCAAATTTTCCTACTGTTTGGAGAACATATTTGTGTGTAACACCATCACATCTCTCAGAAAAGTGTTATGTAAAAATTTCTGGGGTTTTTTGTTGGGTTTTTTTCAATATGGAGCAGGAAAACAGAAAATAATTTCCAGGTTCACACTCACCAATGTTTTCCTATTTGCTGGTCCCTAAAAATTTTCTACTGGCTCCAGATTCCTGTAGAACACAAAGCTCGCTGACAGGAAAATTGCTTTTCTTAGACAATTCCAAGTACCTTCAGAAACAGCAGCTGATGCCCCAGTGACCAGACTCAGGGTAAAGCCAGTTGTCCAAGCACAGAACTGCAGTTAGAGGCTGGGGAGAGCTGCCCTTCTGCTCTCTGCTTTTTTCCTACTGTACTGAAGCTCCCTAAAAGACAACTGCCTTAATTCTTTGTGATGTTAAGTGGCAGGAGATGACTCATTTTGAACTAGCAAAAAAAAAAAAAAAAACCAAGAAAGAAAATGCCAAAGTTCTCAAGTTCAACATTCCAAAAATGACTTTCAATTTGACAAGCATGAGTGGAAAGAGCTCTTCACCAGACTTTGAACTGCATCTCTGCTTAGCCCAGGAGCAGCAAAGCACAGGTCAGGCCAGTGGAAAACACAATGGAGAGCAAAACAAAGAACTGACAAGGAAGGCATTTGCATTCACAGAAGAAAAAGAGCAGAATCATTTTCATATTAATCTAAAAAAACAGATGAGGATTTTGTTTTTAACAAAATAAAAGAGGGATGGTACACAATGCAGTCTGCTCCCTGGGAGTAAAGCTGTTGCCATTCTCCACAGTATCTCCAATGGTGCATAAATCAAAATCCTGAAAGCAAAATGAGATGACTCATCTCTCAGATGGGCATCTGTCTTGCTGAGAGCAATGCACAGCAACCAGTTTCATTCCTGGAGAAGGTATTCTGAGGAAACAGACTTAAAAGCAAACTATCACCAGCTGAAGGTACTCTCTGGTGACAGTGAAGTTTTCTACATCTTGTAAGATGTGGTTTCTTCTCAAGCCCTTAATCAAATTATTACATTCACATATTTCTGAAAGCCATGGCATGGAATGATAACCTTTCCAAGAACATTTCCTGCTTTGATTTCAACACCCTGGTAAAGAAAAATCGACTTTTCTAGAAAGGTACGTTTGCACTCCTGGGGGAGGTTACATTACTGCTCAGGTGTAGTAAAGTAAAACACATTTTGGGCAGAAACAAAGACAGCTTTAAAGCAGAAATGCAACACAGCACCAATCAGTTTGTCTGTGTACAGTGGGAATGCACTTTGTCTTGCACAAGAAACCCAAAAGAACAAAATGTGGAAGAATATAGGAAGTTATCTGTAACATCCTAAAACAAGCTAACAGGTAAAAATTTGTTACTAGAACTATGTAATAAATATAGTTTACCAGCCCTCTGGGCATTTTTGCCTTCGCTTACTAATCTATCTTCCATTGCAGCCATCGTTAACATTTCAAAATGTCAGCAGCTTTCAAAGAGCCACTGTGTCTTTCAAAGTAAATAGCTCAAAAAAAACCATCTTCCCCAAAGTTCATTAGCAATGCAGTGCTGTTGCCATAGTTGATGCTTCGTGCTGATGAGGTGGAAGCATTGTGAACTAGCATATTTTTATTTTATCCTAAATTAGAGGAACCATCCCATGAAGGCTCCCTGCAGGTTAAGGTGGCTGCCCAAGCTGGGGAAGTCAGGCTGAGGGACAGCCCCTCCTCCTGCAGACACAGCAGTGAGCAAGAGACCAAGGACAAGGAACATGCAGACAGCTTCACTAAAGAAAGCTTGGCATGGATGAGAACAGCTCCAGAGCAAGTGAGTGAATGACATGATGACAACTAGATACACAGATGCAATCTTTTCCCAAATACATAAAAAACCCTGTGATATAGGGAAGGCCAGCAAAACGTGCACAACCAGGAGTCTAGTGAGCTCTTCTTTTAGCATCTCCACAAGTCCAAGGTGAAAATTCATGCAGTTGTACACAGCCAAGTGGCATTTTGTAAAACAATGGAGAAACAAAACCCATTTATGAGGTATATGTCTTCTGTCAATTGCCTGTTATGGAGCAGGCCTACCTGGTAAGGTGAGTCATGAGCTTATGTTTTCTCCATCCTTGGCAGAGCAGCACATACTGCAGGGGCATTTTAATGGTTTCAAACTAAAAGAGAGTAGGTCTAGACCAGATATCAAGAATAAATTCAGCAACAATTCCATACCTCTTAGCCATGGCTTGCTTCATTCTGAACATCAAAAATCCCAAACACAAAATTTGCATCATAGAAAGATTTCCTAATGGCCAGCACCTGAATATAAATTATCCAGGCAGGGAAGACACACCTGAGCTCTTATGGTCTAAGGCCATGGAAGGACTTTGTCCCTTCAGGTGAGGGAACACAGCCTGGACTCCAGTCTGAAATACAAACCAACAGGTGTCTCTCGGAGTCTCTAGCTGGTCAGAGTGGCCCTGAAAAGCATTAGAAAATCTCTTTTCCCAGCCTGGTGGTCAAAGAAGGAGTCAGAGCTCTTCATTTCTTGGTCTCAATGTTGTTTATTGTCTCTTATCTATAAAATTCTTTCTCCTGCCCTACCGAGGTCCACTCAGCAAGACACTCAGAGGCACACTACCTGTCTCTGGGGAGCTGTTATCTTTTTATACTAAAAACTATATGTACAATATTTACAATTACTTTCCAATACCTATCATCTACCTAGCACCTATGTTAGACAGTGAGCTTCTACCCTAAACCAATCCAAAAGTGCCACCATCACAGCAGAAGATGGAGGCCAAGAAGAAAAAGGAGAAAGGCTGCACACACCCAGTTCCCTCCATCTTGCCCCCTGAACCCCCATTCCAAAACCCCAAAATCTACTTTTTCACCCCATGATAAATTCACTATCATTCTACTTAAACTATCCTTCATATAAAGGTTGGTAATTGTTTTTTACAAGGGTTAAATGAAAGGCAGGGTCTTGAGCCCTCCAGGGCAGCCAGAGGAATCTCCTGGGTTCCCACAGGTATCTGGCTTCCATATTGTGGGAGGACTCCCACAAAGAGCCCACAGGATGTGGAAGAGAATTGTCCAGAGCTGGTGCTAAATCCATGTTCTTGGAATGAAGCCTGGACCTCAATTCTGACCTGTAGGATGGGTGATGAGCTTTCAGGCTTTGGGATCCAGAGACTGAGATGTGCTGGGAATATGTCAAAGAGCTCCTGTGAGCTCATTCCCTTCTCTGTCTCTCACCTGGCGTACAGAAACCTCGTTAAAGCACAGCACAAAGACCTGGATTTATCGCTTTACTTTTGTGCAAGACAGGATGTTCAAACTTCAGCTTTGCAAGAGAAAGCTGCCAAACATTTCCACAACATTGCTTAGGCTTCTGGGGACATGCCCCAGGTGTCTTCTTGATCTTTATCTCCCCAAACTAAAGGGAAAAAATGTGTTTTTCTAGCCCTATCTAGGAACTGCTGTGCTGCAAGCTCATCAGTTCAGATCATGACTCAAACCTGACAATCATGAGACAGAAATATCCCCTTCTAGTCTAGAGGAAGCTAGGATGGTGAAAAAAATTATCAAATTTCATCACTAGTCTCTTTACCTTTCTAGTTCACCTCCCTTTCCCACACAGCTGTGATAACTGTTAACGTGTTTCCTTGCTAATTGCACAGAGGGTGAGTTTACTTTTATTCTCTTCAAAAGAAAATTACAGTACTTTTCAATTACTCACTTGAATTAGTTTCCTTCTTAGTTTCTTTGCTCCAGTGTGCCTTATCCCCTGTCTTCCTCCATACTCTTCCTTGCCTGCAAGTGAGCCCCCTGGCAATGCCAATCCAACAGCAAATCCTTCAGCTGAGGGCCATGCTCTGCTCCCTCCTCTTCCTCCTCCCTGGCCATGGACACATCCCTAATTACACTGAAGAGAAAAGGAACCACCCTGATCCCCCAAGCCTCAGCCAGTCCTTTGTTTGTTGTCCCAAGGAGCAGCTGTACCTGCAGCCCCAGGACCAAGGTCAGTGTGAAGGCACCTGTGTAAAATGACCAATGTTTGGGATTATTCACAAGCCTCAACTTTAGGGTGGCATCCTGCAGTCACTTCAGTTTGTCAGAAGATCCTGCCATGGAACATGACTTTTTTTATCTGTAGAAACCTGAAAAAGTAGATGTGAATAAAAAAATTGATGAGTTTTTCTCTCCTGGCTGCTGCTTTTTTTTTTTTTTTTTTTATAACCAGTGTGAGATTTACCAGATAGATAGATATAGATATAGATTATATAGATATAGATATAGATTATATATATATAGATAATATAGCTGTGTGAGGTGTGTAGTCCACTCTTTATTTGCACTTCACTGTGAAGCTGCATGATTGCACGAGATGTCAAAGCCTGCTCTCACTCACCCAGTCTCCTCTGCCCCTGGTACTGCACTAAATAAAACAAGTGCTTTACCTACTCTACTGTTCAGTAAACTCACTCACAATGATGGTTACAGAGTGACCAACAGCTAAGGGGAAAACAATGGTATCATCAGGGGATTAGTAAAAATAGAAATACAAGCTTTACCTGGAAATGCGTCTTCTTTTGTCAGCCTGTGTCATTTTTATCTGAATTTGAAAGAAAATTTTGAAAATAATTTTTTACTTGGACTTGAAATGGGTACCTGAAAAATAGCTCCTAAATAAGAACAAATGTAGCTTAACAGAATGGTGAGTCAAACTGGCGAAAGAAATAGAGAAGATTTCTTTTTGCAGCATAATGATAATTCCACTGGCATTAAGTATCTCTCAATGCATGATTGAAGGTAATACTCAGACAAATGTCTCCATCACTAAAGGCATAATAATGACCTAAAAATTTGGGGCATATTCAAAAACTTGCATTTCATCAGATCATCCATGCAAACAGCAAATTTTTTAAATCAGCCTTCCTTCATCTTGCTCTTCCCACCTGCAAAAGACACCACTCATCAGTTCTTCCCTTTCTCAGTCTCTTTTTTCTTTTTTTTAAGGCAAGTTTCCAGTTCTGGCAGGATGATGGGCTAAGATTAGATACACTGTGGTACAAGCAGGAAAGTGACAGGGCCCACAAAGAACCAGCATGGAACAGGTCCCAGAAGCTCAGGGTAAGAGACTCTGCCCTGCCCACCCCAGGGACAGCTGCCTGTGCCTGAGGATGGGGGCATGGGGGGTTCTGCAAGCCCCCCTCATTTCATACAGAACCCTGGGCGTGGGACCACCCCACCCAGCTGCAACCGAGCAGCCTTGTCTTTAACTTGTGGGTTTTTGTGAGGGAGGAACAGAGCTAGGGGAAACATAATACTGCTGATGGAATTTCCTGACAATCTAGCAATCAACTGGAAAAATAAAAATTACTTTAGATGCACCTGAGTCAAATATTTTTACTTGAATCCTCACATTTCAATATCTTGTTTGGAGTCCGAGTTATCATGATTTGGGTTGGGAATGGGGAAGAGACCTTCTAGACTCATCAGATCTCAGCTGTCAGCTGCACCTCCAAATCTGTGCATACATGACATGTTCACTTTTGTCATCTGTCACTAGCTTTAGAACCAGATCTGTCCTAAGAAGGATATGGAAATTAAAAACCCACTCAGTTACAAAACTAGTCAGTTACTCCTACTAGAGCAGGATGCTGCACTTACTCTTTTGTTGTTGTAGTTACGTCCAAATTTTAACACTGAAATAAACAGTCTTCCACATTTCAGCTGTAGGAAGGCAAACAACAGGTGGCCTTTGCAGGGAGCCACACACATGTGGCTGCTGCCACTGACACACCCAGCAGTGCCACACGGGGCTCCTGCATGGCCTTGTGGCAGCATGGACACAGTTCTGCCATTGAAAACATTTCATTTCCTTCCTCAGCCTAACACTTCTTCTTTTCCCTCTAAACCCTGCAGCTATAATCCTCCAAGCAGGGGAAGAACACTGGCAGAAGAAGGTTTTTTAATGGCATGTTATCTGCACAGCACTGACTCAAATAGTTAATGATGTATGGGATGTTAAATACAACTTGCTGTTTTCTTTTACCCAGCCTTTCACCCCCTAGACGGACAATTTAAAAAAATAACTTCAGTGTTTTGTTTTCCCAGATCTGCACAGGACAAGGTAGTTCGTCTCCAAACTTCCCCAAGATTGAAAATACATGGAAAAAGAAGACAATTCTCTGTTCAATGCCTCTGAGTTGCATCAGTGAGTCAGACTCTGAACCACATTCCCTGCTTCTCTTTTTTTCTGTTTTACTTCTCTTCCTGCAGCTTTATTATCAACTAACAATTCCTAGTAATCTATTGCAAATTTACAGCTGTCTTTTTACTGAGATTACACATTACACATTAAGATGGTGTAAAAGTGCCATAATTCACCTCCAAATTAGGCCTGCAGTGTGCACAAATACTTTACATAAACTAGGGAGGCAGAACTGTAGCAGGGCACAGCTTCTGCACAAGAACTATGAGAGTCATCAACAACTCCATGGTAAAGTGTAACTGAAAATTTGGAACCATTCATTTAACAAGCACAGAAGCTCACAATACACTAGACTGGGAGGGTTTGGTCTTTTTGCCATGTGACGTAAGAAATAGGGAAGCATAAGATGAAACAGAAAGGCAGTAAATCAAAAGCTGATGACAGCAACTAATTCTTCAGTTTGATATCCTCAGATTTGAAAGGGAAACTAGTGAACTTTTAAGACCAAGCTGTGTATTTACAAAATCTTCACCAATAGTTAAAACTGTAGAGGAATCACTGCTCATCAGGGCTACAAGCACAGCACTATTTGTAGCAGATGGTGATATCATGTATCCTCTGTGACAAGAGACTTTTAAGCACACACAAGTTGCTTCACTAGATATAGAGGCATAGTACTTTAGACCTTTAGAAGTAGGGTTTTTGTTCCCCGAAATTTGACTGTTATTATATTGGTTAGAGAGAACATATCAGAGCTTTTTAGGGATTTAAAATAATGGCAATAAAAATCATGGATGGAGTATAAAACTTCATGCCTCAGACACCAGTGTCTTAAGCAGAATTTAACAAGGAGCAGATATAGAAAAGGAAATGTCTTCATTTTGAGTCACACTATTTGAAGGTGTTAGACAAACCATGCACACAACTTACCAAGGGTAACAAAAGTTCCTTTTGTCTGGGATTTCAGTGCAAGATCTTCCTGAAGACATCAGCAACCTCCATCCCCAGTCCAGGAAAGGATTATTGGCTCATTCTCCAATGCCTTCAATACCAGACTGGCAGACAGGACATAAACTTACTAAACTTGGGAAGAAGTTAAAACTAACACTTCACCACACCCACGTTAGGGCTTATTAAAAGTTTGACAAGTGACATTTAAGTCCCTTTTTGGAGCTTTTCCTCCACGTCTCCCTACAGGAAGAACTTCATGCTGTGGGAGTACAATGATTTATCTTATATAGGTCACTCAATGGACTTCATTGATCCTGCAATCACTAACCATGTCTGGATTTCAACCAGAGGCCAAATACAGAGATATTTTGTATAATCCACCTTCTTAGATATTTTGTGTTGCTGTATGAATTATTGGCTAAGAGGTGGGAGTGGGAGGAAGCAGCTGAGGCTGAAATGAAGCCAGAAAGCAATCCAATTACTGCTTGCTAAGCCTAGAATATTTTTTGTTGGGATTTTTTTTCCCCTTTAACTTTTTAAGCGTAGGTTTGTCAGCCTGGACATCTCATCTTTCCTTCTAATCAAGTTCAGAGACTTACCAGTAGGGAGGAAATTAAGCCACTGGTGTGCACAACATAGACTGCACAGCACAGAAGTCAAGAGGGTAAAAAAGCATTACAATTTCCATTTAACTCTCAGTTTTGGAAAATCAAAAATGAGTGGAAGTTATGGCATGGGAATACCAGACAACTATTTATATCAAGGACTTTAGATCTGGGCTGGGCCTCTGAACAGGTGGGAACCATAGCTGGGCTAAGCTTGCAAGAGACATTATTTACACCAGGGCCCCCTGAGCTCTGCCCACTGGGAGAGGAGAGCTGGACAGAGAATTGCTGCCAAAGTTAGTCTGAGTGCAAGCTGGCCCCAAGCCTGTCCTTGAAGGAAGGAGATACACAGGTGTGGCCAACTCATGAAGAGCCAGCATGGGGTGCTGGGACCACGAATTGTTAAGTCTTTGTGTAGCTATTAACTTTGTTTTATATTTCATCCTCCTTCCCTGTATTATCTTTTTGTGCACGTATTCTAATTTACAAAGACGGCGACTGGCCACACTATGCTGCTCATCCTGTAGAGAAGGCAAAAAGGGGCACATGAGAAGACATTTCCACTGTTCAGAGCCTTGATGGATACAATTTGAGTCCACAGTGCAGGTCCCACCACCTCCAAGAGAGTCAGAGTCACTTCACTGAATAGATGAGAGCAGCAGGAACTTCATAACCTGAGAGAAGGAACACATGAGACCTCCAAGGGCTCAGAAAGTGTGCTCCTCTTTTCTCAAAGGAGAACAGATTCCTAAAGGGATATAATTCTAAACAAAGCAACCCTGATGGACCTTGAAGATTGTCACTGCTTGCCAGCTAGAAAGAATGCACAGAGGTGTTCTCATGTGACCTGGAAGCTACTGACTTGGACACAGAATGAGACATGCAGAATTAAGTCTCCTCTGAATCTGGGGTTTCTTCACAAGGAAAATGAATTTGCGAAGAATAGTTCCTAGCAGAGAATCCTTTCTAGCTGTTGAAGTTGAAAGAAGAAAATTCAGTTTGAACATCAATAGGCTGCAGAAAACTGATATGGAGAGCTAGTATCTGAATCCAAACTTTTGACTCTCAAGCAGAAGCCTGCTACTGAAACCAATACAGACAGATAAATTTTGATAAAACCTGGACTGAACTAATGGGCTACATCCCAAATCCTCCAGAAATAAAGAAGTGTAAACGAGTCACCAATTGGCTGCTCATGCAATGTGCTTCTGTGGTGCTTGGGGCTCTGGAAAGCAGAGGTGGTGCAAAAAAGCAGAGTTCCCAAAAAGAAGTCATCTTGGAAAGAAGAAGGGAGCACAGAAAGAAGAATGATGATGTCTTGGCTAGAGGAAAGATCTAGAAGGTATGTTTCTTCCAGCTACTGATTAGCAGCCCCTAAGGAGATTATTTGACACTTTCAGAACAATTAATCATATCAGATAAAGTAGAAAAAATATTTCTTCCCGTACCAAAGAACTGCCTCTAGTGCTTCAGCTAATATGCTTGGAAAGAGAGGAGAGGGAGAGGGAGAAGGAGAGGGAGAGACAAATTTAGAATGGCAGCCACCCCTTTTAAATCAGCTTCACCACTGAATGATCTGTCCTAGTAGATTAAAGTTATAAAGTTTGTATTGCTGCCATTGCTGTGTTCATTCCATTTGCTTTTATACACAAGGCACTGAAGCATACTATCTTTCAAAAAAGCAACTGGAAGTCAGCTGTGCCTCTTTGAGTCACAAAATAAACCTCTCAGCCCAGAAATGTGAAGTTAAAGGCATCTCTTAGGTTCCCCAAGGCAGCCTGAATGCTGTGCAAAGAGGCACTGATGTAACACAAGCTGTTCTTTGGCCAGCTCAAGTTGGGGAACACATCACATAGAATGGTCCTCATTTTACATCCTTTGCTGCATCCTTTGCATCCCAGTGCTGCAAAATCCTGCTCCAGGGCGTTTTAATAACCCCTGTACATGATTCAGTGCAGCAGTATGTGGGAGGCAGTGGTTTGCTTCAGCTTAATGTGAGAGAATTTAAAGCAGGTGCTGAACCAGGTGATGCTCACAAGTGAGAAGGAATGATCCTACTCAATCTGAATTTACAACATCATTCCCTTTGTACATACACACTTATGCTGCATTTAAAGTCTTGACCGGATGGGATCCAGATTCATCTGCAATATCTACAGGTATTCTTGGGCAAATACCTCTGTAACCTAGAAGGCATTAAAGTTCTTATATTTTCATTTACATGGAATTTAGGTGCCTAAGGGCAGGACAACAGTCTTGAAAAAATTTTGTTTCCACACCCAGATGATTTTTAAGGCAATATTGCCTCCATATGCCTTAAGCTGTGCCATCACATACACCCCAGTGCTCTTCGTTTTTGCTGAGACATCTTCCCAGCAGCTCTGGCACCTGCAGACCAGGTGTTCCTGCACTGCTCCCACTTGATTTACTGAGCACACTCAGAACCTGACATTTAGCTTGACTGAGAAACATCCAGTAAGGAGAGTTATTTGCAATGCGTATCACACTCTGGTGGTTAAGGGATCCTGCTGAAAACAGACCAAGCTTCTGCAACCCCCAAGGAGCTGCTGAGCAGAAGGGTGAGCAGGAGCATTATCTCCTCTTCTCAAACCTGAGGCACTACTGTGGGGTGCACAGATGCAGGAGGAGTGCTGGTTTGAGGTGCAGGTCTTTGTGCTAACATATTCAAGTAAAGGTATCATCACCTCTCTTTCAAACATTACATAAGCAAAACATTTACTTTTTGGAGTTTGCTCTGCAGATTGTTACCATCACCTGGATATCCTGAAAGAAGCTGCTAAAAGATTAAAAAAAAAAAAAAAGAAGACACATTCTGCAAAGATGTAAAACAGCACGAGCATTGCTACCTTATATACTAAAATCTTCCTGTTAGATGCTACATGATATATAAATATTTATGTATGAAGTTAAGCGCTCTGTCCAAGGCCCATTCCAGCTGTCCTATCACTGTACAAAACTATCTTTATTCAATAGGCAAAAATAGCAGAACTTGGTACCTCTATATTGAAAAAATGTTGCTAATACTTTCATTTAGCAGAAAGTAGAGCCCCCACATCCCTTGTACTGACACGTTGGCAGATTTAGGCTTGAGTCACTAAGAGTCACCTCTGTATCATTGTGTTACAAGTCACCACAGATCAGCTGTGCACAATGAATATATGCATTTAACATATAGCACCACAATTTAACTATGTTCCTTATGCACCTTAATTGCACAGATTAAAGAAGTGATAGCACTGACATACTGAGGGCCATTCTACCTGAGACTTCAATTAGGCACCTTCAGAAAGTTTCTGGAAGGCAATATCTCATATCTCAATATCTCATTTTACCTATGAAACCCTATCTGCAAACACTGTTTTTTAAGAGAATGGCATTATTTAACTTACCAAAGTAATTGTTTAATTCAGAAAATATTTCTACCTAAGAAGCCATTTAACATTCAGACACAGTCTTACCTCAGTTGGATGTTTGGAAATTAGGCAAAACATTTTCTCTTCTGATGAAGCAGAAATTCTTTTACACTGTGAAGGAGTTTGCATCTTTGTTTTACCGATCCAGAAAGACAAAAGCCTTGTTTAATATCCATTGTTGAGAGACCTCGAGGTGGTACTTCTTTTCTTGTTGGCTCAGAATGCTTATAGATAAAGATTGATTAGCAAAACTTTATACAACTTTGAATATAAATTAGTTGAAAGAAATTTGCCCTGGGATGTTTAATCTGGGAAGACTGTGTACTAGTATTTTATTCTTGTAATGAAAGATAATAAAATTTTAAGATCTGACTTGCTTCTTCTGGATGAATTTGTACATTTTACATTTATAAAGAGAAAAATATATTTAATTACCTTATAAATATGGCTGAATTGAGTTTTTTTAATATATATAAAAGAACCTATACATGCAAGTATATAAAAATGAAATGCATACACTCTTCACAATGAAAATATTCAGCCTTTATTTCTAGAAAAGCCAAAAAATTAAACCTTTTGTAGAAAAAATCTCCACTACCTCTATGTCTAATAGTGATCCGTTCTCACTTTGTATTCTCAAGCAAAATCCCCAAGAGCTTTTAAAAAAATCCATTTACTCTTGTCCTCTAAATTATGGTTTTGGTGAATAATCTTGTGTTGAGAAAGAAGGGGTTGCTTGGGGAAAAAACACAACTAACAACAAGAGCTATAAGATTCCCTTTGGGCAGAGAAATAGTGTAATTTAAGTGTAGCTTGAGGTAGTTGCAGATCTGGTGACAGTAAGGTACCTGAGCAGCAAGCTCCATGCCAGGAGCTTCTGCTCACCAAAGGAGACGAATTGTATCAAGCCAACAGAGAAAGCAAAAGGTCAAGGCCAAAGGCCAGAAACTTAAATTTTGAATCTTACTGAAAACCTTTCAGATTGGAAAAACAAGGTCAGAGGGTAAAAGCAAGTACACTGAACTTCCTGGTTAATATTTGATTAATGGGACATTTTCAAAACTGCATCAGATGAGCTGCAGACCAGATTTCTTCAATTCCTCAGAAGCAGCCAAGCTCAAGCTGTGGTCAAGGCTCATCTCTGCTACGCAACTACCAGGGCCTCTGGAAAAACTGTATGAATTTAGGATTGGATGTCTTCAGCTCAATATTGGGTCCCTAAACTGTGACCTACGTGCAGCTCAGACAGCAGAGCCCCGAGCAGCTCTCGCAGCCACATCCGTTCAGGCCACAGCCAGGCGCCGGAGGGGCCACGCTGAGCAGATCTCACTTGAAACCACTTCATTCACAGCATAACCTCAGAAAAGAAAATGTGGTTTCTCTTTTCTTTAACAACCTAAAAACATCTCTGTTGTTTTAAACGTTCAGATTTCCTAAGCATCACATGCAGGTTTTAAGCACCTGCCTTAGGAGCAAGGCACCTGAGGTGGAGGGTGAGACCCTCGTGTGTCAGGAATGGCTCCCTGCAGTCCCCTGCACCAGCTGGCTGACACCTCACTGATTTCATGGGAACAGAACACATTTGCCATTTCTTTCCTTCCTTTCAGACCTCTCTCCTACCATGAATCAGTAGATTAATAGTAGAAGGTTCAGAGCTTTCCAGCTTCTGGTAGCAGTGAGGGCACAGTTCTCAATACAAACAAGTATTTGCCGTTAACTGCAGGGAATAATTAATAGGAAGAAATTTTTTTCACAGACTGGAATTTTAAATTTTTTATGATTACTGCATAGTATTTTATAAATCTCATAAATGTGACTGTGATGGCCATGATATAAAGATTAAGTCCATAAAAGTATTTATCCTCCTTAAATAACTGCCTACTATAAATATTATCGACTGTTATCTCCATTTACAACTAGGAATGGATTTCAACATATAACAATATAAAATCATCTTGTAAATTTTCCATTAAACTAAACTACCCTGGGAGAGAGAGCAGGTTCTCTGAAAAGCAATCCATCATCTGTTTCATATGAAATTACTTCTATTTCCACTCTTGACACACCTAATGCTATTACTGTTCACTACCATCAACTGCAATGATAACACTGCAACAATAAACAAAAGGCTGAAGAGACATATCTTTGATGCCCCATTAACAGAAATATCCTCATTTATTGTTTTGTGCACATCATTGTTTTTAAACCATAAGTACATCCTTATCTTTAAAAAAAAATTAAACTTGGAGGGTAAAATCCTGTCAATAAATACATAGTGCATTATATTGTTAACAAGACTCAAAATAGCTGTTGCTGATCTATGATCAAAGTGGAGATTCTCTGTGCAGACTTCACAAATCTTCTGAGAAGTTTGAAAAGCCTTCCAAAGTCTGAAAACAAACAAATACACCTGAGTAAAAAAAAATATTTCTGCATTGCAGCAGGTGAAATGTTTTGTTCGGTGTGCCGACTTTAAGATGGTTCCATCCACTATCAGAGAATACCAGTGGCAATATTCATAAGAAGCAAGGAGAAATAATTTCACTGCTCCGTGACCTAAGCACACATCTATTCCCTGAGGTGTTTGGCTGAATTAAATAGGCACCGCATATTTTTAAAGATCTTATGAATTCAATTAAACAGTAGTGAAGATGGCCTCAGAGGAAAGAGAAATCTCTGCATAATTATTAGCACAAGCATAGGTGTGTACCCTGCCTTCTGTGCGACAGTGACAAAAATGGCCTCCTTATTAAGAGTGGTGATTTTGGTACATAGAACAGCTGAGGAACTCGTGGCCTCTCAAACCTCCAGTTTGATGCACGTTCTGAACACTGCCTCCAGTCCTGTCAGTTTTGAATGCTGACTTTATACATGATTGACTCCTAAATGGTGTAAGATTGTGCTCAGTGTCATTGCTACAAGAAAGCTTCCTAATTTTAAAGCCTTTTTTGTTACATGTTACAAAAATTCTCAGTCGGGAGCCTCCCTGCAGACACACACCAGATATGGTTGGCAAAAGTAAAAAATACAATGAAAGCAAAGCAATAAAGTACCAGACTTACCAAAAATTACTGCAGTATTTTTTCTTCCTTTGGAAAGTGTTTTATTTGTGTTCACATCTCAGAAAGACACCTACATTTCTTTAGCTTGTGGGAAAAAAAAAAAAAAAACAAACAACACTATACAACCCAACATCCATTGAAAAGCCAGAGCTGTTAAAAGCTCTTTGAGGGTTTGAAGAGAGAAGGAGTTTATATGATCTTTGCACATTTTACAAAAAACACAGAACTTTCATGTTCTCCATGCCCCAGCTTCTAAAAAATTAAGATACTTTCCCATAAGTCCTTAAAATGACTCATCTGCAATTACACACAAAGATACACACAAAAATTACAAATACACTGACCCTTCTTGGGTATGGTGCTATCCAGGACTCACAGATTCAGCTGCCTAAGAGGTAGTTTAAAACTTTAACAAATTGCAAGGTAAGATTTGTAAAAGTAATACAAAACAGAAACTGAAAATTATCTGGGACCTTGAAATCAGCCACCACTCAGGACTAGGTTAAGTTAAAGTCAAACTGTATCATGAATTCAAATAATTTAGGTACAAAAAGAAAAAAAAAGGCAGATAAGAGGCACAGAACCATCAGCATAGAGGAGTTCTAGACAGACAGTACAGGGATATGAGGATTATAAAAACCCACATGCACTTCCAGTGAACTTCACTCCTTGTATAAGCAGATGCATTAGTCCTTAAGAGGGAAACCATTAAAAAGTAGGGCAGCAGTTTCATCTGAGGGAAACAAGTTAGAACAATCCTTTTGGGGATGCTTTCATTAAAAGGGGCTGCCCCTTTTCATAGTCCAAGGCAAGATACACATTTCATTTAAAAGTTTTTCTTACAATTCTGAATACTCTAGCTTTGTCAGTGGTAAGTAATTAAGACATATTAAAATGCAACAAATTGTCCCTATGAGTTAAAAAAAATATTTTCTTTAAGATCCATAAGGTCAAGCTCTGCTTCCAGCAAAGAAAGTACCTTCTGTGTGTCTTTTGAAGCAGAAAAGTTCCCTTTCTGATGCTCCCAGGCTTTGAAAGATGAAACCCCCTGACAGACACATATTCCAAGACACTTATTTCTATTATCATAGAACCACCACCAGAAATCATTTACCAAATGAAGTCATGAACTGAAAATTACTAATAGAAAGTGTCAATTTGGCCAGTTTTCTGTACTGCCCGGACCATGCTCACAAAATCTAGGGGCTGGCTAAAAAATGCCTTCCTTCAGATCTAAGCTAAGGATTGTTTCTAATATTCTGCACAGAGCTGTTACATAAACCCACTGATGGAGATGTCTTCTTGCATCCCAGAGCCAGCCCACTCACTGGTTCCAGACACCCGGGCAGGTAGAGCCTCCATGAGCAGAGCTCTGGTCAGGGGGATGCAGGAACATTTTGTGCACATGTACCCCTGAGCCACAGCTGCAGCGAGCCGGGTCCAGGGGAGCTGTCACAGCCCTGCACAGGCATCCCTGGGGAGCAGAAAGGACACAAGGGCAGCTGGGGGGACACCTCTGTGCTGTGCTGGAGCAGGGGAACCACGCGGCACCAGGCTGCACGGCCTGCTGGCACGCAGGTGCTCAGGGAGAGATCAAGATTTCACATCCCCATATCCCCAGCCTGCTTCCGATTAAATGCAGAAAAACTGGATAAAACACAGGTATTGCCCTGGGAGCTGGAGTCAGCACCAGGTGCCTGCACCTCTTGCATCTGATATCACTGGTTTTTGCACAAATCCAGCTTAAAATGGTCTACTAGCCTCAACATTTGAGTAGTAACTAGAAAATGCAAAAAAAATCTTACTCATTGGGATAATTAATTTCTCCACCACCAGAAGCAGTTTCCTTCATTTTCATTTGAGAAAATTATTTTATTCTGGGCAAGTTTATCTAAGCAGCAGGCTAGAACTATGGTTAACTCTAACAACATATGATTGCTTTAGCATAGGAATGTATTCACCCTCAGTGTCAATACATTAGTAGGCTGAACCTGGTTATGGGCATGAGATTTGTTTGTCAAGCTTCCCTAAGCCACAGTCACGAGACCCTTCCCTAAGGACAGCTGTAAAGGGATATCACACTGAGATTTCATATCAACAGAAAAAAAAAAAAAGCTCAGGTAGATGTAGATGTCAATCTTCAGTGACAAGCAATTGAAAAGGTAATCCAAGATGACACAACTAATTAATATCAAGGACTAAATACATAAAACATTGCTTGCAGACCAGATTGCAGCAGAGCCACCACAAAGGGATTTCAATCACATGCCTCCTGTGCTTCTCCCACCCCATATCCCCAGGGGGTGGAAGATAACCCCAAACCAGCATGAAGGGTTTAACTTCCAAGCAGGCTCAATACTAAGCCCATAACATTCACAAGTTCCAGCATTTGGTTAAATTATTTCCCCTGAACCATGCAGATCCCACTTTTTCCCCACACATCTTACAGGGGCCTTCAGCCCCCAGTTAGGCAGGATGGGGAGGCCCCAGCTCAGGGCCATTAGGGGGGAGGGCTGCAGAATCTACACCTACCACTCAATTTAATTCTGCTCAGCTCATGGCACAGGTATTTTGAAAGGTAAATTAATCCAAGTGTTGTTCACTTTGTGTGCCAAAACTTGAAATAAATATTGGTATTGCTTTTACGACCTTTGATCACTTGTTTTGGAAATAGCATCAGTTTTGATTTCTGAGCTGAAAGCTTACAACTGTTTCTAATATTCCATTTGATGTAAATGATTCAATAGAAACAGAGTCAAAAATACTCTTTTCAGTTTTAAAGATTGCTTTAAAATGTTTAGTATAGTTGTACTTACAGCACCTCAAAATTCCAGTTAATAAGTAACTAAAAAAAATACATTATCAGAATTACTTTCTTCTCTCTGTGTGAATGAGTTCTCTAGTGTCTGCAATGGGAAATGATGATTATTAATATAATTTTCAACCATAATTATTGCTTTTAGACACACCCAGCTCCTAATTCTATCACCAAACTCTTTACATCAATAACATTTTAACAAAGTTCAAGTACAGAATCAAATGGAAAGTTTTAATAGCTTATCCATATGTATACTTGATATTCTTGGCTGCAGAAAGGGATAGCACAACAATATAAAAGAAAAACAGGTATAAATCTAGCTGTAAGAGTGACATAAACAAGTGCATCTATGTCAAGAATTCCTATGAGCCTTGCTTTTACTCAAAAACTGTATTTTCTATCCAGAATATTTGCTTTTAAAATAATAGGGTTAAGCTGTTAGTCATTCTAACTATTCATATAGAAACATTAGTTGGAATACTAGTTATAAAACCTTTCAGGGTGACAAATGAAAGATAATAAACCCTTGATCAATACAACTTTTATTTATTCATCCAGGAACACAGGATATCATAGGCAACAACGCCGCCTAGGAGAACAAGGATTTCACATAAACTGTTTTGGCAGAAACACGCATTTAAATAATCATCCAAATCACCACCTCACTATCTCTATCTTAAAAAAAAAAATTAAAACTAAACAAACAAAAATGGAGAAAAAGAAACATAAGATCTGAACAAACCAACAGCCCAGAACTTTTTTTTAATTTAATGTCTATGCCAGCCACATCTGTCCCTGATTTTAGAAGTCATAATACTTAGCAGTGACAATGGCACCTTTCATTTACAAACACATTATAAACATGAACTGACTGCAATTATACCACAATACCTCACCACAGCTAATCACCAGGACTGCCTGGTCTGCCCTCAGCCTGGGGAAGTGCTGATTTCAGTTTGTGCCGCCAGGCCCTGTATGACAGTGTCTACACCCTGCAAAGTACTACCCTCAGAAGTGAATTTAGCATAAACTGACTGACCAAGCTACAGCACATCATCAAGCAGGTGTTTCCAGTCAGTGCTAATATTTTCTTTTATATTGCAAGAAGAACTGACCAGACCAGGACACAATTTAATGTAAACCATTTGGAGTGAAAGGTGTTATCTTGCCTAGCGAAATCTCCCCCTCACAGTCCAGCTCACAGGCAGAGTCAGTGGCAACCTCATGGTCAGGGGAGATCTGGGACATCCTATCAAAAGGGTCCCCACGATGCTCCTCACAGTCAACCACATTTGGGATCATGTTAACATAAGCAGTCACTATCTCCTTATGGTAAAGGGTGTCCTGGTTGTAAGAGATAAGCTCATTGCTTATATTAACAGTCTCCACTGCAGTACCAGTGCAAAACTGACCACATCCCAGGAGGTTGGAGAAAACCTTTCTAAAGTCAGCATTGAAGGCATAGATGATGGGGTTAAGAGAAGAGTTAGCCCAACCAAACCAGACAAAGATATTAAAGGTGGTCTCACTGACGCAGGGCAGGCCGGCGTGGGGGTCGCTGGGTGGGCTCTCGCAGAAGGGAACCATGCAGTTCAGGATGAAGAATGGCAACCAGCAACACACAAAGACACCCATGATGACAGAGAGCGTCTTTAACACCTTGGTTTCTTTCCTGATGGAGGACTTGAGGCTTGTGTGATGGTGGCAGTCAACGTGGCTGCTCCGGCAGCTCTGTGCATGCTCGGCTGCCCTCTCCAAGGAAGAGATACGACGAATCTGCACCTGGGCAATGCGGTAGATTCGGGTGTAGGTGACTATCATGATAGCCACTGGGATATAAAAACTGATCAAGGAGGAGGAAATGGCATAAGTCCTGTTGAGGCTGGAGTCACAGCTCTCCGAAGGTCCAGTGAGGGTATCATTGCTGCCAGAGGTCCCATCAGATGGTCTCACTGCCGCTAATGCCACCCATGTGGTACTCATATCTTCTGCCCAGGTGGTGACAGCACCTGCTGCTGCCCAGGCAGTGCCAAATCCATCTTCAATATCAGCAGCAGCAACAACATCCCCACCTTTGTGCCAGTTGAGCTGGACAGGGATGAAGGAGATGAGCACAGACAGCGCCCATGCCACGCTGATCATCACCAGAGCCAAGCGCTGGGTCATCTTCCTCTCGTAGCGGAAAGGGCTGGAGATAGCCCAGTACCTGTCCACGCTGATCACACACAGGTTCAGGATAGAGGCCGTGGAGCACATGATGTCAAAGGCCACCCAGACGTTGCAGAAAGCCCCAAAGGGCCAGTACCCAGCCACCTCTGCCACCGCCTTCCAGGGCATGACGAGCAGGGCCACCAGTAGGTCCGAGACAGCCAGGGAGACGATGAAGATGTTGGTGACCTTGCTCCGCAGGTGCCGGTAGCGGACGATGGCCGCGCACACGAGCACGTTCCCGAAGAGAGTCCAGAGGATGAGCAGGGCCAGCAGGCTGCCCGCCGCCACCTGCGCCGCCCCGGGGGAACCCGCCGTGCCCCGCGCCTCGCCGGGGGGCTCCGTCGCCGGGGGCAGTGGGCTCCGGCCACCCCGCAGCATCGCTGGCGGCTCCCGCCGGCGGCGGGGCGGCTCCGGCCGGGATGCGCCGAGCAGCCAGCGCCGCCCCGCCGCCCGGCCCCATGGGGCCGCTGCCCCCCCGCCCCACCGCCACCCCCGCCGGACGGCCCCGCTCAGCGCGCTCCGGGCTCCGCGCCTCGCCACTACCGCGGCGCCAGCGCCGCCGGGGTCCCTCTCCCGGCTCCAGGGACCCCGCCTGGGGTCCCCGCCCCGCGGCTCAGTGCGAGCACCTCCGCTCGGGATCCCCGCCCCGCGGCTCAGTGCGAGTACCTCTCTCTGCTCGGGATCCCCGCCCCGCGGCTCAGTGCGAGTACCTCTCTCTGCTCGGGATCCCCGCCCCGCGGCTCAGTGCGGATCCCCCTGCTCGAGGTCTCCGCCCCGCGGCTCCTTCCAGGGGTTCCAGCTCCGCGGTTCAGCGCGTCCTCCTGCTCGGGTCTCTGTCCCGCGGACCCGCTTTGGGTACCCGCCTCGCGTCCTCTCGCTTGCGCTCCCGCTCCGCGGCTCAGCGCGCTCCTCTCTCGCCAGGCTCCGCGGCTCAGCGCGTACCCTGCCCGCGGCACACTCGGCTTCGCGCCCGCTCCTTCTGGGTTCGCTTCACGCCCCCGCGATTCCCGGTGCCTCCCGCCCGGGCTGGCGGCTCCTCTCGCCCCGTGCCCGCCCGGGCTCCCAGCGCGGCGTTGCGGCGCTCCCGCCGGGGCTGCCCGCCCGATCCCCGCCGCCCGGGCCGGCCCGCCCGCCCCCGCCGCCCTGTGAGCATGCTCCGCCGCCAGGGACGCCCCGTCCGGGCACCGCGGCTGGCCGGGGACGGCACGGCACGGCACGGCACGGCACGGCACGGAACGGAACGGAACGGAACGGAAAGGAAAGGTGCGGCAGGGCCAGCCGCCGTACCCACTCCTTCCCTCCCTCCGGGACCGAGTCACCCTCGCATCGTTCGGTGCCGTCACCGGCTCTGTGCGCGGCACAAGAGCAGAGCGCGGTCCCGCCGCGGGGAGCGGGGAAATGACCCCCAGCATCCCCGGGGCAAGAGGGGCTGTCCAGGACGGGCACGGACACAGCTCGGCCGGCCTCTCGCCGGGAGCGAACGGGGCTGAAAGGTGCGGTGTGGACAGCGGGACGGGCTGGGTGTCTTCTACAGGGATGGGAAATAGAGTGCGCCTCCGTACTTATTCCAGTGGCTTCTGCTGGATGGCTGAGATGTATTAGAGGCAGAAAGCCCGGCGAGAGAAAATCTGATTCTCTCTCTTTCCAGCTCCATGGGATGAATCACTCCTCTCGGTAGGGCTCCAGCACAACTAGAAACAGACTATGACCGTGAGCATTACAGATGTTAATGCTCTTGGACTCACCGTGTGCTAATGTCATGCTTGAGTTTCTTCAGAGAACATGTCTTAGTTATTTTTATTGGAAATACAATTGGTTTAGTTCCTCTAAAACTTAATTTCTTTTCAAAACAGTTGCCAGAGATCAAGCCCGTTCTTGACTCAGCAGCCTGGGTTTTGGCACTGAAAGGGCTGAAGAACTGACAGTCTCCAGAGGCCTTCCAGCTGCTTCTGCAGGCAGATTGGGAAGGACAAGAATCACTACACCTTGCTGGATCTGCAGTGACATGAAGGAAGATTAAATGCTTGAGTTACTAAATACAGAGGGAAAAGGAAAAAACTAAATCTAATTCTGAACCTTTTAGGTAATTTTATAAAATTGTCACAAGAAAAGTGAAGCTTCACTTTAGCTCTCGCTTAAGAAATTGGCGCTACTTTTCTACATTTAAGCAGAGTTATATTTAATATCGGAGGAAGAATTTAGCTTTTGTCACCACTGAATTCTAAACAGTATGACTAAAGCTCTGGTGCTGAGGCAATGTGTTGCTTGCACAGACTCTGCTTTCCTAAGCAATGCCTCCTACAATTTCTCTAAACGAAGAAGCAGATTGCACAAGTATTTGTGCACATGCCCATTGGAGCTGCTTGTCATGGGGATATTTTTTATTGTAGTTAATGGGGACATTTTATTCCAAAAATCAATGATCCAGTTGCTTGTTTAGCTTATATTCATTGCTTCAGCAATGTAGAGGTGTGTGCATTTGCTTGTAATGTGGTGTCTGTGTATTTACACATGTATTTACACATGTGCTGCCAGTAAGCATGAGCTATTTAAATAAACACACGTGTAGGTATCTGTCTCAATAGCAAAAGTAGCCCAGTAAAACATAGCCTGCTCACAACTCAGCAGCCCCTTGCCCACACGGGTAGCTTGGTACCAATCAGAGGTGCAGGTGTGTGTTATCTCCTGCCAGCTCTGCCGGCTGTGCTGGAGTCAGGCACAGAGGAGGTGCAAGCAGATGGGAAAGATGCCTTAACTCATTGAAACAAACATTATAACAGCACACTTGTCAGATGTCTAAAGAATAAAGTTTTGCTATGCTTTGTTCTTTACTGTCTGCAATTGGTGGACCCAAAGTGGAAGACCTTCCAAAATATGCCATTTTTTGGCCAAGAGTTGTATTTGGCTGTCTGAATACTGCAACACAGAATTTAGAGGATGTAATATCCTTTCCCACCTATTTAATCTTTAGGAACCATTCTTGGTTTCCAGCTGGTGTGAACTGATGTTGTTCCCCAAAGCTCCCTGTGGATAAAGATCCAGCTTTGAGCTGGGGGAAGACTTGTCCCCCAAAGGTGCAGCTGTCAATGGGTGCATCAGTGGCAGGGTCTCCAATGCTGATCCATTTCATTCATACATGTTCAAAACTTTCTTTCAAGGCAAAGGAATGCATTAGGAGATCAAGAATATTTTCAGTGGTAGTAGAAAGGAGTCCTAGTTTGTGATGGGGTGGCATGTGAGACTAAAACCCCCATGCTGACAGACTCAGTGAGTTGGGAAGAAGTGGTGCAGGAAGGAGCAACAGGACAACTGCTTTGTGATTTTATGGGATCATTCATAATGGCATCAGGTCAGAGAAACAATCATTTAATGGGGACGTTTGTTATAACATTCCATCCACTGCCATCAAAATTTTTTGAGCCTGAGATAAAAACCTTTTGCATTTATAGGTTATTAGCATCCTTTTTTAACTTTCTGTAGGCAGTTTGCATATAAATCTCATTTTAAGAATAGTCCATTAAACCCACAGCTGTCACTTGCTGAGAGATCTGGGGTGGGGTTTTTTTTTCATCCTGAAATCATCTTTTTAATGTCTTTTGTGCTTTTCCTTCAGAGCTTTGCCTCATTTTTCTTTTTTTTTATTCACCTGTTAAAATTGCAGTTCTCTCTCACAGCTGGCAGATTGGAAGTAATGGAATTTAACTGCTATTGCAATGATTCTGAGCAAAAAAAAAATTTTTTCAGTTCCTGATTTTAGAAATGTATGTTTTACTAGCTCTTTCCCTTCATTGCCACATTTTCTATCTCCACTTCAAAATACAAATACCCATTGTTCTGCCTAATAATATTTATTTAAAAATCATCAACATGCATAAATTCACACATTCTCTCATTTGAGAGACACTTGGTGTAAAGAGATAGGAAAATAATTAATGCTGAAAGGAAATTAAAACACAGAGACACAGGTGTACCGCTGAGGTTTAGGCTGTAAAAGCATCCCATCAAAAACCTCCCATTACTTCTCTCTAAGCCAGAGAAGAAGAGGGAGTGGTAGAGGCTTAAACATAGAAGGATGCTCGAGTGGAGCTGTATTTAGGAGCATGGCTGAACCCATGCTTAAGGTCAGTTGCTTTTACTCACTGACACTGATGCTTTTTTTTATTGCACAGGTGCAGGTGTATATACAGCCATGTGAGGGTGCTGAGGAAGGAGGGAGATAACTGGTATCACCACTTCATGGAGTACAGAAAAATCCGTGCAGACTGGGTTGGGTTCTGCTGTTCATGTTTCAAACAAAAATAAACATGAGCAATTGGAAAATGATCAGAAATGCATTACAGGAATTATGTCTGGGAAACTTCCTCAGTTGAGGAGAGGGCAACAGGAGGGTTAGAACCAGCTGGTGATATCTGACAAGGGGAAAACTTTTCTGTAACAGATGGCTTTTAATATTTTAGGTAAAATTAGAAAATTTTCAGAGGCTAAAAACTGAATCTATGAGAAATCAGGGTAGAGGTGGGGTATTCATTTTTAACAGTAAGGATGATTAATGGCTGAAGCAATTGGTTTTGGATTGTAGTAGATTTGCCATCATTTGCAATCTGAAAGCCAAGGCTGAATGCATTTCTCACAGGCTGTGCCCCAGCTCATCCCTCAGCTCTGTCTTCATTCCAGGGGTACCAAAGAGTGCTCTGTAGCCCATGTTGTGGGAAAGGTAATTTTGAATGGCTACAGTTACCCCCACTGGCCTTAAATCCTGTTTAGGTTTTTGTTGACATGATTAGCAATATGTAACAGGATCTGTAATGAGTGTGACATGGTTCCTACATCAGCCATGGATCACTCAGGAAAATCATGAAAAAACTGATGCTAACAGAAGACATTTCCACAGTTTTATTTTTTTTTTTAATTCATACCAAGCTTGACTTCGTTTAAACCTATGGTTAGAGATAAAAGATGGATGCAAGCCAAGGCCAAGATCAAAGGGAACAGCATTTTTGTAAATATGATTCCTACTGCATTGTCTTTGTTAATTTGGGGGCTTTTGTCTTATAAAATATTATCTTTTCTTTTTATAAAGTTATTTATAAACATGAATTTAAAATAGTGTCATTTTTTCTAATAAAGCAAGAGCTCACATGATTAAAAACTGCTAAAGATCAGTAACATTTGAAAGAAGAAAAATAAAAGTAGGGAAACCCCTGTTTTTTACAATTTGGGAATTTTATTTGTATTCTCTGTGTGTGCATGGCCATATCCAAGGGGAAGAGCTGTCCTGAGAAAATAATCAAGATGAAAAAGGTGATTTTAACTTTCTAATGCTGAACACTTCAAGATTTTTATTTTATCTTTTGCCAACTGTACTATCAAACTGCAAATAAAAATCAGGCGGGCTTAATTCCCCAAGAAGCTGCTGTAATTCTGTATCTGACTTCAACAGTGTAACAATATGCCCTGTGAAGTAATTTGAATACAAATTTCAGTGTTCTGATTTCTCTGTTCCTCTAACCTACCATACATTAGGAGGATCTATGAATTTTATATTGAACATGTAAAATATAGGCTTTTTTAGTTAAATAATTTTTATTGGAACTTTTACCAACAGCATCATTTTTCTTAGGATTTTACCCTGTCCATTAACATAGCATGAGATTATCTTTCACGAAATGGGTAGGAAAACCAAATCCCTCATGGAACCAAACAGTAATTTCAGCAATGAAATCAGACACTATTGTGAAGACTGTTAACATGATAGAAAAGATGGGGCTCAGCAAACAGAAGTCAGCAGCTGGGTGTCTGCCTCTCAAGGAACACAGATGATGTCTCATAGGGTCAGACAGTGACTCATCCTTGGGCTCCCCTCCTCCCAGATGGCAGCTGCTGCATGGAAGGGAATGGGGCTGGGAAGCAGGACAGGGAATGGGGCAGGGAATGGGGCTGGGAAGCAGGACAGGGAATGGGGCTGGGAAGCAGGACAGGGAATGGGACAGGGAATGGGGCTGGGAAGCAGGACAGGGAATGGGACAGGGAATGGGGCTGGGAAGCAGGACACCCAAACCTCATCTGTTTCACTGGCAATGTGGGACAGCTGTATCCTTGCAGAAGAGCCTGTTGCAAATGCTACACAGAAAACTGCAAAGCCAGGTAATTTTGCAAGTGTGCCAACAGTTAGAGATGACAGGGTTTTTAATCTGTACATTTTAGAGTTGTGGAAGACCAGGATTAGATTTTGTAGTTCAGGATTTATTTGGAGAAAGAATTCCAGCTTCAAATTTTTAAATATTAGTGGTAAGGATGAGCAACTTTGTTACTTTGAGATAAAGAGCAACTTTTACTTATTTCTGCCTTTCCCCCCCCCTTAAGCAGTACTTGAAATAACATGCTCATTTAGAATCCTTCTGGTTTCTTCTCCAACACATGTAATGAGGGTCAAAGTAGTTTCAAGTGCAGAGAGTGTCAACCATCCCTGTAATGCCTTTAGGACCTCCCCATTCTCCTGGCTGGTGCACTGCAAATCAAAGGGGGGAACATACAGGTTGAAAAGCATATGCTCAAATAAATCAAGACAAATACCCCAAATTCAGCACAAGGTGAATGTATTGCTGCAGTGGAACAAAGTTTGCAAGTGCAGGCACAGCCAGTTCTTCTTCATATAGTGAATTTTGGGTTCTTGACTCTTATTGGATTGGAAAGGTTTTCCAAAATGGAGAATCAAGAAAATAAAATTAAAGGTTTAGAAAGAAGACATTCTGATGCTTGGAAGGGAGACTTTCAAAAGCCTGTTTGGCTAGTGATACATCTTTTAAATTTATTTCTTCGTTACTAAACTATTAGATTCAAGCAGGCAGTGGTGGAAATCCCTACCTGGGGAGCACTGCAGGCATGCTTCTTGTACCTGGGAGAGGAGCAGCAGGAGGGACAAGGAAGGGGGTTCATGGAACCAGCCACCATTAAGATGTTGTTACAAAGCTGTTGCTTACTGCATTGTTGCTAGCTTCCTACAAAAGTCATTGCCTGCTAGAAGTGAAATTCTAAATTCTAACTAAATTCAGAAAATTATGGACACAAGTTGGAAGCAGACACAAAGTGTGGACTTAGCCTTAGGTATATTAATTGTATCTGTTCATTCTTAAAAGCACTCTAATCTTCAGATAAGCCTGGAAAATATTTGATAGCACAATAAATTAGAATTAAGAAGTTATGGTATCATTTAAAATCCTAGCCAGCCACTCACTCCCTCCCCCAGAGTGGGATGGAGGAGAGAATCAGAACAGTAAAGGTATGAAATCTGTGGGTTGAGAAAAAGACAATTTAACAGGTAATAATGCAAAAGGCATGTGAGCAAGCAAAGTGAAACCAGGAATTAATTCCCCACTTCCCGTGGGCAGGCAGGCGTTCAGCCATTCCCAGGAAAGCAGGGATCCATCACATAACAGAGACTTGGGAAGACAAATGCCATCAGTCAATATGTGTGCCCCCTCCCTCACTGCTTCCTTCTTCTTCCATCAGATTTATGCTCAGCACGAAGCCATAGGGTGTGGGATATGATGTGGGATATCCCTGGGTCAGCTGTCCTGGCTGTGTCCCCTCCCAGCCCCTTGTGCACCCCCAGCCTCCTCTCTGCTGGGGTGGCATGATGGACAGGAAAGGCCTTGGCTCTGTGGAAGGGCTGCTCAGCAATAGCTGAAACATCCCTGAGCTACCAGCTCTGCTTCCAGCACAAGCCCCAAACACTGCCCCACACTTGCTGCTCTGAGAAAATTAACTCTATCCATCCAAAATCAGCACATGTGGAGCTGTTCCTCACTCAAATTAAAATGCTGATGTAGTTCACCAGAATTAATGATTCTATGTGTGGTTTTCACAATATGGCTTTTAATTCCAGTGACATTCAAGCAAAGATTTATTGGAAACTAAACATAAAACACCCGCTGCTTTGTTACAAATGAAGTAGAGAGATAGCAGCTGGTTTTCCTGCAACCCCTGCTCTTTCAAAAATTTCTACCTACTGCATCCATCTTTATTTGTACTTAGGCATAAATTGTGATCCATTTAAAAAATAGGTTGGTAAAGATTTTACCAAAGATCATATTTTAAAGATGAAATTCAGTTCTCTTTTAGGTGAAGAACAGTAATAGTGGAACACAGGAGGCATGCCATATAGAACTATAAGTTTTGCTTTAAATGTCAGCCAAATTAACATTATGGGACATGACACACCTCCTAATTAAAGAAACAAAACCAAAGAAACAACTAACTAAAAAAAAAAATCTAAACATTGACTACTGACATTAAAGTATCATCAACTTCAACATGAAATTGATCCTTTAGAAACTAATAGAGCCAAACCTCTTATTTAAAGTTCTCCTTAACGATTGCATCTGCTTCAATTCTGTTTAAATCCAGATCTCATTTTATTCATGCATGCATAGAATGAGGCCAAATGCTTGGGGACAAAGGTTCCCAGGGAATAAGTGATCCAATGAGCCATCTGTACACACATCATGTCTAATCAGGCCGAGGTGGGGAAAATAAAAATTATCAGATTATTAAAATCTTGAAGTTTGGGAATCTTTTTTATCTCGTGGATTTCTGGTGAAGGTGAATGAATTATTTAAGCTAGTGATAAGAAAAATGCACTTACATTACTTGGGTAGTTTCCCTCTCTGCTGTTCTCTGGAGCCATCTATTTCTCTGCTCTTATGTAGTCCACTCAAAGTCTATGGAAGAGAAGTGGACAATACAACACACAAATACTTCCAAAATTATCAAAATGGACATTCATTTTTGCATGATTAAAAGAGGAAATTCAATGTATTGAGAAATACTAGTAAAAGGAATTAAATTCTTTTAGAAGGCCTCAACCACGACTCTTCCATTTTCTTCTATCTCAGTGTCATTGACACAAAAAAACACTTGGAAATCTGTGGTCATGCAAGTTTGACTCTTCAGGTAAATTGAGGATTGTAGTGCTCTTTTTGCACCTTAGCAGCCTTTAATTCTGTACACATATGAGTCTAAATGGGATCAAAGCATGAATTATTGAATAGATAAAATTATTCAATGAAGAAAGGGAAGGAGTGGAAGGGCCTAACAGAAGGATGAACATCAGAAAATTATTTTCTGGTTAAGATTATGCAGAAAAAATTTGGAATCTTTTGCATATCAAGTGCATTTCACTAAAAAAAATCCCTTTTAAAAAGGTCTCTTTTAAAGTAATATTAAATTGGAGCACCTCAGGAGAATATCAATGAGCAGCTGTTACACCTCTCTCCTGGGTAAGATGGCTCTTGTGCCTCCTGTCACATGCTCCAGCAGATAGGTAGGCAGAAATAGGGTAGTTTTGTGCTATTTACTGTCTTTTCAAACCTGTCATAAGTCAGTATTGTCAACATATACTAGAGAAAAACAATTAGAAAACAGTTGTTGGAGAAAGCCCAGGTTTAGCATTGAGCAGAGAGCTGGAGGTCACACTATATTAACTAAGTTAATCTAAGTATTCTTCCTTGTCCAAAAATCTATGCTTCTTAAAAATGCATGCTTCTATTTTTCCTGGTTAAAAAATCAATATTTCTTAAAAATGTGTATTCTCAAATATTCAGAACTTCATGACTCACTATTGCTCCAAGAGTAGTTAAGCTAAGAGCTGCTTCCATAAAACACTCTGTATTTGGATGAAACAATATTTTTTGAGAGAAGTCCTGTTGTGAAAACCTCTTAAGCATGTCAGGTCAAAATCAAGTCTCTGGTCCTGAAACAGAACCATTTCAGTCAGCAGGATTTCATCAGTGCAGCTTGGAATAGAATTTGCCCATTAGCATGTTTAAAGCATTTGCTCACTGCCAGAGTGCTACCTTAATTCACTTCTCTGAATAAACTTCAATTTCAGCACTCAAAAGCAATTTAATATTGTGGGCAAATGAAATTATTTCAATCATAATGTGAAGAAGCAGAAAGGGCTAAGTAATTGCAAATGAAATCTAACTAAATAAGGATGCTATTTATTTTTGAAACTTCCAAATGTGTGCTACATGTTTGTAATAGAGCATATGGCCACTTCTTGGCCTTAGGGATTTAGAGTTAGCTCTGCTTTGGCTGAACACAACTGCTGGAAATCAGTTAAAGAACACCAGTTCTAGGGAAAGAATGACATGGGACCCATCCCAGAGGAGCAGAGGAAGAAGAAACAGACTTCCTCTAGCCATTTTTATGAGCACTTGAAGGTTGAAATGGAACTTTTGCCCCTACCTAGTGAAATTAATTTTTTTATGATGCTGGAATTAGCTGTAGAGTTTGTGCAGGATGAAAGATTAATTATTGCTTTGGAAGGAAGATTAAAGCTTTATTTCATTATCTGGATGGCCCTATTTACTCAAATTGTAGAGAGACAACTGAGTGGTATTTACATGGAACTAGGTGAGATCAAGCTACTGAGTTGAATAAGAAAGACAAATGTTGTCTAAGAATGAATAGAAAAGCCAATAAAGATGTTATAAAAAAGCATGACAAGCAGCCCTAGGGACAGACAGAGATTACAGCAATGTACTATAGTGTCTCTTCTAAAAGCCCCTTAAAACCAAACAACTGAAATTGCTTTGCAGAAGACTGCTTTGCTCAGTCTCCTGATGCTTCATCTAATTCAGACTTCACTTGAGACTTCGATGGATACTGACACTTCTTTACCTGATGTGGGCTCTGCAACAGGCAAAGAAGGTAATAAAAATTCCTAAGCAAGTTATGGCTATGCATACCACAAAATAGAACTGAAGATTAATTATGATGTGAAGCAATTCCTGAAGCAACCCAAAGCAATTTACCGAATGGTCTGTGCTTGCCATCTAGTGGTACAAAGCCAACTTTTTTTTTTCCGGCTGCATGAGGGCAGACTCAACTGCTTTAATTTCCTATCTCAGAAGCAAACCTCTCCCACATAGAAATGTTCCTGCTCTCGGGATGATGGTGGTGATAAGTTTACAACTTTCAGGAACCAGGAGCAGAAATTTTTCAGCCCTTGACCCCCCAGACTTAGGACTAGCTCATCAACAAATTAGCAAGGGTTATCCAGTAATTAATTGATCTGTAGCTCCTGTATCCTGGTTGCTGCTCCAGTCTTTTGTTCGTGCAGGTGAAGACTCTAAGAATATTCAGGCACTTTCACTGCTTTCTCTGAGAATTCAAGCAACGGAATATCAAAGTGTTTTGAGAATATGTTCTAACATCTTTTAAACCACACTTATAAAACTCTTGGCCAAAGGCTCTCCAGGTTTCTAAAGGCTTCAGCTTTGCTTTACAGCACCTCTGTATGAAAACCTATGATTATTTTCCAACCAGGAGACTGATCTACAATGAAATTAGCAGCTCATTAAAAAATTGTGCAGGGAATACATACCATTCTGGCACTGGAACACATATACTTAATATGAGCTATAGGACTAGATTTTTTTCTTTCAAAACATTTCGAGAATACTTGAATAAAGAATTTAGTAAAAGGAATAATTTTATTTCTCAGTTATGTCATAGAGTAAATACAAGAAAATTAATAGAAATATATTTTATCAGAAAAAATTATACACAGCATTATATCTAATCATACATATTACTCACCTGGATTTCTTACTATCTATATCTATCCACAAAATAATAATTCTATATTGATTTTCATCTGTAATAAGGAAATTTAAACTAATTCCCACATCCCAATTTTCTAGCAAATATTTTAGTACATTAATATTAATATTTGAAAATTATTTTAATTTTACTACAAAAAAAACCCCAAAGTTATGAATTAAGACTTGGAGTTTTCCTAATATCTCTGTGATTCAGGAGAAGCTCTTTCTGGGATTTTCTGTTCTAAGCCATACAGAATTTTTTGTAAACTCCTTTCACAAGTCACAATGAATGAAAACAAAGCCATACAAATTGTATAGAGAACAAATCCCAGTTGACTAAAACAAAGATTAATGAGATTGAATTAACTTTACTATGTAGAGTTAATCATATTAACACTAATTTGATTCTGAAAAGTGTATTTATACAATAACACCAAATATATAACAAAACATGTGGAAAGAAAAAAAATTTACATGCTATTAGCTATTGTCCCTTCTTTAAAAAAAAATATTGAATCTTCTATTTATTGGGCAGCTGCTGCATTCACTCATCCATTCATCCACTCTCTCGACTGTTATTTATGTAATTAATTATTCAATCAATTGTTCACTGAGGGACCGTATATGATCTATGTTTTACAATTGACCTCAAAGAGCGAGGCCGCTGAATGCATCCGATAGAAAATAGAAAAAGGCATCGCAAGGTTCACAACAATTATCCAGGGTTCAAAGCCAAAAACTATTTCTTCCAGTCCATTGTCATACTCCGGGCGGCACCCGAACGCCGGTGGTATCCACAGCTGCAGGGAAAGAACGTGAGGCCAGTATTAATCACCAGCCCTACAAGTCAATGGCCCTTAATGACTGTGACTCACCGTGCTGCACACTGGTTTCAGGAGTCCCTAAGAAATCCCTCCCTGTTGCTACGGGGGCACACTGGTGGAAGAGGGTTTCAGCTTCTGCTGCTGCTACAGGTTTTGGACTGTTACTTAAAGGAACTTCCCATGTTCCTCATTTAGATAAACTTTGTTCCCCAAAAGCATATTCACTTCTTCCAGAAGTAAAATATTCTGCCTAAAAACTATAGAACCATGCAACTTTAATGTACTTATCAAACTTGAAAGGATGGGAACTTTTGGGTATTAACTTGTGAACTACATTCAAAATGTCTTACCGAAAGGTTGCAGAGGAATAAAAATGCAGCGATGTTCTTCAAAATTCTCCTCTTGTTGTTAGTAACTGAGTTTCTGCTGTAAAATGAGAAATCTGAGGCTGAGTGCATGACCAAACTATTGTCCTGACTCGTTTCTTCTCTGGCAACACCAGCAGCATTGTTTTCTCTCCCACAGATGCTGCCTTTAAACAGACAGGGTATGTCACCACTGTCACGAGCAGCTCTACCGTTGTAAATCTCTTTGTATAAGGGGCTGAGGGACAAGGTGCTCCCCCGAGATATGGTCACTATTCGAAGAGTTTTAATGTCCTCATTCACCTTCTCCTGCTCACGGTGGATGGATTCAATGATAAAGAGGTTCTGAATATATTTCTCAATAATCACCAGAACAGAGTAGGGCAGGTTATACCATGTGTATTTGGGATGACCTTGGGCACAGATAATGGCAAGGATTGAGCCCCAGGAGAGCAGCCAGGACCCTGCAGCTGTGCCCACCAGCAGCTCTGCATCCAGTTTTCGAGCAGGGTTCTTGGAATTATCCAGTGATCTATCCTCCAGTCTGTATATGAGAAGGGCGACAATTCCAGCTGTGCACATGAGAGCCAACACGAAGATAGCGTGCAAGTAAAACATAGTGAGTGCTAACTCACTTTTGATTTTTGAGCCTCCAATCTGAATTAAATACACAACAACTATGCCTATTGTGCTAGTTAACACGATTAGTCCAAAAATCATTCCAACAGTTATGCCATGGAATTTGAATGGAGTTTTGGTTTGCTGGTGGTGCTCAACTTTCCGACCAATGTTCTTCCACAGGACATAGAGCATCGTGGATGCCAGGATGTGGTACTCTATATTAAAGGGATATAGGTAATATATTCCCTGAGAAAATATTGAGCAGAGAGTTGTTGTTGTGCAGTTGCATTGAGGTGCATGATCATCTAGAACTAAAGGAGAAGGAGAGATCAGTTATGTGCATTATCAAGGTTCCTTGTTTAAGTGAATAAATAAAACATAAATAAAATATTGAAACAGAAAAGGTAAGACTTCAGTCAAACAACACCCAGTTACCCACCTAAGAAAAGGCTTCCCCATGCTTCACTGGGGTTTGAAAGCAGAAGGCATCCCCAGCAGTTGTCATAGAATGGCCTGGGTTGGAAGGGACCTTAAAGATCATCTATTTCAAACTCCCCCTCCCACTGTGGGCAGGGAGCCTTCCACTAGACCAGGTTGCTCAAAGCCCCATGAACATTTCCTTGAACATTTCCAGGGATGGAGCATCCACAGCTTCTCTGAGTAACCTGCCCCAGTGTCTCACCACCCTCACAGTGAAGAACTTTTTTCTTTATATCCTCCTTACCCTAAATATTTGCTGACTACAACTTGCACAATCTTGCCAATGGAGAAAATTATTCATTAGTAAAAAAAACACCCAGAGCAAAGTCTTTGTCTTGCAAAACAGCACTAATGGATAGCTTATATTCTTTTGAGCCATCCCACAGAATCCTGTAGGACCACAGGCTACATGCAATCACTCTCCTGGGAAAGATTTGCAAGATTATCCATATTTAGTTTTTACAAATAACTTAGTAAGTAGTAAACTCTTTTTTAACACTGCTATGTTAATGTATTACTATAATTTAGTAATAAAGTGGTTCCTTAGTGGTGTTCCTCAGTGATGCTATTCCTGAAAAGAAATGTTCTCAAAAAATCTGTTTGGAACTTAGAAGAAAATTACTGCCTTGTTCACATACATGATAATGATCATATAACATTTCAGTATCGGCTAATTACCATGTGCCCTGGAATGACCATGCTGACATAATCATGAATGACTTAGCTAAATCCTACAGTGACAGTGTTTTGTATGAGTGTGCTAGAGCAGGAATTTCACAATGCACCAAGCCTTTTGCTTACCTATAGTTATGTTCCCAAAACCAAGTGTGATTAGTCTTTCCTTATGTTCATTCAATTGATGCTTTGACTCTGTTAACACGCCATTTGTCCACAGCAGCAGATTTGTGAAAACAGAATGGATGACACCAAACCTACAAAACAAAGTGATTATTGCAGGAATCCTCACAGACTGTATCTCATTAAATACGTGAAATGAAATTAAATGGATTAACTTTCTGTGTACAAGCTATATGGCACTATTTATTTGTCAGTGAAAGGGGAGAGTTGAAAAATCATCACCAATCTCTAAAGATGTTCTGCAGTCACTTAAATCAATCTTCCAAAACCTTACAGAAATGCAATATATTAAATGACCTAATGCATTAAACTATTAATAGAATGCTTTTATTGTTTCTTATGCTCTCTAATGCTTTTATTGTTTCTTATGCTCTCTTATGTGATGGGTTTTATTCTTTGGGCTGGACAAGCTTAATGTTAGTGGTTGAACAATCTGAACAGGATTATTTGTTTGCAAACCATATTTCACAGCCTTCTGCAGTGCTTCTTCATATTCTCTGTCTGATCTTTCTTCACAGATACCACCATCTTCTCCAACTTCTTGCCCATGCATTTTTGTCTTCTGGAGAGAGCTGAAGCTATCAGAGGGCTTTATTCCATTCAAAGTACAAATGTGGGTAGGTCTCCATGCATTTTTGAGGCTCCTGGCCTCTGACAAGTCACTTCAGCTTGGTGAAACAGAATGGCATTGGAGAAAGAAGTGTATTAATGGTTCTGAACTTCCTAATAAAATCCAGAAAAAACATTGTCCTCTGTTGCCAAGCAGCTCCCTTTTCAATAGGAGATCATGTATCTATCTCTTTCCTAGACAAATCCTTTCACCTACCAATGCGAGGTGATTTCCTGCACCTGAGGCTGTTTATGTTTCTTCACCAAGAAACAGTTCTTAATTACAACACTGTTCTCAGTGATAAATTTGCAGTTAGAATTTTTTTAAATCTACTTATAAACAGAGCTGATAGCACCAGCTGACATTGCACAGCCTTTTGTAATCACTCTCTTCCTGAGCATGGGGTTTCAACACTTACCCAGGAGAGCAGAACAAATGGAGAACCTTCACCACAGATGATGTTCCTGAGCAAATTTATTTTACCTCCTATAGAAACTGGTCACATCATTGATAACTTCAAATAAGTACTTTAAAAATTACCATGTTTGCTTACTTATGTCCTATGTACAGACAGATTAATATACATTAATCCACCTTCTCACAAAAGTAGAAAACACATTGGATCTGATTTGGTACCAGGATACCACCAGGGAGGCTGTGTTTCCAAGTGCGTGTGCACAGCTGCATCTAGCACAGCTGTGAGGTGTGGCTGACATGCCTGAGGGATGGGATGCCAGAAGAACCTGGATGAGCTCAAGAAGTGGCCCTATAGGAACCTTATGAGGCTCAAAAAGGCAAGTGCAAGGTCCTGCAGCTGGGTCAGGGCAAGCCCCAGCACCAAGATGGGCTGGAAACATTCAAGGTCAGGTTGGAGGGACCTCTGAGCAACCTGATCTAGTTAAAGGTGTCCCTGCTTATTGCAGAGGGATTGGACTAAATGGCTTTTAAAGGTTTCTTCCAACCCAAACTATTGTATGACTCGAAGACCTAGTTTTAAAAAGCTGCTTTCCATAAATCAATATCAAATACCTCAGTTACAGTACATTGACTGCAGGTTGCTGATACAAGTTCCCTTTCAGTAGGTAAATAAATAAAACGTAATATAGTGCATAGTCTTGAAACACATATATGATCCTTCCTTCTTAAGTAACTCTGTGATATCAAATGTCGATACCACAATAAGATAAGATACCATTTTCCTCTCTCATGAGAAAAATACTTGTATTCTGACACTATTTTGTGTTACAAAATATCAAGGCAGGTTAAATAAGGGTAAATGGAGTTACTTCAACTGTTCTGTTTCTTTCTACTTAATGCAATCCAGAAGAGAATCAATCTCAATATTTTCACTGTCTCTCATACAATAAAACTTTGGTGTTAAAGCAAAGACCTACACCTATTAACATGCAGATGAGGATCGGATCCACTTTACCTTTCAAGTGTTTTGAAAGACTGGATAACATCCTTTGCATGACACCACAGAAAATACACCTAAATAGAAGAAATACAAAGAAATATTGTTACACTAATGCACATGTGTAACACTCCGAAAGGAATATGCATCTGTAGATAGACATTCAAATGGTTAAAACTTCTGATGATTCAAATTGAGGCAGCTCCATCTCCACACGTGTGAAAGAGCTCATGATTTAATGTGATATTTACACAAATCCTGATATTTCTTACATGAAAAATCAGTGGCTTAACAGTAGAAAGTCTAAGTATCACTCACTAAAACACATTTTCCTTCTGTATCTGAAGAGATTTTATTTCAATGACAGACAAAATAAAGCCACTGGCTGTGGATAGAGGTATGATTGCTGCCGGGCATGGTGATGCAAAGTTTGAATAATTTATGAAATATATTAAATTCTATGGAGGGAAAGAGATTGATGAAAGGATGCTAGACTTGACTAATAAAACAACAAATTCCCAGGAAGCATGAGAAAAGTTTGTACTAACTGCATGAGAGACAACCCCATTAAAAACACAGCAGCTGCACTCAAGGATAGTGCAGGAAACTCAAACAAGGAACAAAAGAGAGAGATAACAACAATAATAAGTTAGCAAGTCAAGGCAAAGAGGAATAAAATTAGAACTCTCTGTGACAGCATAATGGAGACCTCAGAAAAAGACTGCCACTGAAACAAAACCAAGTGTGGATAGGTTCAAGAAGAACTATACCAATGTTCCTCAGGGATATTAGGGTGACATTAACAGCTCAATAGTTCCTAGGATACTGAACTCATCACTAGGTAAACTATCAGGAGAGAAAGAGTCCCAAGATTTCTCTTAGAAACCTGCCTGGTTTGGTACTAAAGAAATGGTCTGAAAAGTGATAAAAACTTTGGGTTCTTCTTCAGCAACCAGAGTAAACTGGAAGTCCATTTTTCCACAGCATCCTTGCAGGATGCCTTCACAGTCACTATTTCTGAGGCAAGCAAAGCTAGACAAATGCAGTTTTTTATGACTCAACTCTGCTACCCAGCAGTAACAATTCCTCTAATGAAGCATTTATCAATGAGAGGAGTGGCCACCATAAAATCCCAGATGTAAAGACTAAAATATTTCATGTAGGCTTCAACTGAAATCAAATTGAAATTACCTTAGTCTCTAATGCCATATTCAATTTACCATCCTGGGATAAATGCAGTAAAATCTGACAGCAGATTTGAACCCATTCTTTAAAACTTATAAAAACGTAAGTTTTGATGATCAGTTCAGACAAAGGATAGTGGGAAGAAATAGGAAAACTCAGTACAGAAATAACATAAAATACAGTTTGGCTCACAGAATACTCAGAATACTTCTGCCTGCAGAAAAACATACCTGCCCTGGGAGGGCAGGTACATGTTAGCTCATACATGAGTGCACAATGTATATATTCATTTCATGACATGTATCAGGATGCCTCACTTTGAGTAAATGACAACAGAATCTGATACATATCCATTAGAAAACAAATTCTTTGGTTTTTAGATGACACATATTAGGGATGTTCTCTGCTGTGATTTCATTCACTGTTTCAAAGACACAAGAAGATTTGTCTTAGGTAAGAGGTATGTGGTTCATTACTTTTTAAGTTTAACTTTTTCTTTGATTTCTCAGGCTAACATTCAAGTGTTCATTATTTTAAGTTCTGTAGATGATAAATTCAATGACAGTGGGTGATGTAAAATTTAAATTAGAATTCTTATTGACTTTGTTCAGCATTTTTATTCATCATTCTTCCACACTCCAGTTCATGGTGGCTGGAAACCTTGTCAGCTCTGGGTCACTGGCTGTAGTGAAGAATGCTGTGTTCAGATCAGCATACAGAAGAGCTTAATTTCATTGGCTTGTTTTTCAGAGATGAAGGAATGAAGTTGCAGGACATGGAGAGTGGATTTTACAAGAATGTAAAATTAAGATTACTTCAACCAACTCAGAATTTCATAGAAAAACATAGATGGGCTGAGAGTAACTGTTTAAATTTCAGGCTTTGTTTGTTTGTTTGTTTTGGTTTTTTTTTTTTACTGTCGAAGAAAGCAGAAAAATGTAGGTTTGTTCAATCACAACTGCTAGGAAAACATTTGTTTTCTTTCTGAATGACATAAACCCCTTGGAAAATTCATAAAAGTGCCTGGCTATGATTGAATATTTCATCTGAGTGGCTTTTTCTTCCTTCTTCCCTACAAACCTGCTGACAGGGGTTCAGAGGAGTTAATGTGACAACCAAACAGCTATGGAGTGCCGCCACACACTCTAGACCCAAAGCTTTATAACAAACAGCTGGAATATTTCACAGGAGTCACTATGTTTGCTACTGTGCAGCCACTGATAAGAAAAAGCAAATGCTTCTAGAAGAAAAATCCAAGTTAATTTTGACAGGAAAGTTGTACAAGTATTTTAGAACCAGCTAGGAAGGGTTTTGTCCCCTTTAACTTACCCAGCCTATACCTCTAACCACAGAGGAACATCAGGTTAGACAGATGGAATTGAACTTGTGTGGCAAGTCCTACATACATAAGCAAGGGAATTGTCTTTAGCCAAAATACTCATTTCAGTCTGAAAATTTTGTATGTAACTTCAACCAAACAAAAAGGACACATAACTGCAACTGCAGGAGAATATTTTTTTATTATCTTTTTTTCACACCCATGTTTGAAACCCATGAATTTTATGGCTAAGCAACTTCAGGTTGCAAACCTTGAATTTACTATACACACAAGCCTTTAGTCCTCAAAAGTATTCTGTGATATGCTTAGAAATCAAATTAGTTTTAAGTCCACTGATGACAAGATAAAATATATTTTTGAAAAGAAACAAATATTAATATAAAAGTGCAACCAGTGACTTTTACCTGTAAGATGGTGTGGACAGCATGTGTAACAGGGAAAATGCCTTCAGTTGGTGATAAACAGTTTGAAAAATCAATATAATATCCAATTTTAAAGGAATCCAGAATTAAAGTAATCACTGCAAATAATGTAATCCCACCTACGAATGAAAAAGATATCAGAAAATTTTATGTATAGTTATAGTGTCTAGAGACTATTTATAAAATATACAAAAACCTATTTAGGGGAATGAAAGCTGACCAATATCTGTGTTCTTGTTTAGGAAAATAAGAGCGGATCAATGCTCAAGAAGATAACTGACTCTATGACATAAGTGCCTCTAATTTGTGAGAGCCTCTGCCCAGTACATGAAGCAGGGTCACCACTGGCAGCCCCTGCATGGTCAGGGAGGAGTGGCCAGCCCTGCCCTGCCCAGGACATCCAGCCCCAGCAGAGAGCCCAGCTCTGGGCAGGACAGGCTCCCGGGTGACAGTGGCACTGAAACAGCCATGGAGAGCAGGAATTCCTGCCCTCAGCAGCCCCACTGCAAACTGGGCACTCCTGGGACATGAACGATCACCTCACGCCCCCCAGCCCAACCCCTGCACAGTGGGAAGTAACACAATCACTTGGGGTGCCCTCCCCATGGCTGGGGGGTCACACTGTAACTCAGAGACCACAACCACAACGAGCTCTATGGTTTGTTCTCCTGATAAAGAACCAAAGATTTAATTTCAGTGTCTGTATTTCACACACACACAAAAATATCCTAACATATTACTCTATACCCTAAAGAACTTTGAAATACATTTCCCTCTGTTCATTTTTTTAGTGCTGTTATTACTGGGTTTGTAACTGTACGACAAAGTATAATTGGCTACAAGATTACTGAACCAAACCTTGGTTTTGTTTTGTTTGGTTTTGTTTTGAGGGATTTTTGGGGGGCATGGATGGGTTTTTTTTACTTTATTAAAGCTTTTTTCAAGCAAGTTTTCACTGGATTTAATTTGGACTTATTTGAATGAAGACCAGATAAAAATTTATGCATGGACCTTAACCAGACCTCATGATATAAACCAGCATCAGTAACTTAATCTTTCTTTGCAATTCCTCACAGAGTAAATAACATCACCAGTATTGACTTGGATTAATGTTTATCTTTTGTATGGAGCCACAACCTATAAGTTCTAGTTCAGCCTATAACTTCCATATAAGTACCATGTGTTCCACTTGACACGTGGTCGTAAAAAAGTAACACGAAATTAAAAATGTATTTAATTAATACCTTTATTCTCAAAGTTGCATTAATAAAAATTAAGTAGAAATTATATAAACACACTGTAATTTTGTTTATTTTTTCATTGACTCTTTAAAATGAAACAAAAACAGAAACCTTTTCAATCACAAGGGCATGAATTCCAACAGGATTTTATGCTTCTGCTTTATAATCTCTCTATAATAAAAACACTGTAAAATTACTGGTTGAGTGTAATTTCTACCAGGAGCTCAAAACTTTTGCTTATATATTCAAAATCTAAAACCTCAGGTCTCCACTTCATACATGTGTATGATCCCATAAAGTTTTTTTAAATTTATGCTTTTTAGGTCACCTAATTTGTATTCTAACACATGTAACAGGACTGGAGCCCACGTTTTTAAATAGAGGTGCCAGTTTTATTGTGTATGAAATTAAATGGTATCATTAAATACAAAATTATAGGCTACTCTTGAGATCAAATGGTATGTTTCTTGCCTTATCTAAAGAAAGTTAATTATTAAATAAATTAGAATTTTTAGTTCTGATGATATAATTATAAATATAACTGATTATAAATCACTCTGCCTAAGTAGACACGCTCTGAGCAAGGTAGACTAGATGAACTTCAGAAGTCCCTTCCCACCTGAATTATTCTAAGATTGATTTTGTGATTTATGATTTATTTACAAAGTAGGCAAGAAACAGCCTATTTGTCTGAAATGAGTTCATTTCACACCTGTTATGATTGTTTCAGTAAGAAGGCAAAAGCTATCTTCTGAAGCAAAAAGTTTATAGACTACTGACCTCCAAGGATTAGAAGACTTTATATGACTCTTAATTTTAGATTTTTTTCATTTATTCAAATGGTATTTAGATATTTCTGCAGTCACCCAGGTGGCCACACTACAAGTGTATACAAAGTGTCCAACATGCTTATTTATGGGCTTCAAAAGAGAATGATTGTACTAATTTTCTTAGTCAAAAATCAAAACACAACAATAATGGCCATGCATATGGTATGTTAATAGGTTTTCTGACAACTTTTTGTGATAGAAACTTCAGTAGTATGTACTAATACCAAAAGGACACCAGTAATTTCAAGGAAGATAATTCCACCACTTAGTAATTTTCATTTAAAATTGTAAGAAATGTGAAATTATTGCTGTTGAGCACTGGTTCATTATTTTTTCCTTTCAAACATTCGTTGAAACCTCTGTGTTTTAAGGGATCACTAATAGGATTTTCAATATTTCTAAGGGCTGGCTCATTTCTTGCTAGTAACCATCAAGAAGATCAGAAAAACATAATGATACAGTTGCAAAAACACCAGTCCCACTTTAAAATATCGTTCAAATAATTGGCAATTCAATGCAGGCAGTAAAAAGATACAAGTCAAAGTCTGTCAAGAGCTTTTAAGCTGACCAGTTGTCAATACTTTAAACAGAAACTGTGCTGCTAAAGAGTGTGATAAAATAAAGCCATTTGTTGACTTTAAAATAAAGCCAACTGATTTTCATTTTGACTTCTCTGGCTCACTTCACTGCACTTTCCCAAAAACATGGTCAGAGAGCTTTTTCTAGCAGGAGAGCATACTTAGGGGAATAACATTTGGAATAAGTCAAGGAAAGACTTCCTAAGGTTCCCTGTGGTAATTTGGGTCAGGATAACTGTGTTTTATTAAAGACACAGCTCTGCCACAAACTTTTCCCACATTCAGACTCCAAGAGTGGTTCTTGGTCAACCACACAGGTGGGAGGAGAACCAAGCTCAAGGGTTCACACAATTGACACCTTTGTGCAGAAAGGCTTGAGGAAGCCTTCCTGTGAGCAGCTCTTGCAAACTGATCACTGTCCTTCTAGTGTTGCTAAACACGTACAAGGGGTCAGTTATAGGAGGGTTTTGTTTAATCATTCCATTTCAACATTTGTCAGAGCAAAATGGTCTAAGCAGGCAACTGCCACCACTTTTACTAAAGTGATATTCACAGTTTGAAAGGATTCATGAAAATACACTCATTTTATACTGTTTAATACAAGGACATTCGCTCTCACAATTACAGCAAAGAGATGTTCTTCAAAAGTAGCTGATAGAGCTAGTAAAAAAATTGCAGAAAGCTTTCAGTGGAAAAACCCAAACAAAATATGTCTGTCCCACTCCTTCCTCCCCTTTCCTTTTTGGACTTTTGATCTTTCAGGTAAAAGACTTCTATGACAAAAGCATGATAAAGAGGAGGGCACAGGGGATCTTGGCAGAGGAATTGCCACCTGAGTTTTTCCTTAGCTCAAATCAGTTTTCTTTTACCAATAGAGGATAAAGGAGTTGTACAGCCTTGTTGTAGCTACAAGAAACTCCCAAGAATAGGAAAGTGTAGGTCATTCCCTAAGGGCAAATTTGTTGAATTGCAGCCTAAGAGAAGCCATGGAACCCACAGCACTTGAGAAGCCAGTACAAAGAGCCATCCTGTGCTGGTAAAAGAAATGGATATGGTAACCCAGTAGCTCAATCTAGGATCTTATTTCTAAGTTTCTGTGACTCCTTATATTCTGTAGGACAAATGAAATGCTGTGAATGCGGCGCCAAAAAAAAAGAGGGTGGGGGATCCTGCTGTACTTACCCATGCTAGGCAGCATTTATTCCGTTTTTAGGAGGGGAAAGCTACCCTCTGAGTAACAAAAGCTTAGCTTGGCCCAAGGTAGGATCATATTAAGCCTTGCAAGAATTTCAGGAGGTTGTAAGTCACATAAACTTATAAATGAAAAATGCTTGAGAGATTAACATTTCCTTGAAAAATAATAAATAATCAAGAGGAACAATGTAACAGTTGGCATGTGAACTCCATACATTTCAGGAAGGAGTCTATAGACCATGGCTATACATAAGACATTAAAAAAAACAGGTTTTCTGTCAGCAATTCAAAGACAAATGTTAACTGTTGTGAAGAAAGTAAATGATACACAAGCACTGAGATTGAGGACTACATTTCCACAGCACAACCTTACTTTTCAAAACAATCAGGTGTCAGGTGTTCTTGGAATTTTCATTTAGATGTTTAATTAGCTGCTGTGAAAATTAGCTGTTGTCTCATTGCTAGTAAGTAGAAAACATTTTAGGGGAAATCTGTCATAACATTCCACTTAAATACTTTCCAATCTATCATTCACAGTGCTGAGACTGGAAGAGGCTGGTAAAACTGGGATTGCCTATTATTGCACAAGCACTGATGTAGGCTGTTCCTTTTCCTTGGTACCTGAAAACACAGATTCCTGTCACTACAATTCTGTGATGGGCTGCCCAAACACCTTCTCTCAATTACCTTTGTATCCTCACTCTGGTGCACAGCTGACTGCAGATAAGGGCCAGCACACCCCACCACTACCCTTGCAAACTTGGATACTTTTTCTGCAAGCAAATGCTTAGTTTAGATTCCTTGTTTAACTGCTTTATGTGCTGATTACAAACTGATCTGCTCAGGGATTTTGTCTTCTTCTGTCTAACTCTAGATGTTTCAAAAGCATCACTGTACACATATAAACAGGAATCTCTGATACATGTTGGTATAGACAGAGCTTCAGAACCTTTCTAACTGGTACTACCATAAAGTAAATTGCATTATACCATCTGGAAAAGGTGATAATTCCTCTAAAACAGCTGCAAGACAGCAACAAAACTGCCTCTTTCACTAGCCATATTTCATTTTTCATGTTTCACCAAACCAGCCTGGTAAGGAAGAAAGGTGTAGAAGTTTTCAGCACTATAAAGGGTAGTTGGAAAGTAAGGATGTTTAACAAACAGCTTCCCAATACAATCTTCTAGTATGTTCAGCTTATGCATATATTTACTTTAGACTACGCTGCATGTTCATTCAGTTTGCAAATACCAGGATGCCTCCCGGTAGGGATGGAGAGGCAACAAAGCGGCAGCAGACACAGGTGACGGCACAGATGTCCCTTGTGCGGTACCACTCCGTGCCATCCGCCCATACTTACACTTCAGCCAGCGGGCTCCGGCGTGTGTGTCCTTGTCCCGGATCAGCCTCCTCTGCGTGCAGCTCCTGCAGAGGTACCACAGCATCCACAGCAGCTGGATGAGCATCAGCGTGATGAGGTAGGAGAGCAGGTGGCTCTTGCTGATGCCCACGGCGTGCACAGCCCAGGCGAAGGTGAGCAGCAGCCCGGCCAGGAAGAGGTTGATGCCGTACTGGCTGCTGAGGATCTCGGCGTTTTTCTGCGGGTAGCTGCCGCCCACCGCGGGGCACCCGGCGGCTTGCTCCATGTCCCACGCTGCCGGCCAGGTGCTCCTAGCGGGCGGCCCCGCTTTCCCCGGGGAGCCCCGAGGGCGCTGCTGGCCCGTCCCCCACAGCGGCGGGGGCGGAGCGGGCCCTGCCGTGCCCTGCCCGCGGGCGGGGGTGCCCGGCTGCCGGGGGAGGCTGCTGAGGTTTCTGCGGGACATTCTTCCCCGACACTGACAACAGCTGGGCTCCGGACGAGGGTGAGGAGAAGTCACTCGGACGAAGGTTAGCTCGGAGCCAGCTCTGCCCGCTTGCCTTTGGTGACACGGTCCGTGTTGGGAGACCCGTGCGGTGTAACACATTCCCTGGGCAGGAAAATGCAAAAGACACCGTGTGTTGAAGAAACCCCCGGCCCGGCGGCTGGAAAGCCGAGGGACGGCCAGAACCTGGAAGCTGGTGAGGCGGGAGCCTGCCCGGCAGCCCCCAGCTGCTGATGGAGCTCCTCCGCAGGGCAGGCAGAGGGATGACACGCGTGCTTCACACTCTGGCCTCCCCAGGCCATCTTCTTCTGAGCAATCGGCACTTTCACTGGTAGGACAGAACCTCGTTTGTCAGGAATTCTCTAGACCTTTCAAAAGTCCCATTCTGACAACACAGTACTATAGGAATTGCTAGCTGGAGAAGCAACTCCTGACCTCAAAGTAGCAAAACCTTCTGCAGAATTTAGTCCCCTTCTTATATATTGATTTTCCCAATATTTATATTGACCCTTTTCTACTTAAAATGAATTCTCTTAACTTTAGGTATTTGGATGCTAAGCATAGCTTGGAGGCCAAATACCAAGATAGACTTGTTTTTGTTCTGGCCAAGAGTGTCTTACATCTTTGCTCTGTACCTGTTGGTTGCATATTCATTACCCAAAACATTGGCTTTTACAGTGAGTGACCCATACCTTGCATGAAATTAAGATACTAGTTCAACTACAATTTAAAAAAAAGATATATTGAAAATACAGCATCTATTTTACTCCACTTCCTCTGGCAAAGTCATTTTAAGCTTTTTCTCTTCTGAAGCCAGAAATTAATAGAGGGGTGTTTCTCATATAACAAAGGACACTTTTGAGCTTACATATAAGTGTCTGGGGTTCACAAGCCTCTTAAAGAACAGGGAAGAAAAACAAAATGGCAGAAAGGTGGAATCAGTGAATCTGGACAATCACCTATTTAGGTAAACATAAAAAAGTAGTTCCTGTCCTTTATTCATTTTGTCCTGTTCTCAAGAAACAGGTATTTTAAGCCATTTGCAAATTTTCCTTTTGAGAAATGCACTTAACAGGAAGGGAGCCCAATGTTTCTGTCTGGCCTGTTAAATCAAAAGCATAACCAGTCATTCAGGCCACCTCTAGCTCACAGCTACATCCACTGTTATCAGAAATGACATTGTGGGATTGCCAAATCCTACTTCTATCTCATATAATGTAACCTTTAAAGAATAACTAAGGAAGATGTTTCCATTTTACAGAGCTTCTATGGGTAACTGTGATAAATAATCTTCATTGCATGGACTATTTTACTTCAAATTATCCAAGAGCATTCCTTGTCACCTCTAACAGAAAGCTCTTTGGTGCTGGTACACATTCTCATCCTGAAATGAAATAATGTAAATGGTTACAGAAGATACCTATGGTGGTCTCTACCAAGAGAATACACTCAAGCTTTTGTAGAGGTGAGGATTTCAATTGCCTCATTTTATTTTCAGGGAATTATTATGCTATTGCTTTCTACTCCCTTGCCCTAAATTCTTTATTTGGTGGTAAGGAAAATAACAAAAGCAAGGAGTTCACAGAAGTGGCAGCAGCATTGTGTCAGGTTGCAACAATTAAAACAAGCATTGTTTTATATTCTTACCAGATTTGCCACTACTTCCTTTTGAGCACATAAGTGAATGAGTATTGTGTTGGATACTCAGATCTGTTACTGAAAGACTTTGTACAATGAGCATTTCTGCCTGGGATTGTCAGAAAGACATCAAAGTAGTCTGAAGGCAAACAGCTCTCCAGAGGTGAACAGAGTGTTATTACACCTTCAGTAAACCCAGGTGAAGGGGAATGAAAGACAAAGATACCCTGAGTCAAGTACAGTATTTAAAATCTACATGAACATCTATTTTACAGAAAAAGCAATGAGATGGGGTGGAGGTCTCCAAGAAAGTGTAATTAGATGGTTAAACAATTAAATATTGAACAACTATTGATCATTTTTGTACAAAGTTTATTAAGATGTTCAGAAGAATGAATTTTAAAAATCATGTAGCAAACAGTAATTTTAATTCAGATTACAAGGCAACTTAAAACACTTAGAGCAATTATATAGCTGACAAATAAAAATACAGCTATAATAACCATCCCTGAGCAATACTGCATTTTAAATGTTGTAATAAAGAAAGTTACTCAAATGTACCTGTGTATGCAGAAAAAACTGGTAAAACCTTTTACAAATTGAAGACCTGAAGATAAGCAACTTACACTTTAAAGATGTGAAGCATGACTGGTTTTGGCAAATTTAAATATTACATTTAAACAAATCAAGCTGTTAACTTATCCTACAAACTAGTTCAAGTAATGCTGAATGCACTTTATTTTGGTTTGTCTGATCCTTTGTATTACATACTACTAGGTCCCAACTTTTTTCATTAATGGAACAGTAACAACCAAAGACAATGTGCATTCTCTGTCATTACTAAACATTCCATGTGTTCAGCAATGGTGTGGATTTGGAAGTCAGAGTGAAGAACACAGTATCCTTTGGCAGTCCAGACTTCAAGCAACACTCACAAGGAGTAGATTTTAACAGGCTTCAATACCCAATTTCTACATTCTCCTATTTTCCAAAAGGCGTGCATGGAAAAGTATTTACACAAGGACCTACACAAAGTGGTCTAGCAACCAGATGGTGCCCACGTCTTCAGACAGTTAAGTATCTCAGTCAACACGAACAGACATTTAATAAAAATAAAATGTTATTTTATTTTCCCAACTGAGTATAACTAGTAGCTTTTAAGTTAATATCAGCCTCTTCATTGCTGAGTAAGGAAAATGGCAACTTCATTAACAGGCACTGCTAAGAATGAAAATTTGATTTACAGAAGAAAAAACTACCTGAATACTTTAAAACAGTACATACATAAAAGAATTTAATGTGTGCTCCAAATTTCTTGTGTAGTGTTAATATTGTTCATTGTATTGCTGGTTATTCACAGCTTGATCATCCACCTTTGGCTGTGGACAAACTGCATGAGTACAAGTAGAATTTATTTATTTAATTGATGGCACTGCCAAATGTCAACCAGCTTTCCCTTTCCCTTATCCATACATTTTTTAAACACTAGCAGATCTGAATTCAAGACATTAGATAGTAAAGTATTTCCTATATGGTAACACATATAACAGCAGAAATTAAAGAGATCAAGAAATGCCTCCTGTAAGTAAGTTTACAAGTACAAACACAGGTTCCAGATAACAGTATTTTACCTGTCAATTCAAATGGAAAGAATATAGTATTAAAACCCCACAACACTTGATTTAAGTATCACTTACTTCCAAATCAAACAACACGATTTGAGCAGGAAGTTTGAGTAGGTAACCTCTGAGGCCCAGAGATAATATTTAAAGGTCCCTTTCAGCACTAACTATTCTATGGTGCTATTACTTACTACCCATGTGCTTAATACTCAAATATAAATAGAAGCTTTACAAAGCTTTACAAAACCAAAGGCTTCATATTACTAAGAGATGTACAACATATTTATCTTCCAATTATTGACTAATCAGCTGCTTTTCCTATGGTTATGTCCATTGATTTACAAATCAAGTAGATAAAGAATTACTGTATTAGTCAGAGCAAACAGGCAGTATTAGAAACAACAGAAGTACTGGAATGTAACAAAAGTGACATACACTTTTGCAGGATTACAGTTACTTGAGTCCTTCACACGAAGCTGAAAGAAAAGAAAAAAACAAATTAAAAAAAAAATCTTTGTATGTTCTATATACTGCACAAGCTCTATCAAAAATGAATTAATGATTTTGGAACATCAAGTAATAACTTGTCCCTAATAATTAGGCAAATAATTATTTGACCTAATACAGAATTTCCCCACATTCTTCAAGTGCAGAGGCAGAACATGGCTAATGATAGAACCAACAAACGGACACGTTTGTATCAGCAAGTGTCACCCAATATTTTGCCACAGTAAAGAGGTTCTGAACTAAGTATTGTATTTTCAGAAGTCTGAGTTTTGTCAGAGTAGAAGTTAATTATCTTCTTAAAAATCAGGTTTCTTGATATCTCAAAAATAGAGGGGAAAATGCTACAGTGGTTCAGCTTGTTATTAAAAAAAAAAATAAATCTGAGTTTCACCATCCCAGACATGAAACAATTTTTGCCTACAACTTTGTCAGTACAAGAGGCTACACTCTAAATCCAGCAATCCAGCACAGTCTTCTTTTTGCTGCATTCCTAAAAATGCTGAGGGATTTCCTCATTAGAAAGTGGCAAGCAAAGCCAAGCAGGCTTCCTCCCCATTCCCTTGAGAAGTACAACAAACAAGACCTGCTGAAGGAGGAGCTGCCCTGGATGATATGAGACCCCTGTGATACAGGGGACATCCTATTTACTGAGCTGTGTTTGGTGTCATCCTTAGCTTTTTACATTTCACTGGATTAATTTGATAAGTATATCTAACAAAATACGTGGCAGTTATTGAGAATGCATTTTTCCAGTCAACAAAACAGATGGGTTGGCCTTTGAAAAGTTCTTTTTAAAAGAACAAATAACTTCTCCTATCTGGCAATTTTCCACACAGCAGGTTGATCTGGACTGTGCATCACAGAAAATGAAAACAGCACACTTGAAGACAAAGACATGACAAAGATTTTTAATTTTAAAAAAATGGAGAAGGCAACATCCATGGATGTTGATATCTTCTCCCCTTTACTATCAGGTCAAACAGCTTTACTAAGAAGGTACCCCAGGCTAGGTAAAAGCTGCAGGTTTTTGGTCTATACATCCCCAAACCGTCCAATGTCACTAATGTTTCTTTTCAATGTCTAGAATGGAATTTTAGAGAAGTGGAAAGGATATTCTCCCCCTTTTGATAATTGCATGTTCTCTGTTTTCTCTATATGCCACAAAATGTCACAATTTGAAGAATGCCCACAAAACATAGAGAAGGAACCCCTAAACAGCCTCCCAATCCTTAAATGTCTAACAAAGCAGTTCCCACAACAAGATAAATACTTTTATGTGCTTAAAAAATTCAATTATTTACCTGAAGGGCTTATCCCAGGAGTGACACAAGCATCACAATACCCATGAACTGAATGAAGAGCAACACAGGTGTCAAAAATGACCAGACAGGCCACAAGGCAACATTGAAACTGGGAGTAAAAGCAGAAAGTATTTGGTAAGTTCAGATGTCACATTACAGAAACATCAGGCATACAAAGAAAACATGTCAAAAGAAGAAGTAAGACTTAAATTACTTAACCTGGAAATATACTTTGTTTCTGAAAACAAAACACATCAAGGGTAAAGGGTAAAGATACCTTTTACTTTCAGAAAATCTGTATCTGAAGTCCCTGAAAATTACCTACTCTGATTTTTCAATAGGCGTACATTGCAGCTGAGAGAAGCTTTAATCTGAACTTTGATCTTGACAGATTTCAGTTAACTGAAGAGACAAGGGGAAAACCAACTTATTTTACATCTAACTTACAAGAATTACAGATTTGACTAATTATAAACCATAGGGAACTTTTATTTTCTTCAATCTTCCTTTTTTCACCATTGCAACAAATACTGAGTGATACCCTGATACAACAGCTAAACAAGAGGAAATCAATTTTCATGCAGAAAGCAAATAAATTAACTGGTACAATGGAATTTTCTTCATTCACATGTGCTCAGTTCTCATACAATCTCACAAGTAAAACAACTCTTACTAAAAGTACCATTCTCAGACAAAATATAAACCCTTAAAGCTCATATGGCAATAGTCAGAAGTCTAACATTTTGTGTATGTTTGCTAACTTGTAGATTGTTTGATAATGAAGAACTCTGACAGAAACGGATTAAACTGATTTTTTTCTCAGATAGAGAGACTGCACCTTTGTCTTAATTTGTTAACTGCACAAGTTGTTGCCAGAGGTGAGAAATTTACACAAAGATAACTTCAGTTTTCCCCTAAATTTTCAAGACAGAAAAGATCCAGTACATCTCTAAGTACACAATACAAAGTTTCAACTGTTGTAACTCTTGCTTTGTGGATGAAAGTTGAAAGTGCAAGAAATTCTGCTACACAGAACAGGTATTGCCACCAATACACATAGCAGAATTACAGAAATGACAGTTCTTATAAAATGAGCCCATTAACACAGACTTTAGCAGAAGTTTGCACAGTGTTTGAACTCACCAAATTGCTGCTGCTATGAAGGTAGCTGTTGTGATAGGAATCAGTGCAGGGTACTGTTCATCATAGTCCTGAATTCCACAGTACCACTCAAGATACAGTATGCAGTAAAAGGCCACACATAAACACACAGCCAACAAACAAGTGCCACAGGAAAGCCACCAGCTGTGGGAAGAAAAGCACATTAAACCATGTTTAGCACAGTCACACTGCAGTTTGCACAGTAATCTTCACTCCAGTCACCAAACAGAATAATATCTGTTAAAAACACAATTGTGGCCTAGAGTTCCTGTGGGTTTTACCTTAAATTGGTTTTACAAAACACTTTTTGCCCTTAAAAGCTGTTAAACTGACTTTAATTTTGCAATGAAACATTCCTTTCATATATTGTCCCCTCAAATATTTTGGAAATTCAATGTGACAGACCTTGTCAGGAATATACTATACTACCACACCAAAACCACTTTGTCAATAATAAAGTAAAATAGGCTCCACTCCAACTGTGCTTTTCACTAGAAATTAGACTGGTGATCTTTGTGCAACAGAAATGCTGCAGGAAGCTTTAATATGATTTCAGTCTGGGAACTCTCAAATTTAACAAGAAGCACGAAGATTATTCTTTACAACTGCTGAAGAAAACCATGGAGAATTGCAGAATTTTAAACTCAGATTCATAAAAACACAGGGTATGTGATTAATTAGGGAGAGACACTTTTGAGCCCCTTTGAGGATACACTTCAAGACTAGTTCAGATAAGGCAGCTTGGGAGGAAGATGCACTTTAATAAAATTTTATCTGAAGGTGTATTAACAAATAAAAATTTTGAAAAACGAATCCTTACCATAACTTGATTACTAAATTACAAAGGGTAACCCAGGATCTTCCTGCTCAGGTACCATGTGCTCTGGAATGGTACAGCAAACACAATATGCTAGTTTGAAATTTACTACCACTGGAGAATCTGCACTCAGAGAACTGTAGCCATGGCCTACCTACACAAGCAGTGCAGGAAGACAGGGTTGTAACCCCAAATTCTGATTACACCTTGGAGTCACTGGTTTTGCTTTCACAGTGAGCTGTATGAAGGGTATAACAGCCTGGGAGAGCAGCCCCAGAGACCCTGTGCAGCTTCCACGTACTGATATAACAATGCCAACAGCAAGGTGTTTTAAAAGCACTTCCAGCTGAAGCTATCTAAAAACATTTAACATACATCAATCCCATTGAAAATAATTTAATAGAAAATAAATGGACTAGAAGTAAAAATTACTTCACAGAAATTATTTCACTAATCTTTTGCTGACCTACTCAAAATCATCCACAAATCTTCTAGAGAAATGAAAACTTCTCTTTGACCTCTATGTATTAATTTCAGGGGGTTTATTATAAAAAATAAAATCAAAACCTAAATACTTCCAACAAAACAGCTATTTCTTGGACTTAAATGGAAACTTGAAGGTACAGTATTAAAATGTCTGGTATCACAGCAAAATTTGTATGTACAAAGACAGCTCAGTAGAGTTTATAGAGAAAAAAAAACAACTGTAGCAAATTTTAAACACTGTATTTACTTTAAAATCAGTTAAATAATATCAGCTTAGGTGGTCACCTGGTCCAACCTCCCTGCTCAAGCAAGCTCAGCTATGCCAGTTGCCCAGAATCGTGTCCAGATGGTTTTTGAGTATCTCTCCACAACCTACCTGGGCAACCCATCCAGTACTCAGACACCCTCACAGTAAAAAAGTGTTTCCTAATCTTCAGAGGGAAACTCCTCCATTTCACTTGGTGCCCACTGCCTCTGGTCCTGTCCTGGACACCACTGGAAAGAGCCTGGCTCTGTCTTCTTTGCACCCTCCCTTCAGGTACTTACATGCATTGACAAAATGCCTCTGAGCCTTCTCTTCTCCAGGATGAACACTCCCAGGTTTCTCTATTCCTACTGCAGATCTTGTTCATCCATTATTTAAAATACAGTGACCAGATGTAACAAACTGAGTATGATTATAGGACTAAAACACACCTTTTTGTAAGAAAAGATACCTTACCTCTCTGCTTGCAGAGTTTCTTTGATATTTTTTAAAAAATCAAAGTAGTATGTCACAGCTATTGATGCCAAAATCCAGAATGCAGAATGAATATTCAGTCTGTTAAGAGGCCTCATCGTCTTCTCTACAGCTGTAGACTCTTCTGTAAAGAAGAACATAATTATAGCACTAAAGCCAGTCATTAAATGAAGTATGATTATAGTTACATAAAGCATGATACTTTATCTTTTTAATTCATTTATCTCGGGAGATTATTCTACTCATCATAATACACTTTGTGCTACAAATATTCTGAAGAACTCTGAACATTTACTGAAATGAAACAGACTAAACAAAGTACCCTTTGATAAAAGGATAAAGCAGTAACAATCAGCACAACACTGTATCTGTGTATCTTTTTAGGAAACAGCTGACTAGATTTTCTAAAGGTTGTTTAACTAATGAAAAAGCCCTGGTTTTATGAAACAATTTTTATTAATTTAGCATATAGAATTTCAGGTTGCTACATCACTAATTTATTTTTATCCTTCTTTATGAATTTTAGTATTTGCAAAACGATTGCAGGCATCATTTTCTTGTTCTCAACTGCAGATAATCCACAAATTTTCAGCTGCAGCTTCAGGAGCTAGCTGGACTTACACTGCACACCTTCAGCAGGCAAACTGCAACTATCATTGTGCAGGAAACGACCTTCTCTTTTTCCCCTCATTACCACGTACTGTTTTAGAGAGAGGGAGACATCAGAGCAAGCAGATAAGAAAGCCATTTTTGTGCACGACAGTAACCACACACTGTCACAAAAGGTGTCAGAGGTAGTTTTGGTGTCTCTGAAGTTTATCTCAGGAGCTCCTGGTGGGCCGTGTGCCTTCAGCACTGTCACACGTGCCGACTCCTCCACATGCACCGCCACCAGCCGAGCGTGCTCACAGCTCTGCTGGAGCTTACAGACAGCTTTATTTTTCATTTCCTACATTCCTCCTCATCCTACTGGAGCTTGGGCCCGGAGCACTCGAGTATTTCATCCGCATCAGGCAGATCAGGGAGTCGGCGGCTGCCAGCCCCTCGCATCCCCCGCGCCCAGCTCGCAGCCAGGAGCGGACACCTGAGGGCAGCGGGGCCGCGCTCCGCGCCGCTCCGCCCGAGGCGGCCACGCTGCCGTCCCAGCGCCCGCCCGGCGGGGCCCGGCACCGCTCCCCGCGCCCCGGCACCACCCACCGGCCGTCCCGCCGCCCCGGGCAGGCGGCTGCTGCTGCTGCGGGTCCCGGGACTCCGGCCCGCGCCGCCCCGGGCGCCGCAGCCTCGGGAGCGCGTCCCCGCTGCCGCCGGGCTCCATGTTGGGCCGCTCCGGCAGTGACGCGGCGGGGCGGGAGCGCGGCGGCCGCCACCGCCCCGGCGTGAGGGGCAGCGGCGGCGGCCGGGCCAGGGCCCGCTGTACGGGATCCAGAAACAGCTTCGGGAATCGCGCTGAGCCCCTCTGGAGGGAGCGAGCACTGCCGTGTACAGCCGAGTGCCGCACTGAAGGCTGTGGTGCCGAAATGATTCAGAAAAAAACCCCAAAAAACTCTGTGGGTAGAAATGTTTTCCTCATCTGCCAAGCAGATGTTCTCCAGGGCAGATGTTAGGGAAATCTCGATTTCTGTGGCACAAGCCAGTGGTGTAGGTTAAAAATGATTGTGGCATGATGCTAATTACACCAAGCTCTGAGGTTTGATCAGCGTACGGGCCGCTCACTCAAGGGTTGGATTCAATGACCCTTCTGGGACCCTCCCAACTCGGAATATTCAGGGACTGTGAAATGCAGAGCTCTGGGGGCTTTCCAGAGCCACGGGAATCCTGTAGCACTCGTAACTGCAATAATAAACATATTTGCAAGACAAACTATGTCAAAGTTAAATAAACTAATAAAATGGTAAAATAGATTGTTTCAGTTCGGTAGTTGATATCTGCGTAGCTAGATACAAAGTCACATTAGCATGTTTCTGAAAACAAAACCTTGAAACCAATTGGGCTTTCTGGTTTACTCACACGGACAAATTCAAAACTACTCAATTTTGCTGGAAGGTTAACCTTAGGTCTGGTCATTATAAGAATAATATGAATATTAAGAGTGAATATGTGTGCTGCATATTCTGGGGTGTGTTCAGTGATCAAGCCATTTAAAATATAAAATTCTTTCTAATAGTAATGATTGATTAGGTTAATTAGATGATCCATGTGATTGTCACAAAACCTGTGCTTTCTCAGAGAAAATTTGGTGGCAAAACATTCCACTTAAGGCAAAAATCCTGCTGACTTCAATGTGGAAGTACCTGTCCAATACAGCAGCTGTTACGTATAGCTTTACTGTGGGATTAAATGTAGAAATACTCAATGAAAGCTCAGATCATTATCAGGGAGGTTGAAGAAACAAGAACCTAATTTCAGTACATGTGTTTTACTTACCAAAATCAAATTAACTGGCTGTATATAGGTAAAAGTTCAAAAATCCGATGTTTCATAACCTGATTGTACTTTTCCTCTCAGGAGGCAAAATATTTTGCATTAAAACAATGATTATGAGAAATGTGTTAAATTTTCACTTACCACATGCATTCTTTGCATATTGTGCAGCATTTATCAAGAGAAATGCCTTGCAGATGCTTCCTTTGTAGTTTTATATTGAAAAAACAGGAAAATAAAAAAGAATGGAATGTAGGCTGTGGATAAATAATTACGTATTTTATCAGTAAACTCTAAAAAACCTAAAAAGATCACTAATTTTAGGCAATCCTAAGGGAAGAAACTAACTAGTATAAACTAATTAGGGTAAAAGCTAAACTTTCTGTGACTTGCACTGTTTTTAAGCAGTTCTAAATCTGCTGGCTAACTGTATTTTCCTGAATATACTATTGTGTGTTTTATTAATGACTGAGATTCTAGGGACAAGGGAAAACGGGGTTCTCATTGTTCTTTATTACTGCACATTGAATTTAAGTAAATTCAGCCTAAAAGAAACAGAGAAAATAAATCTTTTTCTGCAGAAAGACAGGCCTTCATTTACACCTGAATTTCATGTGAGAGGTGTCATAGTAAGTAGAAATTGTTTTCCCAGCCTTAGAACATGTATCACATAAGGGCCAACCACACTGCAGTCCTTATGACTACAGGGATTATTCTTTATGTAGTTCAGTTGAATATTTTGAAGTTAGCAGCTCATGGGAGATCAGAGCTCTGCTTTCTTATCAATGAAATAGAGGTTTCTTTGTTTTATTTCCTTTGAGTGAAATGACTACCTCAGCCTTCACTTTCATCTTAGTGATTCAAATAAGAAACAAAGGAAATCTTCATGCACTTTCTTTGCAAAAGCTATTCATAGGATATATCTTTGATTTAAACATAGCAATTAAATAAATATGTATGCTTGGAAAGGTTAAGATCTGTCAGTGTTGTTAAACTGAACACTTCTGTTTACCTACAGAGTAGGTATTGTGCAAAGAGCTGAAATAAGAGCTTCCTTCCTGGGCTCACTATTGACCTTAACTGAGACCGCTCATGTTCTGTGTTTGTAGAGCTGAGATGTTTTCTGTGATCTTTTCACAGTGCTTCTCTGATTCAGATATTATTAATCTGCCAAAGAATAGATAGTGATCAGGAGCTGAACCGAGACTGTCACAAAATGAACAACATAATTAACAAAGCATCTAATCAGCAGTCCTGTTATGGATAATTAATTCTTCCAAGTTAATGTTTAACAATACTCTCATGAAAGTTAAAATGTATTTTAAAATGTGATGCTTGATGTGATAACTTTAGTTAAAAGTCTGTGAAATAAATTTGTGAATTTGAAGTTTCAGTGAAAGAAATGTGAAAGAAACAAAGGGCAGAGCTTGCAGAAATTTTCTCGTGAACTGTAATCCCGGACTCTCACATAATATGATTGAGTTTCCACATCTTGGGAACTGAATTCAACACCTTCACATTCTTTTATTTTAAGTAGAAAATAATGCTTTGTATGTTAGTTGAATGTCTTTAAATATTCAGGTTTTTTGGTTATAAGCTGAATTTTGGAATCTATTTGGATATTTTGAATTTTATTTTCTTATTGCTCACTGAATATTTGCTGCTTAGTGACTAGTTGGTTATATGTTAATTTACAAGTAATTCTTAATGGCACACAAATGTGGTAGCTTTTTTGTGTCTCTTGACCAAGTAGATAAAAAATTTAGAATTTGAATTCCCAGTTAAATTCTCACTTTTAGGAAGTCAGATTAGTTTTCTAATATTCCAGCCAATTTTCATAGCTTTTTCCCTATTACAGAAATCAAAAGCTAAATTAGTCCAAATGTTATCTGTTCACAAAACACCTGACTGGAATTTTCTTCATTTCATATCTAAGTGGGATGGGCTCCTTCCTATGTAAAATTTTAGCTGAAGTAGGTTGGATACAATATAGATGTATTTTTTCATTTTGAGGAATAAAATAATAGCGCTATAATAGTCTGTGTTTTCTGTTCACAAACTAAATAAAGTCAGTAGTAATCTGCTGCTTACCTTCCACTATCAGGAGTAAAAGATTGGATGGGTAGAGATTCTCAATCCTTTCTGAACCTTGTCCTTGGACTAAAGTATTGTGCATCTTCTCTTACACTGGGTGAAAAAGTAAATACATTGTCTGACTCATCTAGGTAACAAAAAAGCCTCCAAATAGTACAAACAATTCCCCTTCTTTCATCTTGCATTCTTTTAACTGTTTTAAATTCAGTACAATGGAAAAGGACTTAAAAGCATTTGGTGTGAATAACTTAATGCAGATCTGAAAAACAACTGCTGGGTAAAACTCTATTGACTCTGAATGCGGTCCATATACAAACTCCTGAACTCAAGCTGAATTCTCATGCGAGTATTAAATTGCAGTGCAGCCTTGGATTGACCCTTTAGGAAGGAAACAATACATAGAATAGCGTGCTTGATACCAAGAAGGCTCTATATTTAAGCATGCAAGCATTTGAACTTCATGAAGAAAAAGAAAGCAGAAAAGATAAAGGCAGTTTAAAAGGTGAAGAGGGTATCTAGGAGTACAGAAGAAAATGCACCACATGAAGACATCTAATTTATGTAGGTATGTTATTCCTCACCTTGAAAGTTGTCAGCAAATTACAAAAAAAATAGCTGATGTGAAGTATTTATTTGATAGAAGACCATCTTCGCCCTCAGTTATCCTGATTAGAGATGTTAGTGTTCGACACTTGCCTTTTTATAATCAGCATTTGAAAGATAAGAGGACTGTTCTGTTCTTTCCATCTTGAACTGTGCAAACAACACCAAAATACTTATCCAAATTTATCCAAATATCCAAAACTCATCCTATTTATCAAAAATAAATCTGTATAAATCATTCTCCCACAAGTAGCTAAGTAAATTTTCTTACTCTCTCCCTTCTAAACCATTTGTTTAGTTTCATTTAACTATGCTTACTTTCTTGAGGGGGTACAATGGCTCTCAAAATGTTTTCCCAAGACTACAGTTTAATGATACAAAGCATTTGGCAGCAATACTCCAGCTATAATTGTTCTTGACTACTCAATCCCCAGTAGTGGCATATAATACCTCTCAGTTTGAGGATTTGATCTGGTTTTAAAAGCCTGCAAAAATGCAGGGGGTGGTGGAGAGGCAAAAACAAATGGCCAGATGTGGGAGAGTGGGAAAGAGTGGGACTTACTGAAACCGATTTCTTTACTTAGGAAAAAGTCTGTGCAACCATGCATCTGTAACAATATGAAAAGAACTTAATTCTTAGGGCATTTAGGAACATTCTAAAGTATGTTTTTTGAATACTGAATGTCAGACCTAATTCACACAGGAAAAAACTATCAGTTGTGGGAATGGGCATTCAAGTGTATCATTCAACATTTACTGCACAGAAGTGTTAGTCTCTCTTGGTGTGACACTATTTCTCTGTTGATGGAGGTTAGCATTATTTTAGGCTGTGATAGAATTTTAACTATGGTTTTGGAGATGTCTAGTGCCACCACTGCTTGTGATTTGACTGAGGTACTAAAGCAGTGGTTCTCTCTGTTAACAAGATTGGAAGGTACAGTTCAGCATAGCAACATCTCCTTGCTGTGTATTGTGGGATTCAGCTCATGCTGTTTCTGTGGAGTCTTGAAAAAAAAAAAAAAAAAAACAACAAACTAAAGCTCTTACATGCTTCATTCACAGAGAAGGTTTTCTTTGTGTCCTTCACAGTCTATTACCACTTACATATTCTGTAGGGTCAATTTTTCATGTCTTTTGAACAGGTATTGTAATTAATTGGACAACTGAGTTAGAAGGAACACTGACTGAGTATTAAACTGTCCAAGACAGACAGGAAGAGAAAGATGTTTCCTTTATAAAGACTGAATTCAGCAATTTGAATTTTTGGCTAGAGGATGATTGCAAAATTCCCATTACTGTTCTGGCTAATCTGCATAACATAAACAGATCTTAAGAACATCAGCTGAGTTCAATTTTTTTCTTCTCATGGAAAACTTACCCAGTGCTAACCTCTGGAACAACTTCTGGTACTGAAAGTTTACCAAAAATAAAGCTGAAACTTTCAAAGGCATAACACCTGGAACAAAACTGTAGGAGCAAGAAGCAGGAGGAAAGACATTTTCATGGTATAAGACATGGTAAGAAAGAACAGTCTAGGAGAAAATCCTGGTCCTGTCTCATCCACAGAAAACATGAGCCTTTGCCATGTATGGATACTGTACAGTGTCAATAGGTGTGTATTCCTTCTGGAATTCCTTCTCATCAAGAGAAAAGGCCAGCAGAAGGGAAAAAAAATTAGAGTACAAAGGTGCACTTAGTGCTTTGAGTTTATACATTAATGGCTGGATGGTGGAAGTTCATTTTGTGGCTACTTCAAGGAACAGAAGTGTGGTTTGAGCCATCTGCAATGCAGGCAGAATTCTGGTTCTTTTTTATTCTGGTTCTTTTTCTTTGTCACCTAAGTGAGATGCAGTGTTCTGAATACTTTCAAGAGGATTTCATGCTGCCTGAGAGGAAGATCCCACTATGTTTAAAAGTACCTTTTTTCTGGTAAACCAAGTGTATGTGAGTTGAGCTTGACTGTAATCGGGCCTTAATTAGGCTTTTTATACTAATTTTGTACTAATGCATTCCACATAGAAGCTTGAGAAGAGGGGTTTAATGGGTGGGCAGGCATCAAGACATCATTTCTGGTCTTCTGTTACTTTCAAGTAGTTTCAGGAACTATAAAACTACTTCTGTTGGAAGCCAGTATTTTACTGCTGCTGTAGCTGAGGTAGCTGAAGTTGTGTAGCAAGAGCAGTTTCTACTAAAAGATTCTAATGAGAAGGGCAAAACACACAAAAGACTGGACAATTCTAAATCTTCTAGAATAAATTTTAAAAGATAAACAAAAGATGTGTTTGGAAAGGACTAAGATCTGTGATCTGCAATCTTGAAGGAAAAAGTCCAATCTAAGCAAAAAGCTTGAAGGTTTTTCAGCCTTTGCTGCCTGAGAGCATAAAAGCATGAGGATTCAGGTGCAAAAGGAATTACATCCAAGAATTGCAAAGAGAAGCAGTAGATTACCAGGGGTAAAAGGAACTGTATCTTAAAAGTATAAAGGAAAGTTACTAGTAAAACTTCCTCTAGTCCAAGTGGAATTTAGAATTCAATATAAAGTAACACTTCCTGTAAAAGTACTAATGGGAAACATAATATGTAGCTTTCCTTGGCTGACAGAGCAGAAAAGAAACTTAGAGGACTTATTCCTGTTTTTTTTCTTAAAGGCTAATCTGGGAGAAGAAAGGGGTAAATGTTGAATATATTGACTGAGATATCTTGTAACCTGTGAACACAGCTCAATGTACAGAACAATATGCCTTTTTTCACTTATCTTGCACAAAAACTTTAATATTTGCTCTCTTATTTCCTTAATAAGGGTGAGTGTTACAGCCTTAAAAGTTTCTGAATGAAATCAGGTATTGGGTCTCTGTATCCTGTGGTCATCAGCTATGAGCCACTACTCATGTAGGGCTCTGACTACATTGTCCTGATGCAATTGGATTATAGCACCAGGTGGGAGGATCAGTTTTCACTGGAGAAAGAATGAACTACTCTAATGCACCAGGACAGTGGAGGGCTGAGCACAACAAATAAGTAGCTGTCCTTTGAAGCTTTTTTTCTTCCACTGATTAAAGTCCCTGCTTAAGTGCTTATGCTATAGTTATAATGAAAGCCACTAGCTTGAAACAATTTTCTAATTTCTCCCTTCCTCACCCTGCCAAAAAGACACTCACTTCTCAATACAATATTTTAGAAAAGAAAATTTTAACAGTAAGGTATAATTATGGACCTATTTTATGCTGTTTAGAAAATCACTAAAACATATTCTGGATTAAAACAATACTGGTAAATATGCTGCTTAATTATTGAATAGAAATTAGAGAGGTCCTGCTGGTTTTCTGTCTTCTTGAACGATTCTCAATGATCTCTGAGGGATTATGCCTCCCTCTGAAACAATTACCACCAAATTTGAAGTAAATTCAATCTGATCAAGACATCATTATTTGCAAGGAGTAAATTTAAGTCCAGATCTGTTGCAAGGGGAAAAGTCAAATTCAATCCTCTTGAGTACTTCATTAATTGTCTAATGAAAAAACATCTAAGTCTGGGATTTTTTTCACTGGAGAGCTGCATGTCAATAATGCAACTATGCATGGAGTGGAGTAGCACTTGGAGCCTTCTACAATTAAAGGCATAGACTCATACTACCATACCATATTTCATTACATATTACAGATATGACCATACTACAGTATTGCCAGGAACACCCAGAAAGAAAAATATGCCTACAAAGCATACTGCCCCCCCTCTTTCTGCCAACAGAGCAGGAAAGCTAATACTGCAGCAACACACACTGAGGCGATACTATTGTAATTATAACAGGGCTTACTTGCAACAGACTCCCACTAATGACTGACAAATAGAGGCAAGCATTAGATTCATGTGTGCCAAAACATGAGGGGAAAAAACTGAACATCAGCTGGTGCTGCTTTACCCTTTACATAGGGAGGGGAATAATAATTTACAGCATGTTTATTACTCCACACAGGCATCACTAACCCAACCATGGCAATGCACAGGGGAGTACACTGTTTGAACCTTAAAGAGTGATAATAGTTAAAGCAGGAAAGCAAATTACAAGGTCACATCCTACTCTGACAGATCATCTGCATGCTGTTGATTTGATATTCCTTATTCCCAGCTTTCAGCTGAACCATGATGTTTCAATACTTAACCTGCTGCTTTGCTTCATTCAGTGATCACTGCAGTAAACCCTGAGCATCAGACACCAGAACTCTGCAATGATAGCATCCAAGATTCTGCTTATCTGTTAGACTGAATAAAAACAACTGTTGCATAGCTTCAACAAACAACTAACACCTTAAATTCATTATGTCCTTTCTTGCAACCTTTACAGTGAGACAAATATGTACTCAAAAAAACTGAACCCAGTGTATCACAGTTAATTTTTAGTATTTATACCTTTAATATAGTTAATATTTCTATAAATTTAAATATTTTTACCATGGAGTTTTATAGAAGTGTACCTGCTTGAAATCACTAAGCAGTTTTTAAAAACACCGTATGACTGAGTGCTTTATAATGCTGTTTTTAACAGAGTATATCATAATGGAAGTAATTTTGCCATTAAGTAAAAACCTACAAAACGTCAGGCAGCTCTGTCTCTTACATACCTGTAACATTTCTAGCCTAGCTACATTGTTTTGGTGACAGCAATACAACAGCCTCTTCAAAGCATGCATAATTTGTGGATTTATTATGCAATTATAAAGTGACAAGATTCATTATATTTAAGCTTGTACTTTAAAGTAATCTATTTCATCAGTCAATTTTTAGTCCATGTAACCACTTCTATTGAAGTCTATTGCATTACTAATCAAGACTTTCAGTAGGATTGCATATACAGAATCTAATCTAAAAACGCGTATCTAAAAACTCAGTTTTTAGATTTTCACTGAATGTGCAATATTGCATACACAAATCTGACACTTTATTTATGCATTTTACAACACAGAATCAACAGTTTATTAAAGGCTGCATACACTATCCACAGTGCATAAAGTGGGTATCAGCCATACCATTTTGAGTTTTAGCATAACAAAACATTTATTCCACGGTGGGTTTCTGAATATGAAAATCCTATTTGCTTTGAAAAACAGTTCCTTCAAAAAGCCACACAACCCAGGTCCTGAAAAACTTTCATGCCTATAAATTATATTAATTACTGGGAGAACTTTAATACAGTAGGCCAGCAATTATTTTCAATGCCTCTTAAAACTTGTACCAAAAATATACATTTTCCATAAAATCAAAAAATAAAATATCTGAAAAAGGGTCTGTGATAAATCTAGAAAAAGAGCAGGGATCCAGTATTAAAAGTTAAATTCTGCTTTCACATACACAATTCAAATTGATACCAATGCATAGTATTTGTACAGCTCACAGAAGAGTATCACTCCATCTGCAAGATTAAAATGCAACAGCTATGCAAAGTATTTTATTTCACAAGAAGTATGCAAACTGTTTATTTCACAAGTTTCACTTTGTCCTTTAGAACTCTAAATTTAGGATTGTTATTCACTTTCTTATTGAATATGGCTAGGATGTCCTCTTCTGTTTTGTGACATTCACCAGCTACTGCGTAATATTGAGCTATCACCTGCACAAAGACAGAGAAAAGGTTTTTAGTCTGTGACTATAATTCCATTGGAAGCAATAATACATTTACATTACTGCATTAAAAGTGCCATGGAAGCTATTGTGCTATTATTCCTTTCCAGAACTAGCACTGAATTTCTTGTGTAATTCAGTAAGCAATAAAAAACCTGTCCTTCAGCTGACATTCTGTTAATTGATATCCCACTAAAAATGCTGAACTTTTTGTTTATGCAATCCAGAATTTTCTGAGCTTCAGCATTACACAAATAAATTCACAAGACCATAGGAGACTAAAAAAAAAAAACATGTTGTACAGTACCTTTTTTCTTAGTTTCTTAATTGAAATTTCATTGTCTGGAGCCTGTTTCAGAACTGCTTTGATGGTTCCCTTCCAGTTGAATTTACCTAGGAAATAATTAGGTGTACAACACTGTTAGTGAAAGGAGGTATTCTGGGTCTTCTTCTCTACTAGTAACCAGCCATCAATCTCCTAATTTTGGAATCAGTTTGGCTACCACAAGAGTTGTTAACTGACTGAATCTACAACAGGAGGGTGTCTTAAGCATAAAAGTCATCAGCTGTTCCTGAATATAAAATGGAATGCAGATGAAGAATCAACACAGTACTTGAACAACAGGGGTCACAATTGTTTTTACTTAACTTGTGCACTTCAGCTATTAAGCAGAAACTCTTAAATAATGCAGGGATAGTTAAGATCCTGTCTCTTCACACTTAAATCACAGGCAGTCAAATTTGACCATGCCACCTTTAGAGGTCATTAATTGGTAGTTTCCAAATAAAAGATCTGTATGTTCAAACACAGTCAGAGCATGATAGGTGATAGGCAGAAGTAGGTTTATCTAAGCATAAACTAAGGTCCAATTTATGATTCACTGAGCAAAAATGGGGATATGAGAGATACCAAGAGGTCTAAGAGTTGTTACCCTTTTTGTTGTGCTGTCTAATGGGCATGGCAGCAGGGAAAGAGATCCACTGTGGTGAAACCTCAGTGTCTACTGGAATCAAGCACAGCCAAAGGCTGCCAGCACAGCACAAACAACAAATTAGAGAAGTAATTCATTATCAGGTGTTAAGAGTAGCACAGGCTACTTATTCTGGAACAGATGTGTATACTGAGTATACACACATTCATGTATGCTGAGGCACAATTTATATCATGGCTTGCTACAGAAGCTGTGTTTATAACATTATGTCTTTTCCAGAGTAGTTTTGTAACAATCTAAATCGTTCCTTTAAAAATACCTTTATCTGTTCCCACATTTTCTTCATTGTCATTGATGTCTTCTGTTTCCATGTCTTCTGAAATGCTTTCAGTTTTCATTCTCTTTGTTTTGGTATGAGGTTCCTCTAGAGATGGAATTGGACAAAACATAAACAAGAAAGGTTTAAAACGAGAAATTCTGACATGCCTTAAGTTTTTTTTCTTTTAACATGAATTTATATTTGCAAAGTGGTTTAGGTTTTATAAAATAAATGTACAGCCTTTGTAAAAAATAATCTAATTTGTATATCTTATGCACTACTTCAAAATTCTACTTAGGTAGTTTATTGAGCTGTGGAATTGAGAAAAAGCCTCTTCAAAACAAACATGAATATAAATTGTATGATGGATACCTTCTACATGTTTATGTTTGCGTTTCTTTACATTTGTTTCCTCTTCTGTTTCACTGTGATTGCCATTTCCATTTATTTCACATTCATCCTCCACACTCTCTTTTCCTTTTTTGGACTTTTTAATCTTTTTTACTTCTTCCTGGTTTTCCAATTTCAGATCTTTTTTCTCCTTCTTTTTATTCTTTTGTCTCTCTTCTTTTCGTTCCCTCTTATTCTTTTTTCTCTCAGTTTTTTCATCTGTAATTCCATTTTCTTCTGCCTTTGTATTTTCCCCAGTTTCTGCAGGCTGCTGCTCTTCCTTCTGTTGTGGTTTGTCTTGTTCCTTTTCATTTGAAGTCTTTTGTTGAAAGAAAGATAATTACAGTTTTCAAATGTGCTTTTTGATATTGCAACTTTCCTCTACTAGATCATTGGTAGCTGTTCACAACACTGATATCCTGAAACAATTTAAATTGCTCACATATGATGTTACCAGTTGCCTGAGAAGCGGCACCAGTGAACTAATGTGCTTCATTCTTTTAACTTAACAGACCAAATGCTAATGAACATCACAGGAGAAATATTATCTTACTATATATGTAATTCCAAGTTGAAGTAAGTGTCTATTGTGTTTTAAATTATTTGTTAAACGTAATTAAGCAAGTGACAGCTCTTTAATTTACATAAACAAAACTCCAGCACATTATAGCAAGATACAGAACTTATTCCCAAATACACAGCCCTTGAGTAATAATCTCTTTTGCCATCCTGTCTTGGATGTGTCTGGGACAAGAAACCATTATAACATGATGCTAAAAAAAGCACTCCTGCTTGAGAATTTCAATTAAGTATATACACTTCAAGGTATGTATTACCAATCATATTTTAAGACCTTTTTAAGATTTCTTAAAAGTGAATTGAAAGGCTGTGTTATATATTTTATTTTAATGCTATGCTCTATGAACAGTAATTGTTTACATTTGTGTTTAAATAAAAGGTTTTCAGATTGAAGACCTTTCATAAATTAATGTAAGTCAAGGGAGAACTGCTTATGACTTTAGTGAAGTTGTATAAACTCAGTATTAATGCTCCAGCACAACAGTGTTCAGAATTTATGTTATGTTCCATCCTTTAGTAAATGTGCTTCTTTCTTTCCTGGCTCTTACATTTGGATTCCTCAGAAAAACTGCAAATAAACTTAACTGGAATCATCAAATCAGAAACACAAAGCATCATCAACAGGGGATAATGCCAAAGCTTTGCCTACTCTTCCTCAAAAGAATTTGGGTGAAAGGGGGGAGAGCATCTTCACATCAGCTGAGAAATGAGCTTCTCCAACAGCTCTTGAGTAGCAGCAATAGATGCAAATAAACAACACCCTACCAAAACACATTAAGCTATAATGAAATACCAAAGAATTAGGCACTGGCTAAAGGTCAGAGTGAGGTCACAATTTGGATAAAGGAATGGGAGGAACTTGCATCACAAACTGGAGGATTTCTCTCCCCACTAATGAATAGGTAAACTATGTGCTTGTAAATTTCTCACTCCAATACACATAAATTTGAGACCAATAAACTCTGAAAGATGTCTTATTCCATCTTAGTGTGTGATAGAAGATTGGAACAAAGATAAAGGCAGAGCTTTTCCCCTTTTTTATAGTAGCATAAATTAGCCTTCTGATTATCATGGCACAATCGTGTCACCACGTCCAAGTTTTCAATCACAACTTTCTCAGTATGAACAACTTCAGCCAACAGTTCTGTGTTCCACAAATTAACAATTTAGTCGAGAAATATTACATCATAACATAATCTGTTGGAACTATGGGAGACAATGTTTCCATTAACATCTACAAAGGGAGTCTGAAAGGTTTTCCTTCAAACATTTGGAGTGCATTCCCATTTTATAATGTACCTCCAATTACACTTACATTTCTGGTTGCTTCTGAGAAAACACCCCACACCTGATCTTGCAAATTGCTGTCATTAATTCTCAAACTGTTCTTGATCCAATTCTGTGCATAGAAAAAACAATAATAAGTGAAAATATCCTCCAATTTGATTTCTTCATTGCAATATAACTGGTTCTTGTTTTTTATTTTTCATTTAAGAATCAAATCACTGCTTTTGTCTAAGATCTGGTTAGAGGTTACTCCTATTATATATCTCAAGCCTCTTTGCTAAATTATTTCGTGTAATGTCTAGGAACTGTTAGGAGGCTACAGCCATTGCCTCCCCGAGTGGTAAATATATACAAAAGATAATCCTGAAGCTTTTTGATACAAATGGCTATGTTAAGGTCTCACCAAATCTTCTGATTGTTCCCATGAGTTAAAACATTAATGATCTGATCTTATTTATATCTTATTTATTTTGTACTGGACATATGGTCACACTCCTAAATAGATTTCTTAGTTTATTACAAGAAAGTATAATTTAAGCAAACAGCTCAATGCGAGCATTTCAAAGTTGTTTGGGTTATTGCACGTGTTCCTGGTGAAAATGAAAATATAGCAGTAAATTATGCTGTTCACACTATCTGCAAGAGATCAACTTTTAGAAATGTGGAATTCATTGTTAAATGTAATGTAAAGATTTTTGCACTGCAATAAAAACCCTAGGAAATGTGTATTAGTAAACGGAAACAATTAACTGCAAAAATTTTTGATCTTCTACTGCAATGTATCTTATCAAAAAGAAAGGCTTCTAGAAAATACTAGTTTTCCTGCTCAGAACATTAATCCTGTAGGGAAATAGTCTAACCCTCAGCTTGCTAGCAGCAATTTCACCACAGCTCTATTAAGTTCTATTTGAGTGCTCTGGAAGCAAGGCTGATCTTCTCTCAGCCTCACAATCTGAGGCAAAGAACAGAGAGGGGGTGGAAAAAGGCCCATTTGTGAGTAATTCTTCACTTTTAATGAAATTCTTTACACAGTAAATTCTCCACATCTGTAATTTACTTTAGTGAAGCATGCAGAGCAGGAGAGTGTCAGAATACTGAGTCACAGGAAAACCCTCAAAACAGGACTTTGCCTTCAGGAAAAAAAACAAAGCCAAGGAAATAAGAAATCTTTAAAAGTATGTAAAAGAATTTGGGCATTCAATAGAAATAGCAAATAGTCAAAAAAGAAAGGTATTGAAAACAGAACAAACCTACATATGGAGATTAAGGTTAAAATGCAAGTCTCTGGCTTAATACCTAATTCAACTGGCAGACCAAGAGTCATTTTAAGCAAATTTTACAAACACTGCCTATTTGAAATTCAGTTATTACACAATCTATACAAATGCCCAACTAAGCAATTTGTCCCACCTTTATTAAAAGAGAGTGGCATTCCCTAAAAAAGTCTATTTTTGTCTTCACTGCACAGATAACTGCAAATCTCTATTAAAGCATACCTGAAACTTTACTTTTTTTCTTGGAATGTTATCAAAGGCACGTATTTGCTCCAGAATGTTCCGCACTTTGGGGCTTATGTTGGGCTTCTTCATTACCTCGTGAATTTTCTGAATGAAGAAAAACAGAATTAAATCAAGAAAGCAGCATAAGGATCAAATGGTACATGTCAGGTGTGCAAGTCTGAAATACACTGGGCAGAAATCACCCAGCACCTAGAGCTGGTATCGTCTGCTCATAGGAAATGCTCAAAAAACATGAGAAAAACACTGACCTTTGGCTCTATCATTACTCATTAAATGTGTCAAAATTATCTATATAAACATTTATACCTATGTAGTAAGCAGAGGTAAGCAGGACTGCTCATCAGTGCTTTTTGATAAGTTACAAACGGTAATAAAAACATTTCCAACTAAAGTAACTATATCACAGAAGGGATTCTTGCAGCATGAAAAAGACCTGCATTAAGAAAAGAAGCTTTTTGGTTTTGGAGTTAATTATGAAAAATCAGGCTTACTTTTGATGCCACAGCTGACATGCATTTCTTCTGGCAGCAGTGCCAGCTTCAACAAGCATTTATCCCTATCTGACAGCTCTGGACATTCCTGTGCTATGGGTGTCAGCATGAGAGGAGAGAGGTTAGACCAGGGCCTCCTGGCAGCCCCTTGAACAGCACTGCTGCTTGTGGGGGACAAAGGCTCTGGGCTCCCCAGTTCTTGGAGAGTGCAGCCACTGGACACTGCAGAGCCTTCCTGTACTTCTGAACACCTGGTGACTGAAAGGCTTGTGAATATGTTAAGACTCAGAAAAAGGTGACTGCTAATCCCTCATCCTTCAGTGTAAGAATTACTTACTATTGAAGCAGGCTACCAATGCTCATAAGCACCAACACTCACATCAGGCTGCCTTTACAAATGTCCTCAAACAGTGTTCAATCTCAACAAAAGCACTCATCTCTGACTTTAATGGTATTCATCACATGCTTCAAGCATGCATGTAGCTTAGCACCTTCTTAGGATGTGTTCTACTTGATAGAAACAACAATTCCATGCATAAATGTGATCTAACTTACTGCTAATGGGGTTTTAAATATGTGTTTGAGGTCCTTCCAAAACCTTTGAAGTAAAGCCATAAGAGAGTAGATTCTTGTGTAAGACAGAAAGAGTAGGAAATATTTCTATCCATGCTGGAGCTTCTCCTGTTCAACATATTTACAAAATATCTGACAAGAGGACAGAAAATTTTCCCTATGATATGAAGCTGTTTAGAATGAGAACTATGAGGATTCCAGAAAGATCTTAAGAAAATGAGTGACTAATAAGGTGAATAAAAGGTGAAATGCCTTCAACACAAATTCACTCAAAGCAAGAAGGGAAAAGCAATCCTAATTTCACATCTAAAATGGCAGACTTTAGTTGACCATTGGAGCTTAGATACAGTATCTCAGGGTTAAAATAGCCAATTCCATGAAAATACCAGTACAATGACCAGCAGCAGTGTAAAAAACAAACAAACAAAAAAAAAACCACCCAAGAGTAGGTTAACAGACCAATAATAGTTAGAAAGGAATAAAGGACACAGAAAACATAATTATGACACGTGGTAAATCTATGGTTCTCTTATATCTTGAACAGCATTTCACAAGCATACAGTAGAGTGGGAAGATTTTAGAAAACCCAAAGATCTAATTTACACATGAAGAACAACTGAGCAGGGTAGGATTTTTGAACCTTGAACAAAGAATATGAGATGAGGAGGAGTGCCTGACAGAGGTCTACAAAAGCATAAAGGGCACAAAAGGGATTGACAACTACCAATGTCTCTTTGTATGCAGTTGGGAACATTACACTAAACCAAACCAGTAAGATATAGATTCAAAACAAAAACCACATTTCTTACCAGGACAAACACAGACCTATCAAGGAAACGCCAACAGACAGCTGGGGATATTGGTAAAAACAGATCTCTGGCTTGAGCCAATACAGGCTCTTTTCTATCTTTGATAATTACAGACAATAGTTACTGTAGGTGTATACAGTATAAACCATACCTGAATCCACTCCTGCTGTTTAGCATCTCCTTTGCTAGCTTTGGCTTCAAAGCCTTTCCCACCATATTTCTGGTCTTCACTTACACACTTGATGTGTTCCTTATAGTCATCACCCCTGGGTAGAAGAGATTTTTAACCACAGGTCACTGAAACGCTTCACTCCTCAAACTGTGCAACACTTAGCCAACCAACAAGCTGAAGTAATAGATTATTTAAATGAACCGATCATTTAAACCTTATTATTGTCAACGTTTAAATTATTAAAATGTGACGCGCTTAAAGTACATGCTTGTAAGACCACAGGCATTTCTGTCATGCTACAGCTTTCACTGAAAATTTCTGACTTGCATCTCTTGCATTTGTGACAAGAGTGAGCAAGTGAGTCTGCAGAGTGAGCAAGGTTATTTCCCATTCTTTACATACCAGAAATCCTTGCCACAATCCATGCAAGACAGGCACTGACAGTTTCTGCAGATGTTCACATGCTTTTCAACCTGTGCTTTCTTCACGGCTTCTCCACAGGCATTGCACGTGAAAACCACCATGGTGGCGAGCGGTCAGGAGCCTCTTCCTTCCCACAGAAGCGCAGCTCTAGGAATACACGAAGATTATCTTAATTCACAGCTTGAAAGAAGCACCTGGAGGGCCGAAGCGAAACACACCCGTGCACCCAGTGACGGCCAGGGTGAGCAGCGCGGTGCAGAACGTGCAAGAGTTCCTTCCCCCTGATGCCCTCCGTGAGCGCAGGGGAGAGCAGTACCGGGAACCAGCAATCCCTGCATCCGCCACGCCAGCAGGGAACTGGTAACGCCCGAACTCGGAACCGCTAACCCCCATACCCATCACCCGAACCCGGTAACCCCCGAACCCGGAACCGGTAACCCCCACACCCATCACCCGAACCCGGTAACCCCCGAACCCGGAACCGGTAACCCCCGTACCCATCACCCGAACCCGGTAACCCCCGAACCCATCACCCGAACGGAGAAACCCCCTGTAACTCCTGCACCGGTGACCCCCGTACCGCCCCCACGCCGATACGCGCAGGCGGCGTTCCCGGTCCGCTCCCTTCCCCTGCGGGACCGCGCCGCTCCATCCCGCTCCCCGCAGCTGCACACCGGTGTCGGCCGGGCCCCGCCGAGCGGTAACGCTGAGGGGTGACCGGGCCGCACGGCTTGGGAAGCCCGGCGTGGCCGCCAGCCGAGCTCCTGGGCGGCAGCAGCCGTGCCGTGCCGTGCCGCTCCCGTTCCCGTTCTCCTCCCGCTCCCGTTCTCCTCCCGCTCCCATTCCCCTTCCCCGCACCTCAGCAGCGGCCGCCGCCGCCCCGCGCGGCACGTGCCGCACCGGCCCCTCCGGCCTCGCCGCCCCGCGCCTGCGCTGCCGCCGCCCCGCGCACCGGAACGGGAAGGGGAACGGGAAGGGGCGGGAGCGGCGGCGGAAGCGGCTGATGGCGGGGATGGAGCTGGGAGGTGGCCGGAGCCGGTAAGCGCTGGGCTGGGCAGGGCCGGCTCGGCTCGGCTCCTGCCCTTGGGCCGCTGTCGCACCCGCGCCGCGCCGCGTTCTCCCCCTCCCGGGGCCGTGTGTCCCGGGGCTCCTCCCGCCCCGGCCCCGGACAGAGCCGGCCCGCAGTGAGGCAAAGCCTCCGTGCGGCACCTCCAGCCTGGGCGAGGCTGAGCCGAGCTTGGCCATACACAGCGGCTGTGCCGGGGGTTCCCGCTCGGGAGCGGCTCCCCGTGCCCGCCGGCCCCGCGGGGACACACGCACCTGATGGATGAGAGGCACTTCGCTGTCAAAGTAATTGCAGGGTGCCGTGGTGGGAGATGTTCCCAGGGAAAGCAAATTGATGTGCTTTCTTTATTTTAAAGCCTAGTCAAAACATGCTAAGCATTAATAGAGAAAAAGCACAATAAAATACCAGCCCCCATCCCGCCCACGTAATACCAGAAACAGGGAATCGCAGAGTAAAACAGGATAAATTTATGTGAAACCCTTTTCGTTCATGAGATTTGAGAATGGGTTGACCACTATCTGGTCATGCTTAACAGAAGGTGGTTTTCCTAATTCATTCATATGGAATAGGAAGGTTTTTCTCAATCATTCCTAGTTAGAAGACTAAAAATTCTGATTATCCTTATAGTTGGAATTGTTATGTTTACAAGTGCACAGGGGAAGCATTGCATCCTTGTTAGGGAAAAAAAAAAAAAAGGAAATATAGAATTCAATATAAATGTGTTGTGTTTGAATGCAACTTGTCTTTTCAACCTCTTAAGAGGGGATTTTTTCATTTAGTTATTACATTGTATTACAAACAATACTCTGCTAATGTGTCTAATTAATTGGATCCATGGTGGAAATGTATGTAGCTAGAAAGCAACAAATGCTTGAAATAATACTAGTACTATATTCTCCCTTTGGAGTTTAGAGGCTGAAGAAACTGAGGTTTTCCTCTACAAATGCAACTGATGTTGTACATGCAATGTGTCTTTTGCATTAGAATCTAATTATTGTGGGAGTTGTCTAAATTAGGGTGTATTTTTTTGTGGTTATGGAGTCCAGTTTTTGGCAGCACCATTAGATTTTTGCAGAGGCTCTTTGTGGTAAGCAAATCTCTGTTAAAGTCAGTATTTCAAATGTGTATGGCTGTGTATCTGTTGGTGAGCAATACTGTGACTCCAGCCAGAAAAATGTCATTAGTGATCAAATTGAAGGTCTAAGCTGAAGTCTGCTTCCTTTGAAAGCTAAAATAAATTGTTAAAAATGTTCTTAATATCTTAAATTAATTTTGTAATTTAATATTCACCTTAGGATTTTATTCCGTTATAGGTAATTTAGGTGGTTTTCTAGCATGGACACTGTTGCTAGCCATAGCTGTCATCTTCTGCAGCAGCTACACGAACAGCGCATCCAGGGGCTTCTCTGTGACTGCATGCTGGTGGTCAAGGGCGTCTGCTTCAAAGCACACAAGAATGTGTTGGCTGCTTTCAGTCAATATTTCAGGTATGTGATAGAAAATTCTTCTCTTTAAAAAGTTAGCTAAATGCTGTTGGCTGAGGTTTTCTCTGAGAAGGGTGTTTTTTTCTGTTGGTCGTAGGAACTCTTGGGAGTATAAGGAAAAAGGGGAAATTGTTTGTCCAGAGATGAAGTTGTGTCAAATATTCACAGTATGCTCTTCTTGACTGACTTGCTTATAGTGCTTCATATAATAGTTTCTGGCATGGACCTACATTCAGTATATCTCCAGAAAAAGATAACTGCTTACAAGGGACATAGTAGAGTATATGAACAGAGCCAAATAATGGATAGAATTGATAAAACATTATCCATTTCCAAATAATGGGACTTGTTTGATCAGTCATATTCGAAATAAAATGTGCCAGTATAAGTTATTGGTGAATCTCTGCTTACTCAGATTCTCAGAGACAACAGCTGTGTTTTACAGGTGGCCCATTGCACCACATCACTGCTTTCTTACTCTTCTCTACTACCCTCAATGGTGCCTCCAAATTTTGGAGGGTGCTGGCTCTCCCAGCTTAGTGTTTTATATTAGTTATGAGTAAGCTGTTAGATCTGGCAGTTTTTGCCTTGTTTTTTGAAACATCTCTAAAGCTTGACTGCTAATTCATTTGTAAGAAACCTACTTGAATGTTATGACCAGAGAAAAAAGATAAGAGGTTCCTTTTTCTCCTCTAGAGCTGTACTGCTGATGAAGTGCAATTATGCTCAAAGACCAAATTTTTAAAGTAGTTAAAAAGAACTAAGAGCTCAACTCCTATTAAAGTTCAGTAGGATATAAGTGACTAATTAATTTAGGCTCTCAACGCAGATCTGTTCATTGTAGTTCTGGTTTTAATTTAGATAGGATAGTCTAGATTTATGAAGGAATTTGGATGTGGGCACTGGCTTCAGAGTATCCGCTGCATTTGTGAAGTTTCAGCATAGACTCACATTTTGTTAAGATTTAGAGCTCATTGATACCATGCCCTCCTTTAACCAAACCCAAATCTGAGATTTAGCCCACAAAGAGGAACCATTAAGTTTGGGGCATTTTTTAGTGTAGGAAAGTAACTACATAAGAGTGACCTGACCCCATTTATATGTCATTGTTTACTGTGGAAGTATCAGGATTTTCATGGGTCCAGAGTTTTTGACTGAAAGAGAGTATGAACTCACTTAATCTAGGACTACTTGTCCTAGAAGAAGAACTACATCTCTGATGCTGAGAATACTTTACATCCAACAGTAAGAACTTTTGTGAATTCAGGCATTTTAACGATTCAATGATGATTCTGTGGGTATTGGTTTTACTGCTGTTTTAGGATTATGTACCTGTACTCTTCATTATCCTTTTACTTGGTTCTTATCCAGTACCAGTAAAAAAGTCCCTTTTTAGATAGGAGAAAATAAATTGAAAATAATGCCATCTTCTTGTTAATATTGCCATGCTCTTGTGTATTTGTGAAGAAAGAACTAGTGGTAAGACCTTTGATAGGCTTACTGATGTTGTTCAATGGACAAGCTCAGTTGCCAGAGGAGAAGAGTTTAGCTGACTTTGAGGTCTGTCTTCTCTGTTTTGCCAGAAAATTTATGTCCTGTTTGATCTGCCATTGATGAAAGGAGAAAAACCATTCTGAGTCAACCAGTTCTGCAAATGTCCATAAATACACCACTGCACCTAATATGTGATGAACAGTGGATAAGAAACCATAAGTACAGAGTGTTACGTGAAAACATTAAAAAATACAGAATTGAAGTTAGGTAAAGGATCATTTGCTTTGATTTATACTTCAAGTGCACTAATATATAAGACAAATCATTGAGCAGTTTTGGGGAATTCATCACCAAAAACAGAGCAATCTTTAGAGTACAAACTTGTTTCATACCAAGCAGCCTATTTGAGATGTATGTATGTTTTTCTTATTGTAGTGTTTGTGAATTATTCGTGTTTGTGTTTGAATATTTGCCTTATTTTATCAGGACCCTTTTCCAGAATTCTTCAGGCCAGAAGAATGATGTGTTTCACTTGGACATCAAAAACGTAGGTGGCATAGGCCAGATCCTGGACTTCATGTACACCTCCCACCTGGATCTTAGTCAGGACAATGTACAAGCTATGCTGGACATTGCACAGTGCCTCCAAGTGCAAAATGTGCTGAACATTTGCCACACCTTTCTAAAGGCCTCCACAGCTGTGGAGCAGGCAGCCAGCATGCCATGCAACAGTGTGTTTTCACTGCAGAACACTCTGGGTACAGATACCAGCTGTGCTGGGGATGCCTACGGGACAAACCTACTGCCTGAGTGCTCAGCTGACAGACAGACTAACAAAGGCTTGGCTGAGCAGAACTCACAGTCTGTGAATCTGCACACCCCATCAGGTGATGGACAGAAACCACCACAAGATTCCTTAGATGGCAGCTGCACAGAGCTCCCATTTAAACAGGCAAATTATTACTATAAACTGCGCAACTTCTACAGCAAACAGTTCTACAAACAAAACGCTTGCTCTGATCACGAGAGAGGAGCAGAACCAGCCTTTTCTTACAGCACATCCACGGAAATAAACACAGTGCAGAGTAATTCTTGCACTGTCAATCACTCTGAGTGTATTCTGGAAACCTCTGAGCATTTACCATCAAACTTCCTGGTTCAGTCTGCAAGTGAAGCTGCTCCAGACCAAAATGCAGAGAGCACGGTTGTGCAGCCCACCAGACAGATGCGGCTGAAAAAGGCAGTGCACCTCAAAAAGTTAAATTTCCTAAGATCTCAGAAATCAGCAGAGCAGCCCCCTGAGCAGCCCCAAAGAGGTGACAGTAGAATAACAGAAGTAATTGAACCTGTAAATGAAAGTGCCACAGACACAACAGATGTTAGAGTTACTGATGAAAAAGAAGCTGAAGATTTAATGAATTCAGAGAATTTTGAACAGACTGTTGAAATGGAAAGATCTCAAGGTCCTTTGGAACAAGAAGGACAATCACAGACTCTTCAGTCACAGAAACAATATACTTGTGAGTTATGTGGGAAGGCTTTCAAACATCCAAGCAATTTGGAGCTACATAAAAGGTCTCATACAGGTACAGTTATCAGTTACTTGGTCTGCAGACCAAATATTTCAGTTACACGGAATATCTTGCAATGTCTCTTGATTTAAGAGGTGCTGGTTAAGGGTCTACTTTCAAAAGGCTGTGGTTTTATTTTGTTGTTTTGTTTTTTTTTTTTAATGGATAATCGTACAGAAATAAAGAACTGTAATACCGAATTTTGCTGGGAGTTGTAGAAAAGATTTCTATGTATTTGAGGCTTTGGGTGCTTTTTCAAAGAACATCGTGTGAATTTGATGAAAATGAAATTTCAATGAAAATTTTGTTTTTGTCCTGCATTTAGATGAGTCATTTCTAGTCAGTTTGTCAGGTGGCCCAGATGTTGGAGCCAGATGACAACAAAAGGTGCAAACAAGTAAATGGTACTATAAGTGTACTAGAATATGTCTGTTCTCTCTGGTCATATATTCATTGTAAGATGCAAGTAATTGGGGCTTGGTAGTAATTTTTTCTTAACCTGTATAAATGTATCTTATAACAACTTTAATTGTGTTTACCTACAGAATAAGGCTCTTGCAGGCTGCAGAGTAAATGGGAATTTTGAATTAATGTACTTTGTTTTAAAAACTCACAGGTAATATTTTTAAACCTAACATAGATTTATTTCTAAGTATCTTTTTATTCTAGTGAAAAACAAGCCTTAGTTTAACTGCAAATATTTATTTTGTCTGTTCAATTTAATGACCATGTCCTTTTATTACGTATGCTTCTTTAGAAGAGTTTTTAAAAATTACCTTGGCTAGGCAGGTAACACCATTGATTCAAACTCCTTGAGATGGTATTACTCCTGGTTAAGCTGTTGAATATTTTTTGTTTTTCTTTTTCCCTGTATTAAATATACAAATGCATCTCTCTCAATCTTGTCAAATAAACATCATTTTGAAATGATCATGTATTGGTACTTTGACACTAAATATGAAACTCTGTTAGCAGACATTAATTTTTGTCAACTGATCCTTAAAATTAAAAGTTTTTTCTTCTATTTTATTAATGGAAAAATCTTCCCAGAACCTGAAAATATGAACATATTTTCTTGAAGTTTTCAATTGTTAGCTTTAACTGCTTCTATATGTTCATGTTGCTAAGACTTTTTCTAAAATTTGTTCTCCTGTGGAAGAGTTGCATATGTCTCTTACTCAGATCCTCTTTTTGCCTTGTATTTTTTTGAATCTTATCTGGTTTGACCTGGTATCATCCAGTCTATTTTAATATCCTAGATTTTCAGGAAAACAGATGATCAGATAGAAGACAAGAGCATCTAGAAAAGTCCCAGCTAACTGCAGTAACATGTTAGTTTGTGCTAGAGAGACCCCAGCATTCAGGAATTCTCAGCTGCTTTTCACACACCATCTTCTTCCAGTAGTTTTCAAAAATTCCAGACTTGAATGCTAGTTAATAAAGCATTAGCATTCTTCTATGGATGTGCTAAGATGACAAAAGTGTAAGAGCCTAAGTTTAACAAATACCAAGCACATCAAAGGATGGAAAAACTGAAGAAAGGATATGACTAGAAATGCTTGTTTGCTTCCTTCTTATTTTTGGGAATTACTCCCTGTTATTTGCCTGTTCTTCATGTTAATTCTTTTTTTAAAATACCCAACTAGTGCAAAAAGAGTGTTTGGGAAATTGCAGTGGATGGTGAGTAGGATGTTGATATTGGAAAGACCTGTAGCAGAAGGTACAGGGCACATCTGTGTTGTTACTGTTAGGTACACTGGTGGTTAAGTAATATAAGTGTATGCTAAACGCCATTTCTATGCATCTGCCACTTCAGAAAGGATAGCAGATTTCTAGCTATCAATTTTATTTAAAAACATTAATTTTCTAGAGCTAAGCAGAAGGGTTAGCAGGCATTTAAGTCTTACAGGGCTCACTGAAAGCCCTCCCAGTACAGCTTTCTGAAGAGATGGAGGAAGCTGATATGGACATGTCACAGTAGCAAACTTTTTTTTAACCCAAAAATGACAATTCTTTCAAAACAAGTGCTGTGGTGGTCTGGTTGTCAAGAAAAACCATGTGTGAAATTCTCTGCCCCTGAACACTAGGAACTACTAAAGAATTTACAGGTTAGCATGGGTGCATTGATGAGCTTTCTATGTGAAGGCAGCCAGACTGTGTTCAACAGTCATTGTGCTGGCATGTCTGACTGTTTTATTTGTATTGTTATCATGAACATTTAAAGGAATCTCTGAACAGAGCTTACTGCACTGACTTTGGTTGATTTTGACTGAATGTTACAATTTGTTCTTTATTATTATATTGACTTGTCTGAAAAAAAGGAAGCAAGTCTATCTCTTTTATATAGACCATACCTGTCCAGAAACATCCAGTGGTTTTGTTGGGGTATTTCATGTATTTTCAGGCAACATCTCAAAAGAGCAACCCAAAACAAACTTGGGCCCATGGAAAGAATTCTTGGCAGGATGGAACAGGAACAGAGTAGCGCTGCCATGTAATACAATACCTTGTTGATCCTCAACCTTTTCATTCTGAGTTTTGCTCAAGCTACTTCCAGCATTCCTTGCCTTAGTGAGTACAGCTCCTCACCTTTGTGATCTCATCAGGAACACCACTTCTGCCTCCATGCCTTTCTCCTCTGGAGCTGACACAACACTGCTCTGATCACTGTTGTGTACTTTATCTTCACCTCTTCTTGCAGAATGTTGAACAAGAAGGGATGAAGCAGAAGGTAGAAAGCACATGGCAGCTGAAGGGTTAAAAGTAAAGTCCCCTGCATTAAGCACTGTCTAAATTGTAGTCAGTTACTACTTTTCCCCAGTTTTTCTCTATTGCTGTTGATCCAGCCATGTATCCCACTATTGTGTACTTTGTCTTCTTGCAGGGTGTTGAACAAGAAGGATGCAATCCTGGTGTTCTCAGATGAGGTTTTTGGTTTGGAATTTATTGACAGTTGTAGAATCATAGACTAATTGAGATTGCCTTGGGTCTCCTGAGGTAATCTGCTCCAGGTTCCCGCTCAAGGCACATCAAATTAGATCAGGTTGTTTTCCTCATGACCTTGTGTAGTGAACATTTTGGACATCTCCAGAGACAGAGTTTCCACAACCTCTCTGGACAGTCACTCCCAGTGTCTGACCACCCTCATGGGGTAAAATATTATTTTCATGTATCTAATTGGAATTTGTCATGGTCAAACTTGCATCTGTTGCCTCTTTTCCCAAGACTGTATACCAGGAACAACCTGCTTGCATCTGCCCTCCCAAGCCCGTAGCCAGCAGTAAGATTTCCTGTGTGCCTTCTTTTCTTAAGGCTCCAGATATGGTCTTACCAGTGACAGGCAGAGAAGAAGAATCTTCAGTTTATTAGCTGCACTCTTACTAATACACCCTCAGGTCCAGTGAGGCTAATTGCCTCTGAGCAGTAGGTTACTTGATGAGCCCAGTGGTTTGGAGTTCTATGCAAGTGCAAAATTGTTGTCCAAAAAGTCATTTGATATTTCTTTTTCAAAAAAACCCTGTTTGTTTTATCTTTATCTTGTGGGGGGAAAACCTCCAATTGTTTGTACATCAGTACAGTTAGAATGAGGCTGCATGCAGCCTACAATAATTGTTTGGAGAAATTTGAGCCTCCAATTCCTCCCCTCTCCCTCTAGTCATTTCAGAGTGGATTCCTGTTCAGATACTATTCTTTTGGTCTCCAGTGACTTCTTTTTTGTATAGGTAATTTCTGCAAAAATTGCTTGCTATTGTTTTTTTATCCTCCATTTCATATTATCTTGACACTTTTATGGCTTTCAGAATCCTTCCTAGTTGCTACAGATCTGGCTCCCTGTTGGTTTCATTCACATTTGTGTTGTCAGCATCAGAATTTTTAGTATTTTGCAAGTTTAAAATCCTAATGAAATCAAGCCTCAGGGCTCTTCAGAGTTGAGTGACTTTATAGTTGATTTACTGGTTTCATAATTTTTATCTTTAATTGAAAGAAAGCTTTAATAAAACTGCAAGATTTCCATTCTTCATTAAGCAGACAAAGTAGGTAAAGCCTCGAGCTGTCAGACTAACTGCAAGGTTGCAATCTGTGAAGCAACATAACTGTGTGTTTACTCTGTGTCTTAAATCTAAAGAGAATTGCATTTAGTCCTCGATCTTAAAATATTTTGGAAGAACTTCATCTGTATTTGGCAGGAGGAAAGGGAAATGGAATTCCCACACCTGGATGTGGTAGATGTTGCTTGTAACATTTCCAAGGATGGAGGAAAAATATTGATGTAAAGAATACTTAATGGAAGAGAAGCCAAGAGGTGTTCTGTAAAATCAGGAAAATTAAAATTAAAGAAGTAAATAAAAATCTTTGTACAGATTTTTTTAATCGTGATCAAGATGAAACACAGCTTAAGATCTCTTTTTTTCCCTTTGGAAATATTCTGTTTTCAAAACCATATGGATTTACACTTGTTTTGTTGCCCTGCACATGTGCCCTGCACAAATGTCCTTTAAATGAGCAGTTAGACTCATAAAGATGATGATAAGTGTGACTGCCATTGAATGAATGGATTTTGAGCATCATTTTTGGTTTTAAAATTCTAAAAGATGAATTCTAAAATTTTATCAACAGTATAAAAACTAGGAAACCAGGAACTAAGCAGGAGGAATTAAAAAACACCTAAATGAAGTACTATAGAGGAGAAAAAGTTTTTACTAAAACATATTTGTCTTAAATTAACAGCAAGAGAATTGTACAGTCACATTCTAGATTGAGAGTCAAGTTATTTTGGAAAGCTGAAGTGGGCTGCATCAGTTTTTACTAAATTTGCTAATCTGTTTTTAGAGATTCAAGGATAACAGTTTTACATGTAAAAATTCAGAATTTTGGAGCAAAATACTTGGGTAATCTTCAGGTACTTCTATATAGGATGAGAATTTGAAGGCAAATATATATATTTTCTGGAACTGAACAGCTATGTGCTGAGCAGAGATATATGGTAGACATTAAAACCAGGAAACACAATTCTTCAAATTAGCTTCCCTTTATTCCTCCTTCTTTTTAAGAATGTGCAAGTGAGAAAACAAGTGCCCTTCCCATCACTGTTGCTGCTGGGCCTTGTCTTCTATTCTGTTTTTCCTGGTGTTATGATACTCCTTTCATTTAGAATCAAAGTATTTTTAAAATATTAAAACCTGCGCCCATTCATATCAAAACTCTTCTACTTGTTTTGAAAGATAAATTCTGAGCAAGTCTGCCTTACAAACTCAGGGGTAAAAGCTGTATTTCCCTCTTGAATTTCCCCTTAAATAGATGGGTAAGTATCCTTTTGGGGATATTTTTTACTCTTACATTACATGTTTTAAAAGGAAGTGTACCAAGTTTAAACATTTCTGTTCTACTGCAACTATTAGAATTATTACTATGTTTCTTCTTTTAGGTGAGAAACCTTTTGAATGTAACATTTGTGGGAAACACTTCTCACAGGTGGGAATATTTTATATATTATGGTACTTACACTTGAAATGCATCTCTGTGTTGATTCAAAAGTCTTGGGTTTAAGATTAGATTTTTTTTTGTTCAAAGACACAATTCACTCTAGGGATAAATTATTAAAATGTCTTATATGAAAAAAACATGTTGAATGTTTTAGATGTCTTTGATTCTGTCTGCTCTCAGTAGATGTGTTATGTATTTTACATTCAAATGAATGTTTAAGTATACAGAGCCACAACCATATTTGAAATACGAAGAACATTAATTTCCAGACTGTTCTTTTGCTTTATGCTTAAAGGTATGTTGTGAATAGCATTTTTACAGTGTCTGAAAAAAGTGCAGATTCAAGTTTTATGTAATGTATTCACAATACAGTTTCATCTTCCTAAATGGCATAAATGATTAAGTAGATTTGAGTCAGATAAAAAGAATTTGTATCCATATACGTGGGCTCAGTTTCTTTCAGTGAGAAAGAAACCACTACCTGTTGGAAGTGACAAAGCTCATCTATAATTTAGAAAAAACTTCTTGTGAAATTCCATACTTACATACAGGGCCTAAGCTTTAGCTGCTTTATTGGCCCTCCACTGTTTGCTTCCTATTCTGGGTGCAACAACTAATTTGTATTTCTACAAGGTTGGTGCCTAGTTGTCTCACATTTCCAAAATGTCTATTTCCTTTCTGATTTCATGGTTGAGAGGTGCACATGTAAGAACAGCAGACAATAAACAGGTGCATATTTTTATACTAAGATTACATAATTATGGTTGAATAGCTTTGGCATTTCTTACGGGTGCTGGTTTAAGTATTAGAGCTGTGTGCTTTTAGCCTACCCACCCACCACTGGTTGTGCTGCTCTTGCTTCAGTTTCACAGCCCACCGTGGGCCTTGTTTGACCCGTGAATCTGATGCCTTTGTGTCTTACACCTCGTTGCCAAATATGAATATAAGACTGCATCCAGTGAACAATACTGTTTCATCATGCTTATTGGGCAATTTTCAGCAAAACTGGGCATGATTTTTTTTAGGCAAAGAGCAGCATTTTCATTCATTTTGATGGCTGAACTTCCAGCTATTAAAAGAAAAACATGGATATTTCTAATTCCATTAAAAGTACTTTTGGCAAATAGAGTGGTATTTTGTACTACTACAGTGAGGGAAGAGGTGGGAAGTGTCACACAGTGTTTGACAGGCATGACAGACTCCTCATGCAGTGTGCTTTGCTCCTCTAATTACAGAAACAAACAAAACCCCTGACAAAGCTGGAAATTTCTGCCTTTTAATTAAACCCTCCCACACAGCTTCCCTTCCCTCCCTGTGACCTGACTGGCCTGAAGGGGCCGGCAGATACGTGTTCATGGACAATCCCTACACATCCAGCACAGAGCCAGAGCACTCAGCCTCTGGGCTGCAGCTCTTCCTCTGCTCATAGAGGGGTCTGAGCTACTTGCAATAAGATTCCACTCACCAGAAAGTAAGATGCAAGGATAATTACTATCTACTTTTTGCTTAAAATACCATCTCCGATCTTGTCCTTTATCTCCTCTGTCTGCAGGCACAGAAATAGAAACACTTTTCTTATTTAAGCCTTCATGTTCTGTGCCTGTGAGACAGTGCAGCTGTTGGGCCTGGTGGGATGTCTGCCCCTGCTGAATGTAGCTGATGGGCTGTGTGTTGGAGTGTGGAGCAGAAAACGAAAGTAGGGGAAATTGATGTGGGAAGTCATAGTTGGGAACAAACAGCCATCAAAGTCTTTGATTTTTGAGGAAAACATTCTTTTTTACTTCCAAGCCTTCATCTTCCCTTATTGCTTGTACACAGCTTGTTGTGATGTGAGCCCTCTCTGGCAGGTGATCCAGGATATTGTGTTTCACCTCCTCCTGCAGAGATTCTTTTGGGGGCCCAGGTGTATAAGGTGCTTCACTTTGAAAGCTTGCCATTTACAAAAGGACTAAGTCTGGTCCAAATTTAGGAGGAAGTCTATGCAACCATTTCAAGGATTCTTCTGAACATTTTTTTTTCTTTCACTGAAATGCAAGCAGAAATCCCCTTCGTTTTTTTTCCATTGGGATGGCATGTGATGCTTTAACCAAGGTTGTGTGCCTGCTTTAAAGCTTAAGAAAGAATACAAGCTATTGATGTTTTTACCGTTTTTTGTCTTAGCACAGATAGTAACAAGCTTTGCCCTCATTAGGAGGAAAGGACATATGCTTGTAATAAAGAAATGGATCTACTTGCTGCTTTCTGTAAAATGTTTTTATTCTTACTTTATATGCCTTTGTGGGAAGTTGTTGCTGCACTTAAAATTCACCCTTTGTCTTTATCTGGAATAACTTTCAAATGCCCCTGATGGGGTTTGTTTGTGACATGGATAGAAGTAAAGGTGCTGTCTTTTTTTCTGTACGTTTTTCTTAAATGCACTGTGATATAAAATCCCTTGTCTTTGAAAAGCAAAAATTATTCCATGATTCATCTTCTTCTTCCCCAGAAATAAGTACCTAATGCCTCTCCTTGAGTAGATTTCAGTATTAGAAAGTTTGGCCTTAGAAAACAGTTGTTCAGTCACACTGTTTGAAAAAGTGTACAGGGATTAAAGAAAGCTCTTTCAGAGTTCACACATTGATCCATTCAATACTGTCCTCTGTGTGTGTGTGTGTGTGTGTGTGTTTGTAGTACTTGAGTTCTGGGATATTATACAGTCTGATTACAGTGATAGATCATAACAGGTAATTTATTGTCTAAATGGGTCAGAAGGAATTTGTCTGGGTCTAATTTTTGTTATCTTACTGTGACTGATGAGGACATGATCATCTTTGCATCCCAAATTTTCTTTCCCATTGTAAAGGACTTGATGTTTACCTTAGATAAATAAAAACCAGGCAATTAATCTATCAGGAAGGTTTAAAAACTGACTGTGGAAGTGTGCACCATGTATGGAACATCTGCAGCTCTTCTACAAGGTGTGTCGTGTGCTTTGAGAGCTGGACTCAGTGGAGTAGCCATTGACAAGGACTAGTGGCTTTAAAACATTTCAAAAAAAGTTGGACTCAGTAAGAAGATTTTACCTAGTCATTGGCTGGCTGGCTGGCTGGACTAGCAACTAGCATGATTTTTAGAGGATTGAGAGAGGAAAGATATGTAACAAAATGGTTAGCAGTAGTCCCATTTGTTCTTTTCTGTACTTCCCATTCTGTTTTATTTAGGTATGAGTAAATAATTTCAGGTTTGGAGCATCTGAGTATTTTATGGATAGAAAAATGCTCACCCTATTATTTTCTTTTTAACCACCTGGTAGGTGAATTCAGACATCCTTGTGTAACAATATTTTATTTGTAGGACAGGGAAAGTGAGACTGACATGAACCATATTGCTAGTAAGTTAGTAAGTTTTCTTTTTCACTGCATTCTAGATAGCGTAGTCTTCATTTATAATTGGATCTGCTTTCAATTATAGGTCTTTCTTTTCTCTTAGCATTTGATTTCAGGCTTCTTGTTTTTATTTTTTTCCCTATTCTTGTCAATGGATAATTGCATACATAAACAATTTGAAGTACGTGGTAGTCTGTCTTTACTAGATAAGAATGCTTGAGTTCATACATGCTTTGTAGTCTTCACTGCCTTAGAAGTAGGAATAAAAAGCCAGTCTCATAGTTCCCATCATTATTTTTTTTAATCTGTATACAGCAACAGGCAAGCTGAATTTAAATATTTAAATGTTTAAATTGCTCTCCCTTCAGGCAGGTAATCTCCAGACACATTTACGTCGACATTCTGGTGAGAAGCCATACATTTGTGAAATCTGTGGCAAAAGGTGAGTAGAATTGTTCATCTTAGTAAAGTTAACATGAAAGAATTTGTTCATGTTTTCTGCTGATCTTCATGATAAACTACAAGCCAAGTGCTAAGGCAGCATGCTGCTCAGTTCTGTTTAGAAGATGCTGGTTTAAACATGTGCTGGTGGGATTAAAATACATAAATGTTTGCAATTGACTTGTTGTAAGATAATCAGTGTCACCAGAGCTTGTGGTCTAAATTTTTTGTGTATTGGTATGTAGGTAAGAATAGCATGGAGTGTATTTTGTTGTGTTATATGTATTGTGTTGTATATTGTTGTGTGTATTTTGAATGGTGTGAGTCACAATAAATCATGTGGGTTTGTACCTTTCCCTCATATTTTTGTCATTATTTGGTGATACTTTCTTTTTTTTACGTTTTATGAAATTCTGAAGTATGGGAAATTTGGCAAATTTAAGCAAAGTATTAAATGATTCTGCTAGCTAACAGGTGACAGAAAATACACTAATGCAGGAATAGCATAAAATGCAGAATGAATTAGTAACATTAATGGTAAAAATATTTGGAGGTTTTTTTCCTTGCATAAATTTAATTGGGCACTGTCAGTTTAAAAATGTTTTCTTAATTGCATCAGTTAATCTGTATTTTAGGTCGTAGTCCGTGTTCAGAACATCAGGCATTCATTCAAGCCAATTTCCATATGATAGTTTAGGGTAGTAAGGGCTTTATAAAGACACTGATTGGGTTTCTGTCTTGTGTTGCAGATTTGCTGCTTCTGGTGATGTTCAGCGTCATATAATTATTCATTCTGGAGAAAAACCTCACCTGTGTGATATCTGTGGCAGAGGTGTGTAAGAACCAAAGCTTCTGTCTCAGGCTTTTTGACCGAAAAGTGAGGAATCATTTTAATCTCAGAGCCTGTCATATTCTTCTAGGTTTCAGTAACTTCAGTAATTTAAAGGAGCACAAAAAGACCCATACAGCAGATAAAGTATTCACCTGTGATGAATGTGGGAAGTCATTTAATATGCAACGAAAATTGGTCAAGCACAGGATAAGGCACACTGGAGAGAGACCATACAGCTGTTCAGCTTGTGGTAAGGTTCACTGTGCATTGCTTGGTTGTCTTTGCTTTCCAAATGATGAGTAAAAGTTCCTTTGTCAGCAGAGTAACAATTAATCAAAACTATTTTAAGTTGAAATACCATGTTGTGAAAGTCAGTCACAAAATTTTCTCTTGCATGTTTCATAGTCTTTCATTTGGTGTAATAAACTCCTTTATTGTAAGTTTAAAAGAGAATTTCAGTTGAAAATTAGAGAAAGGAATTAGGAAAGTAAGAGGAATCAACATTGTGTGTGTTTGCCAATGTGTTTGCTACAGAGCTGCTCAGAGTAGCTGCTTCAAAAATAGATTTCTTTTCAGAGTAGTCCTTTTGATGGGAAGTTAGGATTGACATCATTTGGCTATTGATGGAGTCTTTTATTTTTCCAGTTGCATACCATTTGATTTTAACTCCATTCACCCATAGAGTTTGATAATAACAACCTTTTGCTACTTTGCTTCAGCCTCTGGAAATAAAATCAAAACATGATCAATATTTCAGAACACTCATTTTCAAAATCTGTTAGATAGGCCATACTGCCAGGAGGTCTGAAAATGTCTTCTGATCCGGTACATCTTGATCTCTTAGGTTACTTGGGATCCTGCACAGTTTGTTGGTGTTTTTTTGGCCATTATGTGTTATTTAGACAGAATTTCATTCATGTTCTGAGGAATCAGCTTCACAGGAGGGTAACTTCCTATGTTCAAATCCAGCTGCAGTATGCTTTATTTGCACTGTCTTAAGGCACAAGAAAAAGTCAATACTGTCAGGAGGCCTTGCATCAGAATGAGGAAATAGATACACAGGATACAAAAGTAAAAACAGTTGTGTTGCTGCTATTAAACAGGCTTGTTTTCATTTTGTCTTGTAGTGGTCTTCTGAATATTTTTGATTTGTGCAAAGAGGATCTGGTGAAGCATTAAGAAATCATTCACATTATGCAAAACATCCAGATGTATTACTCCAGTAATTTTTAATCTTATCATAACTGTTTAATACCAGTGTCTGTTAAATGGTTCTGAAGAGAAATCTGTGCAGCAAAATAAAAAGTATGCTGCTGAAAATTGAGACTGCAGTTGTATTGGGCAGTCATTTAAAATGATTCATTTTAGATGGTCCTTGCAAAATAAATGAGATAAAAATTACAAGCTTACTTTTACTATTTTAAAGAATGTGAGGTGTCTCAATCTTGTGGCAGTTCTGGAAATTAATTATCTCTTTTTCTGCTTGTTCTCCTACACTTTGCCTAGGCTCAGCCTCAGACTCTTTTCTTAGCAATATGGTGATTGAGCTTATTTGAGTCTGTAGCTTTGAAGATAGACCAACAACTGAATATTTTTCTGTGTTCTAATATTTACAGCAATAAAAAATTATAGTTCTCACACATTCTCTGGCCAGAATGTAAAAAAGGACTGCTGCATTATGTTAGCCTAAAGTAAACAAAAAAGCTAACTTTGTCAGCAGTTTGAGAGTAGTTCCTCGGTAATGAACAAACCATTTCTTTCTATAATGCAGCTCTCACTTGAAGAATATATTTAGAAGCTTATCAGCATACTGTTTTTCCAGACAGACAAATTAAATTGATAGTTTAATTTATTTGTTTCTCTGTTAACAGAGAAATTCTGTTAATTTATTTTTTTCTTTGAGACAAACTGAGAGCACTCACAGTTTTCATGTACTAATGGATATTCCTGTCTCTGGAGACAAAAACTAAACCCATTCATTGGGAAACACAAGTTAGACAATCAGATCGAGAAGAAGAAACAAGTTAGTGGAATTGTAAAAATAGATGGAACTTGTTTGAACCTGTTCTAGATAAGTGATGGGACGTTCTTTATTGCTTGATAGTTTTTGTAATTAAAATGTCAGAGCCCAGGAAATTCCTCTGACTGCCCTGGAGGATTGGAGACCCTGCCAGGGGGCTCGGAGACCTCGACACAGAGCCCAAGACCACCTGTGCCTTTGATTTTGACCCATGGAAAAAATTACCAACCTTATATGAGGATCTGCAAGCCACGAAAGTTTGAGTAGAATGATAGCAAATTTATCACAGGGTGAAAATGTAGAATTTTGGGGTTTTTAAAATGGGGGTTCAGGAGGCAAGATGGAGGAATCTGGGCATGTCCAGTCTTTCTTCTTCTTCTTCTTCTTGGCCTCCATCTTCTATGACGGTGGCACTTTTGGGTTGGTTTAGGGTAGAGACAAACTTTCTAACATAGGTGATAGGTATTGGGAAATTATTGTAAATAATGTACAGGTAGTTTTTAGTATAAAAGGCAACACTGCCTCCAAGGGTGGTGAACAGACCTCAGCAGGCCAGAGAAAGAATGTTATAGATAAGAAATAAAAAACAACCTTGAGAGCCAGAACAGAAGAATCCTGACTCCTCCTTCGACTGCCGGGCTGGGAGAAGGCACTTGTACGTATCTCGGGGTCGCTCTGACCAGCGGAAATAACGAGACTAAAGCACGTGTCGGGATGAGACGTGCTTGTGTCGGGAGCAGTGTGTGACCCTGTCCTGGTCCCTTGCAGGGAAGTGCTTTGTGACCGTGTCCTGGTCCCTTGCAGGGAAGTGCTTTGTGACCGTGTCCTGGTCCCTTGCAGGGAAGCGTTTTGTGACCGTGTCCTGGTCCCTTGCAGGGAAGTGCTTTGTGACCGTGTCCTGGTCCCTTGCAGGGAAGTGCTTTGTGACCGTGTCCTGGTCCCTTGCAGGGAAGTGCTTTGTGACCCTGTCCTGGTCCCTTGCAGGGAAGCGTTTTGTGACCGTGTCCTGGTCCCTTGCAGGGAAGTGCTTCGCGGGCTCCGGGGACCTGCGGCGGCACGTGCGGACGCACACGGGCGAGAAGCCCTACACGTGCGAGACGTGCCACAAGTGCTTCACGCGCTCGGCCGTGCTGCGGCGGCACCGCAAGGTGCACTGCAGGGCCCTCGAGGAGCTCGCCCGAGGGATGGAGACGCCCGAGCTGGACAAGTCCCAGAGCTCCGACTCCTTTGGCCCGGAGATGTCCGTCACGTTGTTACCAGTGTCTGTTAAATTTCCCGTTCATCCCGCTGGAAGCTCCCCTGAATTCGACAGTTCCGCGGATTCTTACTGTAAGCTGCGGTCCATGATCCAGCACCACGACTCGGCAGACGCAGAGAAACTCGGTGTGGATTCTGGCAAGGCGCTGAAAGGCCCGGCCCAGCCGGCCCCAGCCGCACCCCCGGCGTACGCGTACCCCGAGGTGGATGTGCCTGCGGCAGAGCAGCCCCTGCAGGCCGAGGGCATGGCCCTGGTCCGCCCCTCCGTGCCCGGCCTGGAGGCCGAGCCCCTGGGCAGCCGCGCCTCCTCTGCCGCCTACAAGAGCAACGAGGGCCCCTTCTTCTCCAGCATGACCCTCTGGGGCTTGGCCATGAAAACCCTGCAAAATGAAAGTGAGCTGGAACAATGAGGGCTCAGCTGGCTGTACCAAGACTTCTCAGAGGTGGTTCATGTGGCTGCAGTTGCACTGCAGCACGGTCAGTTGTTAGGCCAGGTGTCTTGGACACTGACAGGAATCAGAGTGCTTGTTCCCAGAACCACATGTAGGCTGCCTTTATTTACACTGCTTCTCAGCAAAGTTTAAATGCACTGTTGGGGACCTTTGTTGTTCTGTGACTGCACTGTGTAGCCATGATTTACTAAAATTTGCCACCAGCTAAATTTACCATTTAACTTGGAATTTTTTTACCTAAAAATTGAGGAAAGGATGGCCAGTGTCTAAGTTCATGATATGGGTACAGTTCCAAGCATGGATCATCAGAGCTGTGTGATAGTGTAGATATGGCAGGAGGAAAATGCTTAACCAATCTCTAGTGAACCTGAGTTTCAGTAGTGGCTCTCTTACCAGTAGGGTCATTGGGTTACAGGACCTGAGTATTGTGACATTGAATTTAAATGGTAAATACTGGGCAATATTTGTGATAGTGCAAAGTAACTGTATATCTAGAAACTTTATTTTTTTACAATAAAACCTTTTTTTTAGTATTTTATAAATTGTTTTGCACAGCAGATTATTTGTAAAATGAAGGCGAAGATCAAGTTGTGAATAAAGAGAAATTGTTTTATACTGCTTGATGTATTTTGTCTTTCTAAGGATTTTCAGTAGTTCCATCTATTCCAGGTATCTTTGCAATGCTAAAGAGGGTGCCATCACAAGAAGAGCTGCACTATAAAATAAATGCAATCAATACACCAGTAAGTTGTCTTGCACTTGAATGAGTATAAGACATTGGCTGATTAATGGAATAAATAGACTGTCACAGCATAGAAACATTGCTTAGATAGGCCTTTTTATGCTTTAGTGCTTTGAATAGTTACTGCATTTCAAACTGCTTGCTACAGATACTTTTTAACATTCTGTGGAAATTTAAAGTTTGGAAAATACAGTATTCTTCTATCTTTTTAAGGTGTTTTTCCTCCAAGAATTCAAAACTAGTTGTTACATCTCTTGTTGTGTTAACCACCATACACTACAGTTTGGGGCTTCACTTCCTGGCTTCCTTTACTTGGTCCCTGCACCTTCCTGAACTGATTTCAACCTGAGTTCAAATGAGAGAATGTTTCTGGCCAGAGTGCAGCACACCTTCAAACAAAAGGGGCAGCCCATTGCAGTGTCTGTGTGAGTCTCAAAAGATACACATTTCTCTCAATAGTCATTTAATGTTGAAAAAAACTTTTTTACTACCTTGAGACCAGTTTAAAAAAATGAGCTGCCCTGGAGAGCAAGTTGGGATTTTTTTTCACCTTTCTTTTCTTGCAGTGCACATGTAGTAGAAAACTTAAAACCACTATTTTCCAGCCAGTGAAATCAAAACAACAAAGTTTTTGCAGGGTGTGTGTGTTAAAAATAGCACATAGTCTAGCTGAGCGCAGTCCCACATAGATTAAGCAGGGAACACTTTCTACAGGTGAACCCTGAGCTCTCCCCTCATTCTTTTACATTGTTTGCTTTGGAACACTGCAGTTCCCTGTGGGAATTGCCCATGTGAATTCTACAGTCCAGGTATTACAGTTCTGACCACGTGTGCTCGTGCTCACTCTCAACTCTGCTTTCCTTGCACTGCTGCCTGAGGCAAAATGTGGGTATGTGCCAGTCACCAGCTCTGTAGGCTTCCTCTTGTCAGAAAGTATTTTTAAAATTACTTATCCCAAGAGAAAATAGAAATTTGACTCTGTTGCCACAAGGATTTTGTTGCTTGGAACGGATACATCTGCAATTTAAACCTCCTAACTTTTCAGTTGTCTCTGATTCCACAGTGATTTTGCTTTCTCTGTTGCATTTTTGAGGAGTCACTATAGGGTAAGTTTAAATCAAACCATGTTGCAACCTTTGTGCTCTTCTAACAGTGTGTTGGAGGTTTGGAGGAATGTGTAAGACTGTCATAAAGGGAAAGTGGCAGCTTGAGATACTCTAAACACATAGATTACATCAGATCATGGATTAGTACCGGTGCTTTGTGCCATGAGGGCAGCTCTGTTGCATTAAGGATTATTCCCCTTGCTTGGCAGCATTTCTGTGAGAGTTGTTTCACACCAGAAACATGACAGGTCTCAAAGCTGCCACCAGCCTGGTGTGCTGTCTGCAGTTTGGAGGGTTTGTTAAAACACCAGCTTGCAATGTGGCAGCTTTGAGAGGGAAGTGGAGCAAACACTGGTAGGAGGAAACTGTTCCATCTGAGTTTGTGCAGCTGGAACCAGAAAAAAGGAGGAGTTACAGCGCTGGGAAAGAGCACTAAGAACTAGTTGTTTCTAGCTGGCTTGAAAGAAAAGCTGAGCAAGAGAGAAAATTCAAAAGATTAGTAAGTGGATGGAGTCAGATGGAAGAGAATGAATTTTTATGTAAGGAGTAAAAATTTTGGATTAAGAAGCCCCATCCCTGCAGCCACTCTGCAGTGAGAATATCACTGCCTGACTGCAAGAAAATGTATTTTGCTGTTGTGTTTCCAAAATCAGATACAGTCTGTCATGTCAAATTAGTATTGCCTGAGCTTTTGTCAGGGAGACATCAGCAGAAAATGACCTTGAAAGAGGATCTTTGCTGTATCCTAATAATTACCTATGCCAACCTCTAATGAAGAGGATGTTTGAGTGGGAACAGCAAATAAGGTTTGGCAGTCCTAATGCTGCCCTCAACCTGGCAGAGCTGGAGAGGAGCAGGGACCCCTGTGGCTTTGAGGAGCAGGCGGAAAATGACACCAGTGCTGAGCCAAGGATATTCCACGAGCAGCAGACACCCATGCACAGCTCTGCTCTCAAATACCACAGCCAGGGTGCTGAGGGCATGGATGGCATTGGGCCTTTGGCCAGTACCAGACAGTGCACTGGTGCCATTCCAGTTGATGTAAATGGTATGATATTAAAATAAATAAATAAATATTTTTGGGAAGAGGATGTTAATCAACCTGGCCTAGTAAAATTGGAAGACTTATTTCTTGCAATAATTATCCTGCAGCTCAGAGCCGCTCTTGGTCTTACAAATCAGACTCACTTTTTTTACAGAAGGTGCAGGTGACCACTCAGGGCTTTGTTTGTGTTTGTTCAGGGCAGACATACCTGTCATTTGGCTCCTGAGCAATATTTAAAAAATCAAATTAGTGTTTTGACTTTGGAAGGCATTACTGTGGTTATTTTGATTTATTTTGATTGGCTTTTTTATTTATTTTGATTAAAGAGCATCTGTAAAAAATCTGTACAAAACATAACCTGCCATTTTTATGTGAGGGTGTTTACTGTGTATACATAGGAAAAGAAGATATCATATAATGACATCTAAGTTCAAATAATTCCCCTTCCCCCCCCAAAAAAAAAAATATCCTCTGCTTGAGACTTATTTTCTAGTTTACTTAGAACTGAAAAGGTTGTGTAAGGAAGAAGAAATTTACTAGGCAGGACTTACTGCTTGTTTATTACCTGTTGCCATTGAGCACAGAGTGTTTTTGTGATCTAACACCTCATCTGCATTCTCTCACACTTTTTAAACCTGGCCTACTGGATGTTTCTCAAATTCAGAGGTTGGGCTTTAGAACAGAGCACTTGTGCTTTGTTTCCATGGCTTCTTCAGCAAATTCAAATACACTTAAACTCCTGGTGATAATTTTACAGGGAAGTAATTGCTACACATGAAGTATTCCCAAAAGTGGCATATACAAGAGCAAGCCAAATTTAAGACAAAATCAGTGTGAAGCAAGTGGAACTGGCCCCATAGGCCATTTGCTTCTGGAATCCACTTTTTTCTTTCCTTGCATTGTCCTCCCCACTGTGGGTAGCTCCATTCATACGTGGACAGCTGCATTCAATTCTTGCTGCTCACTTCATGCCCCTTGCCCACCCCTCATAATCCAGCCCAGGGGTTAATGTATGCAAGCTCAGGAAGGAGAAGTGTTGAGGCATATAGGTGAACAGAGCTGCAAAACTTTATAAATTCACCAGGCTCCATGTTTTGGAGTGGGTGCTGGGATTTTGAATTTTTAGCTTTCTTTAGCTAAAGAGCTTGTTTGAGGAGTAGTATGTGAGATTAACATGGCAAGACATGTAGATGGTCCTGCTTCAGAAGAAGATTTAATAGAAAGCAAATAAACATGAGCTTTATAGACATATTCCAAGGGGAAAATGTGATAGCTTGGGAAATGTGTTCTAAGGACAACTGAAGTGCCTCAGATGCAGCTATTTGGTAATTCAGTATGCTAATGACTTCAAAGTGACCTGTGCTCCACTGTGCTGCAAATAGATTTCTTTGTATTGGTACACACAGACTTGTGCTTTCTGGTCCATAGCCTTATTCATTAATCCTTACTGACATCTATTATTGAATTTGCCTTCTCCAAACAGTTGGTTTCCACCTCTGCTATTAAATCTCCATCCTAGAAAATAGATTAAAACTACCTTTAAAACACAGCCTAGTGAAGACACAAGCCAGTGACTCAGACATCCTTTTTTTCTTCTGAAGACAGCACCCCTACTGTTTAAATATAATTTTTTCTTCTTTTTTGTAGTTGATATTCGCATGTGTGTTCAGATCTGACAACAGTTTTGTTCACTTGGTGAGGGAATTTTTCCTGGAAGGTTACAAAAGCCCATTAACAGCAGCACACAATGCAGTGCTGAGGAGCGTGCATGCATGAACTACAAGTCTGCCAGCTTTTTGTGAGGCTCTGCATGGGGCAGTATACTGAAATAAAGCCTTTCAGACCCTTTTAATGTAGTTCTGACCTTCCACTCTATATTAAACAGATGACTGGAACCAGAAAGATAGGTCATTGTGATTGCAGTTAATATTTGTAAGGACCAAAGCAGCTCTCAGCCTTTGAGGTGGAAGGGAATCATCTTAAGTGTGAAAATGTATCATCACAAGAATGGAGAGGATCAAAGGAAGGCCAGCTGGTGCTCGGACATCTTTTCATAACCTTTATTACAATGCTAGAATACACTAACCTCAATGGGAAGTCCATTCAGTTCATGTATTTCAAATAGATAATCTGTATTCTGGTGAAACAAAGAATGTGAAAAAAAGCCCTTTCTAAAAGGGAGGTGGTCAGCACAAATTGCCTATGATTTAATCATTTTGGTTTTCTAAAATCAGCTCAGCTTTTTCAATGCAAATATATGAATGTTTAACATGCTGATTTTAGAAGTGGTTGAAAATTTGTGTAATTTAGGTGCAGAGAGTTCTAGCTGATTTTACTGTCATTTACTTCCACTTCAGAATAAATGCCCTCCACATATTCACATATTCCCATGTACAAAAAGTACGACATAGTATTTCAGGGAAAAAAAAAGCCAACAGAACAATCATAAATATTAAATCATTCAGAAGGCGTGCATATGTGGAGCTGTGAAAAGGCCAAGATTAAGGCTGACTAGTTTTGACAAATACCCAAAATTTAAGTTTGGGCCTTCACTGTAAACATATATCACATATATCACAATAAACATATATGAAATTAGCAATATCAAAGCAGAAAATCAATGAAGATTGCTCTTTGTTGTTCTGCTGCCACAGTAAAGTCCTGTGCCCAGGGGCTGAGGGCTGTGCTACCAGATCCATGTTAAATGGATAGGGAAAAGCAGTGGGACTGCAGGTACAGACCAGGGCTGGGAACTCCTGCCAGGATATTTTTTAGGTGGGGAATGCTCTATATCACTAGAATATCAAAGTTCAAATTCAACTGTTAAATTATTTAGTCATTGCTTTTGGATTTGGATTTCAATCAATCACTGTCTGGATTTGTCCTATGGATGCAGAGAGTAGAAATTATCCCTTCTACTTGTTGAGCAGGGACTTGCTTCCAGCCAATTCTATTCAATTTTTTTACTGAAGATGGATACCAGTGTCCAAATTGCATTATTTATGAAGTTAAGACTTGCCAGGAAATGCAGCAGTCAGTCTCTTAATATTACAAAATGCCAAATGGGCAAAAGGATATTACCTTTTCCTACCCAGAAAGTGATGACAGGCAGTCATGGCATCAGCTGGATAACAACTGTGGCCTGTGGGGCAGATCTGAGGGGCACTGAAATTCCAACAGCTCCAGGCAATGCAACTTCATTTCAATTCAAAAGTCATTAAAATAATTCCTAATTTCTAAAGCTCCGAAGAAATGATATTTAATTTCTTTTTCTCCAAGTAATTTGCATGTCAAATCTCTCTCCCTCTCTCTCCCATGCTCTCCCCCTCTCTTTCCTGTCAGTGATGTCTCTCTCAGCAGCTGTCTAGTCATGAATCACTCCCGTCATCTGAAGCATATTTTTAACACTTCTGGACGTGCTCTAAAAGCAAATGCTGCTAAGCAAACAATTTGCACTGTTTTTCCGTACACTTCCTTCACTTGCCCAAACCTTTCATAATCATGACTAAAAGCTGGGTCACAGGGGAATCAGGTACTGGAAAATACAACCTTTTGTACTTGTGAGAGTATTGTAATGTTACATCAAGTTCTCATGTAATGCAGATATTGTCTGACTTGCAGATGACTTGAAGTTGCCTAAAGCTTGAGAATTCAGCTTCATTAAGATTCATATAAATGTTGCCTTTGGTTTCACCCATTGTATTCTGCACCCTCTCAAGCTCAAACTTCACTTTGGTTTAGGAATTGAGCAGACAAAAAGGAAATGACTGTCAAAGCTTAGTTCAGCTGCTGTTTCAGTAAAGTAGATTAGATTATGCCATGTTTGCTTCAGAGCAGCTACTTGACAGCCTGAAATGAAGAACATAATCATGGAGCTGATAAACTATTTTCCTTGTAATCATGAGTTTCAGAGCTACCAGAAAAATTACATTGACCAAAAAGGTTTTTGATCTTAAAAGTTTCTCTGTTTTTCTCATCTATTCTTTGGCAGAAGGATGCCCACTGGGGCCTTAGGGCACCAAGGATATTTGCTAAGTGCCTGGAAGGCCTTTGGAACCACCCAGTAATAAGTCCAAGAGGAAAAACATCTTGTTCTTCTGCCACTGGCTAGTAAGTGACTCTTCTGATAACTTTAATATTTGTCAGGAGTACAAGTTTTTGAGCTCCAGCTCCAAATTATTACATGGGCAAAACAGGAATCCTGACTATGCCCAGCTGGAAAGAACTTCATTTTTTCAAATAAAATGTGGCTTTTAAATACCCAGGACCAAGTTACGTTTACTTTTGCAAAGACTAGAAGCAGTCACCCTAAAGGATGCTTTTGTCTGAAGTCCTAATGAAAGTGTTGTACAAACTATGAGCCACGTACTTCCACTTCATGTTTGCGTTGGAACTTTCTTGGTGCTTTGATATCACATCCCTTTGTATTTTTAAGTGTTTAGAAGAACCCTTCTGTGACAAAACACTAAATAATAATTGAAGTCTGGAAACTATCTAAATTACTTCTGATAGGGAGTGCTGTCATATGTGGACTGTGATATGGATGGGCACTGAACCCTCTGACCGTCCTGGGTGTATTTCATCTTTCTGACAAGCCTGGCTGTAGTGCAATCATCAAAGTTTTATCACTGGAAAGCTTTGTTTTAAACAAGGAAACTTTGTCAGCCACCAGTAATCATATCATCACTATTCAGAAGCTTAATTATATGATTTGTGCTATTTGCTGTTCTCAAAAACCCCTCCCTTTAAAAAGAGGATTAAATAAAACCTACCTCTAAGGGGGTAGCCCTGGTCATTGCAAGAAAAGCCCAACACACTTTAAGCGCCTAGAAATCGGAAGACAAAAAGCGTTTCAAAACATCTCCATGAGTGTTGCTGGGCTGATTTTATCCCGCGAATCATCGCTCCGGCCGGCGGCTGCAGCGCCTCTGCCCGCCGGGGGGCAGTGAAAGCCCGAGAGATAAACGGGCCGGGCCGGGCCGGGCTGGGCTGGGCTGAGCTGGGCAGCTGAGCTGGGCTGGGCCGGGCCGAGCCGAGCCGAGCTGAGCTGGGCCGAGCTGGGCCGAGCTGGGCTGGGCTGAGCTGAGCCGGGCTGGGCTGGGCTGGGCTGAGCTGAGCTGGGCCGGGCCGGGCTGGGCCGGGCTGAGCTGAGCTGGGCCGGGCTGGGCCGGGCTGGGCTGGGCCGAGCTGAGCTGGGCCGGGCCGGGCTGGGCCGGGCTGGGCTGAGCTGGGCCGGGCTGAGCTGGGCCGAGCTGGGCCGAGCTGGGCTGAGCTGGGCCGGGCTGGGCTGGGCTGGGCTGAGCTGAGCTGGGCCGGGCCGGGCTGGGTCGGGCTGGGCTGAGCTGGGCCGAGCTCAGCTGCGCCCGGCAGCCTCCCGCCCATCCGCGGCAATCGGGCTCGGCGTTATCAGCAGGGATAAAGCTCCTTCCGCTTTGTTAGGGAGCGATAATGTGTTAACTGCTTTGTTATCCGCATCTTTAATAAACTGCGACGACATCATTTCTTGCCCTTGGGCGTTCCTGCTGAGCAGAGCTGGAGATTGCACTGCCGGCGAGAGCAGAGCGCGGCTGTGCCTCGGCCTCATGGGTACCGAGACGTGTGACACAAACACCGTCAGTTCTGGGATGGGTTTTATCTGAACACCGTCAGTTCTGGGATGGGTTTTATCTAAACACCGTCAGTTCTGGGATAGGTTTTATTTAAACACCGTTGGTTCTGGGATGGGTTTTATCTGAACACCGTCAGTTCTGGGATAGGTTTTATTTAAACACCGTTGGTTCTGGGATGGGTTTTATTTAAACACCGTTAGTTCTGGGATGGGTTTTATCTGAACACCGTCAGTTCTGGGATGGGTTTTGTCTCTGTGCTTTATGTGCTCCCGCCCTATCCCTGAGCCCTTCCCAGCTGTTTCTCTCGCTGCAGGTCGCCACACAAGGTGAGCCAGCTCCCTGGCACTCCTGCAGGGATCCCTTGGGAAACACTGACCCCCTGGCAGAGCTCTGTGGGCCCTCTGGACCTTTTACATTTCCTGATACTATGTTTTACACAAACCCTTAGCCATTTCCTTCACATGGAGTGAAAGTGCTCAGCACAACAACACAGGTCTATTTTGATCTCACTGGTAGCCACGTCTGCCATTCTTCCACTGTAGGATGCCCACCTGCCAACTCAGGAAGTCACTCCCCACTAAATCCCCCTATAGAAAAGTGTTCTGGCTTCTGCTTCTGGCAAGGATATAAAAATACTGCACAGCTGCATGTGTTCAGGCTAAAAGGGCAGGGATCGCAGAAACCAGACAAAGCAAAAACAGTGAGAAGTCTGTGTTCAGAATAACTAGAGTATGAGTGGAAAATGCAAAACTGAAATTGTTCAGCAATGTCTTCTTCAAAACGAGAGGAGAATAGGATAATAATAATAACAATAACAATAATATCTGAAAGTATTTCCTGTAAGAGTAAGCAGAAAATCTCTTTTAAAATTTACAAAAACTAAACTCTAATAGTAAAGTGAAAAATACGGATTTTGTTCCCTACATGTAATTTCCAAGGATGTCCTGATGTGGACTTTCAATATTTGGCTTTGTGATTTTGGCTGTACAACTTGGTAATAGATACAGATCAAACACTATCATTAGTTTTAAATCTATTTACACATCTGGAAGCAAAAAAGGAATCTGTAAGGTGTTGTGAGTCAACCAGAATGACTTTGTCAATGCCATAGCTTGACAGCCCAGCTACATTTCATTGCTGTAGCACTTGTGGTGGGTGCTGGCTGTACCTGGAACTGCCCTGCTGTTGGTACCTGTGCCACAGCAGAACAGCAGACTCCCAAAAGTGATACAGGATGTGCCCTTCCCTCTTGCTCCTACAGGGATCTGACTGCTGCTACACTTTCAGCTCTGCTCAGCTGAATTTTTCCAAGGAAATCTTGAGTAAATGTCACTGTGCTTATTTGCACATTTTTACTCTTTGAAAGCACTGTGCTTTCACAGGGTAACAGTTTTCACAAGTTTTATGAGCGCACAGCAGCTGATAACCACAAGTTATGATAACCACTGCTTTTTTTATCATAGTGTAAGTACCCAGCTCTACCAGAATTGTCAATTACTCTATTAGCTGGCAGTTTTGTAGTACATAAAACCCTTCTAGAACAACTTGAGCCAATTATTTTCAAGAAAACAATTACTTTCCAAACAATTTAAATATTTTGGTAACAGTATTTTTCTCATCAACTGGGTTTTATTTAAGTAATCTAAATGAGTTATGTACATTGGATGTAAAGGATATTCAGGCTCTTTGTTAGACTTGGGAAAGCACTGAGGTGTCTCAAAAATACACCCTCCTGTACCCACCTATAACCATGGAAATAGGTAAAAATGTCTCTAAAAGTTGGCTTTGACTTTCCAGCTGAGCTGGTCACTGGTTTTCTTTAGAGTTTGTGTATACAATGCATGTTGGGCCAGTTACATTACTGAATGAATGTAGGGTCCATATTTGCTCTCTATTTGTAGTCACTGTTATCTGGAGTCACTATTTATGCTTGACATACAGAAATGTAATTTTTCCTAAAAGAGGGGAAGAATAAGCTTGATGAGGATGAAATGCCTCTACAGAAATGGAACTGCCATTGTGTGTTGCACTCTGTATGACACTCTTTGGGGTTTTTTTAAAAACTAAAAACTTTTTTAAAAACTAAACCATGTCTCAAACTCACATAACTGTAGCCTAAGCAGAAATGATGTTTTGAACAGGCTTAAATTTCAGTGAAATTCCATGAGTTAATATGCTGATCCTCCAGAAAAATGTCTTAAGAAAGTAATTAAAAGCCTCTATGCATTAAGATCACAAGTTTTCCCCACAAGAAAATACTGGAGACTTAGACTTACTGAAGCTCAATGTGATCTAGTTTAAGAAAAAATGTCTGTATGGATTAAAAGTTCTTCCCTTGCAGTGGGAAGAAGGCACCCAGTCCTTGCTGCTGCTCCTTCTAGAATGTTGTCTAATATCCCGAGCTGCCCAGTAGGACTAGACTGGCAGAACAGACAGGATAGACCTTGAATGGCTGATGTCCTCCTTAGGAGAAGTGATAGATTCTTCCTTGTCACTGCCAAATATTTCCTTACACTCCTTTTTGATTTTCTAGGAGTCAACATTTACATATGATAACTGGAGATGGATAAAAACAAGAGCAGACTACTGGGAAACAAAAAAATATCTACCTGCTCCTCTCTATGTCCATTGAGCTGTTGCTTTATGATCCCATCACTATCTGCAAATTCTTTTGCCGGTATGAACCAGTTGGATTGAGTTCAGCCAAGCAAAATACAGTTAGGCAGCTGGGAGTGTATTAAAATATACCACTTTGGACTTTTCTGTAGGAATTATGACCAGGAGATTCTCACTAAACTACTACTATTAGCTAGCTTGGCCATCCCAACACTCTTGAAGAATTGTCCTTTTCTCTCTCAAGCCTGAGGCCTGATCTGCTTTTCTTTTGGAATTCATCTTTGTCTGTAATGAGAAATGGAATAGAGAATCATTAGTTCATCTTTGTCCAGTGCTTTGAAGATGTAAATTTTTTTTGGAAGCTGCTTGGTACAATTGCCCATATTCTCCTCAAGGAAACTAAAACAACATTTGCTCTCCAGAGCCCTTAGTGGAGCATTCAAGGAGATCTCTCTTCCCTTGTGTCCACAGAAGGCAACTGGATATCTTTACTGCTATCTCTGATTGAAGTCACTGATTCAAGAACCCATTTAGGGGGAGTGTTGAATGTGTTTGGTGGATTTCTTCAGCTGATGTACTTTAATATTTAGCGGGAATTCTGTCTTTCTGGAACTATTTCCCTGTCTTTCTGGAACTATTCCTCATTTGTCATTCTTATTTTCTATTTTTCACAGTGGTTTCGTTTCAACTAATTCTTTTTCAAATATGCATCATGTTCAGAGATTTGATTGATTTAAATTTTGTAAGTACTGGATTTAGATTTCTTGGCATGTAGGTTGCTTAATGCCCTCAGCTGCAGTTTCCTAAAGTAACATAAGTAATTCAAGTACAGCAGTGACAATGATGTGTATTTTACAGAATACACATAAGGGGGTTTAAGTTCTTAGATGTCTTGCTGTGAAGTACCAGTAATCCTGTGGTAGTCAACATCTGTGCTGTCTGGATGTAGTTGGTCTTGGGTTTAATTCTTTTCAGCCAGCAGGGAAAGAATTATTCCTGTGGCAACCAGATCCTGCAGGGTTAATACAATTTCTTTGAAGTTACTACTGAAATTGCTTGCTACATCCTTTTCTTGTTGTTTTTCAAAGTATCTCCTGTTGCATGGATTGTCAGTTTAAAGGAATGCAAAATGGGTTACCAGCAGAGGAAAAACTCTGCTGTTTTAAAGCTCTAATCTTACAGATGAGTGTGATATGCAGAGCAAATAAGCTGCACTGCACATCACAGCTTTTCACTTTTACAGTTCTTAATAACAGGCAAGTGTAAAACCTTTTCCACTTAGAATATAAACCTAAGGATATTATATATAAATAGCAGTACATTTTTAATCCAAGAGTACCCTTCTGATATTAGTTAATTAGCTATACAGTTCTGCCTCATTCATTGACTTACTTTATTTCACATGGGAATAGTTCAAAGGTGCCCCAGGAGAGCTTCCAACTGGACATTAGGAGGAATTTCCCTGCCAAGAGTGTGGTCAAACACCACAAGGGAGATGGTTGATGCCCCAAACTAGTCAGTGTTTAAGAGGCATTTGAACACTGCCCTTAATAACTTGCTTTAACTTTTGCTCAGCCCTGAATAGGTCAGGCAGTTAAACTGGAAGATCAGTTTAGGTCCATTCCAGCTGAAATACTCTGTTCTGTACTGTCCTATACCATTATTCCATTCCCATAATTACCTTGCTCTACCCACCCTGAAAAATATGAATATAATAGTAAGCACTGTACCTTGTTTGTTAGTAACATCTCTGTTTGCAGATTTGTTTTCAAGTATACCATATTGAAAGCTTTCTAAAAAATATATACATCAGTGGACAGCTGCTGCATTCTAGGCACCTAATTCTAATAATTCATTACTTTCTAAAATGAATAATTCATCCTTTCAGTAAAGGTGGCTGGCTCATTCATGAGTTGCTTTGCAGACTCCCTCTTATTTTTCACTTGTTAGTCATCTGGAGTGAGCAGATGTTTTGTACATCCCCTTCTTTTGTCTTTTGACATTTAGATATCTGTGTAAATAAGCATATTTAGGAATCCCCATAACCTGCCATAGTCAGTAACAGAATTGCCTACAGATTTAGGTTTCTCAGTCATTTGGCTGTTTTGGACAACTTTTCCCATAATCCTACACCCCCTTCCATTCTTTCCAGCATTTCTTCTTATCATATCTTTAAATATCAAACATCTTTTTAAAATGCTGACCTTAATTATCAAAAGTGATCTTTAATTTCCTATGCCTCAGCTTTTAAGTGCCCAAATAAAGAGTGAATCTTGATGAGCTGGCTTTTTTCCCTTGAAGCCTGTTAGATTCCCTGCTACAGACTGAGATACCACAAAAATCCCTTGGTGCTTTGAGCAATTCCAGTCAGTGAATACTGAAGTGATAGTGAGATCCAAGAACTCCATCACAAGTACAAACTGAATGAAAGAGCACAGACACAAAAGATACAGAGCTTTGAATTTACATGTACATTAGAAAATGTCTGATTGCTTTATTTTTTTCCCCCTCTGGCCAAGTTCTATTTGCAAGCTGAAATAAAGCAAAATCAATGCCATGTGCAAAAACTTAAATGGCAGTTTTTGAAAAATTGTCCCATTAACCTGATGAGTTTCTAATTACAGTAAGATATAAGAGCTTTTTTCCTCATGCTATGTAGGATTTTGTCCTAACAGGTTTTTTTTTTAAAAGCTACCCTGCTGTTAAAATAATTTAACTGCAGTGTTTGAGTATAATTTGTCCTATATTTCTTTTGCTTTCTCTGAGGAGTTACATAACTTTTTCATTTCTAATGAGGTTTCCTAAATATAAATTGTGATGTTATATTATGCACCTCCTTTGGCTGCAAACCAATTAATTTGAAGTGGTTCAAGGCCAAAGAGAAGTTTAGGATCACATTCTAGCATTCCTGCTGAAAGGTTTGTTTATGGACCTTTTTTTTTTTTTTTTTGAAATAAATGGTTTAGTGGTTAAGTCCAGCTTCTGTTGGAATTGATCTTATCCTTTAAATTCATGTAATACTCTAAATTAATAGAGGATTGTTTTGAACTACATGACCTTGTGTTACTTAGATGCTGTTTGAAATCCATTTGTATAATAGCCAAAACGTTATTTTGCCTCTCTAAATCAGGTAACTTCAGCCATTTAAATGACTGTTTAAATCATAAGCAGGATTAACCTGGGAAGAGATCAGTAAAAGATCAACCTGACTTTACCCCTAAAGCTGTGCTTCCTTGTGTTTTAGTATATCCCATCACTGCTGTCTCCCCAGATCCCTGTGCCAGACAGAGCTTTGCCTCCTCATCACAGGACTGTCACTTCTGTGCCCCAGCTTAGCCAGGAGGTGGGGCTGATATTTGGGAATATCAGGAGGCCTGGAGAGCAAAGCATCTCCCTGTACTGATTCTCCCCTGCCCTCCTCCCCAGACCCAGAGCTGTCATCTCCCTGCTGCATTTTGGCACTTCTCCTCACCAGGAGATGAACCTGCAGATGGTGTGAGGAGGCACAGGACATAATCTGCCTTGCAGCACAATTTATCCCTTCTGCTGCACCTGCAAGCTCAGGGCTCTGATTCCCAGAGCAATCCTTCTGCCTTTTACTGCCCTGTATTTTACGTGGGTGTATCACTGATGTTTTTGTCACCATTTGAGAAATACTGCTCTTGAGAATCTGAGTGCTTAGAACTTGTTTTGTCTCAGCATTATTCCAATGTGTGGACTACACTCTTTCTGAAAAATCTTATTTAGATAAGTGTGTATGAATTTAGTATCATTAACCTAGGGATGCCAGACTTGGAAAATGGTTCAGTGTTTTAAGAATTTCACAGCTTTCGAGTGACCATTTCTCAGTTTTCCCCAAAGAAGAATTCAAACCCATCCTTTTCAGTAATTTTGGAAATAATAGACTTGCATACTTTCATTTTCATCTGACAGTTCTACAAATCTGACAGCAAGTGAAAACCACTATTTTTCATACTGCTATTTTCTGTCACAAAGGTATAATTTCTGTTCATGCACAGGTTCACTATTCATTTATCCATTACCCATTTCAGTATGAATGCCACAATTCTAGAGCTGTTCACACATAAGCCTCTCACATATAGAAATCCAAGAATAAAATCCTAAAGAAAAAGTTAAGTTTTAGGTTCCCTGCTTTCCCAGTGTGGATTTGGTGGGCAGAGGGAGGGACTACAGGGGCTGTATAACCTGAGCCCTGCCTGCTGAGGTGAACTCCTGGCTGCATCATGTGCTGGCAGCCATGCAGCTGCCTCTACCTGGCTGCATTTCCTGCACCTCCTTTGGAACATCACCTCATCCAAGTTTCCCTATCACTGCCCAAGAGTTCAATATAATTTCTGAAGTTTATTAGCTTCCTAAAATGGATAGGTGGGAATGCTCTTCTTCTTTGGTATTTGTAAGTAGCTCAGATACCAAAGGGGCTGGGTGCTTTAGGGGGAAAAAAGCTGCTGGGGCACCCGACAAACAGCAATAGGTATTGCTGCTCTCCTTCAGCAGAGTTTGTTCCCTTTCATGAATGCTTATGTTGCACAAGCAATTGCAGCATTTCACTGCATCAGCACTGTTCCTAATCCTGATTTGGAAACATCAACTGTTAGCTTGACAAAGCGTGACACATGGCACGTTGAAGTGTTTTCAGCTGCACTCACACAACAAATTGTGATGGCTCCAGAAGAGCCATTTCAATCAATTGTGTCAGTAAACTACAACCCACAAAGAAAAAGACATGTGGCCAACCCGAATAAAGCACCATCAAATCACAAATAATAGATTAATTGTCACAATTTTGGCCTCATTTTTAGAAAAACTATTCTGCAGGGAAAAATCCTGTAATTTCTAGATGCTTTGCCCATGATGAATCAGAAGTCCAGCCCTCTGGAACGTAGCAGTTTACAACGCTTCCTTGATTTCCATATGTGGAGACTGTGTGACTTTGTTCTTCATGTTTGTGCTTCAAAATGAGGGCTTGATAAGTGGTGTAAATGTAGGCTTCCCTGCAATTGTGCTTTCTCCAGCTTTTGTGAGACATGGGCCTATTCTTATTTGAAAAAAGACTTCTATATCCTTTCCTAGACCAAGTTCCAGCAAACACAAGCTCCACACTACTTCCTTTTTTCTACTTCCTCTGGTAGTTACTTCATTGGGAAGTGCTACACCTGCTTGATGGTGAAGTGCAAATTTTCAGCTTTCATAGTCAGGCTGATGGCACACAGGGGGAATTCTAACCTCACTGAGGCCATTAAGGTTTCAGAGTAAGTAAATCAGGGTACAATCTGACCTGATGAGAGCAGCTCCCAGGTCATCAATTCTGTGAGTGGGCTGCTTTTCCTGTTGCCCACATACCCACAAGGAGTTGCAATGTTTCCTCAGAGATAACTAACGTGAGATAAGGATTGCTGGCCATGACACTTCAGTGGCTGAGCAAGGATGTGGGCAAATTGTTAAGCACCTGGAACCCGAGTTACTTTGTAGAAGATAGAGGACAGTTTCTTCCCCAAATTTAAAACCCCCTGAATAACCACAGCAAAATGACCTACAGCAGGAGCCCTGGAGAAATGAGGTGTGCTAGTTTTGACAAATCAATTTATTTGTAAATAATGTCTATGCAAATATACACCTTTTTGCCTTGTTAAGGCAGCAACTTCTGACTAGGAAGCTTTTATAACTAAGTTACTTCATTTTTTCTTCTAAAACTATCAGTAGCAAGCTATAGGTGACAATTTGATATCAGAAATTAAAGCCTTTTAACAGCTCATTTTACACAGCTGGCAAATAAAGACACTTATTAGTCACAGGTATCTGTATGTGCATGTACCTGCATACGAAAACACAGAGCTTTTCTTTTTTTATGTCACAGTACATGGGGTGACATGCAATTAAAATGAAAATGATGTAAGCCACTGAGTGTAAGTACTGAGTGACAAGTGTTGTGTTCAGCTGCTTAACAAAAAGATTTTTTTCTGAAAGACTAGAAAACCAGGTAAGACCAAAAGCAGGTACCATTAAAGAAATGCACAGTGGCAAAGAGAATAACTCACCCTCTAAACAGGCTATCCAAATTTCTCCTTTTCTCTACAACAGACATTAAAACATATTAAAACATAACAACCTGTGCACATGCTCACATAATGAAAAAAAAAATACCTCACCAGCAACTGGGGAATTTAAATCCATTCATCTTAATCCAATACTGATACTTCCTCAGGCACACACTTAATACACAATTGCCCTAAGCTTTTGACAATCTTCACCCAATAGGGCTCGAATATAAAATCACAAAAGCTAGAGATGAAAGAACCTAGTCAGTCAATTTGTTAAACCATTTGCTGTGTTATTTGGGCTCCCTGTAGTATACTGTCAAATACACTTCTGATCATCACTTGGACTTTTGATGTCATTTGGACTTTGAATGACTTTGCTTCACATACAAATGAATGGATTACACTCATCCTTCTGTGGGTTCTTAATCTGTTCTGTTCAAGAACACTTGTAAGACAAGGGCTTTGACAAAATTAAATAAAATTCAAGTGTTTCTTGTTTTCTGAGAAACCCCTTCATTTCCACTCACAGGTGCAATTTTCTATATAAAATGAACCCCTCTTCTTCTACTTAACACACGCAAGCATGATTTATGAAATGTTGCTCAGGTAAGACAAGCTTATTTTACACTTTATTTACTCAGGACAGAACACTGATGGGAGAAATAAATGAGATAGACAAGATGATCCATAGCTGGAGACACGACTTGCTTTGTGCCACAGCCAGAAAGGGCCTTTAGCATTACAGACCATTGATCTCGGGAAAACGGGATGCGTGTTGCATTGAGCGACTGGAACAAACCACGCAGAGAGGCTGCTCATGCTGGCATCTGCGAGAAGAGGTTGGCTGGTTTTGAAGCACGAAACTGGCTCTAGGCTGAGCACCTGTCTGCCTCTCCTCTCTCCGAGCTGCCTACCATCCCAGGCACTTGTTGCATCGCCCACAGCGCTTTCCCTGCGCCGGCTGGGCAGCAATGCACCTGCAAGATGGCAAGAGGAGCATGCTGGCTGCCTCGGGTTACAGGAGACAGCGCAGTGAATACGAATCACTGGGTTTTTTCCGCCCGAAGCCTGTAAGATGTCCTCTGTCTCCCGGCTGCCAGGCTCCGCAGCGCCTTTGCCCGGGAGTGACGCGAGCGCCGGTCCCAGGGCTGGCATGCCCCGCTCGGCACAGCGGGCACGGGCCGGGCTCCCCCGTGCTGACCGCACGCCTTCCCTCACCTTCCCTCACCTTCCCTTCCCCTCAGGAACGGCCGGAGGGAGCGCAGCTCGCCCCCCTCAGCGGCCGGGGTCCCTCGTCCCCGCCGCCGCCGCCTCATGCATCGCAGCTTCCCCGCCCCAACCACCGCCGCTGCCCCGGCCGGGGCTCTCCGTGCCGGGGCCCAGCGCTGCCGAGCGGGGCAGGGCGGCGGCTCCCGGTTCCCAGCCCCGCTAGCGCAGGGCCCGGCGCGGCCCCGCCCGGGGAGGGGCGGCCGAGGGGGGCCGGGCAGGACGCGCCGCCCCTTCCACCTGCTGCCGCTGCGCCATCGCCGGCTGGGGGAGCCGCCGCCCGCTCGTCCCCGCGGGCCCCTTTGTGCTGCCGCTGCTGCTCCGGAGCTGCCTCAGCCAGGCGGCGGCTGCGTCACGGCCCCGGCGCTGCGGCCGCCCCGAGCCACCCGCGGAGCGAGAGCCGCGCCTCGCCCCCCGCTCCGCCATCGCTGCGCCCCGAGCCAGGGCCGGCAGCCGGCGGTGAGTGCCGGGGATGGGGCGAGGGCAGCGCCGGGGATGGCGGCGGGGATGGGGCTGCGGGCGGTGCCGCACCGGGCCGCGCCGGCGGCATCGCTCGCACCGCGCTGGCGCGTCCGGGGTTTGGGTGCTGCTTTGTGTGCGTGGTGCCGTGGGGTTTTGTTAATTTTCGTAGTACATGGTCTGGTCGTCGTTCGTACTTCCCAGAACGCCAGTGGCTAACCGAATCATAGCGACCAACACGGATTTTTTTTATTTTAATTTTTTTTTTTTCCAGAAGGTATTTCGGGTCCCCCGAGGGCTGGGAAAAGGTCTGGTTTCTGATATTTTGCATTTCTTTGCGTGTGTGCCTGTGTGTGCCAGCAGAAAAATCCCTCTATCCTGGAAGAATGGTGAAACTGGGGAATAATTTCAGCGAGAAGAGCACAAAGCAGCCCCTTTTGGAGGATGGATTTGACACCATCCCCTTGATCACACCCCTGGATGTCAATCAGCTCCAGTTCCCACCTCCTGATAAGGTACAGTAGGCTTTAGTTTCCACCCTGGAGAATCACACCCAAATCTCTGGCAAACAACAAAAGAATAGGTCATGGGTAGAGAGCAGCTTAGGAACGACAAGAAATATGGGGTGTTTCAAGGCATGCTAGTTACCTCTAGGGAAAAACCCCAACAGCTAAGCTCATGAAAATCCACTAATGGTGATTTGCATTAAAAATCAGTGTGAAATGTTAGCAATGGGCATGTCGAGATTTTAGTGCTGCTATATATAACATATACTATACAAATGCAAGCTTCTCTATACTGTATTGTCATAACCCTTCCTATTCTGTATTTTTCTCTCTTGCATCTGGAAGGTCCTGTGTGTTCTCTGTGGATAATACAGATTTTCTCTGTCTAGAAAATGCCTCCCTGATGGGGAATAGAGCCCTGCCTTATTTCTCTGTAAGATGGGCTTGGGCATACTAGCAAGAGAGAGCACTTCCATTTTCCTTCTGTGCTTCAGTGAGAAACTAATGCTAACCCCAGACAAGCTGAAATAATGAGATGAGAACAGGCCACTGAGTTTTCTCCTTGGCAATTTATTTTGTTCAAAAAATCCTCCAAATAGGTGATTCAGATATCCTCTGTAGCTGGAAGGGAGCAGTCCAGTGAGCTGCTTACATGCTAGAGGGGAAGTGTGCTTCCTGCATTGCTCATTAAATGTCTTGATTATTAGGGATTTAATTTTAAAGATTTAGAAAGGTGATAGCCTGTAAATACGTTTATTGTCCTCACAATAAAGAATTCAGTAAGTGCTACTACACATGAGGCACAAAGGAGTAGGATTTTTTCAGGGTTTTCAGTATCCTGTTTTAATAAGATTCTTACTTGTAATTTCCCACATGCATCTGCTAATAAAAAGCTTTGTGGTCTTCATACAGTTTTTATTTTTTGCCTTATGTCTTCCACAAGCTGCATTCTACTTGTAGATAAACTGATAGCTATACATTCCTCAAACTTCAAAAAAAATTCACATAATCTGAAGTTAGGGTAAAGAGTTTTAGCTTGTAAAATTTTCCTTGGTAGTGTGCTGCTGGTAGGCAATACAAATAAATGTGTGACCTCCATTTTCATTGCTATCAACAGCATTCTGTGTTGTGTGTAGTGACCAGTTGGCAGGCATAAATGCAATAAGCCATAACAGCTGTTCAGGAGCCTGAGGGTCCATTTTATGCCCTCAGTTACATGGGTGTAAATCTTGTAACTGAGGACAAAATCACACCCTAAGGCTTTAGAACAAGCTGAGTCTTACCGTGTCTGATACATCTGCCAACTGGTGACTGGATAGAACCGATTACCAGGGACCAGTGACCAAAGGGATTTGTTCTGTTCCTGCACTGCTAAGCAGAATGAGGGATCTGCATGGTAATGGCTTTAACCTGAGCAGAGCCTCTGTTGTGAGCCCAGGGACTCTGTGCCAGCCCGTTTGCTCCTACTAGAATGGGTAGAACTCCTCCCACCTGTTTGGCATTTGCCTTGAATGAAAGCAAATGTCCAGCTAAGCTAGAAACTTAAATAAAGGGATATTTGATTGGCTCTTCTACTTGCCACTGTCCAATTGTATATTAGTTTTCTTTTCCTTTGGCAAACATAGAGGGGGAAAATTAAATTTATTGGTCCTGCTGGTGTCCTTCTGTAACTGGTTAGTCATGTCAGTGTCTCTTTACTGGTTGTTAGAGACTCAAAGGCAGGAGCAGAGCAACTGACATGAAAAAAAGAAGCTGTATTACGAAAAGATTGACACACAGATCAAATTCTGAAGTATGCAGACCCTCATATATAATGAATAGAAGTACATTCTTCATATGTCTATGGTTATTATCCACTTGCAAGGCTCCAGCATGGCAGTGAAGCATAACTTCTTGAACAGTAGAGACTACAGTGCTAAGGATTTGATGATTTTGACAGTTTCTAAATTAAAGGGATGAAGTGATTTAAATTCATATTTAGATATGTTAAACAAAAGAAGACATTACATAACCAAGCAGTTAGAACTGTACATTCAGTGTCAGCTGAATGTGATTTGAGTTGCCTGAGATTATGTAACATAAAGGGGGGAGGAAGGGAACTAAGATGTTTTAAAGCATTCCAGAAATCATCAGGTGGTTAACTTCCATGATGCTGTTGGGCAGCTATAAAGTTAAATAGGTGATAACTACTATCTTACTAATTATAACTGAAAATAGGTAAGTTCGTTTTAAATTTATGTCCTGAACAAGTATGTGTAATACTGTGAAAGTGTCTAATAAACTTTTAGTACTGAGTCCAGGTACAGTTACACATTCCAGGTATCACTCAAGGCAGTGAGAAGAAGGGAGCCCAAGGCTTGTCATTTCAGTGTCTGACTACCTGAAGTGTCACCATCCTAATTTAGAAAGATGGAGAGAGTCTGTTTACAAGGGGCTGTAGTGACAGGACAAGGGGATGGCTTAAACAGAGAGAAGGTTTAGTGTGAGAGTGCAGAGGCCCTGGCACAGGGCCCACAGAGGCTGGGAATGCCCCATCCCTGCAGGTGTTCAAGGCCAGGCTGGATGGAGCTCTGAGCAGCCTGGTCTGGTGGAAGGGGTCCCTACCTTGGGGCGTGGAGTTGGAACAAGATAATCTTCAAGATCCCTTCCAAGCCAGGCCTTTCTGTGATTAATGTGTTTGCTATTAATACTGTGGGCTGTGCTAAAGATAGAATTTGATTTTCAAAAATCTAAAAGAGTGGATACTTATTCCTTGGAAAAACAGAGGAAATTGAGCAAATTGTAATAGCACCATCACTACAATAAACTGTACCCTAGTTTGAGAATAATACTTGGAAAAAGTTCCTGAAAAATGCAGAAGACAAAAATGAGGCAAATAGGTTAGGTATGTGAAAATTTCGTATGATTAGAATGCCTAGGAGAACACTGGAGCTACAACTGACGTAGTGAGTATTTTGGGAATAGGGCTAAGGTGCTAAATTGTGTAGCTTGGGGCAGTAGTTCATAGCAAGGAATAAACTGAAGAGCCTTGGGTGTTTGAAGAAATCTCATTAACAAGGGTTCGTGTGCATCTTGCTGCTTGCAGCTGATAATTCAGAAATTAGATGTTAAAAATAAGGATGCCAAGGGCCATAGTCTATCACATGGTGAATGGCAACTAGACTACATGGGTTATTTCACTTTTGTTTAACCTCAAAATCCTGCCATCAAAGAACATGGCATTGTCATTTGTAAGATTTTTATGGGTAGTCTTCAATAATCTTCTCTTGGTGTCCAGTTTGAAATCCCATTAATGGAATTTCCTGAAGCAAATAAAGGTAGTTATTTCCAAACTATCCAAAGTGGGAAGGTCCATGATTTGGATTTGACCTATCCTTGCCTAGTATAAGAGCACAGTATCACCACAGATGAAAAAATGGAACCTTTGTGAAACTGTTGCATAACAAGTCTTGCTGTAGGTCCATCAAAACCACTTTGAGAGGTAAGTTAGTTGATGATTGATATACTGGAGAAAGGAATAAATAATTTTGCACTTTCAAAGAAGAATTACACAAAGTGGGGAGGGGAAAGATATGGTGCTAGATGTGCTTGTAGCAGATAAAAGAAGAGTTAAAGAATAATTAAGGTTTTTGTGGCCAGCTTTAGTTGACAGTTTTGTGATTGATTCTTTTTCTTAAAGGTTGTGGTCAAAACAAAAACAGAATATGAACCTGACCGCAAGAAGGGAAAGTTCCGTACTCCTAAAATAGCTGAATTCACAATCAGCATCACTGAAGGGGTTTCAGAAAGGTTTAAGGTAAGCAGTGCTATGTGAAGATGTTAATGTCTCAGTTGTGTTTGCAGAAGTGCTTAAAATCAATTGCTGGTTGTAGTCAGAACTGGCTGTAACAGAGTGCCTGTTGTGGATATAGCTGGACATGAGAAAAATTAATTCAATGTTATAATGGTTCAAAATTGAATAATTAGAAACAAAATCAAATCTTGCAGCTTTATTGCTTATAATCCCTCACTGGCAGATGAATTCCAAAGGCATTTCTGTCAGTGTGTGGGCTCCAGAATGTGCCTTGCCAGGGTGTGTGTGGGCTGCACAGGGGAGTGCTCATGGCATGGGTAAAGCTCCTGTTCGTGTTGAAGGACAAGAACCACCAGAACGTTTTTTTTTTTTTTTTTGGCTTCTTATTTATCACTGTTGCCAAACCATTCTCTTAAAAGCACTGTCATAGTCCATTATGTATTTTTTATAGTTAAATATATGATTTGGCAACCCAGGGATATATATCAGAGCGCTTTCCTATCAGTTTTCCTGGTCCCATTTAATCTTATGGTTTGGTGATGCCTGGTACTGTCACATGGCAGTTCAGAAAGAATCTGACTCAGATTGTGTCCACACCCTTACTACTCCCTTCATCAGTCCCATAGGGAACCTGAGGACTTATCTGATGCAAGGCTTGAATATCCTTTCTCCCTTCCCACTAGAGGATAGTTTTTCTTGTTCTGGGTAATTAAAGCAAAGCAGGAAAGTTGGCACTTCAGCTCGTGCTCCCCTGTCCTTTTAACAATGAGACTGCAGGTTTCCAGTGCTTCTAATTTGGCATCTTACCCAAGGATACAAAACATTTTTAAGCAGTAGGCATCCACACTCTGCAGTTCACAAGTGCAAATACCTTTGGAAAGCCTAATATTTAGTATGAGGGGAAAATACAGAGTTTCAGTAAAGGTGTGGATTCCCTTTCTACTGCACAGTTCTAAACTCTGTCTGCATGACAGGACTTTTAGGGCACACGCAGAGATTTTGCTACTGTTGTGCCAGAGCTGTGCTCTAAAAGCTGCCCAGGCCCAAGCTGACCTTCAGAAGTGTATATGCAGCTCTCAGTGGAATCAGAGCATGCTAAACAAACAAAGTGAAGGCTCAAGGAGGGATTAGACTGTATTTGGAAAGGAACTTTGCAGAGTGTTGCTGCGACAAATGTTTTAAGTGCCATTCACCTGGTGGTCTCCAGCCATGCAGTGAAGCTGTGTGGGGAACCCCACACAGCCCAGAAGAGATGTGATGGAGTGTGGTAGGGTTTTACCAAGGAGGTAAGAATCCTAGTTCCAACTTTCCCTCTTCCTTGGTTTGGGGCAAGGACATGCCATTCCTCAGGGAGAATGCTACATTCTCTCTTTATCTCTGTCACCATGGTTCCAGTCCTTGAGAGCAATCCCCTTCCTCTCAGGTGAGGAGGGAAGGGTAAATGCAAATGGACAGCTCAGAACAAGGAGAGCTTATGTCTGGCTGTCTTTGTGTGTGTCCTGGTCACACTAAGGTGACTGGAAAATGCTTACTGTGTCTAGAAGAGAAAAGAGAAGCAGTTTTTATGTTGAATGCCCTGATAGGACTTTGGTTCCAAGCAGCTGAGCAGAGCCTATACCTGAAGAACTTTGCACTTATGGTTTAGCAGTAGGCCCAAGGGATTTAATTGCTGGAACATTAAACTGTAACTAAGGAAAGGTTTTGAATATCTTAGTCACATTTAAAAGGCTTGTGCATCCTTTTATAAACCTGGGGGGGGTTCTCTGTCTTTGTTGGGAAAGCTGAGCAAATGAGACCTTGCTGAAAACAAATAAATAGCTTGTTGTGCTGTTGGGTAGTCTTTTCTGATTTGTGTAGCTGAACAGCTAAAAGCCTGAGGATTTTTGCATTGCATTTTTATATACCTTTGGATGGCATACTTCAATAAAATATCCTTTAGATGTTACTTTATGATGATCACTCTGGGATTAATCTCATACTAGAGGGTTGCTAGGTTTTGCTGCTAGGTAACTGCTGCATCAGAGAGAGGTTTCTGTAGGATTTGCTGTCTCTTGGGAATTGCAGGGTGATTCACATTGTGGCTGTAAGTCTAGGTTTCCAGAGAAGAGTACGGGGATTGATCAGTTAGGAAAATTTTTGTTCAGTTAATTGAAAACCATGTTCATGCAGAACATTCAGGTCCTAAAAATGTCCCTTAATCTCTATATAACAATCTTAGAATGTAATTATGCTGCTTGCAACATTTTAAAGAAAACTGACTAGATCTCCAGCGGGGATGACTGTCATATTCACCACTCCCAGTAATAAATATTACATGAATAGTTGATAACATTCCATAAATATGTAGATGAAAAGTACTGATTGTGTGAGGTTTTCTCCTGGGTCCTTATTAATTGTGAACCATCATGTTAACTTCTGCTGTTGATTCTGAGAGAGCAAAAAGATATTTGTTTGAAAATTAAATATTTGTTGTAATTATGAAATGCATTATTTAACTGGTGAGATATTGACTTTGGCTTGTGTTCATGAAAAAACTTTCAGATGCCATTTTAATGACTTCAGTATGGTACATCACCAATGCACAAGCTTGCCTCAAGACACAGCCCAAGTGTTGTGCTAAAAATAAGCAAGTGAGTCAGTCATATTTACAAATAATTCACATGTGTATTCTAGGATGTACTCCTTAAATAATGACAAAGCAGATTGCATTTTTGGGATTCAGCAGTGCAGATCATCTAAAGCTGTTCTTCTTGAGAAGTTACACATTATAACAAATGAAGTCACTCCAGCATTGCATATGTCGTGTAGATCATTTGGTTTTAGCACCTGGTGAATAATCAATTATAAAATGTATTTTTCTGCATTCAATTCACATTACCACAGTTATAACAGAGATGAGGATGTTTTCAAAGGAAACTGCAAGTATCATTTTCCTCTATGCAGCCACATTCTGAATTCAGATCAGAATGTCTCAAAAGAATGTGAAGATTTCCCGACTCTGAGAACACTATTGTCTTAATTTATTTTTATGGCTCTAACCACACCAAGGAAGGTGTGATTTTTCCACTTAAGATTTTTTCCCATTGAGAAACCGATGTCTTGCTTTTGTTCTTTGTACAGTGTAGGCTGATGTAGGGAGTTGGTTCTGGAAAACATCTGGAAAGTGACTTTGAACAAGGCAGATTTTTCTCTCTTGTAAATTGTCCACTCTACAGAGTAACACAGGATCCTTGTGAACCGGGACATAGGAGGATGTTAGGGCAGAAGAAAATTGATGGTCTGAGTTACCCAAGGCCAAACCTTTGCCTCTCCCATTGACAGAACAGTGTTTTTACAACCCCCGGTTGGATTTTGTAGTGGGATGTCTACTCTGGCACCCACTGATTGGGCTACAGCTGGCAGTTGTGTACAAACACAACAATTAAAAAAATCTGTTGTAGCAAAGCATGACTTTTTTTTCTGTCTTTGAGAAAACATCATTAAAGAACATTTAGAGGTATTTTGAAAACAAACACTGATTTTTCATAATAAATTTCAAGTCCTTAAATCAACCCAAGCTGTGATATGCCTTCAGCCTTTGGTTTCTGTTCAAAGGCAGTTCAGTTCTTCTGACTTTATCTTTGACATCTCTACATACATCTAACTGCAGAGCCAAAGCCTCAAGCTTATCTCTGTGCTAACACCATGCAAACTGTGTACTATCAAGTAGCAATCAGCTGATGAAATGTCTGCATGAAGTTATGGAAGAGGAATTGAAACTTCAAGATCAGTTCTTGCAGTTTTACCTGGTCACTTTAAGACTGCAAAAATGTAAGCACCATATATCTAACTGTCCAGGGCTTTTTTCTGTCTTAAAAGGGGCATCCTTCAAACATGTTTCTGCCTCAACAATTTTCTACCTCTTCTTAGTGATGCTAGTGATTATTATTGCTGCAAAAATAATCAGAAGCAAGGAAAACAGTTCTCTCTTTGCTGCTGTGTGATTACTTTGTGTGATGAGTAGCTCTTTGCTTCCACTTTAAAAGTCTTTTAAGAGCAGGAAGTGTCAACTGATTCCTGTACAGGTATCACTTCCTTAAGTAGATTCTGTATCTGTCACTTAGTGTTGGAAGAGTGACAGGTACTTACTGTCATTAGTAGTTCTGTTTCTCCAGTGGAACTACTCACAGGATTAAAGTTACTCACAAGTATAAGTGTTTGACAGGCTTTATATTTTTTCATTACTACTTCAAATAAGAAAAATAAAGGAGGTAGTTCTTTCAGTGTAACAATTATTTTAAAGTAATTGATGCAAGTGAAGGCACTGCATGGCAACTGTCACTTTTCCTTTTTTTAATGTTTGATATTCTTTGATATGACATTGACAATCCTCCTGCTAAATTTTTGGTTGAAAGGAATTTTGTAGTCAGAACTGGAAGATTTAAGTAGAGTGGATGCTTAACACAGCTCCCCTGCTATAAGTCAGGTGTCCTCTGCCACAGTCTCCATTAGAAACCCATTTACTGGAACAGAACCAGTCACACAGGTGACGCAGATGATGTTTTGGATGTCTCCAGATGCATCACTTAAATAACCTTTCCTCTGCTGTAATAACATTATGCAGCCTTTTTCCTGGCCTGCAGTAGTATCTTCTGGGTTTGTATGAGAAGGTAGTAAGATTCTTATCTTGGTGCCACAGGGTTTCTTGAACTGCTTCCTCAGATCCCTGTTAAGAAATACAATATATGGTGCTGTGTGATAGAAGGTGACAAGAACATTGCCATGAACAGCTGGGTTAAGCTGCAGCTCTAGGATCTCAAGGCCAGTGCCTTGTTAACCTGTTTTTGTGTAACAGTGTGTCCCTCAGGTTTCATTAATCAATTCCCTTGCAGACTGCTCCTGTTGTCTGGCACTGTCGCTGTTAGTAAGCTCTGGTTCTGTAGCTTCTTTTCTCTTCCTGTCCTCATGAATCTGCCTGCCTTTTTTGCATTTTTTGCTGCTACTCCCAGCAATCTCCAGGTAAGCATCCAAGACAGCTCTCTCTTCTTTGTCATTTCTGTTTGAAAGGGACAGTGTTTTGATTTCTACTGCTTTTTCTGTACAATCTGCCCCCAAACCATCATCCTCTTTGAGCACAAAGTTTTGATGAGAATGTTGTGGTGAAGCAGTTGAGTTCAGGGGATGGATACCAGTCATAGAGCTAAACCTGACATGTAATATTAGAAATACTCTTCTGAAACAAGGCACCTGGTTGTCTTCTGGAGTCACAGGTCATCCTGTATATTCCCACAGCAAGTACAGGGCACTGCACCAGGGTGTTCTGTGTAATTTGCATTGCTCTGTAAATGAATATGAGTCAAATGTTGCATGTATAGATGTAAATGTTCCTTTTCTCTTTCACATTGCCATTTCCAATGTCTTAACATTTCTTAATCCTTGAGTGTGTTGTTTCAGACATGTTTTTCAGTTAAACTTTCAGGGACAGGCTGAGGTAATAGCAAACAAGGACATAATTTTGCAGAAGCAGTGATAAGTGGAAAGCTGATTTTTGTGTTCTCTAATGTGCTGGTAGAGGGCATTGTGTAGCTGGAGATGCAGGATTTTAGTGGAGAGAGGTGAAATGGAGGTCATGGCCATTAGCAAGAAAGTCAATGCAATGTTTTACGAATTTTTGTCTGTGGGATGTAGCCAGACACAATCTATTGTAATTATAGGCTATCTGCCTAAAATTCTCTTATAGTTTAAATTGGATAGAAATAATCTTAATTTCCTGTCCTAAGTAGTTGTACAGAGTTGCTGTATTTTACCCCAAAGGTCTCTGCATTTTACTGGTGAGCAAAGCATTAATTGGCTCTAAATCATTTCCCATGAAAGGTGCTGTGTATGTTTTCACTCTTCTTGTTCAGGGCTGGCAGCAAGTCTGTGCCTCACACTTCACAAACCTATCAGAAATGAAAGTTGTGTTCTGCAATTGAAATAGATAATGCATAGATGTGGAGCAGAGAGGAGATGTGACCAAGAGCCAGTGACTGAGCAGTGAAAATCATTGCATAACTTCTTAGGTCTTCTAATAAGAGGGATGCTTCGACATGGCTTTGTGTGCTGACAGAAGAAAAAGCACGAAGGAAGGCGTGGTGCACAACAGCACAGTATGAGTGGCTTAATGAAAGAATCTCAGGCAAGAGCAAGGATTAGACAAGTAGAAGTGAAGGCAGGGGAGAAATTAATTGTACCCAGGCTTTAATGGGACAGTGGGATAAAATAAACAGCAAAAGGATGGAGCTGAGAGGAGCAAAATGGGTAGACTTGTGCATGCTTGAAATACAACCAGGAAAGGGTGTGAAGATGAGCTGGCATTATTGGTACAGTTTTGCTGTAGTATTCCAGTTTGACTAAAAAGGGAGTCCAAATAAACATTAGTGGAGTGAGGAAGAAGGAGACTGCAGTTGCCAGGCAGAGAAAATATGGTTTGTAGTCTTTATAGTCTATAGTCTTGTAGTCTTGAGGCAAAGTAGCATAGACTGATGGGGAAGATCTGCTAGATCTTATGGTAAAGGCCTTATCGCAAGCTGTTTACATGATAGTGTAGTTGTCAGATACGGTGAGTTTCATTTGTTCAGCTAACTGCTTACAGAGTCTGAAGACAGGTTTTTTGCTCTGGGTATGCTTAGTTCATTCATTAGTCATCTCTCATTTTGATTACTCTAATGGCTTCTGGCTAGACGTTGTCCTTCTTCTGCTCTTCACTTACAATCTATTCAAAAATCTGCCACATACATAATATCTTGTCATCTTCTCTGTTTGCTTCGTTTTGCTGCCAGATCCCCTTAAAACTAACTTTAAATGTCACACTCAAGATGAAAGCAAAATCATACTTTGGATTTCTAGTTAAAAGAAATGGTTATTTGTCCTATCTTATAGTTACTTCAAGAAAAGTATTTTAAAAGCCCATCACTCTTGAGGTGTGACAGTCACCTTGGAGTTCTTGCAGGATGTACATGGCAGTGAATGATCACAGTAATTCACAAGAGTTCTGCTCGTGAATGTGCTGTGTGGGGTCCTGCATTGCCAGCTGGCTCCCACAAAAAAGGAGATTCAAGATTTCCTTCCAGAGGAAGGGAAGTGGTGCTTGTGCATGCATGGCAGCTGCTCCTGCCTGAGGAGGAGGGCAAGTTGTGAGTAGTGTGTTGGGAAGAAGAAGAAAATAACTGTAGTTTATAGTGAGGGTGCAAAGTTGCTATGGAAGAAAGCTATACCATGACAGCTTTGGGGTTGCTTGTGGTCTGAAGAGCTGTTTGTTGCCTTCTCTTTTTTCATGCTTTTATCTCTGAAAAGCATCTGGGAAGAGAGGGCTCAGGAGGTGAGGCACAGAGGTAGGGTTGCAGTGTGTTAGGGAGAGAAGCTGACTGCCTCAGGTTCAGAAGTGGTCCCTGTGGGCCACTGGGGTGGGTTATGAGAATGAAGAGAAATGGCTATTAGAAGAAAGAAAAGGATTTTCAATTTGAAAGTGAGAAGTAGATTGGATTAACAGGTGATGGCAATCACCTTGGAAAGAAATCCATTGCTAGATTCCATCTGTGCCATTTTCATCTGCAACTGTCTTTAAATAGAAGTTCCTTGTATCCTGAAGGGTGGTAAGAGAAGGGAGCTTCTCTCCTAATAGGAAGGAGACAAGAGCTTACTTGATTAGGGATTTGCAAATGGAGTGTGATTGCAAATCACTGGAGATAATGAGAGTAAAAATTTACATGTTAATACCAAAATTAGTAACATTAGGAAATAGAGTAAGTGAGAGAGAAAATTCTGTGATATTTTTGAAGCAGGACCCCTGAGAACTCTTGCCATGGCTGACTGTGTGGCAATGGAAGAACTTGTACAAGCAGTGAGAACTCACAGCCTCACACTGCCACTGAAACCGGGTCTCAGCTAATCACCCGAGGCCATGGCTCTGCAGCTTGCCAGGCTCCAGCAATCAACAAAACACTGGGCTTTTATCTTCTTTTAAAAAGCAGTGACTTCTCAGAGTAGTTTTGAAGTTTTGAAGAGTGATCCTGCAATGACTGTGGAAATACAGTTTTTTCTACTATCTTAACATTTAGTCTCAATTACAAAACAGCTTGTTAGTATGTTGCCTCACTGTGTTCCTGAGACCTCATCTGTATGACTGAGTGGTTACACTGTGGAAATAATATTACAATTCTACTACTGGCTGCTAGTAGAAGGGCCGGGAAACACAGTTAAAATACTTCTATAGAATATTTTTCAGATATATTTTCAAATATATTTTTCAAGAGTACTTCTCAAAACATTTAAAACTCTTAGCTCCTATCCGTGGTGGAGACAAATACAAGCTGAACTGATCTGTGCCACAGCAGCTGTGCCTGATGCCCGTGTCCCATGTCACAGGCCTGTGTTCCTGAAGGGAGCAGCCTTTGCTGAAGGCTCTGTGGAGCCAGGAGCCTGATAAAAAACCTATTGGAAGGGCTGAGCTAGGCCACAGCTGAGATGTGTAGGAGTGCTACATTGGTTGTTATTAAACTGGGCCACAGAGAATGGCCAGAAAGGAAGGTGAAAATGTACTTTGTCTCTTGGATTCATGCAGGGAATGGAGGCATGGGAGGTGTAAGGAGAACATACAATGTTGACAAGATAGTGTGAGCTATCCATGCTAATTTTGTGTATGCAAATAAGTAATGAACTTGGAGAAAGGCTAATTAGATATGAAAATTGTTGTCAGTGAGATGTTTTCAGAGGTTAATTAAGAAATTTTTTTTCTTTTTGTACTCCAATGACAGCTGAGAAACTAAACATGTTGCTCCATGTCTCATTTCAATTGTTACATTAATATCTGCATTTCTGCTGCTAAATTACTTTTTGATCTGCAGTTCTCCTTGCCTCTACTCCAGCCTTCCCTTTTTTTTGCTTATTTTTTTCCTATCAAAAATCCTTATTAAATCCTTGGCTTCAGCAACACACACTACTCAACCTTGATTCAGCCAGAAATACAGCACTTGCTGTTGTCTGCCCACGAAGAGATTTGCTTTCACAGGATGACAAGTCCCTTAAGTTTATTGTTGTCCTGAAATGTCCTAACACCACTGCCACACACAGCTTGCAGTGTTGCAAACTGTTAGTTCAGAGCTTTAACAAAAGGAGGCTGTATGGTGGTTGTTTTTATCAAGAGGCAAAGCTACAATTTTTTGTTGATTTGGCTTTTTCAAATACCAGATTATTCTTGTTTCAATTAATTGACACTGATATGTGTAAATTCGTTTTTCAGAAGGTGTATATAGCTGGTTTACTCATCTTACTTCAAATTTAGATCACATTATGCTTTGTTTTAAAAAATTAATAATATAATCTTGTTTGTTTATTACTGTTTCTTATGCTGTAGCACATGCCTGCTTCTTTCTAACTTGCCAAAAGAAAATTAATCTCAATCACTCTTACTCTGTAGTCTCCATGACCTACTATTTTGTCTATCAGTAGAAGTTTTAGAATAATAAAAACACACATCTGGGATACTTTCCCAGGTAAAGAATGCTGTTTGCTCACTCACACCTTCCACAAAAATGGATCTGATTTAGAGAGCTTTGTACTGCAACTGCCAGACAAAATGTTGTGCTTTCTCTCATCAGTGGGTGATGTAATTCTGTCTTGTGACACAGCAGAAGGCTGCTGGTCTCCAGCTGCTCAGAGTTTGTACCTGGGAAAGGTTAGCTTGATGCTGACACTGATTTCAGCTTTGTCCTAAGGTGTGTCTTGGACTCTGCTGCCCCAGCTCAGGGGCAGAGAGGTACTGAAGGTGAAAAGCCATGCCAGGCTGTGTGTAAGGCTTCTCTGTGAGCCCTGTGGGAAGAGGTGCCCAACTCCTGGAGGCCAGCCCAGTGTCCAACAGGGGGTGTCTCCTCACGGATCTGGCAGTCAGCTACTCCTGTACAGGCTCTGTGTGATGAGCGAGTACTGTTTCAACCTACAAGTTAAGGAGTATTGAGCAACCAAGAATGCAGACTACTGGTGTAGCTGCCCCTAAGTTCAGAGCAGGTGCAATGACCTCTAATGCTTACAAGAGAGGGCTGCCATGACTTTGTCCATGCCCTGCAAGTCACCTCTGGATGACACCTGTGCTAACTTACTATCACCTGACTCCATTCCTGGACAGGCACAGGGAAAACAAACATGCTTAGCAGCTGACATAAACTAGACTTAGACTTACATCATCCACATACTGAAAAAGCAGCAGACACAAGCTACCTTGGTGCATCCTGGCCTCATGTGCCTTGAACAGAAATGCACTAAAAAAAGCCTTGCAGTGCACAGGCAATGTGTACTGCCCAGATGATCCTCTTTCTTCTGAGAAGGGCAGGGTGGAAGCACTTAGGTGCTGCTTCTCTGTTGTCCCTCAACAACTAAGCAGCTGGTTTTATCCTTTGCCTGATTTTACTGTACAGTGCATTCAGAGCTGGCTTCTGCTGCCTGCAGTGACCAGCAGCAGTAGAACAAGCAGTGCATTACTAACATAAGTGTGTTTTATTTTTCTTTACAGGTAACTGTGCTGGTCCTTTTTGCCCTTGCATTCTTAACGTGTGTTGTATTTCTGGTAGTCTACAAGGTTTACAAGTATGATCATACCTGTCCAGAAGGATTTGTTTTCAAGGTAAATTGCATACCCATTCTAGAAAAACAGTAGAGTATGGAGTATTCTGTGTTGTTTTAGGCATAACCTTGGTTAAGGCATGATGTATTGCATAGATTTGGTGTTTCTTTACATAGGTTAGTGTGCTTCCTGCTGTGCTTTTGCTTTGGAATTTATAATTGAAGTTGTACTATTGCACAGTATTAATAATGTGATTTTGCTAATGCTTTAAACATTGAAAATATAGCAAAAGTCTAAACACTTGTATCTCTCAAACTGCAGTTGTCTGGACAAAGCCCTCATTTATAGGTCATATGGTTTAATGATGCACATTCCTCCAAATTACTGTGTCTTAGGAAATGAGAAAATAATAAAATGTGGAGAAAAAAATCTGGAATATGTGTCAAAGAAAAAGTAGAGTGATGTTCTCATTAAGAGTAGTAGAGTTACTTCAGGGTTATTTTTGTACTAAGAACTTCTTGTTCTAGAACAGTGACCCCTGAGCCCTACTGCCAAAAGTGATGCCAAAAAAGGGAAAACACATTTATTGTAAAAAGCAGTGGTTCTAACCAAAAGGAGGCTGGGCTCACTTTATTTGTGTGAGATGGTGGTGCTGGCTCCTTTGCTATGACCTGGACTGAAAGTCAGGAAAGTAACATTGACTTCCCAGTTGTAAATTTCGCAGAGTTGAACTTGGCTGTAATTAGGTAGGAAAAGTAGCAGTGATAATGGCATTATTCCCTTTAATTTTTTTAAATAATATTTAGTCATGTAATAAATCAAAAGGGTGCCCAGTATGAACTTCAAAAGGATTCAAGAAGAGATGGCTGCCTCAGCACTCCTCAACTATTCTGTTCAGGATTTTATCTGTCACTTCAAGCACATAAATATCTTACAAGAATCTAGTTCAAAATTATAATCAGTGATGCCCTTCTGGATTAATTTAGGTTCAAGCATTCAGTTGGTTACTGCTTCCCCTTTGTTCAAGGGCAAAAGATACTGTGGTTAGAATTCTTGGCTGTAACTCAGGACATCCAGCTTTTGGTTCTGCTGTTGGCTTTTTGTGTTGCCTCAGACAGGCACTAAAACCCCTCTGTGTTCATGTCTCAGGGGACAGTAGGCCTTTTTTTTTTCCCTAAGCTTTCTTTTGGCATTGAACAGTCTGGAATATGGACTGTTATATTCCTTTCAAGCCTGTCTTGATGTGATCCTGACATGTTCCTGTGTGAGTCTAGCAACAGCCTCCTGCTTCTGCCTCCTTTCACACCAAGCTTTGAGTTGCAGCTTTCTGGCTTCTTGTGGCTTTTCTTGCCAATGTCACAAATAGTTAAGGAAAGAACACTTTCTCAGCTACATTTCAGTTGCCCAGTGATCAGAGTCTGGTTGTGTTTCTTTCTTTGTGGTCCTGTGTTTGGGACAGAAGTTAGGCAGAATGTCCCATAGCTCATGCTCTGTTCATAAGGTGCAGCACATACACAGAGCTGCATCATGGTTACTCTCCTGTTGATTTTCTTGGAGCTGGTGTTTTGTTTCCAGCTGCTTGATGGCATAATGCCAGGAGACAGAGCATCTTTGGTCATGTACCTCTTTTAAGAAAGAATTCTGCAATAAGGATATTGGCAAATGACACAAAGCCTGAAAACTACCACTGTTAAGATGACTTTGTATTTATTTGTGTCCTTTTTTTGGGAGAGTCCATGATATGTCATGGCACAGCTTGGCACAGATGTCCTAGGACACATGAAGTCTGTCACCTTGTGACCAGTGTCTCTGTGGACTGGCTTCATGTTTCAGGTGGACTCAACAACATTACCCGGCCTGGATGTTCCCAGGCTTTAGATGCTGATGTGATTTCCTGGTTAAGGGCAAAGGTGTGCCTGCCTCAGGAAGCCTGGTGCTGCAGGAATCTCTGCATAAAGGCTGAGCTAACCACAGCTCTGAGTCAGCCTCTCTTCTCTGCTTTGATGCTCTCATCCATGGAGCAGTTCCAAAGCTCTCTGCTGTACTACGCCTCCAGGGCATGAAGGTGTGCTTAAAAAGGTGCTCATTTGCCTTTGTACAGCACTCTTATTTCTGTGCTTGCTTAAGCTTTCTGACACAGCCTCAGTACTGCTGCTGTGCAGATTGCTTCTCTGGAGCACTCATCAGAACCTCCTGGTGAGACTCACCACAAAAACCTGAGTGCACTTAGATCCAGAAGAATTTCCCCAGGGTTTCAGTATGTTCTGTACTGTGTCTGTTACCCTTTAGCTTTTGTTGCCAAAGCACCTGCATTCACGCAGACTTGTGGGCAGTACAGCAAAGTCACTTCAGTGCATTGAGGACCACACCATCACCTGTGAAATTGGGAATTACTGACCCAGCAAAGTTAACGTGACAGAAGATACTATTTATAAGTGAATTCCACTGGGGTCTTCATGTCAAAGGAACAAAAGGAATCATCTTAATTCAGCCAGATATAGACTGGCAACCAGGGTTTTCTCTGGCATCAAAGGCCATAACCTGTAAGTAATTTCCAAAATAGAAGGGTTGTGAAACAAAGAAAAAAAGACTGGCAAGTCACTCTGGAGCATCCCAGTTTCTCCTCATGGCCTTCCTTCTTCTCTCACCTGGGAATCATGGCAACAAATAAAAAGGATGGAAATAAATGTTCTACATAGCTGAAAGTGGCTGGGTAAGAATCAGCAGCAGTCCCCATCTTCCCATCACTCAGTCACTGAGTGCATGGCTTGCCTTGACTGGGCACTAATCCAAAGGGCTGTCCTTAGGCAGTACACATGGGGCAGTGAGTGAAAGGAGAGGTTGTTTTCCATCTCTTCTAGAAGCATGAAATCCCAGGAGCAAAAATGCAGTCAGGAGGGAAACTGATGTCTGTTTCTTAAGGCACTTCCGTCAGATGTCTTGCATGTTTGTAACTACAACCCCCCCCTCAAAAAAAAGAAACCAAAAAACATCACTGAGTCATTTTTGCCTGCTACAAAGCAAATTGCTTCTGAAATCAACAGAGGATTCTGTAGCTTTTTTCAGACTGTCATTAATCTTGGCTTGTCTTCAGCTCTAATAATTATATTTGTTTGAATTTCTTTGGCAGATTTCATTAGTTCAATGGACTGTGTTCCTTTCCCCACTTTAAATATTTAGAATTGTGATTACATCCCATGACTAAGTGAAATAATCACTACACATATGTCTGTGTCTATGTGCTTCTTAGTCATTTTATCACATCAGAAGTAGTGTCAGTTATCCCAGATAAAACATGGATAATACTTCCAGAAGATGACATGGTTGATGTATATGAATATGCATCTCAAATAGCTCTATTCCATATTCCTGGATTATGTTTTTATAAATCTAGGTCCCAGTCTTGCAGCTGACACACACATTGACTATGAGCACAGGAAAGCCTCTGTTGAGTTACAGTGCTGAACTGCCACAGGTGCTGTTTACCAGGGGTAAATCCCATCTGCTTTGTGGTGCTACTTCCAACAAAACTGAGAAGGGAGACTTGTCCCAGCTGCTGCCTTGACAGAAGGTTACAGATGAAGGGAACCAGGGTGGCTGTGGAAACTCTGGGCACTCCTGTGAGTCTGCCAGGCTTTGAGGCAGTGAGGTGCTGCCTGTAGGAGGCTGCCAGTCCTGTGACAGCCAGGTATCTCTGAGCCATCACATGTGCCACGAGATGGAATTTGTCAGGGGCAGACAGGTTCTAAGACTACCTGTGGGCCTCTTGTTTTGACAAGTATTCCTTTCTTCTTTCATACCTTTTGATGATTTTTTTCCTTTTTAGGAGGCAAAATTTGTATTAAGCCAAGACTGTCTGCTGGGTCTTCATCCATCTTTTGCTTTCTGATTTAAAACCATTTGAAAGAGTTGTTACTTGTGCTTATTTATGCCTTTTTTTTTTTTTTTGACATGGACAAAAGTCAACTCAGAAGTAAATGTGGACACTTCTAAGGTTGAATCTGGTCCTGAAACCCATGGAATTTTTGCATGTGTTTTTCTGCTGAGAAATTCCCAATATAAAATTCTGTTTGCTGAGTAGGAGAACAGCAGCAGTTCAAAGCTGCTGTGCTGTAGTATTATAAATTTTAGTCCTCTGGTGCTGGAATCAAGAGGATTGAATACCCTATTTCTTTCAAAACAGCCAGAGTAGAAATTACTAAATGAATTTTTCCTCAAGCTGCAGCTACTTCTGGCTTACAACAGTCAATTCAATTGCTCAGGTGACTGCCCTAACATAGTAGAGTATCAGGCAAGATTGCCTGGACTGGCCAGTGTGGCAAGAGGACCTGCAGAGATAGCCCAAGACCTTCTGGGGCAGAACCTGGGGGCCACAGTATATACCTAAATAACTTTTTTCTTCAGTGCAACGAGCTGCTCTGTAGGCTTTTCCTGCACTGTGACTGGAAGAGTTCCTGGATGATCCCTGTGACAAATGCACTGCACAGCCACATTCACTTTGGCTTTTAAGATGACAGCAAAGTGGATTTGACTTTTATTTTACTCTCTAAATTATCTATTTCACTTTCCAAAGCTCTGAGCATCTAGCAGGTTCTATTTAGTGCTCCTGCAGTCTTGGGAAATGAAATAATGTAGTCTCACAGCTCCAGAGAGCTTTTTAAAAGCCTGCTGTTGACTACATCTTCTGACAATAAGGAGTGAAGTATTTTGTACGTGTGTACACACTTCCACATATGCTTGGCCACCCACAGAGTTTTCCCTATAATGTGTGAGCTACTGGGCTGTAAAACTGTTCATACATTGGCAGCAATATATCTGTATTAATTTCTGTCCCTCAGACTGCAAACACCAGGGCAAATTGCCTGAAGTTAATCTAACAGTGCAATACAGACAGCTGTAATTGTAAACCAAACAGTTGGAATTTGGTGGGCAGGAATAAACAGCAAAATGTGGCTGGAACTGGAGACTGAATACTTTTTCAAAATGATTTTCAGCAAGCATATTTCTTGTATGTTAATTATTCTGATATATAAACCTAGATTGGTCTTCCTGGCAAATGCATGAGTAATTTAAGGATTGCAGGGAAGAACATTTTGAACACAGTAGGACAATACTGTAGTTAATTGATGTATGTTGCATCTTGACTCACAGAGAGTGACTCTTGGCTTAGACTAAAAGGAAAAGGAGAAAAAAAACCTAATCTACTTCATGTGTGTGGGGGGCTGTATCGGAAACCTAAGCAATGGATTTTCTTTTCAGAATAATCAGTGCATTCCAGCTGGCTTGGAAAACTACTACTCTGAACAAGACTCCAGCGCTCGAGGGAAATTTTACACGGTCATAAACCACTACAACCTGGCCAAACAAACCATCACGCGCTCCGTGTCCCCCTGGATGACAGTACTGTCAGAAGAGAAACTCTCTGAACAGGAGACTGAAGCTGCTGAGAAATCAGCTTAGTATGATAAGCTAATTATTAAAACTATGTCATTTGAAGGTAACTAAGGGACTTCAAGGAACTTTTCATTAAATATAATTATGGATAATTTAGAGGTTACTCATGTTTATGGTGTAACTGCTTCTGTTTGCTGATACTGCTTTGCAAAAAAAAAAAAAAAGAAAAAAGTGAAAACAAAAACTTGCTGCAGAACATTCATGGGCATAACCCCAGGTGCATATCAGCATTGCTGTAGAGCTTTGACACCATTTTCAATGTTAAAAAAAACTCCAATGTTAGATATGTTCTTGCAGTTTATTGGATACTGATAGATTTTGTCACTGGATTTTCAGGGCTTGAACCTTAGATAAATCATGTGTTCTGTTGTCTGAACAGATACTTAATTTATTAAGTTTTTGAATTCTTTGTCATTTTGCAAACTGAAACACCCCAGCCATAACTAGAGTGATCTCTTGTTTAGCTGAAAGCTGTAAGTAATGTTTAGTTTGGGCTCAAGCAGGAATGATAGTCAGCACTGACATCGGGGCATAATGTAATGACTTGTACGGAGAAAGAAACTGTCAGGTCGCATTTTTCCTTCCATTTCCTTTCCTGTTTTTGTAAGTGATAATGAAGTTCTCTGCAACAAGGCATGCTCAATGTTTTCTTATTGCTGTCAGCAGGATTTAACTGCATTTCCACTGTGGCTTTAGCATCTTGGTAAGGATGTGCACTGAAACACAAACTAGATAGACTTATGGAAAAACACAGGCAGTTTTAGTGGTGGGTGTTGAGGATAGTGTAAAAAATATACAGTTCAGGATGTTCTAATGAGAAATGACATCTTTTGATCATACTGAAGAGGCAGAAAGCCTATTCACAGTACATGTAGTCCACTATGTCATTTGTTGGATACAGCTGAAGGAGTAATATGTCTAAATTTTCTCCTGTATTACATCACATTTTCCCTTTTTATTAGTTAGAAAGAGCTTTCTGTTTATGTATGGTTTGCAGTTTGATACTTTTTAAAACATGGAGCATCACAAGTGAAACAGTAGCGTGTTAGATACCACAACTGGCTGTTAAAGCTCCATGTGAAAGAGAGTGAAGAGTAGAACTGTTTGTGTATGGCTTGGGAGGGGAAAAGATGTAGAAGAACATAGTATTGTGGATGCACGTTAAAGTTCCATTGTAATTACAAACTTACCTATTCTTTGTGTGAGATCATGTTTTCATTTTTATTATAAATCTTAAATATACATTATAAAAAGACATCTTATTAATTTAATATACAAAAATGTGAAGCATCTGGGCAAGCAAGTTGCCTTTTTTATTCATGTAACTTGAATGGGACAAGGGAGAGTGGACATGTCAAAAGTTCCTTTCTTTTAAGGGGAAAACATCAGTAAAAGCTGTTTCTCAAGATTTGTAGTAGAACAAATGTGGTCATATCTACTTCTGTTTTTCTCCGGCAGAAGCCTGTCATCCCAATACAGTAAAAATAACCATTATGACTCAGTGCTCTAAATTTGATAGGAAATGTGCATTACGCAGTGCAGCTGTGAAAGGCTTTTATTAAGTCATCATGGTATGTGGAATGCCTAAGAAGCAATAAGCTATGTGCCAAATTTTTCTTTGCAATTAAAAATATTAAGCTTATGTGAAGATCTTTAAAACATACCATGTTTGCATTTTCTAACAGGTATCTGCTTTATTGAATACAATTGATTCACATGTAACTTTTGACATTTTCACTCTATGCATAGTAAAGAATAAGAAAGATGCTACCTGTTGCATAAAATGTAAAGAAATATACATTTCAGAAGAGAGATGGGAAAACACACACATTTCATATCAGCATACTTATAGAGGACATTCAGATTTTACAGGATGGAAAGGTCTGTTTCCCAGGACTGTTCTAAATAGAAATGATTCACGATACATCTCCTCCCCTTAAATTTAGGACAATAAAAACTTTAATGCAAAAGTAAATACTGATGAGAAACAACTTCTTTTTCTCCTCATAACAATAAACAATAAAAATTAGTAAGCCTTATGAGCTAGGAGAAACAGATTGTTTATGCTTCTTGAAGACAAAACCATTTTCTGTCTGATTAATCAGGAGGGAGTTTATTGACTCTTATCTACACTTGGTTTTGAGACTTTTTTTAGTTAACAGATTGCTCCCAGGTTTAGTACTTTGAGGAGTTGAATTGTCTATCCTTTGGCTTTATTCCAGCATCCCAGAACATCTGTTTCATTGCACAGTCTGTTTGTGTTGTATTCTCTCTTTTCACTTACAAGTAAAGCTCTCTCCTTGACTCCTTATCATTATTAGTACCATTAGATCAAGCTGATTTCTGAGACAAGTAGTTTCAAAGGATTAGAAGTAAAGGTCATTTATGTGCAAAGTGCTCACTGTGTACTGAAGTGGTGTGATGAAATAAACGCCTGAGACAGCGTAGATGCTGCTGCACAGTAACAGTTTTCTCTTGCTCTGGGATGGGAGCTGGACTTCCCACAGCACAGGTGGGTGGCTGTGACAAAACCAGTGCTGTTGCTTTTTCTTCTGTTAGATCTGCTCCAGCTTGTAGCTTTCTTCACAGCTCTTTCAGAGATTTTTGTGTTCTCCAGAGGATAAGCGTGGTTTTATGTTTGATACAGGGATTTCAAATGAAGGTACTAATGGATATATGCACAATTTATTTACTGGAAAACTTTATTTCCATCATAGAGGTATGAGAAAATGCATAAAATACATAGGTATGCTGTTATACCCTGCTCCACTAAAAAAATGTCAGAACATTTACAAACAGAGCATGGAGCCAATATATGTTTAATTAATTATCATACCAGTCCAGGAAAAGCAAGGAGAATGAACACATCACAAGGAAGAAGAGGATCCATACTCTAAATCCAGCATTGTTTTTGATGGCCTGTGAGGGAAAGTTATCCCTGTTACCATTACCAGTAAATACAATTTCAACAGTGGCAACTCAGAATGCCTGTTTGTGGCATCACCCTTCCCTCCCACAAGAGAAACAACAAAATTTGACCTTAATTCCAGGTGAATACAAGTCAGGTTGGCTGGTACCTCTTTAGATTTATCACACTGAAGTCACATTCAAAATTGCACAAATCAAACTCCAGGAGCTATATTGCAAAGTACATGCTTCAAAGTTAGTTCTAAGTTTCAAAAGTGAAATTCCTTGATTAAAAGGAACCAGACTTCATCTTTCTAATAAAGATCTAACTTGAAACAAATGAAAAAACAACAAAACCAAACAACAAACAAATACAAAATCCTTGACACCTCTGGGGGTAATGCAGTCACTTATTTCAGTCTCAGAGCCAGTATTTTTCTTGGCTATTCCTTTCCAAAATTGACCAGCAGGGGACTTGTTTTTTGCTGTCATTTTTTAGATTGGAGATTTTATATTTACATAAGGATTTTTTTTTTATATGATACAAACCCTAATGTGAGTAACAGTTTATATTACCGCCTTTCACAACTGTTTCTCAGGATCGTTTAGGAAACTTAGTTCTACCTAAAAATGTGAAAAGTGAAATAAAAGAAGCTTCAGTTCTTGCCATATTTGGTGCACTTTTCAGAAGAGCAGAGCAGTGGACAACTCACCCTTGAAATACCTTTTCTGTGTGCTCTCAGGAGGGAGAAAGAAGTGAGCTATTTACTCAGTAGCCTAATTTAGGAACTCCATTTTTATTGAAATCTCAGTTCTCAAAATAAAACAACCTTTCCTTCTATTTAGTAAAAGTGGAAGAGTTTTGTTTACTAGGAGCATGCAAGAGGCGTTCAAAATTTCTTCTGCTAACATTCAGCATTCTGTTTCAACCATTTCAACACTGTCTTATAGTGGTAGTCTGCAATTTCTGCCCCTCACTTCTTTGTTTTAAAAAAACTTCACAGGTGCTTAAATGGAAGCCAGGTGACCTTCATGTTTAAAAACTGCTGAGGCCAAGTAGATTTCTGCAGTCCTGTGTAGCTATTCAGATCATGCTTAGCAAGTGTGAACCATTGAGAAGCTCAGCTACCTTGAACAGTTTTCCCAAACCCCTGTCCTGACACCCAACACCCACTGCACCAGTGCCATGGGTGGGCTCGCATGTGCTGTTCAAAAGCAACACCTGGAAAAAACTGAAAGTTAAGAGAAATGAGTCTAAAACACAACTTCAAGATATTACCTCTCTTATGTCTTCATTGCCTTCTTTTATATTCTCTGTTGCACCCACAACTAATTGATGGATATTGTCAATATCAGTCTCCTGTTTAAAAAAGAAATAAAATTGAGAAATAGTAATGAATGTTACAAAAAAAACCAAACTTCCAAGGACTTGGGGAACAAGCAGAACTCAAAAGTAAAATAAAATCTGGTATTACTAACATTTTTGTTTCATTGATGCAAAGGCAGAGAGTAATACATTAAAGTTGTAATTTCTTTTTCGGTGATTTTATGAACCTGAATGGAAACTACCAAGACCATCAGGAAATCTCCCATTTATCTAGAGTCAAATCTAACCTGTCTGATTTTTCCAGCTCTTTTGGAAGAGGTGCCAACATTTCTAGAAAGGATGTTGTTACATAACACATTTAACAGAACACCAATTCTGAGGCAGAAGGAGCATTCTAACACACATCTCTCATTTTCCATTCCTGGTACATTCTCATAAGTAACAACAGTAAATATCTTGATTTTGAATTTGAAAAACAAAAGTATTTTCCTTTACATTTGTATTAAAGATTTGTTAATTTTATATTGACAAGTTGGCAATCAAGACCAAAATGCCCCCAAGAAAATCTTTAAGTTGTATTTGCTGCTCTAGTATTAAATTATACTAACCTGTTGCAAGACTTTCTCAGTGAATATCTCTTGTAATCTGGAGATTTCCACCACTTTTCCTTCAATTTGTCTTGGCAAAGAACAGAAACACTCTATTAGAAACTAGTGCAAGCATGTCTTGCTGCTGCAGATTCAGACCCTCCAGGCCAGTAAGTGGCTGCTCAGGAGGCCACTGTTCTGTCAGTTGTCTGTGAGGCAGCAATAACAGGGACTGGGCCTTGGACAGTGCCTGGTTGGAAGACAACCAGCCCCCAGTGAAGCCCTGGGAAAGGCACCCCCAGAAATGCTCAGTGAGCAGCTTTCACTGCCAGGTATTTCACTTGTCTCCCTTCTTTCATTTCATATAATACCATTCATGCAGTTGACTTTGACACACTCTTTTCATATGCTACTCTGGTGTGTGCAGTTCACCTGGCCTAGGACTGATACCCAAAAGTCAGTTTCTAGCTTGAGTCTCTGTTTGGGTGTTCTGCACAGCTGGGGAGAGTGATGGCACCACTGCCTCTGCATGGGGTCAGCAGTGGCACCTCCCCTACTGCCATCTGGATATCCAGCAGACAACAGGACAGAAATGGAAAATGTAGTACTTTAAAATGTGGATAAGGGAGAATGTAGGAATGCCTTCCATATGTAACCAGTGCTGCCATTCTTTACACTGTGGGACAGCACATGGTTCCTCTCCTGGGCACTGGTGATTTGTCCCAGGAGCAGGCAGGTGTCCTGCACACGGGGGCTGACGGGGGCGTGGGACCAGCACAGGCCACTGTCTGTCAAGGGACAGAAACTGTACCTGACTTCATCGAAGAGATTGTTCATCTCACCAACAAGTCTCTGGTTCTCCTGCTCAAACTGGAAAAAGGGGAGAAGGAAATGACACATGAAATGTATAGGTTTAACTTCCCAGAAGTGAGTCTGAAATGACAGGTATGCCTTTGAAGAAGGGTAGCAGTATCTTACAGAGAAAGGTTTAGTCTTCTGTCATGGGCAATTTCTATCATAAAGAATGAAGAAAAAGATTTTATTTCTTTGAACATCCAGATTTTTTTAAACATCCAGATTTCTTTCTGCAAGAGGCTCACTGCCTACCTCATTGGTAAAGAACAGCCTTCTCTCCTGGGCTAAAGGATTCCAGAGTCTAAGAGGAAGGTTACTGGGCACTGCCACCTTCACTGTGGGTAGCAGTCTCAGGGAAGGTGCCCAGCTCCATGAACTGAAGGGGAACAGAGAGCAACATACTGCACAGTTCCATTGATTTCCACTCTAAAGATCCAGTGGTTTTGTCAAATGAAATAATACCAGCATTGCAACACACTCAAGTGTCATTGTCACTGCCGTATGTAGTGACACCACGTACAGAGCAGAGTATTTTTGAAAATACTATCGCCTAAAATATATTTATTTTATATTTACTTCACAGCAGCAGATGCTGTGCTTCATCACTGCACTGCTTTACATTCATGACCATTGTATGTCTGGTTCTGGTGGAGTCACAGCAAAGCCAAGGCACAGGGCAATGAAATAGGGCCACAAGATTTAGTGCTGTGATTGCCAGTTGGTCCTTGAGTTAAATGGGGCCACCATGCTGCAATTGTTTTTCTGGCTTCTGTAAGGATATCTGTACAAATATTCAGCATTAGAAATCCCCTATTTAACTGCCTGAAAAACCAGATGGTAACTAATTGAGAAGACAAATTTTCAGTAAAGAAACAGTGAATGACTTTAATCCTTTACAAATAGCACAAATCCACTTGAGAAAGTATTCTTTTAAAAGTCTCTTTGATATTTAAAACCTTCCACTGGCACAGATTGCCTTTTAAACTGCTAAATGATCTTTGCAACTTGAAATCATGGCTGATGGAGCACTTGCACAGACAGCTGTTAAGATATGCTAAAACAGGCAATTGAACAAAGGGTTTGAGCTCTGAACACATCATATACCAGTGCTACATGATGGGAACATAAAACCAAGCTCTAGCAATCAGTATAGCTCAGTGATTTATGGCTTATTGAGTAGCCTCTTTCATGACAGTGAAATATTCTGTTATCAAAGTATGGCATAAAGTGACAAACTGCTTAATATATGGCTAAAAAATCCAAGGCATAAAATAAATAATCACCACTCATTTTAGTTATTCCATGAGAGAAGTCATTAGACGTGCTGCCCCTGAATTTAAGAGAAAACCAACCAATGAAAAAAAAGATGAAATCAGAGAAAAGTAGATATTTTCATGACTCCAAACAGCAGAGATTTTTCCCACTCAATGCAATCACATGACATCTGCTCACAATAACTGTAAAAAACATGAATATCCCTGTATTCAGAGTTATAAACTGAAATTTATTGTGTAAATCACGCAGTAGGCCTGTAAATATTTTGATCAACATCAAGCTCTCTCCTGAGGGTAAACTAGTGATAGGAATTGGTGCTTTAGCAATGTTAGGGCTTTAATTCATTATTTTATCCACATGAAGGATCATGGAACCATGACTGAGCATTTGCTAAGTATGATATGACACAAACCATCCCAATTTAAAGCCAACACAGCAGTTCACAGATTGCAGCTATCCTCTTCATAGAATTGTATAGGATAGAAAAGATCTTACAGATCAAGATAACAACCCAAGGCCACCACTACACCATGTCCCTAAGTGCCATGTCTACATGTCTTTTAAACACCACCAGGGATGGTGTCTCCACCACTTCCCTGGGCAGTTGGTTCCAAAGCTCAAAAACCCTTTCAGAGAGGAGATTTCTCTACAAAACACAACCTGCATTAGTTATCAGTCAGAAGGCACTCTCAGAGCCCAACCCTCATTTCATGGAGGCTGACAGCAAGGGGCCTAAAAGTATTGTGCCTAAAGAAAGGAGAATGATAATATGAGCAGAATTATCTTGTAAAAGAAATCACAAAGCAGGAATAATCCTCTAGATTTTAAACTGGCACTCAAGAACAACATGACAGCATACAGAGCAGCCTTTGAAGAACATTTTCTCTTTAACAAGCCATACCATCATTGTGTGCAACTCAGTCATCTCTGACTGGAAGAATGACGTGCACTGTGTCTGGGAACACCTCAAATCACTGCCAAGGAAGCTCCACAAAGTCATACTGCTGCAGCCCTTTGCCCTGTAAAGTTCACTCTTCTGATAGCTGCACAGCTACTGATTGAAATCAGTTCTTTTTTCTTTATATAAACCCAAGGCAGTGTGTGTTAATGTAGAGAGGTATTCTAAGAATTTTGAACTATGCTCAAAATGATAAATTTTAGGAGTATCAATAAATCTGACAGGCTGTCAGCAATCATACCTATGTCAAAAATTTCCTATTCAAATGTAAGCAGAATTGGATCAATCTATAAACATGCAAAGAAATGCAAAAGTGTTAAAATTAATGAAATTCTGTTGTGACAGACATCTTGTAGCTATTCTTTCTAGGAAACCAATCTGATTTTGATAATAAAAAATAGAAAGAAATAAAATGAAGTATAACTTCACAGTAATAGTTAAATAGTACAACTATTTGTGTTCTAGAAACTGTCCAAGAAAAAAGGGCAAACAATTTATTCTTTCAGAAGTTTCATAATGATTCTTTTGATGTTGCCTTGACTTCTATTGTTTACTGACTAAACAAAGCAATTTGTGATTGTAGTGGTAGAAAACGATTTTAATTTTGATTGCTGAAAGATAGCTTTTATTAATTTCATGTCTCCATGCAAATATTTTATAGCATTTTTAAATACTAGCTGCTACCAGAAAAACTAGGAAGTCCCAAGCAAAAAGTGTATCTTTTTACAGCATTATTCTGCATAAAATGTTAAAAGTTAATTTAGGTGAATCTGTACTTCTTTTTTTTACCACACGTGAATACAACAGAAAATACAATAAAATGGACAACTAGACACAGGATAAACATACCATTTGTATTTCTTCAGGTGACAGCTCATCTTCACCTCTGCTATCCCCCCATAATCCAAGGTTACTTTGGGCATCGGGCAGATTCCTGTCTGTAAAAGAACCACCAAACACTTGAGACACTGAATAGCACAGGGCACTGAGTAGTAAAGTAAAAATAATTTTTCATCCATGTTAGACTGATCGTGAAATTGTTGTATCTCCTTTGTCAGTTACTGAGATTCACCCTGTATTTACAGCACAAAATTACACCAACAACCTTTAATGTCCAAACAAGGCCAAAGGTCTTCATGTAGGTTTAATTTTGTAAACTAAAGGGAGCTCCATTAACATACTGACTGAGAGGGATGTAAAATAACACATAATGCACTAAAAGAGCTTTTAGGGCACAAAATACTGTAGCAGTAGTCTTTTAACAGATAAAACCACACAATTTTCAAAATGACAGCCTATATGCAAAGTATTATCTTCCAGCAAGACTTGACAGAACCATCAGTTCCTCCTTTCAGAAACTAAAGACAGAATCTCAAAGATGTTTTGAGCAAAGCTCACAGATGAACTCGATTTTGTCATGCTCTTTAAACTTCCTCTTACAGTGCAAATCCCACACCAACTGTACAAGGGGTCCTCCAGCATACAACAGGAATCAGCTCCAACCCCACAAATTAACCATAACACATCAAAGCTGCTTCAGTCATTCCAGTAGTATTTTCCCTTTGATTAAAGCTATTCATCTGCATAAATCTTTGTATAACTCTGGCATAAAAGATCTTGAAGGGCTATTTCTGGGATATTCCCTTCTGGAAGATTTAATTTTAGGCTTAATTATATACTTCTGGTTAGAGAGGAAGAAGTTAGAAGAGAGAAAAGAAACTGGCTCAAGAATCCACTGTTTCTGAAGCTGTTCTAGCATCAGTGTTTAAAAACCTTGTAAGTCTGCAGCCCTGAGAGAGCCTCTCCTCTCCCCACTGGCTGTAACAATCTTACACAACCCAAGAGAGATCTGTACCACCCCACAATGGATCAGCCCTCAACCTGCTTTGAGGCATCAGATGCAGGTTGCAAATTAAAACACAGAAATATTTAGGTTTTAGTTTTTCATACATTTTAGGCTCCCTATTTATTTCAGTCAATCTTTTAAGCATTTATATGTATTTCAATTTGTTTTCTTATAACTTCCTAGACATATTTTTTTTAATTGCTTAAGCAGCACTAATGCATCATCATTCAGAGGCTGAAGCCTTGTCTTGGGAAGCCTCTGAAAGAAGTGATCTTATTTATAAACACATATATGAAAAGAGATAAAAGGAGAGGTTTTCCTTTTTTATTCTCCATGATAGTATTTATGGAACTCTTGAAAATATCAATACTGTAAAAGAGTACTGTGTATGTCTCCTTTATAAACTTTTTTTTGCCTTCCAACAACCTAACCAGGATGCATAAACAATGACAATGTTACAAATGGGGGATGCAGATAAGGAATATAATAAATTTATTTTAAACACAACCTCAAACCAAAAAGTAGATCAGCTCTTTCTTATAGTAGTAAAGTATAAACGCAAGAATGTCTTTAAAGATTGTTTAGAAAGCATCCAAGTATTTTTTTCCATGGGGTATTATCAGTATTTCAAATCTATTCCACAGAATCACAAAACTTATTTGTTTAGGTAATCAATGTATTTACATTATATCAAAATTACAATAAATTATTTACCACATTCGAACAAAATAAGATAATTAGTTTATGGAGAAAAAAAAAAAAAGAGAAAACCCAGAGGAACCAATTAGTTTCAGGCCCTGCCAGCACTGTAAAAAAACAGGACTTGTATCCAATGTGATGGCTAATAAGCAAATATACTTATGGTAAGAGGTAAGCAAGACACATGTATCTCCCCAGGGTTCCTCCTGTCACTGTTGGGATGTTTTGGGCTTTCTGCAGCTTTCATGGAGATGACATTAATGCTTTTCTGCAATTCAGCTGGCAAAAGCCAAACTACATTTTTATTTCAGAAAGAGAAGTAGTTAATTGTGACAGAGATATAAAATAATGATCAAATACTCTGAACCATTTTCCACACTGAAAGGAGACAGCTGCTAAGCTTGTGGACCAGTTCAAAAGCCACTCATTATTTACATTTATTTCCATGAACTAAATGTCAAATTTGTAATATGCAAATAAATACTGCCAGTATATAAAAGCACTCTCCACAGAGACTATTTTCCTACCATGAGGCATGTCCACTATAATTCTAATGTAAACAGGTGCTTTGCCACAAAACAAAGGTAATCACATTTTGCTTTGGTTTCTGTCAAAAAACCAGACAAAACCCAAGTTGTTCTTCAGCACATTAAGTAGCACATTCAGCTGTTCATCATAGTGTTCAAATTAAGGACAGAACCACAAGCTGCTCTCAAAAGTATCTTTACAGATGAGATTTAACCCAAGGGACCAAGGCATTGTGCTGATGGCTAATTCATAAAAACAAATGATCACCATTCTCTAAACCACCAACATCTTGAAGATGAAAGAGCTGATTTTAAAATGCAAGCATTTCTCTGGCTTCCTAAAAATTTGAAAAGTTACTTGAAAAAAAAAAGTATAAATCAAAGGCTGTAAAATTTAAGCTGAGCTTCTTGTTTCCTAGTCATCTTGTTCATGTTATTTTCACACTTTGACAGCCACCTACCAGCAAAGTCACAAGGCTGATTCCTATAAGCAGCAACAACCAGCACTTACCCTTATGTGAGGAATCACAGGCTGTGTGCATTTGCATACTGTTCCAGACAGATTTATTTTGATATACAAGTCTCATAGTTTTCTCAAAGTCTACTCAGCAACCCCTCATAAGTACTGCAGCAGCACCACTTGTGTGGCAGGACCCCTACTTTCTCATAAAAATTAAAGCAAAAACTCATGAAAGTGAGAACTGGAGTAATCAAAATTAATGTGCAATAAAACAGCTGCATTTCTATTTACTGCAGTGGTTTGCTGTGTCCAAGGCAACCAAGGAACAGTATTTCCTACAGTGTTGCACAGATTTTTGGAGCTAAAAATTGTAATGACACTATGTGGTGGGAGAATGCAGGGACATGTGGTAACAAGGAAAGAGCACAGGGCAATGAAGATGCTACTATGCTGCTGCTTCTCCAGTGGCACCAGCTCACAGCTGCAAAACACTGATAACAGGTTAAGGTGAAACTCATCTGTGTGCCTGTGTGCTGCATCACTTATGACACACTATAAAAAGGTAAGCACTAGAAATAGCTCAGAATCAAAACCTGTACCTCTTATGATAAATTCAGTGTTAGAGGGGGAAAAAAGGCACACTGATAGGGCTGCAGAAGTACAAACTGGTTAGGAAGATAAGCAAAGCCATTATCAGAAAATGAAGTTGTTCAGACATTGTGAGGTAATTCAGTGTTAGAGACTTCATCCAGAAGTGGAGCACCCACTTCACATGAATCCATGGCCTGTATTGCCCTGGAGTCACCTAACAGAGGAACTCTACTCTTAATAAAATCACTAAAGAAACAACAACTATTTATCAGAATAATATGGCCAACCACTGCATTTATTCTATCTTGACAAAGTATTATCACAATGTAATATAATTAGAAGGAAAAACATTCCTGCTGTAAATCACAGGGTACCTTGGTCTCCTTTAGACGAAGAGTGGGAGACCACAAGCCAGGGAAAGCAATTTCAGAATCACAGAAAGATCTCTAGGCGTGAAACCTGAAATTATCTGCATAGTACTCCAAAAGGCACTTAGCTCCAAAGCTCTACCAGCACCCACATGCCAGGACAGGCTGAAATGGCTAAGAGAATTGAAATGGCTTCTATCCCTCAGCCTGAGAAGCAACCAGGAATGAGAACCAATGCTCACAAACCCCATCAAGACCTGCACCATCTGAAATGACCCCAAGGTCAGAGATACTGCTTTGGACTTCTGGCTATCTCCTGCACCCTGAAAGATGAAATGAAATTCTCCCAGCAGGGCAACTCAAAGCTGTCAAGAAGAAAGCCCCAAAACTACTGATGTGACCAGCCAACAACCTCCTCTGTGAGCATGTTCCACCTTCGAGTTCCTACTGTAGGAGTCTCCAACTCAAGGTCTCTGTGCTTAAAAACTAAGAATGTTCTGAGAGAGTCATTGACCTACTTGCTAATTCCTTGCATTCAGTGAAAGAAATATGGAAAAATTAGACAAATTTCAGAAGATAGTGATAAAAATAAATGAAAAGGAAAGAGTACATAAAGAGGTTATTAAGAAGATGAAGAATTCAGCAGAGCATATGATTTCTTTAGCTGGTATGTCAGAAAGCTTAAGATTTTGCTTCCTCAGTCTCACAGTATGCTTCACAGAAGCTTGATCATCTCAAGCAAGATGAAAATGGAAAACCTGCCAGTCATAGCAATTGGCCCTTCTAAAGTGAAGTTCTATCAACCAGACAGGTCTTGCCACAAAAAGTAAAATGTAACTACATTTTATTCCTACCTTTGCTTTCCTCAGCAGAAAGTTTTTCTTCAGAATCCTCTAAAGCACTCTGTGAAGATTTTTCAGTGGAAAGAGGTGATTTGGACACATTGCTCTGCTCAGGTTCAAGTTTGGACCTAGAAGTATAAGAGCCAATGATTTAACTAATACTATACAGATGTATTTCTCTAAAATGAGAAAAAACACAGATTACTAAATTCAATACTTCAACTCTTGTGAACTTCACATTAAATATTTTACAGTTGAGATACAAAATGTACTTAGCAACTGTCACTGAAATATTGCTACAAAGGCAAAGAAAGTGTGAATACTATTCCTGGACAAAATGCACCACATGCTCAGAGTTGAGAATATTGAAGGCTACAGCATAAAAATACTGACACTTTATTAAACTTCTTTTCAAACATCCAGTGTATCAATTTTTTTTTTTTTTTAGCCAACATTTAGGTCATATGAAAAATTTTTAGCAGCAACGGCCAAGCACTACTTCTTCATTTTTTTTCAAATAATAATGACAATTTTACTTTATATTTTCAATTGTCATAAAGGAAATACCATGGAATTAGCTTTTTATACTACTTCTTAGTCCCTATTAGGTAATTTTAATACAAAGACAATGCAAAACATGAGAAGCTTATTCAGTGATTATATATTAAGTACTTGTCAAGTATGTTTCAGTGTGGCATCAAAAAATGTTGAAATTAGCAGTAAAGTATTTTTTCCAGTAAATTTCTGTGGTTTATTGTTGTCTACAATGAATTCTGTAACTGCTAAATA